>NC_060142.1:494413414-495630914 GCF_021461385.2 Schistocerca piceifrons | reverse complement strand
TGTGTTGTTATTTTGTGTCTGTTCCGTATTTGTATGTCCCTCTTCCCGTACTGGGGCGCGAGTGTCCTCTGAAATACGTAATTCTTGTACTACTTGTGCCAACTGATCTTGCACTTCCCGGATTTCTCTTTTGTACTGTGTATTGATTTGATTTTGATTTTGTTTGAATTTTCTAATTTGTTCATACTCTTCTGTGTCAGTGAAGGCTACAGGTGTTGTGTCATTCAGATCATCATCTACCTTTGTAGATAAGTTAGTGAACTGATCTGAAAGTTCGGCTACTTTATCCGATAGTGAAATCATTTCCTCTGTATGTTTTTCTGAACCAAGTTTCAGAGTGTCCATTTGTGTTGCAATCGTGTCTACTGTGACCTTTAAGTTTTCCTGAGTTTTTGCAAGTTGCGTAACCGAATCGGTAGATGCAACTGAGTCAATTTTAGCTTGCAAGGTGTTGTGATTTTCATGAAAAATAGTTTGCAGTTCTTTTATGGCTGCTTCATGATTCTGAAATGCATTTTCATGCCGCGAAAAAATAGGTTGTAAATGCTCACAAATTTGTGATTTTACGTCATTACAGACTTTTTGACATTTCGATTCAATGTTATGTAACTCACTAGTTAAATCTTCACGTGTTTGTTCAAGTGTGGTGTCTAACTTTTGAAGATTTTGTTCCATTGTGTCTAACTTTTTGAGATTTTGTTCCACTGTGTCTAACTTTTTGAGATTTTGTTCCACTGTGTCTAACTGTTGCTGTGTTTGTCTCTGGTGTTGTTCCATTGTGTCTAACTTTTCAAGCTTTTGCTGTGTTTGTCTCTGATTTTGTTCCATTTGTTGCATTAATTGCAATAATAATGTATTAGTGTCTGGAATCTGTTTCTCTACGCTTTTCGGCAGTGCATTTGCACCGACAACATTCACATTTTGACAAGCAGAAAATGTGTCTTGACTTATTTGAGAAAACGGTGATGACCCAAAACCTGAATCTACAGTATTTGCGAAATTGTGTCCTGTCATTTCGGATTCCTGAGGCGAGCTGTTGCCGACCAATCGATCGATAACGCTTCCCTGTTCACTACCTGTTTCACTGTCTACACCATTGTTTGCCGCCCGCTCCATTTCCCTATGCGCAATTACCAAGTTACTACTTTGAACATTAGTTAATTCATTACCCAGTGGTGCTGGCAAGCTACGCTCGTCGTCACTATCATTTCTCAATTTACTTTGGAGCCTAGTGTTACGTTTTTCACACGCCATAATTGTCACAATATTTCACACGATAACACAGAAAAGCACAATTTGAAGTGCAAAAATAGGAGAACACATTAACATAGCACTGAAAATAATATCTAGTTAATTACAGCTGCGAAATACTTGGTGCAAATCTATATGCATGCCACAACTGTTTTACTGTACAACAATGAAAGGCTACAACTACAAAGGAGATTCTCTCTACAATTACGCGCTAGCAATAAACAAAAGCTACACTAAATACACAAACTACAAGAAAAATCAGAAGATTCCAGTGAGGTATCCTAGGCTAAGGGTCGACATATGAAACGTCCCCTTTTGAACAATTCTTACATGACTGTCCTTAAACTGACATACAATATTTTTAGCGCAACGCAATCTGACTTTCAAAATTCCCTACAAAAGAATGGCCCTGACTAACATTAAACTATACCTTTCACAAATCACTTACCTCACAAAAATCTTCGCTGCTCAAGCTACTGCAATACAGCGAGCGCCACTACTGCCAGCTAAATAAAAGATTCAAACTATGGAAGGCACTAACTACTGATAGGGATAGTTAGCAAATGAAAGATATTAATAGAGAACGAACAATGTATTTACCTTGATATCATCACAAGTCATAATATATATATCAGTTCATGACAAATTACAAATCTCCGCCATCTCTCTCCCCACATCCACCACTGCTGGCGGCTCACCTCCAACTGCGCAACGTTACGCGCTGTTCACAGCCAGCTGCCTAACACTACAATGGCGAGTATTACAACAATGCAAAGCAGCCACAGACTGCACACAGCACAGCCAGTGATTTTCATATTGAGCGCTACGTAACGTTGCCAATAAGAAAACATAAACAGCCTACTTACATAGAGAAAACATAAACAGCCTACTTACACATCCTAACTCTGTTTGACTCAATGCCCAGGCGTATCAAGGCCGTTATTACGGCCAGAGGTGGTTGTTCTGGGTACTGATTTCTCAGGATCTATGTACCCAAATTGCGTGGTAATGTAATCACATGTCAGTTCTAGTATAATTTATTTGTCCAATGAATACCCGTTTATCATCTGCATTTCTTCTTGGTGTAGCAGTTTTAATGGCCAGTAGTGTATTTTGCCAAGACAGAACTTGTTTCAGGAGATACCTGAACTCTGCAAATCGTAATCCTCCAAATAGATAATTCTATACTGGACTCGGCGGAAGACAAGCCTCTAACAACTCCTGATCCACTAAGAATGCACTACGTTTCCATAGTAGCACATCCTGGACCACAGGATCGCCAACTTTGTACTGCGACATCTTTTGGCTACCACTAACGCCAACTTTGTACTGCGTTTCCCTTAAGATGCCACTAACTCGTAGGAGATATATGAATAGGCTCGAACAGCACTGCAATACGTAGGTGAAAAGCAACGTCAGACAATGTAGTTCATTCTCGTAATACTACAATGAGTTGTCCTGATAAGACCTTGCCTACACTCAACGACGTAATCTGTGTGACTTGAAATAATCGTCTGTACCAACACAACGATGTCACGTAAGATTTGATATTCTGCTTCTCACGCTATAAATTACACCACAGCTCGCTATGACATAACTATGTACGGAAGAATGGACACAACAACACTTTTCTTGGTATAGTGGGGTGAGTGGTAGCTGCCTGGATATTAATTATAATAACACATCTGCCCCTCAGGGTTCACTAGGTTCGAAAGATAAACTACCACCAAAGCTATTATCCATCACCAGAAAAACACTAAATGTGAGAGTCTGCGGGGAGTAGGAATGATGTATTTACTTCACCAATAACAGCAACCGACATTGAACCCTTCTCTGTGTGCTCTGACGAAACAACCGAACTTTCTCAAAAACGTAGGTACCAGAAACGATAGCTTTCATGTATAACTGATGAATACGTCATATAGATCCGTTGCCTCTTGCAGTTGCTCCTCTTTCAATGCTTCAACGAATAACTGGATATACACTCAATCAGTATGAAGTTATAAATTTTTACATAAATCGGAGAATACGTTCACAAGACAAAGATATAATTTTATACTGTTTATGTCTCGTTGTCAATCAAAGATAACCTCTATAAGCAGCGCCTTGCTACAACAATATCCTTTACTCTATTGAAATTTTATCATAATAAACTATTTCGTTAATCCCAACCTTTCAGAGTTAAATGGAATAACTTTTCATTTATAATTAATCACTGTTCCATAACACGGAAACTTGCTTGCTCTGTCTAAAGATTAATTATCTTTTTTTGTCGTTACAACTCGTTCACTGAAAGATACTATTCCTTCTCTTTAATTTCTTTGAACTTTGCTTTTACCTATATTCAAGTCTTTTACTTTAGTGGCCTTTAAATTTACTTTATTCCGAAAAGATATATTGAAGAGATTAGTCTGCTTTCAAATAAGCCTTTTATTATTTTTCTTGTAATAGTTGGGAATAAAGGAGAGTCTGGAACCGGCTTTTTCTGTTTAAAACTGTCTTCTTTATTTCATGCAGTTAAACCATCAACAGGTACAAGTCAACGTTTTATTTTTTCGAGTGTTGGTTCTCTATTCAAAACCCCACTAAGCGGAAATGTAATTAAAAAAAAAAAAACCTGAGTGTCACCATCACTTTTCAGCTTTATGAATTTCAAATAATCAGGCAAAGCTCAACAACTTTAGGCGTTGCCTTCCGCGATTCACTAATATTTAAAACTCAAAACACAGCACACGATGCCCTCTCAGAGAGAATTAGCGTGTTCTGTTTTAAATGTTTCTTGATTTGTAGTTTAGGGACAAGAGAACAGCTATCACGTTCTATAAACTTCCGATTGTTTCTCAATAAATAACTATTGCATAGGACACCGTTATCTTTAATACAGACTGTACATATAGTGCATCCAACGAGATTTCCGGAATTTACTATATTGCGACGCTCACGCTGACGTCACACATTAAATCCTCACCAAATATCGTTATGTCACTATACCTCAGTGCTTGCATACAGTTTTACGACCATAATAATGCAGTGCAACGCCAGTACTTTAATCCTCAACCACAAAATAACTAAACGACTTCGCGTGAACGCGTCCCTTCACATACATCATCCAACGGAAAATCTCACAAAAATATTGAAACACGGTTCGTCTACCATCGCGAGGCTATTACGCAGCACAGCGCACCATTAATCACAATTAGGAGGAGCTAATTTCACACTTCAATAAGTCGAAGCTTTTCCTATACCTGGAGAGTCTATGCTCTACTAAAATCGGCGAAGTAATCATTTTCTGCCGGCCTGTGTGGCCGCGCGGTTCTAGGCGCTTCAGTCTGGAACCGCGCGACCGCTACGGTCGCAGGTTCGAATCCTGCCTCGGGCGTGGAAGTGTGTGATGTCCTTAGGTTAGTTAGATTTAAGTAGTTCTAAGTTCTACGGGACTGATGACCTCAGATGTTAAGTCCCATAGTGCTCAGAGCCATTTGAACCATTATCATTTTCTACACAAGCTGATAATCTCCTCAAAATACCTTTGTAAATGACTTAGAACTGCTCTGAACACATTTGAGTTCTATCCACGTTGTAGGCTAGTTCACATATCGCACATGTGAGCCGATCTCATCACACTCTTGAGATAATTTCTCTCGAGGCTCACTACTCTAAGTATACTCGTTTACTACTACTGAAACTCCGAAAGGACAAGCCAAGAACCATTCTCTGCGAACAAATATATCTTGCTAATTCTCTCGTAAACAATAAGTGTTTCTTCTTTGCATTCGCCGGCAAACATTCGTAGTGGCCAGTTGCATCTTAGTTGTTATCTTTGCCGCACGCCGCGATTCAGCAGTCGGCTGGGTGTCGTAAACTCGCTGACTTGACAGGACACAACTTATCTCGACATCAGGTGTCACATATCTACATTTTAACACAAAAATCTAATAAAAGCATATAAACAACTTAATCTCTCTTAGCACATAAAAATCGATAATAAGTTGAGGTGATCCAAACAAGTGATGCGCTTTGTTTGGCCTGGTGCATTACACCACAGACTGATTCAAGCCTTGCAGTTCGACAGCCAGATCACCCTTTTGTATTTCCGCCTAGCCAGTTCCGTCGCGAAGGGCCTTCCCTCCAAGTTTTACATGATTACAAACTTACTTTCCCGATGCATGAACCAGTATTACAATTAAAGTTTTAACTTTTACGTTCTTTTACAGCACATTGCTTTTGAAATTACATCCATAGATTAAATGCAATTACATAAATTATCATAAATACGAAATAAAACGTCTACACCGATGTTACGTCTAAGGGCATGGTTATTTAGAAGTCACTTTAGGTAAAAACAGACAAAGAAGTTAGCCGAGACGATTATAGATAATATCGACAAAAACGTCACAAGTTGGCGTTTAATTTCGTTTCCTCCTTACCTTCTGTGTGCTCCACTCTGTTTTTGTCAGGGAGTGTGTTCCAGCTAACTATGCAGTTTCCAGGATAATTGGTCTCAAGCGGGAGCCGACCGGTGGCTGCTGTCACAACTGCCGCAGAATCCAACGGAGGCGCACACCTTTTATTTCCTCACGGAGACGGAACTTCCATCCTAAGAAGAAATAAATATAATAATTTGACCCGATCTTAATCTCCCTCCAGTGAAAAATTTTTGTATTTGTTGTCTGATTATGTACGACGGCAACCAACCGACAGGGTCGGCACGTTACATTAGGTGTACTAGAAAATTCGGTGCTCCATGGAGTAATAGGCATGGTGGCTATTGCCGATACAACTGGTTTTCGGTTATATCGTTTTTTTTTCCACTCCAGTTCAACCTGACTGTTACAAACGCTCAAAATTACCTGTTTCTGAAGTACATGTTTTTTTGTTTTTTGCTTCCTATTATTTCCTGTGAAAAAAGTAGAAATCGAACAAATAAAAGTGGCGAGTGGCTGAAAACTAGAAAAAACGCCAGTATTGTAGTATTGGTTCTACTTTTTGAAAACTCTGCTCAAAAATCATATTGTAATTAGGGATCATATCAGTGTTTGGGCATTACGATTAGACAGTGCTAAAGGGTGGACACTAAGGCTGAAGAAGCTCGCCCGGTTAGGTCTAACGCACTGCTTTCCGAGCGGGAAAGCGTGCCGGAACCCGGCGGATTAATGTCGAGTTCCGGTGTGCCGCCTAAAAAAAAAAAAAAAAATGGTTCAAATGGCTCTGAGCACTATGGGACTTAACATCTATGGTCATCAGTCCCCTAGAACTTAGTGCTACTTAAACCTAACTAACCTAAGGACAGCACACAACACCCAGTCATCACGAGGCAGAGAAAATCCCTGACCCCGCCGGGAATCGAACCCGGGAACCAGGGCGTGTGAAGCGAGAACGCTACCGCACGACCACGAGCTGCGGACACAAGTGCCGGCCAACGCGTGGAAGGTTCTGAAGGCAGTTTTCCATCCGCCTCGGCAAATACGGGTTGGTTCCCCTTATTCCGCCTCAGTTACACTATGTCGTTGATTGATGCGCAAACACTGTCTCCACGTACGCGTGCACCATAATTACTCTACCACGCAAACACTCGTCTGGTATGCGTTCCCTTGGTGGTGGTGGTGGGTGGGAGCGAAGCGGGGGGGGCACTGGGGGCCGAACCGCACGCCATGACACTGGGTTCAGTGTGGGGCAGCGGTGGGCTGACTGTTGTGGGGTTGTGAACGAAGCCTCTCCGTCGTTTGTAAGTCCCTGGTTCAATACACAGTACACAACTGTGAAGAAGTCTATTTTTCGTGATAATTTTCCCGATTTCGAGGGCTACAAGCAGATAAAGGCATATTACGTATACACTGACAGCAGATCAGTTACTTCCTATGTACAATGATTCTTGACATTTACCGATACTTCTATACAGTTCAGGTGAGTATTGAACTTACAACCCTCCATGCAACAGTTTAGTATCTTAACCACTACACCACGGTGCTGCTCACCTTCTTCTGCGACAATATTGTAGAGGGCCATCTTTCCTCTGGCCTTCTTCCAAGATTAATATACAGCTTTAGCCGTTTATTTTCACTTGTTTCTACAGAATCTTTTGTAACTCCCATCTCGTAGCACTTCATTTCTTATTTTATCTGTACTTGTAACTTCACAACTTCATCTCCGAACTTCCATTTCCATTGCCTTTAATTTCTTCTCATTGACCCTGGAGGCTTCCCACAGTTCAGCACCATACACAGCAATGCTCTCAGCTATAGTTTCGTATATCCTCCTTTTCAATTTTTTATAGTCGTTTTATTCCACATATGGAGTGTAACTGCTTAGTTGCTAACTTTCCCTTTTACATTCTGTGCCTTATTTCATTTTTGCTTCCACGGTTACCCGAAATGATTGTCCCGAAGTATTTATGTGAACGGCTACACTTTGGTATACATCCATCACCCTTCCTATAGCTCCGACAACCAAGTATTCAAATTAGAATGAAACCAATACCCTTGGTTGCATACAGGCGTTGATATAAGTCAACGGGGACAGTTGAAAATGTGTGCCCCTAGCGGGATTCGAACCCGGGATCTCTTGCTTGTATGGCAGACGCTCTATCCATCTGAGCCACCGAGGATAGTGCGACTGCAGGGACTTATCTCGGGCACGCGTCCCGTGAGACCCACATTCCCAACTAATTGTCTCGCACTATATTCATTTTTTTTTTTTGGTCATCAGTCTACTGACTGGTTTGACGCGACCCGCCACGAATTCCTTTCCTGTGCTAACCTCTTCATCTCAGAGTAGCACTTGCAACCTACGTCCTCAATTATTTGCTTGACGTATTCCAATCTCTGTCTTCCTCTACAGTTTTTGCCCTCTACAGCTCCCTCTGGTACCATGCAAGTCATTCCCTCATGTCTTAGCAGATGTCCTATCATCCTGTCCCTTCTCCTTATCAGTGTTTTCCACATATTCCTTTCCTCTCCGATTCTGCGTAGAACCTCCTCATTCCTTACCTTATCAATCCACCTAATTTTCAACATTCGTCTATAGCACCACATCTCAAATGCTTCGATTCTCTTCTGTTCCGGTTTTCCCACAGTCCATGTTTCACTACCATACAATGCTGTACTCCAGACGTACATCCTCAGAAATTTCTTCCTCAAATTAAGGCCGGTATTTGATATTAGTAGACTTCTCTTGGCCATAAATGCCTTTTTTGCCATAGCGAGTCTGCTTTTGATGTCCTCCTTGCTCCGTCCGTCATTGGTTATTTTACTGCCTAGGTAGCAGAATTCCTTAACTTCATTGACTTCGTGACCATCAATCCTGATGTTAAGTTTCTGGCTGTTCTCATTTCTACTATATTCATAGTGCACTATATATATATATATATATATATATATATATCTGAAGATGGTATCTGTTATTTCGGGCATATATAAACGAAGTATTCAGTCTTCGTAAAATTAATTTTCATGACCCAGAGCTCATATTCTTCTTTAAGCTTTCTGAACACACAGGGTGTTTCGTAAGTCATGATAAGCGCTTCTAGAGGTTGTAGAGGGGATTTAGTAAATCAAGTTCTACATAGGAACCCATGTTCGTAAACGTCATCCAATGATTCTGTAGAGCGTCAAAGTTCGCCGGCGCCTGTAAATGTCTGTGTATACAGGATAATTCCATAATGACGTTATAAAAGTTGTAGGATAAGGGAGAAGGATAAACGTGTCAATTTGAGATAAGAGTCCCTGTACCGGACCCAACGAGTCGAAAGTTATAAGCGAGTGTTCTTCTGATACCTCTGACAGCGGAGAACATGTTGCAAAGATTGTAGGGTAGACAGCTTTCGGAGTTGGTAGTATGTACCAAACACAAGAAAAAAATGTCCGGTAAAGATGGACTCTAAACTGCATACCTTCAGAGCCCTGTACATTTGTTTAATAGAGGAGATGTT
The DNA here is from genome assembly GCF_021461385.2 of Schistocerca piceifrons. Lineage (NCBI taxonomy): Eukaryota > Metazoa > Arthropoda > Insecta > Orthoptera > Acrididae > Schistocerca > Schistocerca piceifrons. The sequence goes on along the minus strand of NC_060142.1, from coordinate 495,621,736 downwards.
TATCACACCGCGAAGATGAAAGACTGCTCATACGCATTACTTCTTGTCTTGATCCATACTAGCACCTCTGGAAGTTGCATACCCTACATTGTTAGCAACAACAGTACCTGTACATGAAGTCCACCGTCAGAGATACAGGGAATCCAAAAAATATTCGTCTAGTTGCGTATCTTTTAGAAAACAAAGTCTGTGTAACATGAAAAGAAATGTATACAAAATCTAAAGAGCCACTCGTGTAAGAAGTACCTCGGTAGGTCATTTTTGTCGAAAAGCAAGGAAAGAAATACATCCAAATCGACAGAAAGTTTAACAAAATAGAAAATGTAATAAAAGAGCTAGTTCATAAAGTATTCGTCCACCATCTGAACATGCCGAAATTCTGCGCGCAGTGATTAAACTGTAACGCTGACCCACGGCGCCGCGCGGGATTAGCCGAGCGGTCTATGGAGCTGCAGCCATGGACTGTGAGACTGGTACCGGTGGAGGTTCGAGTCCTAACTCGGGCATAGGAGTGTGTGTTTGTCCTTAGGATAATTTAGGTTAAGTAGTGTGTAAGCTTAGGGACTGATGACCTTAGCAGTTAAGTCCCATAAGATTTCGAACAAATGGTTCAAATGGCTCTGAGCACTATGGGACTCAACTGCTGAGGTCATTAGTCCCCTAGAACTTAGAACTAGTTAAACCTAACTAACCTAAGGACATCACAAACATCCATGCCCGAGGCAGGATTCGAACCTGCGACCGTAGAGGTCTTGCGGTTCCAGACTGCAGCGCCTTTAACCGCACGGCCACTTCGCCCGGCTAGATTTCGAACACATTTGAATTTTTTTGACGCACGGCACACACTAGAGTCAACCGTGCGCGGCCCACTCTATCGCCTGTTGTGGTTCTGAAGAGCGCCGATACAGTGCAATTAGCACCATGGGCCGTAAGGGTAGTGAGACGACGCTGATCGAAAGAAATGGTTCAAAAGGCTCTACGCATTATGGGACTTAACATCGGAGATCATCAGTCCCCTAGACTTAGAACTAATTAAACTAACTAACCTAAGGACATCACACACATCCATGCCCGAGGCAGGATTCGACCTGCGATCGTAGCAGCAGCGCGGTTCCGGACTGAAGCACCTAGAACCTTTCGGCCACAGCGGCCGGCCTGGTCGAAAGGAAACTTACTCTGCGCTTTCATAATGAGTGCAAATCTTCTGACGAGATTGCTAAAGTAGTCGGTAGACCTAGATCGACGGTTCAGTCGATAATAGATAGATTTTGCGCAACAAAATCATTAAGAAACCAACCACTTACCGGAAGCCCTCACACTTTGCCTGATGCAGACGTGAGATTTATCATGAGGGAAATGAAGAAGAAACCTAAAAAAAGCGCTCCGAAGTTGGCTGGGGAGTTAGTCCAGGGGAAAGAAGGTATGTGCCAACACAATCAGAAATTCCTTCAAAACGTATGGGTATCATGGCCGGGTAGCGCTCAAGAAATTTTGGGTCAGTGAACAGAATCGATAGAAAGGTCTTCATTTTACGATGGAACATAGACTCAAAAAGGAAGATTTCTGGAGTAGAGTAATACTCTGATGAGAGTAAATATAACGTATTCGGGTCGGATGGTAAGCGAATGGTGCGGCGTAAGGAGATTGCGGAGATGTTGCCACGCAATCTTGTGCCAAGGGTTAAACACAGTGGTGGCTCCCTGATGGAGTGGGGCTGTATGAATGCTGCAGGTGTTGGAAAATTACATTTCATAGAAGGCACAATGGATCACCATATGTATATAAACATTTTAAAGGGCGATCTGAATCCTAGTGCCGAAAAATTAGATCTACAAGAAATTACATTTTTCAACAAGATAACGACGCAAAGCATACGGCTGTAAATACAAGGCTGTGGCTTCGGTACAATACCCCAAAACAACTTAACACCCCTCCCCAGAGCCCAGACATTAATCCTATTGAACACCTTTGGAAAGTACTGGAATACAGCACCAGGAGAAGACACATTTCTAATAAGAGAGACCTAAAAGAGGCACCTCAAGACGAATGGGACAAAATTCCATCCTCTCTGAGACGACTACAAGCAGTAATAGCTGCAATGGGAAACCACAGTATATATTAATTTTTGTAATTAAAATAATGTTTTCAGACTGTAAATAAAAAAATGAGTGGACGAATGCTTTTTGAAGTAGCCCTTTGAATAAGTTCTCCATTTTGCCAAATTTGTTATCTCTATGGATGTGTTTATTTCCTTGTCCATCAATGACTTACCAAGGTTCGTCGCATATGTCTGTATGTTCACATTTTATGTTCCCTTCCTTTCACGTGACATAAACTCAGTCTTTAAAAAAAATTACAACTAGACGAATACTTTTTGGACTCAGTGTATGAGCATGATTTTCGCTTGTATCTTTCGACTCGTCCGTTTCCGGCACAGGGACTTCATCTCAGATTGATATACGGGGTGTATCAAAAAGAATCATCCGATTTAATAAAATCATAACTATTATGTTATTTGAGATATGTGCGTGAACAACGTGCTGACATGAGGAAAGTTTCCAACCGATTTCTCATACACAAACAGCAGTTGACGGGCGTTGCCTGGTGAAACGTTGTTGTGATGCCGCGTGTAAGGAGGAGAAATGCGTACCATCACTTTGATAAAGGTCCTATTGTAGCCTATCGCGATTGCGGTTTATCGTATCGCGACATTGCTGCTTGCGTTGGTCGAGATCCAATGACTGTTAGCAGAATATGGAATCGGTGGGTTCAGGAGGGTAATACGGAACGGCGTGCTGGGTCCCAACGGCCTCGTATCACTAGCAGTAGAGATCTGCACGAACAGTTCGACGGCGTTCGCCGCAGTTTGGACCACGGCTGCAGTTACTCTTGACGCTGCATCACAGACAGGAGCGCCTGCGATGGTGTACTCAACGACGATCCTGGGTGCACGAATGACAAAACGTCTCACTCCAATGAAAAATGTTTGTGTTTGTTGTCTGATTATGTACGACGGCAACCAACCGACAGGATCGGCACGTTACATTAGGTGTACTTGAAAATTCGGTGTTCCATGGAGTAATAGTCATGGTGGCTATTGCCGTTACAACTGGTTTTCGGTTATATCGTTTTTTTCCACTCCAGTTCAACCTGACTGTTACAACCGCTCAAAATTACCTGTTTCTGAAGCACATGTTTTTTTGTTTTTTGCTTCCAATTATTTCCTGTGAAAAAAGTAGAAATCGAACAAATAAAAGTGGTGAGTGGCTGAAAACTAGAAAAAAACGCCAGTATTCTCGTATTGGTTCTACTTTTTGAAAACTCTGCTCAAAAATCATATTGTAATTAGGGATCATATCAGTGTTTGGGCATTACGATTAGACAGTGCTAAAGGGTGAACACTAAGGCTCAAGAAGCTCGCCGGGTTAGGTCTAACGCACTGCTTTCCGAGCGGGAAAGCGTGCCGGAACCCGGCGGATTAATGTCGAGTTCCGGTGTGCCGGCCAAAAAAAAAAAAAGTTCAAATGGCTCTGAGCACTATGGGACTTAACATCTATGGTCATCAATCCCCTAGAACTTAGAACTACTTAAACCTAACTACCATAAGGACAGCACACAACAGCCAGTCATCACGAGGCAGAGAAAATCCCTGACCCCGCCGGGAACCGAACCCGGGAACCCGGGCGTATGAGGCGAGAACGCTACCGCACGACCACGAGCTGCGGACACAAGCGCCGGCCAACACGTGGAGGGTTCGTAAGTTTTCCATCCGCCTCGGCGAATACGGGTTGGTTCCCCTTATTCCGCCTCAGTTACACTATGTCGTTGACTGATGCGCAAATACTGTCTCCACGTACGCGTGCACCATAATTACTCTACCACGCTAACACTCGTCTGACATGCGTGGGGGGGGGGGGGGGGGGGGGCACTGGGGGCCGAACCGCACGCCATGACACTGGGTTCGGTGTGGGGCAGCGGTGGGCTGCCTGTTGTGGGGTTGTGAACGAAGCCTCTCCGTCGTTTGTAAGTCCCTGGTTCAATACACGATAGACAACCGCGAGGAAGTCTATTTTCCGTGATAATTTGCCCGTTTTCGAGGGCTGCAAGCAGATAAAGGCATATTACGTATACACTGACAGCAGATCAGTTACTTTCTATGTACAATGATTCTTGACATTTACGGATACTTCTAGAATCTACTCGAACCGAATACAGAACTTAAAATTTTACAGTTCAGGTGAGTGTTGAACTCACAACCCTCCATGCAAAAGTTTAGTATTACAACCACTGCACCACGGTGCTGCTCAGCTTCTTCTGCGACAGAATTGTAGTGGGCCATCTTTCCTCTGGCCTTCTTCCAGCATTAATATACAGTTTTAGCCGTTTATTTTCAATTGTTTCTACAATCTCGTAGCACTTCATTTCTTATTTTATCTGTACTTGTAACTTCACAGCTTCATCTCCGAACTTCCATTTCCATTGCCTTTAATTTCTTCTCATTGACCCTGGAGGCTTCCCACAGTTCAGCACCATACACAGCAATGCTCTCAGCTACAGTTTCGTATATCCTCCTTTTCAATTTTTTAAAGTCGTTTTATTCCACATATGGAGTGTAACTGCTTAGTTGCTAACTTTCCGTTTCATATTCTGTGCCTGATTTCATTTTTGCTTCCACGTTTACCCGAAATGATTGTCCCAAAGTTTTTATGTGAACACTTCGGTATAGATCCATCACCCCTATCAAGGTCCCTTTCTATAGCTCCGACAACCAAGTATTCAAATTAGAATGAAATGAATACCCTTGGTTGCATACAGGCATTGATATAAGTCAGCGGGGACAGTTGAAAATGTGTGCCCCTAGCGGGATTCGAACCAGGGATCTCCTGTTTATATGGCAGACGCTATATATATATACACACACACACACACACACACACACACACACACACACACACACACACACATATATATATATATATATATATATATATATATATATATATATATATATATTATTTCGGACCTATATAAACGAAGTATATATAAACGAAGTATTCAGTCTTCGTAAAGTTAATTTTCATGCCCCAGAGCTCATATTCTTCTTTGAGCTTTCTGAACATACAGGGTGTTTCACAAGTCATAGTAAGCGCTTCTAGTGGTTGTAGAGGGGATTTAGTAAATCAAGTTCTACATAGGAACCCATGTTCGGAAACGTCATCCAACGACTCTGTAGAGCGTCAAAGTTCGCCGGCGCCTGTGAATGTCTGTGTATACGAGGTAATTCCATAACGACGTTACAAACTTTGTAGGATGGTGGAGAAGGATAAATGTGTCAATTTGAAATAAGAGTCCCTGTACCGGACCCAACGAGTCGAAAGTTATAAGCGAGAGCCCTTCTGATACCTCTGACAGTGGAATACATGTTGTTGCAAAGATTGTAGGGTAGACAGCTTTCGGAGTTGGTAGTATGTACCAAACACAAGAAAAAAATGTCCGGTAAAGATGGACTCTAAACTGCATACCTTCAGAGCCCTGACCATTTGTTTAATAGAGGAGATGTTTATCACACCGCGAAGATGATAGACTGCTCACAGCTCCTCAAACATGCATTTTAGAGCCCATGTTCATCACGCATTACTTCTTGTCTTGATCCATACTAGCACCTCTGGAAGTTGCATACCCTACATTCTTAGCAACAACAGTACCGGTACATGAAGTCCACCGTCAGAGATAGAGGTAGTCCAAAAAGTATTCGTCTAGTTGCGTATCTTTTAGAAAACAAAGTCTGTGTAACATGAAAAGAAATGTATACAAAATCTAAGGAGCCACTCATGTAAGAAGTACCTCGGTAGGTCATTTTTGTCGAAAAGCAAGGAAAGAAATACATCCAAATCGACAGAAAGTTTAACAAAATAGAAAATGCAATAAAAGAGCTAGTTCATAAAGTATCCGTCCACCATCTGAACATGCCGAAATTCTGCGCGCAGTGATTAAACTGTAACGCTGACCCACGGCGCCGCGCGGGATTAGCCGAGCGGTCTATGGAGCTGCCGCCATGGACTGTGAGGCTGGTCCCGGCGGAGGTTCGAGTCCTCCCTCGGGCGTGGGCGTGTGTGTTTATCCTTAGGATAATTTAGGTTAAGTAGTGTGTAAGCTTAGGGACTGATGACCTTAGCAGTTAAGTCCCATAAGATTTCCAACACATTTGAATTTTTTGACCCACGGCACACACTAGAGTCAACCGTGCGCTGCCTCACACTATCGCCTGTTGTGGTTCTGAACAGCGCCGATACAGCGCAATTAGCGCCATGGGCCGTAAGGGTAGTGAGACGACGCTGATCGAAAGAAATGGTTCAAAAGGCTCTACGCATTATGGGACTTAACATCGGAGATCATCAGTCCCCTAGACTTAGAACTAATTAAACTAACTAACCTAAGGACATCACACACATCCATGCCCGAGGCAGGATTCGACCTGCGATCGTAGCAGCAGCGCGGTTCCGGACTGAAGCACCTAGAACCTTTCGGCCACAGCGGCCGGCCTGGTCGAAAGGAAACTTACTCTGCGCTTTCATAATGAGTGCAAATCTTCTGACGAGATTGCTTAAGTAGTCGGTAGACCTAGATCGACGGTTCAGTCGATAATAGATAGATTTTGCGCAACAAAATCATTAAGAAACCAACCACTTACCGGAAGCCCTCACACTTTGCCTGATGCAGACGTGAGATTTATCATGAGGGAAATGAAGAAGAAACCTAAAAAAAGCGCTCCGAAGTTGGCTGGGGAGTTAGTCCAGGGGAAAGAAGGTATGTGCCAACACAATCAGAAATTCCTTCAAAACGTATGGGTATCATGGCCGGGTAGCGCTCAAGAAATTTTGGGTCAGTGAACAGAATCGATAGAAAGGTCTTCATTTTACGATGGAACATAGACTCAAAAAGGAAGATTTCTGGAGTAGAGTAATACTCTGATGAGAGTAAATATAACGTATTCGGGTCGGATGGTAAGCGAATGGTGCGGCGTAAGGAGATTGCGGAGATGTTGCCACGCAATCTTGTGCCAAGGGTTAAACACAGTGGTGGCTCCCTGATGGAGTGGGGCTGTATGAATGCTGCAGGTGTTGGAAAATTACATTTCATAGAAGGCACAATGGATCACCATATGTATATAAACATTTTAAAGGGCGATCTGAATCCTAGTGCCGAAAAATTAGATCTACAAGAAATTACATTTTTCAACAAGATAACGACGCAAAGCATACGGCTGTAAATACAAGGCTGTGGCTTCGGTACAATACCCCAAAACAACTTAACACCCCTCCCCAGAGCCCAGACATTAATCCTATTGAACACCTTTGGAAAGTACTGGAATACAGCATCAGGAGAAGACACATTTCTAATAAGAGAGACCTAAAAGAGGCACCTCAAGACGAATGGGACAAAATTCCATCCTCTCTGAGGGCAAACTTGGTAAAGTCGATGCCCAGACGACTACAAGCAGTAATAGCTGCAATGGGAAACCACAGTATATATTAATTTTTGTAATTAAAATAATATTTTCAGACTGTAAATAAAAAAATGAGTGGACGAATGTTTTTTGAAGTAGCCCTTGAATAAGTTCTCCATTTTGCCAAATTTGTTATCTCTATGGATGTGTTTATTTCCTTGTCCATCAATGACTTACCAAGGTTCGTCGCATATGTCTGTATGTTCACATTTTATGTTCCCTTCCTTTCACGTGACATAAACTCAGTCTTTAAAAAAAAATTACAACTAGACGAATACTTTTTGGACTCAGTGTATGAGCATGATTTTCGCTTGTATCTTTCGACTCGTCCGCTTCCGGCATAGGGACTTCATCTCAGATTGATATACGGGGTGTATCAAACAGAATCATCCGATTTAATAAAATCATAACTATTATGTTATTTGAGATATGTGCGTGAACAACGTACTGTTGGAAAGAGCAAACTCTCGAGTTTGAAATGGTTCCCACTAGGTAACAGGAGACAGCTCCCACTTCAGTTCTAGAAAGCGTTTTGTGTTCTATGTTTTGCGTTGTGCGGGTCTGCAATAACTGTTCAGCGTGACTTTCGTACTAGGTATACAGCAAAGAGCATTAGAAGACAGCACGAACAATTCCGAGAAACATATTGTTTGTGTAAAGGCAAATTGCCGGGCCGTCCCCGAGGGACTGACACGTTGTATTCATCCGCCATAGTTTCACAAGGAGTCCGCAGAAATCTGTTCGCCGTGCAGCTCGACAGCTTAACATGCCCCCGATGTCCATCTGGCGTGTCGCGTTGACGTTTACACATGAAACCATACAAAATCCAGCTACTGGAAGCTCTACGTGAAGGCGACAAACAACAACGTGTGAAGTTATACCATTTCGTTCTTGGCAGGATGGAGGATGACAGTTTTCTTCTTAGTGTTTAGTGACGAGGCAACATTCCATTTAAATGGATATGTTAAACGTCATAATGTGAGAATATGGTGTACGGAAGGACCACATGAAGTTGTGCAACACGAGAGGGACTTTCCAAATTTAACGTGTTTTCAGCAGTTTCACGAGAAACGATAAATGGTCCATTTTTCTTTGCCGAGAATACTGTTTCAGGAAGCACATATGTCGATATGCTTGAGAACTTCCTTTTCCCACAGTTGGAGATTGATTCGAATGACTTCATTTACGAACAGTATGGGGCACCACAACACTGGCATCGGGAAGTGCAGGAATTTTTAAATCAAAGCATTAATGAACGATGGATCGGTCGCACTGAACCGAATGATTCAGCCATACATTACTGGCCTCCAAGATCACCAGACCTGACTGTGTGTGATCATTTCTTGTGTGTGTGTGTGTGTGTGGGGGGGGGGGGGGATATAGAAGACTATTTATGAGCCCCCGTTACCAACAACAATGAATGAAGTGAGACATCGCATAACAGCAACTGTGGAAGCTTTAACTGAAGACAAGTTCGTTGCAGTGTGGGAAGAATTTGAATACTGCACTGACATATGCCATGCATCTCAGGGGGGGGGGGGGGGGGTATATTGAACAGCTGTGAAAAGGTATGAAAGAAACCTTTTTGAGTTTCCCGTTCATGAAAAAAGAAAATTCATTATATATGTTTGTTAGTTTTGGAAATATAGACGTGCCAAATCGGATGATTCTTTTTGATATTCCCTGTATGTATTCGTCTCCATCATCCTTGAAAGTCTGTAACGTCATGAAGGAATTTTGGTATAGACATACATTTACAGGCGCCGGCGCCTATGACTTTGACGCTCTTTAGTGTCATTGGATGATGTTTGTGGAGATGGTGTGACGTCGCATGTTATCACGGGATAACATTTATTGCAGTAAGATACCTAGACGTGGAGCCCAGTGAACGTACAGGAGGCTGCAAACTGGTGTCTTAGCCATGACTCATAGCACATCTGTCGATACTAGCCAGCGTGAGAATGGGCTTCTGTGTCACTTCGAACGACCATATATTCATGCCCCCTACGAATATAAATGAAACATATTAAATATTAACCGTTATTTTCTAACTTGGTATACTCTTTTTGTTATTCAGAAGAAGATCTCCTCCAAATTTCAAAGCTGTACATATAATAGTAGAGATGCAGAAAATTACCTAAAACCAACCAAACCGACACTCAGGGTGAAAAATTCAGTTAGGAACGATTACAGTTTATTTTTTGTTACCATTTGAAATCATTCACACAGTTCTCAATATATCAAATCAATTAGTTTGGATTTTTATTCTCAAAATTTTAATTATTCTTCATTATGTAGTATAATAATTCAGAAAAAAATAGTATCTGTTTATATGTTGTTGTGTGAAGAAATGAGAATGTGGGACATATGAAAAAATTCAATATTATGTTACATACAGTATTATGTAACTGAATGTGGGAAGGATGTAGGCCCTAATTTACCCACATTGCTGATGATGTATGTCTAGGGCTGATTGCTTTTGTAAGAAGGCAGCCAGAATATCAGTTTAAAGTGCAATCGCTTTCTAAATTATTTTCAAGATTAATTTTATTTCGTTTTGTTTTATTAAACATTGTGTTAGTATTTGCAATTTGGGATGACGTAACTTACTTTCTGAACAATGATTGGCTTAGGCGAGTTTTGCCGCGAGAATCATTTCGAAGGATCATTCCCATTGGTCTGTTAGACTGATCAGCCTATCAGAAATAAGTAGTTCCCGTGGACAGCTAGTTAGATATGCTGTGAGTGAGGCAGTATCGGGGGAGTTGCTCGCCAGCTTCGGATGCGGAAGATGTTAAATGTGATGATTCTCAGTATGTGTAAAATGAAGGAATATTGAGTTCCTTGCGTTTAACGGATGTCGTGTCCGCCCCGGTAGCTGAGTGGTCAGCGTGACAGACTGTCAATCCTAAGGGCCCGGGTTCGATTCCCGGCTGGGTCGGAGATTTTTCTCCGCTCAGGGACTGGGTGTTGTGTTGTCCTAATCATCATCATTTCATCCCCATCGACGCGCAGGTCGCCGAAGTGGCGTCAAATCGAAAGACCTGCACCAGGCGAACGGTCTACCCGACGGGAGGCCCTAGCCACACGACATTTCCGACTAACGCTGATGTAGTTACGAACAGTTTGATGAAAATTTGGAGTTTTTTTTTTTAATATTATGCGACTTAACTGCTAAGATCATCAGTCCCTAAGCTTACACACTACTTAACCTAAAGTATCCTAAGGACAAGCATACACAGCCATGCCCGAGGGAGGACTCGAACCTCCGCCGGGACCACCCGCACAGTCCATCACTGCAGCGCCCCAGACCGCTCGGATAATCCCGTGCGGCGTTTGGAGTTTCGGGAGTATTTTGTTGGAAAGTTAGTCGCATGTGAACTTTCGACCTTTATGAAAATTCCGTGTGGCGAATTCTGTATTCAGGTATGGAGTATTTAGCGAGCAGTTTCTTTTAAAGAAACCCACTGAAAAGGACCGAATGTGAAACTCATTTATAGTAGCGGATCTGTGACTGTGAGATCGCGTCATCAATCGGGTCGGACTTGTGTAAATTTCTGGCTGCTTTGCATTTGGAATTAGTTGTAAGAGCTGTGAACAGAGAACTATAGACACGTTAGTTAGGTAAACGCGGACTTGATAGCCCAATTTCATGAAAGCTAGAAGCAATAAAAGGCTTATCCGCAAATGTTTTGGACCTTTACTGTGAGAAAAAATGCATCACATGATTACCCGAAATCTTGATGTATGTGAGATTGCAGGAATTGAAATACTACTAGAGTTTACGCGGACTTTGCAGGACAGATATTAAGTGGCGTTTACTTCAACGCTGCTTTTTCGCCGTCTAGTAAGTATCTACTGTTGCAGAGTGAAGGGACGTCGAGGAGAAGCGGTACTGGGGTAGGTGGACGTTTATTTCGAACAGTACGACGAACTATTTTTTAACCCGCCCCGCCGCAATTAGTTCCTATGCACAACTTGATTTACAAAGTTTTTCCTCTATATCCGCTAGGAGTGGGTAACAGGAATTGTAGATCTCCCCGTGTAAGACGTATTCTTTTGTTCATCGGTGAAGATGAAACTAAAAAATACCTGCTGAAACCGAGGCCAAACAAATACCGAAAAATACCAATATTGTTTTTAACTGGTCGGTTTTTCCCATGCCTTTGGTGTAACGAGATTCACGAACCAATATCACCTGCAAGATGTAAAAGCAATCGACGAATAGTCGGGTGTTGAGGGACTTTCGGAATACACGGTAGGTTTTGGACAGCGTGACTAGCGCCGCGCAGTCGCGGCGCTGACGCAGCGCTCTCGCGCCTCACGCCCCAGCAGATGAACGGGCAGACAGGCGCCAGCCACTGTTGGGGCCGACGCCCGGCCTCTGGTCGGCTGTGCTGCGGTGCGGTGCCGGTCCGCTGCTCGGCACCTCCCCGGATGTGAATCAGCCGCGGCGCGGCCGAGAACCGCCGCCGGTGTCACGACAGAGGCCGCCTGTGTGTGCCGTGTGCGTGCGCCCGCTGAGTCGTGCTCCAGGCGAGCACGTACCGGGTACGGCGAAAAGGGACACGGCGGAGGCCAGACTCGGTTTAATGGTTCAAATGGCTCTGAGCACTATGGGACTCAACTGCTGAGGTCATTAGTCCCCTAGAACTTAGAACTAGTTAAACCTAACTAACCTAAGGACATCACAAACATCCATGCCCGAGGCAGGATTCCAACCTGCGACCGTGTAGCGGTCCTGCGGTTCCAGACTGCAGCGCCTTTAACCGCACGGCCACTCCGGCCGGCCTCGGTTTAATGACGTTACCCAGAGACTGCAGCTAAGCACAGCTAGTCACAGCACTTTCGCTACAGAAGAGTTTACAGGGTGGTCCATTGATCGTGATCTGGCCAAATATCTCACGAAATAAGCGTCAAACGAAGAAACTTCAAAGAATGAAACTTGTCTAGCTTGAAGGGGCAAACCAGATGGCGTCATGGTTGGCCCGCTAAATGGCGCTGCCATAGGTCAAACGGATATCAACTGCGATTTTTAAATAGAAAACCCGATTTTTATTAAATATTCGTGTAGTACATAAACAAATATGAATGTTTTAGTTGGACCACTTTGTTCGCTTTCTGATAGATGGCACTGTAATAGTCACAAGCGTATAAGTACGTGGTATCACGTAACATTCCGCCACTGTGGACGGTATTTGCTTCGTGATACATTACCCGTGTTAAAATGGACCGTTTACCAATTGCGGGAAAGGTCGATATCGTGTTGACATATGGCTGTTGTGATCAAAACGCCCAACGGGCGTGTGCTGTGTATGCTGCTCGGTATCCTGGACGACAACATCCAAGTGTCCGGACCGTTCGCAGGATAGTTACGTTATTTAAGGAAGCAGGAAGTGTTCAGCCACATGTGAAACGTCAACCACGACCTGCAACAAATGATGATGCCCAAGTAGGTGTTTTAGCTGCTGTCGCGGCTAATCCGCACATCAGTAGCAGACAAACTGCGCGAGAATCGGGAATCTCAGAAACGTCGGTGTTGAGAATGCTACATCAACATCGATTGCACCCGTACCGTATTTCTATGCACCACGAATTGCATGGCGACGACTTTGAACGTCGTGTATAGTTCTGCCACTGGCCACAAGAGAAATTACGGGACGATGACAGATCTTTTGCACGCGTTGTATTTATCGACGAAGCGTAATTCACCAACAGCGGTAACGTAAACCGACATAATATGTACTATTGGGCAACGGAAAATCCACGATGACTGCGACAAGTTGAACACTAGGGACTGTTAGGGAAAAGTAATTTGGGGGCGTTATTAACAAAGTGAGGAATTGTTTCCTGGTTAGTCTTTTGTAGCTCCTTGCTGCAGATCACATGAGGTACAGAGCGAGTTTCAGGATCTACCTTTCCAACAATCAAATTAGCCGCATATCGAACTTGTCTGTCAGTAGTCTCATCGACAGAGATCCACATGTATGAATCGTCTATATCTTCCCTCATCCTGATCAATGTATTTTCATACAAAGTATCTACATAGTTCTTTCTCAGTGTGGATTCTGATGGAATGCTGCGGTTTGAGCTGTTTTCTAAGTAGTCGAGTCGACCAGAAGAGTTGTTTTAGTCATACAAATTTTATTTGAGTGGATTTTTAAAAATTAGATACAGTCAGATTCTAAAAAGAAATGAGGTATTTTAGATACTTTAAAATTAGAATTTTTGGTAAAATATTTGTGTCATTCTTAGCTGGGAAGCCCACGAGAGAATGTAAGTCATCAAATTTTTATTTAAATGGATTTTTAAAATTTAGGTACAGTCAGGTACTAACCTGAAATTAAGTATATTTAGGAGCAACGAAACTAGCGTTTTCGATCATAAATTGACGTAATTCGTGTAGGTACAACTTTTATTGCCTTCATTTAATGAGGAACAAAATAGGTTTTTACCTAAAAATCCGAGGTCTAGTCATTACTATGGTTTTTGTTCGCCTTTACGTTTAAGTGATAAAAGTCATGGATACCTCCTAATATCGTGTCGGACTCCCTTTTGTTAGTTAGTTAGGCGTTCCATTGATCAATATCATGGTAACCGTTACGATGTGGAACGTGTCTAATGCATAAGAAATGCCTACATGAATGAAGATTTTTTTTTAAGCTTAAAATTTTTATTACCAACCTCATTCTCTCAGACGGCACAAAATGCTTATACTGTACTTATAGACTTATTTACTCCTGTTCAAGAATTCATCTACGGTATAGAAGGAGCTGTCAAGGAGACATTATTTCAATTTATTTTTCAAACTACTGCTGCTGTCTGTCAGACACTTTATTTAATCTGGTAGTTTATCGAAAACTTTTACAGCAGCATATTTTACCTCTTTCTGTTCAAAAATGGTTCAAATGACTCTGAGCACTATGGGACTTAACTTCTGAGGTCAACAGTCCGCTAGAACTTAGAACTACTTAAACCTAATTAACCTAAGAACATCGCACACATGAATGCCCCAAGGCATGATTCGAACCGGCGACGCAGCGGTCGCGCGGTTCCAGACTGTAGCGCCTAGAACCGCTCGGCCACCCAGGCCGGCCACCTCTTTCTGTGCCAAATATAGGTTAAGTAGTGTAAGTCTTTCTTTCTTCTGGTATTATAATCATGCATGTCACTGTTGTTTTTAAACTGGTCCATGTTGTTGACAGCAAATTTCAGTACTGAGTAGATGTACTGGAGGCTGTTGGAAAAAATTCCTAACCTTTTAAACAGATGCCCACTAGATGTGCGACTTTCTTTTGAGCAGTGAATACATTTTGCCTAACTGACGAGTTATCCCAAAATATTATTCCGTATGACGTTAGAGAGTGAAAGTATGCAAACTATGTCAGATTAATAATTTCTATATCCTCAAAATTGGCAATTATTCTGACTGCAGAAGTTGCTGAACCTAGTCGCTATAGGAGATCCAAAATATGAATTTTCCAATTAAGATTCTCATTTATACGTACATCCCAAAACTTAGTATGCTCTACCCTGGCAACTGACTTTTGTTGATGTGCTATATTTGTTGAAGGAACTATACTCCTTGCAGCAGAAAATTGGATGTACTGTGTTTTTCCAAAGTTCAGAGCAAGCCTATTCGCAGAAAACCAATTAATAACTTTTCCAAAGACATTATTTGCATCATTTTCTTTTGGGTTTTACTGGATTAATAATGATGGTTGTGTCATCAGCAAACAGTGTCAGTTTAGCTTCTTGTTTCAGATAGGAAGCTCGACTTGAGATGGACTCAACAAGTCGTTGGAAGTCCCCTGCAGAAATATTGAGCCATGCTGCATCTATAGCCGTTCAGAATTGCGAAACTGTTACCGACGTACGATATTGTGCACGAACTGATCTCTCAGTCATGTCCCATAAATGGTCGATGGGATTCATCTCGGGCGATCTGGGTGGCCAAATCATTGGCTCGAATCGTCCATAATATTCTTCAAACCAATCGCGAACAGTTGTGACCCCGTGACACGACATCGTTGTTTGGGAACGTGAAGTCCGTCAGTGGCAACAAATGATATCCAAGCAGTTGAGCATAGCCGAGGACCCAGTCCATTCCATGTAAACACGGCCCACACCATTATGCAGCCACCACCAGCTTGCCCAGTGCCTTATTGATATCCAGGGTGCATGGCTCGTGGGGTCTGCGCCACACTCGAACACTACCATCAGCTCTTACCCAGTGAAAACGGGAATCATTCGAGCAGGCCACAGTTTCCCAGTCGTCTAGGATACAACCGATATCGTCACGAGCGCAGGAAAGGCGCTGCAAGCGATGTCGTGTTGACAGCAAAGGCTCTCACGTAGGTCGTCTGATGTCATAGCCCGTTCACGCCAGGTTTCGCCACACTGTCCTAACGGATGCGTTGGTCGTACGGTGCACATTTATTTCTGGTGTTATTTGATGCATCGTTGCTTGTCTGTTAGCACTGACAACTCTACGCAAACGCCACTGCTCTCTGTCGTTAAGTGAACGCCGTCGGTTACTGCGTTTTCTGTGGTGAGAGGTAATGCTTGTAATGTATTCTCGCACACTCGTGACACTGTGGACCTGGGAGTATTAAATTACTAAGAATTTCCGAAATGGCCTGTGCCAAGCATCTACACTCATGCTCATAAATTGCAGAATGTGGTGGCACACAATGTGGCACTACACAAAACTGGCCCTAATGGCATAGGCACATAGGGAACACACACGACACAGACCTGTAAGTCCACGGTATTGGTGATAAGTTGAGAAAACCGTCCCGAAACACATGTGCCACAAATGCCACTGTTCCTGCGCATGTCCCCCGACATCAATATGGGATAACGATCACCTTGAACACGTACACAGGCCGCACAATGGGTTGGCATACTATGGATCAGGTGGTCGAGCAGCTACTGGGGTATAGCCTCCCATTGTTGCACCAGTGCCTTTCGGAGCTCCTGAAGTGTCCTAGGGGTTTGAAGACGTGTAGCAATACGTCGATCGAGAGTATCCCACACGTGCTCGACGGGGGCCATTCCATACGCCTGATAGCTTCTGTTTCAAGATACTCCTCCACGATGGGAGCTCGGTGGGGCCGTGCGTTATAATCCATCAGGAGGAAGGTGGGACCCACTGCATCCCTGAAAAGGCGGACATACTGGTGCAAAATGACGTCCCGATACACCTGAGTTGTTACAATTCCTCTGTCAAAGACATGCAAGGGTGTACGTGCACCAATCGTAATCCCACCCCACACCATCAAACCACGACCTCCATACAGTTCACTTTCAAGGACATTAAGTGGTTCGTATCTGGTTCCTGGTTCACGCCAGACGAAAACCCGGCGAGAATCACTGTTCAGCCTATACCTGGACTCGCCCGTGAACATAACCTGGGACTACTGTTCCAAAGACCATGTACTGTGTTCTTGACACCAGGCTTTAGGGGCTCTCCTGTGACCAGCGTTCAGTGGAATACACGTCTCTGGACGAATAACCCATGTCTGTTCAGTCGTCTGTAGATTGTGTGTCTGGAGACAACTGTTCCAGTGGCTGCAGTAAGGTCCCGAGCAAGGCTACCTGCAGTGCTCTGTGGCCGTCTGCGGGCACTGATGGTGAGATATCGGTGTTATGTCCCATAAGATTCCACACACATTTAACATTTTTGAGATATCGGTCTTCTTGTGGTGTTGTACACTGTGGACGTCTCGTACTGTAGCGCCTGGACACTTTCCTGTCTGCTGGAATCGTTGCCATAATCTTGAGATCACACTTTGTGGCACACCGAGGGTCCATGCTAACACCTGCTGTGTTTGACCAGCCTCCAGTCGCCCTAGTATTCTACCCCTCGTAACGTCATCAATATGTGTTCTTTGAGCCATTTTCAACACACAGTCACCATTAGCACGTCTCGAAACGTCTGCACACTTACTCGCTGCACCGTACTCTGACATGCACCAACACACCTCTGCGTATGTGGACTGCTGCCAGCACCACCGTGCGACGACCGCAGGTCAAATGCACCGCATGGTGATTTAAACCCGCAAACCGCCCACCAGAGCGTTGTTTCACCATGTATCAGCATTATCCTTAATTTATGAGCATGAGTGTAGTTACAACTAACACTCCGCGTTCAAAGTCAGTTAATTCCCGACGTGCGGCCTTAATCACGTCTGAAACCTTTTCACACGAATCACGTGAGTACAAATGACAGCACCGCCAATTCACTGCCCTATTATACCTTGTGTATGCGACGTTACCACCATTTGTATATGTGCGTATTGCTATCCCATGACTCTTTTACCTCAGTGCATGATGGCATGAACTCTGCTGGGGTCACTTCCAGTGTGGTGTCTAGATGTCTGTGTAGGAATTGCAGCCCATATGTAATGTGGCTGCTTATTCTAGAACTGAGAAAAACTGTGTAAGGTGAAATGACAAGTTTAATGTTGCAAATGTTTTAGCACAAAATTACAGCTTTTACACAGTTTTCAACTCGACAATATAAAAACAGCGCAATGGATAACGCATCTCGCCAAGATCAAAAAGTGAAGTAATCCTACACACAACACTATTAAATATTAACTCTCTGAAAGAACATTAATCCTAAGAACAATAACATGAAAGTTTAATTGGAAGTTTCCTTACAAAATTGCTCCAACACATACGTTATGATGTTGGCAGTACTACGAAAATCGTCCGATTCTGATTCAAAGTTCGGTACTATTTGGGATGGCAATCAAGTCTACGGTGGATCGTTAGTTATGTGACAAATTTGAGCGCAAGATTACCCAAGGCTGCTCGAGTTTACAGTGGACGCAAGCTGGTGAACCAACAAAGTTTACGCCTCTGCACGGGGTATTTACCTTAAGTTGCGACGAGCTGCCGTCTGCAAGACCGCTCTCTCCCACTGAAATTCTTACAAAACTAATCAGGCATTTGCTGAACTTTCCAGCAGAAACTTACCCTATGTTTCTCGTTATGTGAGAAAACATGTACTCAGCCCTAATCTTAGTATGTAGCAATTACACGCGCATGGTTGGAGCAGCGTGCATATTATAGTGCCCTCTCAGTTCTTGCAAGAACAATTAACTAATTTGGCTGGTTCGTTTCTCCACAGTTGGAGCTAAACGTTGCTGCAGCTAATCTCTAGCTGGATTGTAGCCGCTGTGAATGCAGTGTCCACACAAATTTCTTCTCTGCGACGCACAGAGCGTTAAGCACTCTGTTCCGTATTTGACGCCAGTTCAGAGAAGAGTCCCTGAAAATTTCTTGTCCTACTCATGGCAGAACTTCCTCCCCCACTTGGGTTCATTCGTTCTTCATATCACGGCCTTTTTGGTCCAATAGTAGCGTTCCTCTTATTTTGTAGAAACTCTATCTACCAATCGCAATGTCCCTTCTATCAAACTGCCTCGAAACTTCAGTATTTTTCTCCTTCCTAGTTCGTTTCCGCCAATCGGACGTTTTGTGCCCGTTCTAGACGTCTAAAGCCATTGAGCTTTCTGTGTGTCGCACTCGCTGGACACGTTACTAGTTTTTGTTCGTATCCTGTCGAAATTCCGAAACGCACCTTTCAAAAGCTTTTTCTCTGTGCAGATGTGCCGCTACATGAGGTCCTCCCTCCTGAATCACCTGGTCGGGGTCGCCGACTTTCCTCCTGCCACCCCTTTAAGTGGTTTCCGTTGTAACCCCCGCAGTGCGCCTTCGCTACACCATTGTTCACCTGGCTTTTCAAACTAAAAATGACTCACGTTGCCTGTTCCACTTTCCACTCAAAGACATTCATTGTACAGGAACAGTGTGTTATTTACCATCAACTGGCTGTCTTCCCTTTTTGTATTGCATACTGATAGGCAAATGTTCTCATAACCACCGAATTACGTTAAGTGTCATAGTCATCTTCTCATTGCAATGTAAAAACTCTCATGTAAGGTGCGAATCTGACCATTTATTCTGGCACCTTACACATTTTACACCAAGTGCCGACAGCATAGAAGGTATTTATGTTGGACGCTGGGTTCTGGAGCAAAGTCAACGTTCTAATTCATCCCAATAGTGTTCCATTGCATTCATCTCTGGACTGTGGACAGGCCAGTCACTTTCAGGAGTGTTATTGTCCACGATTCATTGCCCTACATTACGACAGGGTGCACTGTCATACTTGCAGTATCATTGTCTCTCAAACAGTTGCTGTACTGTACAGAGTACACGATGCTGTAAATGAGTTCATGTCCTTCAGCATATAGCTTTTGCTAAGCTCGACAAAGAGACCGCAGTCTAACCACGAGAAACACTCCTGTAACGTAACACCACTTTCTCTGCACTTGGTTGTTTGTGCTAGATGTTATCGGAGGTAAAGTTCTCCAGAAATTTGCCAAACCAAAAACAATCCATAGAATTATCACAGGGTATAGCGTGATTCATCACTCCAGACTCCTCACTTGGAATCATCCAATGTCCAGCGCTGTCGCTTTTTACACCATCTTATGTGCCACTTAGCAATGAATGCTCGACGGTCCCTGTCCTGCAGATGTGGTCTGTGTGGTTTCGGTTTAGCTGTGATGTTCCTTTGCGTTTCCAGTTGTCAATTACATCCACAACAGTCGACTTGAACAGCCTTAAAAGGGTTGAAATATCCCTGATGGATATGTTACATATGTGATACCCAGCGATTAGTCCACGTTCCAAGTCACTGAGCCTTCCTGAGCAAACTTCTGTACCTGTTATTTTTTCTTTACTGACAACACTATAGCCGGCCATGCTGGCCGAGCGGTTCTAGGCGCTTCAGTCTGGAACCGCGCGACCGCTACGGTCTCAGGTTCGAATCCTGCCTCGGGCATGATGGATGTGTGGGATGTCCTTAGGTTAGTTAAGTTTAAGTAGTTCTAAGTTCTAGGGGACTGATGACCTCAGATGTTAAGTCCCATAGTGCTCAGAGCCATTTGAACCATTTTTTTTGACAACACTATACTCCCTGCCTACTATTATACTGGTGGATCCGCTTCTCGTCACATCTAGTGGCCAATTCCCTATTACATGGGGATGTCTGGATACTTTTGATCACGTAATGTACCTTCCATCCGCCCTCGGACCATCCGTAGCATTTCACGAAGTCACACGCGTGGTCGCGACCGGCATCCAAGCACTATTTGCGATGTGAAGTGCACCAGACAAACAAAGTGACATAATTAGTGCCCTACAGCCGTCACACTACTTTCAGTAAGATTCCGAGATCTGACCACCGCAACAGAATACATATTTCGCCAACAGTTCCAAAAGCGCTCCTAACAACTTTCGCCGATAGTTTCCACAGCAAAACAAAAACACAGTCCAAAGCCAAATGGTCAAAGCACCCAAAGACACCACACAAAAATTTCCACCGGTAAAGGCAGAATTTATTGGCTTTAATTAAACCTCGCTAAGTGTGTTTCTTTCTTTGACAACACCGCCACCAGTTTGCTACTGGATTCATAATCTGAGACAGGCTACTGTCTACTTAGCATGTGCACGCTCACTAAAACTCGAAATTCTCATAGAAAATAGGAAAGAATTTTCAAAAAATAACTTTCTAATATTTTGTGAAATCATTTGTATGACTGTAAGAAACAAAATACATTACAGAAATATGTGACGCGCCTTTGAATCATGTCAAAATGTACAGTAACTGAGATATTAATATGTTAGTGACATAAGGAGACCGTTGAATGAGGTTCCACGACACAAATATATTATAGTTTTTGAATTAGATTAAAAAACCACCTTCTAACTAGTATGATGTGGCCTGGCAGGAATTCCTCTCCTGTGCATTCCTTTTCATCTCAAATTTGCAATTGCTCCTAAGTCGTCAATAATTCCTGTCTTCCTCCACAGTTTTTGCCCTCTACAGCTCCCATGGAAGTTATTCCCTGATGTCTTAACAGATGTCGTTTCGTCCTGTCCCTTCATCTGGTCAGTGTTTTCCATATGTTCCATTCATCGTCGATTCTGTGGAGAACCTCATTTCTTACCTTATCAGACCACCTAATTTTCAACATTCTCCTGTAGCACCTCATCTCAGATGCTTCGATTCTCTTCTATTGCTATTTTCCCACAGTACATGATGCACTACCATACAATGATGTACTTCAAATGTATATTCTGAGAAACTTCTACCTCAAATTAAGACCTTATTCTGAGTAACGTCTACCTCAAATTAAGACCTATGCTTGATACTAGGAGACTTCTATTCGCTAGGAATGCCCTTCTTGCCAGTGTTAATCTGCTTCCTCTGACCTCCTTGCTCCATCCATCATCGGCTATTTTGCTATCTAGTAGCAGAATTTCTTAACTTCATCTACTTCGTGATCCCCAGTTCTGATGTTAAGTTTCTCACTGTTCTCATTTCTGCTAATTCTCATTACTTTCGTCTTTCTTCAATTTACTCTCAATATTTATTCTGTACTCACTAGACTTCTCATTCCATTCAGTAGATCCCTATTTTTTCTTCATTTTCACTGACGGTAGCAATGTCATCAGCGAATCTCGTCACTGATATATATTCACGCTGAATTTCATCCCACTGTTGAACCTCTCTTTTATTTTCGTCATCGCTTCTTCGATGTAGAGATTGAACAGAAGGGGGGAAGACTACATCCCTGTCTTACATCTTTTGAATTACGTGCTCTTCGTTCTGGGTCTTCCAGTCTTATTGTTCTTGTACGTATCTTGTATGTATCTTATCCGTCATTCCGTACCTCTTATCCCCATTTATCTCAGTACTGTACTGTGCTTGCAAAATTTAAACCTTTACGGCCGGAAATATCGCAATTAATAAAATGTTCCGGGTTATTGAGCCATGGTCGAATGATTGCGCCTTCAAACCCAACGTTTCGTCCCCATCTGCAGAGGACATTTTCCAGGGGAATCACACAGAATGAAAATTATTGAACTATATGAAATAAAATCGTCACAACTTCTGAACGGTTTGTTCAAATGGTTCAAATGGCTCTGAGCACTATGGGACTTAACATCTATGGTCATCAGTCCCCTAGAACTTAGAACTACTTAAACCTAACTAACCTAAGGACAGCACACAACACCCAGCCATCACGAGGCAGAGAAAATCCCTGACCCCGCCGGGAATCGAACCCAGGAACCCGGGCGTGGGAAGCGAGAACGCTACCGCACGACCACGAGATGCGGGCTGAACGGTTTGTGTTAGGACGTTCAAACTGCAAGGGTGGCCGCAGGGCATGATGGAAATTAGTCTTCGCATGTGCGACGAAGCCCATTTTAATTTGTATGGGTTCTTTAGTAAGCAAAATTGGCACATTTGGGGAACTGAGAATGCACATTTCACGATCGAGAAGTCTTTTCAACCTCAACAGGTGACTATGTGGTGTGCAGTGTCCAGTCGCGGAATTATCGGTGCGATATTCCTTGATAGCACGATGACTACCGAACAATACGTGAAGGTTTTGGAAGTCGACTTCATTCCCACTATCCAAAGTGACCCTGGTTTCGACAAGATGTGGTTCATGCAAGACGGACCTCGACCTTATCGAAGCAGGAGAGAGTTTGATGTCCTGGAGGGGCTCTTTGGGGACCGCACTCTGGCTCGGTTGTTCGCTTTATTCTCCGGATCCAAACACAATCGATTCATTTTTGTGGTGGTGTATTAAAGACATGGTGTACAGCAGTAACACCAAAACCACTGCTGAGCTGAAAACAGCCATTCAGGTGGTCATCGACAGCATCGATGTTCCAACACTTCAGCGGGTCATGCAAAATTTCGCTAATCGCTTGCGCCACATCATCGCCAATGATGACAGGCATATCGAATATGTCATAATCTAAATCCAAATATCTGTAGTGGTGTTAACATGTTGAATAAAGTGTGTGCACGCCGTAGTTCGTAACTAATTACCGTTTTTTTCATATAGTTTAATAACTGTCAGCCTGTAGCTACTTCGAATGTCCGATTCACTACTGACTACAGCAAAATTCCGCTTCCACGTGCTTCCGTGCAGTGGCGTTACGTCACGTGTTTTGTATACGCTAGCGCAATTGGCCGTTGTTGATTGCCGTCGTCAGCTGTTGCTACCACACCATAGTGAAAAACTGGTACATATTTTTTTCAGCACCAAAATTCAGATGTCATTCAATTTTACGCCCTCCTCCTTCGTACTGAAATTTCTGGGGTGTTAAGACCAGCGCGTAGAAATCATAGCAATGCTCAAGCGCTGGTGGAATCGAAAGTTTTCCTGCCTTTCATTAAGGACGTTACTGGTCGAATAGGAAAATCTTAAAAAATCAGAACATCGCTATTATCTACAAACCCACCAGGAAGATACAGCATCACCTCAAACCGGCCAAGGATGCTCTACAACCGCTGGAAATGGAATGTATACCGCAGAGACAGGCTGGACAGCGAAGGGGGAGGCGTGATTATAGCGATAAGAAGTGCAATAGTATCGAAGGAAATTGACGGAGATCCGAAATGTGAAATAATTTGGGTGAAGGTCACGGTTAAAGCAGGCTCAGACATGGTAATTGGATGTCTCTATAGGCCCCCTGGCTCAGCAGCTGTTGTGGCTGAGCACCTGAAGGATAATTTGGAAAATATTTCGATTTGATTTCCCCACCATGTTATAGTTCTGGGCGGAGATTTTAATTTGCCGGATATAGACTGGGAGACTCAAACGTTCATAACAGGTGGCAGGGAAAAGAGAACCCAGTGAAATTTTTTTAAGTGCTTTATCTGAAAACTACCTTGAGCAGTTAAACAGAGAACCGACTCGTGGTGATAACATACGAGGGCTATCCACAAAGTACATTACGTTTTGGAATTAAAAATAAATAAAGTATTGGAATTTTTTTATTATATACAGATGAAAGCCACACTTAAATACTACTTTTCTACATAGTTGCCATTTAAATTAAGGCACTTATCGTAGCGATGGACGAGCTTGGAAATTCCTTCGTCGTAAAATTCGGCCGCCTGCGCCTTCAACCACGTGGTTACCTCTTCTTGAAGCTGTGCGTCGTCATCAAAACGCTGCATAGCCAACCACTTCTTCATTGCTGGGAATTAGTGGAAGTCGCTCGGTGCCAGGTCGGGACTGTACGGCGGATGAGGAAACAACTCGCACTTAAAAGATTCGAGAACTTCACGAGTGGCATTTGCCGTGTGGGCCCGGGCGTTGTCGTGAATCAGCAAGATCTTTGAGCCCAACTTTCCCCTGCGCTTGTTTTGTATTGCTCTTCTGAGGTTGTGCAGAGTTTGACAATACCTTTGAGAGTTTATTGTAGTGCCTCTTTCCAGGAAATCCACAAAAATCGTATTTCTACTGGGTTACTGATTAACCACGTGGTTGAAGGCGCAGGTGGCCGAATTTTACGACGAAGGAATTTCCAAGCTCGTCCATCGCTAAGATAAGTGCCTTAATTTAAATGGCAACTATGTAGAAAAGTAGTATTTAAGTGTGGCTTTCATCTGTATATAATAAAAAGAAATTTCCAATACTTTATTTATTTTTAATTTCAAAACGTAATGTACTTTGTGGATAGACCTCGTATTAGACCTTCTGGTAACAAACACACCCGAACTATTTGAAACAGTTAACGCAGAACAGGGAATTAGCGATCATAAAGCGGTTACTGCATCGATGATTTCAGCCGTAAATAGAAATATTAAAAAAGGTAGGAAGATTTCAGAGTACCTGACGGCTCAACACAAAAGTTTTGTCTCAAGTACAGATAGTGTTGAGGATCAGTGGACAAAGTTCAAAACCATCGTACAATATGCGTTAGATGAGTATGTGCGAAACAAGATCGTAAGACATGGAAAAGGGCCACCGTGGTACAACAACCGAGTTAGAAAACTGCTGCGGAAGCAAAGGGAACTTCACAGCAAACATAAACATAGTTAAAGCCTTGCAGACAAACAAAAATTACGCGAAGCGAAATGTAGTGTGGGAGGGCTATGCGAGAGGCGTTCAATGAATTCGAAAGTAAAGTTCTATGTACTGACTTCGTAGAAAATCCTAAGAAATTTTGGTCTTATGTCAAAGCGGTAGTTGGACCAAAACAAAATGTCCAGACACTCTGTGACCAAAGTGGTACTGAAACAGAGGACGACAGACTAAAGGCCGAAATACTAAATGTCTTTTTCCAAAGCTGTTTCACAGAGGAAGACTGCACTGTAGTTCCTTCTCTAGATTGTCGCACAGGTGACAAAATGGTAGATATCGAAATAGACGACAGAGGGATAGAGAAACAATTAAAATCGCTCAAAACAGGGAAAGGTCGCTGGACCTGATGGGATACCAGTTCGATTTTACACAGAGTACGTGAAGGAACTTGCCCCCCTTCTTGCAGCGGTGTACCGTAGGTCTCTAGAAGAGCGTAGCGTTCCAAAGGATTGGAAAAGGGCATAGGTCATCCCCGTTTTCAAGAAGGGACGTCGAACAGATGTGCAAAACTATAGACCTATATCTCTAACGTCGATCCGTTGTAGAATTTTGGAACACGTATTATGTTCGAGTATAATGACTTTTCTGGAGACTAGAAATCTACTCTGTAGGAATCAGCGTGGGTTTCGAAAGAGGCGATCGTGTGAAACCCGGCTCGCGCTATTCGTCCACGAGGCTCAGAGGGCCATAGACACGGGTTCCCAGGTAGATGCCGTGTTTCTTGACTTCCGCAAGGCGTTCGATACAGTTCCCCACAGTCGTTTAATGAACAAAGTAAGAGCATATGGACTATCAGACCAATTATGTGATTGGATTGAAGAGTTCCTAAATAACAGAACGCAGCATCTCATTCTCAATGGAGAGAAGTCTTCCGAAGTAAGAGTGATTTCAGGTGTGCCGCAGGGGACTGTCGTAGAACCGCTGCTGTTCACAATATACATAAATGACCTTGTGGATGACATCGGAAGTTCGCTTAGGCTTTTTGCGGGGTGATGCTGTGGTATATCGAGAGGTTGTAACAATGGAAAATTGTACTGAAATGCAGGAGGATCTGCAGCGAATTGACGCATGGTGCAGGGAATGGCAATTGAATCTCAATGTAGACAAGTTTAATGTGCTGCGAATAAATAGAAAGAAAGATCCCTTATCATTTAACTAAAATATAGCAGGTCAGCAACTGGAAGCAGTTAATTCCATAAATTATCTGGGAGTACGCATTAGGAGTGATTGAAAATGGAATGATCATATAATGTTGATCGTCGGTAAAGCAGATGCCAGACTGAGATTCATTGGAAGAATCCTAAGGAAATGCAATCCGAAAACAAAGGAAGTAGGTTACAGTACGCTTGTTCGTCCACTGCTTGAATGCTGCTCAGCAGTGTGGGGTCCGTACCAGATAGGGTTGATAGAAGAGATAGAGAAGATCCAACGGAGAGCAGCGCGCTTCGTTACAGGATCATTTAGTAATCGCGAAAGCGTTACGGAGATGATAGATAAACTCCAGTGGCAGACTCTGCAGGAGAGACGAGACGCTCAGTAGCTCGGTACGGGCTTTTGTTGAAGTTTCGAGAACATACCTTCACCGAGGAGTCAAGCAGTATATTGCTCCCTCCTACGTATATCTCGCGAAGAGACCACGAGGATAAAATCAGAGAGATTAGAGCCCATACAGAGGCATACCGACGATCCTTCTTTCCACGAACAATACGAGACTGGAATAGAAGGGAGAACCGATAGAGGTACTCAAGGTACCCTCCGCCACACACCGTCAGGTGGCTTGCGGAGTATGGATGTAAATGTAGATGTAGAAAACATAGGAATGTGTAGGATATCGTGTATTTGTCGAAAGGTGTCAAAAACGACTAGAAGAGCACAAGGGCAATTGCAGAAGGGGGTGACTGAGAGATAAGCTGTTGTGGAACATGCTTTGCAGCCAGGAGACCGCCGCATTCGTTTTGATAGGACTCAAGTACTGGTAATCTGTCTTGAATTTGCAAATTTGTAAAACGATGAAACAAACTTTTTTTTAAATTTCAAACCGAGAAGCCAAATCCAGAATTTCACAGATTTAGATTTAAAAATGCATTCATAATGAAATATTTTCATAAATCATATCATCCCCAATTTCACCCCCTAAAGATTGAATTTCCAAAAACGCTGAAACACATTTTTTTTTTAAATTCTTAACCGAGTAGTCAAATACTAATTTTCATAGTAGTAACTGTAAAAATACTGTAGTAGTTATTTTAAAATGAGGTATTAAAAAAAACACTATTTCTCCCCTCCCTCCCCCCTTCCTCCCATACGTGTTAATTCCGAAAAATGTTGAAACACGTTTTCTTTACGTTTGATCCAGCTTCAAAAATGTCTTAATTGGGACGTTTTTCAAAAAACTTTTCATACTCTGTTTCACCCCCTTGTTGTTGTTGTTGTGGTCTTCAGTCCTGAGACTGGTTTGATGCAGCTCTCCATGCTACTCTATCCTGTGCAAGCTTCTTCATCTCCCAGTACCTACTGCAACCTACATCCTTCTGAATCTGCTTAGTGTATTCATCTCTTGGTCTCCCTCTACGATTTTTACCCTCCACGCTGCCCTCCAATACTAAATTGGTGATCCGTCGATGTCTCAGAACATGTCCTACCAACCGATCCCTTCTTCTAGTCAAGTTGTGCCACAAGCTCCTCCTCTCCACAATTCTATTCAATACCTCCTCATTAGTTATGTGATCAACCCATCTAATCTTCAGCATTCTTCTGTAGCACCACATTTCAAAAGCTTCTATTCTCTTCTTGTCTAAGCTATTTATCGTCCACGTTTCGCTTCCATACATGGCTACACTCCATACAAATACTTTGAGAAACGACTTCCTGACGCTTCAATCTATACTCAATGTAAGAAATTTCTCTTCCTAAGAAACGCTTTCCTTGCCATTGCCAGTCTACATTTTATATCCTCTCTACTTCGACCATCATCAGTTCACCCCCTTAGGGGCGGAATTTCGAAAAATCCCTTCTTCAACGACTTCTCCGCTATAAGATCAACACCCTTTCCAAATTTCAAGTCCGCAGCTCGTGGTCGTGCGGTAGCGTTCTCGCTTCCCGCGCCCGGGCGGGGTCAGGGATTTCTCTGCCTCGTGATGACTGGGTGTTGTGTGATGTCCTTAGGTTAGTTAGGTTTAAGTAGTTCTAAGTTCTAGGGGACTGATGACCTCAGATGTTAAGACCCATAGTGCTCAGAGCCATTTCTACGCTTAGTGTCTTGGGATGGCGCTGAAGAGACTGTCAGTCAGGACATTGCCTTTTATGGACGCACACACTCACGCGGGCACACACTCACAGACACACACACACACACAGACACACACCCACCCACCCACCCACCCACCCACCCACACACACACACACACACACACACACACACACACACACACACACACACACACACACACATATATATATATATATATATATATATATATATATATATATATATATATATACCACCACACACACATACATGTATACCACACAAAGTGTCATTAATCAATAGTTACACAAATCTATTTTTTAAACGTATAAATAGAGGATGTTTCAGGAAGAATGGTCAATGTTCATGGAGACAATGGGAACGCTAATTTCAAGCAAAAACGGCATATGGTGTGTACCCTATTCCGAATGGTTTTCGAGACAGAACACATTTAATGTACATTGCTATTTATTTTCTGTATTATTTAGCACATTTTCAGGTTTGCGCGTGTGCCCATATACAGCAGTTAGTAACAGATTTGATTCAACATCATAAACAAATATCTAATGGTGTAATGTATGGCGATCTTCGTGGGCAGTTAATTCCACCACTATGATCTATCCAGTCATTCGCTGGGTGCGGCAGAGTTGTTGCCTTAAACGCCTGGTAAAATGTGGACAGGTGCAGTCATGCTGAAAACACAATGCAGTGCGCGGGGCCAAAGCAACGTCTTCATGGTGATCAACAAACGCCATTCGCTCTTCCAAAATTATTGCACCTATCAACAGGTTTCTGATCATGCCACACCAAACATTGAACGAATAACGAACTTGGAAATTGGTTTCCACTGTAGCGTGTGACTTACCCTGCGACCATCGGTGACTGTTGCGTGTGTAGTTGATTCCATTACGTGTAAACATGGCTTCAGCAGTGACTAATTTTACTGGAAGAAAATGGCGATTTTTTACTTAAGTCGCGTACCATTGTCGCCAATGTGAAGATTGTGAACGCACTGTATGTGATGTGAATAAAAGTTTTCCGCATGTCATTTTTACCATACTCGCGTTCGTGGAACATTTTTGCCTGCGGAAAGTTGTCGTGTGCTGCTAGTAGGACTACGCTGCATAGTTTCAGCAACATGTTGCTCATCGTCGACAGGTTGCTGAACGACACGTTCAGAAGAAAAATGGGAACTTGAAAGAAAACCTGTTTCACGCAATGTCTTGAAAACTCTAGTAAACATTGTATGATCAGGAATTTTACGTATGGGAAAGCACCGACTGCATTTTTCTTCTGCGGCATGAGCACTACCGTCGCATAACTGTAAACATACACGACGTCGTCATATTCCTCATTAGTGTAGATGTGCGGCATTTTAGCCAGTTTGTGTACAAACGAGGTCAACCGATGCTTCTCTGTGTTACACTCATAGTCTCTCGCACTATTTCGCTCATAAAACACCAAGCTCGTTCAACGGGCTAGTTTAATGGCTGTAAGACATCCCGAGCAAAGAGGTTGGAAGCATCAAGGTGGGTTGGGCTAGTATAAAACGTCAAGGAGTTTGGGTGGGTAAGGCACATACTAGTACGTGCGCAACACTAGCCCAAAAATAAATGACCATTAAATGTGTTCTATCTCGGGAACCATTCGGAGAAGGGCATATGTCAAATAAAGTTTTTTACTTCAGATGAGTGTTCCTGTCACATCCCTGAATACTGGCCATTCCTCTTGGGACACTCTGAATTTACATGACAGTCGTCAGACTCGATTGGCAGGAAGGTTTCAGAAAGCGGCCTACTAGACATTACAGTCTAAATACTAACAAATTTTACTCGAAATGTTTCAGATGGTTTATGATCACTGATGTAAATTTTTAATATTAGAAGTTCATTTTTATTCAACTGAATCATCGTTATATGATTCTTTGATGATAATTTTTTTTCTTTTGACCTATATTTATATGAGCCTTTGTGAAAGTGCTGTTAATCAACTGGAGGCTTCTAGAACGAACTTTTCGCTCTGCAGTGGCGTGTGGGTTGACGTGGAACTTCCTGGCAGATCAAAACCGCGTGCCGGACGGAGACTCAAACTCGGGGCTTTTGCATTTCGCTGGAAAGGGCTCTAACGACAGTGCTAAACAAGAACGACTCACGACCCGTCCTCACAGCTTTACGTCCGCCAGTACCTCATCTCCTACTCTTCAAGCTTAACAGAAGCTCTCCTGCGAAAAAAGTCCCCCAGACTGTGGCTAAGCCATGCCTCCAGTGTGTCTTCCAAGAGCGCTAGTCTTACAAGTTTCACAGTAGAGTTTCTGTGATGTTTGAAAGGTAGGAGACGAGGTGCTGGCGTAATTAAAGGTGTGAGGAGTTATCATGTGTCGTGCTTGAATAGCTCAGTCGGTAGACCACGTGCCCGGGGAATACGAATGTCCCGAATTCGAGTCTCGATCGGCCACACAATTTTAATCAGCCACGAAGTTTCAATGGATCGAGTTTGGGCCTTTGATTAGTATAAAGGGTGGCCATTGATGGTGACTGGGCCAAATATCTCACGAAATAAGCGTCAAACGAAAAATCTACAAAGTACGAAACTTGTCTAACTTGAAGGGGGAAACCAGATCGCGCTATGGTTGGCCGGCTAGATGGCGCTGCCATAGGTCAAACGGATATCAAAAAAATGTTCAAATGTGTGTGAAATCTTATAGGACTTTACTGCTAAGGTAATCAGTCCCTAAGATTACACACTACTTAACCTAAATTATCCTAAACACACACACCCATGCCCGAGGGAGGACTCGAACCTCCGCCGGGACCAGCCGCACAGTCCATGACTGCACCGCCTTAGACCGCTCGGCTAAGTCAAACGGATATCAACTGCGTTTTTTAAAAATAGGAACCCCCATTTTTATTATCTATTCGTGTAGTACGTAAAGAAATATGAATTTTTAGTTGCACCACTTTTTTCGCTTTGTGATAGATGGTGCCGTAATAGACACAAACATACGGCTCATAATTTTAGACGAACAGTTGGTAAAAGGTAGGTTTTTTTAATTAAAATACAGAACGTAAGTATGTTTGAACATTTTATTTCGGTTGTTCCAATGTGATACATATACCTTTGTGAACTTATCATTTCTGAAAACGCATGCTGTTACAGCGTGATTACCTGTAAATACCGCATTAATGCAATAAATGCTCAAAATGATGTCCGTCAACCTCAATGTATTTGGCAATACGTGTAACGACATTCCTCTCAATAGCGAATAGTTCGCCTTCCGTAATGTTCGCAGATGCATTGACAATGCGCTGACGCATGTTGTCAGGCGTTGTCGGTGGATCACGATAGCGAATATCCTTAAACTTTCCCCACAAAAAGAAATCCGGGGACGCCAGATCCGGTGAACGTGCGGGCTATGGTATGGTGTTTCGACCACCAATCCATCGGTCATGAAATATGCTATTCAATACCGCTTCAACCACACGCCAGCTATGTGCCGGACATCCATCATGTTGGAAGTACATCGCCATTCTGTCATGCAGTGAAACATCTTGTAGTAACATCGATAGAACATTACGTAGGAAATCAGCATACATTGCACCGTTTAGACTGCCATCAATAAAATGGGGGCCAATTATCCTTCCTCCCCTAACGCCGCACCATACATTAACCCGACAAGGTCACTGATGTTCCACATGTCGCTGCCATCGTGGATTTTCTGTTGCCCAATAGTGCATATTATGTCGGTTTACGTTACCGCTGTTGGTGAATGACGCTTCGTCGCTAAATAGAACGTGTGCAAAAAATCTGTCATCGTCCCGTAATTTCTCTTGTGCCCAGTGGCAGAACTGTACACGACGTTCAAAGTCGTCGCCATGCAATTCCTGGTGCATAGAAATATGGTACGGGTGCAATCGATGTTGATGTAGCATTCTCAACACCGACGTTTTTCAGATTCCCGATTCTGGCGCAATTTGTGTGTTACTGATGGGCGGATTAGCCACGACAGCAGCTAGAACACCTACTTGGGCATCATCATTTGTTGCAGGTCGTGGTTGACGTTTCACATGTGGCTGAACATTTTCTGTTTCCTTAAATAACGTAACTATCCGGCGAACGGTCCGCACACTTGGATGATGTCGTCCAAGATACCGAGCAGCATACATAGCACACGCCCGTTGGGTATTTTGATCACAATAGCCATACATCAACACGATATCGATCTTTTCCGCAATTGGTAAAAGGTCCGTTTTAACACGAGTAATGTATCACGGAGCAATTACCGTCCGCATTGACGGAATCTTACGTGGTACCACGTACTTATACGTTTGTGACTATTACAGCGCCATCTATCACAAAGCGAAAAAAGTGGTCCAACTAAAACATTCATATTTCTTTACGTACTACACGAATACGTAATAAAAAAAATGGGGGTTCCTATTTTAAAAAAACGCAGTTGATATCCGTTTGACCTATGGCAGCGCCATCTAGCGGGCCAATCATAGCTTTATCTGGTTTCCCCCTTCAAGCTAGACGAGTTTCGTTCTTTGTAGTCTGTTCGTTTGAGGCGTGTTTCGTGAGATGTTTGGTCCGGTTACTATAAATGGACTACCCGGTATACATCTGCGACATTTCAGCTTTTTGAACTGTTCCTTAAGTCGTTTGGAAAGTCTTCTACATGCCCTGCATGTATTACGTAATGGAGTGGACCCAGCATCGAACTTAGTGGGAGTTCATACTTTGCACTCGACTATCTTTACTTTTGTTTCAGTGTTCTGTCTGTTATGTACCGAAAGCAAACTCAGGTTTCAACTACGTATTGCAAGTGGGCTATCTTTACTTTTATTTCAGTCTTCTGTCTGCTATGTACCGAGAACAAACTCAGGTTTCAACTACGTACTGCAAGTGGTAGTTTTATACAGTGCTATTGTGATAGCATAAGCACCTTGCAGGATAACTGCTTTAGAATTTAGCGATTTCTTATTGTTTTCGAGCCCTCCCCCCAGTTTATGAAAATCGTTGAATCTGGAGGGTTCAGAAACGGGCCGTCACAGAAGACGAGGGGGGCCCTTTTTATGCGTAACTGACGCCACGCAGGGGAGCGCGCCAGAGCGCTGTGGGGCCGGAGAATTACGGGCTAATTACGTGAATCAAACCGCTGCGGCCCATTAAGCAGATTTGATGGTGGGCGGCAGGCGGTAAGGAGCAGCGGCCGGCCGTGTTTTACACGCCGCTCAATTACCAGCTGTTGGGGATGCGGGCGTAACGAGGTGCGCTACCGGATTAACGTCATCACGGTAGCCGGCTGCCGGCTTCTGGCACACTGCTGTGGCAGGGGTCCGCGATCTGAAGAGGAGTAGCGGCTGTCTTACAAAGGGCAAAGCAACACACGAACACTTCTAGACACGTCACACAGCCTCTGCGGCTCCTTGTGTAATACGCTACCTTTTCAAAAGTGTTCGGATACCACTTAGTGGACATTAATATGGAACGTGTCCACCCTTCGCCATTACGACGGCTTGAATTCTGCTGGGGATACTTTCAGTGAGGTGTCTGAATGTCTGTGGAGAAATGGTAGCCCATTCTTCCTCAAGAGCTGAAACCAGACAAGGTAGTGACGTTGTATTTTGGTATCTGGAGCGAAATCGACGTTCCAATTCGTTCCAAAGATGTTCCAATGGCGTTAGGCCGATCCATTCGCTGGCCGCGGTGGTCGAGCGGTTCTAGGCGCTTCAGTCTGGAACCGCGCGACTGCTACGGTCGCAGGTTAGAATCCTGCCTCGGGCATGGATGTGTGTGATGTCCTTAGGTTAGTTAGGTTTAAGTAGTTCTAAGTTCTAGGGGACTGATGACCTCAGATGTTAAGTCCCATAGTGCTCAGAGCCATTTGAACCATTTTTGAACCGATCCATTCCTGCGATGTTGTTTCATAAAAATGTTCAAACGTGTGTGAATTCCTAAGGGACCAAACTGCTGAGGTCATCGGTCCCTAGGCTTGCACACTACTTAAACTATCTTATGCTAAGAACAACACACACGCCGGCCACCGTGGCCGAGTGGTTCTAGGCGCTTCAGTCCGGAGGCACACTGCTGCTACGGTCGCAGGTTCGAATCCTGCCTAGGGCATGGATGTGTGTGATGTCCTTAGGTTAGTTAGGATTAAGTAGTTCTAAGTCTAGGGACTGATGACCTCAGATGTTAAGTCCCATAGTGCTTAGAGCTATTTGAACCATTTGAACAACACACACCCATGCCTGAGGGAGAACTCGAACTTTCGTCGAGAGGGGCCCCGCAAACCGTGACATGGCGCCTCAAACCGCGCCGCCACTGCACGAGGCGCTGTTTTCTACAGACCTCTGCCTCAGAGGATGGACTGCATTGCCATGCTGAGACAGTACACAGTGCGCAGTGCTGTGAAATGTGTTCATATCTTTCTGCATTCTCCGTACTTCACTGTTGGCACTACAAGCAATGAAAGGTGACGTCCTGCAGGCATTCCCCGAATCCAAAACCAAACCCTCCCATAGGATTACCTCAGAGTACAGAGTGCCTCATCACTCCACGCGTTTCCACTCATACAATGACGTCGCTCTCCACACCGCCTCCAGCGTCGCTTAGCATTGCCTACAGAAATATGTGGTGTGTGTGAAGAGCTGGTTGACTACTGTACTCCATTCTTTCTAACTTCCAACGCACAGTCATTGTACTAGCTGAACTTCATAAGTCACGAATTAATCTTTCCGCTGATTTCAAGCGATTTTTTTTTTTACGAATTCCCCCCCGCAGATGTCGACGATCCCTGTCCATCAGTGCACGAGATCTGTCTCGTCATGGTTTATCTGTGGTTGTTTCTTCGCGTTTCCACTTGACAGCCACACCACCAGCAGTCGACTTCGGCATCTTCAGAAGCGTTGAAATGTCCCTGGTGTATTTGTTTCTGAGATGACGTGCAGTTACTACTCCACGTTCGAAGTCACAGAGCGCCGCCAACCGACCCATTGTGCTGTTACAGCTTTTCTACTGACTGCACAATGCTTCCCGTGCACTTTCACACTGGCAGGTCCGCCTTTCGTGATATCTAGTGGTGAAATGTGCATTACGTAGGAGTCTCGGAATACTTTTGATAGTACAGTGTATGAAAGCTTTTGAAAAATTACTCAGTTCCAGGAGACGCCACGCTAATACCGTGTAAGACCACCTGTATTCTTGGTAATGGTCTCACTTCAGCAAGGAAGGGAGTCAGCGAGTGTACTCTGTTTCACCGTATTTATCTGAAGCCAATCTCTGATGATTGGATCCTGCAGAGATATAAAACTACGAGGTTGTTGAATGCTATGTTTCACCAGCTATTCCAAACAGACACACACATTAACGTAGGACTGAGATCGGCTGGTTTGGAGGGCTAGTTGAGGTATGGTAGCAAAGTTGCTTGTTCGGTGTACCAGGAATGCGCGTGTTGTCACCTTGGAAGAAAGGACTGTCCACAGCATGCTCATCATAAAGGAGTCCACGAAAGATAACCTAAAATTTTGAAATAGACGTCCTGGTTGTTGTTCACGTTAATATGAATGAGTAGGCTAGAGTCATGGTACAGAAGAAACCCAAAACATCACGGAATCGCCTCCGGCCTACCTACATTCTGAACAAGCTGCGGGCTAAACCCCTCATTGCACTGTCGACGCCCCCGTCGCCTTGCATCAATTGGAAAGACGCAAAATAGCGTCTCGTCGGACCACACTACGCACATCCGGTCAGCTACTGTCTGGTTCCTCTTTTCATCTACATCTACCTACATCTACATGGATACTCTGCAAATCACATTTAAGTGCCTGGCAGAGGGTTCATCGAACCACCTTCACAATTCTCTATTATTGCAATCTCGTACAGCGCGTGGAAAGAATGAACACCTATATCTTTCCGTACTAGCTCTGATTTCCCTTATTTTATCGTGGTGATCGTCGGTCATGACGGTCGGTGTCAACAAAATATTTTCGCATTCGGAGGAGGAAGTTGGTGATTGGAATTTCGTGAGAAGATTCCGTTGAAACGCAAAACGCCGTTCTTTTAATGATGTCCAGCCAAAGTCCTGTACCATTTCTGTGAGACTCTCTCCCATATTTCGCGATAATACAAAACGTGCTGCCTTTCTTTGAACTTTTTCTATGAACTCCGTCAGTCCCATCTGGTAACGATCCCACACCTCGCAGCAGTATTCTAAAAGAGGACGGACAAGCGTAGTGTAGGCAGTCTCCTTAATAGGTCTGTTACATTTTCGAAGTGTCCTGCCAATAAAATGCAGTCTTTAGTTAGCCTTCCCCACAATATTCTCTATGTAATCCTTCCAATTTAAGTTGTTCGTAATTGTAATTCCTAGGTACTTAGTTGAATTTACGGCCTTTAGATTTGACTGATTTATCGTGTAACCGAAGTTTAACGAGTTCCTTTTAGCACTCATGTGGATCACCTCACACTTTTCGTTATTTAGGCACCATTCAGATATCCTTTCTAAATCGTTTTGCAGTTTGTTTGATCTTCTGATGACTTTATTAGTAAATAAACGACAGCTTCATCTGCAAACAACCTAAGACGGCTGCTCAGTTTGTCTGCCAAATCATTTATATAGATAAGAAACAGCAAAGGGACTGTAAGACTACCCTGGGGAACGCCAGAAATCACTTCTGTTTTACTCGATGACTTTCCGTCAATTACTACGAACTGTGACCTCTCTGACAGGAAATCACAAATCTAATCACATAACTGAGACGATATTCCATAAGCACGCAATTTCACTAAGAGCCGTTTGTCTGGTACAATGTCAAAACCCTTCCGGAAATCCAGAAATACGGAATCGATCTGAAATCCCTCGTAAATAGTCTTTTGTTCGAAGCACCAAAGACGTGCACGTTTATGTGCCACTATGGACAATGACCTTTTGCTAGTTGAAAGACTGGCAAGGCGTGCCACTCGTATCCGATCCATGTCGATTAGGATCTTTTTTACGGGTACTGTTCTTGTGCCGATGTTACATGGCTGCGTTTGGTACACCATTCTGTGTAGAAACGTTGACAATCCGCGTTGACACGCCAACAAATTTGGGAACTTCGTTCGCGTTGTGGTCATGACTGCTTCATGACAGCTCCTTTGTGCCATCCTGTCACATCCCCACGTCAACACATCTTACTGCGCTGACTCCACTCAACCGACTGGATGGTACATGCCACTTCTCTGCTGTGGCATACATCAGCGGTGCAGGGTCACGTGATGCCGTGGTTCCAGCTCTACACCATCCACCGCGCTCCAAAGTGACCAGTGTGCTCTTTTAAAGGGAAGACTACATTGAGGTGACGGAAGTCGTGGTATATCTCCTAATGTCGTGTCGCATCTCCTTTTGCCCGGCATAGTGCAGCCACTCGACATGGCACGGGCTCAACAAGTCGTTGGAAATCGCCTGCAGATATATTGAGCTATGCTGCCTCCACAGCCGTCCATAATTGCGAAAGTGTTGCTCATGCAGAATTTTGTGCAGGAACTGACCCCTCGATTATGTTCCGCAAATGGTCGGTGGAATTCACGTCGGGCGCTCGAATTGTCCAATATGTTCTTCAAGCCAATCGCGAACTATTGTGGCCCGGTGACATGACATTGCTGTTTGGGAACATTAAGCCCACAATGGCTGCAAATGGTCTCCAAGTAGCCGAACATAACCATTTCCAGTTAACGATCGGTTCAGTTGGACTAGAGGACCCAGTACATTCCATGTAAACACAGCCCACACCATTATGGAGCCACAACCAGCTTGCTCAATGGCTTGTTGATAACTTGGGTCGACAGCTTCGTTGGGGCAGCGCCATACACGAACCCTACCATCAACTTTTACTAACTGAAATCTGAACAGACCACTGTTTTTCAGTAGTCCAGTGTCCAATCGATATGGTATCGAGCCCAGGAGAGGCGCTGCAGGCGATGTCGTGCTGTTAGCAAAGACACTCGCGTCGGCCATCTGTAGCCATAGCTCGTTAACGCCCAATTTCGCCGCACTGTCCGAACGGTTATTCGTCGTACGTCCCATATCGATATCTGCGGGTGTTTCAAGCAGTGCTGCTTGCTGTTAGCACTGACAACTCTACGCAAACGCAGCTGCTCTTGGTCGTTAAGGGAAGGGATTTGGTCACTGCGTTGTCCGTGGTGAGAGGTAAGGCTTGAAATGTCCATTATAATTATCCGGGCTGTTATGCCGTGGTCGGTTGATGAATAGTGTGGTGATTCCCAACGTTTCGTCTCCGACTGCGGGAGACATCTTCAAGGGGGTCCGTAGCTTGATGGAAGGTCCAACACACACACTGGCTCGCTACTGACTGCCGCTAAATTCCGTGTCCGCGCGCCCCCGCGCCGCGGTGTGACGCCACGTGTTTTGAAAACGTCAGTGCAATTGGCCGCTGTCCGTCGCCGTCGATCGCCGTTGCCATCAGCCAGTAGTGGACGAGTGGTACACATCTTCTTTAACACCGGCATCCATATACCGTTTAATTTGACGCCCTCCTCCTTTCGGTTGAAATTATTTGGGTGTTTAGCGATTTCGATTGCCTCCCTGTAGAGCCTTTCGTAGTGTCCGCTCGTGGCCGCTAGTACTTGCGTCTCCTCGAAACGAATATTGTGGTTCCCTGGCTGGAAAGCATGCTCCGCAACAGCTGATCGTTCCGTTTCTCCTCTTCTACAATTTCCCTTGTGCTCTTCCAAACGTTTAGAAACAGTTCTTTTGGTGGTACCCACATAAACATCACCACAGCTGCATGGGATCCTATACACTCCAGATGGGCGGATCTTGACGAAGCGGAATATTACCGTAATTTACAAGCCCACCAGGAAGATACAGGAATACCTTAGGCCTGCCAAGGACGCTCGCAAACCATTGGAAAAATCTGGAGTGTATAGGATCCCATGCAGCTGTGGTGATGTTTATGTGGGTACCACCAAAAGAACTGTTTCTAAACGTTTGGAAGAGCACAAGGGAAATTGTAGAAGAGGAGAAACGGAACGATCAGCTGTTGCGGAGCATGCTTTCCAGCCAGGGAACCACAATATTCGTTTCGAGGAGACGCAAGTACTAGCGGAACGAGCGGACACTACGAAAGGCTCTACAGGGAGGCAATCGAAATCGCTAAACACCCAAATAATTTCAACCGAAAGGAGGAGGGCGTCAAATTAAACGGTATATGGATGCCGGTGTTAAAGAAGATGTGTACCACTCGTCCACTACTGGCTGATGGCAACGGCGATCGACGGCGACGGACAGCGGCCAATTGCACTGACGTTTTCAAAACACGTGACGTCACACCGCGGCG
Organism: Schistocerca piceifrons; assembly: GCF_021461385.2. NCBI lineage: Eukaryota > Metazoa > Arthropoda > Insecta > Orthoptera > Acrididae > Schistocerca > Schistocerca piceifrons. The sequence goes on along the minus strand of NC_060142.1, from coordinate 495,581,668 downwards.
CGGGGGCGCGCGGACACGGAATTTAGCGGCAGTCAGTAGCGAGCCAGTGTGTGTGTTGGACCTTCCATCAAGCTACGGACCCCCTTGAAGATGTTTCCCGCAGTCGGAGACGAAACGTTGGGAATCACCACTGTATTCATCAACCGACCACGGCATAACAGCCCGGATAATTATAATGGACATGATATTTCCGGCCGTGAAAGTTTACATTTTAGTACAAGGCTTGAAATGTGGTATTCTCGGCACACTCTTGACCCGTGGATATCGGAAGATTGAATTCCCTAACGATTTCCGAAATGAAATGTCCCATGAGTCTAGCTCAACCCACTGTTCCGCGCTCTGTTAATCACCGTCTTGCGGCCATAATCACGTCGGAAACCGTGTCACATGAATTAGCTGAGTGCAAATGGCAGCTCCGCCAATGCACTGCCCTTTTATACCTTGTGTATGCGATACTACCACCATCTGTGTATGTGCATATCGCTATCCCATGAATTTTTGTCGCCTCAGTGTTTATTGCTCGATGAACGTATATGATACCACCGTTCGAATGTCCGCCTGCGGTAGCTGAGTGGTCAGCGCGACAGAATATCAATCCTAAGGGACCGGGTTCGATTCCCGGCTGGGTCGGAGATTTTCTCCGCTCATGGACTGGGTGTTGTGTTGTCCTTATCATCATCATTTCATCCCCATCGACGCGTCAAATCGAAAGACTTGCACCCTGCAAACGGTCTACCCGACGGGAGGCCCTAGTCACACGACATTTACATTTACCGTTCGAATGAAGCTTGTTTGGAAAAGTAAGCTGTTTTTCGTATAAACGTTGACAGTATCTTAAGCCTGTTTCACAGGAGTCGCTTTCTTCTGAAAGTCGACTATTCGTAGTGGGTGACCCACACGAGCCAGCATGTAAATGAGCCACATCGCGAGTGGTTTAACGACATCAATGATCAGTTCATTATGTCGAACATAAATTTTTAAAAATCTTGGATGTCGCGAAGAATTCGCATGCGCAGATATAGCGGGTGATGGCATCGGCTACTGACATCGGAAGTTAACCGTATCTCACCTACCCCACTCGAGCAAAAGTAACAGTGTGTGTTTTTGATTTTTATATTATTGTATCCTTTTTATCGTGACGTGTTGCGAAGGTTACATGAGGAATTGATATTTTTGTTGCAGATGTCATTCCACTACAGAATTAAATATCTTAACATAAAAAAGTTATTTAGGATTTACAATACCTGCACAATGAAAATACTGTGCCTAAATAAAAAAATAGAAAAAGTTCTTTAAAGCAAATTGTTTCAACGGTGAAAAATACAGCTAAACTGAAAGAGAGAAACAATTTTGGATGTTATTTGACACTTAGAAAGTACTAGACACAAAGGATAACATAAAAAGACGTTATGTACTCTCATCTAAATATTGTTTCCTGTGCTTCTACGTTCTAGTGTCGGAAGTTCCATGCGGCTTTTCGCGGATGATGCTGTAGTATAAAGGGAAGTTGCAGCATTAGAAAATTGCAGCGAAACGCAGGAAGATCTGCAGCGGATAGGCACTTGGTGCAGGGAGTAGCAACTGACCCTTAACATAGGCAAATGTAATGTATTGCGAATACATAGAAAGAAAGATCCTTTATTGTATGCTTATATGGTAGCGGAACAAACACTGGTAGTAGTTACTTCTGTAAAATATCTGGGAGTATGCGTGCGGAACGATTTGAAGTGGAGTGATCATATAAAATTAACTGTTGAGATTTATTGGGAGAGTCGTTAGAAAATGTAGTCCATCAACAAAGGGGGTGGCTTACAAGACACTCGTTCGACCTATACTTGAGTATTGATCACCAATGTGGGATCTGTACCAGGTCGGATGACAGAGGAGACAGAGAAGATCCAAAGAAGAGCGGCGCGTTTCGTCACAGGGTTATTTGGTAACCGTGATAGCGTTACGGAGATGTTTAGCAAACTCAAGTGGCAGACTCTGTAAGAGAGGCGCTCTGCATCGCGGTGTAGCTTGCTGTCCAGGTTTTGAGAGGGTGCGTTTCTGGATGAGGTATAGAATATATTGCTTCCCCCTACTTATACCTCCCGAGGAGATCACGAATGTAAAATTAGAGAGATTCGAGCGCGCACGGAGGTTTTCCGGCAGTCGTTCTTCCCGCGAACCATACGCGACTGGAACAGGAAAGGGAGGTAATGACAGTGGCACGTAAAGTGTCCTCCGCCACACACCGTTGGGTGGCTTGCGGAGTATAAATGTAGATGTATTGATGGATACCTGTCGGCTTTTGCTGATTTGCTGAATCCCAAGAATTAATTGATTAATCTGTAAGTAATTTTGGCTCACTGATCAGAAATTTTGTGTTTGACTACGCAAGTGTATGACTGTGCAAGTAGAGGCTACGTTCGCATGCCCCGAACAAGTACCAAGCACAAAATTTCTGATTAGTGGGTCAAAATTATTTAAATTTAAATAATTAAACTGATAAAAAGGCGCTACCTCACAGATAATTTGATGATGTAATAAAATACCAATCCGTATATTGGATACATAATAATCATGATAAAGGTGCACTGACTGATTTTCTTAACAACTGAACTGACACCTGTGGGGATAAGTCTGCTACATTACTAGTTACAATTAACAAAATCAGTCACGTCATGTGGTGAAGGTAGGAGACGAGGTACTGGTAGAAGTAAGGCTGTGAGGACGGGGCGTGTTTGGGTAGCTCATAGCCAGCATGGCAGCTCAGCGTGTTCGGACAGAGAGCTAGTTGGCCTCTGTAATAAAAAAACTGAGTGGAAGGATCAACAAATGAACTTGAACGGATGTAATTTGACTTCCGCCGCAACGACCAAACACAACGGTCAACAACGAACAAAATGCAAATATATATATATGAAAAAATAAATAAAGAAGTTGGTAGAGCACTTGCCCGTGAAAGGCGAAGGTCCCGAGTTCGAGTCCCGGTCCGGTACACAGTTTTAATCTGCTAGAAAGTTTCACTCATGTCATGTTCACACTGATCACTCACACAGCGAAAGGTAGAATTTATAAGAAAGCTTCCATACTGCACATGTAAGCTCTCTGGGTCAGAGTGCGTGTTGTTTCGATGGTCAGTTTCAGAGAACAAAGCCCACTTCCGAAATTCCATACAACTCAGTAATTTTGTAAATAAATGTATCAAACGTGATGATGATGAAGATGATGATTATTGGTTTGTGGGGCGCTCAACTGCGCGGTCATCAGCGCCCGTACAAAGTCTCAATTTTTTCACAGTCCAATCTAGCCACAGTTACGAATGATAAGGATGATGATGAAATGCTGAGGACAACACAAACACCCAATCCTCGGGCAGAGAAAGTCCCCAACCCGGCCGAGAATCGAATCCGGGACCCCGTGATCCAGATGTAGTAACACTAGTCACTGGATCACGGAGCTGCGGAATAACAAACGTGAGCACATCTACTCCGTGATGATATTGAAGATTCAGTTCGAACACGAGAAGTGTTTGCGCCGAATTGGAGCCTCATGGTTTGTAAAGAAATGCACATGGTGCAGCGGAGTACGGGCTACTAATTCCATGGGAAACACAAATTGGACTCTGAATTAAATAAAATTTAACAAAAGCATTCCACAAAGCACACGACACCTTCATACATGATACACGAAATTGAGGCACGTGGAGGCACTACTCGTCCACAACAAGTTGCCTTTGCGCTTCAGATCTCATCGAATAAACTGAACGCTAATTAAATTATCGCCGTTCCCTGACTGAAATAGCTGGAGCGGCATGATTATCAACGCCACACACCAGGGTGACCACCGGAAACTCAAACAAAGCAAACTCTTACACACTTCAACTTAGGAACTAGTGCTTCTACTCAGAGCATCCTTACTCACCGGCGACCTAGGGAAGAGTAAAACTAAACTGCCCCCTCTCCTGGGTCTACACAGCGACCAGGAAGGGCTCAAAGAGCGCAAGCGGTTTCTACCTGTACCGACCTCACAATGGATGCTGCCCAGTGGCTACTAATGCCTCTCTGACCTAATGTAACCGAATTTAAAACTCTACACAAAGGTTGGCTAAACTGCCCGTAACATTCAAGGAAACCTCCTGGCAACTAAGAAAACCCGAAACGCCAGTTGCAGACAAACTACACATTCATACTGGCAGACGACAGTGCGGACAGGAAATATGACATGAATACAAGATAATGGATTACACGAATACATATAGAACGTAGTTATGATTTTGAAACTAAAAAAGACATTCTCCTTTGGCGTTGAAATGCCGCTGTAATATCACGCACTCTCTCGTCCAACTTTCTCTCCGGGTATAGTTGAACCGAACATTTGTGTCGTTAACAATTGTAGCAAAACATAAGGTTGGTTTCCAGGATCAGTGGAACGGCTCACGCGAGACGTTTCACTACATACAGTGGCGGCAGAAAAATCGAAACACCAAAAACTAAGCAATGTAGAGTAACGAAATTTGAGGAATACATTTGACTAGGTCACATATTCGGGTGATCGATATTGCAAGATCAGAGATTGATGTATGCGCGAGATAATCCACTGGAAATGTGAGTGCTGGTACTCCGACAACTGGTGCAACAGCCAGAACGTTGAATGCAAGCATTCAAACGTGCATGCATCGTGTTATGAAGGAGCTGTATGGCATTACGAGCACAAACAACGCAAGGCTGCACATTACTGCTGTTGGTACAGTCATCACTCCCTATTTCATTCTTCTATGGATTTCAGTAAGGGGCTCGTTTTCTGCGGTTAGAAACTCAATTACAGTACGTTGTTTCTCACGCACCGCCATAGTTGCGTTAAACAACGCCATGTTACACACCTCAACTGGGTGCTCTCTAGCGGCAGAGCGTTGCAGCTAGTGTCACCGAAGCAGGAAAATCGACCGAGTACTATGTATGATACGTTATGCGTCACTGATACTGATAACCGAATAAAACATTCGGAATCATTACTTTTCATCACGCCCTCGTAGTTTCTTTTACACCCTGTTTATGTTTAGAAAACATCGTTCCTGTGGAACACAAATATCTCTTTATTCACATGAAGTGTTGAGTGCTATTGGCGAGGGATTTCAGATCCATTCCGTATTTCTGGATTTCCGGAAGGATTTTGACACTGTACCACACGAGCAGCTCGTAGTGAAATTGCGCGCTTATGGAATATCGTCTCAGTTACGTGACTGGATCTGTGATTTCCTGTCAGAGAGGTCACAGTTCGTAGTAACTGACGGAAAGTCATCGAGTAAAACAGAAGTGATTTCTGGCGTTCCCCAAGGTTGTGTCATAGGCCATCTGCTGTTCCTTATCTATATAACCGATTTGGGAGACAATCTGAGCAGCCGTCTTCGGTTGTTTGCAGATGACGCTGTCGTTTATCGACTAATAAAGTCATCAGAAGATCAAAACAAACTGCAAAACCATTTAGAAAAAAACATTTGAATGGTGCGAAAAGTGGCAGTTGACCCTAAATAACGAAAAGTGTGAGGTCATCCACATGAGTGCTAAAAGGAAATCGTTAAACTTCGGTTACACGATAAATCAGTCTAATCTAAAAGCCCTAAATTAAACTAACACATAGAAAATGTTGTGGGGAAGGCTAACCAAAGACTGCGTTTTATTGGCAGGACACTTAGAAAATGTAACAGACCGACTAAGCAGACCGCCTACACTACGCTTCTCCGACCTCTTTTAGAATACTGCTGCGCGGTGTGGGATCCTTACCAGATAGGACTGACGGAGTACATCGAAAAAGTTCAAAGAAAGGCAGCACGTTTCGTGTTATCGCGAAATATGGGAGACAGCGTCACAGAAATGATACAGGATTTGGGCTGGACATCATTAAAAGAACGACGTTTTTCGTTGCGACGGAATCTTCTCACGAAATTCCAATCACCAACTTTCTCCTCCGAATGTCAAAATATTTTGTTGAGACCGACCTACATAGGGAGGAACGATCACCACCATAAAATATGGGAAATCAGAGCTCGTACGTTCTTTCCGCGCGCTATACGAAGTTGGAGTAATAGAGTATTGTGAAGGTGGTTCGATGAACCCTCTGCCAGGTACTTAAATGTGATTTGCAGAGTATCCATGCAGATTTAGATGTAGATTGCACCATTCTCAGTAGTTAAATTCATTCACATTTGCCTGTATTCTATTACGTATGCGCAGAGGCTACTGTTTATTGTATCAGATATTTGCATGTGTAGCTTGGTACGAATGATAGCTAGTACACATCCTCTTATTTGATTAATTTTTTCTCGTCGAGACACATATGGACTGGAGAATATTCGAAACTGCTGCCATAGGAGACTGTTTTGGAATTTTTTAAGCAGGTGCTCGTGAGATGTAAGGACTGTTCCTTCGAGTCCTTGCCAGCTAAAATTTACCGACTTTTCTATTATACTCTCTCACGAGTAAAATTAACCTGTGAAAATAAATAAGCCAGATTTTCGCTCTGTAATGAGCCAACGGAAATTCGGTTTGATATAAGGTATTCAGTAACGAGACTTCATCTCTCAGAACATTTCAGATTTGGTACGCATAGTATAAATGTAACGTAAGAGCACGTAATGGCAACTGAGCACAGATGAAAACTCGTATGACGTCGCTCAGTTTCTGACGTCACAGTTAAGAGGACATTCAACTTTTTGTAGAAACGAGACGTTTCTGTTCGAATACATGCCGAATTGCAAAAGCCCGGACTGAACGAAGACGTAGGTTTGTACTTACACCACAATAGCTCGCCCGAAGTTGCGAGTACGCGGGCTGAAACAAACGAGTGTTTCTTCGCAGAGAGAATGCAGTGCCGGTCGCGGAATGGTGGGAGTCAAGTAGCGAATGATCAAGCGCTCCGCCCAGAGGCGCGTTCTCCGTGGAGCATTAACAAGGACCTTGGCAGGACTCGTGGAACTCTTTGAAACGTGGGCTCGCGAGTAGAGGGACGAGCGGCTGCAAGTTGTAATACCACCAAGGAAGGGGGGGGGGGGGGGTAGGGTGGAGTGGGCGCGCCGGTCTGGAGATCGCTGAGAGGCAGAACGGAGAGAGAGATGCACAAGACGAAAGGCAGCGCTGAATTACGGGACCGGCGTATGCGACCGCATACAATTGCTGAGTTGCATTTGAGTTCTACGGACTGAGCAGAACTACTCGCACCCGTTGTGTGTAGTAGACCGTCTTTGCAAAAGCAGCAGAATTGAAATGAAGTAGCTAGTGATTAGTTTTTTTATTTTATTCCTTCTTTATTGACATATAGTCAGCACGTATTCAGAAAATATCGTTCTTGTGAAACACAACTAGCTCTTTATACTCATGAAGTAATCAGTGCTATCGACAGGGGATGTCAAATTGGTTCCATATTTTTAGCTTTCTAGAAGCCTTTCGACACCGTTCCTCACAAGCGTCTTCTAATCAAACTGCGTGCCTACGGAGTATCGCCTCAGTTGTACGACTGGATTCGTGACTTCCTGTCAGAAAGGTCACAGTTCGTAGTAATAGACGGAAAGTCATCGAGTAAAACAGAAGTAATATCCGGCGCTCATGAAGGAAGTGTTATAGGCCCTCTATAGTTCCTGATCTACATTAACGACATACGAGACAATCTGAGTAACCGTCTTGGATTGTTTGCAGATGATGTTGTCATTTACCGTCTTGTAAAGTCATCAGATGATCAAAACTACCTGCAAAATGATTTAGATAAGATATCTGTATGGTGCGAAAAGTGGCAATTGACCCTGAATAAGGAAAAGTGTGAAGTTATTCACATGAGCACTAAAAGAAATCAGCTAAATTTCGATTACGCGATAAGTCACACAAATCTGAGGGCTGTAAATTCAACTGCATACTTAGGCATTACAATTGCAAATAACCTAAATTGGAAAGATTACATAGATAATATTGTGGGTAGAGCAAACCAAAGACTGCGATTCATTGGCAGAACACCTAGAAGGTGCAACAGGTCTACCAAAGAGACTGCTTACACTACGCTTGTCCGCCCTATTCTGGAGTATTCCGGTGCGGTGTGGGATCCGCATCAGGTGGGACTGCTGGATGACATCGAAAAAGTACGAAGAAGGGCAGCTCGTTTTGTATTATCGCGAAACAGGGGAGATAGTGTCACAGACATGATACGTGAATCGGAGTGGCAATCATTAAAACAAAGGCGTTTTTCGTTGCGACGGGATCTTCTCATGAAATTTCAATCACCAGTTTTCTTCTCCTACCGGTCGGAGTGGCCGTGCGGTTCGAGGCGCTACAGTCTGGAACCGAGCGACCGCTACGGTCGCAGCTTCGAATCTTGCCTCGGGCATGGATGTGTGTGATGTCCTTAGGTTAGTTCGGTTTAAGTAGTTCTAAGTTATAGGCGACTGATGACCTCAGAAGTTAAGTCGCATAGTGCTCAGAGCCATTTGAACCATTTTTTTCTCCTCCGATTGCGAAAACATTCCGTTGTCACCCACCTACATAGGGAGAAATGATCATCACGATAAAATAAGAGAGATCAAGGCTCGCACGGAAAAATTTAAGTGATCGTTTTTCCCGCGTGCTTTTCGAGAGTGGAGCGGTAGAGAGACAGCATGAAGGTGGTTCATTGAACCCTCTGCGAGGCACTTTATTGTGAATAGCAGAGTAATCACGTAGATGTAGATGTTTTATCTATATAAGGCTGAAGTTTTGGCCTTTCAAGTTCAGTATCCACTGCGGTCGAAAATGGTAAATAACAATGAAGTGATTGAGCAGGTGTCACATACAGTGAATCGGCGCAAGATGGTAACCGCGTATGATACCTATTTGCTCGTGTTACTTCTGTGTGTCAAGAGGGCGAAGTTCCCAGCGGTCCACTGCTTCCTTGAATCCGTGTCTGGAGGGTAAAGCTGTAAGAGCAGCTGTAACTGTTAATTTTCCGTTTTTGGGAGCAAGAAAACTGTGGCATGTATTAAAATTTACGCTCTCTAATAATCTCAGATATATCATACTCTAGCTGGTGAATGACGCAACCAGCCACAAACACTGTTTGAATGTCTTGGCCGCGGGGAGCGGCCGCGTGGTTAGAGGCGCCATGTCACGACTTGGGCGGCCCCTCCCGCCGGAGGTTCGAGTCCTCCCTCGGGCATGGGTGTGTGTGCTGCCTTTAGCGTAAGTTAATTTAAGTAGTGTGTAAGTCTAGGGATCGATGTTCTCAGCAGTTTGGTCCCATAGGCATTCACACTCATTTGATAACATTTTGAATGTCTTGTTTTCAACCTACAGCCATAACCAGTTTCGGGCCACCATGCCCATCTTCAGATGCATAACATTTTTCATTACAAAAATATTTTGGTCAACAACATTTTGTCTGCTCCACAATATGTTCCAATAGATAGCGGATCGTTCTGTTGCGGTCCATATGGTTTTCTAGCTCGATGTATATGTTTTCGAATTCCATAACACACGTCTTGTAAAAAAGTTACTGTGGCACATTTCATAATATTGTTAAAATGCATGTCGAGCATCGCACATCTGTTATACACTTGATTTTTTTCTTTACAATGCAAAGATTATGACTAAGCAGTTTTACAATAAGTGCGTTGTGGCGGAATTCGAGGACGTATGTACGGAAATGGAAAACCACATGGACGACAACAAAACGAACCGCTATCTACTGGAACATATTGTGGAGCAGACGACATGCTGTTGGCCAAAACATCTGTGAAACCAAAAATGTTTGCCGTCTGAAGATGAACATGGTAGCCGAAAACCAGTTATGGCAGTAAAATAAAAACAAAACATTCAAAAAGTATTTGTGGCTGGTTGCGTCATTCACAAACTATCATTAACGACCGCAGAGTTCGCAGGGTTCGGCATGGATAAAATAACAATATCACACTCTTCTGGGGGCTGCAGCCGCATAATGTAGTCATCTTGACACAATGTTTCAACGGACCAACTGGCCACCATCTTCAGGTGTATATGCTGATGCACAATCTCGCCGTAAGTGAGTTTCCACAGCATCGGCGGCTCCTTTATACACCGTCGCCGGCCCACCGACAGAGCGAGATGGCATAGTGGTTAGAACACACTGGACTCGCATTCGGAAGGATGACGGTTCAAACCCACGTGCGGCCGTCCTGATTTAGGTTTTCCGTGATTTCGGTAAATCGCTTCAGGCAAATACTCGGATGGTTCCTTTGAAAGGGCACGGCCGGCTTCCTTCCTCGTCTTTCCCTAATCCGATGGGACCGATCACCCCGCTGCCTAGACCCTGTCCCCCACATCAGCCGGCCCCTCTGGCCGAACGGTTCTAGGCGCTTCAGTCCGGAACCGCGCTGCTGCTACGGTCTTCCAGTAATAAAAGTAGATTTCGAACATACAATGAAAACTTGTAATGAAGGTGAAGGAGTAGGATATCGCAATCGATACGGAGTTGCAGCTGCAGCAGAATCGGTCTCATTGTCTCCAGCAAAGACTGCGAAGACGAAGGAGACGGGCAGCAGCGAGAGCGAAAGGTCAGAAGTTTCTGACTTTCCTGCATCGTACTTCTGGATGGTATCAGTTTTTCACCCTGCAACGGCCACAGAGTTAAGGTCTTGGTTATTCAAAAAATGGTTCGAATGGCTCTGAGCACTATGGGACTTAACTTCGGAGGTCATCAGTCCCCTAGAACTTAGAACTATTTAAACCTAACTAACCTAAGGACAACACACACATCCATGCCCGAGGTAGGATTCGAACCTGCGACCGTAGCGGTCGCGAGGTTCCAGACTGTAGCGCCTAGAACCGCTCGGCCACTCCGGCCGTCTGTCTTGGTTATTATCTCGTGTTTATAGCATGTTAATAAAATTATAGGTACGTGAATCAAATTCACCCTCTCTTCAATGGAACAATTTGGATGATTTCGGCTTGTATAATGTCACAACTTTTGGTGGCTCCGTCCGTTTATAATATTTGAAGAAAATGCAGCACAGCACTTCACTGCTACCACACTTCGTAAAATACTTCCAAACTAGGGATGGGTGCCATTCTGCAGTACACCCGTTGTCCGAGGACGACAGCGAGAAACTACCGATAGATCAGGTAGGGGCAAGTTTTGCACACTGCATGTACATGCGTACCGTCTAACAGGCCGCGCCACACGCCAACAAATACGTTATTGTCTCTGCAGTGCTGTACCGATTCTTATCTGACGTACTTGTCGCTAATTTCTAACTGTGGGGGTTGTTACTGAAATAGTGCTGATCGCTTTTTTTTATTTCTATAATAATCCAATATTTCAAAGCGATGCTAATTTTACTAATAAACGTTACTTTATTTAAAAAAAATTATTTACAAACGAAAAGTTTTAGCTCTGTTGCAGATTCATTAGATGTTTTTTTTACGCAGTTATTAGGAAAAACGAAAAACAAACACCAAAGAATACCGGTTATTCAGAGCTACAATACCATAGCGGTTTTAACCAGCCCGTTTCTCCCGTCCCTAATTCCACGTCTTATATGAAGAGAAATCCTTATCAGATAATCGGAACTCAAAAGACTCCTTTAAAACACATTCCCAGTAGCAGGAAGTAGGAGCGATCGTTTGTGTCTCATTATACAAAATGTTATTTATATACTTCGCTAAGACAGTGTTCTGTTACTGCGAATTTCCGCAACTAACGGAGTCCAGCGATGATAAAAGCTAATGTTAATAAGATTTGAAAAGCTTATTTATTTTGCAAATAATTCTGTTCTATCTATCGATTTCACAAAATACTGATGTCACTACTGTCACGAAACAAAAGGAAAACAATAATAATATAAGTTTACCGGCCGCTGTGACCGGGCAGTTCTAGGCGCTTCAGTCTGGAACCGCGCTGCTGCTATGGTCGCAGGTTCGAATCCTGCCTCGGACATGGACGTGTGTGATGTCCTTAGGTTAATTAGGTTCAAGTAGTTCTCAGTCTAGGGGACTGATGACCTCAGATGTTAAGTCCCATAGTACTCAGAGCCAATTGAACCATTTGAAACTACACTGTACAGTCACATTAACGTAACACCTGTCAAAAGCCTGAATGTTCACCTTTTGCAGCACGGACCATTGTTAGACATGCAGAAACAGTGCCAATGAAGTCCTGGAAGGTACCGACAGATTCCTGGAACCATGCCGACTCTAGTGCCGTGGCAGCTGCGCTAGATTTCTCGGCTGAGGATCCACGACGCGAACAGCTGGATCGAGGTGGTCCCACGGATTCTCCACTGAGTTTAAGTCTGTGGAATCTGGTGGCCAGGGTAGTAGGGTAAACACATTCTTGTGCTCTTTGAACCACAGACGTACACTGCGAGCTGTGTGATACGTTGCACTGTCCTGCTTGTTGATGCCATCGTGCTAAGGAAAAGCAAATTGCATATAGAGTGGACATGATCCCCAAGGATAGATACATATTTGTGTTGATCCACTGTGCCATCCAGAATGGCGAGATCATCCAGGGAATGCCACAAAAACATTCACCAGACCGTAACGCTCCCTCCTCCGGCGTGGACCGCTCCAGTGATTGTTACAGGATGTTCGCTTTCAGACGTTTCACCCCGTATACGGCAACAGCCATCTGTCCGATGGGGCATAAAACGTGATTCATCTGGAAAGGCCACCTGCTGCCAGTCACTGGATGTTCAGTTGTGGTACTGGGTGCACGTGCAGCGGTTCGTCCATTACCTGCACCTACCAGATGAAATATGTCAATAGAAAATCAACCAGGCCAGAACATAACAAAATCAACGTAATAAACTGATGAAAAATATTTGTAAGCTAAGAAATATGTAAATAACAATTATAGTGTGTAAGAAAAGTGTTAAGAAAAACGTTATGTAAAATATATTTAAGTTCTTTGCATATCGATGGTGACAGCGAAGTATCCGCACCAAGCTCTTTGTTGGCGGGAGAGCCCGCGCACTGATACATAGGATGCGTGGCGAGAAGCGCGCAGCTTTGTCGATAGGACACTCTTGAGTCAGCCTTTGTGCAGTGAAGTTGTGTGTGGAGACAGAAGGGTGTGCCTGTTCGCCACCAGCTATATATTACTTGAAGAATACCATAATTATATAATTGGTAATTATTCATGAATTATTAAAAATAGACGTCAGGAAGACATCAGAGGTATTTAAGCGCTAACTGCATATTGTAAGTTCGTTACATTTTTTTAATCTATTTTATGTAAAAGATCCCCAAACTAAAGTTTTATAAATTGAATCACTATACAGAGTTAAAAATTTATATTCAGTCATTTTCAGAATAGATCAGTTTCTCGCCGTCAATGAAGTATTATATTTCATTGAACTCAGTAACCACAAGATTTACCTTTTGTTGAGTTTTCTCAATTTTTTTATTTAATAACGACATTGAATTTTGCACCAGTAACTTCAATCAAAAAGCAAATGAATAATAAGTACAAACATTGTGTACGCTATAGACTATCAGATCAGACACGTCAAAAGCAAGTCCAGACAGGAAAGCTGCAAGGCATAAAAAGCTCAAATCTCTTTCTTTCATTAAACGGAAAGTAAGTTAAATTATTTTATTTTAGACAATAAGGTTATCGTCCAAACGCATTAAGTTCAATCATTATTTCGTTTATTTATTCGACGGGAAGGTTTCACAGTGAACTCGTTGCAGCAGATCGCCCGTAGGAAATCCGAGCAGACACCTACCGTACTGCATCTCGCACCAGGCCGCACACAACGTAACTATTCCAAGAATCGGGAAAAGGTCTTAATTTTGAATGAAAAATGGAAATCCTGGCAAAACTTCGGTATATTCTGAAGTTTAAAATTGCAAGTTCACTGTGAAGCCCGTGGTAATCCTAATACAGTCATACATAAAACCTTTCATTCACGTTAACAAGTTTATGGTAACGTATTTACCGAAATCTGAACAGCTACTAAGCACGGATTGTTCTTAAATGAAAATGTTCGCCCTATTATTAAGTTTATAGCTGTCTAATGCACTCAAGTTTTTAGTCACCGATCTGGTCCATATTGCACGTGGAATTACTATCGTTTCTCATATACAAAATTACTTAAAAAATTCGTACTTTCTAGAAAGATCACACCAGAATAAATATGCCTTCACTTGAAAACACTTTTGAAGCATGTAGCACAACTGAAACTGGCAAACTATAACTTCCTTCCGAGCTCATACTACACACAACCGTACCATTGAAAGGCTGGGCTCCGACTCCTTTAGACTGCTGTAAGCATTCTGTCTCAAAGAGAAAAGAAGCGCGAAGAATACTCCGTTCCGACTGGTCAGTTTCGTCAAAGGCCAATAGAAAAACGTTATTCTCTCGCGTTAGTTCGCGATTTTCATGAATAACCAATCAACAAATAACGCACTTTCGAACTGTACCTTTTCCCGAAATAAATATTTAACATCCTGATATTTTTTAATACTTTACGTTATTAAATATTTTCATTTGCACTCGAATTAGCTTTCCCTTTACCATAAACTTACTTAACATATTATGATACAAAATTCTCCGTCGTCTGCATTCACACTGTCTTAAAACTTGGTCACACTAGTTCGTACAGCGTTCATCAGAATAACAGTGATCTACATATTTAATTTAAACCACAGTTACGCATCATTCACACTACTAGAAGCATATACAAAACTGTACAACATAAATAAACAACAAAGCGTTCAATAAATACACAGAACAATTCACAAAAATATTATCTTGACCTATTTCTAGATTGTCTCTGTGCACTACTGGTCTCTGGCAATCAAAATTCTCAACTACATTATAGTTCTTTCTGTTTAATCCTATCCGCTACTGTCCCCTAGCAGATGAAAATTAGAACTACGTACTTGACTGAACTTGCTTCAGACCATCTGTCACTGTGCAAGCATTAGTCATTCTCCCGATACACAGGGCCGGCCGGGATGGCCGAGCGGTTCTAGGCGCTACAGTCTGGAACCGCGCGACCGCTACGGTCGCAGGTTCGAGTCCTGCCTCGCGCATGGATGTATGTGATGTCCTTAGGTTAGTTAGGTTTAAGTAGTTCTAAGTTCCTTGGGACTGATGACCTCAGAAGTTAAGTCCCATAGTGCTCACAGCCATTTGAACCATTTGATACACAGGCTCTAGACAGGGACGATATAAAGTGCCACGGATGAGTGGACGAACTAGGAGCCTGTTGCGGAGGCCATACGCAGCAACGTTCGTTGAGGAGACACTGTTGGTAGCTCCTTCGTTCATCTGGATGGTCAGTTGCTCAACAGTTGAACATATGTTCGTTTGTACACATCCACGTAGCCGTCGTTCACCCCTGCATACATGGCCAGCGGTTCACCACAGTTGCTTTGGTTCCATTTTTGGATAGCGCCATTTTGACATCCATGGTATACCTTACAGCCCGCCCGGTTGGCCGTGCGGTCTAACGCACGACTTTCCAGGTGGGAAGGAGCGCCGGTCCCCGGCACGAATCCGCCCGGCGATCAAGTTCTCCATGTACGCATACACCACCATTACTCTACCACGCAAACATAGGGGTTACACTCGCCTGGTGTGAGACGTTCCCTGGGGGGTCCACCGGGCCCAGAAGCGCACAATAACCCTGGGTTCGGTGTGGGGCAGCGGTGAAGTGGACTGCGATAGTCGTCGTGGGGTTGTGGACCACTGCGGCTGCGGCAGGGACGGAGCCTCTCCGTCGTTTCTAGGTCCCCGGTTAACATATCATAACATAACATGGTATACCTTAACCAAGGCGGCACACGAACAGCTTAAAAACTTAGTTCTTCCGGAAATGCTTCCAGCCCTTGGCATGAAAGCCAATGATCACGCCCTTTTGGATGTCAGAAAAATCGCTTCGTTTCCATATTACGACAACGACTGGACTGTTTTCCGCGTCCCCCCGACATGCTTTGTACACCCATTAATGCCAGTGCTGTCACCTGCAGTCTGTGAGCGGTTATTGCACGTAGATGTTGAAGGTAGATGGTACTCACATTAATTTGGCTGGACCGTACATACATTATTCGCAGCTTACGAAATTTGGTTACAAAACGCAAACATCGACAAACAGGGTTACGTCGTCTTTTGACTTGTACTATTATTATTAGAGGTGGAGCCAATGAAACCATTCATAAAGGAAATTGTTTTCATGTGTATAACATTAAAGTGAACGTTATTTACTCATAATGTTCTTAGTACGTGGGTATGCTAAAAAGAGAATCTCTTCTGGTGAATGACTTTTTTAATTTGCAATTCACTTAAAGTAACTTCTCTTATTAATTATTTATATACTTTTCGTTGTATTTAACCCAGTTTTAAATATGACAATTACTCATGGTTACCTTACGAGTGTACCATTTTTGTTTGTCAAATTCCACTAGTTTTGAGAAACATACAAGTGCTTCGGGCATCTTTGGGTCGCTTTGGCACGCCTGGGAGACGCTAGTCACTCTCTTTCGGATGTTCTTCAGAGCCGGACGTGTATCTCTGTTTCGGATGGACATTTCGTACTCTTTCCGCCTGCTTAGCTGGGTGTTAACGTGCTCGCCTCCCAATCAAGTGGACTCGGGTTCGATTCCCGGCCGGGTTGGAGATTTTTCTCCGTTCGGGAACTTGGTGTTGTGTTCTCCTCGCCATCATTTCATCCTCGCCACCGGCGCGCAAGTCACCCAATGTGGCGTCGACAGAAATAAGACGCACTTGGCGGCCGAATTTCCCCGCATGGGGCTTCCCTGCCAACGATGCCACACGCTCATTTCGTTTTTCGATGTCGTATTCTGTATCGGAAGTTGTCAGAAAAGTTATCGTAGTATTAAGAAAGCTATATCGAGTGTTGTAGAAGACAGTGTAAAAAGTGATTATTTAAAATATAAACAAACAGGATACATAATGAGAGGTATCGCCTACCATCATTGTCAGTACTACAGATCTTTCCCTCTGTAGATACAGAGACTAACCTGGAAAAGTTGCATCCCATAAAAAGCGCAATCACAGAGTCAAGTTCGAGATGACGGCTTAGCAACATCCACCGAAGAAGATCCCACTATCGACGAGCTGTCTTTTGCACTGGGGCCACAATTTTAGAAGGCGACAGGTTGGTAGAAAGAACGGTTAGGGACTCTTATTCAATCTCTGCAGATCTCTCCAGCCTCCAGATCTGACTTCCAACTCGGCAACGTATAATTTATACCAGGTAATCAAGGACTAATGCCTCCATCCACGCTACTGTATGTTTTAAAGACATTATATGATAACTGCTGCTTTGAAAAAAATAATTAATCTTATCCGTCTTGATTGCATTATTTTTTAAAAAATAGCTGGTTTTGGTTTAACATGAACCATCCCCAGACCTGTACGCAACGGTAAAATAACTCCACGAAAATTCAGTATGTTATCATACAATACCACAATCAAACATCAAGGTACCTGACTTCGTTAGTTACAGGAGTAACCCGACCAACTATCAGAAACATTTACATGCTACGTTGTATAATACACTACTGGCCATTAAAATTGCTACAGCACGAAGATGACGTGCTACAGACGCGAAATTTAACCGACAGGAAGAAGATGCTGTGATATGTAAATGATTAGCTTTTCAGAGAATTCACACAAGGTTGGCGCGGGTGGCGACACCTACAACGTGCTGACATGAGGAACGTTTCCAACCGATTTCTCATGCACAAACAGAAGTTGACCGGCGTTGCCTGGTGAGACGTTGTTGTGACGCCTCGTGTGAGGAGGAGAAATGCGTACCATCACGTTTCCGACTTTGATAAAGGTCGGATTGTAGCCTATCGCGATTGCGGTTTATCGTATCGCAACATTGCTGCTCGCGTTGGTCGAGATCCAATGACTGTTAGCAGAATGTGGAATCGGTGGGTTCAGGAGGGTAATACGGAACGCCGTGATGGATCCCAATGGCCTCGTATCACTAGCAGTCGACATGACAGGCATCTTATCCGCATGGCTGTAACGGATCGTTCAGCCACGTCTCGACCTCTGAGTCAACAGATAGGGACGTTTGCAAGACAACAACCATCTGCACGAACAGTTCGACGACGTTTGCAGCGACATGGACTATCAGCTCGGAGACCATGGCTGCGGTTACCCTTGACGCTGCATCACAGACAGGAGCGCCTGCGATGGTGTACTCAATGACGAACCTGGGTGTATGAATGGCAAAACGTCATTTTTTTGGATGAATCCAGGTTCTGTTTACAGCATCATGATGGTCGCATCCGTGTTTGGCGACATCGCGGTGAACGCACATTGGAAGAGTGTATTCGCATGGCCATACTGGCGTATCACCCGGCGTGATGGTATGGTGTGCCATTGGTTACACGTCTCGGCCACCTCTTGTTCGCATTGACGGCACTCTGAACAATGGACGTTAAATTTCAGATGTGTTACAACCTGTGGCTCTACCCATCATTCGATCCCTGCGAAACCCTACATTTTAGCAGGATAATGCACGAGCACATGTTGCAGGTCCCGTACGGGCCTTTCTGGATGCAGAAAATGTTCGACTGCTGCCCTGGCCAGCACATTCTCCAGATCTCTCACCAATTGAAAACGTCTGGTCAATGGTGGCCGAGCAACTGGCTCGTCACAATACGCCAGTCACTACTCTTGATGAACTGTGGTATCGTGTTGAAGCTGCATGGGCAGCTGTACCTGTACACGCCTTCCAAGCTCTGTTTGACTCAATGCCCAGGCGTATCAAGGTCGTTATTAAGGCCAGAGGTGGTTGTTCTGGGTACTGATTTCTCAGGATCTATGCACCCAAAATGCGTGATAATGTAATCACATGTCAGTTCTGGTATAATATGTTTGTCCAATAAATACCCGTTTAACATCTGCATTTGTTCTTGGTGTAGCAATTTTAATGGCCAGTAGTGTAATTCATCTGTTGATTGAAGATTTTATCTCAAAGGATAGTATGCCAATTTTCGCATCCCTGATCTCCTGGTGGCAGGTAGACACACTGCCTACACATAATGTAAAGGGTATAAGTGTAGATATTTCTGTTGGTGACCGAGTGCGGTCTACTGAACAACATTACATCAGTATTTATGTCATTTGCAGACTAATAATCATAGATATTACAGGTCCTGTTTTTAGGTTGGTTAGTACCTCCAACTACATGTGGCATTAGCGCTTAACCGAGGTGACGGAAGTCTTGAGTTACCTTCTAACATCGTCAGACCTCCTTTTGCGTAGAGAAGCAACTCGACGTGGCACGGGCTCAACAAGTCGTTCGAAGTTCCCTGCTGAAATATTGAGTCATGCTGCCTCCATAGCCATCCATAATTGCGAAAGTGTTGCCAGTGCGGTATTTTGTGCACGAAATGAACTATCGGTTATGCTTTCGGCAATTGCGCTGTCCATTGTGAGAAGTAATCTCTGAAATTTGGAATTCTTGGTTCACTCTTGATACTGTGGATCTCGAAATACTGAATCGCCTTAAGATTTCCGAAATGGAGAGTCCCATGCGACTACCTCCAAATACCATCCCTCATTCAGTCTCTTAATTCCCGTCGTGCAACCATAATCATGTCGGAAACCTTTTCACATGAATCGCCTAAGTGACAGTTCTGTCAATGTACTGCCGTTTCATACCTCGTTTACGCGATACGACCGACATGTACATATGTGCACATTGCTATCCCATGGAAAAAATGGAAATGAGCGTCATTGGCCGGGAGGCCCCTTGCGGGGCAGGTCCGGCCGCCTTGGTGCAGGTCTTATTACATTCGACGCCACGTTGGATGACTTGCACGTCGGATCGGGATGAAATGATGATGAAGACAACACAACACCAGTCCCTGGGCGGAGAAAATCTCCGACTCAACCAGGAATCGAACCCGCTGACTACTCAGCCATCGGGGCGGACATTACTAGCCCATGACTTCTGCCGTGTCAGCGTACTTTCGCCTGGGCTGCAGGTCAAGTGTTTAAAGTGTGAACGCCTGGATGCAAAACGCTTAGTCTATACTGACAGGCGTAGTCTGTTCATAGGTCCAGTTACGGCCGCGAAGAAAAGATGAAGTTGTAAAGTTTGTGATGTGTTTGTTTGAAGACTGGTCGACACAGAGAGAAAACAACAACACACTGGTGTATGCACATATTAAGCTACCACATATAAAAGTGTCTGTCCATATACCTCTTACATCCCATATCTCTTCAATATATGAATTACTGTCTAAAGTGAACACGACGTACACGATTTGAATGCAGTGTGGTGATTCGTTGACTGTTTTTTCAGAGCACTCCAATATTGTTAGGCGCACGAGGCTGGATGGACCGTTGCCTCGGGTCCCTGGGGCAGCCGGTTTTTATACTGGCGCCGGCCCGTCAGCGGAATCTGTCGTGTCGTATTCCCCCCACCCTTTGTGAATGGGCTATTTTGTTTCTTCCAGCCTGCCTGGCTCGCCTCTATCCGCTCTGGCATCCGCCGTCATGCCACCGACAGCACCTGAGTCTAAACTGGCTGTATTCTTATTTATTTGCTCCACTTCATTACAGCCATAAAATGACCACACAGCCAGAATTCTTAGGAATATAAATAAAGTAGCTGGGAATGAAGTTTTTCGCGACGGCGCTTGCATATAAAACATTCTCGGTATTCTTGCCGCGTCAGTTCTGGATAAAATCTCGAGATTTCGACGATTACCTCCATCGTCATCGTCAGAA
The DNA here is from genome assembly GCF_021461385.2 of Schistocerca piceifrons. NCBI lineage: Eukaryota > Metazoa > Arthropoda > Insecta > Orthoptera > Acrididae > Schistocerca > Schistocerca piceifrons. The sequence goes on along the minus strand of NC_060142.1, from coordinate 495,560,962 downwards.
GCTAACTGTCTTCAATGTTGCCGTGGTAGCCTTTTTTTTATAGCCCGTGGACGGCTTCTGATTGGTAGGCGATTACGTACTGCTGTCGCAGACGGTGTCACTGTGTGCGGCGGTGGCGCCACCGCTTCCGTTTGAACGTAAACCTTGGAAGGAACGTCTCTGCTGCTTCTCTGCATCAAGCGCTCGTTTCCATGCACTGCTCAGATGGTATCCGCTATCGCAGTTAAAGTTCTTTTGGCTCATTCTTATTTCAACAGCCTCCTTAATAACAGAATCGCAGTACGTGGAGGCATGGGACAGAATTTTAGTTTCATCGAACAATATTTTATGTTTGTTCGTGAGGTTGTGCTCCGCAATTGCCGATTTCTCCAGTTCTCTGGCGTTGGTGTTCTGCACAGCGATCGGAAACAGTACGAATCGTCTGACCTATATAATTGCTTCCACACTCACAGGGTAATTATAAACTCCAGGGACACTGAGGCCGAGATTGTCTTTAACAGGGCGCATCATCTCCTTAATTTTCTTAGGAGGACGAAAAATCGGTCTTATACCTCGTCTACGTAGCACTCTTCCTATTTTGCTGGAAATAGCGCCACAAAAAGGAAGAACCGCAATCGGTGTTTCATCCTGTGAGTGTGCAGCGTTTTCACGTTTCCTTTTTTTTTTTTGGAGAACGCTGCCTTTATATCGTGTGCACCATTGCCATTCTTTCCGAACAGTCAGCTCCTGACGATGACGATGGAGGTATTAGTCGAAAGATCGAGATTTTATCCAGAACTGAGTCGGCAAGAATACCGAGAATGTTTTATAAATAAAGTAGCTGTTCGTTCAAAACTGATCACACAAGACCGTTCTTTAAGCCTTCAGCAGTTTAAGTTCTTTGCACACTTACTTCAGGATTATTTTCCACTCGCTGCAGCTCTCTCTCTTCCACATCCTACGTGCGAACAGAGCGCGATACTGCGATCCCTTGTACACGTATAATCCCCTGCCCGCAAGTCGCCGGAACTACCTGCTGAACACTTTTTTTCAGTTGGATTGGGGCGTCAACGGTTGGAGGGACGGGGATCAGTTGGCATTGCGGGCTAGTTGGCACACAGCTTCTGTTTCCTGCCACTATGGACCTAGAGCGTTGTTATTGTGTTGGTGGGGAATGAATGTAAAGGTACACCATCCACCTTAGATTCAGTCTGCTTGGAAATCAGACGTAGGGAGAGCCTCTACTTCAGCGTTTCTCTGGCTGGTCAGTAAATTTTTGTCGTATTTTTTTTTTTTGTTCTGGTGAACCTGTAAAGTGAATTGGGGTGCTGTTGATGGCGGTTTTCGAAAGAGTGGTTAATTGTGGCTGACAGTGTGTATCTTAATGTTTTGCTTCTGATATATGAGATTTTGTTTTTGATATATCTTTCAGGGTAGTTGGGATCGTTTGATGTGGAGTCAGTTCAGACAGCTATATCAACAAGTCACGTAGAACAAAATAGACAACGAATGCCATACAATCTCAAGAGCCTCATGATCATCATGAATACATTTAAATGACTTGTTTTGGTGAAGTACCATGCCCGGTACTAACCTAAAAAAATTGTCAAAACTGATGACAAAGAAGTTCCGTGTCCATCATGATCAAAAAGGGGAAACTGTGTGAAAACTGAACCCAACTGTGTGAGCGACGTGTGGGTGCTATTCTGTCCTTCTGCCCAACGGATTAATCTGAGATGTACCCTTTACCCTGTGGCTCCCGCAAGATGCAATTTCCACCCCCAGACTACTACAGAAGTCAGACAGACGCTCCTAACGTTCTAAAGAGAATTGACTGAAAATCTTTCAGCAATAAATATCTTCTGGAGTCGTCTGCTGTAAGGAAATGGCACAAAAATTCACAAAATTTCTTATGTAACTAATGGGATACTTGGGTACTGGAGTAGTGCTAGTTAGTGTAAGAAAAACATGACACTAACAAAAATTATTATTTTTTTGCAAAAATGCTGAGAAATCACAATGGCGCTTTTAGTTATGAACTGAACAAGTTATTTCCGGGTTCTTTTCGGAATGTGAAGTTACCTCTTAAGGATAGGATTCACTAATGAGACTTCTATACAAAGTTTGGGATTGTTATTGACTTGGCAGAATGGCTGCGAGTCGCGCCTACTTAGGCCGGCCGGACTGGCCGAGCGGTTAAAGGCGCTACAGTCTGGAACCGCACGACCGCTACGGTCGCAGGTTCGAATCCTGCCTCGGGCATGGATGTGTGTGATGTACTTAGGTTAGTTAGGTTTAAGTAGTTCTAAGTTCTAGGGGACTTATGACCACAGCAGTTGAGTCCCATAGTGCTCAGAGCCATTTGAATTTCGCGCCTACTCAACTTGAATAATTATCCATTAGAATGTTGCTAGGTACGGTCGAGGCTGTCGTGTGTGAAATGCAGTGAAGTGTACTGTTGTGGAGGAAATATGGGGCTCGCAATAGCTGTAGCGCACAATACCGTAAGCTGCGATGACTGATGTCTGCGCCGCTCGCTGCTGACAAATAAGATAACTCTCGTTCTACCTGGATTGACCTTCGCCAATCAAACTCTCCCTACGCCTTGATGAAGTCAAGGACTCCTATTCGCCCCTAGTCTAACTATTGGCGTGGTTACTCTGGTCAGATAACCAGTTCACTCAAAAATTCGCTCGCAGGCGTTTAACTATAACTCTGTCCATCACACTGCACAATAAGAGTGGCGGCCAACACAGTGAACAACGCTTAATCGCAAGGGCTCAATATAGAGTCGCACTCCGATTCACTCTCGACAGAGGTGTTCATCCAGTGAAGTACTGAGGAGAGACTTGTTCCTCGCTCTTTGAGTACATGTATGAGCGCACATGCTCTCATTATGTGTTCTCACTCCAAGAGCGACAACGGAACAGCCCCTCTCCATGCCAGACGTGAAGGGGTATATCTTTCATTCTCTTCCATTACTCCTTCAGCTCAAGGCGTCAGGAATATCTTCTGCCAATCAGCATTGCTCTTCTAAAACGGGAGAATGACATTTCGTTTAAGGCGACCAATCCGGAAACCTGCAGCATCGGCGTTTGGCGTTTGCTGTCTTCCTGTGAAAACCTCTGGAACTGCGTGCTATGTGTGTAAAGAATGCATAGGCTGGGCGCTCCCACACAATGTAACGAAATTTGCTTTTAAGCCGAACACGGGGTCGTTCTCACTTTCACTCGGGCAATCGCTATCTGCTCTACATCTACATCTACATTGATACTCCGCAAGCCACCCAACGGTGTGTGGCGGAGGGCACTTTACGTGCCACTGTCATTACCTCCCTTTCCTGTTCCAGTCGCGTATGGTTCGCGGGAAGAACGACTGTCTGAAAGCCTCCGTGCGCGCTCTAATCTCTCTAATTTTACATTCGTGATCTCCTCGGGAGGTATAAGTAGGGGGAAGCAATATATTCGATACCTCATCCAGAAACGCACCCTCTCGAAACCTGGCGAGCAAGCTACACCGCGATGCAGAGCGCCTCTCTTGCAGAGTCTGCCACTTGAGTTTGTTAAACATCTCCGTAACGCTATCACGGTTACCAAATAACCCTGTGACGAAACGCGCCGCTCTTCTTTGGATCTTTTCTATCTCCTCCGTCAACCCGATCTAGTACGGATCCCACACTGATGAGCAATACTCAAGTATAGGCCGAACGAGTGCTTTGTAAGCCACCTCCTTTGTTGATGGACTACATTTTCTAAGGACTCTCCCAATGAATCTCAATCTGGTACCCGCCTTACCAACAATTAATTTTATATGATCATTCCACTTCAACTCGTTCCGCACGCATACTCCCAGATATTTTACAGAAGTAACTGCTACCAGTGTTTGTTCCGCTATCATATAATCATACAATAAAGGATCCTTCTTTCTATGTATTCGCAATACATTACATTTGTCTATGTTAAGGGTCAGTTGCCACTCCCTGCACCAAGTGCCTATCCGCTGCAGATCTTCCTGCATTTCGCTACAATTTCCTAATGCTGCAACTTCTCTGTATACTACAGCATCATCCGCGAAAAGCCGCATGGAACTTCCGACACTATCTACTAAGTCATTTATATATATTGTGAAAAGCAATGGTCCCATAACACTCCCCTGTGGCACGCCAGAGGTTACTTTAACGTCTGTAGACGTCTCTCCATTGATAACAACATGCTGTGTTCTGTTTGCTAAAAACTCTTCAATCCAGCCACACAGCTGTTCTGATATTCCGTAGGCTCTTACTTTGTTTATCAGGCGACAGTGCGGAACTGTATCGAACGCCTTCCGGAAGTCAAGAAAGATAGCATCTACCTGGGAGCCTGTATCTAATATTTTCTGGGTCTCATGAACAAATAAGGCGAGCTGGGTCTCACACGATCGCTGTTTCCGGAATCCATGTTGATTCCTACATAGTAGATTCTGGGTTTCCAGAAATGACATGATAAGCGAGCAAAAAACATGTTCTAAAATTCTACAAGAGATCGACGTAAGAGATATAGGTCTATAGTTTTGCGCATCTGCTCGACGACCCTTCTTGAAGACTGGGACTATCTGTGCTCTTTTCCAATCATTTGGAACCCTCCGTTCCTCTAGAGACTTGCGGTACACGGCTGTTAGAAGGGGGGCAAGTTCTTTCGCGTACTCTGTGTAGAATCGAATTGGTATCCCGTCAGGTCCAGTGGACTTTCCTCTATTGAGTGATTCCAGTTACTTTTCTATTCCTTGGACACTTATTTCGATATCAGCCATTTTTTCGTTTGTGCGAGGATGTAGAGAAGGAACTGCAGTGCGGTCTTCCTCTGTGAAACAGCTTTGGAAAAAGGTGTTTAGTATTTCAGCTTTACGCGTGTCATCCTCTGTTTCAATGCCATCATCATCCCGTAGTGTCTGGATATGCTGTTTCGAGCCACTTACTGATTTAACGTAAGACCAGAACTTCCTAGGATTTTCTGTCAAGTCGGTACATAGAATTTCACTTTCGAATTCAATGAACGCTTCACGCATAGCCCTCCTTACGCTAACTTTGACATCGTTTAGCTTCTGTTTGTCTGAGAGGTTTTGGCTGCGTTTAAACTTGGAGTGGAGCTCTCTTTGCTTTCGCAGTAGTTTCCTAACTTTGTTGTTGTACCACGGTGGGTTTTTCCCGTCCCTCACAGTTTTACTCGGCACGTACCTGTCCAAAACGCATTTTACGATTGCCTTGAACTTTTTCCATAAACACTCAACATTGTCAGTGTCGGAACAGAAATTTTCGTTTTGATCTGTTAGGTAGTCTGAAATCTGCCTTCTATTACTCTTGCTAAACAGATAAACCTTCCTCCCTTTTTTTATATTCCTATTAACTTCCATATTCAGGGATGCTGCAACGGCCTTATGATCACTGATTCCCTGTTCTGTACATACAGAGTCGAAAAGTTCGGGTCTGTTTGTCATCAGTAGGTCCAAGATGTTATCTCCACGAGTCGGTTCTCTGTTTAATTGTTCGAGGTAATTTTCGGATAGTGCACTCAGTATAATGTCACTCGATGCTCTGTCCCTACCACCCGTCCTAAACATCTGAGTGTCCCAGTCTATATCTGGTAAATTGAAATCTCCACCTAAGACTATAACATGCTGAGAAAATTTATGTGAAATGTATTCCAAATTTTCTCTCAGTTGTTCTGCCACTAATGCTGCTGAGTCGGGAGGTCGGTAAAAGGAGCCAATTATTAACCTAGTTCGGTTGTTTAGTGTAACCTCCACCCATAATAATTCACAGGAACTATCCACTTCTACTTCACTAAAGGATAAACTACTACTAACAGCGACGAACACTCCACCACCGGTTGCATGCAGTCTATCCTTTCTAAACACCGTCTATACCTTTGTAAAAATTTCGGCAGAATTTATCTCTGGCTTAAGCCAGCTTTCTGTACCTATAACGATTTCAGCTTCGGTGCTTTCTATCAGCGCTTGAAGTTCCGGTACTTTACCAACGCAGCTTCGACAGTTGACAATTACAATACCGCTTGGTGCTTGGTCCCCGCATGTCCTGACTTTGCCCCGCACCCGTTGAGGCTGTTGCCCTTTCTGTACTTGCCCAAGGCCATCTAACCTAAAAAACCGCCCAGCCCACGCCACACAACCCCTGCTACCCGTGTAGCTGCATGTTGCGTGTAGTGGACTCCTGACCTATCCAGCGGAACCCGAAACCCCACCACCCTATGGCGCAAGTCGAGGAATCTGCAGCCCACACGGTCGCAGAACCGTCTCAGCCTCTGATTCAGACCCTCCACTCGGCTCTGTACCAAAGGTCCGCAGTCAGTCCTGTCGACGATGCTGCAGATGGTGAGCTCTGCTTTCATCCCGCTAGCGAGACTGGCAGTCTTCACCAAATCAGATAGCCGCCAGAAGCCAGAGAGGATTTCCTCCGATCCATAGCGACACACGTCATTGGTGCCGACATGAGCGACCACCTGCAGATGGGTGCACCCTGTACCCTTCATGGCATCCAGAAGGACCCTTTCCACATCTGGAATGACTCCCCCCGGTATGCACACGGAGTGCACATTGGTTTTCTTCCCCTCTCTTGCTGCCATTTCCCTAAGGGGCCCCATTACGCGCCTGACGTTGGAGCTCCCAACTACCAGTAAGCCCACCCTCTGCAACTGCCCGGATCTTGCAGACTGAGGGGCAACCTCTGGAACAGGACAAGCAGCCATGTCAGGCCGAAGATCAGTATCAGCCTGAGACAGAGCCTGAAACCGGTTCGTCAGACAAACTGGAGAGGCTTTCCGTTCAGCCCTCCGGAATGTCTTTCGCCCCCTGCCACACCTTGAAACGACCTCCCACTCTACCACAGGTGAGGGATCAGCCTCAATGCGGGCAGTATCCCGGGCAACCGCAGTCGTAGTCCGATCAGGGGATGCGTGGGACGAGCTGGCCGTCCCCGACAAACCCCCATCCGGACCCCCACAGTGATGCCCATTGGCAACAGCCTCAAGCTGTGTGACCGAAGCCAACACTGCCTGAAGCTGGGAGCGAAGGTATGCCAACTCAGCCTGCATCCGAACACAGCAGTTGCAGTCCCTATCCATGCTAAAAACTGTTTTGCAAAGAACGTCTAAACTAATCTACAGAGAGCGCAAACAAATCGACAAAATTTAAACGGTTATTAAAATACAAGATTGCCTAGTAAACGCAGTAATGCTGCTACTTGTACACTGCTGACACTGCTCGGCGGTGGAAGGAGACTAAGCGGAATTACACTATTCAGGTACTGAAACGCGATGCTACAACTCTCGAATACTATAATACGCCCGAAATTTATGAATTAAACAATGCAAGTACCAAAAACGCGCAAAGAAATTAGGAATTAAACTATGTAACAAACGAGTGAGCTAGGAGTATACGACTTGCTGCTCAGCTGCTTATCCAACGGCGGCAGGGAGCACACTGACTGACCAACCGACACTGGCCGTTCAAAACAAAAACAGTAGACAAACGACTACGCGAATTTACACTATTCAGGTACTAAAACGCGATGCTACAACTCTCAAATACTATAATACGCCCGAAATTTATGAATTAAACAATGGAAGTACCAAAAACACGCAAAGAAATTAAGAATTAAACTATGTGACAAATGAGTGAGCTAGGAGTATACGACTTGCTGCTGCAGCTGCTTATCTCTCTCTACGGGTGGTCGCTGGCCGACGTAGATAGGTTGACTCATCCTCTGAAGGGACTGGCCTCCTGGCGTGCAGTTTGCTCTCCCGAACTAAAAGCTTTTGTGACTGTCACGTATTGTGTGTGTGTGTGTGTGTGTGTGTGTGTGTGTGTACGCCAGCCTCGAGTATTTCAATCTCGGTGCGCACTTGCGATTTACTTGTTATTTGCATATTGTTTACATGAATTCATACAACATTAACTTTATCTTATCGAGTGTGGGTTCGAATGAAGCGTTATGATGTGCGGAATATGATTGTGAGGGCGGTATATGTAAGCAATGAAGGTCAGGAGACAACGACGTTTTACACCTGTTCAAATAAATGAGCGCGCAACCCCTACATTCTTGGTTGATTTAAAATGTGAGGGGTCCAATTTTCCATGGAGCCCCATTTTAAAATATAATTAAAGAAAAATGACCTGATATGGTTGTCATATGTAGAAGAGATTGTATCTTTGACACAACCGACCCAAAGATGTTGCCTGAGTGGCAGAATCGATTATAAGTAGGAGCATGCGGAGTGCAGCAGTTGCGGCTGCACTCTGTTCTAGGTAGTTGTAAGACTCAAAGCTGGTGGCTAGCCGAGAGAATTTACTTGTTGGTCTATGAGACGATGGCATTTCCTGTTATTTTTCTTTTTTTCTTTTTTTTCTGCCAGACAAAAGGAAAAAATGTAAGGGGCGATCAAAAACTTCCCATTTTAAGGCGTTGCTGCAGGTGTATGCAACCCAGTGTGACTCCGATGCCGATACGTAAGCATGTAGGCAAAGGCTTAGTGTGGTTTTCGAACCTAAACTTTTCGATTGTCCGTTATATTCCATGACGAAAAAAAATCACAACACCAAAAAATAATTAATAAAGAGTATCGAAATTTTTAGAATACATTTGTCTAAGTAACGTATTTAAACACTGAAAGATCACAGGTTAATGTAAGCACGAGATAAGCTACTGCAAATGTGAAATGCTGACACATTAATAACCAATGTAACCGCCAGAATGTTGAATACAAATACGCAAGCATATTTCTATTGTGTGGTACAGGTGCCGGATCTCAGATTGTGGAATGGCTGTTGCATCTGGTCTGTCAGTACAGAGACGACCAGTGCTAGTTTTGGATAACGCTGGAGTTGTCGTCCGGTGATGTTCCATATGTGCTCAATCAGAGACAGATGAGGTGTTCGAGCATACCAAGGCACGTCGACGCCCTGTAGAGCGTGTTGGATTACAACGGCGAGCGTTATCCTGTTGGAAAACGCCTCCTGGAATGCTATTCATGAATGGGAGCTCAACAGTTCGAATCACCAGATTTGAAATTTGCAGTCAGTGTGCTCTCATACGAAATATCTATCCAAATAGGAGTCACGACCCGCCCTCACAGTTTTACGTAATGTAAAATCGACAGCCCTGAGTGGGTGTGCCACGGGTCATGTTTCGGTAGCCTAGATAATAGAGCACTTACCTGAGAAAGACAAAAGTCCAAGGTTCGAGACGCGCTCCAGCACATAGTTCTTTTTTTTATCTTCCAGGAAGCTCTGTGTCGGATTCGTTGTTGATAGTGGATATGATCTACCTGAGAACGTGGCCCTTCGCCTAGCTAGAATGTTACCGCTCAGGTCATAAGTCCATCCTTCTGCGTTGGTCCTGAAACAAGCAACTGAGATGTACCCTGTGTTAAACGCAGCTTGTACTTTATAGAATGTACTGATATTTTCGATACACTTATTTTTCGTAATACTTTATTCTCTGATAGTTAGCTGCGAAATTTGAAAGCTGGTATCTCCATTGAGTGAGCTAAGCTACTCACTTCAAATATTTCCTGAACCATTTAAGATATCGTCATTCTGTTCTCACCCAGATGAAATGTTATCACTACATGACGTCAGACGTATACAAAGGTGTTTCGCTCTTCAAAATCCATTTAGTAGTTCACAATATTTATAACTGGGGATCTGTCTGTTTTGTGCATGTAATCGGTTGCTGTCTTATACGGAGGTTCTTGTTATATGGAACTATCTCGTAAGGTTGATGGGACACTCCTGCTTGACACAGGTAAGACAGTCCACTTGCAAAAACGAAACAGTGGAAAAAAGTTTAAGTTAATAGTAATCCGACAAGTCAATTGGAAGGCAAAGGACCTGACAAATAAGGACGATTCACAACAAAAGCAACAGTTCTGCTCTTGTTTCTTTTACAGTTTTGCAGGAAAGACGCACTTCGTAAACTGAATGGATCTGTAAAACAGAGAACTGACGCTAAAAATAGTTAAATAATAACTTCACATCACGAGTGTACTGTCAAGATATACTTGCATTGAAAAATTACATCAGAAACGCCATGAACAGGAAATCACAAAAGAATGTGGTCATAAACACTTGTTTAAATTTCCGTTTATGTGATCAGGTTCGAGAACTGCCCACAGCCTGCATCTACATCAACATGGATACTCTGCAAATCACATTTAAGTGCCTGGCAGAGGGTTCGTCGAACCACCTTCACAATTCTGTTATTCCAGCGTTGTATAGCGCGCGGGAAGAACGAATACCTATATCTTCCCGTACGAGCTCTGACTTCCGTTATTTTACAGTGGTGATCGTTTCTCCCTTTGTAGATCGGTGTCAACAAAATATTTTCGCATTCGAAGTAGAAAGCTGGCCGGTGTGGCCGAGCGGTTCTAGGCGCTTCAGTCCGGAACCACGCTGCTGCTACGGTCGCAGGTTCGAATCCTGCCTCGGGCATGGATGTGTGTGATGTCCTTAGGTTAGTTAAGTTTAAGTAGTTCTAAGTCTAGGGGACTGATGGCCTCAGATGTTAAGTCCCACAGTGCTTAGAGCCATTTGAACCATTTTGAAGGAGAAAGTTGTTGATTGGAATTTCGTGAGAAGATTCCGTCGCAACGAAATACGCCTCTCTTTTCATGATGCCCAGCACAAATCCTGTATCATTTCTGCGATACTCTCTGTCATATTTCGCGATAATACAAAACATGCTGCCTTTCTTTGAACTTATTCGATGTACCCCGTAAGTCCTCTCTGGTAAGGATCCACACCGCTCAGCAGTATTCTAAAAGAGGACAAACAAGCGTAGTGTAGGCAGTCTCCTTAGTAGATCTGTTACGTTATCCAAGTGTCCTGCCAATGAAGCGCAGTCTTTGGTTAGCCTTCCACACAACATTTTCTTCGTGTTACTTCCAATTTAAGTTGTTCGTAGTTGTAATACCTATGTATTTAGTTGAATTTACAGCTACTGTAGTACACGTTTGCAATCGGTGTGCTAGGACTTCTGGACAGAGTGAAAAGAATACTATGGCACCACTGCACATTTTGAAACAGTGTAGTTGAATCGTTTCGGTTCGCGGACACTTGTGCATAGTATTTATCTTTGAGTTTACCGCAAAAAAAAGCTTATAGTGATCCATGGAGCTGGGTCACCTTGTAAACAGGAGGCCGCTCACGGAGTGTGGGAGAGTGGTCCACTTCGTGCCCAGAAATGTCAGTGACACTGTGATATCAGCAATAACAGATACTTAGAGTATAAAGTGCACAGAGTTATAAGTACCCTTAGAGCGACAGTCGGCGGTTGGGCATAATCGCGGGTGCTACGAAGAAGTTCTCTTGCCTTGCCAGCATGTCGTAGCGTCCGCCCGCAGATCTGTGCCGTGCCTACGTGCTGTGCCGACGGCAGTGTGGGGAGGAGGAGACATCGCCTGCCCAGCATTCCGCGATAGACTCCTGCCACACAAGGCAAACTCCCCGTCGCAACCCCGTCAGATTTAGTGGTAAAATGGGATAGTGACAGCCCGTCAAAACCTGAACACTTATAAAGCATGAAAACAGGAAGAAGGTGTACTGAACTGTAAAAAAAGAAGCAAACTACAGTGGACGGTCCAAGCACAAGATGTACAACATCGACTAACTTGCAAGACTGTGTGGTCATGGTGTTGGACTACAAAGCTGGAAATCAGATCTTCAAGTCTCTCTAAAGTCTTTCTTTCTCTCTTTTTTTTTTTTTTTTTTTATTTTATTTTTTACAAAGTTATAAACTTTCCAGCCGCTTTCTGTTCTACTTTTGTAATCTTGGCAACTGCCATACTATGAATTGGCTACCGAATATGAGTCATGGGGTAAGAATATATTACCGTCACAAGTAAAGCTGCCGCTATTCAAATCCGCCTGATCTTACACATCTTTAATTTGGACACCTCACTGTTTCTCTTTCCAGTGTTGTGGGTAAAGGACCCATCGTGTTAAATAAATCTATAAACCGTAGCAGCACAACATCTTCCAGTGCCTGCCAATCACTGCCTCGCAAGTGACCCAATGTTCCATGTGAAAATCCTGCATCGACGGTTTGCTTCTAGTGTACGTGTATATTCAAACAATGATCTGAAACCTCTAGGCTTGGTGTTCTCTTTACCAACAAATCTTTTAGTATGACAGGATTGCTTTCAAGATCAGGCCGTGTTCCATATGTGAATAAAGCAGTCAGTTTGCGAGGAGAGCTGCAGATGAGTTTTCTTTATTACGTGTGACTCAATCCGTGAAGTACCCAGCTTCTGCTATTGTGTGGGGCACCATTTCTGTACTTGGTACTGGTAGTCACTTCATTGTTAAAGGTTTAATCCAACGGTAATATATAAAAAAGTTGTGGACGAAAAATCTGCTATTTCATTTGAAAGAGTGGAGCCCAAGTGTTAAAGTTGTATTTATGCACAATGTCATAAACCAACTCAGTCACCGAGTTCTTGACTGAAAACAGTGTAAAAACTCTGCCATAACCTATGAACACCCCGAAAATAAATCCAAAAGCGAATCTGTATGGATCTGCGAAGCAAAGGGTGAAGAAAATCACTTTTACAACAAAAGATGTAATTCATTGAGAAACTTACTGATATAAGGGGAGATCAAGAAGTTTCCATTTGAGAGCGTTGCTGCAGCTTATATGCAACGTAGCACAACACTAATGCAGGTTTGTAATCACCGACATGAATGCAAGTGTGACATTCGCGTCTTCGCAAGGTGCGTACGGAAAATGCGCAAACGTGAGCTTTGGCGACATTGTTATCAATTGCGTTCAAACAGGACCAACCTGCTCTTATTGTGTCTTGGCTGCTGAAGGACGTACACTGGTAGACATTCACCGAGGAATGAAGAATATGTACGGGGCAGCCCGTCTGTCGAAAACCGCAGTTGTGGAATGGCGCGCCAAGTTCATGATAATGCACGTCCCCATATCGCGAATGTCGTAACGCAGAAGTTACACCGACTCAAGTGGGAGACGCTCAAATACTTACCCTACAGATCTGATCCCCCCCACACTCCCCCCCCCCCCCCTTGCGATTATCACACCTTCGTTTCCTTAAAAAAAGCCTTGAAAGGTCGTGGATTCCTGTCGGACGAGGATGTGCAGCAGGCAGTTAGGACTTTTTCAAACGGCAGGACACCGTGTCTTACCAAACTGGTATCTTCAATCTGGTACGACAATGGGATGATCTCCTCAATACTCATGGCGATTTTGCTTGATCGTGTAAGACGTGTATATTTCTATTGTCTATTGTCAAACCACAAATTATGAAAGATGTTTATATTTTATTAATAGGATTAAGTAGGAATAATTCTTATTTGTCATGTTGAAAATAATTGTGGTAGCAGCGAATGTCTGCACCAAAGTATTGTTGGCATGAGAGACCGCACATTGATATAATTTTAAAAAGGGCGGGAGAGACCGCCTACGGATACATTTTAAGAAACGAGCGGGAAAGACCGCGCATTGATACATTTTGTAATGGTAGCTGGGATTGTCTGCACCAGAAAGCATTGTTGGCGGGAGAGACAGCACCTTAACGTTCGTAGGAAGTCGGTAGTAAGCGAGAAGTGAAGCGAGTCGGTAGCAGGTCTGAAGCGAGAGGTTGAGAGAAGCGGTGTGCCTGCCAGCCACTAGCTATGATTTACAAGAGATTATAAACGGATGTACAGAGACATCAGTTAACTATTATAATAAGAGGAACTAATATTATTGAATTATATTTTTGAGAAACTCAAGACTACTGAAGGTATGTTTGCGCAATGCTAGTTGTAAGATTATTGTAAAAAGTAAGTCCCATTTGAACGTTTGTACAGTCATTTCATTCGGAATGTAATTAATTTTTGCCAGCAATATTGCATTACTGATTATAATCCATCCCAAAAAACCATCAACGTAAAACTTTGCAAAATTTTATTGTTGTCAAGAAAAAATTTAACTGTGAATTACGTAACGTCAGTCAAATTAATTAAAGAATAACGTCAGCTTTGCTATTAAGAATAACGTCAGCTTTGGTAATAAATACAGCTACTTATTACGACAGCCCACCAGCAGCTAATAAAGTATAGTAAAACAGAGTAAGTATATTCATGTCGCAGTTCGATGTAGCAGTCAGATGGCGATCCGCTAACAGTAAAAAAAGGTAAGAAACATTTTTGGGTTATTGCAGAGAACGATTGAGGGCCACGACGACGACACATTCTATGTTTCGTCGAAATAATCAGAAAATCACTTTTAATAAGCAGCAATTAAATTTGTGTGCGAAGATTGAGAAAGAGAATAAATTTCAAAGGGAAGATTTCATGTGTTATTATTAAGCAAGAAATAGAAATCCTAAAGGAAAGTTTCATAGGTTATTGTAGAAGAGAAGCTTGCGTAACAAAAGAGATATAGAGGAGAAGGGAAGGTTTCAATCGGAATAACGATTCTGAACTGTACGGCTTTTACGTCGTCCCTTAAGTATTGAATTCGCGTGACGAAATTGAAAAAAAGCTGTAGTTAAGCCACTCTTCCGCAATATCCTTTCTTCCAGGAGTTCTAGTCCCGCAAGCTATGCGGAAGAACTTCTGTGAATTTTGGAAGGGAAGAGATGGGGCACTTGTGGAGGTGAGGCGGCGAGGACCAGCCGTGAGTCGTGCTTGGGTAGCTCAGTTTGTAGAACACTTATTTGCGAAAGGCAGAGATCCCAGATTTGATCTGCCAGGAAGCTTCATATGAACAAACACTTCGCTATAGATTGAAAAATTCTTCACTCAAAGTTTTTGCCCAGATCTAACAAAGCAAGTCAGGCGGATATGAATTATTAATAAAGGTAAAAGGCATGTACACAAAATATTGTTGTAACATTTGTTCTTGTTGTCGTCTTCAGAGTGAAGACAGGTTTGATGCAGCACTCCACGTAAGTTTGTTTTGTACAAGCCCCTTCATCTCTGAATAACTACTGCAGTTTACGTCTATTTGAACCTGCTTACAGTATTCACGTCTTGGTTTCCCTCTACACTTATCATCTCCCTGTCCATCCCGCAAACTCACTTCCGTCCATTACCAAACTGACGAGTTCTTAATGCCTCGGGATGCATCCTATCAGATGATCCATTCTTTCAGTCAAGTTGTGTCATAAATTTTGTTTCTTCCCCAATTCGTTTTAGTGCTCACTGTCCTGTTACTCTGCCTACCGATCTAGTTTTCAGCATTTTTCTTTAGCAACTCATTTCCAAAGCTTCTATTATCTTCTTGTCTGAACTTCTCATCGCCTGCGTTTCACTTCAATGTAATGCTACAGCCCCGACAAATATCGTCAGGCAAGTCTTTCTAAAATTTAGATTTATTTTGAATGTTGACAAGTTCCTCTTTCCAGTATCCTGTATACATTTTATATCATCTCGACTGCAGAAATCGTAAGTTATTTTACTCCCCGGATACTTTTAGTGCCTATGCGTATTTTAATCCGACTATACTCAACTACCTTTGCTTGACCTGTGTTCATCTTAACCTGTTATGTTCAACTGCTTTTCTATTTACTTTGCTGTCTATTTGTTAAATAAATGAGTATGTATACAAAACTTCTTGCCTCTGACAATTTTTACATCTCTATGTATGTTGAAATGAAATGATTACATAGAGAGATGGAGGACAGCGTCAAACCAATCGAAAGGATGGCAACTGAAAAAAAAAAGCTTTTAGGAGAACGTCGCAGTTCCAGAATCATGCCCATGTTTTCCTTCGAATACAACATATCGTTTTGATATTATGCATCAATGAGCTGCTAGTTGAAATAGTCGTCAAGTAGGCTGTCTTTCTGACTTGAGCTCGTTTCTCAACGTCCCGTGAAACAAATGTAAGCGATATTAAACGAAAGTGAACTACTTCTCTCTCGCATGTTTGCGGGCTGCGTGATCGTCTGACATCAGAAATGCGAGATATGTGGTTTGCCATTCTGTCCCAGCGGTGTGAAACCTGTTGCACACCAGGAGAAAAAAAAAGAAAGATTGTTGTCCTCTGGGTTAGCTATAGCGAGTGCTACGGTGACGGCCAGATAAAATTACCTCTTCAGTCTAGCATTACAGCAAAGGGTATTATACTCTTACATCCTCCGACAATCTGCATTCGTTAACAATATTACATGACAACCGGTGGAGCTCTTCGTAACGTGATCACATTACGAGAGTAGCTGTTTGAAAATACGGGTCGCAGTTCTAAAGTGAGGTTCTCAGAATTTGACAGTACTGACTGGCAGCCGACATCTATTACGGCCTCCGATAATTTGCATCCGCTAAACCGTAGCAGCTGATGAGGCTCTTCATCCGGCGATCACATTACGGAAGCTGTTGTCTGAAAATACGTGTCACAGTTCTGAAATACGGTTCCCAGTATTCGACAGTAGTTATAGTCTGAAAATATGCTGAATGAAATTGGACCACTTAAACTCATATATGTGGAATCTGAGAGGTGGATGTGAACAACGGACGACGGAAATAGCTTTCGCATGCTTTGTGAAAGGGCAACTGAAAATTTAGCTGCTTCTCTGCGGTGAACAAGAACAAAAGAAAAAGGAAAGAATGTGACTAAAAAACATAGAGCAAGAGTAATTTGACAGTGAAGCTCATGTAATGACACTGAAAATCATATCAGCAAATGTTTTACCAGTAATCAGTTATCCATCATTACAATGAGGGTCTTAAAAAAATCCATTGTCGAACACAATATTACTGTCGTGAAAACGTCAGTCTTTCATAATACTCACTGAGGTGACAAAAAGTCATTGGATAGCGATTGCACTTATACAGATGGCCGTGGTATCGTGTACACAAAGTATAAAACAACACTACTTTGGCGGAGCTATCATTTGTACTCAGGTGACTCAGGTGGAAAAGTTTACGAAGTAATTATGGCCGCGCGACAGGAAGTAACAGACTTTGAACGCGGAATGGCAGTGATTCTAAGCGCATGGGACATTCCTTTTCAGAAATCGTTAGGGAATTCAATATTTCGAGACCCACAGTGTCAAGAGTGTGCAGAGAATATCACATTACAGGCATTACCTCTCACCACGGACAACGCAGTAGCCGATGGCCTTCACTTAACGACCCAGAGCAGAGGCGTTTACGTATAGTTGTCAGTGCTAACAGACAAGCAACACTGCGTGAAATAACTGCAGAAATTAATGTGGTACGTACGACGAACGTATCCGTTTGGAAAGTGCAGTGAAATGTGGCGTGAATGGGCTATGTCAGCAGACAACTGAGGCGAATGCCTATACTAAAAGCACGACATCGCCTGCAGCGCCTCTCCTGGGCTCGTGACCATATCGGTTGGACCGTGGACGACTGGAAAACCATGACCTGATATATGTCACGATTTCAGTTGTTAAGAGATGATGGTAGGGTTCGCGTGTGGCGCAGACCCCACGAAGCTGTGGACCCAAGTTGTCTACAAGGCACTGTGCAAGCTGGTGGTTGTTCCAAAGTAGTGTGGGCCGTGTTTGCACAGAATGGTTAAAATGGTTCTGAGCACTATGGGACTTAACATCTGTGGTCATCAGTCCCCTAGAACTTAGAATTACTTAAACCTAACTAACCTAAGGACATCACACACATCCATGCCCGAGGCAGGATTCGAACCTGCGTCCGTAGCAGTCGCGCGGTTCCGGACTGAGCGCCTGAACCGCTAGACCACCGCGGCCGGCGCACAGAATGGACTGGGTCTTCTGGTCCAACTGGACCGATCATTGACTGGAAATGGTTACGTTCGACTACTTAGAGAACATCTGCAGTCATTCATAGACTTCATGTTCCCAACCAACGATGAAGTTTTATGGATGACAATGTGCCATATCACCGGACCAGAATATTTCGCGATTGGTTTGAAGAAGACTTTCAACAATTCCAGCGAATAATTGAGCCACGCAGATCGCTCAACATGAATCATATCGAACATTTATGGGACATAATCGGAAGGTCAATTCCTACACAAAATCCTTCACCGGCAACACTTAAGCAATATTATGGACGGCTGTAGGGGGAGCATGACTCAGTATTTCTGCGGGGGACTTCCAACGACTTGTTGAGTCCATGGTACGTCGAGCTACTCCACTACACCGGACAGAAGGAGGTTTGACACGATATTAGCAGATATCCCATGACTTTTGTCAACTCAGTGTTTTGACATATAGTAATACCTTTGTGGATTCGCTTAATTGATTTACGGTTAACATTTATTGAATGTTGGTGTTATGATAAATATGATACATAAGGATTTGAAAGTAACGAAATGCTTCTTCAAAATGTGAAATATATGCAAGTTTTCGCGTGGTTATTCTTTTAAGTATTTGTCGCCTCGGTATTTTGGGACCTTGCCACCATATTGGGTAAACGAAGTTCACAGGATGGGTCTGAGTCAACCTCATTGCACTTTCCATCCCATCAAAAACAAAATCAACATCGATGCTTAAATTTTCTGCTCTGTCCACTTGTGTTCGTGTAATTTTTACTGGTAGGATTCTGCCCGGGACTGAGAAAATGCCTACACGAATCATTTTGCTTACACCTCGTACGGTCCACGCGAATTAAAAGTTTATGTCTCGGAATGTTTTCTACGGAAGATAGCAGTCAGAAGTAGTCCACTGCCTACGTGAACTACTTTTTGCTTCAGACGACTACTGCTGCCGTCTTCTGGACAGCTGACCAGTCCTCCTTGTACAGTGGTTGGCAACCTTTCTAAAACCATTAGCCCTACGAGAGCAAATTTCAGCCAGTACCCCAGTAAATGTCGTATCTAATTTTATCTTCACAAAAAGTAATTTTGACCCCTCTCATTTTAAAATGACGAAAGATAAATAAGATTGTCAATGTTAAAGCAAATAAAATTCACATCTTTTAGCCAAGAAACAATAATTCAATTTGACAGTTGGTGATACTTACTTCTAACAATCATTCTTTACTTCGTTTGGTCATAACTACTACGCGTTCAAATTTCATTCAGTTCCTCAATTTTGTTTTTGCCTCTACGATAACCAAAAGTCTACTTTCACGTCTTTATGTTCCGGAGAATGGAATCAGTATTTGCACGCCTGTATCGCCCACGAAATTGTACTTTCGGTCCAAAGTACGGAAACATTGTTTGAGGCATTGAAAACGTGCTTGGAACCTACGCATTTTCACGTCGACTTTTGAGATCAGGTAGACAGTAGCTTATGGAATCTATTACTTTTTACAAGAATAGGATAAATTAATTTGTTAATGAAGATTTTTAATGATGTCGACTACCAATGTCACTTCTGGAAATATCGAAACGTTTTCAGAACCAAGGAAAATCTTGCAAAGCGAGGTTAAGATATTTGCTTCTCAAAAAAAAAAAAAAAAAAAAAAAAAGAAATCCAAGAGACTTGCCACTTTGGAAATAAATTCGATATTTTTTCTACTCGGTTGTCAAGGGAACACTTGACTAGCGAAACAACAGCGACAAGCTACAGCATAACTTGTGTGACATAGCCGTACAAGGTTATCGGCGTCAGCTGTTACATTGCTTCAGGTGTGGGAGGTTGTAGCCGGCCTTCTGTGTGTCTGGAGACACAGCCGCCGACTGGCGTTGGGAATTCCTGTAACGAACATTGTCTCCATGTTCTCGAGAAGTGACGTAAAGCTCGCTTTTCACGTCGCTGATTGGCTTGTATCGGCAATACACGAGACCAGAACAAAAACAGCTGTTGGTTATTCTGGTAAAAGTTCTCGTTGTGTATCCGTTAGTTCCCAGGTAACTCTTTCTGCTGAAATTCTGGTAATTCACTGAACATCGAAATCAACTGGTGCACCTGCCTAATATCTTGTAGGACCCCCGCGATCACGCAGAAGTGCCTCAATACGACGTGGCTTGGACTCGACTAGTGTCTGAACCAGTGCCGGAGGGAACTGACGCAATGAATCCTGCAGGGCTGTCCATAAATCCGTAAGAGTACGAGGGGGTGGAGATCTCCTCTGAACAGCACGTTGCAAGACATCCCAGACAGATATGCTCAATAATGTTCATATCCGGGGAGTTCGGTGGCCAACGTAAGTGTTTAAACTTAGAATAGTGTTCCTGGAGCCACTCTGTAGCAATTTTGGACGTGTGGAGTGTCGCATTATCCTGCTGGAATTGCCCAAGTAGCCGGCCCCGGTGGTCTAGCGGTTCTGGCGCTGCAGTCCGGAACCGCGGGACTGCTGCGGTCGCAGGTTCGAATCCTGCCTCGGGCATGGATGTGTGTGATGTCCTTAGGTTAGTTAGGTTTAAGTAGTTCTAAGTTCTAGGGGACTGATGACCACAGATTGCATGGGGGCTTAATTATATAAATATGAAATGCAAATACTTGCGTTTTGTAACCAAATTTCATAAGCTGCAAATAATGTGTGTACGGTCCAGTCACATTAATGAGAGCACCATCTGCCTTCAACATCAACGTGCAACAACCGCTCGCAGACTGCAGGTGACAGCTCTAGCAGCAATGGGCCTGGGTGGCCGAGCGGTTCTAGGCGCTACAGTCTGGAACCGAGCGACCGCTACGGTCGCAGGTTCGAATCCTGCCTCGGGCATGGATGTGTGTGATGTCGTTATATTAGTTAGGTTTAAGTAGTTCTAAGTTCTAGGGGACTTATGACCTAAGATGTTGAGTCCCATAGTGCTCAGAGCCATTTTTGAATTGCCCAAGTCCGTCGGAATGCAAAATGGACATGGATGGATGCAGATGATCAGGCAGGATGCTTACATACGTGTCACCTGTCACAGTCGTATCTAGACGTGTCAGGGGTCCCACATCACTTCAACTGCACACGCGCCACACCATTACAGAGCCTCCACCAGCTTCAACAATTTCCTGCTGACATGCAGGGTCCATGGATTCATGAGGTTGTCTCCATACCCCTACACGTCCGACCGCTCGATATAATTTGAAACGAGATTCGTCCGACCAGGCAACATGTTTCCAGTCATCAACAGTGCAATGTCGGTGTTGACAGGCCTAGGCGAGGTGTAAAGCTTTGTGTCGTGCAGTGGAACAAGTGTTAATCTAATCATTAATCTAATCTAATCTCTAATCTAATCATCAAGGGTACACGAGTGGGCGTTCGGCTCCGAAAGCCCATATCGATGATGTTTCGTTGAATGGTTCGCATTATGACACTTGTTGATAGTCCAGTATTGAAAGCTACAGCAGTTTGCGGAAGGTTTGCACTTCTGAGATGTTGAAGGCTTCTCTTTAGTCGTTGTCGGTTCTGTTCTTGCAAGATCTTTTTCCAGCCGCAGCGATGTCGAATATTTTTATCGGATTCCTGATATTCACGGTATACTCGTAAAATGGTCGTACGGGAAAACCCCTACTTCATCGCTACTTCGGAGATCTGCGTCTCATCGCTCATGCGCCGACTATAACACAACGTTAAAACTGACTTAAATCTTGATAACCTCCAATTGTAGCAGCAGTAACCGACCTAACAACTGATCCAGACATTTGTTGTTTTACATAGGCGTTGCCGACCGCAGCGCCGTATTCTTTATATATATCTGAATTTGAATACGCATACCTATACCAGTTTCTTTGGCGCTTCAGTGTAGCTTTCGTTACGTAAAAAAGACCAATCCTATCACCCCACATTATTTTGCTAGAGGTTCTTCCATTAATTTGCAAAAATAACTATAGAAACGCAAGAGTGAGAAATATTTTGAAAACAACTGCTGATGACAATACGAAAGGTATTTGAATTCATTTTGGTTCTGTTATGTTTTCAAAAATTGTGTAACCTTAATATAAAATTTTTACCGACGTTTCCTTAAAATTACGCTAAAACTGCAGAATAAGGAAAATATACTAATTAAAATCAATGGCCTTTTATTTTTGCGAAGAAAGTAAAATGATATACGAAAAACGTACCTCAGAAATGGATGCACAAACATCAAAAAAAGTTTTACATCACCTCGGTTCCGATAGGTTTGTAACCTGTACAGAAAATTGGAATAGAGATCAACATACATTACCGCCCTTATTATTGCTCATGAAAACGACACATTGCATGTTGTAGCACCATACAGCGAGACCTTCAGAGGTAGTGGTTCAGACTGCTCTACACACCGGTACCTCTAATACCCAGTAGCACGTCATCTTGATGCATGCCTGTATTCATCGTGGCATACTATCCACAAATTCACCAAGGCGTTGCCCACATTTCCCCACTCCTTAATGGCGATTCGGCGTAGATCCCTCAGAGTGATTGGTGGGTCACGTTGTCCATAAACAGCCCTTTTCAATCTATCCCAGGCATATTCGATGGGGTTCATGTCTGGAGAACATGCTGGCCACTCTAGTCGAGCGATGTCGTTATCCTGAAGGAAGTCATTCACAAGATGTGCACGATGGGGGCGCGAATTTTCGTCCATGAAGACGACTGCCTCGCCAATATGCTGCAGATATGGTTGCACTATCGGTCGGAGGATGGCATTCACGTATCGTATAGCCGTTACGGCGCCTTTCATGACCACCAGTGGCGTGCGTCGGCCCCACATAATGCCACCACGAAACAGCAGGGGACCTCCATCTTGCTGCACTCGCTGGACAATGTGTCTAAGGCGTTCAGCCTGACCGGGTTACCTCTAAACACGTTTCCGACGATTGTCCGGTTGAAGGCATATGTGACACTCATCGGTGAAGAGAAGATGATGCCAGTCCTGAGTGGTCCATTCGGCATGTTGCTGGGCCCATCTGTACCGCGATGCATGGTGTCGTGGTTGCAAAGATGGACCTCGCCATGGACGGGAGTGAAGTTGTACATCATGTAGTCTATTGCGCACAGTTTGAGTCGTAACA
Source organism: Schistocerca piceifrons (assembly GCF_021461385.2). Lineage (NCBI taxonomy): Eukaryota > Metazoa > Arthropoda > Insecta > Orthoptera > Acrididae > Schistocerca > Schistocerca piceifrons. The sequence goes on along the minus strand of NC_060142.1, from coordinate 495,538,106 downwards.
CGACGTCCTGTGGTTGCACGAAAAGCATTATTCAACATGATGGTGTTGCTGTCAGGGTTTCTCCGAGCCATAATCTATAGGTAGCGGTCATCCACTGCAGTAGTAGCCCTTGGGCGGCCAAAGCGAGGCATGTCATCGACGTTCCTGTCTCTCTGTATCTCTATATATGAAGACAGTAACTGTTCTCGAAAGAACAGAATACTGTTGATGACCGTGCAGCTTTTCCTTGGAATAAATGATGACTAACTGAAACCCTCAGCTGCTGACAGGTTTAGTTGATATACCTCGATGTGGACAGCTGAAAATGTGTGCCCCGACCGGGACTCGAACCCGGGATCTCCTGCTTACATGGCAGACGCTCTATCCATCTGAGCCACCGAGGACACAGATGAATAGCGCGACTGCAGGGACTTATCCCTTGCACGTTATTCATCTGTGTCCTCGGTGGCTCAGCGTCTGCCATATAAGCAGGAGATCCCAGGTACGAGTCCCGGTCGGGGCACACATTTTCAGCTGTCCACATCGAAGTATATCAACAACACCTGTCGGCAGCTGAGGGTTTCAGTTAGTCATCATTTATTCTCTGTATCTCCTCCATGTCCTAAAAACATCGCTTTGGTTCACTCCGAGACGCCTGGACACTTCCCTTGTTGAGAGCCCTTCCTGGCACAAAGTAAAAATGCAGACGCGATCCGATCGCGGTATTGACCGTCATGGTTGAACTGTAGCAACACGAGCCTTGTACCTCCTTCCTGATGGAATGAATGGAACTGATCGGCTATCGGATCCCCTCCGTCTAATAGGCGCTGTTCATGCATGTTTGTTTACATCTTTGGGCGGGTTTAGTGACATTTCTGAACAGTCAAAGGGATTGTGTCTGTGACACAATTTCCATTGTCAACGTCTGTCTTCAGGAGTTGTGGGAACCGGCGTGATGCAAAACTTTTCTTGAAGTGTGTAGTTTAAGCGGGTATCGCTATACATGGGTCAATTTATTCGACTGATATCCTAAGAAGTTTTCGCCTGCTGTAGCTTCGCTTCATCTACATGAAGTGCAGTGCCCCTAGCGAATTGACGATGTCACAAGTATGAGTAAGTATCGATACTTTTGTTTCAATACCCAAGGTATTGGCGCCGATAGCATTTTTTCAATAATTTCGTCGTTTCGTCGGAGGTATCAAATCGTGTGGAGTAAATTAATAACACTTAACTAATAGTCTAATGAAGATTAAACGCTGTGCAGTATCTATGTGGTTTACGGGAAACACAAGTACAGTACTAAAAACTACCTACCGTGCACAGTCTGCAATGAAAATTTCCGATTTCGACAACGTATACCAGTGATATTAAGTATGCGACCTCTTCCTTAGAGTTCAGTTACTGATATGCATTAGAACCAAATGTAAGTCTCTAATAACCGAACAGATTGTATTTATGAAAAAAAAAACCTTCTCTAAGATAGTAAAGATCTGTGAATTTGGGAAGCCTCTTTCTATACGCGGCAGTTATAGAGAAGATATCTTCATCATGAGCGGTAACTCGACACTTGTGCTCCGTGGGAATCCAAGACTTACCAATTTCTTGCAAGCTGAGACATGGGATGCAGACTGGTCACAGTGCCAGTCAAATCATTACTATTCTGTGCATCTGACTATTGTTTGTATCAATTCATGCTTCGTAAGCTACTATTTATTTCCTGGGTACTAAGACAGTTTGAAGCTTCAAGGTAATGCCGTATGGTTAGTTATAATTTCTGCCAGTATGCAACGGAACAGGGGATTCGTATGATGGTATGTTTAATCTTACATTACACTATGATATTAATAATGCTGATGCAGACACAGCACAATGTTTCTACTTATTTTAGAACAGGTTCTTTTGAATCAAAGAAGTGCTTAAAGGATAAATGAGAATGCATTCAGTATCTTGCCGTAATGTCGCTCTCGATGATATCAGTATTTCTCATTCTATTCTAAATAAGTCCTGTTGTGTTAAAAAAGAGCAAAAGTACATAAAAAGTTCACACTAGTTTGCGATCCTGTCAGTATCCATAAATGTATTTCTGTGTTATCTATAAGATATTCTGAAGGTACTTCGGATAAAATACAGGAGTAAAAGGTTACCTACAAGTTGTATAGAAACTAGACTGTGGTTACAGGAGTCAAAGGCGAGATCTCTCACCAAGTCCTCGTACTTGGCTGCAGACATTATTTTCTAGGCAGCCTTAGGTGATCACTGTGCGCTCAGAACTGAAAAGAGCGACGTGATGCGATCAAAGGGCACACTAGAGACAACGCCGAACGCATCCATGCAGTGCTTCATCGAATTTTCAAAGCGGTTTCCATTTCGCGCCCAATGGGACCTTACTTTCCGAATGACCCCATAGTATCTAATCTGTTATTGGAGCGTCCCTAGGTGCCTGTAGCAGGTAAGCTGTTTTCAGATGTGAGCCGTTCTGCGGCTCTCTTCGGTGCTGTTTGTAAGTTTCGGGCTGGCCGGTGATGCCGTGCGGTTAAAGGCGCTTCAGTCTGGAACCGCGTGACCGCTACGGTCGCAGGTTCGAATCCTGCCTCGGGCATGGATGTGTGTGATGTCCTTAGGTTAGTTACGTTTAATTAGTTCTAAGTTCTAGGCGACTGATGACCTCAGAAGTTAAGTCGCATAGTGCTCAGAGCCATTTGAACCATTTTGTAAGTTTCGGTCCTCTGTTGGAGGCCAGACCGTATCGTTTAGTTGACATGGTTGCGATTGTTTGTCTTCTCGTGTTGACTGGCGCCACTTGGTTTCGCAAGCGTTGCCTGTCCGCTAGTGGCAGCAGCGGCGGTTATCGATATGTAGTAACTGTGGCTCTATCTTTGGGGCGACGTCGTGGTTCTTCCAAGTCGGTCAGGGGGCAGTTCGATTGGGGACTCTAGAGGAGCCAGGTCCGCACAGTGGGAGAACACGCCGGGACCGCTGGCGGCGTGCATGGAATGCCGGATCGAATGCATGTAGTCATGAGGGTGCACGACCTCGTCGTAAACCGCATTCTGCAAGCTTTAAGTTGAATGCATTTGGATTCAAGTAGAGAAACCTCCACCATTGTGAGATCTTGCGATTCTCCAGTGAGTTGGATTTGTGTTGCTGCTCGTAGTGTTTCCGAGGCAAAGAGCAGCGAATGGAGTGCTTGGGGGAGGCGGATCTGATTAGCTTTCTACGACTTCTATTTACTATTTATTGTGTTCAGTTTGTTACTATTTGTTAGGTTCAACCAGCGGTAGTTTTCCTGCTTCGTAGCTGCTAATGCCCTGTTACCTGTCCTGGGGGTTAGTGTATGTAACGGCAATGTACGTCCTCTCCTTGCCGCTGCTGTCCAGTGAGGCATGTCGTTTTGACAGTTTTCTTGATTGGTTGGTGATTCTTCTACTCTGGTGGTAGTGATTCCTTTCTCGTTCCAGGCGCTCTAAGCACAGTATTCTGCAGACGGAGTCCAGACCGCCGGTTCCAGCTTCGGCATATTTTTACATCTTTGCATTTGGGTTATTGGACGTCAGGTAGCCTCAGCAAGGTTATCATTAGTGATTCGTTAGACTGCCACTAGTCTGAGTTACCATCTTGTGAAGTGTTTTTTGCCAGACGTAATCAGTGGTCAATTCCTGGTGCACTGTCTGTGACTGGCCCTTGTGTTTTATTATTGTATTTGCTGTTTTATTGTATGTTTTTAATATTTTTTATATAATTGCCATTCTTTGCGTTACAGCAGGTTTAAAAGAGTGTGCTACCAAGTTTACAATCATTTTGTCTCGTCTGTTTGGTGATCAGTTGCTTGTCCTTTTAAATTAACCTTTGCTGTTGTATTTTCTGTTTTACTGTATGTTTTTTTTAAATTTTTTATATAATTGCCATTCTTGGCGTTACAGCAGGTTTAAATGGTTGTGCTACCAAGTTTACCATCATTTTGTCTCACCCGTTTGGTGATCAGTTGCCTGTCTTTTTAAATTAACCTTTGCTATTGCATTGCTGTTTTACAGTGTGTTTATTAATTTTTTTTTATAATTGCCGTTCTTGGCGTTAAAGGCCTTCAACCATGACTGTGGTTACTTGGCTTAAGGGGCGGGGGGGGGGGGGGGGGTAGGACGTCAAACGGGCTGACTTGGAGCAGGAGAAGCACCACAGGACATTTTAATCTCCACTATCTATACTTTTAGAAATAAATTCATAAAACTTTGACCGGGAAGGATTCAGGATTCATACTCATATCAGTGGAAGCTCAAAAATGTAACAAAACACACTTTTTTTAGATGTGAAATTTCATCATTTTTTCACTTACTAGTGGCTGCATTTGTTGCTATAGGTACACTTTTCTTCCTAAGTAAGAGAGATTCTTCGATGACTTGTGCACAGCATACAAACCATAGTTACAGGTGTATGAAACTCTAGAAGTTATTTAATTTATGAAAAAATGAATGAACTGTTACATTTTAAACTTTATGTTTAGAAAACACTCAAGTTTTATAGTTAATTACTTCAATTTTTTCCACAGTTTTTTAATAGATTTGGAAAATTCTAGAGTTTCATACACCTGTAACTACTGTTTGTATGCTATGAAAAATTCATCGAAGAATCTCTCTTACTTAGGAAGAAAAGTGTACCTATAGCAACAAATGCAGCCAGTAATAAGTGAAAAAAATGATGAAATTTCGCATGTAAAATAAAAGGTATTTTGCTACGTTTTTGAACTTCCACTGCGATGAGTGTGAGTCCTCAATCCTTCCTGGTCATGGTGACAAAGTTTTATGAATTTATTTGTAAAAGTATAGACAGTAGAAATTAAAATGTTCTGTGGTAACTCTCCTGCTCCAAGTCAGCTAGTTTGACGTCCTACCCCCTTTAAAACTCTGATTGGTATCACATTGGCTTGTTTTTAAAACATTATTTGTTGTGTCTGTATTTTATGCTCATTTGGTAATTTGCAACACACTGAAAGCACTATTAATTACACAGATGTTTATTCCCTCATCAATAACGTGTGATATCTTGATTTATTGCTGAGTCTGGAATTACCGTTTTAAAATAAATGTGTGTAATTGCAAAAGGGAACTGATTACGGCCCCGTCCACAATTGTACCCGAATCCTGCCATCCTCGACTACCAGGTTTCAAGATGCGTGTTCAATTCATTTTGGTTCTGGAGATTCTGCCGTCGACTGTGGCCCTCGGTACCGCAGACCAGGCAGCGGGAGTGTCCCCAGTAGAGAGCACACGCGCGGCTACTGGGCGGCGGCCCGGCTGTGGCGTGTCTAGACGGGCCAGACATCTGCCAGACGCAAGCCACAGGGCAGCAGCTGCTGGGAGCCACACAATAGGCCCTCTCTCAATAAAGGGGCGCGCCAGGGGGCACAAAAACCGTCTGGCTGGGGCCCTATCGCTTTCATCGACTCACGCCGAGACAATCCCTCTGGAGCCCCTAGCCGGAGTTGACCCCGGCATTCTCTGTACTCTGAGGTGAACGTCTCTAAATTCGGTCTGAGTGAGGAAGCAAGGATCTCGGAAGTGTCGCTCGTGCGCCTTTCCCCGCACGGTATCCTGAAGACATGGCTCGAAGCAATCCTGCAGCTACAGTGTTTCTTGGCTGTCGGTAAGCATTTGGCTCAGTGCCACACCAACGCTCACTAACGAAATTAAGAGCATATGGGGTATCAAATGACATTTATGATTGGATTAAGGACTTCTTGGTAGTAAGGACGCAGTATGTTACGAGGGCTATTCGGAAAGTAAACTGCTAATTTCTCAAACTGGGGAACAATCAAGAATGGGGTGCCGCAAGGTTTGGTGTTGGATCCCCTGCTGTTCTTAATGTATATATATTTGACTTGCCATTCTACATTCACAAATATGCAAAGCTGCCACTCTTTGCCGGTGATACAAGTATAGCTATCACACCCAACAGACAAAAATTAACTGATGAAATTGTAAACGATGTTTTTCAGAAAATGGCTCTGAGCACTATGGGACTTAACTTCTCAGGTCATCAGTCGCCTAGAACTTAGAACTAATTAAACCTAACTAACCTAAGGACATCACACACATCCATGCCCGAGGCAGAATTCGAATCTGCGAACGTAGCGGTCGCTCGGCTCCAGACTGTAGCGCCTAGAACCGCACGGCCACTCCGGCCGGCTTTTCAGAAAATCATTAAGTGGTTCTCTGCAAATGGGCTCTCATTAAACTTTGACAAAACACAGTATATACAGTTCCACACAGTAAATGGAATGACACCATTAATAAATATTGACTTCGATCGGAAATCTGTAGCTAGGGTAGAATATTCAAAATTTCTATGTTTATGCATTGATGAGGGGTTGAACTGGAAAAAAAACACACTGAAGATATGCTGAAACGTTTGAGTTCAGCTACTTATGCTATTAGGGTCATTGCAAATTTTGGCGATATACATCTCAGTAAATTAGCTTACCACGCCTATTTTCATTCTGTGCTTTCGTATGACATCATATTATGGGGTAACTTATCATTGAGTAAAAGAGTGTTCATTGCACAAAAGCGTGAAATCAGAATGATTGCTGGAGCTCATCCAAGATCATCCTGCAAACACTTATTTAAAGAGCTAGGGACCTTCACTGTAGCCTCACAATAATATATATTCACTTATGAAATTTGTTATTAACAATCCGAACTAATTCAAAAGTAATAGCAGTTTACATGCCTACAACACTAGGAGAAAGGATGATCTTCACCACTCAAGTTTAAATCTAACTTTGGCTCAGAAGGGGGTAAATTATGCTGCCACGAAAGTCTTTGGTTACTTACCTAATAGCATCAAAAGTCTGACAGATAGCCATATAGCATTAAAAGGAAGTTAAAAGAATTTCTGAATGGCAACTCCTTCTACTCATTAGATGAATTTCTGAATTTAGTAAGTGGTAATTTCCCCACTCCCCACCAAAAAAAAATTGTCATGTAATATTTTGTGTAATGTGATATCTTGGATTGACAACTTTTATTAACCTGACACGTTCCACATCATTACGAAGTGTCTTATTCATGGTCTATGGAACAAGTACTAATCTAATCTAATGTAAGGTACGGTCGGGCGCGAAATGGAAACCACAGTGGAAATTCGATGACACTTTGCACAGATGTGTTGGGTAGTGTATCTAGTAAGCAATTCGATCGCTTCACGTCTCTCTTTTCAGTTTTGAGCACAAAGTGACCACGTAAAGATGCCTAGAAGATAGCGTCTCCCGCCAAGTGTGAGGGCCTGGTGAGAGATTTTGCCTGATATCATGCAGCCAACATAAGTTAACTGTCATGTGTTTCCTTCTTCACGACGATCCACGCCCGCAAACTGCAGGGGCAATGAAGATGCTCGTGCAGAGTTTCCGATGGGAAGTGTTTGATCATCCACAATACAGTCCGTAACTTGCTCCCATTGGGTTTCGTTTCTGTTCACATGGACCGCTGGCTATGAAGATAACATTCTGGCACAGACAACGAGCTGTAGACGAACGCAGAGATTTGGCGGGGAGAACAGACGGCTGCCCTCTGTGATGAGGGCAACTATGTAGAGAAGCAGCTGAAGGGCCTAACTAATTTTTTTCACAGTGGTTTCATTTCACTACCGTCCAGAGGGGAGAAGAAACTTAAGGCGTTCCATAGGGAACTACGGTAGGTCCCTTGCTGTTCATCCAGTATTATAATGACGAAGCACACAGTACTAATAGTAAGTTCCCTGTTTCTTGCAAGGCAACGGCCTTGCCGCAGTGGATACATCGGTTCCCGTCGGTTCACCGAAGTTAAGCGCCGTCAGGCGTGGCCGGCGCTTGGATGGGTGACCATCTAGGCCCCCATGCGCTGTTACCATTTTTTGGGGTGCACTCAGGCTCGTGATGCCAGCTGAGGAGCTACTCGACCGAATAGTAGCGGTTCCGTTCAAAGAAAACCATCACAACGACCGGGAGAGCGGTGTGCTCACCACACGCCCCTCCTATCCGCATCCTCAGCTGAGGATGACACGGCGGTCGGATGGTCCTCATGGGCCACTTGTGGCCTTCAGACGGAGTGCTGCTGCTGCTGTTTCTTGCAGATGACGCAGCGGTCTACACTGACGGAAAAATTTTGGGATTACATTTGTCTAGGTAACGTATTTAAGTGATTAACACTGTAAGATCACACGTTAATATAAACGCGAGATAAGCCATTGAAAATGTGAAATGTGTGCAGAATTATAACCGGTATAATTACCAGAATGTTGAATGCAGCATGCAAACGTGCTTGCATTGTGTTGTACAGATGCGGGATATCAGTTTGTGGTATGGAGTTCGACGCATGTTGCAGTTGGCCAGTCAACATAGGGGAGGTTAACGCTGTTTGTGGATGCCGCTGGAGTTGTCATCCGATGATGTCACACATGTGTTCGACTGGAGACAAATCTCCTGACTGAGCAGGTCAAGATAACTTGTCGACACTCTGGCAGCATGTTGCGTTACAACAGCGGTATCTGGGCCAGCGTTATTCTGTTGGAAAACACATCCCCAGAATGCTGTCTGGCAACACAACAGCTCAAATCAGCAGACTGACGTACAAATTTGCAGTCAGGCTCCGTGGGATAACCACGAGAGCTCTCCCGCTGTCATACAAAATAGCACCCGGGGCCACAACTCCAGATCAGGACCCGGTGTGTCTAGCTCGCAGACAGGTTGGTTGCAGGCTCTGAACTGGCCTCGTTCTAACCAACACATGACCATCACTGGCACGGAGGCAGAAACTGCTTTCATCAGAAAACACAAGAACTCCACCCTGCCCACCAGGGAGCTCTCGCTTGACACCACTGAAATAGCAAATGGTGATAGTTTGGCGTCTGGCTCGGAGCTTTCCTTGAAGTAACCAATCTGTAAGAGTTTGCTGTATCACTGCTGTACCAAGTACTGCTCAAATTGCTGCTGCAGATGCAGTACAGTGCACGAGAGACATAGGCGACCACGATGCCCTTCAGTCTCTGTAGTGCCACGTGGCTGTCCATATCCTGGTCTTTTGCGATCGTACATTCTCGTGACCACCGCTGCCGGCAGTCATGTACAGTGGCGAAGTTCCTGCCAAGTCTTACTGCAATATAGAGGAAGGAAAAAATCAGCTTCTCGTAACCTTATTACAGGACCTCGTTCAAACTCAGTGAGTAACTAACGCTCTCAACCGTTACAGCCTGTATTTAAAGCAAAGCTGATTTGCATCCTCATAGTGACGCTACTAGCGCCACACTTATACGACTGGCGCGAAATTTGAATTCACATCATCTTTCTGGTGTAAAGACACGCTTACCAACTTTCGTTTATGTCGCACAACCCCTTCTTAGTGCTGCTATATTTTTTTTTTTTCGTCAGTGTTGAACTGGAGAAAGGTGGGATAGAGTGGCCGAGGCAGGAAACGTAGCCATTGCATATTTGTTACCCTAAACAGTGTTGCTGTCTGCCGAGAAATGAGTAAACTTGTTCTAATATACATCATCATCGTTGTCAGTGAGTTTGACAGTGGAAGCATGTTCCGTTATTTTTTAGTAAAATTCTTTCCGATTTGCAGTTTTTTAATCATCCCACGCTGTTTGTTTTGGTTTGACTATTTGAGTTTCGTAAAGCTCTCACAATAAGCCTGTGATGCCACAGTATTCTCTCATGTAACTCCATTGCTGAAATTCGTTTGCGGTCCCAAACGAAACTGTAAGCATCATTTCACGAGTTGACTCGGTAGGGTCGAATTTTTTGGACCTATTGGGAAAATGAGTGTGCATCTACATCTACGACGCGTTCCTTAGTTTCAGAGTTCACTTTCTGCACTTATCTCGTCCCGATTCCCTGTTCTGTTCGGAAAGAATTCCCCCCATCTTCATAGGAGCGCTGAAGGAATGTCAAGGCTTAACCCATTCTTTCGATTCTTCCTGTGAGAATCGATTAGTCATTTGATACCAACTGTGAACAAAAGTTACAGTAACCTCCTTGTGACGGTGTTAAAGATGACTGTCCTTGAAATATGTGGTAGATATCCAGAAAGTTCGAAATTTGGGTGCTACCGTCCGCTCGTATGATTTCGCAATACGTTGCAAAAGTTTATCAGTCTTCCTCGACACCTTCATCATGTATATCTTTGCGACCAGCCTTGAATTTTCTTCACGACTCCCTTAATACACCACCACTCACAATACCATCCGCATACGCAATGCACAAGTGATGATGAATTTCAGCAGAACTGACTCCTTTTGCTTTAGGACTACCTTGCAAACTGGGGGGAGATGCAGTAACACCGTCCACTTCAGCCGCCTGCTGCTTACTCACTAACGAACGCAACAGAGAGATTGAAAGTTTCCTGTTAAATAACCCACTCGTTTCTGACCACAGTGTTTTGCTTAGCAAATTGGCGAATTTGTCTTTTCTAGAGAGAAACGTTGGCACTTGTCTGGCCACGGGTCGAGTCGATCTGAATGGGTACCAGACGTTCCGAGTTTGGTTCTGTTTTCTGCTTCGGCGTGTTGCTGCTTCGTAGGAGGTCGTTGTGACGTCGTTAGGGGTTTTACAGTGCTGGAGATTTTGGGTGAGTCTTTACAGTTACTTCCCGTCATGGTTAATAGCGACGTGTATTTCATTTCAGTAATGTGATCGACATATGCAGACTGAAACCTGGTAGTCAAGGAAGGCAGGATTAGGTTACGATTGTGGACAGGGACGTAATCAGTTACTATTGGTTGCCTTTTGCAGTTACACACAATTTATTTTGAACCAGTAATTCCAGACTCAATAATAAATAAAAATACCACACGTTATTAATGAAGGAATGAACAACTGTGTAAGTAATGGTGTTTTCTGTGAGTTACAATTTAGCTTATCACCAGTAAATACTGATACAGCAGATAATGTTTTAAAAGCAAGCCACTGTGATCTGGGCAGAGGGCCTTACACGCCAGGAATGGAAATATATTAAGAATTGTTTAAAACACGCTGCAACTCACAAATAACAGGTATTGAAATATTAAAAGGCAAGTCGCCACAAACACAGCAGAAGGCATTAGATGCCAGGAATGGCAGTAAATGAGGTTTTAAAGGCTTACTGCGTAAATACAAATACCAAAGTAGAATTTTAAGGCAAGTGACCACATCACTGCTGAAGGCCTTACACGCCAGGAACGGCAATAATATAAAAAATTTAGAAACCTGCTGTAAAACAGCAAATACAATAGCAAAGGTTAATTTAAAAAAACAAGCAACTGATCACCAAACGGGTGAAATAAGATGATGGTAAACTTTGTAACACAACCCTTAACATCCACTGAACACTACACTGCTAGATTTATTCCAGAAGGCGACCAGAACTATTAACTAGACATATATAACCTTTAAAGTAGGCATTACAAAGTATTGTAATAAATAATAGAATAATAATACACAAGGACCAGTACATAAGTTCCTTAAAGGGTACTGAGGCAGATTATATCCGCAGAAGGCGTGGGCTGAATGAGCGTCACACTGAACTATTAGTCATCAGACCTCCTTTTAGAACACACATATCTTACAAGAACCAAGGGGCCACAGACGGTGCTCCAGGAATCGACCTCTGAGAAGGTCCGGCAACAAACACTTTCGCGAGCGACGAGATAGGTAGCCAAGAGTTGCATTCACTTCACAATATGGTAACTCAGACTAGTAGCAGTCTAACGAATGACTGATGATAATCTCGCTGAAGCTAGTTGACGTCCGATAAACCATATTCAACGATGGAACAATACGCCAAAGCCGGAACCGCCGGTTTGCACTAAGTCCCCAGAATACTGTGTTTAGAGCGCCCAGAACGAGAAAGGAACCACTACCACTAGAACAGAAGAATCACCCACCAGCCTGCAATCAACAAAGCTGTCAAAACTACACGCCTTACTGCACAGCAGCGGCAAGGCGAAGAAACGTACACTGCCGTTACATACACTAACCCCCAGGGCAGGTAACTGGGGCGTTAGCGGCCACCAGGCAAGAAAAATTACCGCTGGTTGAACTTAACAAATTGTAACGAGCTAAACGCAGTAAATAGTAATAAGAAGTTGAGGAAAGCTAATCAGATCCGCCTTCCCCAAGCACTCCACTCGCTGCTATTCGCCTCGGCGACACTAAGCGCAGCAACACGCACCCAAGTCATTGGAGAATCGCGAGATGTCACAATGGTGGAGGTTTCTGTACTTGGATTGAAATGCACTCATCTTAAAGCTTTCTGGATCCGGTTTGCGGCTAGGACGTGTAACCTCGTGACCACAGCCCCTCCATCCCGCAGTCCCTGCGCGCCGCCAGCGGTCCCGGCGTGATCTGGCACTGCACGGACCTCGCTCCTCCTGAGTCTCCAACCGAACTGGCCCACTCTCACGACCCGGAAAAACAACGACGTCGCCCCAAAGATAGGGCAACAGTTACTGCGTATCGATAACCGCCGCTGCTGCCACTAGTGGACAGGCAACGCTTGCGAAACCGAGTGGCGCCAGTCAACACGAGAAGAGAAAGAACAGCAACCATACCAATACCAACTAAACGGTACCATCTGGCCTCCAACAGAGGGGGGGGGGGGGGGAGAGGGGGGGAGGGAGAACCTACAAACAGCACCAACGCGAGCTGCAGCACGGCTCACAGACAGTTAACTTGCAATCATTTCGCGTACAGAAGTAGCAGTGAATTATAACATTAAGCAGTATCCACCTGAGTGGTACCATGAAGGCTCACAGATCGCTCGTCTTTGTTACACTGAAAACTGGTTTATAGAATCGAGTAATACCCCTTAGATTTGTTGCATTATACAGGGCGTTCGGAAATTCCCGTTGCAAACATCTAGGACTTGTAGAGGGGAGTGAGTATACAATATTTTGAACAGGAATCCCCATACTGTTTCCATTCTACGACAGTTTCAGTTCAGATGCGTAACGCGTCCACGTCCTCAGAGGGAGAGAGAAAAGTGTCAGAGTTTCTTTTCCTGGTACGCAGTAGGGTACATGGGATGACGTTTACTACGTCAGCCTGTCACTTGATGTCACTTGGCCTCTGACTTGCTACGAGACTCCTTCAGAGACAGTGAAAAATCTGCTGGCTCGAGTTCTGGCCGCTACGCTAGAGGTTGAAGAGACACTATGTGGGATGGAAAGGGTGTGCGAGGTGCCAGAGTGGAGAAGAGTTTGCTCCTCTTTAATTCTGGCGAATTTTGCATGAGAACTGGACATGCACTCGAACCCCTCCTTACCTACGATCTAATTGATTAGGTGCAGAATGGCAATGAAAGGAATTGATGTTGGACCCTGCTAGTTGGTAAAATAAGGAAAGCACACTCACAATAATTTAATAAAAATCATTATCTACTCAGTAGAGAAAAAGGGAATTTTATCATAATAAACGACAGGAAATGGGATTCTACATCTATCTATGAAATGATATGCGGATTAAATATTTCAATGTGATTTATTATAATACAAACTGTAGGCTAAAGGGTAGGTCATACTGAACTATTATGAGAATAAGAATTGGCTCGAGAACAAGGGGCTCCTACTCTCTGTGATGCAATAGATTGACGATATTGACTGGAGGTCATAATGAATCAAATGTTACTCCCCAGACTATATTGCAGTATCGCGATTAGTAGTGAGAGCTCAAATGGGATCACATGGAGAAACAAGCAAGGTGGACTTGTGCAAAGCGAGCGCGTGTGCTGCTGAGGACTTCAGTATAAAATTGGTGTGTCCTACAACGCCGGAGCCGCAAAATACTTTACCAGTCCTGAAACCTGGAGCACGTCGTCGGTGGGCAGCGTTCTGATGATGTAAGCGCCGACTTCTTCTGTGCAGCAACTCTGTTTCAACCCCTGGCAGAATTCTAAGTTCTGCTGAAAAAGTGCGACCAAGTCGCAAGACTGTCCGACTCCAACGAAGATCAGATCCCAAATGCCCTGCGCCCGCACAACTCAAGAGCAAATCCAACGTTACTCAACTCCCCACTACCCTCGAAAAACTGCGAATCAGCCTTCAGTGCTGATTCCAAAATTCCCCCACACTATCTCAGAACGTCATTCGCGCCAACAGTGACCGTTCCCTCCAATTTCAAGCAAGGATTTATGACGTCAACTGGCCTCAGTTTAAGTTGACCTCTGCTATTTAGCTCGGGGCACTGAACTTGCCATTTGATCAGCTTTGAAAACGACATGCCTAGGCCACTGGCCATCTGGCTCCAGGCAGTCGCGCCCAGCAGGGCATAGTCCACAAGTATTCTGAGAATCATGAGGACAATGCAGTCAGCCGGTGCCACCAGTCTTCATTCCAGACGCGCCAGAACGGTAAACACATGAACTGCGGCAACACTCAGACTCCTCTCATGTCGTTTCGCCTTGCATACAACAGGCGAAACTCGACCGAGGTCAGTCGTCCCACCAGGCGTTCAAGCTCATTGATGTACGACCCTCCCAGTAGTCGCAGAAGTGCAGCCGCCCACCAGAAACGCAGTGTGCCACGTCCTCCGGTGCTCTCCTCGCAACAGACCACCCAGGAAAGTAACAGGCAACTAAAAGCAAGACCACATACAGTTCCCAACATGCACAGCAACCAAGTGAAATGTACTTTGAGCTCTCAGTACAAATACTGTCGTTAGAATAACCTTATCTGGTCTCTTACCACCATTCAGTGACATAAAACATTAATAAAATTGATGGAAATGAGAGGCGACATGCAGAAGAGGGCATCGAACCTCTCAAGTGTATCAGAACATGTTTTGTGGGTACATTGTCTGTAACAATGTTGATGGTCGCCACATTGAGCCGCTGTTGTAATGCATCAATACTTGTCTGTACATATTGTATGCTGGGTTCTTTTTTGTTTTACAATAATACAAAACGTGATGTTTATGTTCTAATACAAACAAATGTGCTTAGGTGATAAATGAATGTTTCTTTACATTTTCTTTCGATTTGTTACCTAACAATGGTACTGCGTGGAGCCTAATTTACTTCTTCAAGCAGAAATGTATGTATTAAACAGCTGCATTGAAACCAGCGTAGAACGGATAGGGTAGTTTCCGAACATGAGTTCCTATTCAAAATATTGTGTACCCACTCCCCTCTACAAGTCCTAGAAGTCTGTAATGGGATTTTCTGGACACCCCTATACTCTGTCTTATCATCCTCTCTTACATTATGAATGGTTTACTAGTCTGTTTAAAAGACGTATATCGAGATCTTTTAATATTTCGGCTTTCCAAGAACTTCAATTAATGTTATGTATGCTAAGAATTCAGATGGTCTTCATGACTTATCTGCACGGTTTTGAGGATAATATATCAACTATCTGCAATATTTCTGTTAATTATTTAGTTCATTACTAGTCATTTCTTTGTTATTGAACATGGAATAGGGCCTTGCTGGTATACTGCCGTCTTGGACACATCAATTGCTACAGTTTCTGTCATATCAACGACCAGTCAAATAATTCAGTTGCACACTGCTACTTCAGTCCTTAAGACTAACTATTCCAGAAGTTTGATGATGACTGGACCCAGAGCCTTCGTGGAATTTTTAAATGAAATCATTGCGCTGTAGGCTGTTAAAACATTGTTACGTTTGCAATTTTGAACATGTGGTCATTTTCAAGCATTCTGAAAGCAATCAGTCGTCAAATGTAATACACGTTATTATGATACTGACAAAAGTTGCAAGAGCAAATTTCTAAGCTACTTACGTGGGATGTTGTGTAAGAGCAGTTGCTTGTGGTGGTTTGAATTTTTCCGCTGTTCCATATCCCGTACACGCTGTAAAGCTGGTGAATAATGAAATAAACACTTAAGTTTAAAACTGATGTGGCAGGCGTGGTGAGTGGATCACAAAAGCAACAAAGATGTAAACACAAAAAAGTATGAGCTACAGAGCGCAAAAATGCTAATATATAGAATCCATATCGTGTGGTTTTGTGTGCGCAGAAAGGAGAAAAGTGACACAAACATGTGTTAAATAAAAACGGACTTATCCCACATAAGCAGATTTGAAATGATCACTTTCTACGTTTGTCAGTTTCATAATTAAGTGTATTATACACTCCTGGAAATTGAAATAAGAACACCGTGAATTCATTGTCCCAGGAAGGGGAAACTTTATTGACACATTCCTGGGGTCAGATACATCACATGATTACAGTGACAGAACCACAGGCACATAGACACAGGCAACAGAGCACGCACAATGTCGGCACTAGTACAGTGTATATCCACCTTTCGCAGCAATGCAGGCTGCTATTCTCCCATGGAGACGATCGTAGAGATGCTGGATGTAGTCCTGTGGAACGGCTTGCCATGCCATTTCCACCTGGCGCCTCAGTTGGACCAGCGTTCGTGCTGGACGTGCAGACCGCGTGAGACGACGCTTCATCCAGTCCCAAACATGCTCAATGGGGGACAGATCCGGAGATCTTGCTGGCCAGGGTAGTTGACTTACACCTTCTAGAGCACGTTGGGTGGCACGGGATACATGCGGACGTGCATTGTCCTGTTGGAACAGCAAGTTCCCTTGCCGGTCTAGGAATGGTAGAACGATGGGTTCGATGACGGTTTGGATGTACCGTGTACTATTCAGTGTCCCCTCGACGATCACCAGTGGTGTACGGCCAGTGTAGGAGATCGCTCCCCACACCATGATGCCGGGTGTTGGCCCTGTGTGCCTCGGTCGTATGCAGTCCTGATTGTGGCGCTCACCTGCACGGCGCCAAACACGCATACGACCATCATTGGCACCAAGGCAGAAGCGACTCTCATCGCTGAAGACGACACGTCTCCATTCGTCCCTCCATTCACGCCTGTCGCGACACCACTGGAGGCGGGCTGCACGATGTTGGGGCGTGAGCGGAAGACGGCCTAACGGTGTGCGGGACCGTAGCCCAGCTTCATGGAGACGGTTGCGAATGGTCCTCGCCGATACCCCAGGAGCAACAGTGTCCCTAATTTGCTGGGAAATGGCGGTGCGGTCCCCTACGGCACTGCGTAGGATCCTACGATCTTGGCGTGCATCCGTGCGTCGCTGCGGTCCGGTCCCAGGTCGACGGGCACGTGCACCTTCCGCCGACCACTGGCGACAACATCGATGTACTGTGGAGACCTCACGCCCCACGTGTTGAGCAATTCGGCGGTACGTCCACCCGGCCTCCCGCATGCCCACTATACACCCTCGCTCAAAGTCCGTCAACTGCACATACGGTTCACGTCCACGCCGTCGCGGCATGCTACCAGCGTTAAAGACTGCGATGGAGCTCCGTATGCCACGGCAAACTGGCTGACACTGACGGCGGCGGTGCACAAATGCTGCGCAGCTAGCGCCATTCGACGGCCAACACCGCGGTTCCTGGTGTGTCCGCTGTGCCGTGCGTGTGATCATTGCTTGTACAGCCCTCTCGCAGTGTCCGGAGCAAGTATGGTGGGTCTGACACACCGGTGTCAATGTGTTCTTTTTTCCATTTCCAGGAGTGTATTTGACGACTGGTTGCTTTCAGATTGCTTGAGAAAGACCACGAGTCGAAACTGCAGGCACAATAAATAATGTTTTAACAGCTAAAGCGCAATCATTTCTTTTAATTATAAATATTCTGTTCCTATACATCAGTGATTTACAGGTGCAAAGAGGCAGGTCACTGAACGCTGTTCTGGAATGCAGATTACTGCCTCTATATAATAGCGAGACATTTCGTGAAACATATGGTAGTACGGCGTTCCCTGTTTCCAGTACCATGTGCAGATTTTGCTTGCTAATTACGTCTTGATCATGTTGGTTTAACGAAGCAGTTCAGTACTCTATCTTTTTGAGTCTTGATTCAGTAATTACAGATACTAGGAAATATCATGATAACACCGCTTTTGGCTGTAATCCGAAAGCATGCAATCATATAATACTGCGGATAGGTTTTGGTGAATGGTTACCTGCTATATTGGGTGTACGAGTACGCAGCTACCCAAATTCATTACCGCTGCCCATATATCAAATACGTGTATGTCCTGTAATTATTTCTTCAGTCATTTGCGGTCAGGTGGCGTTTTGAATTGTATGCAGGGGTATAAACATTCATGTAATACTGCGTAGCTTAATAGATCAGGGCTTTGCCTAACTGATCATGTTAGCAGCTTGTTTCCTTAACACAGCACACATATTACAAGCTGACACAACGTGACGTTCGAAGTCTCGTTTTCCACCCACGCAAGCGCCAGAAGGTACCCAGTCAGGAGGTACACTCTAAGACAAAAAAGTCACACACCACGAAGGAATTATCGGAATGGGACGGAAATCTGTACTTGTGATGTACAGACAAACAAATGGTAACAATTTCAGAATGATTCATTCAAGAGAAAGCGCTTCACAAAAGCAAGTCAATAGCGTGTTGGGCGATCTCTGGTCCTTATGCAAGCTGTTATTCGGCTTGGCATTGATTGATGGAGTTCATGGATGTCCGCCTGTGGATATCGTGCCAAATTCTGTCCAACTGGCGCCTTAGATAGTCAAGATCTCGCGATGATTAGAGGGCGTGCCCATAATGCTCGAAGGCATTCTCAATAGGGGGAAGATCTGACAACAAGCACGAAGACAAACGGTAGAAACTGTCGCCTTGTGCGAACGGACAATATCTTACTCAAACGTAAGTGAACTGTGGCTGGCTCATGTTATGCTTTGCATTAAACCTTGGTTGCTATTCTGTGATTAGCCTCCTGCGGTTAACCTCTCTCTCCGCGACTCGCAGCGGCAGCGTGTATCGATATTCGCACCCTTGTACTATCTTTGGCCTCGCGTTTATAGTTTCCGGCTGTATCATGTGTGGGCAGTTGGTCGGTTGACGTGGAGCAGCGAGGAAGTCTCCGTGGCGCGTGTCTGGCCGGGGCCGCTGGCGGCGTCCACGCGCGGTCGGAGTGTGAGAGGCTGTTCCCATTGCTATAAGGTCCATGGCTCGCCGATCCCGGACACGTAAGTTGAGTCTTTACTTAAACTACCAGCCAGCCGCAACTGTTCACATTGTGTCGTTTGAATTTCGTTGTGGGCTGTTGGGACATTCCCGCGAGCAACAACGTGTATTTTCAAGTTGGCGAAATTCTAGCCAGCCCCCTGTGAAGTTTAATTTAACTTCATGATTTTTTGAATTGAAGTGCACCAGCGGAATCTTCTGCCTTGTGGCCGTTAACGTACCGGTTACCTGCCCTGGCCGTTGACGTAAATTCAGGCAGTGCATTTTCCTCGTTGTGTTATGGCTGTCCAGCACGGCGTGTAGTTTGACAGCTGAATGTGTAATTCGTTGTGGGCGCTGATACCTTCTGCGTTGTTCCGTTGAACTCCTTGTTGTGTGCTGGTCGGGTGGAGCGGAGGTTATCCTGTCGCTTGGTCTGTTGACTGTCTGTCGGTTGGGCTGCCGTCGGATTGAGAATTGTTGGGCCGACTGTCTGTCTCACCTAAGCGAGCATTAGTGTGTGAATTCCAGGCTGACCTTTGGAAACTTATGGGCGCCGTTTGATGTGCTGCCTTTTCTTATTTGTCCTTGTTTGTTTATGTATGGCTTCTAGCTGATTTTAAATTAAAGTTGTTTTGCCCTTGAGCCGTGAGATTGAATGATGCATTTAGCTGGGAATTAAATTCTAAAATTAATATTTGGCTTGCTCTGTTTTTAATGTTTTCTTTAGTCTTGTAATGTTTGTCAAATCAATGATGTAGTATGTTCGAGTGCAACTGACAGCCACTCATTTTGGCCCCTTTCCACAAATTAAATTATCTGTCCTGTCCTTGCGAATATAGCAAGGGATCTCAGTAAGCCCAGGAGGCTTACCATGAAGGGCAACAAAACGGGGCACAGAATGTCGTCGACGTGCCGCTGTGCTGTAAGGATGACAACCAAAGAGGTCTTGATATGAAGTAAAATGGCACCACAGTCCATCATTCCTAGTGGTCGGACCGGTGGCGAGCAACAGTCAGGTTGGTATCCCACCCAGCGCTGTCCGGGGAGTCTCCAGACTCGTCTTCGGTGTGGAATGTAATT
Source organism: Schistocerca piceifrons (assembly GCF_021461385.2). Classification (NCBI taxonomy): domain Eukaryota; kingdom Metazoa; phylum Arthropoda; class Insecta; order Orthoptera; family Acrididae; genus Schistocerca; species Schistocerca piceifrons. Next base: position 495,518,066 of record NC_060142.1, on the reverse strand, counting down.
GGCTGCAGTAAACTTGTCTCTAATGATGACTCTCATTTCGAACTTTTCGAACTGACCCCTGATGACCAGCGTACACAATTCAACACCCGATCTGACCACAAATGTTTACCGAAACAATCAAAGAACACAGACGTATTAAATATATCAGCAACGTTAATGAATTCGCGTAGCTACGTACTCGAACACCCAATATACACTCATGCACGTAAATTAAGGATAATGCTGATACATAGTGAAACAACGCTCTGGTGGACGGTTTGCGGGTTTAAATCACCTCTGGGTATGACCATGCGGTGCATTTGACCTGCGGTCGTCGCACGGTGGCGCTGGCAGCAATCCTCATACGCAGAGGTGTGTTGGTGCATGTCAGAGTACAGTGCAGCGAGTAAGTGTAAAGACGTAATCAGACGTGCTAATGGTGACTGTGTGTTGCAAATGGCTCAAAGATCACATATTGATGACGTTATGAGGCGCAGAATACTAGGGCGACTGGAGGCTGGTCAAACACAGCAGGTCGTAGCACGAGCCCTCCGTGTGCCACAAATTGTGTTCTCAAGATTATGGTAATGATTCCAGTAGACAGGAAACATGTACAGGCGCTACAGTACGGGACGTCCATGTGTACAACACCACAAGAAGACCGATATCTCACCATCAGTGCCTGCTGACGGCCACGGAGTACTGCAGGTAGCCTTGCTCGGGACGTTACCGCAGCCACTGGAACAGTTGTCTCCAGACACAAAGTCTACAGACGACTGAACGGACATGGTTTATTCGCCCAGAGACCTGCAAGGTGCATTCCACTGACCTCTGGTCACAGGAGAGCCCATAAAGCATGGTGTCAAGAACACAGTACATGGTCATTGGAACATTGGTCCCAGGTTATGTTCACAGACGAGTCCAGGAATATGCTGAACAGTGATTCTCGCCGGGTTCTCATATGGCGTGAACCAGGAACCAGATATTATCCCCTTAATGTCCTTGAAAGGGACCTGTATGGAGGTCGCGGTTTGATGGTGTGGGGTAGGATTATGATTGGTGCACGTGCACCCCTGCATGTCTTTGAAGGAGAAACTGTAACAGGTCAGGTATATCGGGACGTCATTTTGCACCAGCATGTCCGCCTTTTCAGGGGTGCAGTGGGTCCCACCTTCCTCCTGATGGATGATAACGCACAGCCCCACCGAGCTGCCATCGTGGAGGAGTACCTTGAAAAAAGAAAAAAAAAAGGTATCAGGCGAATGGAGTGCCCTGCCTGTTCTCCAGAGCTAAACCCCATCGAGCACGTCTGGTATGTTCCCAGTCGACGTATCGCTGCACGTCTTCAAACCTCTACGACACTTCAAGAGCTCCGACAGGCACTGGTGGAAGAATGGGAGGCTATACCCAGCAGCTGCTCGACCACCTGATCCAGAGTATGACAATCCGTTGCTCGGCCTGTGTATGTGTGCACGGTGATCATATCTCATATTGATGTCGGGGTACATGCACACGAAACAGTGGCGTTTTGTAGCACATGTGTTTCGGGATGGTTTTCTTAACTTATTACCAATACCGTGGACTTACAGATCTTTATCGTGTCTGTACCCTATGTGGCTATGCTATTAGCGCCAGTTTTGTGTAGTGCCACGTTGTGTGGCACCACATTCTGCAATTATCTTTAATTTATGAGCATGAGTGTAGTAGGTACCCACTCATCAAAACCTGTCTGCGGTATTATATCATGTGTATGCTTTCAGATTATAGCCAAAAGCGGTGTTATGAAGACGTTTCCCCGTATCTGCTATCACTGAATCAAAACTCTAAAAGATAGACTACCGAAATGCTTCGTTAAATCAGGCAGATCATGCAAGCAAAATCTTCACATACTACTGACAACAACGAGGGCCTCACTACCATATGTTCCACGAAATATTTCACTATTGTGCAAAGGCAAAACGCATAGCCTTCCACAGTAATCTGCATTCCAGAACAGCGTTCAATGACCTGGCTCTCTGCACCTGCAAATTACTCATGTACGGGAATGGAATATTTATTTTTAAATGAAATCGTTCCTCTCTACGCTGTTAAAACATTATTTATTGTGACTGTAATTTCGACTCGTAGTCATTTCCAAGCATTCTGGAATCAATCGGTCGTCAAATACAGGGTAAACATTAGTAAAATTGAGAAACTGCAGGGACAGATTGGTGACTGGAAATAGAGGAAAAAATGCCCTATGAACATATGTCCGGAAATGCATCGTTGCCACAGTAGACGGTGCTGTCGAATGAAAGTTCATTTGACCACGTGTCGTGTGTTCCTTGTATGTTGCAGGCTGTGTGAGTGACGCAGCGTACTGTAAGCAGTAGAATGGTCCACTGTTCATGATGTGAACAAGCGAAGATGGAGTTTATGTACAGCCAAGGGATGGAAACGGTCGAGAGGCAGCACGGCTATACCAAAACAAGTATCCTCACAACCACATCACACAACATTTCAAGCTCTTTTTGGGCGTTTGTATGAGCATGGGTCCTTTCAAAAAGACGAACATGCAGGGAGGCGGCGGACTATGCAGACACCAGATGTGGAGGATCAAATTCTACAGGATATTGAGACCAACTCTAGTGTAAGCTCCAAGCAAGTGGCCCGCCAACATTTCCGTTTCTCTGAATGGACCCATAATGACAGAAAGCCAAAAAGGGCTCGAAATGAAACATCCTGGCGGATTAAAACGGTGTGCCAGACTGAGAGTGGAACTCGGGACCTGGGGCGTGAGTCGTGCTTGGATAATTCAGTCGGTAGAACACTTGCACGTGAAAGTCAAAGGTTCCGAGTTCGAGTCTCAGTCCGGCACAGAGTTTTAATGTGTCAGGAAGTTTCATATCAGCGCACACTCCGCTGCAGAGTGAAAATTTCATGCTGGAAACATCCCACAGGGTGTGTAAAAGCCATTTATCCCCAATATCCTTTCTTCCAGGAGTGCTAGTTCTGTAAGTTTCGTAGGAGAGCTTCTGTGAAGCCTGGAAGGTAGGAGAAGAGGTCTTGAGTCGTACTTGGGTAGCTCAGTTGGTAGAGCACTTGTCCGGCGAAGCAGAGGTCCTGAATTCGAGTCTTGGTCAGGCACACAGTTTTAATTTGCCAGGAAGTTTCATATCGTCTCACACTCCGCTGCAGAGTGAAAATCTCTTTCAGGGCTCGAAATGTTGTGTGATATGGCTGGTGTCTGTGAGGGTACTTGTTTTGGTATAGCCAGGCTGCCTTTGGATCGTTTCCATCTGCTTAAAAAACTCCTCCCGTACAGGCCGCTGTGTCGTCCTCAGCCCACAGGCGCCACTGGATGCTGATATGGAGGGCCATGTGGTCAGCACACCGCTCTCCCGGCTGTATGTCAGTTTACGAGACCGGAGCCGCTACTTCTCAGACAAGTAGCTCCTCAGTTTGCCTCACAAGGGCTGAGTGCACCCCGCTTGCCAACAGCGCTCGGCAGACCGGGTCGTCACCCATCCAAGTGCTAACCCAGCCCGACCGCGCTCAACTCCGGTGATCTGACGGGAACCGGTGTTACCACTGCGGCAAGGCCGTTGCCTTTTCCATCTGCCTGACCGTACGCAAACACCGTCTCGGCTTGTGCCGGACATAAATACCGGACCATTCTGCTGGTTACGGTACGTTGCGTCAATCATACACGGCGTGTGATCGGAGGAACCATCTTTCGTCAACGCCATCTACAGTGGCAACGACGCATTTCTGGACGTACCTTCATAGAATTCTTCCTCCAGCTCCAATCAGGAATCCATCCCTGCAGTTTGTTGGTTTTATTAATATTCACCCTGTATATTAGACGCTATTATGGAATTGATAAAGGCCGGCCGGAGTGGCCGTGCGGTTCTAGGCGCTACAGTCTGGAGCCGAGCGACCGCTACGGTCGCAGGTTCGAATCATGCCTCGGGCATGGATGTGTGTGATGCCCTTAGGTTAGTTAGGTTTAATTACTTCTAAGTTCTAGGCGTCTGATGACCTCAGAAGTTAAGTCGCGTAGTGCTCAGAGCCATTTGAATTGATAAATGACGAAAGTGAAAATTTCATATTTGCTTGCGTGGCATGATTCCGTTTTTATTTAAGACATATTTCTATCATTTTTCTCATTTGTGTCCACACATTTCACAGACCACATGGAATCGACTCCATGTATTAGCATCTTTGGACCCCTTATCCCATGCTCCTTGTGTGTTTATATCTTTGTTGCTTTTGTGATCCCTTTACCACGCCTGCCGCAAGACATCTCTTCTGTTTTTTTTCTTAGAGTGTAATTTGTGGATAACCCTGCTGTCGGAATGTGTAAAACACAGTGGAGGACGTATCAAAGGACTGGAATGGTGCTGCGAGCAACAGTTATTTATCGTCTGAGAGAAGCTGTTCCAAGTGGCTCCGCTGGCGGCGGACGTATCTGTCGTGAGACCGGGGAGACATTAGAAAGAGGGGAGGAAGCTCCGGGGGCAATATTTCCCTGGAGCAAAGCGGGCCGGCCGAGGATATGGTCGATAAAACGGCACCAGCAGCGGCGGGCGACGCGAAGCGCCTCACAGCTTCCGTCTCGCCTCACCCTCTCTGCCCGCCACTTCCTCACGCGCCGCGCATCTTTTATTAATTGGGCTCCTTCTTTCTTCCAGATTAACTCTGCAGCGCGATAGTCGCTCGATGTAGATGAAGCAGCCAGACAGCTGTCGAAAGCAGTGTACGAGCGTTCCCAATCTAGGGAGCACGGAGCGGCGCGTTTAACAGCGCCAGGACGTGCGAGGATGTTCTTCAGCATCAGGTGCGCAGATGGAGAAAGACGTGATAACAAGGGAAGACCTGTAATTTAGGATTCATTAATTATATGAGGTGGAGAGTGTCGAACTGGTGGACCGAAGGAAAACAAGTTTTACTGAACGGCGAACTTATTTAGAGATATGATCTTATGTTAAAAATTTAACATTGTGACAAGTATTACACTTAGAACTGCGTGTATAGGGTGACAGTTACCGAACTTGAAACGTCTCCGTGAAGTCGTTTCATAAAACGCTTGTCAAATTCGGTACAACTTATTCACTTTACTGCCTGATTTTGGCTCAGTTCATGAACTCTTCCAGAAAGACTGAGCACTCAAATAAGGCCTATTGAATATTATATGTGTGTTATAATGTGCGGTTTCGGTTTTGTTTTGTGGGAAACGGTGAGTTGATCAACGTCTGCTGGGAGCAGACGATGTTGCTTCTCGTTCGAAGGAGAGCACAGGATGACCAACTTAAGTTTCCAATACCTGAACACAGAGGTTTACCCATCTTAGTCGAAGGCTGTTTTTGTGTGTGGGGTTGGTGTGGATGGCTACCCCTCTGGTAGCTTCCGCTGCACGGGGAACTAGGTAATCTCATGAGAGAAAGCGGCACTCTTCAGTGAATACTTGGTGAGTACGGATCGTAGCTCTTAAGGGGGGTTTCAGGTGATAGGAATGAGGTTGAGTTAGGGCTTCGTTATGTTTAACTGTTGAAATACTTAAGAACTTCAGCCTAACTGAAGCGTGTGAAGCGAGTATGGTTTTTAATGATTTTTAATCTTGTATTTTATGGAAATTGCTTTTGTCTTTGTGTGTCGATTTTGTGCCACGTGTTTGGTAATCAATGACCCTTCTGGTCCACCACGGCACCGCAGTAGGCTTTATTTTAACAGTTTGCTTTTTTAATGAGCTACATTTTCTGCAAGAATATCTGTTCTTTCGTGCGCTTTCTACAAAGCAGCACAACAGTTTGAGTCAGAGTGCACCACGCGCTCTAGTTCGGCCGGTGGCAAGCAGCAGACGCAGTTAGTATGCTAAATAATTATTGCACTGCCTTGTGTATTGGTTAAACCTCTGTCCAGAATAGTGCTTGCGTAGAATCGTAATGCAAGTCTCACTGAGATATTTTTATGGTATTAATTCAAAGGAGATGATAGTATAATTATCTCCCACCTCCGTCTTCTGTGTTTCTTCTTGTTGTAGTTAAAATTGTGCTCTGTTTCATTCTGGCGTTAAATATTTCGAGTCAGGCATCAGTTACGTGTAGTTAGGATGTGCAACCAAATATTTAGTTACAATAAATAATTTACGTGAAAGATAAATTCTTTGGTGTCGCTCTTACCCCCTTACTCCTATTTCCAATCCTGATTTAATCAAGTTGCTTCATGCACGACTTGGAGTGCTATTTATCTGGCTGCTTAAAGAAATTTGCGTACTTGTAATTAAATTATTAAAGTAATTAAACTAATAATTTTCCAGCTCCGTTTTTTCCTAAATGGTTAGGAAGGGTTGGGCTGGTGGCGACCCCGAATTTCTGAATTTTTATCATTATTTGTGTGAGAGAAGCAGCTAGAAATGCGAGATAACGTATATGGCTCGATGAGCAACGTCGTAAACATAGTAATACGTTACAAACTATATAAAAGAACCTTAAATTAGTTACAAACTACGGCGTGCACAGACCATACTCAACATGTAAACGTCACGACAGATATTCGGATTTAGATTATGTCATGTTCCATATGCCTGTCATCATTGGCGATAACGTGGCGCTGACGAACAGCGAAATTCTGCATGACCCGCTATAACTGAAGAGCGAGCAGCGCTTTTGGTGGGGGAAGTGGCCTTTCCCGGAAGAACGCTGCCACCGGACTACAGGGGCACCCAAAATCTGTTGCCTGTTACCTTTGTAGCGGTGTAGATCGGCGTGCAGTGATATACGTCGTTTCTGTTCGTGGGATTTTAGTTGCCAGTCTGAGTTAACTTTGTATACTTACTGATGTACTTCGATATCCGGAAGTGATGGATAATCGTCTAGTATTGTAAGAAAATGTGCAGAATACGAAGAAAAGGAGGTATTTGGGGAGTAACGAGCGTTCGATCGTCTCTAATGTTAGTACAGCGTATGTTAAAGAGGCGACGCAAAAAGAACTGTTGGGTGATATTACTACTCCCAATCAAATGGCTGCAATTTAGGCAAACGTCAGCCTCGCCCAATAGGACGCATAAGGAAGAAACGCGGAAATAAGCCGCATGGTTTACTGGAGTCGCCACGAAGGAAATTAATAATTTCGTGAGGAAACCCATCGTTATAGACAGTTTCAAAATCACGTAAAACCTTTGATGCTGATGGAACACCAAATCTCTGTCTCGGTCACTATTCACCCGATTCTATGACATATTGCTTAAAACATGTGCGCAACAGCTATTGTAAACACTGCTGAAATTTCCTTCGAAACACATACCCCGAATCGGGACTTCCAAGCAGACAGCTTGACATACGAGGTGCGCTTACATATTAACTTTTATTTTTTGGTAAGAACTTTATTTGTTAGTCTACAGCAATGTTATACTCTTCAAAATATTCCCCATTACATACTACACACTTATGCCAGTTCTTTTTCCAATTACCGAAACACTTTAGGAACTGTTTCTTCGGGATAGTTTATAGGTCTTCTAACTGCACACTTTTAATCTCATCCATACTTGTAAAACTGCTGCCCTTTAAGACCCACTTTGAAATGTTTATACCACTTGTATTCCCTTGGCTTACTCATAACAAGTTCACCAAAAGCAATATTCAACATTTCCAAAAATTTCATACATTTTATTCCATTCTTACAACAAAATTTGATACAGATTCTCTATTCTATTTTTATACAAAACAAATAATCGTTGATGCTACCAAAACACATGTAATCTTTTTGACAATTGTCAACAGAGTAAATAGCCAATATGCATAACATTGTACACATACTTTAGAGACATGTTCACGAAGACAGTGACAAAAAAGTAGTGCAAATCGGACTAACACACAAAATTATAAATTTCTGCTTACTTTTTAAACACTCTTCATGTCAAAGAAAACTTCTACCTTTCAGTAGAAACACAAAGTAAGAACAAGCCTTAAATTCTACAGATTGATTGAATTATGTGCGGTTCGTTTCACGAATAGCAGTAGAGGAACATATACCATATTCACATGAACAGGCATTCGGTTCTATATTTGTGGTAGAATCCTGACTTCCGTTCTTATGTTAATATTATTTGCTCTATTGTTGTATTTCGAAAGAATCTATCGTCTTTTGTATTCCTTATGGTCTTAATGCATTTGTCTAAAAAAAACGCAGCCGAGACGTATCTGTGTACGACGTCGCCACAGATTTAAATCGCGCGCCGCGGCAGGGCCGGTACTACGTTGTGAAACAGCCTGTAGAAGCGCCTTGTGACGTAGCTGGGTTGGCAGAGTGGGGACTCGCTCGCTCGCTCTTCAGTTTACCGACAGACTATAAGTGTCAGAACATCAATGATGTCAATGACCTCCTGAATGGCTATTTTCAGCTCATCAACGGTTGTGCAGTTATTGCTGTACACCTTGTCTTTAATATAGCCTTACAAAAAAGAGTCGCATGTGTTCAGATCATGAGAATAAGGCGGCCACTGGCCTCTGGGTACCCGAGAGCCAGAATGCGGTCCAAAAGTGCTCCCACAGGACATCAAACACTCTACTACTTCGATGGAGCCGAGCTCCATCTTGCATGAACCACATCTTGTCGAAACCAGGGTCACTTTGGATAATAGTTATGAAATCATATTCCAAAACCTTCACGTACCGTTCGCTAGTCACCGTGCCATCAAGGAATATCGCACCGATTACTTCCTGACTGGGCATTGCACACCACAAACTCACCCGTTGAGGGTCAAGAGACCTCTCGATTGTGAAATGCGGGTTCTCAGTCCCCCAAACGCCCTGTAACGTGACATTTTCACGCGCAAATGGCCGACAGCAACAAGGTGTGTGTGCATGTGCATATTAATTCCCATCATGCTCCGCGGCCAACGTGCAGTTTGAACGTCCTAACGCAGACCGTTCAGAAGTTATGACGATTTTATTTCATATACTTCATAAATTGTCACCCTGAACGTTTTGAAGCATTGTAACTCAGAGTTATTCAGAGTATATTCATCCAGTATTTGAGAATGAGAACACTTAGCGACTTCAAACAAACTTTACACATAGCTACAGACCTTTTCTAAACTTTTTCGGTAGTCTGTAAGTGTATAATCCGAAACTAATGAAACCACCACTATTAGAATTTTACGTGTTCAACCATGGAAGTTTTACTTGCTTAAAGTGATATATTTAACAAATTAGCTCATACCTAAAGTAATCAGACATTTGTAGCTGTTTTACACACGGGAGTTCGATTCTTTAAAGAATCTGGGGTGGGCTTACTAGAATGTATACAAACGGCAATTGTTCTGATGTTTCCAATACTGGTAAATAACCGATGCTGATTTAGATTTCATCATCGTCATCTAAACACCGATGGACAGTTACAATCGATCTCAAAATGTCGATGTTTATAACGTTGCTGAGAAATGATGAATTTGCAGAATGATATAAACAACAACATAAGAAAACGTCTAACACCATATATAGTAATCAACAAATACAGCAATAATTAACAACTTTTTTCTATAGACTATAAATATAACATTTTTGAGAGCACTCCTTTTGTGACGATCTGACGCATAGCTCAAACACTAAATTGCAGATTTTTGTAGGTCTGGATAGGTATTGGCGATGTGTGATTCCATACTTCTGATAATCTTCTAAGATCTAGAGGGCGATCTTTAAGGTAATAACTGAACTGTGATGGTAGGTCTGTCTCTGATTGTAAAATGTCGCGCTTAATACTATATTCCGGACTGTTATGCCATTGGTGAATGGATTCCATATTAAAATCCAATGTTTCGTCTCCATCTGCAGAGGACATTTTCAGAGTGGTTCGTAGCTTCGTTGAGTGTCTGATTTACACCCTAGCTCAGTCCCAAACAAAACCGATATACACTACTTGACACCGGGAAAGAGTCAACTGAACGAAGAATAAAATAAAAGACGGTATTGTACCAGAATGCTGCTACACTACTGGCCATTAAAATTGCTACACCTCGACGATGAGATGCTACAGACGCGAAATTTAACCGACAGGAAGAAGATGCTGTGATATGCAAATGATTGGCTTTTCAGAGCATTCACACAAGGTTGGCGCCGTAGCGACACCTACAACATGCTGACATGAGGAAAGTTTCCAACCGATTTCTCATACACAAACTGCAGTTGACCGGCGTTGCCTGCTGAAACGCTGTTGTGATGTCTCGTGTAAGGAGGAGAAATGCGTACCATCACGTTTCCGACTTTGATAAAGGTCGGATTGTAGCCTATCGCGATTACGGTTTGTCGTATCGTGACATTGCTGCCCGCGTTGGTCGAGATCCGATGACTGTTAGCAGAATATGGAATCGGTGGGTTCAGGAGGGTAATACGGAACGGCGTGCCGGATCCCAACGGCCCCGTATCACTAGCAGTCGAAATGGCAGGCATCTTATCCGCATGGCTGAAACGGATCATGCAGACACGTCTCGTTCCCTGAGTCAACAGATGGGGACGTTTCCAAGACAACAACCATCTGCACGAACAGTTCGACGACGTTTGCAGCAGCATGGACTATCGGCTCGGAGACCATGGCTGTGGTTACCCTTGACGCTGCATCACAGACAGGAGCGCCTGCAATGTTGTACAACGACGAACCTGTGTGCACGAATGGCAAAACGTCATTTTTTCGGATGAATCCGGGTTCAGTTTACAGCATCATGATGGTCGGCCGGTCGGTGTGGACGTGTGGTTCTAGGCGCTTCAGGCTGGAACTGCGTGACCGCTACGGTCGCAGGTTCGAATCCTGTCTCGGGCGTGGATGTGTGTGATGTCCTTAGGTTAGTTAGGTTTAAGTAGTTCTACGTCCTAGGGGACTGATGACCACAGATGTTGAGTCCCATAGTGCTCAGAGCCATTTGATGGTCGCATCCGTGTTTGGCGAAAGCACAATGGAAGCGCGTATTCGTCATCGCCATACTGGCGTATCACCCGGCGTGATAGTATGGGGTGCCATTGGTTGCACGTCTCGGTCACCTTTTGTTCGCATTGACGGCACTTTGAAAAGTAGACCTTACATTTCAGATGTGTTACGACCCGTGGCTCTACCCTTCATTCGATCCCTGCGAAACGCTACATTTCAGCAGGATAATGCAAGACCGCATGTTGCAGGTCCTGTACGCACCTTTCTGGATACAGAAAATGTTCGACTGCTGCCCTGGCCAGCACATTCTCCAGATCTCGCACCAATCGAAAACGTCTGGTCAGTGGTGGCCGAGCAACTGGCTCGTTAAAATACGCCAGTCACTACTGTTGATGAACGGTGGTATCGAGTTGAAGCTGCATGGGCAGCTGTACCTGTACAGGCCGTCCAAGCTCTGTTTGACTCAATGCCCAGGCGTATCAAGGCCGTTATTACGGCCAGAGGTGGTTGTTCTGGGTACTGATATCTCAGGATCTATGCACCCAAATTGCGTGAAAATGTAATGATATGTCAGTTCTGGTATAATATATTTGTCCAATGAATACCCGTTTATCATCTGCATTTCTTCTTGGTGTAGCAATTTTAATGGCCAGTAGTGTATAATTGCTAACTGGTAGACTTTCACGTTAGCAATAGGCCTATTTCGGCATTATCGCCATCTTCAGGCTATCTGCAACCAAATACGGCTTGTTAAAACTTGTAACATTATGACTAATAACAATTTTGTTTTACTGTGTGCTAGTACTTACTCCCATATTGCATCGTGGCGCTATTGCTGTCTTATAATATTGTTGTTGCGTAGGTCGTTTCCAACTGCAGACAATTTTTTAAATAGTTATCTTAATCTCTATTAAGTGCTGTTGCTCGTAAGCTAGTCTTTTATCACTTGTATATAATGTTGTGGTTTTGACAGCTACGATTAACAGCTAATCCAACGACGCTGTATGGTTACAATTTTTTATTCATTTGTCTATGTACCGTAATTATCTATGGCGTGGTATTATAGTATTTGTTATGTTTTTGTAGTGTGTATATGTGTTAGATTTTATTTTATTACGACAAACCCGAATCGAGCTGTACTATTTCAATAAAGTTATCTAGTAAATTTTTATGTTTTAGGTCTGTTTGGTCGTTTAATATTGAATCAGGATCTGTCCGTTTATGTATTTTGATTTCGGTGTTTTCCAAGACATTAATTTTAAATCCCTTTGGTGTAATATGTAAGATTTTCATTGCGTTTGTTATGTGATCAGGACGGTTAGCAGTTAACAATTATAGCAGCATTCTTGTGCGTTACCGTCTTTTACTTTACACTCCTGGAAATTGAAATAAGAACACCGTGAATTCATTGTCCCAGGAAGGGGAAACTTTATTGACACATTCCTGGGGTCAGATACATCACATGATCACACTGACAGAACCACAGGCACATAGACACAGGCAACAGAGCATGCACAATGTCGGCACTAGTACAGTGTATATCCACCTTTCGCAGCAATGCAGGCTGCTATTCTCCCATGGAGACGATCGTAGAGATGCTGGATGTAGTCCTGTGGAACGGCTTGCATGCCATTTCCACCTGGCGCCTCAGTTGGACCAGCGTTCGTGCTGGACGTGCAGACCGCGTGAGACGACGCTTCATCCAGTCCCAAACATGCTCAATGGGGGACAGATCCGGAGATCTTGCTGGCCAGGGTAGTTGACTTACACCTTCTAGAGCACGTTGGGTGGCACGGGATACATGCGTAGGTGCATTGTCCTGTTGGAACAGCAAGTTCCCTTGCCGGTCTAGGAATGGTAGAACGATGGGTTCGATGACGGTTTGGATGTACCGTGCACTATTCAGTATCCCCTCGACGATCACCAGTGGTGTACGGCCAGTGTAGGAGATCGCTCCCCACACCATGATGCCGGGTGTTGGCCCTTGTGCCTCGGTCGTATGCAGTCCTGATTGTGGCGCTCACCTGCACGGCGCCAAACACGCATACGACCATCATTGGCACCAAGGCAGAAGCGACTCTCATCGCTGAAGACGACACGTCTCCATTCTTCCCTCCATTCACGCCTGTCGCGACACCACTGGAGGCGGGCTGCACGATGTTGGGGCGTGAGCGGAAGACGGCCTAACGGTGTGCGGGACCGTAGCCCAGCTTCATGGAGACGGTTGCGAATGGTCCTCGCCGATACCCCAGGAGCAACAGTGTCCCTAATTTGCTGGGAAGTGGCGGTGCGGTCCCCTACGGCACTGCGTAGGATCCTACGGTCTTGGCGTGCATCCGTGCGTCGCTGCGGTCAGGTCCCAGGTCGACGGGCACGTGCACCTTCCGCCGACCACTGGCGACAACATCGATGTACTGTGGAGACCTCACGCCCCACGTGTTGAGCAATTCGGCGGTACGTCCACCCGGCCTCCCGCATGCCCACTATATGCCCTCGCTCAAAGTCCGTCAACTGCACATACGGTTCACGTCCACGCTGTCGCGGCATGCTACCAGTGTTAAAGACTGCGATGGAGCTCCGTATGCCACGGCAAACTGGCTGACACTGACGGCGGCGGTGCACAAATGCTGCGCAGCTAGCGCCATTCGACGGCCAACACCGCGGTTCCTGGTGTGTCCGCTGTGCCGTGCGTGTGATCATTGCTTGTACAGCCCTCTCGCAGTGTCCGGAGCAAGTATGGTGGGTCTGACACACCGGTGTCAATGTGTTCTTTTTTCCATTTCCAGGAGTGTATTATTGCATTACAAGACATCTACCATCCTGCGTGCCCAAGACAAAATAAATTGAATTGACAATGAAAGGCATTAGTCCAGGCTTAGCTACAACAAGGGACAATGTTCCTAAGTACTTTCAAAAACACTGATGCTTAATGCCACGTTTGAGAAGTTGCAGATGCGATGGACTGGTGTTGTTCTGGCCCATGTTCAGAAAAAGATTTCTTTAAATGGCGATAATGTTACTGACAAAGCTAACAAGTAGCCAAGTTGTTTGCCAATATCGTAGGTCGATTTTTACCTTTAACATCGATGTTACGATGTTTCAGACTTCGGTAATGTTATCGAAACATCGATGTTTAAACTCCCAACATTCTTATTTTTAAATATTGTTGCTCATGATCCCTAAAGAATAAGCAAATAAAATTGCAGAAGATGTGAGGATGTTATCGTTCACTGAACGTAGTGGATTGACTGCCGAAGGCAGGCTAATCAGCATTCTGTTTAACTGCGTATTAATGAATGAGATTTTTTTAAATAAATTTGGGAGATGCAGTAACCCGCCATTCAATACAAAGACACTTATTTGTGAACCATGCAGCTCAGAGGTGTTACCTTGAAAGGGTATTATCACTATAATCCAACTACTGTTGTTTCAACGAGTTGCAAGCCAGAGGGAGAGCAACCAAAACGAAGTCGTCAAGGCCACAGTTTAGAAAGCCCACGCTTGCATCACCTTGAGACTAGCCTATGGGTAAAGTGGGTAGTTACAGTGGAAACCACGACCCGCAAACGAGATGGTCCACCTAGCCCAGGAGGACTGTGCAATTGCAGGAGACATTTACAAATAAAACGCCTGTCTCCGAAGATAAGACTGGAGAAAAAGACATAATAATGTAAATAAAGTGGGCTCGGGTGACGCATACAGCCGCGAGTGGATGGCACATGGACCAAGGAAGTGTTGACAACTCCTTTATGCAGCAGTGGATGGGTGGTGACAGGCATTTCTTGAATGACGTCACCATGCTGTTTCTGACGGCAGCCATCTGAGTAAGGAGGTGCTCACAGTCAGAGACAGCGAGCTGTAATACAGTCACACGCATGCCAGCAGGACTGCAAAGTAGCCAGGTTTAACACCACTAGTCACATAAAACGCAACAAGGCCGGCTAGCTTAAGGGGTTGCGCTGCGCTCTACATCTACATCTACATCTACATTTATACTCCGCAAGCCAATCAACGGTGTGTGGCGGAGGGCACTTTACGTGCCACTGTCATTACCTCCCTTTCCTGTTCCAGTCGCGTATGGTTCGCGGGAAGAACGACTGTCTGAAAGCCTCCGTGCACGCTCTAATCTCTCTAATTTTACATTCGTGATCTCCTCGGGAGGTATAAGTAAGGGGAAGCAATATATTCGATACCTCATCCAGAAACGCACCCTCTCGAAACCTGGCGAGCAATCTACACCGCGATGCCGAGCGCCTCTCTTGCAGAGTCAGCCACTTGAGTTTGTTAAACATCTCCGTAACGCTATCACGCTTACCAAATAACCCTGTGACGAAACGCGCCGCTCTTCTGTGGATCTTCTCTATCTCCTCCGTCAACCCGATCTGGTACGGATCCCACACTGATGAGCAAGACTCAAGTATAGGTCGAACGAGTGTTTTGTAAGCCACCTCCTTTGTTGATGGACTAAATTTTCTAAGGACTCTCCCAATGAATCTCAACCTGGTACCCGCCTTACCAACAATTAATTTTATATGATCATTCCACTTCAAATCGTTCCGCACGCATGCTCACAGATATTTTACAGAAGTAACTGCTACCAGTGTTTGTTCCGCTATCATATAACACAGCTCTACAAAATAAAATTTTTTTTTCGTTGCCAGGGAAGTTTGAACGAAAATGGGATATTGTTATGATACTCATTCCGAGTATATTTGTACTTTTTCCAAATTGGCTCTGGTTTTTGAGATATAGGTTATTTGTGGAAATGAGTTTCATGTGGATAATATCGACTGCAGGGTCCATATATGGTGTAATGTATTTGCTACCTGTTTTTTAATTAGTGATATTGTACTATCTTTATTAAACAATTGTGCTCAGGGAGTGCATCTGTGTGGTTGAGGATTACATCATGCAAACATCACACTGTCAGCATGTGTTCAGTCCTGTTGTGCGGTGCGTGTGTTGAAGATATTGAGGATTGTGCAGATTTGAATTCGGCGGTACTCGACATTCATTTGTTGGCCGAGGTAATCCCCGCAACAGCCGATAGGTAGCGTTCAGTGTAAACAAGAAAAATGGCGATGGTCGAAAGTCACACACATGTGCAGTGCAGCTTCAAGGAGATAGAACCTTTTCATCGTGACGTAGCAAATAAGAGGTGAGTATTCATTTCACACAAAACAATTAATGATGTTTGTTGGATGTGATTGACATGCAAATACAAGAAAGTTCTGCATAATATGTAGTATTTGTCCAATTTTGTTTTAGGAAAACATGAGTTCTTCACGCCGTCTTTGCGTGAACCATCCAGATGAGTTCTGCTACATTTGTGGTGAATACGTACTTCAAAAGAACAGGAAGAATATCACTCCTTTAGTGAAGGAAGCGTATCTGGCATATTTCGGAATTAAACTTGGAGATCAAGACAAGGCGTGGGCACCCCATAAAGTTTGTAAATGCTGTGTGGAGTGCTTACGGCAGTGGACAAAACGAAAAAGGAAAAGCTTAAACTTCGGAGTGCCTATGGTATGGCGAGAGCAGAAGAACCATACAGATGATTGCTATTTTTGCATTGTTAGTGTGAAAGGTTTTAATAGGTTCAAAAAACGAAAGTGGGAATATCCCGATTTGGAGTCAGCAAGAAGACCGGTGGTGCACAGCAACGATGTTCCTGTACCAACCTTCACAACATTACCCACGCTAACATCATCAGATGACGATGTGCACGGCGAGGAATGTACAAGTAGTGGTTCGGAATACGAAGGACGTGAGACACAACCCCAGCAGTTCGACCAGAAGGAGCTCAGTGACTTGATACGAGAACTCAATCTTTCAAAGCAACCATCAGAACTCTTAGCATCCAGGCTTAAGGAAAAGAACTGTCTTCATCCAAGTGTTAAAATAACAGCTTACCGGACGAGAGAATAAAGCCTTCTTCCATACTTCAACCAAGAAGAGGTTATAGTGTATTGCAGCAATATACCTGGACTTTTACTTGAATTGGGGCTGCCAGAATATAGACCAGAGGACTGGCGTCTCTTCATAGACAGTTCCACTAGAAGTTTAAAATGCGTTCTCCTACACAATGGCAATCGTTACGCATCTATTCCAATTGCCCACTCAACAAAACTTTGTGAAGCATATGCCAACATCAAGATGGTTCTGCAGAAAATTCAGTATATGCAGCACCAGTGGTTGATTTGTGTTGATTTGAAAATGGTGAACTTCTTGCTTGGACAACAAAGTGGATACACAAAGCACCCATGTTTTATCTGCGTGTGGGATAGTAGGGCAAAGCACGAACATTGGAAGCAGAAAACATGGCCTCCAAGGGAACATATGGCTGTTGGTGAAGCAAACATCATTAATGAACCTCTGGTTAGTAGGGACAAGATTGTTCTTCCACCATTACATATTAAGTTAGGACTAATGAAGCAATTCACCAAAGCTTTAGACAGAAATGGTAATTGCTTCACATACATCTGCAATACGTTCCCTGGACTCAGTAGTGAAAAACTTAAGGCAGGAATATTTGATGGTCCTCAAATTCGCAGGCTCATCAACGATACCAATTTTACAAGTGTCATGACTGTCACTGAAGCATCGGCCTGGAACAGTTTTGTCGCTGTTGTAAAACGTTTTTTGGGCAATCATAAAGCTCCCAATTACGAGGAACTGGTCTAAAACATGCTCACTAACTTTCAAAACTTAGGAGCTAACATGAGCATAAAATTGCACTTCCTTCACAGCCACTTGGATCGATTTCCTCGTAATCTAGGTGATTTCAGTGAGGAACAAGGAGAGCGGTTCCATCAAGATATGAAAGGAATAGAGGAAAGATATAAAGGAAGATGGGACAGTCATATGATGGCAGATTAATGCTGGAATCTGCAACGTGACTGTTCTGAAGAGACCTATAAAAGGAAAGCGTGCAGGAAGCGGTTCGTCATGGACGGAAAATGATATACTTATAGAGAAACTTTTCAATTATGTTTTATACGTGGACAAATGCCTATCAGGTTTTCATAGAAGCTATTTATAAAGATTATTTTCTTTTTTCATTGTAGTTTGTAGCGCTCGAGTTCAGTATTAGCAATTTTTTCTAATTTTTTGAATAAATCATGCATTATCTCAAAAACTAGAGCCAAACTGCATAAATGGTTGCTATATTCGTCCTCAGCACCACTAACCCATCCTAAAGCCACTCAAATATCCTTGGCAAGAAAATGAGTGTTGACCAGTGTAATCATACAATAAAGGATCCTTCTTTCTATGTATTCACAATACATTACATTTGTCTATGTTAAGGGTCAGTTGCCACTCCCTACACCAAGTGCCTATCCGCTGCAGATCTTCCTGCATTTCGCTACAATTTTCTAATGCTGCAACTTCTCTGTATACTACAGCATCATCCGCGAAAAGCCGCATCGAACTTCCGAGACTAACTACTAGGTCATTTATATATATTGTGAAAAGCAATGGTCCCATAACACTCCCCTGTGGCACGCCAGAGGTTACTTTAACGTCTGTAGACGTCTCTCCATTGAGATCAACATGCTGTGTTCTGTTTGCTAAAAACTCTTCAATCCAGCCACACAGCTGGTCTGATATTCCGTAGGCTCTTACTTTGTTTATCAGGCGACAGTGCGGAACTGTATCGAACGCCTTCCGGAAGTCAAGAAAAATAGCATCTACCTAGGAGCCTGTATCTAATATTTTCTGGGTCTCATGAACAAATAAAGCGAGTTGGGTCTCACACGATCGCTGTTTCCGGAATCCATGTTGATTCCTACAGAGTAGATTCTGGGTTTCCAAAAACGACATGATACTCGAGCAAAAAACATGTTCTAAAATTCTACAACAGATCGACGTCAGAGATATAGGTCTATAGTTTTGTGCATCTGCTCGACGACCCTTCTTGAAGACTGGGACTACCTGTGCTCTTTTCCAATCATTTGGAACCTTCCGTTCCTCTAGAGACTTGCGGTACACGGCTGTTAGAAGGGGGGCAAGTTCTTTCGCGTAATCTGTGTAGAATCGAACTGGTATCCCGTCAGGTCCAGTGGACTTTCCTCTGTTGAGTGATTCCAGTTGCTTTTCTATTCCTTGGACACTTATTTCGATGTCAGCCATTTTTTCGTTTGTGCGAGGATTTAGAGAAGGAACTGCAGTGCGGTCTTCCTCTGTGAAACAGCTTCGGAAAAAGGTGTTTAGTATTTCAGCTTTACGCGTGTCATCCTCTGTTTCAATGCCATCATCATCCCGGAGTGTCTGGATATGCTGTTTCGAGCCACTTACTGATTTAACGTAAGACCAGAACTTCCTAGGATTTTCTGTCAAGTCGGTACATAGAATTTTACTTTCGAATCCACTGAACGCTTCACGCATAGCCCTCCTTACGCTAACTTTGACATCGTTTAGCTTCTGTTTGTCTGAGAGGTTTTGGCTGCGTTTAAACTTGGAGTGAAGCTCTCTTTGCTTTCGCAGTAGTTTCCTAACTTTGTTGTTGTACCATGGTGGGCTTTTCCCGTCCCTCACAGTTTTACTCGGCACGTACCTGTCTAAAACACATTTTACGATTGCCTTGAACTTTTTCCATAAACACTCAACATTGTCAGTGTCGGAACAGAAATTTTCGTTTTGATCTGTTAGGTAGTCTAAAATCTGCCTTCTACTACTCTTGCTAAACAGATAAACCTTCCTCCCTTTTTTTATATTCCTATTAACTTCCTTATTCAGGGATGCTGCAACGGCCTTATGATCACTGATTCCCTGTTCTGCACATACAGAGTCGAAAAATTCGGGTCTGTTTGTTATCAGTAGGTCCAAGATGTTATCTCCACGAGTCGGTTCTCTGTTTAATTGCTCGAGGTAATTTTCGGATAGTGCACTCAGTATAATGTCACTCGATGCTCTGTCCCTACCACTCGTCCTAAACATCTGAGTGTCCCAGTCTATATCTGGTAAATTGAAATCTCCACCTAAGACTATAACATGCTGAGAAAATTTACGTGAAATGTATTCCAAACTTTCTCTCAGTTGTTCTGCCACTAATGCTGCTGAGTCGGGAGGTCGGTAAAAGGAGCCAATTATTAACCTAGCTCGGTTGTTGAGTGTAACCTCCACCCATAATAATTCACAGGACCTATCCACTTCTACTTCACTACAGGATAAACTACTACTAACAGCGACAAACACGCCACCACCGGTTGCATGCAATCTATCCTTTCTAAACACCGTCTGTGCCTTTGTAAAAATTTCGGCAGAATTTATCTCTGGCTTCAGCCAGCTTTCTGTACCTATAACGATTTCAGCTTCGGTGCTTTCTATCAGCGCTTGAAGTACCGGTACTTTACCAATGCAGCTTCGACAGTTTACAATTACAATACCGATTGCTGCTTGGTCCCCGCATGTCCTGACTTTGCCCCGCACCCGTTGAGGCTGTTGCCCTTTCTGTATTTGCCCAAGGCCATCTAACCTAAAAAACCGCCCAGCCCATGCCACACAACCCCTGCTACCCGTGTAGCCGCTTGTTGCGTGTAGTGGACTCCTGACCTATCCAGCGGAACCCGAAACCCCACCACCCTATGACGCAAGTCGAGGAATCTGCAGCCCACACGGTCGCAGAACCGTCTCAGCCTCTGATTCAGACCCTCCACTCGGCTCTGTACCAAAGGTCCGCAGTCAGTCCTGTCAACGATGCTGCAGATGGTGAGCTCTGCTTTCATCCCGCTAGCGAGACTGGCAGTCTTCAGCAAATCAGATAGCCGCCGGAAGCCAGAGAGGATTTCCTCCGATCCATAGCGACACACATCATTGGTGCCGACATGAGCGACCACCAGCAGATGGGTGCACCCTGTACCATTCATGGCATCCGGAAGGACCCTTTCCACATCTGAAATGACTCCCCCTAGTATGCACACGGAGTGCACATTGGTTTTCTTCCCCTCTCTTGCTGCCATATCCCTAAGGGGCCCCATTACGCGCCTGACGTTGGAGCTCCCAACTACCAGTAAGCCCACCTTCTGCGACCGCCCGGATCTTGCAGACTGAGGAGCAACCTCTGGAACAGGACAAGCAGCCATGTCAGGCCGAAGATCAGTATCAGCCTGAGACAGAGCCTGAAACCGGTTCGTCAGACAAACTGGAGGGGCCTTCCGTTCAGCCCTCCGGAATGTCTTTCGCCCCCTGCCACACCTTGAGACGACCTCCCACTCTACCACAGGTGAGAGATCAGCCTCAATGCGGGCAGTATCCCGGGCAACCACAGTCGTAGTCCGATCGGGGGATGCGTGGGACGAGCTGGCCAACCCCGACAAACCCCCATGCAGACCCCCACAGTGATGCCCATTGGCAACAGCCTCAAGCTGTGTGACCGAAGCCAACACTGCCTGAAGGTGGGAGCGAAGGGATGCCAACTCAGCCTGCATCCGAACACAGCAGTTGCAGTCCCTATCCATGCTATCCATGTTAGGTTATGAATTTCGTAAGTCAAACGTGGAAAATATGTGCAAAATAGTGGAAAAGATGAACAGTGTAAACTTACACATAATCCAAGAAAAGCGTTTTTAACGTTTTAGCACCAGCAAACATTCTTTTCTCTATCGTTTTCGTACATGTCACTTCATTCAAGAGGCAAATTTGCATACACGAAAACGATAGAGAAAAGAATGTTGGCTGGTGCTAAAACTTTAAAAACGCTTTTCCTGGATTATGTGGTAAGTTTACACTGCTCATATTTTCCACTATTTCGCACATATTTTCAGCGTTTGACTTACGAAATTTGTAACCTAACATCAAACCTTTCCGTGACAGGAATTTACATTTCACCTCACTCAAGAGAAAAAAATAAAGCTTGTATTAAGACGAATTACACCTCTTGATGGACTCACAGGGTCCGAAATGCATTGTGTACTCAATAAAACACGAAATTTGTGACTGAAGGCGTTTTTTAAGTCATTCCTCCTGAGTATTTAATGAAGCCACGTTTGAAGCTGGAAATATGGATAAAATTAAAAAGTAACTAAAATTGCAGTAACAGAATCTGTAATTCTGTATTTCGTCACTTCTCGATAATACAACCACTACACGTACGAGTACTACGAACGTAAATCAATTCCAGTTTATTTGCTTTTAGTGGTAATAATTTACAGAACGTAAGAACAAAAATGAAAACGAACCTCACACTACAACTGCCGCAGAGTTTACAATGAATAACAATCACAGGTAATCCCTCACAAGGACTAAACAGCAAGGATCTATATTACTAACTTGATTTGAATCAAATTATCAAATTTTACGTTACGCAGACTACAATAAATTGCTGCTCACCCTAGTTCCTGCTGTACTGAAGAAAAGCGGTCACGACGCACTGCGTTTGACTTACGAAACTCATAACCTAACATCAACCTTTTCGTGACAGGAATTCGAATTTCACCTCGTTCAGGAGAAAAAAAAGCTTGTGTTAAGACAAATTACACCTGATGATTGACCCACAGGTTCCGAAATGCATCGTGTACTTAATAAAACACAAAAAGTTGTGACTGAAGGCGTTTTTTAGTTGATACCTCCAGTGAATTTTAGTTATGTTTATTTGTGTGATTTACCTGGAATCTGAAATCGTTGTCAGTAAAGCACAGACACATCTAGAAATTATCTACTGTCGGAAGTATAATCAGTAGCTGAGCGTTCTACTAACCGACGCAAACTGCCAATGTTTGTGGTAAGCATTTCATTTGTGGCAATGGTTAAATAATTCTATAGATATTAATAAAGACTAAAACCAGAATGTCGCCCCAGCCGAGGTGGCCGAGCGGTTCTAGGCGCTACAGTCTGGCACCGCGCAACCGCTGCGATCGCAGGTTCGAATCCTGCCTCGGGTATGGATGTGTGTGATGTCCTTAGGTTGGGTAGGTTTAAGTAGTTCTAAGTTCTAGGGGACTGATGACCTCAGAAGTTAAGTTCCATAGTGCTCAGAGCCATTTGAACCAGAATGTCGCATCCCGGCTGTGTAATTCGGAAAATAAGCAGTGAAAGCATTTCCAGTGGGCAAATGCACTTTGCCATAGCATTGATACAACAGCTCTTTGTGTGTGTGTGTGTGTGTGTGTGTGTGTGTGTATGTGTGTGTGTGTGTGTGTGTGTGTGTATTTGGCTATTTTTGGTGGGTCTGACAGGCAGCTCATCAATATTTAAAATTCAGATATCATGTAAAATATTCATCACATTTCAAACCAGGACCCGCCTACACATCCTGTCTTTTGTTTAGGGATCCACACTGGCGCACAGTAGCGGTATGCAGCGCTGCGACATCCAATTCTGGATGCCACGTTGCTACCCAAAAACAGGAGAGGCCGGCGGCTTACGAATTGCTTGTTGCTGCCACGTAATTGCGGAGTACGAAGAAAGCCTTTGAAACATACTCACGTTTCAGGGCGGCTCGTCCTAATTTCAGGTGATGTTTGGCTGCTGTGGGTTCAGACAGTTCCTCGCCTCCCAGCGCTCAGGCAGGGTCAAGTAATCCCTTTCCATTCCTTTCCCTTCCCTTCCCCTCCCTTCCCGCCCCTACCCTTCCCCTCTGCTCCCGGGCAGAGCGCTTTGTGATCGGTTCCACCACGCCCTTAAGCGGCGACGCCAGCATTCACGTGGCAGCTAATCTTCCCAGCCCAGCGCCGCGAACCCTGTTGCGCACAGAGTGAGGTGGCGCAGAGGTTAGCACACGGGACTCGCGCTGGGGACGACGACGGTTCAAATGCGACGGTACCTAACGGGCACAACTGAGTAGTTGCTCCGCTAAACAGCGTTCAATACGAGCAAACGAATTCTGTCTTTACCTGTGGTTATTCGCATTTCAGGTACTTGGGCTATGCACGGCTCCGTTTAAAAAGAATCGCTCGGTGTAGTCATAGGGCCGAGCCACGCACGTCTGCTGTCATATCCCACAGCCAATTCGCTGAAAATAATAACTTGTAGCTGTGTTCCTCCAGTCAAATAGTACGTGCATTGGCTAGAATAGTGAATTAATAAAATACACAGAAATACAAAATAAAAGTTACATGAATAATTTAATGACAAGGATTCTGTTCTAATGTCCGTAAATATCTAGAGAACAGAATTACGTTAAATGATGTTTATTCAGGAAAGGACATCTCAAATTAAACAGGAAGTGGTCCTATGGTATTTGATTAAAATACAAACAGAAAATACCCTTGTCAAATGTAGTAAAATTACATTGAGAGTGTTACGAGAATGGTAGCAAACTCCCGAACCTAAATAATCATGCAAGATACGTAAAAACTAAGTCCATTTCGAGATCACAATACACAAAATATTCATCAGCTCAAAATTGTTCAGGGTTCAACATGATGATTTACAAATTAACGTACATGGTACAAGGAATAGTAACTCATACTCTGTCTATGTACATTTCGATAATAGTAGAAGGAAAAGTTAGATTCCTACTCTGGAACACTTTCATACCTCTGGAAGTATAAAGTCCCTTCAGAAGTATGATAGCATCAGAATCAAACACCTCCACGACATAAAGTGTCCAAAATCGCTCCCTTGTGCTCTACTCTCGAAAAGTCTCAGTCTCCACTTGACTCCCATAGTGTTTGGAAATCAACATTTAAATAAAGTTACTGGAAAAAATAGTAAACCGTTCATTAAATAAAAACACAAATATGACAGAATGTGAGGCACTGATGCTGTGTTCATTTGCTGTGTAAATGTGCAGAATACGATGTCCTGACAAACGTTTACTTAGTAAACAAGATGTAAAAGACGTAATAAATCTATAAATAAAATAGATAAAAATACATATCTTCCAGAGATGATAACTACAGTGCAATGCTGTCATCTGAGATATCGTTAGTTGCAATCGCATGAAGCGATTTTGTTGATCTGTGAATGTTTCTTTGCTGGGAATTATTAACTTCTATAGTTTTAAAGATATTGAAATACTGTTGTGGCACTGGATGTGCCTCCTTTTTCCGAGATCACAGATGTATTCACATTCGCTTTAATACACTACTGACCATTAAAATTGCTACACCAAGAAGAAATGCAGATGATAAACAGGGGCCGGCCAGAGTGGCCGAGCGGTTAAAGGCGCTACAGTCTGCAACCGCACGACCGCTACGGTCGCAGGTTCGAATACTGTCCTTAGGTTAGTTAGGTTTAAGTAGTTCTAAGTTCTAGGGGACTTATGACCACAGCAGTTGAGTCCCATAGTGCTCAGAGCCATTTGAACCATTTTTTTGATAAACAGGTATTCATTGGACAAATATATTATACTAGAACTGACATGTGATTATATTTTCATGCAGTTTGGGTGCATAGATATTGAGAAATCAGTACCCAGAACAACCACCTCTGGCCGTAATAACGGCCTTGATACGCCTGGGCATTGAGTCAAACAGAGCTTGCATCGCGTGTACAGGTACAGCTGCCCATGCAGCCTCAACACGATATCACAGTTCATCAAGAGTAGTTACTGGCCTATTGTGATGAGCCAGTTGCTCGGCCACCATTGACCAGACGTTTTCAATTGGTGAGAGATCTAGAGAATGTGCTGGCTAGGGCAGCAGTCGAACATTTTCTGTATCCAGAAAGGTCCGTACAGGACCTGCAACATGCGGTCGTGCATTATGCTGCTGAAATGAAGGGTAGAGCCACAGGTCGTAACACATCTGAAACGTAAAGTCCACTGTTCAAAGTGCCGTCAGTGCGAACAATAGGTGACCGAGACGTGTAACCAATGGGACCCCATACCATCACGCCGGGTGATACGCCAGTATGGCGATGACGAATACACGCTTCCAATGTGCGTTCACCGCAATGTCGCCAAACACGGATGCGACCATCATGATGCTGTAAACAGAACCTGGATTCCTCCGACAAAATGACGTTTTGCCATTCGTGCACCCAGGTTCGTCGTTGAGTACACCATTGCAGGCGCTCCTGTCTGTTATGCAGCGTCAAGGGTAACCGCAGTCATGGTCTCCGAACTGATAGTCCATGCTGCTGCAAACGTCGTCGAACTGTTCGTGCAGATGGTTGTTGTCTTGCAAACGTCCCCATCTGTTGACTCAGGGATCGAGACGTGGCTGCACGATCCGTTACAGCCATGCGGATAAGATGCCAGTCATCTCGACTGCTAGTGATATGAGGCCGTTGGGATCCAGCACGGCGTTCCGTATTACCCTCCTGAACTCACCGTTTCCATATTCTGCTGACAGTCATTGGATCTCGACCAACGCGAGGAGCAATGTCGTGATACGATAAACCGCAGTCGCGATGGCTACAATCCGACCTTTATCAAAGTCGGAAACGTGATGGTACGGATTTCTTCTCCTTACACGAGGCATCACAACAACGTTTCAGCAGGCAACGCCGGTCAACTGCTGTTTGTGTATGAGAAATTTGTTGGAAACTGTCCTCGTGTCAGCACGTTGTAGGTGTCGCCACCGGCGCCAACCTTGTATGAATGCTGTGAAAGGTAATCATTTGCATATCGCAGCATCTTCTTCCTGTCGGTTAAATTTCGCGTCTGTAGCACGTTATCTTCGTGGTGTAGCAATTTTAATGGCCAGTAGTGTATTAACGACCCGCGGCTTCGCGCGGGTACCACTAAATATCTTCAGCTAGACGTCTTGTCTCGTCTTGTCTCGCGTAGCGATAATGAATTACACATACAGACTTTGCCTGTGAATCAGTTCATCTATTGGTGAAAGCTGTATCAAAATATTAGGTTTATGCATAACTCCTTAGCGGTTTTTTTCCGCATGTTGGTACACCGCTTGCTGAGCATTTATTTATCGATTGCCATTTTTAATTTGTAGTTCACTGTTGCTATGTGAGTTTATGTATTGTCATTTTGACATTGTGAGTGGAACTGTGGACGCTAGAAAATGGAGTGCCAAGTGGAGAAATCGGAACATTTACGACACATTCTTCTGTTTGAGTTCAGCAGAGGGGTGACGGCAGCGGAGGCAGCCAGAAAGATTTGCACCATGTATGAGGACAATGTCACTGGACATTGCACGGCAAGAAAATGGTTTTCTCGTTTTAAGAAGGATCGTTTTGACATTAGTGACTTTCCACATTCAGGAATATCCTCGGGGTTTGATACCGATCGTTTAAACGCATTGATCCACAATGGGCCATGGCAGTGTACTCGAGAACTGGCAAATGTGGTGAACTGTGATCATTCCACAACCATGCGACATTTGTATACGATGTGGAAGGTTCAAAAATCGGGTGTGTAGGCGCCGTGTGCACTAAGCCAAAATCACAAAAATCAGCGGGTGGGCATATGAATGTACATCTCTGGTTGCTCGTCGACAACTGGATCGTGAACAGCACCGACCATTCCTATCCTGTATCGTTACTGGTGACGAGAAGCGGTGTCTTTATGCTGACACGAGAATAAGAAAGAGATGGTTAGACACAAACAAAGCGTCAACCCGCCATACAAAGACGTGTGCGTGTCCACAAAAGATGATGCTGTGCATCTGGTGGAACAGTGACTGTGTGGTGTACTACGAATTGCTTCCTTGAGGTGTAACCATAACTGTTGACATCTGTTGTCAACAACTGAGAGGCCTTCAGATGCAATCCAAGAAAAACGACCAGGAAGACTGCTTGAAGTGACACTACTCCAAGATAACGCCCGCCCGAATTCCGCTAGACTGACAAAGAAAAGCTATACAGGAGCTGGACTGGGAAGTCATTTAGCACCCACCTTATTGACTTGCTCTTGCACCCTCAAATTTTCACCTTTTCAGCTCTCTATAGAACAACCTCCAATAAATTTCCTCTCCGGGTGAAAATGCGCTCCGAACAAGGCTCGACTAGTTCTTCGCCTCAAAACTACATGATTTCTACAGTCGCGGAATAGAAAAGTTACACCAACGTTGGCAGACTGTTGTAAATAGTGAAGGAGAAAATACGAGGTACATCCACAAAGTAAGTTCCGTTTGGTTATATAAAACAAACCTTTACAGATACAGAAAAAATATTTAGTGTACAAAAATCTAAAACTGTTAAACTACTTTTCTACACAGCTTCCGAAATTTTGTAGGCACGTGTCATAGCGTGGCACAAGTTTTTGTATGCCTTCTTCATAGAAGGTTGCCGCCTGTGTATTCAACCATGTGATAAGATGTTCTTTCAGCTCGTCATCATCGTTGAAGTGTTGACCACCAAGGACAAATGGTTCAAATGGCTCTGAGCACTATGGGACTTACCACCTGAGGTCATCAGTCCCCTAGAACTTAGAACTACTTAAACCTAACTAACCTAAGGACATCACCCACATCCATGCCCGAGGCAGGATTCGAACCTGTGACAGTAGCGGTCGCGCGGTTCCAGACTGAAGCGCCTAGAACCGCTCGGTCACCAAGGACAGATTTTAGGTGTAAGAAGAGATGAAAGTCGCTAGGAGCGAGGTCCGGACTGTACGGAGGATGATCAAACGCGTCCCAGTGAAATTCCCGTAAGAGTTGTTTGGTCACATTCGCCGTGTGAGGTCGGGCATTATCGTGAAAAAAAAAAAAAAAATCACCTTTTGACAGTAATCCTCGACGCTTGTTCTGTATTGCGCGGCGCAATTTCTTAATGGTGTCGCAGTAACCATGTGCATTGATTGTTTGACCTCGTGGTAAGAAATCAATCAGCAAAATGCCTTTTCTGTCCCAAAAAACGGTGCACACGACTTGTCGAGGTGTCCAGATTTGCTTAGGCTTAACCATCGTTGGGTATGAAGTGTGCCTCCATTCAAATGATTTCCGTTTTGTTTCAGGAGTGTCGTACGATACCCAAGTTTCATCCCCCGTGCCTATCCGAGGAAGAAAACCATCGCCTTCTTCATTGCAGCGTGTCAAAAACGGAAGTGCACTGTTCATTCGTTTTTTTTTTTGTGTTGTTCAGTAACAATTTGGGTACCCAACGTGAGCAAAGTTTTCGAAATTTCAGTTTTTCAGTAACAATTTCATGAATTAGTGATCGTGAGATTTGCAGAACTTCCATAGCAAGGGCACTAAGTGTAAACTTCCGGTTGTGCTTAATCTTCTCTTCAAGTGTGTGAGCCAGTTCATCAGTAACCACAGACGGGCGTCCACTTCGTTCTTCATCGTGCACTTGATCATGTCCTTCATTGAATATTCTGACCAATCTTCTAACCATTCAATCACTCATAGCATTTTGTCCCTGAACCTCGCAGATTTGCCGATGAATTTCCTTTGGTTTAACTTTATTTGCATTTCCAAAACAAATCACAGATCTGATTTCACACGCGGCGGCATTTCCAATTACGGCTGACATTATAAAGAAGCACTACAAAGCACATGTCGGCAGCAGCGATCTGAAAATGACGTATATGTCTTTTCCTTGAGTCAGAGAAACTGCCACGCATGCTCGGAACTGCGATCGTAGCGCTGCCGCGTATAGATATACAAACGGAACTTACTTTGTGGACGACCCTCGTATTATTGATGACTAAAGTCTCTGTTATGCCTATCTGTTGCGTATATTAAACTTATGGAAAAACGCTACGAACTTGTCCACCAACCCAGCACCTTCAGTAGTTCCTGATGTTAGCCTTCACGTACAAATAGAGAAACACGGCAGGGGACGTTAGTGATATGTATACATGAGGCTGTTGATGGCCAGCGCCCCATCCCATTTGTCATTTAATTTATAAATCCATACATCCCAAATGGAGACGAAGTGGCGGTCATGGTGGACAGCAATCATATGGCTGCCCCTCAACTACAATGCTCAGAAGAATTAGGCATTAGAGCAAAATGAATTTTCAGCATTTACCATACTCCATTGATCAATAACTGAGGACTGGGTATGTTACCAAATTATATCTTTATCTTTCACAAATTAAGTACACAACAAAACGTCATTGCATCACCGATCGTTTGCATATAAAGAACTGACATGTTCGACAAGTATTGAAAATAAAGTGGGATCAGCCACTCATCCCATCATCCTGGGTGCTTTACAGTGGACGTTGTGACCTTCAGTAACGCCTTTGCGCCCCGCAAACGTTTATCACAGGGTGGCATGCTCTGTAAAAGTCTATGGCGGTCACCTTGTGGTATTCGTGCCCATACGTCAATGAGTGCCCATGAGAGTTTTTGGAGAGTCTGTGGTGGAACAGGACAGCTACAGACACGTCTGTCATGAATGTCCACATATGTTAGATGCGGCTTAGGTTTGGACAGTTCATCGACCATTCCATTACTTCAATGTCCAGGTGTCGCAAGACTGCGAGGTGCCGGGGCTAGCAGTGTATTTAACACTAAATTCTTCTCGAATCTTCATGAGGAAATGATGCTCTAAGCCCCCCCCCCCCCTTTCTAACTCTGACTTTTGCTGTTGCACATGGGTTAAGAAGAAACGCGAACTGACTGTAATCGACCCTGCAAGTGGAGTAGAAAAGAGTTTGGCACTTGCAATAATTTAATTGAATAGAAATTAGATAAAGGAAAGTTTCATTAACGTAGTGAGAAATGAAAGGGTTGCTCTACTGATTAACAGAATGAAAGTTCTGTCCAAAATAACAATTTGATTTATTATGACTAAACTCAAAATAATAAACAAAACACATGAAACATTTACTATACATCAAATTGGATACTCAAAGAAATACTGTGAAGGTGAAGTTGTCCATAAACTAGATTGTGACATTTATGACCAAGTGGTATGTGGAGCCAATTCCTTGCAACTCAAATCTTAAGAGAAACACCGAGCCAACCCAACATTAATTGCTGCTGCAGTAGTGAGAACTCAGACAATGAACATCCAAGTCAGAACCACGTAAGAAAAGACAGGAACTGGCGCGCTCTGCTGAGCTCTGATTATCACAGAGCAAAATTCCCTAATCTACCGGTGCTGTAGACATACATTACCAAGCTGTCTTCTTAACTGTAAGGACACGATCTGGCGTACCGGAAGCGATGGCTGGTTGCTTCGACGTCTCATCGTAGTGATGGTAATGTCACGAGTATAGCCCGAAACAAATTATCCTGGTCTGGTTGTTCCAGACTAAAGACTTCCTATCAATACAAATGCGCCTCTGAGGGAGACGAAGAAGGCTCGCCACACAATCACTGACGGTACAGTGATTGATTGTAACAAGCGAAGTCACACAGTAACTCCGATACAGTCAACTTTAGCCAAAACTGCTCAAGACGGACAACATAGGCCACTTGTACGCAGAACGTTCGATTGCCAACTGTACTCGGAAAGTTACGTTGAAGTCGAAACTTCAGCAACTTCGTCAAACAGTTTCAATTAAATGAAAGTATATCAGGCAGGCTGTCCAGAGCAGCGAGAGCTCAGTCTTGTAACCTACTCTGACCGAAAGGCGAGAGCCGACTCTCTCAAGAGCACCTGTACAAGCCGAACACAGAACATTCCCGCCCCCACGACAGTGGCCGTGGTTAAACGTTTCAATCAGCAACTCGAAAACCGGCGGAAAATTCCACTCTATTGCCGACGCACTACTATTCCACCAATGGAGATACTTGGCGCCAATTCCTGCGTCGATTTTGCTACGTCACAGAGCTATCCCCTGAGCCAGAAAACGCGGGAATTTGCCCGCCAAGAACACAAGTCATTCCCACGCCTCCCTGGTAGCCCGCCAGAAAGTGTTTTCACTAAGCTTCTGCGAAGTAACGGAATCTCTAGCCTAGCCGCTCCGGCAGACCCCTGTGGGCATGCCGCTTCCACTCTTATGACAATGTCGGCGTCTGGAAAGCATCCACTCGACTCCCTCACACCCGTCGGCTTACCCTTTCAAAATGAGCAGAGCCCGCCTGTCACCGGACCACTCGGGTGATGAGAGACACTGCGTGGGAAGTCCGTGTGTGAAGGAATAGCGACTTTTCACCGCATGCAATTAGAGAGGAAAATCGAATTACTCTGAGTAAGATAGAAATATGAGAGGGGGCTCATGCCACCTCTCAAGACATCCCTGCTGACGCTGCCTCATAGACCCTGGCATCAGAAGTAATTCAGGGTCACCACAATATGCAGCAGCCACCACATGGTCCAACAGGTCTAACATTTGTGAGACTGATTATGATCTGTCATCCTACCACAGTTGTGCAAGGACGCTCTGTGAGTGTTTTAGGAATTTGGTGTTGAACCTACAGCCTGCAAGGTAGGAAGATACCATCTCACACATGCAGAGTTCATAAGAGTACAGCAGTATGGATAGTGACGTAACCAGACAATGATCTCAATGTCAGTTCCAATACACTCCCTGTAAAGGAAACATTATCGCTAACAGAAATTAGTGTACAGGTTCTGGCCTGACTATACATTAGCAAAAAAATGAAAATCTTAGATTTTGATTATCAAGGTTTATTTTTACTCTGAGTATGACTTCATGACGTACTGTTTTACGCACAGGATGGTAAAATATTGATATGAGGTGTTCACAGCTGTGAAGCGAAATTGCTAACTATTCTGAGGTTCTTTAATAGTAAGATGGTTGAGAAACATGCCTGGTGATCGATAAAATGCAAACAAATTAAATACAATTGGGGCCGGAGATACCAATTAAGAAAAAATGCAGAATTGAAATAATCAGTTAATGAATGGGGGCTGGTGAAGAGCAATCAGAAATAAGTACTCATTTAAAATAATTCAATAACTTTAGGTTACAAAGCACTCTACAGATGATGATCAATTCTTTTCGTTAAATCGGATATCTGACGTTTATGCTTCAATTAAGACCAACAATCATGAATATGTTTAACTACAGGTCATTGTTGAATGTACAAAGAAATAAGAGAGATGGAGTCGACCGCACCTCTAAGTGTCAACTGAATATCACGTAGCAAAAGCGCGTGTGTTTACCTTTCTTTGGCGGCGGCAGTGGCAGCTGTGTGCGCGAGCTGTAAACCTGAGAATCTATTCTAAATCTCTCTCGACTGTTAAACCGCAGTCTGATACATTTCCTGCGTCTTCGGTGAGACTGAGATTCCTAGTTGTTCCCTAGATAAATTAATTTACATGGTATACGCTATTTGGAAGGAATAGCGCTTTCGCCGTCGGCCTCAAATAACTCGCAAGTGTCAACTGTCAGTGCTCGGTGTGATTGTCGGTGCTAGGAGACTTTGCAGTTTACCTCCTTACGAGTTAAGAGGAGCCTGTGTCAAGTGTTCACATAATGACTGTCGCAATCGTCTCAGTGAGACACGAATCGCCTTGCTCAAAGACTCGATGATTTGATGTAAGAGCAAAAGCGAATTTTTCTCTCTGCAATTTGCCTATATCAAAGCTGGTGGCCACGAGTTTTCCTTCTGGCCAGTCAGAGCATGCCTCCACCCACTAGAGCTCTTGTAGCCTATCACAGACGTTGTTTCTTTTGTAGGGCAGAGTTTAACTTCTTCTATATAATACTGAGATAAACAGCTTTTCCTTTCATGTGAGTTTTAACACAGGTGACTACAGTGACATATGTTTTGAGCTGGGTTTCTCCAGACATTTACCTCCCATCTTCGGCCGTGTAAAGGGTCGGGTCATTGTTAAAAGCAGGGACAAGGGCTGCTTTGCCAGTAGCCTATCTAGTGGCTCCAGTGTCTCATTGTGTCCACTAGATGTGCCACTGTGAAGTTTTTAGTTGAACGCAGGACGGGCGTTCCATTGTAAAATTCTCCTTCCCTCAGAACTGTGTCTTGTAACTCGGGTCTGGGAAATTACTTGCTTACAATTACTAGTGTAAGTGTTAGTGGTTTATACTCACGAAATGCTGTCTTATTTATTCGACCTACATATCAATAAAATTCGTGCAATTTCACGTAACTATGTCATGTGAAATATCAATTTAACCGGAATTATTTCAGGAATTCAATGTAAGGTGTGTTATTTGTTTGACACCTTACACAGGATCTGAGCGATGTACTTCCTGCCGGTAAGACGACCATGGATAACAGCAAGATCCGTATGTCTATCAACACTGAAGTGTCCACACTCTTTAACAGAACCTTGCAAATCTGTCGATTTCCTGGAAGGTACCACTCACCACAGATCATCACACACAAACACGACCATTACCTTTCATTGGAAGGTATCTGGACTAGTCTGTGAATAACACATTTCGCCAGTGGCGAAGTTTTCAGTTGCCATAGGACGGAAGAATAAAAGGCGAGTTGCAAGATGTTGTTGTGTCAAGCGGGATACTCGAACAGGACGTTTGGATCGTGAGGTCCTTCGTCGTAACCTGTTAATTGCAGTCTGATCGGACACAGCTGCTCCAGTGGCGCTTCTGAGATTGTCTTACTGTGTTCTGGCGATATCCGTACGGCAGCCTAACACAGAAATGCTCAGTTACCCGTTTTCACGTGGGTTTGTAATGTGTCGGCGACCTTGTCCAGTTCGCCTTCTGCCCTGACCTGTCTCTCTGTAGCGTGTCCACAACCTATGGATGACACGTGGACAGGCATTGGCATCTGCAGCAAAACAACTAGAAGTCCATAATTTTTGGAACAAACAGACCGCTTTTGCAACTTGCACTACATTAAGAAGTTGCATTGCATATACTTGATTGAATACAACCTTCACAAATGACAACTGTCGTCTATGTACTTCACTAGAAAACACTGGGATACCGGCAGTCACTTCCTTCTATGGGTCACCCGACACAACCAGTAGATGACTCAAATGGCTCTGAGCACTATGGGACTTAACATCTTAGGTCACCAGTCCCCTAGAACTTAGAACTACTTAAACCTAACTAAGGACATCACACACATCCTAGCCCGAGGCAGAATTCGAACCTGCGACCTCAGCGGTCGCGGGGTTCCAGACTGAAGCGCCTAAAACTGTTCGGTCACAGCGGCCGGCCAGTAGATGGCGAATGATTTTAATTGTCGCCCACCTTGAAAGCAGAGATCATTTGGGACTGAAGCTTTGTAAGACAGTGTATAATTTGTAGTATTCAGAATTTCTTGTAATCAGAAGATTTATAAAATTTATGCTTCTACAACACAAACTGTCTCAGACAATCTTCATAAGCAGTCTGGATGACTGGTTTACAAAATCAGATTACCCTGAATATAACTGCAGTATCGTAGATCTCCACATTCATTAATTATCATGTCTGTAGGTATTTATATTATGCGTTCGAAGAAAGGTGCAATCGACTTGTGTTTTGGGTGCCACAGACTGACGGAACGCAGACGTTTGTTGATGGTTTACCTTGTCCCGTGTTTTTACCGATTTTCATTGCTCCTTTTTTTTCTGAATGGGGACGGAAACATTACTGATTCTCGCGAGTCGCCCATGTCAAACTGACGCTAAGCAACGGGGTGGGCGGCTGCGGAGAGTCCTGTATTGTTGAGAACTGCTGCACTTCGCGATATGTTCTAAATAATCACCGCACGATTAAGGAAACCATCCAGCGATAAACGCAGGAGCGTCACCAGAATGCTCCCGAGGATAAGGTGCCTCTGGAAAGAAAAAAATACGAAAAAATGAGGAAACATTAAAATGGCAATGCAAAGTGGAAAAATTAGTAGAACGGATCAGTAAGGACCAAACTTTCGCTACGTTAAAATAATGAAACGCTGGTTCAGAAATCAATTTGATTTAAAAATATGCGAATCGTTGATATCCTTTTCTCGTATCGAAGATCACTCTGCATTAGCAAATGAACTTCAGTTAACTGCCAATGTAAAAAGAAACAGATTGGGTGTTGGCAAGTGTTTTAGCCAAGGCTTTGCCAGAGAGTCTATCATGAGTGGCATATACGAGGTGCGACAATAAAGTAACGAGACTGATGTGAAAAAAAATGTTGCTTACCGTTTTAGTCAAGTTTAGTGTTGTCTCCTTCAAAGTAGTTCCCTTCTGATTGCGCACACTTTTTCCAGCGCTTCTGCCATTGATGGTAACATTTCCGGAACTCATCTTCTGTAATATTCTCGAAGACCCTAGTCACAGCTTTTTGAACATCTTGTGTTGTTTGAAAATGGTGACCCTTGACCGCCACTATGACTCTTGGAAATAGAAAAATGTTTCACGGAGCGATATTTGGTGAAAAAGGTGGCTGTGGTAGTACTGAAATTTGTCTTGATGTTAAAAATTGCTGTACTGACAGAGTAGTATGGGATGGCGCATTATAAGCGATGTTGGCACGGACACGAAGAACTCTTTTACGAAGTCTTTCTAAAATTTCTTTGTAATTGTATTTTGGACAGGTCAGGAAAACTGCTGGTTAATCCTGTTGATGCCTTGGGCAGGTGGAGGGAATATTTTGAAGAGCTGCTCAATGTAGGTGAAAATACGATCAGTAATGTTTCAGATTTCGATGTACAATGGGATAGGAATGATGATGGAAATAGGACCACATTTGAGGAAGTGGAAAAAATAGTCAGTAGATTGCAGTGCAATAAAGCGGCTGGAGTGGATGAAATTAAGTCGTAACTCATAAAATACAGTGGAATGAGCTAGATCAGAAGTGTAAGGACTATGGTATGAAGATTAGCTTCTCCAAAACGAAAGTAATGTCAGTGGGAAAGAGATATAAACGGTTTGAGTGTCAAATAGGAGGAACAAAGTTCGAACAGGTGGACGGTTTCAAGTACTTAGGATGCATATTCTCACAGGATGGCAACATAGTGAAAGAACTGGAAGCGAGGTGTAGCAAAGCTAATGCAGTGAGCGCTCAGCTACGATCTACTCTCTTCTGCAGGAAGAAAGTCAGTACCAGGACTAAGTTATCTGTGCACCGTTCAATCTTCCGACCAACTTTGTTGTATGGGAGCGAAAGCTGGGTGGATTCAGGTTACCTTATCAACAAGGTTGAGGTTACGGATATGAAAGTAGCTAGGATGATTGCAGGTACTAGTAGATGGGAACAATGGCAGGAGGGTGTACACAATGAGGAAATCAAAGACAAACTGGTAATGAACTCTATAGATGTAGCAGTCAGGGCGAACAGGCTTAGATGGTGGGGTCATGTTACACCCATGGAAGAAGCAAGGTTACCCAAGAGACTCATGGGTTCAGCAGTAGAGGATAGGAGGAGTCGGGGTAGACCAAGGAGAAGGTACCTGGATTCGGTTAAGAATGATTTTGAAGTAATAGGCTTAACATCAGAAGAGGCACCAATGTTAGCACTGAATAGGGGATCATGGAGGAATTTTATAAGGGTACTATGCTCCAGACTGAACGCTGAAAGGCATAAATCAGTCTTAAATGATGATGATGATGATGAGTCGTATTGGTTAACTGTTTGTCCAGGAGGCACCCACTCTTTATGAACAATTCCCTTGGAATCAAAGAAGCACACAAGCATGCATTTCACTTTTGACTTTGACATGCGAGCTTTTTTTGGTCTGGGTGTTCCCTTTGAGCACCATTGCGAACTTTGCGAACTTTGGCGTTTTGTATCTGGATCGTACTGAAAAAACCAACTTTCATCACCAGTGATAACACAGCTCAACAATTCTGGATTGATTTCCGTTTGCTCTAATAGATCGGCTGTCACATTTTTCCGTGTTTCTCGTTGTTGTGGTGTGAGATTTTTGGGGACCATTTTTGCACAGATCTTTCTCATACCAAGATCTTCAGTTATTATTAGACGAACCGTTTCTCGATTGATGTTCAGTTCTTCTGCAATCATTTTCACGGATAATCTTCGGTCAGATCGTTCGAGTTCACGCACCCTGGCCAAGTTGACATCAGTCCGTGAGGTTGATGGTCGTCCACTGCGGACTTTATCTTCAGCATTCGTTCTGTCTTTACTAAACATTTTATGCCAACGAAAAACTTGAGCTCTTGACATAACCTCCTCTCCAAAAGCCTTCTGAAACTTACCGTAAGTTGTCGTCACTTTTTCACCCAATTTAACGCAAAGAGAAATGGCATACCGTTGCGCAATATTATGCGGTTCCATTTCCGTGACAAGAGACACAAACACATGTTATCTTATTACAGCACAACTCACGACTGAGCAGTTGCATCGATGTGCAGCTTGGACTAGAAGCTTATAGACCGAGGTCAAAGATATTGTGCCTAAACAAGCCTGCAGGGTTATCACATCTTGCAAAGACAATTACTTTATTGAAACTTCCTGGCAGATTAAAACTGTGTGCCCGACCGAGACTCGAACTCGGGACCTTTGCCTTTCGCGGGCAAGTGCCCGCGAAAGGCAAAGGTCCCGAGTTCGAGTCTCGGTCGGGCACACAGTTTTAATCTGCCAGGAAGTTTCATATCAGCGCACACTCCGCTGCAGAGTGAAAATCTCATTCTGGAATTACTTTATTGTCGCACCTTGTACTATGATGTGTGAAAAAAAAGTTACAATCTAAATTTAGTCTTTGAAGGCGCTGTAGAGGCTAAGAGGCTAATCAAGAAACCGCTGCCGGCCGCTGTGGCCGAGCGGTTCTAGGAGTTTCAGTCCGGAACCGCGCGACTGTTACAGTCGCAGGTTCGAATCCTGCCTCGGGCATGGATGTGTGTGACGTCCTTAGATTAGTTAGGTTTAAGTAGTTCTAAGTTCTAGGGGACTGATGACCTAAGATGTTAAGTCCCATAGTTCTCAGAGCCAAGAAACGCTTGGTATTTCGAAACGGTTGAAAATATTTAGAGATTTCGGACATGGCATGCTATCCTGGTACGATTCAAAAATTTGTTCCGTGAGAATTTCTAAAGTTACGCTAAAGAAATCGGATCCAACACGGGGTCCGGCAGTAAAGAAGGAATCTGTATCAACTAAAGATAGTCATTGACGTTTTTAAGTATATGAAAAACATAAATCTTAACTGTAAGAAACTTAAAGAAGGAACCGTGGCAATAAGTCTTAAAAACATAATCTTACCCTGGAAAGAATTAATGCAGGAACCAAAGCCATGCTGTCTGAGAAACGAACGTCGGAGCAGTACATTGGTTCTCGTAAAAGGCGCTGTGAGAAATAAAAACGAACTCGGGTAGTGAAAGGATGGGAAAGGAAATCGGCCGCATCCCTTCCAAAACATTCATCCCGGCATTTGCCTCAAGTGATTTGGAAGAAAATAACAGAAAACCCGAATGTGGGTGGGAGGGTGAGGATCTGAGTCGCTGTCCCCCCGAATGCGAGTCCAGTGACTTACAACTACGCCACCTCCCTTCTTTGATGACAGAAACAGCGAAAATCAAAGGATTGTGCGACAAACTACTTAACGAAACTTACAAAATGTGTGAAAGAATCTAACGAACAAAACAACATAATGAACTTCGACGAGCTTTTTGAGGATGAGGGGCTGACTGACCCAGTTACCAAGGTTAAAGCGACACATTTTTATTAAATCTTTTTCAACATTTTTTCGCATTTAAATACTTGACTTTAAAGAATTATGTCTGCTACAGACGGATACATAGCAGTGGACGGTTTCTCATATCTACCACCTGACGAAGACCCTATAAAAGAATCACTGTATTTTTCAACGATAGTATCATTTCTATTTCCAGTACACCTGATGTGGAAAAAAACTTAATCAAGAGTAAAACTATAAATAAATATCTAGTGCACTGCCATCTTGATGTATCCAACGTAAGCAATTGCTGTTTCAAAAACTGAGCGTTCTTTTTCTCAGCTAAATTTATTTTAAAAAAATACTTTCGTTCTATAAAGAGTCAGGCGTGATTATCCGGTTTGGCAATACTGTCAACAGGAGAAGAATGGCGGGAGTGACAATAGACTTGTTTGGCGGATCAGAAAGCGTGGCAAATAAATTGACAAAGCTTAACTGGCAGACAACGCATATCTCCCAAGATTGTACTTTGAAAACTGCAAGACCGATCTTTCAATACACAAACCATGCATGCTCAGAAACATACGTAACTGTCTCGCAGAAATCGTGCAGATGGAATTAGACACGCACAGGGGGGTGAAGCAGTCATTCCTCATATGCTCCATTCGCAAATGGAAGAGGAACAGACTTTTGTGCATGGTCCAATAAAACGTATACTCTGCCTCGCAATTTGCAGTGATACGCACAGTAAAGACGGAGATGTAGGGTCATAAACCCATGTAGAAAACGGAAAAAAACCATTTTGCATATACAAGGGTCACTCCAAAAGAAATGCACACTATTTTTTTAAAATCCATCTTTTATTCTACATTTTTGAATGTTTTACAGTGTTTAGATACATCCTTTAGGAACAATATTTTCATTTCTCCACATAATTTCCATCCCTCTCAACTGCCTTACGCCATTTTGGAACCAGCGCCTGTATACTCGCACGGTAAAATTCTGGATCAACCTGTTGGAGTCACTGTCTGGCAGCGTGCACAAGGGAGTCATCATCTTCAAACCTTGTTCCACGAAGAGAGTCTTTCAGTTTCTCAAAGAGATGAGTCACATGGAGCCAGGTCAGGACTGTAAGGCGGGCCTTTCAGTGTTGTCCATCCGAGTTTTGTAATCGCTTCCATGGTGTTTTGACTGACATGTGGCCGTGCATTGTCGTGCAACAGCAAAACATCCTGCTTTTCCTGATGTGGTGAACACGACTCAGTAGCTTGAAGTTTCTTCAGTGTCGTCATATATGCATAAGAATATATGGTGGTTCCACTTGGCATGATGTCCACAAGCAAGAGTCCTTCGGAATCGAAAAACACCGTAGCCATAACTTTTCCAGCAGAAGCTGTGGTTTTGAATTTTTTTTCTTGGGTGAATTTGCATGATGCCACTCCATTGATTGCCTCTTCGTCTCTGGTGAAAAATGATGGACCCATGTTTCATCACCTGTCACAATTCTTCCAAGAAATTCATCTCCACCGTTCTCGTACTGTTCCAAAAGTTCGCTGCATACCGTTTTTCTTGTTGCTTTGTGAGCCACTGTCAACATCCTGGGAACCCACCTGGCACAGACCTTTTTTAACGCCAACACTTTCATTATTCTGCAAACACTTCCTTCCCCTATCCCAACGTAGCGTGACAATTCGTTCACTGTGATGTGTCTGTCAGCAGTCACCAATTCGTTAACTCTCTGCACGTTGTCTGGAGCGTGTGCAGTACGAGGCCTGCCGCTGCGAGGACGATACTCAATATTGCCGTGCCCGCTTTCATCACGTAACCTTCTACA
The DNA here is from genome assembly GCF_021461385.2 of Schistocerca piceifrons. Lineage (NCBI taxonomy): Eukaryota > Metazoa > Arthropoda > Insecta > Orthoptera > Acrididae > Schistocerca > Schistocerca piceifrons. The sequence goes on along the minus strand of NC_060142.1, from coordinate 495,477,098 downwards.
CATTCTGCGTGGTGTCTGTTTGTTCTATATCGCGTCTCCCTACCACTTTCGCGCAACGACGCTCTGAGCGTGTTTTTTAGGGAATTGACTAGCTTGAACCTGGGAGCTGTTGCTGCTAAGGAGACGCCAGACCACACATGACATGTAGAATTCAGAAGAGTTCAGTGAGACTAGCGATGATATAACCAAATACTTAATGATTTCAGCGTCAGAGGTGGAAGAGGTTCAAGGCTTTCCTATTTTTAGTTAGCTGGTAAAATAACGTCGAAAAAGCAGTTAAGTTTACCATTGGAAATTTTATTCTACTCACAAAACATTGTTTATAAATTGCACTATTGATAAAAGGAAATGTTTTAACACAGGATGATAAAAACCAACTGCGTTCAACAAAAATGTGAACGAATATTCCCTGAATGGGTTTCCAAGTTCCACAATGGATCGAAGGATGACCTATGCCATATCACATCTATAATCTAGGTTCAAATTAAGTTTCACAGAAGGGAAAACTATCAAAATGGTCTACAGTGACCCTCAATTATCTTTAATGACCTATCTAACTTGTCGTAAATTACAGTGGCTGATGTGGTTTCTCAATAACTATATAACAGAAAAATCATCGCGTTTCAGATTTTAACTTACGTAGCAAATGTGAATACCATGAGCTTTAATTGACGATTGACACTAGTATTACGCAAAAAGGGGATGTAACAGATGAGACTTCTGCAGTTCTGAGTGAAGCCTTATGCGCTCAAAAATGCGGCATCGCGTGCGTTCATTACCTTGTCGGTGTTTGTCAGGGGGCGGCGGCCGGCGCAGCTCCATCCAGCTCGCCGTCTCCGAAGCATCTCTCTCCTAACTTCTCCTTACTACAGTTTACCGAAGTTGGTTTAAAAAAAACTATCTGGCTGTGTTTTCATCTGACCAATCAGGGTCTCAATGTTAACCTTAAGCTCCGCCTACAAAAATTCTGTCTATCCAATGAGAAACGTTATAGTTTTCGTGGTGGGGCAATGTTTTTAAAGTTTGCAACGTTACAGAGAAGCGAAAAAGTTTCACACTAAAACTTGCAACTGGTGTGGTCCTTTTAGCGTTATCTTAAAATCTATACTGTTCTTCTGGAGGGCTCAAGCTTTTAACATGGGCTGGGGGGTGGTCCTAACGTAACAGAGACGCGAAAAAGTCTCACGCTAAAATCTTGCGGGTGGTGTAGTCGTAGCGGTTAGGTGGCGACGTGGGTGTCCTTCCCTTACCGTAGGGCCTTCTCGCTTAACACGGTTCTGCTCTCGGCTTCTGTTCTCGTTTCTCCCCTCGGAAATGCGTCTGTCTCACGGTGGGAAGGTATGACATACATTTAGGCATTCTTGTGTTAGTCTATGGTATTCCATTTGCTCACTCCTTACTCGTATTACTTTGGTTAATTTAATGTCACGATTTATTCGGAGCTATGTGACATACTACTGGATTTGCTTATCATGTCAGGGTTTTCATGGAAGGTGTTGGATTTGTCTGACACCTTACAACCTGCTTGCCCACCGACTAACTTTGCTGCGATCGACAGCAGCATCTCCATACACCTTTCTCAACCTGTTGTGGATGTTTCCCACTGTCTCGTTTTCACAGCACAGGAATTCTATGACAGCACGTTGCTTCTGACGAACGTTAAGTGTAGCAGCCATCTCGAAGACATGCTGTGACGGCGCCACTCTCGCGAACAAAATGTTGAACTAAGTTTGAAAACAAGCGGGAATGATGTATCTACACACTGTAAAACTTTGACACATGCAGAATGAAAACTGTTCAAAAATGGTTCAAATGGCTCTGAGCACTATGGGACTTAACATCTGAGGTCATCAGTCCCCTAGATTTTAGAACTACTTAAACCTAGCTAACCTAAGGACATCACACACATCCATTCCCGAGGCAGGATTCGAACCTGCGACCGTAGCGGTCGCGCGGTTCCAGACTGAAGCGCCTAGAACCGCTCGGCCACAAAGGCCGGCATGAAAACTGTATTTTTACAAAAATAGTGTGCATTTCTTTTGGAGTGACCCTCGTACAAGAACGAGAAAAAATTATTTAAGTAATTTTTGTTTTATGGACACTAAGCCGTGGTCCAAGGCACGTTTCTGTGCGTACCGCTTCGACTTCTAACGTTGGAGATATCATCAGGGGCTACGAGGACACATAAAAGTTTCAGACTGAAACAATCTTATGAGGCCGGCCGCTGTGACCGAGCGGTTCTCGGCGCTTCAGTCCGGAACCACACGGCTGCTACGGTCACGTGCCTTGGGCATGGGTGTGTGTGATGTCCTTAGGTTAGTTAGGTTTAAGTAGTTCTAAGTCTAGGGGACTGATGACCTCAGATGTTAAGTACCGTAGTGCTTAGAGCCATTTGAACCAAGATTATGAAGTCGATTTACACTGTCCAGTCACATTAAGGTGACAACTTGTCAAAAGCCTGAGTAACCAACTTCTGCAGTGCGGACCGCTGCGAGAGATGCAGGAAGAGTCAGTGAGATTCTGGAAGGTACCGACAGGAATGTGGAACCATGGCGACTCCAATACCGTGGCCCGCTGACCTAGATTTCTCGGATCCGAGGCGCGAAGAGCCCGATCGACGTGGTCCAATAGATTCTCGATTGGGTTTAAACCTTGGGAGTTTGTTGGCCAGGGGATAACGGTAAATGTATGCTTGTGCTCTTCGAACTATGCATGTACACTGCGAGCTGTATGAATAGATGCATACCTGTGCTGATCCACTGTGTCATCCAGAATGACTTGACCATCCAAGGAACCCCACATAAAAGATTCCCCAGACCATAATGCTTCCTCCTCCGGTGTGGACCCATCCGACGATTGATGCAGGGCTGTACACGCCCAAGGCCATCTATCCATGAAGCATAAAACGTGGTTCATAAGGAAAAGCCACCTGTCGCGACCCAGAGTACGTCCAGTTGCGTACTGGCTTGCGAATTCCAGCCTTCGTCGTCGATGAACAGCAGTCAGGATGAACACTCGAACCAGCCGCCTGTTGCGGTAACCCACACGCAGCAACGTTCGATGAACGGTTGTTGAGCAGACATTATTGGCAGTTCCTTGGTTCATTTGGGCAGCCACTTACTCAACAGTTGTTCCTCTATTCGCCTTACACGTCTCCGCAGCCGTCGTTCACCTCTGACATGTGATGCACCACATTTTTCTCGGCGCTGGTTTTGGATAGTTCCATTTTCACATGCAAGAAATATTTTAACCATGGCGGTGCGCGAACAGTTTACAGACTTAGCCGTTTCGGAAATACTCCAACCCTTGGCCCTACAGCCAATAATGATGACCGTTTGGGCGTCAGCTAAATCGCTCCGTTTCCTCATTACGGTTACGACTGCGCTATAATCGGCATCCCGCGCTTTATTCCCCCCCCCCCCCCCCCCCCCCCCCCGGAGATTTATATACCCACCACCTGTTGCCACCTGCTGCCGTCTGTGGGTGGTTATGACACGCTGACGTCGAGCGATGGCGGTGTCACTTTAATGTGACTGGACCGTGTATTTAAGCTCCCGGAGTTTGCTTTATTTAGCACGTTACGTGTTCCATTGATTAATAGCACGGAAAAACCGTTGTGATGTGGAACGTGTCAAATGCACAAGAAGTGCGAACAGGAAACAAGTTTTCTTTACCTTTTTTTGTTTACGTTGTAGTGTTATACCTAAATATTTCTGTTATCTATCCCATTCCCTTAAATAGCGCCGGCCGTAGTGGCCGAGCGGTTCTAGGCGCTACTGTCTGGAACCGCGCGACCTCTACGGTAGCAGGTTCGAATCCTGCCACGGGCATGGATGTGTGTGATGTCCTTAGGTTAGTTAGGTTTTAGTAGTTCTAAGTTCTAGGGGACTGATGACCTCTGAAGTTAAGTCCCATAGTGCTCAGAGCCATTTGAACTTTAAATGGCACAAAATGCATATATTATATCTCCAGATTTATTTACTCATATTCAAGAATTCATCTATGGTATAGAAGGAGTTATCAAGGAGGTATGATTTCAATTTGGTTTTGAAACTATTACTGCTGTCCGTCAGACATTTTATTTCATCTGGTAATTTACCAAAAAGTTTTATAGCAGCATATTTTATCCCTTTCTGTGCCAAAGACAGGTTAAGTAAAGGATAGTGTAGGTCTTTCTTTTCTCTGGTATTGTAATCATGAATGTCGCTGTTGATTTTAAACTCGTCCATATTGCTGAGAAAAAATTTCATTACTGAGTAAATGTACTGTGAAGCAGTTGTAAGAATTCCTAATCTTCTAAACTGACTCCTACAAGAGATGCGACTATGAACCCCACACATTATTCTAACTGCTTTCTTTTGAGCAGTGAATACCTTTTGCCTAAGTGTTGAGTTGTTCCAGAACATTATTCCGCATGACATCAGAGAGTGTAAGTATGCAAAGTATGTTAGCTTAATAATTTCTACATCCTCAAAATTGGCAATTATTCTGATTGCAAAAGTTGCTGAACCTAGTCGCTTTAGGAGATCCAAAATACGACTTTTCCAATTAGGATTCTCATCTATATGTACACCCAAAAACTTAGAATGCTCTATCCTGGCTACTGACTTCTTTTGATGTGTTACGTTTATTGAACGAATTATTCTTTTTGCAGCAGAAAATTGGATGTACTGTGTTTTTTCAAAGTTCAGAGCAAGCTCATTCGCAGAAAACCAATTAATGACTTTCCCAAAGACCTTATTTGTATCATTTTCTGTCGGACTTTATTTTACTGGATTAATAATTATGCTTGTATCATCAGCAAACGGTGTCAGTTCAGCATCTTCTTTCACATAAGAAGGGAGATCATTCACATATATCAAGAACAGGAGGGGACCCATGATCGAACCTTGTGGAACACCTAATGTAATTTCACCCCAATTAGATGAAGTGGCAAACTCCTTTAAATCACTTGAAGCATATAAAGAGACTGTTTGCTTCCAGATCTGTAGATATGACTTAACCACTCATATGCTGAAGTCCATAACTGGTCTAATTTCAATCCTTCAAAAAGAACAAAAACTACTTTAACAGAAAAGGAGTGAAACGAGACAAGATGAGTGCTAAATAAAGCAAATAGCGCCAACTATTCCCCATCACAAGCTCCTAGACACACGCCGTCGCTACTCGGCGGTCTGATGACGTTACGACACGGCTGCTGCACGGATACGTATAAACAGTTCGGCTTGCTAAGCGTGTTTAAGTTTGAAAGAATTATCTGAGTCTTTGCAGCCTCTGACGGCGTCTCCATCGTTAGGAAGCGCAGCGTTAGGCATATCAACAAACTCTGAACCACGGCATAAAGCCCATAAGACAAAAAGCACCAAGCACACATACAGCTGTCGTGAAAGCCTGCATTTTCTGTTAATTTCAGTAGGACAAGAATTTTATACATTTTTACGTGGATATTCAAACTTACGTACAAGGTGGACACAATATAGAAACTTCGAAAAATCAACACATTACCATGCCAAATACGGTGTAGTGAAACGTAGGCATTCAAAACAGCTTCCAGTCGACTCGGAATGAAGGTCCTGTATGGTTTTCAAGGGATGCTTATGCCATTCTTATTGTGTCTCACTGTTTAGAGGCACAAAACGCGTGGGTGTTTTCAGCTCGTTACTAAATGCAAATAAGTAGGAGGCCGAGTTGATAGGAGCTGAACGAGTCCAGGTTGCAACGGCATACTGTTAGAGAGAAGGATTATTATTCAAGAAACTCATAGTACAATGAACATTACTTATCTTCAGTAGTTTGTAGGACTGCAGCTACGGCTATAACTGACACAACATATTCTCAGGAACTAATCCTGATGGGTCCTCCTCGGAGAATCAATGCAAACAGAACTGGCTGAGGGCCAATTATGAAAGTGCCTCTGCCTAGATTGAAATCCAGCTAAGAAGTGGACGAGGCACACTCCAGTTCCGTCAAGCTGCACAGCCTGCTAGAGTGCGCTGTGCTCGGCAGACGACGGGCTGCCAACCTTGCGTTGGTGTGGCGTTGTAGTAGTATCTGTGGCAATGATACTACAATTCTTCCTGCAAAACAGAGGCAAGTTCAGGTAACGATGACGGAAGTAGAGAGCAATCACGCCCCCTTCTCTCCAAAATAGACCACAAAGCCTCAATAATATACAGATCTGGTGACACTGATGGCCAATGCAGATGCAGCAATTCCTCCTCGTGATCACAAAACCGGTCTTGGACATTGCAAGCTGTGTCGACAGGTGCTCTGTCGTCTTGGAACCCAGATTCGCCGTCGGAGAACAAACATTGTACCATGGGATGGACATCATCATCAGGATTTCCTTCCAGCGAGCCGGGTAGGAACTTGGTGAACAATATGTCTCCATTGGTTTCTGTCCTGGTGTAGCTTATCCCTCTCCACTACATCCCATGTTACTCCTCTCCTTTTGAGATATTCCTTAACCTGGTCTGTCCATTTCTTTCTAGGCTGTCCAATTGGCCTTCTTCCTGGTACCTCCATCTCCAAATACTGGCGTGGAGTTCGAGTTGGGTGTGTTCGCTTCACATGACCGAACTACTTCAATCTCAAAGCACTCATCTTCCTCTCCGTAGTCAATGTCACCTGCAGGTCTCTCCTTATACAATCATTCCTAACTATTTTTTTTTTTTTTTTTTTTTTGTAGAGCTGACCTAAGGAACTTCATTTCACATGCTTGTATTTGACCCTCTTCTCTCTTATTTATGATACAGGCCTCTAGACTATACATCATGATTGGCAGGAGATAAGTATTGTACATGATCTGTTTGGCTCTTTGACGGACTTCCTTGTCACAGATTAGATTTCGTACTTAGTGAAAGAAGCTAGATTCTTTTTGTTATTCTGTTTAAGACTTCTAATACGGAAATTCCATCGCGTGATATGATGCTACCCAGATAATTGATGCTTTTCACACATTCAAACTTCTCCCCATCCAGTATGATGTGACAAGGTGTGGGTGTCCTGCTCATCTTCAATGCCACTGTCTTGGTCCTGCCGGCCGGGGTGGCCGAGCGGTTCTAGACGCTACAGTCTGGAACTGCGCGACCGCTACGGTCGCAGGTTCTAATACTGCCTCGGGCATGGATATGTGTGATGACCTTAGGTTAGTTAGGTTCAAGTAGTTCTAAGTTCTAGGGGACTGATGACCTCAGAAGTTAAGCCCCATAGTGCTCAGAGCCATTTGAACCATCTTGTTCCTACTCACAGTTAACTTGATTTTTTTAAATTTTGTGTTCCAGTAATCTAGTCTCCTCTGAACATCCATTTCCGTCTATCCCCAAATGGCGACGTCATCAGGAAAAACAAAAGCAGTGAGAGCTTCATTTTCTTCTTCCTTGATTTCTTTCGTGATTGTGTCCACAAGTGTAATGAAGAGTAAAGGGGAGAGCCAACTGCCTTGCTGAACACCTCTACTTGTCTTATAGGTGTTCAGCAAGGCAAAGTGGTCACATTATACTTGGCAGTAATGTGACCTTGTAGGATACCTATGGGGCACATCGAATGCCACGATATGGTTGCCCAAATCTTGTCCGTACCTCTGGTATGTTTCATTCTTGGGACGTAAGCTCGACCAGAATTTAAAACAGTGTGCAACAAGATTCACCCGACATAACGACTTTCTTCCATTTCTTTATAGCTCAACATGACGTTTTACTTTTACGGGCATTTGCATCAGTGAGCGATTTTTGGAATCCCAGCTCGCCCTACATTTCCCTGCTTATGAAGCTACCCTCGTGCTGTTTTGATGCTGATTGAGTTCGCGAGTGTGACATTCAGTTCTGCAGTGCCTATTACAGCTGTCATCCTCTTTGTTTTTCATCACAATCCTCTTTAATGGCCGTCGGTCACGATCGATCAACACACACCTTCGTCTGCATTGTGACTTGGCGGATGATGTTTTTCCGTTTTCTTTGTGTAGGTACAAATTTTCGACACAGTGCTTCTTAAAACTCTAAATAGTTCCTAGTTACGGAAGCACCCACCATACGAACACCAACAATTTTCGGATTCACTTAGCTCAGACACAACGCACTCAAAAACTACGCTGATCGCTGTTTTGACCACGACTGACGCTAGCAAGCAACGTATTGAGAACATCGCACAGGTGCCGTTCGTGGTCAAATACAACGGCCTAATTTGCAGGTTTCGTTTGCATTTGCTTTTATGTTCAAGTATACATTTTTCGCGGTGTTACCGTATTTTTGACATTTTCTGTACATGTTTTAAAATTATGTACTACTTTTTGTTTTGTCTTGCAGTACAGTAATTTCATTTTTGTGACATTATTTTACGTTGTAATTAATTTTTTAGTCTGAATGTAAAAAGACTGTCTTTAGTTAAATACAGATGCTCGTAAGGAACAGTTTCGATTTGTATTTAATTTTTTTTTTTTTTGTTATGGTCTTAGGGCGCAAAACTGCTACGGTCATAAGCGGTCATTCTGTGGTTTAGGGAAGGCTAAAAAACCGAATTTGAAATCAGCAGCAATGGGAGCGAAACTGAAGAAGGAGGGAAACTAAAAACGGAAGGAAATCTTGAAGGGGGGGGGGGGGTTGCATTCCCCAGAAAGGAGCTTCAAATGACCGATGTCATCTCACTGCCACTGATAAACTCAAGGACGCGATCGACTGAGCACGTGTCATCTGCTAAAAGGGAAGATATATCAGGCAACTGTAAACGGGCGAGTAGCGTATTAAAATAGGGGCACTGAAGTAAAGGGTGTCTCACTGTCCACGGTTGAGAGCAGTGAGGACAAAGTGGGCGAAAAAGGCAGTGCCCTATCCGGAGTCTAGTTAAAATTACCTCCTCTCGACGACGAGGCCGGGAGGAAGAGGTCCAAGCACAGGGAAGAGCTTTCACATCCCGCAATTTATTATCGGGAAGTGTAGACCAATGTGGGTGCCATAAAAGAGTAACACAACCGCATAAAACGCTCTAAAATGAGCCTTGAGTAGTTTGCAGTATTTGTTACGTACAATGATGCAGGGATCAATAGCTGATTCATATGTTGGCAGCAGGCTTTTCCTTATTTTCCGACGTCAATATTTTTGAGTGCGCAATCTCCAGTATTGCCTGAATAATTCTAAAACCAGCCTCTACAAAATTTTGTTGCTATCGAAGCACTGTACTCAGTGTCGGCTTGAGCACGAACTCGCATGAGAAGCAAGATCTTCCACAGTGTTCGCAGATATCGTGTTGGCGTCACCTCACATTTTCGGTACATGCACGTGCAGTGCAGTCAGTTGGTTATTTGGTACTGATTGTGTCGCACGTATTTTCCAGTCGCTATCTGCGATGTTACATCAATTACGCAGTGCCAAGGGACGTGCGATTTTAATAGGAGATATGAAACGCCAAACAACTGGACACAAAATACCATCAAATAGAGAAGTGCTAGAAGTTTCATTTCATAACACACAGGAAGTAAAATTAAGCGTTAATGAGAGTGCTAACCTTGTGGTTCGCTAGTGTATTATTTTATGGAAAAAGTAAGAATTTCGAGGAGAGCTATTCAGAATTGTTCACAAAAAGTTAGTAACTTACATTGAGAGTGTAGATAATTGTAAAAAACGAAAAAAATTGTTAAGAAGTTTTTAAGAGTCTTGAGGAAAAGTTTATATGTAATTTGTACAATTTATTTGAAGTCGCAAACGCTAGTGCTCTGCAGGCAATCGAGTTGGAGGTAAACGGAGTTTTACTTCGACAGAGAGAGCCAGGACGTAAAGGCTACCTTGTAGGAGCTACGTACAGAAAACTAGATGAAGAGAAAAGGCAAGAGAAACAAACGTGCACTGCATCTATTTCTACTTCTGTTGCACTTCCTTGTTCATCATCTGGAGAGTCAGATGAGGTATTTTTAAGTTCAGAATGAACTGACGTGGGTGATGGTCAGTTTTTAGATCATACTTCTGAGAACTGTACATTGGAGAATGTTCCAACGCGAGGTAACAAAGATTAGCGGCTGCCATGGATAGATGCCAGCTGAGATTCTGGAAACATATTCTTCAAGTGACAGCAGGGAGCTCTGTATTAGTATCTCTGGAGAGCTCTGTATTAGTAAGTCTTCTCTTCATAGAATCAGACAGAAGAAGAGAAGAGAACGCTCTGAGGCAATAAAATCAGCTTTCAGGAATGATATCCCTGCAGTTCTTTCCGTTCATTGGGATGGCAAACTTTTGTCAGCATTAAATAACACGGACCCAAAAGAAAAAAAAAACTGCGAATTTTTGTTACATTTGGGGACATTGGCGTTCGAAAATTAAACAATGGTTCTGGCAAAGAGTGAGCGAATGCTGTTTGGAGTGCATTCACGTGCTGGGGTGTAAAGGACAATGCACAAATTCTCTGCAGCGACACAACTGCCTCAAATACTGCCGTCTTAATGGGGGCCGGCCGCGGTGGTCTAGCGGTTCTGGCGCTGCAGTCCGGAACCGCGGGACTGCTACGGTCGCAGGTTCGAATCCTGCCTCGGGCATGGGTGTGTGTGACGTCCTTAGGTTAGTTAGGTTTAAGTAGTTCTAAGTTCTAGGGGACTTATGACCTAAGATGTTGAGTCCCATAGTGCTCAGGGTCATTTGAACCATTTTTTTCTTAATGGGGTGTGAATCGAACTTGCATACAGATTGGACAGGAACTTGTTGTATTTCTCATGGCGTCATCACATAAACGAAAGTATTTTAAAAATTGTGTTAGGGTATAAAGTACATGGGGTAACAAGCAGTCCTGAAATAACAGTTCTTCAACATCTGTGGGAAAACTGGAAAAGCATCAATGTCGGTAATTTTCACGCTAGCAAATACAGTAGATTGTGGATTTGTTTTTTAATGAGTCAGAAAATAAGAAGATGTTAGACTTTTATGAAAGTGAGTGCTGATTGCTGTGAGGTCACAAAGATCTGGAAAATGTTTTTGGTAGGAGACTTCGCAGAAAACCTGAAAATTTTCCCACCTGGGGCAATGGATCAAGCAAGATGGATGAAAAGAGAAATTTATTGCTTACAATGTTTCTGCTAAGATCTCAATTTGAACTATCTATAGAAAAAAAAATCCATTAGAGATATCCATCTTTTCATTGGAAGTGTTGATATCAAACCGTGGCTTTAGTGCAGTGGATCTGTAAAAGCTCCTCATCTTGACATCTGCTTCTTAAAACACCTGAAATAATATGAAAGCATAGATAAAATGATTTCAAAGGCAGCTATAGTTAACTGCTTTTGTGATATTTATCAGAAGAATTATTTGTGCTATTTATCAGAACAATTGTCTCGCTTATCGTTCTTTGATTGTGAAGTACACGCTTCTTAAAACACTTGACATAATATGAAAGCATAGATCAATTGATTTCAAAAGCAGCTATAGTCAGCTGCTTTTGTGGTATTTATGAGAACAACTGTCTCGCTTATCGTTCTTTGACTGTGAAGTTTACGTACAAACCAAAATCAAAATCAAAACTGTAGCAAATCTGGACAGAGAAAATATGCAAATGGAAGAAGATGTTCCTTTCTGCGGAGAACTGGATGGGCCATTATATGGTAAGTTTATTAGTATTCTGATTACTATTTATTATTGGTTTTAATTCGTTAATTTACTTCACATAACTCAACCTCATATTCCTTTACAGAGAAAACATCAACCAACTTCGCGTCAAGCAAGAGCAGAGATCTGATTTTTTGTCTGGAGGTTATGGGTGTTAGTTTTATTCAAGAATTACCTTCGACATGGACGAGCAGCACTACATATTCAAACGCTAAAAGTATACTGGGAGTTAAAAGCTGTTAATGATTCCCATCTCTCTCAGATCACTTCAGATTTGAATGAACCACTTGCACCAATTTTGTTACACCATATTGTGTATTTTTTAAAATACCTTCTGGCTGTAGTATGACGTTTTCAATGCCCCCGAAATACTGACAAGGTTGTTCAATTGAATAAAGACAAGATAAATAAATAAAACCCAGGAAAAGTTATCAGTCTTATTACTCTTACATAAATTTGTAAGTTGTTCATGTCCACATTTTATCCGTTTTTCCTAGCACCGAAAGACACAGTCCTTGAAACACATTCCCCTCGCTTACAGCCAATCCTCTGAGAATAATCATTTATGCGACAGTAACTTTTTCGGGAGTACCTTTTTCAATTAGATGTTCATCTCATGCTATCACATTTCTTGCTTTAATTTCTCTTGTAATGTCCTTGCGGTAACACATTTGAGCTACGGCCATGAAGCCGTGTATTTGCGCTCTGTAGCAGATAAGGGACATTAGTGCGGCCGGGGACGCATTCGGGCAGACATTTTTCCTTTCCGCCCTCCGTTCTGGAGCCTGTGGGAAGCAGAGGCGCAGGACCACAACCGCGAGGCCGATACGCCTCCCACGCTCACTGCACGCCACACGGGGGAGTCGTGTTGTTGTCGGAGCTGAGGACGGCAGGACAGCGCTTGACACCAGATAAGCGGCACCGCTAAAAGAAACCAGTACTCGAGGATAAACGTGAAATTTCTAACTTGTTTTATTCACAATTAATAAAATATTCCGGGCCATTAAGCTGTGGTCTAAGGGATATCACTTCCCAACCCGACGTTTCGTGCCCATCTGCGGAGGACATTTTCAAGGGGGACCGTAGCTTTGTTGAACGTCCGACTCACACCCTGGCTCGCTATTGACTGCTTTATTCTATTGCAGTTGTATTACATCGTTGTAATACATCAGTAGGGTCCTCTCTTACAGTTCAACAGGTTTTCTTCATAATTAATTAGTTAAAATATGATATAGAATTCAAAATAACATTATATATTCCTTAAAAAATGCCATCTCTATACAATGGTTAAATTAATGGCAGTATTAGGTTTCCAACTTTGCTTCCACAGTTTTTCTCTCGAAGTTCGAGGCTTTATTGCGAAAAACTTCAAAAAGAAAAAAATTACGATTTAAAATATTTGCCATCGCTGGCCACTGCTTTTTCCCACCTTTCGGGCAACATACGAATCCCGCGATGGAACTACTGGACATTTTTTGAGGAGATCCATGAATCGATCCAATTTTGCAGCTGTTCATATGACTAGAGGTACTGGTCAGCCAGGCCGTGTGCCATTGACCAAAAAAGATGGTAGTCGGAGAAAGCAGTGTCTGGAGAACACGGCAGGTATGTTTTTTGCGACATGTGGTCGAGCAATGTCATGCTGCAAAATCACCTTTTCATTTCTATCGCTGTATTGCGGCCATTTGTTTTTCATTTCGCGGCTCAAACTCGTTAACTGCTTTTGATAACGATCTCCTCTGATTGTTTCCGTCGGTTACAGTAGCTTCGAAAACCTTATCTCTTCCACCGCCATGCCGGTCTTCGTCGCCAAAATCACCGTTCTTGAGGCGTTGAAACCATTCTCTACACATTCGTTCACTGATAGGTCAATAGGTGCCTTACTGTAGATCTTACCCTGAGTTTTATGATCCTCAGCAGCAGATTTCTTTGTATTAAAGCAGAAAATTAATACTTTCCGCAAATGACGAGAATTCATCTCTTAGATTGATATAGTCAATCGAGAATAACATTATGATGCAATCATAAAACGAGTAATATTTGATCGTGTTATGTTTATAAATGCCTATGCTTACTGTACAACACATACGATCTACCACCTGCACCACACGTTTCCGGTGCTGCCATCTGTTGCAAAACGGATGAAGTAAAGTTGTAGGCCTAATAATTGTAGCAAAAAGGACAGCAGCGGCAGTAAACAACAGTATTTTTGGTAAATTAAGTAAGAATTACTTAAAAATAAGAGTTAAATTTATCTGGTTTCATTTAGGTTGAGAAGTAACAATAGCAGTCCTTTAACCAATAATAATAATAATAATAATAATAATAATAATGGTTCTCAAAATACACAAAACTGAGACACTGAAACACAATAAAACGAAAGTATCTTTATGAGGCTGAAACAAACGTTTTAAACAGGAAGAAATCGAAATGAGACAACTTAAGTACTTAGGAACGTTTTAGGTCCAATTTATAGTGAGGAAGTAACATACAGACTAAGAGCAAATTATACTGAAAACTATACCAACATTCATTCGGAAAAGAAAAAAAAAAAAAACGCTGGCTAGAATTTTATTGGTGTATTAAAAGAACTGATCCATCCAGATTAACTGGACAAGTTGTGGATTTCTATGAAACTCGCACTAACGTTAAAACTGAAATAATAAGATGGATTGGTGAAGCAAGAGAAAACCTGAAGGCAACAGGAATAACGCAGCTTGATATACTAGAACCGAAAAATTTTAGGAAGATGATTCACTGCTAGGCAGTCTGCCTGCTAGAAAAATCGAAAGAGACCGGAACCAATCGGTTTGACTAGCTGTAAAGAGACCATTCTCAGAGAGTGGGCACAAAGAAAATCTAAACAAAGTTCTGAAAGTGACACTTGTCGTACATCTTGTGGTCCAGGAGAGCCCAAACGTGAATAATTTAATAGTAGTAGTAGTAGTAGTGGTGGTGGTGGTGGTAGTAATAACTTAACTAGGCTATCTTCTTCATATATCAAACCGTGATGCTACGGCACTCTTAAGGGAACATCACCAACATGACCTCATATTTTAAGGAAAAGAAGTGCACTTGCAAGATAACAGCCCCAGCAATCGATCCCGCGCGAAAAATTGGACCTTAATTCTGACAGTAGTTGGTTATGACCTCCAGAATGTACAGCTTTTAAACATTCCCGCACACTCGTTCCACCTGACTGCAGACCCCTAATGCCCGAGAGCGAAGTAATGAACAGCGGAGTGAGATACGAGATTCGTGTTCATAATGTCAGCGAACAAACAAACGATACTATTTTGTTCATTGTGTCGAAGTGCGCGGGCTGTTCATTTATCAAATGCAGAGCCCTTCGCTTTATACGCTTTTATGTTTCAATTAAAAATGCAGTGTATATTAATGAAATTAATGACCATGTTAAAATAAGTTGCGCTATTTCATTATTAACACCGTTGTTGTACGTTATTTTCTTTGGAATGGGAAGCTGACACTGTTAAAGGAATTGCGCTATTCTTCAGCGTGACTGGCATAGTTAAACTGTAAATTCGAAAGTCGTTAACTCCATTTTATAATAGTTTTTCAGATATATACAGGGTGTTTCACTAAATGTGTTTGCCTGTCTAAGTTACGAAGTAACAGGCGACGGAAATACTTATTGCGGTAGGTCACCACGAGAAACGGTACACTGTCTGCAAAGCTATGAACATAGTTTATTTTTTTACTGTCCAAAGAGTTACAGCAAAAAGATAAAATTTTTACGGGAACAATATTGTTTCTATCATGCACTGGAATAAGTAACATCAGCTGTGTATACATCAATTTAAATTACATTACGGCCGTGTGCGGCGACAGTCGCCAGCCTAACAGCGCATCGAGGTAGCTTCTCGCTCCGTGACACCGGCGACTTTACAACTCGGCCGCACCACATTCAATAGGCGCACTGCGTTATGCACAGCATGTGTGGTATTTGCCCCTGAAACTTTGAGTGGTTGTTTAAGTAATAGAACCCAGTAGGTTGTCCTCGATGGTGAGTGTTCATCGGAGGTGAGGGTATCATCTGGAGTGCCCCAGGGAAGTATGGTAGGCCCGCTGTTGTTTTCTATCTACATAAATGATCTTTCGGATAGGGTGGATAGCAATGTGCGGCTGTTTGCTGATGATGCTGTGGTGTATGGGAAGATGTCGTCGTTGAGTGACTGTAGGAGGATGCAAGATGACTTGGACAGGATTTGTGATTGGTGTAAAGAATGGCAGTTAACTCTAAATATAGATAAATGTAAACTAATGCGGATGAATAGGAAAAAGAATCCCGTAATATTTGAATACTCCATTAGTAGTGTAGCGCTTGACGCAGTCACGTCGATTAAATATTTGGGCGTAACACTGCAGAACTATATGAAGTGGGACAAGCATGTAATGGCAGTTGTGAGGAAGGCGGATAGTCGTCTTCGGTTCATTGGTAGAATTTTGGGAAGATGTGGTTCATCTGTAAAAGAGACCGCTTATAAAACACTAATACGAACTATTCTTGAGTACTGCTCGAGTGTTTGGGATCCCTATCAGGTCGGCTTGAGGGAGGACGTAGAAGCAATTCAGAGGCGGGCTGCTATATTTGTTACTGGTAGGTTTGATCATCACGCGAGTGTTACGGAAATGCTTCAGGAACTCGGGTGGGAGTCTCTGGAGGAAAGGAGGCGTTCTTTTCGTGAATCGCTACTGAGGAAATTTAGAGAACCAGCATTTGAGGCTGACTGCAGTATAATTTTACTGCCGCCAACTTACATTTCGCGGAAAGACCACAAAGATAAAATAAGAGAGATTGGGGCTCGTACAGAGGCATATAGGCAGTCATTTTTCCCTCGTTCTGTTTGGGAGTGGAGCAGGGAAGGGAGAGAAGATGCTAGTTGTGGTACGAGGTACCCTCCGCCACGCACCGTATGGTGGATTGCGGAGTATGTATGTAGATGTACATGTAGATGTAGCTCCCAAACTAAAAGTGATGGGATTGATGTATACACAGCTGGTGTTACTGATTCCAGAGCATGTAGAAACAACTATTGTTCCACTTAAAAATTGTATCTTTTTGCTGTAACTCTTTGGATAATAACAAAATAAACTATGTTCATAGCTCCGCAGACAGTGTAACGTTTCTTATGGTGACCTACCGCAATAAATATTTCCGTCTCCTATTACTTCGTAACTTACAGAAGCAAACACATTTAGTGATATACCCTGTATATATACTGTGTGATGAAAAGTATCCGGACACCCCCAAAAACATACGTTTTTCATATTAGGTGCATTGCACTACCACCTACTGCCAGGTACTCCATATCAGCGACCTCAGTAGTCGTTAAACATCGTGAGAGAGCAGAATGGGGCGCTCCGCAGAACTCACGGACTTCGAACGTGCTCAAGTGATTGGGTGTCACTTGTGATTTCCACACTCCTAAAAATCCCTAGATCCACTGTTTCCTACCTGATAGTGAAGTGGAAACGTGAAGGGACACGTACAGCACAAAAGCGTACAGGCCGACCTCGTCTGTTGACTGATAGAGACCGCCGACAGTTGAAGAGGTTCGTAATGTGTAATAGGCAGACATCCATGCAGACCATCACACAGGAACTCCAAACTGCATCAAGATCCACGGCAAGTACTATGACGGTTAGGTGGGAGGTGAGAAAACTTGGACTTTATGGTCTAGCGGCTGCTCATAAGCCACACATCACACCGGTAAACGCCAAACGACGCCTCGCTTGGTGTAAGGAGCGTAAATATTGGACGATTGAACAGTGGGAAAAGGTTGTGTGGAGTGACAAATCACGGTACACAATGTGGCGATCCGATGGCAGGATGTGGATAATGGCGAATGCCCGGTGAACGTCATCTGCCACCGTGTGCGGTGCCAACAGTAAAATTCGGAGGCGGTGGTGTTGTGGTGTGGTCGTGTTTTCCATGGTGGGGGCTTGCACTATCACAGCACAGGCCTACATTGATGTTTTGGCTCTGAGCAAAAAATGGCTCTGAGCACTATGGGACTTAACTGCTGTGGTCATCAGTCCCCTAGAGCTTAGAACTACTTAAACCTAACTAACCTAAGGACATCACACACATCCATGCCCGAGGCAGGATTCGAACCTGCGACCGTAGCGGTCACGGGGTTCCAGACTGTAGCGCCTAGAACCGCACGGCCACTACGGCCGGCTACATTGATGTTTTAAACACCTTCTTGCTTCCCATTGTTGAAGAGCAATTCGGGGATGGCGATTGCATCTTTCAACACGATCGAGCACCTGTTCATAATGCACGGCCTGTGGCGGGGTGGTTACACGACAGTAACATCCCTGTAATGGTCTGGTCTGCACAAGTCCTGACCTGAATCCTACAGAAGACCTTTGGGATGTTTTGGACTTCGTGCCAGGCCTCACCGACTGACATCGATACCTTTCCTCAGTGCAGCACTCTGTGAAGAATGGGCTGCCATTCCCGAAGAAACCTTCCAACACCTGATGGAACGTATGCCTGCAAGAGTGGAAGCTGTTATCAAGACTAAGGGTGGGCCAACACCATACTGAATTCCAGCATTACCGATGGTGGGCGCCAGGAACGTGTAAGTCATTTTCAGCTAGGTGTCCGGGTACTTTTGATCACATAGTATACAACATTAAAAATATACGTGCGAAGTTTGACACATTACTTATTCCTTTGCGTGTAGCACAACGTGTTCTCAAACAAAATTTCAAAACACTTTCGGTAGACGTTAACTCCCTCCTCCTACCCTTCCATCGTCATGAACATCACGCGAGTAGGAGGGGACTGGTTGTTACTCTGCTGTACAGTGTACCGCGCTACCGTTTAGGCAGCTGACGATGTAGTCTTCCGCCCCTGCTGTTTAATCTTGTATGTCGAAGAACCAATGACAGAAATAAAACATTCGCTGGTGACATTGCTATTCTGAGTCGAAATGAAAGAGAATTACACGACCTGTTGAATGGAATGAACAGTCTAATGAGTACAGGATGTGGATTGAGAGTAAACTGAAGAACGACGAAAGCATGAGAGGCAGTAGCTGTATTACATCTGGGATGTCTGCTTACCAGTTGTAGAAAATAATTGACTGTCTTTGTCGGACTCTTGGCATGGAGGACCTCTAGATTCCACACAGAACTAATAGTGTGATTCAGCCGCTCGATAAAATTTATCAACAAGGTAAAGCATTTTTAAGAAAACTCTCAGACAATATAATTACCGATAGCTCTTTTCCGTTTCAGATTTATCAGCGAAACAATGTTATCAAATTTCAGTCATTCGTGCATTGTCAGTTTGTATTGTCACGTTTTACGAATTTGATCAAGCATGCCTGATATTCAGAACAACGGCCAACACCATTTCCTACTTCATACCAGTTCTGTCTAAAAAAAAACAGCAGTTATAGTGAAGTGGTTGAATGCATCAACTCTTATTTTATCCGGGGTGCTTGGTATACGGGAAAAGTTTGTTTTTGTCATCCAACACACTACGCATTTTTGTGATTGCAGGGAATAAACAAGTAACTGTTTCATTGTTAGTAAAATATTCAGAAATTATCATTAGAGCTGTGCTACAGGAACTGTTGTAAAATATTTCAATACGAGAAGTTAAAGTGCCGATTGATGGAAGTCATTTGTCATGTAACATCATACAATGCCATGATTTTCTTTCCTCTGCTGGCCACTTACGTAAAACTTACATCTGCAACAATTTAGCTGTCGATATGAAGTCAACTTATTAAAAAAAATTATGATTTGCGGCTTTTTTGGGCATGGTTTCAGTTCATAAAATTCGCTTTTGTGCACTTTGGACTTCGCGCTATGTGGCGTTACGTTCTCTTGTCACTGCTGTGTCTGCTTATTCGCCGAATCGTCCGTCAGGCAGGAAGAGCTGTAGAAACATATGTTATAAGCGGTTCCTTGTGCGGCAAAAATAAGTAGCTTTAACATTTTCAAAAAAATAGTTGCAGCTAAAATTTTGACATTGGGTTTCCATCAGTTTGTTCTTCCTGTGTGAAAAATTTCAGGGTGGCTTTGGCATGTCGGATTGTACTATTTCCTTGACGGTGGTTCTTAAGCGACTTTCGTCATTCGCTGGAGCAAATGACGAACTAGTTCCCCATTCTAGACTTGGAAACACAATACACAAACAATTCAAATGCAGATACACAAGGAACAAGGCTTCCAAACACACACACACACACACACACACACACACACACACACACACACACACACAGATTTCCATCTTAGTAACTGACACTGTGTATGGCAAGAAGGAAATCGAACTGTCAAATTAAAATAAAATAATTGCTGCATCATGTTATTAAATGTATGTTAGGACATTAAAAGAACGGTTAATTCCGTTTTTTATTCAGGTGATGGAACACACACACACACACACACACACACACACACACACACACAACAAACAATAGTGGTCCTAAAACTGAACGTAGTGGAACACCAATAGAAACTCTTCGTAAGTTAGACACAACTAAGTGGTCTTGATTCAATCCACCAAGTAGAATAAGGTCCTTCATTCATTTCGCTAAGAACGGGATCTGCCACTTCCATGTTACGAACCACGATGTTACAGGTGTTCTAACTCGACAAAAAAGGAAGCAGATAGCTCGCATTACCAACGGGCTGTTTATCATGGCGTACTAGTTCCCTTAACCAAGCCACATTCCATCAAAATTTATCAGCTTCGTTAACAGTGGACGAGCACTTTGCTACAGACGGGTTGTTGCGCTCCGGAGAAGGTAAAAGCTTCAGCGTTGAAGGTGACTACGAGTAACTTAACGTGTTAGTATACATTCACATTTGCTGTTTTAATGTCAGTTATGTATGTCAAAGAAGAAATGTTACATCCTGAAAGTAGTAAAAGGAAGACACAGATGACTGACGAAATATTACAACTTTCAAAGAAGAGCTACGTAGCAAACCCATGTTAATATAAGACTGAACAAATTATCAAGAAGGAAATCATAGAATCAAAAGAAGAAAAACTGAAACAAAATGCTCAGCGATTGAAACTTTACAGATTAATACAACTTCAGTGTTTATAAGGAAATAATGAAAAAACGCCTGGGAACTCTGGTGTAAGACCTCGTCTACGTTAGTAGGTAATACTGGTAACCCGATCATAGACAAAAACGGAGTACATGCTTGGAATATGTCAAAGAAATGTCTCATGACGATAGGCCAGATCCGCCTAAAGTCTCTGGAGAAACAGAAACAGGTACTGAAGCAGAAGAAATGAGATCAGCTGTAAGGACAATGAAAGATGGGAAAACAGCAAGACCAGATGAGACATATTCTCAATTCCTTGAATTGTTTGATGAAGAACAAATTGAGTTGTTGACAAAAATGTGGCTTGAATTAGAGTTTATCTTGCTAAAAAAAAGAACTAAAAATATAATGATTTCAGAACAGTAGGTTTGACGAACCATTTTCTGAAAACATTTCTAAAAATTATTTACAAAATAATTTCTCAAGTTCGTGAAGGAGAAACGGCTCCTACACAGTTTGGCTTATTCGGAAAATACCTTCAAAGACGCCCTTGAAAATTTCGAAGAAGGAATCGTCTTGAATGAAGAGAAGATGAACAATATTATGATGTTCAGTAATATTTACTGACGCCTTAAATAGTCTTAAACATCTTATATTCTGCATTAACGGAAATAGTGAGCGTTATGGCCTATAAATCAACGTAAGTAAAACAAAATTAATCATCAGCAAGAAAGACATACTGAACTGTCATCTAAACGTTAATGGTGAACTTATAGAATAAATAAAAAAATACATGGGAAGTAACATCAAGGGGAGTTAGACGGAAATTTTTTTTCACATTTTCGGATTTTTATCTCCTTATAAAATTTGCAATTTTCTTAATAAAATGATATATTTATATATATCACTTATAAACTTGCAAGGGAAGCATTTTGTTTTATTTTATTAGAATATAATCTACACCGGTTGAAAATATTAAAATTTTTACGTGCATTACTTTAAGATCTAATAAAATCGGTAATTTTTTTATATAGAAGGCTATGGATTGCTGTGTTATTAAAGTCATGTCCAGAAGAGGATGGGCACCAGGTTGAGGAAGGTGAAACGAGGTTTGGGAGACAAGAGACTTTCTGATGGTAAAAGCATAAGAGGCAGGCCGACAGACAAAATGATAGATGAACTACAGCCATGAGAAATAATACTGAGGATTTGTTGAAAATGAGGCAGTCAGTATGGGCTACCTTTTTCTACAGACTATCAATTGATGAAAAACCAGTACACCACCTTTGCCCTCCTGGACTCGATTCACGGTGCAATTACCGCAATGCCCAATACTCAAACAGTTCATACAGCCATAAGCATTCCATCCCAGCAGCAGTCATGGATATCATAAAACCTATTTACAGAGACCTGGAGAATCCTGAATTATTGAAGAAGTGTCTGCATGGTCAGATTCAAAATCCCAGTGAGTCGTTCAATAATTTTATATGGAATCGCTTACCAAAAAATATTTTTGTTAAAATGAAGACACTAAATTAGGGGGGGGGGGGCAGAGATGCTGTTATTGCTTTTAATGATGGCAACATTGGTAGAGTGAAAGTGCTACAGCATATAGGAATTAATCCCGGAGCAAACTGCATCAGAGAACTTGAACGGAAGGACAAGGTTCGCATTGATAAAGCAGAGTATGCAACACAGTGCGCCACTAAGGAGTCCAGTAAGGTGCAGGGTGCTACCGAGTGACTAAAAATAAAAAAATTAAGCGTATACTGAGTGAGTTACAGTCTTTTGAAACTTTAGAAGCCATTCCTAAAAATTTACATTTTCTGTTACATTTTTCCCTGAATCTCAGAAACCACTTCGAGTAGAGTATTCAAAATTTTAGGGAGTAATAACATGTACATCGTCAGTCTACTGAACTAAAAGAAGAATATAATGTTACGTATAATTAAAATTATTTAGGATAACGTACAAAAAAGTAATTAAAAATTGTATTTCCGAAAGCAGGGTCTGAAATGCAATTATTGTAGTTCAGTAGACTCAGAACATATTCTGTAAAAGTTTCATTTCAACGGTTACAGTTGTTCCTGAACTACAGGGAAGCCAAGTCACTAAATTTAACAATGTCGGGATAGGGCGTACCAATTCCCCTTAACATCCGGTGAGATATCTCGCTAGAAATTGAAGCCCGTGTTGAGAAAGCTAGCGCCGCGTTGTTTTAAATGAATACTGTGTTAAACAGCCATCGTCTCTCAGTCAAAACAAAATTAAGATTCTACCTTGATACATATTTCCTGTCCTTTCCTATGGGGCTGAGACCTGTACTTTGACAGAGATTACGGGCAAACACTTCGGGCATTTGAGAAAGGTCTGTATAGAGGAATGCTACGAGTGCCTTGGACAAATAAAATAATTAAGGACATTCTCCACAAAATGAAGAAAGAAAAGGAAGTGGTAGGGCCTAAACACAGTAAAAAGCAGAAACGTATCCGTCATTAAAAAAAACTACAACATCATATGTTACAAATTTTAAACTATAGATGGTGAAAATGTTGACTTGGGACAACATTTCCTGGTAAGGGCTTTCGGAACCACATATGGATTTTATTTTTACTTTTGAGATCTGCCATCCTTCCTTAGCAGGTCAGTATTTACCAAGAACCTAAATGCGGCTTGATAGCATTCATTGTACATTCAGGAATGCGTTTCTTGTCGTTGTAGGAATTGGTATTCCAAAGACAGCTGCGAAAGCAGGCGTGGCTGGAAAACATCTAACAACACACAGGGTGCTCGGAAATCCCCATCACAGACTTCTAGGAATTGTAGAGCTGTACATAATATTTTGAACAGCAACCCATGTCCTGAAACGTATCGTTTCCGTTCTACGACGATTTCAGTTCAGATGTGTAACGCTTCCACGTCAGCTGAGAGAAGACAGTCTCGTTGTTGCTTGCCGTCGTATGCGGTGTTTAGGGTGGACAGGATGACGTATACTACGTCAGACTGTCACGTGATGCCGCTCAAAGTCCGCCTTTTGCAAGACAGAGGGAGATCCGCTGGAACGAGTTCGGTCGCTGCACTGGAAGTTGAAGAGATACCAGGTGGGACGGAGAGTGTGTACCAGAACATGCTTCGTAGGTGCAGCATCTGTAACAACGTTGGTGGTTGCCACATCGAGCCGCTGTTATAATGCGTCAGTACTGTTCCATACGTGCAGTATGCTGGGTTCTTTTATGTTTTCGAATAATGTAAACATGTAATGTTTAAGTGTTAATACAAACAAATGTTTTAAAGTGATAAATGCATGTTTCGTTATGTTTCCTTTCAAATTGTTACGTAATAACTACACTGCGTCACGCCTGATTCAATTCCTCAAGCAAAAGTGGGTGAGTTAAACATCTGAAATAAAACCATCGTAGAACGAATACGGTACATTTCCGAACATGGGTTCCTATTCAAAATATTATGTACTCACTCCTCTCTACAAGTCCTAGAAGTTTGTAACGCGAATTTTCGAACACCCTGTATAGAGACATTTGTCCGACGGCAGGCCTTTTACCCTTAGGTAGCATGTAGGCGTCTCCAGGCAAAGAAAGGTCAGGTATTGTTATTATTATTATTATTCTTTTAAGTCTAAGAAAAAACATAAGCTAATTTTTTTCCGTGAAAAGCGCTGTTCATCAGTATGATGCATGAACAACCCAAGTTTCTGTAACGACTGTGAAAAGTAAGCAGCCGCGGGAATCGTTTA
Organism: Schistocerca piceifrons; assembly: GCF_021461385.2. Classification (NCBI taxonomy): domain Eukaryota; kingdom Metazoa; phylum Arthropoda; class Insecta; order Orthoptera; family Acrididae; genus Schistocerca; species Schistocerca piceifrons. Next base: position 495,452,726 of record NC_060142.1, on the reverse strand, counting down.
AATGAAAAACGACCTAGCGGAACTGTAGTTGTTTCCACAAAAACCTGGGAACGTACATACATACGAAATAGTTTTCCTAAGCCCCATCTGATGTTCCAGAAGCGAAGATATCAGTAGCCGACCCTGAATCTATGTCGCGTAGGAAATGAGGTTTTTCTTAGTACCGTAGTATTGTCTTGCTGCGTGTAACGATGGAGCCTAGCACGAGAGTCCTTTTTGATGGTGTTTCCACCGTGCCGGCCGGAGTGGCCGAGCGGTTCTAGGCGCTACAGTCTGGAACCGCGCGACCGCTACGGTCGCAGGTTCGAATCCTGCCTCGGGCATGGATGTGTGTGCTGTCCTTAGGTTAGTTAGGTTTAATTAGTTCTAAGTTCTAGGCGACTGATGACCTCAGAAGGTAAGTCGCATAGTGCTCAGAGCCATTTGAACCATTTGTTTCCACCGCAATAGCCGAAACCGTAGATTTTTCTTTCATCACTTCCCACACGATCTCGAAAATGAAACTTTCGGAAGTAGTTGGCAATAAACTTTACATACATGTCCGAAAGAACAGATACCATCTTCATATATATAGTTAAGGCTCACCGGCCATTTGACCATCTTCTTCTGTGCGGATGCACAAACAGTGCCCGAACTCTTACGGGAATCGGCGATAAAGCCGCGAGTAATGAGTATAATGGGTAGGGGCACTATGAATATAGTGCGGGAAAATAAGGTGGGAACATGGGTCTCACGGAAGGCGTCCCAGAGATAAGTCTCTGCAGTCGAACTATCCTCTGTGTCCTCGGCGGTTCAGATGGACGCCGGCACGGTAGCTCAACGTGTTCGGTCAGATGGATGCGTGCTCTCTGTAATAAAGAAACTGAGTCAAGGATTCAACGATCAACTTGAACCGATGTCTGGTGACGTCCGCCCAGACCAAACGCAGCCGGCCGCTGTGGCCGAGCGGTTCTAGGCGCTTCAGTCCGGAACCGCGCGACTGCTACGGTGGCAGGTTCGAATCCTGCCTCGGCCATGGATGTTTGTGATGTCCTTAGGTTAGTTAGGTTTAAGTAGTTCTAAGTTCTAGTGGACTGATGACCTCGGATGTTTAAATCCCATAGCGCTCAGAGCCATTTCGAACCAGACCAAACGCAACGAACTATATCGAACAAAATGAAAGGACAAAAAGATGATAGATAGAGCGTCTGCCATGTAAGCAGGAGATCCCGGGTTCGAGTCCCGGTCGGGACACACATTTCCAACTGTCCCCGTTGACTTATATCAATGCCTGTATGCAGCTAAGGATATTCATTTCATTGTAATAAACTTTACTGTTGAATGCAAACCATATCGGAAAATCAAGTTTTTTGGTCACCAAACACAAGCCCCTCCCCCCCCCCCCCCGTTAAGCGATTAGATTTAGGGAATCCGCGCACAACTTAAATCTACATAAGTGTCCGGGGATTTGAACCGCCGTCCTCCCAAAGCCGAGTCCATTGTCTTCCCAATGTGCCACCTCGCTCTGTGTGTGGAGTGAGTAATTTGTGAGGCAGAAATCTTAATGGTACACGTTCATTGAGTCCATACGATACTTGCTATTACTGCAGAGCAGATGGGGGAGTATCGTTTACTGGTGGGGAACTAATTATTTCAACAGAGGAGGAGGGCACGTCACCGATCCTGCGGTGAGCCTGTTGTGCAGGCGAAAGTAATTGGCTGTGGTACGGGCCCGGCGGCTGCTTTTGCCCCCCAAACACCCGTAGCAGTGGAGTGGTGCTGGAAACAGCGACTGGCTTTTCTGTGCGCGGCGTTCTGCGAGGAAAATATTTTGGTGAGAGAAGCGGCGGCGGCGGCAGCAGCGGTGGTGTAGGGTAGGGTGCGTCCCCGCTCCGACCGCCTGGCTAGCAGCGGCGAGGGTGCGGTTTATTGACCTCTGCGCCGGCCGTCAGTCAACACGGCGGGCTCAGCCAGGGGGTATCGACCCTCCGCCGTCTGGCGGCGAGCTGCAGCCGCTGCCATCGTAGAGGGGCAACGCTTGTACCTGGCCGTCAGCCGGAGCGCGGTGGTGTTCGAAAGGACGCGAGCGGGGCATGAACGATAGGGCGTCGCTGATGTAAGGTGCTCGGCCAAAGAATGGTGATGCTCGGCAGGAGGCGAGCAGGGCATAAAGATGATGATGATGATGATGATGATGTTTGGTTTGATGTAAAATTTTGAACAGTCTGACGGTGTCGCCATGGGCAGCCCTGTCTCCTCTAGTGGCTAACCTCTTTATGGAGGATTTTGAGGAGAGAGCACTTGAATCAGCGGTCTGTAAACCAACTGTTTTTTGGAGATACGTCGATGACACCTTCATAGTGAGGCCCCACGGAGAAGAAAAGTTAATGGAGTTTTTTCATCATCTTAACTCCATCCACGAGAATATTCGATTTACTATGGAACTAGAGAAATATGGCTGCGTTCCATTCCTGGATGTTTTGGTTAAACGGAAGAGTGACGGCACTGTGGGACATTCTGTCTATCGCAAGCCCACTCACACTGCATTCTTCAAATTGCCATCACCCATCCCAGACCATGAGTGTACTTAAAACCCTTGTACACAGGGCACACACAGTGTCGGATGCAGAGAATTTGCCTAAGGAACTGGCACATTTGAGGACGGTGTTCAGACACAATGAGTACTCGAGCCGGCAAATTAACAGGGCCTTCTCAGCTAGAGCCAGGAACCGGGAAGTGGATAAAGAGGAGGACGCGCCAGCCAAGTACCTAGCTTTTCTTCCCTTTGTCGGAAATACCTCCTTCAAGATAGCAAGGATTCTTAATCATTTTAATGTGAAAGTGGTTTTTCGTCCGCCTTGTAAGATTTAGGATTTGCTGGGCTCGGTGAAGGATGATTTGTTACTGCGGAAGGCGGGAATTTACGAAATACCGTGTCAATGTGGTATGGCCTATAAAGGACAGACAATGCATACAGTGGTGGTGGTGGTGGTTAGTGCTTAACGTCCCGTCGACAACGAGGTCATTAGAGACGGAGCGCAAACTCGGGTTAGGGAAGGATTGGGAAGGAAATCGGCCGTGCCCTTTCAAAGGAACCATCCCGGCATTTGCCTGAAACGATTTAGGGAAATCACGGAAAACCTAAATCAGGATGACCGGAGACGGGATTGAACCGTCGTCCTCCCGAATGCGAGTCCAGGGTGCTAACCACTGCGCCACCCCGCTCGGTGCGTACAGTGGAAGAGCGTTGTACAGAACATCAACGTTGCACTCGCCTACTGCAACCCAGTAAGTCTGCAGTTGCGGAACATTGGAACATTGTATTTCTAACGGACATTCAATGGAGTACGACAAAACTTCGATTTTGGCCACTGCAACAACTTTTTGGGACTCCATTATCTAAGAATCAGTTGAAGTACGCACTGCGGGAAGTCTAATGAACCGTGACAGTGGTTACCAATTGAATAACGCATGGAATCCCGTCATCTCCAAAATTTGCTCGAGACGAAGACGCCAGAGGACTTCGATAGCTGCGGCCAGCGACAATACCGACGGCAGCTGAGTACTGTAGTTCCACCAGCGAGGGCGCTGCCACTGGTCGGTGTGGCCCTTCTGTCTCAGCAATTGCAACGCATGCGCGGCAGTACTACCAGCGCACTATATAAGCTGGAGCGGAGCACGTCTTCGTCAGTCCTCGTTCGGTTCACCTGAAGATGGCTGGCAGTTGTCCAGCCGAAATATCGTGCAATGAAGTTTACGACGACCGGCTGCAAGCACGAAATCGTTTTGAACAGATGTTTTGATTTGTGGGGAATCGAATCCGGGAGGGCGAAAAGAACAGGGGCATCGCTAATGATTGGTCCTCAGCCAAAGTGTGGTGATGTTCAGAAGGTAGTGAGCAGGGCATAAAGAACGTGGGCATTGTTGATGGCTGGCCGGTGTGGCCGAGTAGTTCTAGGCGCTTCAGTCCGGAACCGCGCTGCTGCTACGGTCGCAGGTTCGAAACCTGCCTCGAGCATGGATGTGTGTGATGTCCTTAGCTTAGTTAGGTTTAAGTAGTTCTAAGTTCTTGGGGACTAATGACCTCAGACGTCGCACAGTGCATAGAGCCATTTGAGCCATTGTTGATGTATGGTCCTCAGCCAAAGTATGCTGATGTTGAAAGGTAGCGAGCAGGGCATAAAAACAGGGGAACTGCTGATGCGCGGCCCTCAGCCAAAGTGTCGTGATGTTCGGGAGGAGGCGAGCAGGGCGTAAAGAACAGGGACGTTGCTGATGTACGGACCTCAGCCAAAGTATGGTAACGTTTGCCAGGACGCGAGCAGGGAACAAAGAACAAAGTCATTGCTGACGTATGGTCCCCACCCAAAGTATGGTGGTGTTCAGGAGCAGGCGAGCAGGGCATAAACAACAGGAGTATTGCTGATGTATGGTCCTCAAATGAAGTATGATGATGTTCGGAAGGTAGCGAGCAAGTCATAAAGAACAGGAATGTCGCTGATCTGTGGGCCACAGCCGAAGTATGGAGATGCTCAGAAGGAGACAAACAGGGCATAAAGAAGAGGATCATTGCTGATATATGGTTTTCACCAAAATATGGTGATGATCAGAAGGAGGAGGGCCAGGCATAAAGATAGGGACATTACTGGTGTATAGCCCTCAGCCAAAGTGTAATGATGTTCGAAAAGTAGTGAGTTGGGCATAAAGAACAAGAGCGTTGCTGATGTATGGTCTTCATCCAAACTATGATGATGTTCAGCCCACTTCCTCATTTGGAACTCAGAGAGTAACAATTAAGCTTGTGGTAAATTAAAAGTGAAATTTCGAGCAATGGTATCAATTTATGGAGTTTTATTCAGGTATTATTAAGGGTATTCATCTTGAAAACTACACGGAAGAGCCAAAGAAACTGGTATACCTGCCTAATAACGTGTAGGGGCCCACGCGAGCACACCGAAGTGCCGCAACACGACGTGACGTGGGCTCGAATAATGTCTGAGGTAGTGCTGGAGGGAACTGACAGCTTGAATCCTGCAGGGCTGTCCATAAATCCGTAAGAGTACGATGGGGTGGAGATCTCTTCTGAACAGCATGTTGCAAGGTATCACAGTTGGTGGTTGAATGTGAACTGTTGTTACTAGTGGACTGGCAGGTTCAAAATTATCTGGGTCTCCTAGAAGATAAGGATTAATTAGGCATAATATAATTAATAATGATGTTATTAACACTAATGTAAAGTAAGCGTGGAATGGAATTTTTTCAATATCTCCATTTAATCCTAAAGCGTTATTAGATCCTGTTTGGTGTAGGAAGAATAAGTGGATTGCTGCCATAGCTGCAATAATAAACGCTAATACAAAATGAAATGTAAAGAATCGATTTAATGTTGCGTTGTCAACAGCAAATCATCCTCATAATCATTGAACTAAATTTGTTCCTAAATATGGAATTGCTGATAATAAATTAGTAATTACTGTTGCTCCTCAGAATGATATTTGACCTCAATGTAGAACATTCCTATAAATGCAGTTGCTATAACTAAGTACAAAATTACTGTTCCAATTATTCAGTTGTGTATATACATATAACATCCATAATAGATTCCTCGCTCTACAAGCAAGTAAATGCAAGTGGAAAAATATAGATGCTCCATTTGCATGTAAAGTTGAATCATTCAGCGATTATTTATGTCCCGGCAGATGTGAACTACACTACTGAATGCTATTTCAATATCTGATGTATAATGTATAGCTAAAAATAGTCCAGTCACGATTTGAATTGCTAAACATAATCCTAATAAAGACCCAAAATTTCATCAAAATGAAATATTTGTTGGTGCATGTAGATTAACTAGGGAATATTAATACTTTTGAATAAAGGTTGTCTTAATCGTAGGGGTTTATTCATTAGTAAAATTATCTTATTTTACGAATAGATTCTTGGTTAATATTAGTGGTGTTTAACTATTGCTAATAGTGCTGTTCATTTTTGGAACACAGCATAAGACCAGCTTAGAGACAGAAGTGATCACACTTTCTGCAGGACCTGACTACCATTTTGCAGGACAATGCTCAAGCACGTACAGTGCAAGCTGCCTCCCCTGACTTAAGCCCTCGTGAGTTCAACTCGAGTTCTAAACTGAAGGAAACACTTCACGGCATTCGCTTCAGAACTGCTACAAATTCGTCGAGCAATAGACCGCGCCGCTCGAACTGTCAACACAATTGGCACTGCTAAGAGTATCCTACGAAATCAACATCGCTGGCAACGGATTATACACAATACTGGTGACTACTTTGAAGGTCAGTAAAACTTTGAAACACGTACCTATTTTGCACGAACTGTAAATAAGTAGTTGTCACTATTAAAGTTCCAACCCTCGTATATTCACGAAATATCGCGAAGTATAGGACTCAGCGCTCTCCAGAACTCCGTGACGTAAAAACAAACAAGACGTTTGGTACCTTTCACTAAACAAATATTATTGCGCTAAAATCATTAAATTAATTATATATAGTTCCATACATCGTGTAGGCGGCGGTCGTGTCGGTGATACTGTGCAACTTTCGTATCACTGTCATGAACATAATACGGATGGTGGATGAGCTGCAGCGAACATTATCTTGACACAGGTATCCAACGAAGTACCTGCACTTTACCTATAACGGGCATTTGCGTCACTGCTGAGTGGCTTTTGGAATTTCAGCTCGCTCTGCATTCCCAGCTTATGGAACTCCCTTCGTTTTGCTTTGGTGCTGACATTGTTCGTGAAAGTGTTCGCGAGTGTGACTTAGTTGTGCACCGTCTTTTGCAGCTGTCGTCATAGCATTTTTCGTCATATTTCCCTTCAATGGTCGTTTATGACGATCACTCACACTTTTCACCGCGTTGTGACTTAGCGGATGATATTTTTCCGCCTTCCCTGTATATGTTATAAACCTTCGAAATACACATGAAATACCCAACTCTTCGGCTCCATTGGTTACGGAAGCTTCCACCTTACGTGCGCCAACAATTTGCCTGATTTCGAATTCACTGAGCTCCGAAATAAAGCACTCTCAAAATGAAGATGTTACTAACTGAGGTAGATATTTTTTTCTTTTGTGTTTTCTTTTTACGCTGTACTAATATCTTTGATGATTTAGAATATTTTTTGTTTTATTCCACAGCATGAAATAACTGTTTTTGCGTGTTAGTTATGCTGCCACACGAATACGCAACACACTCAAATTCTTTTTGATCAGCATAACGCTTCTGTGACATGCGCTGTGTAAAACTAAATATAATATTCATAACTGTTGCATGGGGGCTTAATTAAAAAGAACAGACGACTACTAATGATTAAATGCAATAATTTAACTAGCTGTGTGACCGGTAACGAAGTCTCATAACCGGTTGGCTCTGGCTAGTATTAGCACGCAATCTGACTGCATAAAATAAAAATAAAGAATGACAAGGAATTTCCATTAACACAATTGATTAGTTAAGTCCCCTGCAACTATAAAAGCTACGAAACAACAAAGCACAAGTGTAACTGTTCTGTTTGTGGTAGTGTGACTCAACGTACATGTGTCTGGCTCGGTTCTTTCTCAATACGACGAAATATTTTAAACACTATTTACAATGAACTAATTGAAAAACCAGAAATACTATAATTGCACATAGAAACCAGAATTACAAGTCTAATAAATGAACACGAGCCTGATGCTTTGTTGACTGTACCTGTGAGCAAGAGGGATTGTTATTAAAGAAAACTGTAATACCTTTTTACCTCATTATATATTGACGAAAATATTCCATTACACCAGCATCATAAACCAAAAGCCCATCTCCTTTCTCAAATATATTCGGACAATTGCATCTTCTTCCATCTATACAACAACCGAGCAATACAACATTTCAGTCAACTCTCAGATCGTCTACTCTCTCTCCCAACAGAACAACGACTGCTCTCGACATCCTCTGAACAACTACTGCGCCAGTGGAGGCGGCGGAACAATAATCTTTGGCGCAATCTCTGGCGCTGTGACTCAGTGTAGCCACCTTTCACTGTTAAACGAACTGTGATGGGAGAGTGATATCGATGGTGGCTGTCGAACAGTGACAGTCAGTTATGTGCAGTGACGTGGCGTGTTCGCGTGTGTGTGTGATCGTGCTAGACAGAAACAAGCGAAAGTTTACTGCCTCATTCTTATGTTTCGATCACTGTTTGAACCAAATGTCTACGTGGACGTTGTTATAGAGAATTTGGACTGAGTAGTGTGAACTTGGTGAAGTATGATAAACAGCCGTGACAATGCTCAAGCCAATGGACAGTGATCTTCTTTGCTAGAACCAAGCTAGAACCAACATCAGCAAAAACTGATGTACTTTAAAAATTATTACTTTATTTGCAACTCAGTGAGGTGCCGCGCACGTTAAAACATTAACTGTCACCTTGGAGACTTTTAAACTGTTTATTAAGTGTGAAACTATTCTCACAAGAACTATGAATTCGCGATCGTGACACCCATGATAAAAGTGTTCCAACTGTAACTTCGCGAAACGCGAGTTATAGTGAGTTTTATACTATTTTAAAACTATATACGGGACGTTGATAACGGAATCGTGTGTATAAGGAAACTGGTAATCGCACAGATACGAATTTGAATCTATACTGCAACGATTACGTCCGACCAATCTGTAGTAAGAGGAGTGCCACGGAGCATAACATCATCGCCTGGAAAGTCATACACTAAACAAGACGATATATCCATGGCAATTTCACATCAGATGGAGCGACATCAATTATGCCGGTAACACCCACGAGCTGCCGCTGATATATGGCGTCGAGTATGTTGCAGAGCGCTCTCCTATTGTAAAGTTTCAAACAGTTTTAAACCCTTAAATCGGTCATTTCTTTTCTTGTTGTAAGAAACATTTTGTAATACTCGCCTTTCTTAAAGTAAATGTGTTTTCGGTTAAGTGAATTCGTAATCTGTGTTGACATTCTTCAACCACTATTAACACTACTCGTTACTATTTACCAACCGTCTTCATCTTTAATTTTATTATAGTAGTTGTCGCATGTGCTTTAACGTATCTTTTGAAGGGGTGAGTTTTTAGTACGTGTGCAGTCATTTAATCAGGTGCATTTACGTGTTTTGTCGAGGTGTGTGGCAACTCGGGTAAATTGTGGCATCCGCAATTAGATTCCGAGCGCCGACCGGTCAGAGCAAGGCTGCTCGTTCGCTATTGACGCAAGGCACGCTGCTGTTGGGAACTTAGAAATTTGACAGGTTTCCAACTATGCGAACTGTGTTTACACTTAGCAGAACGGCATCTTACCCCACACTCACGACTTTCACAGTTATTGTTAAGCTTAATTACAGCCTGTTTTATCACTATTTACGGAATAATTAACTGGATCTGTTTTTAATTTGTATTCTATTGAAGATCGCTACCTAACTGTGACATAATTACTTTCGTTAGCTATGGAAGTAAAAAGAGTTCTTTTGAGTTTAAATAATCAAAATTAACGGACAAAATCACACAGAGTAAACCTCTCAGAACCGTTTTCTTCGATACAATTACACACAACACTGTTGTCACCACGACTGAGAACTGCAACATATTGAAGACATTTGCACAGACGCCGTTCGTTGTCAAATACAGTAGAGCCACCTGCAGGTTTGGTTAGTATCTGGATTTACGAGGGGCGTTTGAAAAGTCCGTGCAAAGTCCGAGAGATGGTGATTAAACATTACTTTATGAAAGGCAAAACCCCTCAGGAGACTAAAGAGAAGCTTGATAAACATTATGGTGACTCTGCAGCCTTCGATTAGAACAGTTTATAAGTGGTTTCAAAATTTTCGGAGTTGCCATATGGGCACAAGTGGTGCTGATCGTTCAGGACGCCCTGTGGAGATTACGACTCCAGAAATCATTGATAAAATCGGTGGTAAGGTGATGGATGACAGAAGAGTAACGGTGCGTGAGACTGCTAGTGCTGTCGTCAAATCGAATGAACGGGTACATAATATTTTGCGTAAACATTTGGACATGAGAAAGCTATCCGCAAGATGGGTTCCGCGATTGCTCACGCTTGACCAAAAACGGAAGCGTGTAAGGTGTTGCAAAGATGATTTGCAGCTGTTCAGGAAGAATCCGCAGGACTTTAAGCGTCGTTTGGTCACTGTGAAAGAATCATGGATACATTGCTATACTTCTGAGACCAAACAACAATCTAAACAATGGGTTACCAAGGGAGAAGCTGCACCAAAAAAGGCGAAGACCAGTTCTTTGGCAGGAAAGGTTATGGCTTCTGTCTTTTGGGATTCGCAAGGGATAATCCTCATCGACTCTCTGGGAAAGGGTAAAACTGTTACAGGTGCATAGTATTCATCGTTATTGGACCGTTTGAAAACCGAGCTGCAAGAAAAACGCCGGCGATTGGACCCCAGAAAGTCCTTTTCTATCACGACTATGCACCAGCACACACCTCAGCAGTTATGGTCGTAAAATTAATGGACATATGATTCCAACTCGTTTCACATCCCCCCTATTCTCCAGACTTGGCTCCCTCGGGCTACTATTTGTTCCCCAGTTTGAAGAAATGGCTGTCGGGACAAAGATTTTATCCAAACGAGGAGATGATTGCAGCAACTAACAGTTATTTTGCAGACTTGGACAAAGTGTATAAGTCTAAAAGGAGACTATGTCGAAAAATAAAAAAAAGGTTTACCCCAAACACGTAAGGAGTTTTTATTTTTGCACGAACTTTTCAAACGCACCTCGTATATTCCAGCATGCATTTCCCACGGTGTTTTCACATTTTTGTCTCCGTACAGCGGCTGGTCGGTAGAGTTCGGCCTTAAAGGCCTGTTCGGACGATATTTGTTTGATGTTGACATTAGCAGGGAGGCGGGATATTGGTTTCATTACAGTTTCATAACCAAAGTGAAAAAATCACCGCCGTATTGCCTGGTTGGGGAATAAGGAAGTAATACCATTAAAAATAGCAATTTTTCGTTTTATGCCATGCTATTTTTCTGTTACTACAGGCTACCCGTTTGGAGAGCTTGCTTCGCAACAGCTGTCAAAGGAATACATTTTCTCTATAGAGTTTCCGTTAATTGTGGCTGGGTGCTGTTCGAGGAAGGGGAGGTAGGTGCGGCTGCAGTGGTGGGGGTAGCGGGAGCGTCCGAGACTGTGGCTCGAATCTCTGTCCTAGTACTGGGGATGCGTCTTGCATGCAGGACGCTGCTTGGCGCGTTCTCGTCCTATTGCCGTTAGCAGGAGGTAGATACCCAACTAAGCTGGTATCCTTCATTAGACGCCTCCTGGGCTTTATGTGTGAACTGATTCGTTTCGGAAGCGTGTCATAATGCCTTTGCATTGTAACTCTATTATCGATATTACCTGTAATGGTCTTAACTAACTTCTTTGCCTGTTTTTATTTAATATGGTTTCTGTATAACTATGCTCTTTGATGTAACATCCTAGTAAATGTTTTATTGATTATTTATGATAATTTAAATAATTGTAATTAATCTATCGATGTAATATCAAAAGTAATATGCTGGAAAATAATGTATAAAGCTTCAAATTTACTTTTAATACTGGTATTTAGTACTGGTATTTAGTATTGAAGGGCAACGTAGAGAGTAAAAATCGTAGAGGGTGACAAATAGATGAATACACTAAGCAGATTCAGAAACATGAAGGTTGCAGTAGGTACTTGTAGGTGAAGAAGCTTGCACAGGATAGAGTAGTATGGAGAGCTGCATCTAACCAGTCTCTGAACTGAAGACCACAACAACAACAATTGACAATTAGACAGGAAACGGAAGATAATTTACAAAGAGCGGTATACATATTGAGCCAAAACGCAGTATATTACAACTTAACTATATCTGCAAATAAGACAAAAATAATGGCTTTCAAAGGAAAGACTCCAGTCAGATCAAAAATAATAATAAATGAGAAAATTTTTAAGAATAAATATGTCACTTCAGTTATCTAGTATGTGATGTTAGTTTTAACTATGACAAAGACATTCAGAAGAAGGTTAATAAATATTTAGCTGTCTGCGGAACAATTGGAAGAATTTTGGGAAGAAAAACAGGAAAAGAAACACAAATGAAATTCTGTCAAGTTATGGCTGTACCTACTCTTGTATATGGTTCCGAATCATGGACAATAACAAAAAAGAAAGGAAAAATGACGTATAGAAGCAGCAGAGAGCAGAGATGAAGTTCACGAGATATGTAAGAGGTTGTCATAAAATGGATGAAATAATGAATGAAACAATAAGATCAGATTTAAAAATCTTTTCATTGAATGAAAAATAGAAGGGAATAGAATGAAATGGATCATATTGACAGAATATTTTTCAATAGCTTGCCAAAAAGAATGAATTTTCGGCCAACTGGAAAGAGAGAACTATATATACCTCGTAAGAGATGGATGGATGGATGGATGGATGACAGAGACCGAAACAATTCATTACAACATCTAATCATTTGAAGGAGATGATGATGATGATGATGATGATGGTGATCTCTCAGGAGGATATTAAACAACTATCAATCAGTGTTAAGCTGAATGACTGCTTGCATGAGGGCCAGACTTGCTCAGGTTGTGAATCGCTATCTCTTGAATAAATCATCCAGTTTTTCTGAAACTGTAATCATTTGTTTGTCTGTACGTATACTTCACACCTACCGATTTCCATTTCATTTGGATAACGTCGTCGTGGTATTTTTTGTCTTGGAGCATATTTGGAGGAACAACAGCAGAAAGCAATGAATTATTTCTTCAATATTGCAAGCACTGAAATAAAAAATGTTTCCAGGTGCAGTGTGTCTTGGTTAAAATAGACAAGGTCTGGCATGTTTACGGTCCGTTAAAAGAGAAGTTTACGTCTTTCATGCTCCATAAGCAATTTATTCCCTACTCATGTCACAATTAGACGTGTGTAGGAAAGTTCAGAGTCCACCAACCAACCTTTGTGGGACCGAAGTGATCACCTTAGAAATATGTTTACCCATTTAGGATCTGGGTTCGAGAAAGAAATACGCCCTAGCTACCTGGCTGCGGTTGACAGAGAGAAATTGCGATTTAGGCCACGTTCTTCAACAGCCAGCAGTCAACACATGCTTCCTCTCTCACACTCCGTATTGGCTGCACACAGTGAGTGCATAGGAGGCAGATACACTCAATTTGCTCTGATGAGGTGGTGATTATACATTGCACATAGGCCACGATTAACCATAAATGGGAAATATTTCATTTAGGAAGCAGGGACGTGTCACGATGTGGTATACTGTTAGTTCCGATAGTGTACGTTCCTAGAAGAGTAAACTAATATTCTGCTTCCTAGTAAGTATATCTCGTGAAAAGACCATGAAGATAAAATCAGAGAATTTCGAGCCCACACTGAGGCTTACTAGCAATCGTTCTTCCTGTGCACAGGAAAAGAAGGAACTGACAATGCTACACAAAGTACCCCCCACCACACATCGCACGATGGTTGCGGAATATAGATGTAGATGCAGACGTAGGTATTATGTTCTCCAAGGAAAATAAAAGATCATTATTTTTAGACTCAATGGGCAACCTATATTAGCGCAGTTACTTGGATCTCGGTATAAGCATACTGAAGTGTAACTGGAAGCGTGCAGGCACATCAGAACATTTCCGTACTGAATCGGAGCAAAATACGAACTACAAATTGCAAAGGACGCAAAATGTTTCCTAGCTACAGGCATATTTTAGTTCATAAAATTAAATTTTGGATATTGCCAAACATGTAACAATAGTTTGACGTCGCCCTGAGTACTAACCTTGTGAAAACCAATATGCAAGACTCACGTCCAGCACTAAAACGAGGGAGACGTGTTCCAACACTGTGAACTTTAAATTTTTAAACTTCTATAGTCGTTGAGCACATTTTGTTGAACATAGTTCATTCACTTAGGCTACGTGATGCGTGTGCTCTAATCCACTGCAGTATTATATTACGATCTAAAACAGGGCATACGCAGCGATATATCTTGAAAAGAGGCAGAACAAATGTATAAGGTGGAAAGTGATGCCTTGTTCCTCTTTAAACAGAAAAAATAATCCCACGGATCCCTGCAGGAGCCATGTAATCGAAATTAATATCGCAGAGAGAAAGAGCGCGCTAGTCCTCGACATTAACGATGTGTCACTGAGGTCCCGAGGCAGATGGGAAGACCCAACAGCGGAAAAACGCTTGTCAGAAGGAAATGAAAATGGAAAACTGTTTCGCAGCAGCTTCATGAATTATTAAAGCATAAAGGTGACGACTCCGTCAACAGAAGCAGGAATATAGAGACCATGTTATTTACGTTAATGATGTCTTCACTTCTCTCCCAACACAACAAAGATACCGATCTCGAAACGCACAAAAAGTAAATGAAAGTAAGAAATAAAAATAAATGAACAAATCCTCTGCGCTGGGTTATCAGTTTAAAGTCACTAAAATGAAAGCAAGTAAACGATTATAAATGTATTGAAGAAAACTATTCAAAGGTAGCTTCAAGGACATGAAACTCCAGAGAATTAATAAAATCATTCAATTCCTCAAGAAATTATGTCATATTAAATGACACAGTGAAAGATGATAAATGAGAGTTCGAAAACTGCATCTTTTTGCATAATATCGTGTTCTAACCTGTTTCATTGGCGGATAAAGGGAACGAAAATTGATAGTCTCCATACCTGAGGATACGAATTTATGAGCGGCTGAACAAGGCACAATATTAAAAGAAAGAAACTAGCTGACTTGATTTTACGCATGTACATTGTACCGCGGAAGTTGTTAATACCAAACAACTTACGGGAATTCAGCCAGGTAATATTTACAGCGATCGCCGATATTTCTGCGGGAGTACACCCCGCCATTTTCAAGGCACAAACTGCGGGGTGTACTCTCGCCGAAATATCGGCGGTCGCTTTAGATATTACCTGGCTAAATTCTCGTGAATTGTTTGAAAATTGTATACGCCAGGAGAAACTCAGGTCTCACATTGTTAACCGAGCGAGGTGGCGCAGTGGTTAGCACACTGGACTCGCATTCGGGAGGACGACGGTTCAATCCCGTCTCCGGCCATCCTGATTTAGGTTTTCCGTGATTTCCCTAAATCGTTTCAGGCAAATGCCGGGATGGTTCCTTTGAAAGGGCACGGCCGATTTCCTTCCCAATCCTTCCCTAACCCGAGCTTGCGCTCCGTCTCTAATGATCTTGTTGTCGACGGGACGTTAAACACTAACCACCACCACCACATTGTTAATACCAGATGATTATACAGCAATCGAAGTGCAACTTCTCACAGAGATCCAGTGTGGGCTGTAATTATCGCAAAGCAGCGAAATTTGGTATATATTCTAATGCGTTAATGCGGAAGTGATTTACACCGGAAAAAATTAGTTCTAATTTTGGCCACCAGGTGAAAATCTGGCGCTTTGAATGGAAGAAGACGTACAGAAATGTTCCCGTATGTAATAGGTTAGCAATGGGACGTGGGCAAAAAAGCTGAAACAAGTGATAGAGGCGTAATGTTGATTTTATTATTAACCACCGCTTACACAGTTTGCTCAAGATGAGCACGAGTGACGGCGACGAGATGCTGCATCCATAAAACGACGTGATCAACAGTTACTCGCAGCAGCTCTGGTGGAATCTGAGCAACGTGTTCCTGTATATTGCCCTTCAGATGAGGTAGAGACAGAACGAGTCCCCGGAATATGCCTTCTTTTAGATATCCCCAAAGACAAAAGTCTGATGGATTCACATCAGGTGATCTTTCAGGCCATGCATCTGGAAAACCTCTGGAGGTTGCGTTAACAGATGTGCCCTACAGAATTGTACCCTGCCACACGTCATCAACTTCGATCCGTGCCAGAAACCGGAGAGAAAATTGAGAACGTTGCTGCGGATAATGAGGTCTCAGTTGCTGCACCGTCTGGATATTGTGTGGGTACCAGAGTAAAGTACCACAAAACTTTCTATACTGTTCACCATGAGACGGCCACGCGGGATTAGCCGAACGGTCTTTGGCGCTGCAGTCATAGACTGTGCGGCTGATCCCGGCGTAGGTTCGAGTCCTCCCTAGGGCATGGGTGTGTGTGTTTGTCCTTAGGATAATTTAGGTTAAGTAGTGTGTAAGCTTAGGGACTGATGACCTTAGCAATTAAGTCCCATAAGACTTCACACACATTTGAACATTTTTGAACCATGAGACGGACAATTCTCGTGATACTGCACGAGCACTAGCACTATCCAGGGTATGTGCTACATGGTCAGTTACAGCAACAGCGACCTCGTCAATAACTGCCGCCGGGAATAGGACGCCTTCACCTTTCAGGTGGCACATCAAGCTCAACCATGTTTTCGAATTCAATTACGTCCTTCTTTAAACCGTTTACTGATATCGGGCTTGTCCTGAGACCTTTCAGCCGACGATATTGTCTCAATGCAGCTCTGTAATTACTACGGTTCACATAAAACAGTTTCACAAGGGTGCACGGTCTCTCTTGTTGATATCCATTCTGTTCAATCACGTCAAATGCCAGCCAAATGCCAGCACATATGTACGAGTGTTGGAACTTTAATAGTGGCAACTATTTATCACAACCGATACAAAAGAGTTACATGTTTGCACCTGTTACTGTCCTTCAAAGTAATCAACAGCGTTGTGTAGATCCCGTTGCCAGCGATGTGAAAGGCGTAGTATACAGTTAGCAGAGCCTGTTGTGTTGATGGTCCGCATGGAGAGGTCTACTGCCTATCGAATCTCTGGAACATTTCTGAAGCGAATGCGGCGAAGTGGTTCCTTCATCTTCGAAATCAAATCAAAGCCACAAGGACGTAAGTCCGGGGAGTATGGGGTATGGTGCAGTACTTCCCAGTCCCATCGACTGAACGGAGCAGCCACAGCTTGCGCTGTTTGCGCCCGCGTATTGTCGTGCAAAATGATGGGTGGGTTGCGCAGAAAGGGTCGCTGCCTCGCAAACCTGATCACAGGTGATGCACCAAAAACGAACAGTAATACTGTGCGTTGACGGTTTGCCGTCGAGGAACGTAATGCGTTAGGATAACACCATCACAGTCGTACACGAGAACCATCATAACTTTCACCATACTGGGCCTCTGACGCAGCCGGCCAGTGTGGCTTCAGTCTGGAACCGCGCGACCGCAACGGTCGCAGGTTCGAATCCTGCCTCGGGCATGGATGTGTGTGATGTCCCCAGGTTGGTTAGGTTTAAGTAGTTCTAAGTTCTAGGGGACTGATGACCTAAGATGTTAAGTCCCATAGTGCTCAGAGCCATTTGAACCAACCTCTGACGCACTTTCGACTTTCGCAGCGACCATTAATGACGCCGTTCGTTGGATTGGCGTTTCAGTTTTGGCTCGTACAATGTGGCCCATGCCTCATCCAGCGTTACGATACGGCGTAAGAAAGCCTCTCCTTCGCCCTCATAGCGCTCCAAGTGTGTCTGAGCAGCGTCGTAACGCATCCATTTCTGCATTTGCGTCAAGTCATGAGGAACCCATCGTGATGCAATTTTTCGCATGCTCAGGCGTTCCTTCAGGATGCGAGGCACAGTCGTATGCGCTAATCCGGTTTCGTGGGCGAGATCACGAATCGTATGGCGTCGATCACTGTCCACTAATGCGGCATGTACTTCTTCAGAGACGCTAGGACGACCTACCCGATGCATGTCTGTCGCAGTTTGCCGACCTTCGTTGAAGGCTTTTACCCAACGTGCCACTGTTCTGTACGGCAATGCTGATTCCCCTTACTCCTCGTGAAGACCTTGTTGACACTGTAGTGCTGTACGACCTCTGGCACATTCAGTCTTGATCCAACTCCGTTGTTCCTGTTTCGAAAACATAGTGACACTGTTACGTTAGACCGCTCGCTGATAGATGACTGTGTTTCCTCCGATTGTGACGTCGGACGGGCGAGTCCATTTGCCCGGAGGTAAGGTAGGTATGTCAACAACGTGTGCAATTAACGACAATAGTAGATTCCATTGCATACTGTCTCCACAGCAGTGTGGCTGAGAGATTCTGGTCGTATGTAAAGTACACCAGTGGCAAAAAACAGTCAATACCGTCACTGCGCAATAGCGATCGAAATTTTATTGATTGGCGACTCCATGTTGTCTTGTGCACTACGACCAGATAACAGGTATACTTGAAAAAAGAGACATCATTGGTCGTATATTTTTTACTATTGCAGAGTCTGTGATTGCCGTAAGCTTAGTGACAACAGTGCATCCCAATTTAAGTTATACAATATAGCACTGAAGATGGTCACTCAGTGACAGAAAATCGATTTTGCAATAGTAAAAAATATACGACCAATGCTGTCTCTTTTTTCAAGTATAGCGATCGAAATGTTACCGATGATGGTGCCACTACAGCGGAGTCACTAAATACAGTTTTCCGTAATTTCTTCACGAAAGAAGGTGAAGTAAATATTTCAGAATTCAAAACCAGAACAGCTGTTAGCATGAGTGAGGTAAAAGTAGATATCTTAGGTGTTGCAAAACAACTGAAATCACTTAAGAAAGGCAAGTCTTCCGGTCCAGATGGTATACCAATCAGGTTCCTTTCAGAGTATGCAGACGCAATAGCGCCTTTCTTAGCAATCATATACAACCGCTCACACGAAAGGTTGAAAGGTGGCTACACTGAGTCACAGCGCCAGAGATTGCGCCAATGAGTATTATTCTGCCACTTCCACTGGGCAGTAGTAGTTCAGAGGTTGCCGTGGGCACTGCATGTTGAGAGGATGTCGATAGCAGTACTAGTTGAGGGCATGTCGTGTGCAGTTGTTCTGTTGTGCGAGACAGCAGATGCTGTTCGATTGGGGATGTTGTAATGATCACAGTGTATTTTTCGTCAATATATATGAAGGTAACAAAAAAAAAATTTATTTCAAATTTCCTAAATAACAATGCCTCTTGGTCACAGGTTCAGTCAACAAAGCATCTGGCTTGTGTTCATGTATTAGACTGTAATTCTGGTTTCTATATGCAATTATAATTTTTCTGGTTTTTTTAATTACTTCATTGTAAATGGTGTTTAAAATATCATGTCGTATCGAGGAAGAACCGTGCCAGATGTGTACGTTGAATCACACTTCCACACACAGAACAGTTACACTTGTGCTTGTTGTTTCGTAGCTTTTATAGTTGCTGGGGACTTAATTAATTAATTGTGTTAACGGAAATTTCCTTTCATTCTTTGGTGTTATTCTATGCAGTCAGATTGCGTACTAATACTACTCAGGGTCAATCGGTTACGAGACTTCGTAACCGGACATACAGCTACTAAAAATATTTGCATTTTATTTAATTAAGCCCCCATGCAAGGTCTGTTCCTAAAGATTGGAAAGTAGCACAAGTAACACCAATATTCAAGAAGGGAAATAGGAGTAACCCACTGAATTACAGACCCATATCACTGACCTCAATTTGCAGTAGAATTCTGGAACATATACTGTACTCGAACATTATGAATCACCTTGAAGAAATTGACTTATTGATACGTAACCAACAGGGATTCAGAAGATATCGTTCTCGTGCAACACAGCTAGCTCTTTATTCCCTTGAAGTAATGAGTGCTGTCGACAAGGGATCTCAGATCGATTCCATATTCCTAGATTTCCAGAAGGCTATTGATACCGTTCCTCACAAGCGACTATTAATCAAAGTGCGTACATATGTAGTTTCGTCTCAGTTGTGTGACTGGATTCATGATTTCCTCTCAGAGAAGTCACAGTTCGTAGTGACAGACGGTAAATCATCGAGTAGAAGAGAAATGATATCTGGCGTTCCGCAAGGTAGTGCCGTAGGCCCTCTGCTGTTCCTGATTTACATAAATGATTTAGGTGATAATCTGAGCAGCCCCCTTAAACTGTTTGCAGATAACGTTGTAATTTACCGGCTAGTAAAATCATCAGACGATCAATTCCAATTACAAAAGGATCTAGAGAGAATTTCTATATGGTGTGAAAAGTGGCAATTGGCACTAAACAAAGAAAAGTGCGAGGTCATCCACATGGGTACTAAAAGAAATCCGATAAGTTTTGGGTATACGATAAATCGCACAAATCTAAGGGCTGTCAATTCCACTAAATACCTAGAAATTACAGTTACGAGCAACTTAAACTGGAAAGACCACATGGATAATATTGTGGGGAAGGCGAAACAAAGACTGCGCTTTGTTGGCAGAACACTTACAAGGGAACCTCCCCATCGCACCCCCCTCAGATTTAGTTATAAGTTGGCACAGTGGATAGGCCTTGAAAAACTGAACTCAGATCAATTGAGAAAACAGGAAGAAGTTGTGTAGAACTGTGAAAAAATAAGCAAAATATACAAACTGAGTAGTTCAAGGGAAGATAAGTAATAATAAGGACCGTAGAAACGTAGGAGCGCCGTGGTCTCGTGGTAACGTGAGCAGCTGCGTAACGAAAGGTCCTAGGTTCAAATCTTCCATCAAGAGTAAATTTTAATTTTTTATTTTCAGTTTATGTGACAAACTCTTATGTTTTCATCATTTTTTTGGGAGTAATTATCACATCCACAAGAAAACCTAAATCGGGCAAGGTAGAAGAATCTTTTTACCCATTCGCCAAGTGTACAAGTTAGGTGGGTCGACAAGATATTCCTGTCATGTGACGCACATGCCGTCACCAGTGTCGTATAGAATATATCAGATGTGTTTTCATGTGGAGGAATCGGTTGACCTATGACCTTACGATCAAATGTTTCTGTTCCCATTGGAGAGGCACGTCCTTTCGTCTACTAATCGCACGGTTTTGCAGTTCGGTCGCAAAACACAGACACTAAACTTATTACAGTGAACAGAGATGCCAATGAACGAACGGACAGATAATAACTATGCAAAAATAAAGAAAGTAAAATTTTCAGTCGTGGGAAGACCTGAACCAAGGATCTCTCGTTGAGCAGCTGCTCACGCTACCACGGGACCACGGCGCTTCTAAGCACAATTTGTCCATGATGTTGCTTATGTGGCCCATGGACTACTCAGTTTGTATATTTTGCTTATTTTTTCACAGTTCCACACAACTTCTTCCTGTTTTCTCAATTGATCTGTGTTCAGTTTATCAAGGCCTATCCACTGTGCCAACTTATAACTAAATCTGAGGGGGGTGAGATGGGGAGGTTCCCTTGTTAGAAGATGCGACAAACCCACTAAAGAGACAGCCTACATTACACTTGTCCGTCCTCTGCTGGAATATTGCTGCGCGGAATGGGATCCTTACCATGTAGGATTGACGGAAGACATCGAAAGGGTGCTAAGAGGGGCAGCTCGTTTCGTGTTATCGCGCAATAGGGGTGAGAGTGTCACTGTTGTGATACGCGAGTTGGGGTGGCAGTCACTGAAACAAAGGCGGTTTTCTTAGCGGCGAGATCTATTTAGGAAATTTCAGTCACCAGCTTTCTCTTCCGAATGCGAAAATATTTTGTCGACACCCACCTACATAGGGAGAAATGATCATCATAATAAAATAAGAGAAATCAAAGCTGGAACGGAAAGATTTAGGTGTTCCCTTTTCCCACGCGCCATTCGAGAGTGGAATGATAGAGAAGCAGTATGAAAATGGTTCCATGAACCCTCTGCCAGGCACTTAAGTGTGAATTGCAGAGTAACCATGTAGATGTAGATGTAGATGTAGATGTTTCTTTGTCACGTTGATTCCTACAACGATGGTCTGCAGTGCGATGAGCAACAGGAAGACGTAAAATGTATATGCCGTGTGGCTAGGGCCTCCCGTCGGGTAGACCGTTCGCCTGGTGCAACTCTTTCGAGATGACGCCACTTCAACGACTTGCATGTCGATGGGTGTGAAATGATGATGATAGGGACAACACAACACCCTGTCCCTGAGCGAAGAAAGTCTCCGACCCAGCCGGGAATCGAATCCGGGCCGTCAGGTACGATATTCCGTCGCGCTGACCACTCAGCTACCAGGGGCGGACAGGAAGACGTTCTTGACGATCTTTGATACTGTTGGCATCTCCCTGATGCTTCAACCCTTCTCTGAGGACACTGTGGCTAGCAACCCTTCTGGAGTGCACTATCTTAGAGGGCCCTTTGTCATTACATTCACGCATGTGACAATGTCGCGACCCTCCGTGACCATGCCGCAGGATAGCTTGAAACAGAAGGGCTGAAAACGCACAAGCACCCTTTCGCTGCTTCGGATCACATTCGAATTTCCTCCCTAGTAACACCACCCTGTACACCAGCGCAAAAACTGCGGTCGAACTGCTAGACCACGATGTCCTCAGAAAAGGGCTGAAGCGTCAAGAAGATGCCAGCAGTATTAAAGATTGTTCAGAACGTCTTCCGATTGCTCATGGCACTGAAAATTATACTTTTTGACTGCGAAATGTGTGGGAATCAATGTCCCAAGGAAAGAGTTGGTTTCAGTGACTCCCATTATGCCACCCGTAGAGGACGTTTCGTGTAAATTCTGACCGGCAGTGTGTTTGAAATTATTTCCTAGGCCACTCGTCAGAAAATAGCGCGATCTGAGCGCTGAGCCTCCAGGTTGTGACTAGAGATGAGCAAAGTTTTTCATCCTTGGGAACTAGTTCAGTGGTGATCGCTCTTTTTTGGAAACCGTTCATTTTTACTCGTTCACCGTTCATTGTGCTTGATATGTGGTTCTCATGAAAGACTGAAAGTTTGTAGTATAGGTGACTGAAGATGGAAGGTGCCAAGAGGGGGTACTTGCCTTCCCCCTGGAGTACAGAGTTTTTATTCATAACAGAATTCTGACACAATTGTAATTTTCGTGATTCTGCAAAACATCTCGTTTAGCCAACTGTAGCGTTATGGGGCTGATCGCAGTGAAATAATATAAAGTGGCGCACGAAAAACCGGCCCAAAGTACAAACTGCTCTCCGATTATGCACGATTTGTTGACCGATACGAGCAGAATAGCTAAACACATAATAATTAGTCGGTGAAGAAATAACATATAAGCTAACGCAAACAACTTCGAAACAATAGATGACGATAGGTAAGCGACAATGAGCAGTCTAGTACTCGGGGCCGATTTTCGTGCGCCACCCTGTACCACTGAAACAATATTGTGGGAGTTATCATATTCTCTTTACAAAATATGACACCATACACTCGATTACGAAGCGCGGGCTTCATTCGTTTGTAAGTCGGTCTGCCTTCCATAACAATGAACATGCTGTTTTGCCTTTGATCAAAAACAGACGGAAAATTGCCACTCGTGTGTGCCGTGCCGACGGGATTTGCATGTGTAATAACAAAAAATCTTGCCTTTTTACAAGTATTTCTTCTGCTGTTTATCGAAATAGTGAAGGAAGCTGATACGCCGTTTTCTTACCTCAAAATATTTATGTATTACATACCACGTAATTTTTATGTAATTTACGTAATTATAAAATACATTTTAATTACCGATCGTGGAAGCTGAATAGAATACGTAAAGAACCAGAAGTTCAAAGTTCAGAAAAGGTTTAAAAGAGATCTAGAATGGGCGTGCGAAGCGAACGAAACGAACAACAACTCGATACTGAACTAACTAGGAGCAGTCGGCAGTGGAACTGCGACGAGTGGCCACGCGAAGGACGAGGCCGGCCGAGTGAGACCGAGAACGAGACAGACGGGAACAGGGACCGAGGCTGGGAACGAGACCGGCCGACGTGCCATTGCGAGAACGAGACCGACCGTTTCCCGTTCCCGGGAACTACAAGTAGGGAGCCGCGACCGAAGTGAACTATGAAAGACCGTTCCTTAGAATTCGTTCCTCGCTCTTTCCGTTCATCTTGGTGAACCGTTCCTTTGGGCCCGGTAGTTCGCGAACGAAAGTTATGACCTCCAACGCACTGGCGTCAGAAGATGGGGTCAAGTGTGAGTGAAAGGGACTGTGACGCCGTTCCTATCGTGTGACTCGTCCACAGTGGCGTTGAGCAAAACTATGGTCAATTGGGTGCCAATGTAACATCATTAACCCACTTTACACACCACATGAACATCTGAGCTCTGGACTTTTTTGACATCTGTCAACACCTTACTGTCTGAAGCGTCCTCAAGCCTGACGTCATAGGGCGCCACGCTTGTGCACCATTGCAGAGGAACTTTCTAAGTACCTCCGAAATAAATTACTACCTTAAGGTTTCGAAAAAGTGATCGTTTAATTCTGTTGCGCGCTGTAAGATTATAAGCTTATCATCCAGATATTCGATCTTCATCCAGTTCAACCGCAATTAATCTTCCAGTTGTTCTGTATTTGAGAAGGTAGATATGCAGTGATGAAGAGGCCTGCACAGTATACACTAACATGGGTAGCTACATCAAACCAGAATTCAGAGTGTAGATCACAACGAGAACTTATATCAAAAGGTGTGGCCATGCCAGCTCCATCACAACCATGGCCACAAAAGCACTTTCTATCAATATTCTGGTTGATAACTGCTTCACCTTTTTTAGTCGTTTTGACGTGTTTATATCTGGGTTTGGAATTGATAGTGCCCCGTCTTCAGCGTCAACGGTTGCGGCGTTGAGGATAGTGCAGATTGCATCGGCGTTTGACGCTGCAATCTTCCTGTGTGTCTATTTGATTTAACAAAAGAGATAATGCCAGGAAAAGGTACAATATTTTACGGCAGAATTACGTTCCGATAGAAGAGACAGAGAGAGAGAGATTAGTGGAAAAGTTTTGTGCTAATTGGTTTCTCTCGGAGTGCTGTCGAGACAGGTGCACGCCATCTGCGTTAGTGGCACAGGTGCTGCGTTAGTCCCCCATGTGTCAGTGGCTTCCATTACAGCCTGTTCAGCTGTGTAATGTCAACAGAACTAATCAACAAAGCAATAAGGAAACGAACCAGACGTAACTTTAACTGTCCAGGTACGGACACAGTAAGCGTTATAAAAACTGCGGAAATATCGCAAAGTTATTGAGGACGACGTTGTAATGGAAACGGTTTCTCGTCACCTGCCTACGATCTGTGCGCAGCTTATTTAATAACTGCAACGTGTTAGTACCTAATATGTTCGTGACGATAGAATATTCTGCAGGAACGTAATTCAGTGGATAGTGTGTAAAAATTTTATTGTTAAGTAGGGAGTAATAACTCTGTATACAATTTTGTTGCTCTCTAGCAAGGAATAATTTTGCACACTGTGGAACTATACTAATATAGACTAATTGGAGCCAGTCCCAATCCGAAATCCTGAAAGTGGTAATTATAGAAACAATTTGTAAAACAGTTATCTGAAAATATAATTGGAAATGCAACAGACATTGCATGTAGTGATTAAATGAAGACTAGATGCTCCATAATATTATGTGAGAAACTGTAAAGTATATTTAATTTAAAAGCAGCTAATGTAATGATTTCACAATAATGAACAAAAGAATTAAAAAAATTATAGTTACAATGAGCATTTTAAGGTCCTTATGCAAGATTCATATACTCGCTACTGTACATACAGTCAGTACAAAAAGTATTCATCTAATTATAATATTGTTAAAAATCTAAGAATATGTCACGCGAAAGAAAGGGGATATAAAATGTGAACCTTGGTAAGTCATTTTTATTGATGGACAAGGAAATAAATACATCCATAGCGACAACAAATTTGACAAAATGGAGAATTTATTCAAGGGCTACTTCAAAATGTATTTGTCCACTTACATTTTTTATAATTTATTATTTCAATTACAAAAATTAATATTTAGTGGGGTTTCCCTTTGCAGCAAAAACTGCTTGTAGTCGTCTGGGCATCGACTTGAACAAGTTTGCCGTCAGAGAGGCTGGAATTTTGTCCCATTCGTCTTGAAGTGCTTCTTTTAGGTCTCTCTTGTTAGAAATGTGTCTTCTCCTGATGCTGTCTTCCAGTACTTTCCAAAGGTGTTCAATACGATTAATGTCTGGACTCTGAGGAGGGGTGCTAAGTTGTTTTGGGGTATTGTACAGGAACCACAACCTTGTATTTAGAGGCGTATGCTTTGGTTCGTTATCTTGTTGAAAAATGTAATTTCCTTGCAGACCTAATTTTTCGGCGCTAGGATTTAGATAGCCCTTTAAGATATTGATATACATATGGTGATCCATTGTTCCTTCTATGGAATGTAGTTTTGCAACACCTGCAGCGCTCATTCAGCCCCACACCATCATCAGGGAGTCACCACTGTGTTTAACCGTTGGCACAAAATTACGTGGCAACATCTCCGCATTCTTCTTACGCCGCACCATTCGCCTGCCATCCGACCCGAATGCGTTATATTTACTCTCATCAGAAAATATTACTCTGTTCCAGAAATCTTCCTTTTTGAATCTATATTCCACTTCAAAATGACGACGTTCCTTTCGATTCTGTTCACTGACCCAAAATTTGTTGCGCGCTACCCGGCCGTGATACCTATAGGTTTTGAAGGAATTTCTGATTGTGTTGGCACATACCTTCTTTCCCCTTGACTCTTACTCCCCAGGCAACTTAGGAGCGCTGATTTTGGGTTTCTTCTTCATTTCCATCATGATAAATCTCACGTCTGCATCAGTCAAAGTGTGAGGGCGTCCGGTACGTGGCTCGTTTCTTAATGATTTTGTTGCACAAAATCGATATATTATCGACTGAACCGTCGATCTAGGTCTGCCGACTACTTTAGCAATCTCGTAAGAAGATTTGCACTCATTGTGTAAGCGCAGGATAAGTTTCCTTTCGATGAGCGTCGCCTCACTACCCTTGGGGCCCATGGCGCTAATTGGTATCGGCTCCGTTCAGAACCACAACAGGCGACAGAGTGCGGCCGCTCATGGTTGACTCTAGTTTGTACAGTGGGTCAGTGTTATAGTTTAACCACTGCGCGCAGAATTTCGGCATGTTAGGATGGTGGACGAATACTAGCTCAAGTATTACATTTTTCTCTTTTGTCAATTTGCATGTATTCCTTTCCTTGCTTTTCAACAAAAATGACTTACCGAGGTACTTCTTACATGATGGGCTCTTTAGATTTTGTATGCATTTCTTTTCATGTTACACAGACTTTGTGTTCTAAAAGACATGCAGCTAGACGAATACTTTTCGGAATCACTGTATACCTTACTGCAAGTACTTAAAAATGAATGCTTGTATTGCATTAGAAATTTTACATTTACTGTAAAGTGTTTCGTACTTTACCAGTTATTTGCTATTGTCGCTTGGACCTATAATGCTATGTGCCCCGACAGCTGGCGCCAATCTTATACTTCTGATGATGTAATATGAATGTTTTCATCACCTATATAAAAAAAATGGTTCAAATGGCTCTGAGCACTATGGGCTTAACATCTGAGGTCATCAGTCCCTTAGAACTTAGAACTACTTAAACCTAACCAACCTAAGGACATCACACACATCCATGCCCGAGGCAGGATTCGAACCTGCGACCGTAGCTGTCGCGTGGTTCTAGGCTGAAGCGCCTAGAACCGCTCGGCCACACCAGCTCACCAGTATCACCTAAACCAAACTCATCTTGGTTACTGCACGACTCTTCGATATACTTCTTAAGTGATCACAGAGATGGAATTTAATGCAACTCGTCAACAAGCGAACTGAGCAGGCTTCGACTCTGTTGCGTGCCTGTGATTAGTAATGAATGATACATACGTTACTCGTTACCGGCGACGGCTGAAGCGAATGGGAAGTGAGGAGACGCGTTGAACATTTTCCAGTAAATGAGTTTGGAGCGAAAGACTTTCCGTAGAGTAAGACAACGTTAAATTTCGCGATGACAAACCAGTCGGCATTACCGCAAATTTCGAGTTGATTTAGTCCGAATTAGTGAGCGTCTACCGTACATTCTATTCTACTAAACATTGTAAGTTATTTTAAGTGATCTGACAGTTTCCGTTCTTCCAGTTGAAAACTCTACTTTATTGAAATTAGTTAAAAGTATTTAACGAAGAGTGTTTTATAATCACATACAACACCTGGTTTGTCGTAAATGAAGTTTACTAAATGGTATGTCAAACAGAGTTTTCTGGCAGAAAAATGCTTATCCAAGGAGGAAGTTTACTGTAGTTCGAAACACATTTATCTTTGAGGAATAAATGTGGAAGAGAATCTATTCATTGCTTGACAAGTAATTGCACTGCAATAGTGGGGTTACGATGCAACTGTTTTCAAATTGCAGCGTAGCTTGTCAGATTTTTTTACGCTTAGAACAGAAGTGATACCTGACGTTCCGCGAGGTAGTGTCATAGGCCCTCTGCTGTTCCTGATTTACATAAATGATCTAGGTGATAACGTGAGCAGCCCCCTTAGAATGTTTGCAGATGACGCTGTAATTTACCTTCAAGTAAAATCATCAGACGGTCATTTCCAATTACAAAATGATCTAGAGTGAATTTATGTATCGTGCGAAAAGTGGCAATTGGCACTAAACAAAGAAATGTGCGAGGTCATTCACATGGGTACTAAAAGAAATCCGAAAAAATTTGGGTATACGATAAATCGCACAAATCTAAGGGCTGTCAATTCGACTAAATACCTAGGAATTACAATTACGAGCAACTTAATTTGGAAATACCACATAGATAATATTGTGGGGAAGGCGAAACAAAGACTGCGCTTTGTTGGCAGAACACTTAGAAGATGCGACAAACCCACTAAAGAGACAGCCTACATTACACATGTCCGTCCTCTGCTGGAATATTACTGCGCGGTGTGCGATCCTTACCAGCTAGTATTGACAGAGGACATCGAAAAAGTGCAAAGAAGGGCAGCTCGTTTCGTGTTATCGCGCAACAGGGGTGAGAGTGTCACTGATATGATACGCGAGTTGGGGTGGCAGTCACTGAAAGAAAGGTGGTTTTCTTAGCGGCGAGATCTATTTACGAAATTTCAATCACTAACTTTCTCTTTCGAATGGGAAAATATTTTGTTGACACCCACCTACGTAGGGATAAATGATCATAATAAAATAAGAGAAATCAAAGATTGAACGGAAAGATTTAGGTGTTCCTTTTTCACAGGCGCCATTCGAGAGTGGATTGGTAGAGAAGTAGTATGACTACTACTACTACTACTACGTGATCAGGCCCAGTGGACAGCACGCATCTACAAGTTTCCTCCTCCACTGTATTCTGTCCATTGCTGCTAGACGCCATTCGTCCACATCTACTGACACTTGGTTTAAATCTTCATGGAGTCCATCCCTCCAACGCTTCTTGGGTCTCCCTGGCGGTCTCTTTCCTGTAGGCGTGAAATCCTGGAGCTTCAGAGGCCATCTGTGATGCTCCATCCGACCCACGTGGTCGGCCCACTGCATTCGTTTGACTTTGACAGTTCCTGCTATGTTGGGCTGCTGGTATAGTTCCTCAAGCTCTCGGTTGTATCTGATCCTCCATTTCCCTGTATCTGCATCCAAAACCGGACCGAAGATCTTCCGAAGCACTTTTCTCTCAAAAACAAGGAGCTTATGGAAGTCCTGTTTCCGGATACTCCATGTCTCACAGCCATATAGAACAACAGGCTGGATCAGGGTTTTGTAAAGTCGAATCTTGAACTGTCTGGAGAGATATTTGGACCGAAGCAGTTGTGCTAGACTGTGGTAAGATCGGTTTCCTGCTTGTATTCTGGCATTGATCTCTGCTTCACATGACGGGTTCTCAGTGAAAAGTGCCCCTAGGTATTTGAATTCTTGCACTCTCTTGTAGGAATGGTCCCCAACCTGCAGTGATTGTAGATGATCAGCAGTCTGAGAATGACCACGCGTCATAACGAGGTACTCTGTCTTGGCTTCGTTTACGTTTAGCCCAAATTTGCTGGCAGCCTCCTTTAGTGCTTTGGTCATTTGCTCCAACTCCTCTTCCGACCTAGAGAGTAAACAGATGTCGTCTGCATAGGCTAAGTATGCCAGTCTCTTTCCTTCGATTTCAATTCCTTCGTTCTCTTGGAAGGTCTCGCATACGATCTTCCCGGGGGAAAAGTTGAACAGGATAGGGGGACAGCCCATCTCCTTGCCTGAGTCCTGTCACAATTTCAGACTCCTCAGTTACGCGATTTCCCATCTTTACCTTTGCACGTGTTTCGTTAAGACAGATCTTTATCAGATTGATGAGTCTCTTTGCTATGCCAAACTCCCTTAAACAGTTGAGCAGGCTCTTGCGATGTATGTAATCATAGGCCTTCTTAAAATCAACGAATAAAATATGCAAATCTTTACCATATTCACCCAGTTTCTGAGTGAGCTGCCGGAGACTGAAGATGTGATCTACTGTTGACCGTCCTGGCCGGAAACCTCCCTGGTACTCCCCAATCACCGATTCTGCCTTTGGTTGAAATTCTTTGTATGAGGCAATTGGACAGGATCTTATAGCATACTTTAAGCGGGGCGATTCCTCGATAGTTGTCACATTTCAGTTTGTTGCCCTTCTTATGTATTGGACAAATCAGAGCTGTTTTCCATTCTCCTGGTAGTTCTTCTTTGGTCCACGTTGCCTGTACCAGTCGGTGTATTTTTTCTGCAAGTATCTCTCCTCCTGCCAGGATCATTTCAGCCTGTATTCCATCTTCACCTGGACTTTTATTCTGTTTAAGGGTAGGTGGGGGATAGTCTGCATCGGCTGTAATTGGGTACTGGAAATCAAACTGCAGTTCGGGTTCATCACAATTTAGCAGCTCTCGAAAGTACTCTTTCCATCTCGCAGCTATGTCCCTATCGTTCGTCAGGATCTTATCACGGGAATCTTTGACAAATTTCTGCTTGGCCTGGTGACGTTTGCAGAGGTACTTCACCCTCAGAAACATTTCCCTAGTCTTTTGTCCTCTGAAGTCTGTTTCTGCTTCAGTGATGATATTCCTTATGTATTTCCTCTTTGCTCTTCTCAGAATTGCTTGTGTAGTCTTTCGGACCTCCTCAAATTGTGCTTTGGCCTGTGCCAGATTTGTCCCCTTCAGCCATTTGTTCCTGGCTTCCTTTCTCCTTTCCAGCGCATCTGCACATTCCTTTCCAAACCAGATCTTCTTGCCCACTGGGTTTCCCATGAGTGTTTTCTTTGCTGTATCCCTAACTGAGCTCTGGATGTTTCCCCACATTAGTTCAAGGTCCTGATTCGTACCCATTTCACTAAGTGCTTCAAAGCGGTTACTAAGTTGCAACTGGTATCCAGTCTTCGTTGCCTCATCTTTCAGTTTCTCCACATGGTACCTTTCCACTCTTTTTAACTTAGGCCCCGTTCTTCCTTTACACTGTATGTTTAAACGGCCTCTGACCAGGAAATGATGACTCCCACCTTCCGCACCCCGCGCTGTCTTAACGTCTAACACCCATCTCCTGGCTCTGAGATCAATGGCAACATGATATATTTGATTTACAGTTCTCCCATCTGGTGACACCCAGGTTTCTTTATGTATGTTTTTCCGCTGGAAGTTTGTGCTGGAGATGAACAACCCTAATGATGTAGCGAAGCTGATGAACCTAACCCCATTGTCATTGGTTAGGTTGTGTAGACTGTGGCTTCCTGTTGCGTCTTGGAATATTTGTTCTTTCCCAATCTTGGCATTCATATCACCAAGGAGGATCCTCAGGTGTCCATTTGGTATAGCATCCATTACTGCCTCTAGCTGTGCGTAGAACTCGTCTTTCACTTCACTTTCGCTCTCCTCCGTGGGAGCATGACAGTTCACAAAAGTCGCCTTACGTCCAGTGTTAGAACAGATATTCTTCGGTTGACTGAAACGAATTCTGAAACTGACGCAGAAACCAGTGCCTAACAGATGACCTCGTTCACAGGTTCCATACAGAATTGTACAATTTTCAACATCAATGCTCCCAGCATGCAGTGCAACTAGGTCTATTTCGTACCTCTGAATTTCCTTGACCACGCTGATTGCAGCTTCTGTCTTGTACAGACTCCTTACATTCCACGTTCCAAATCGTCAACCGTTACTTTGCCATTGACGTCGTCCATTTTTGTCAGTAATGTTCCGAGGCTTAGTTATAGTCTTGAAAGCATGTTTAATTTTTTACGAAGAGAGGGTGCTGGCCTCCCGTCCACCCTGCGGTGTTACCCTCACAGCTTACAGGACTGCTGGCTTTTCTTAAGGGGTGGGCTCCCCTCAGGAGTTGGGTTATAAGTAGGAAAAAGAAAATTGGAAAGACACCCTCGGGCCTCGAAACCTAACACCGTCAGGGTTGAAAAAGCAAGAGTTGGCCAGGGGAGGCCGACAGGGAAGGAGGAAGAAGGAGTCTGACACAAGTAAGTGGAAGCAATGTCAGACCCGCGTACTTCTAGCTGAAATCCCCTGGGGGAGAAGTAGTATGAACCCTCTAAAAATGGCTCTAAGCACTATGGGACTTAACAGCTGAGGTCATCAGTCCCCTAAACTTAGAACTACTTAAGCCTAACTAACCTAAGGACATCCGACACATCCATGTCCGAGGCAGGATTCGAACCTGCGACCGTAGCAGCCGCGTGGTTCCCGACTGAAGCGCGTAGAACCGTTCGGCCACGGCGGCCGGCTATGAAACCTCTGCCAGGCAGTTAAGTGTGAATTGCAGAGTAACCATTTAGACGTAGATGTAAAGTAAAGGAAGTGATCACGAGATTTATAGGAACACTAATTTTTATTTTGCTTTATTACTTTTATATTTCTTTAGTATTCTGGGAAAGAATGTGAATGCTCGATGCTTCTTATCAATACAGAACTTTAGCACTATTGCTGTAATAAGTTTATTTTTGGAAGTAGTTACATCGTCGTGTATGACGCTGGAGGTGCTCATGATTTGAATTTAACTATGCATTGTGAAGATTTGAGGGGAAAAGATTATTTCTTTCTAGGACCAGCACACTCATACCTTTCCCCGCGCGAAAGTAGCTGCGCGGTCTTAGGCGCCTTGTCACGGTCCGTGCGGCTCCCCCCGTCGGAGGTTCGAGTCCTCCCTCGGGCATGGGTGTGTGTGTTGTCCATAGCGTAAGTTAGTTTAAGTTAGATTAAGTAGTGCATAGGCTTAGGGACCGGTGACCTAAGTAGTTTGGTCACATTAAGATATTACCACAAATTTACAAATTTCCTCATACCTTGCCAAACTATTTGTCAGAAAAATATGCACGACATTGTGTTTTTTCCATTTTGATTATTTCACTGTACGATCCATTTCACGGATTATTTCCGGTATGAATACCGCTACCAGAAATGCCCATTTGTTTTCAGACACAGTACTATTGGCAACCAGTATCATGGCTACCGTTTGTTAATTTTTATTACTTCATTCTCTTCACGGACAAATAATACTGTGCGTGGTTCCTCTTCTAAGGTTTCTACGGTATTTATCTCGTACGTTTCCCTGTAGTTTTCAGAGTGATGTTGGGGAGGACTGTCTGTGTGTGTGTGTGTGTGTGTGTGTGTGTGTGTGAGAGAGAGAGAGAGAGAGAGAAAGAGAGAGACAGGGGGAGAAACACACGGGGGGAGAGACACACGGGTGGAGAGAGAGAGAGAGACGGAGAGAGAGAGAGAGACAGGGGGAGAAACACATGGGGGGAGAGACACACGGGGGGAGAGAGAGAGACAGGGGGAGAAACACATGGGGGGAGAGACACACGGGGGGAGAGAGAGAGAGAGAGAGAGAGAGAAAGACAGGGGGAGAAACACACGGGGGGAGAGACACACGGGGGGGGGGGGAGAGAGAGAGAGACAGAGAGAGACAGGGGGAGAAACACACGGGGGGAGAGACACACGGGGGGAGAGGGAGAGAGAGAGACAGGGGGAGAAACACACGGGGGGAGAGACACACTGGGGAGAGAGAGAGAGAGAGAGAGAGAGACAGGGGGAGAAACACACGGGGGGAGAGACACACGGAGGGGGGAGAGAGAGAGAGAGAGAGAGAGAGAGAGAGAGAGAGAGAGAGAGAGAGAGAGACAGGGGGAGAAACACACGGGGGGAGAGACACACGGGGGGAGAGAGAGAGAGAGAGAGAGAGACAGGGGGAGAAACACACGGGGGGAGAGACACACGGGGAGAGAGAGAGAGAGACAGAGAGAGAGACAGGGGGAGAAACACACGGGGGGAGAGACACACGGGGGGAGGGAGAGAGAGAGAGAGAGAGAGAGAGAGAGAGAGAGAGAGAGAGGGAGAAACACACGGGGGGGAGAGACACAGAGAGAGACAGGGGGAGAAACACACGGGGGGGAGAGACACAGGGGGAGAGAGAGAGAGAGAGAGACAGGGGGAGAAGGGGGAGAAACACATGGGGGGAGAGACACACGGGGAGAGAGAGAGAGAGAGAGAGAGAGAGACAGGGGGAGAAACATACGGGGGGAGAGACACACGGGGGGAGAGAGAGAGAGAGAGAGAGAGAGACAGGGAGAGAAACACACGGGGGGAGAGACACACGGGGGGAGAGAGAGAGAGAGACAGAGAGACAGGGGGAGAAACACATGGGGGGAGAGACACACGGGGGGAGAGAGAGAGAGAGAGAGAGAGAGACAGGGGGAGAAACACACGGGGTAGAGACACACGGGGGGGGGGGGAGAGAGAGAGAGAGAGAGAGAGAGAGAGAGAGAGAGAGAGAGAGAGAGAGAGAGAGAGAGACAGGGGGAGAAACACACGGGGTAGAGACACACGGGGGGGGGGGGGGGAGAGAGAGAGAGAGAGAGAGAGAGAGAGAGAGAGAGAGAGAGACAGGGGGAGAAACACACGGGGGGAGAGACACACGGGGGGAGAGAGAGAGAGAGAGAGAGAGAGACACGGGGGAGAGACACATGGGGGGGGGGGGAGACACGGAGAGAGAGACGGAGATGAAGTGCGCTCGTGTGTAAGGGGGCAGGAAAGAGTGTCCTCCATCTGTTCCTTCCTTGTGTTAATCATTTCATCTTCACAAAACTGCCATACCTATAATCCCTGAAAAGCCTTATTTCATAGTCTAATATTTGCCTGCTGTTACAAAATGGCCCCAAACCTCTCTCGGTGCTTCTTACTGAACCAAAGTAGATATTCTAGGATACTTTAGTATATGTCCTACTTAATGCATCTTTTTCTGAAATGGTATTCTGCACTTTGTCCCGAATCATGTATTAGTTTCAATAGCTCTTTGGTCTGAGTTCCATGTGTCAACTTATTTTTGAATGTCTTGCTCCAGTAC
The DNA here is from genome assembly GCF_021461385.2 of Schistocerca piceifrons. Lineage (NCBI taxonomy): Eukaryota > Metazoa > Arthropoda > Insecta > Orthoptera > Acrididae > Schistocerca > Schistocerca piceifrons. The sequence continues at coordinate 495,417,585 of NC_060142.1, read as the reverse complement.
CACATTTCCAGTCTTTCTATCTGTTCTCCTAGAATTGTCCCCACAGTCCATGTCTCATTTTAATGCTATAATGTTTTCAGGGTCTACTATTTCAAAACTTTGGTTCAATTGCAAGCCAATTTCTTCACCTTGTCAGTATACTTCCGATATTATCGTTGGTTTTGAGTGCTCTGAGGGTGACCCCCTGCATTAACCATCTGTCGGGCGCTGTGTATTAAACTGATTATATCGCTTATTCACGTGATTATTTACCAAATTTCATTAACAAAACACACAATAAATTAATAATATCTTTAAAGAAAGACAAAGAAATACAAGAGCACAACAGCAACAAAAATATTACTCATTCAGATTTCTTTTCGTCAGTATTGGACTGTGGTAACAAATGATAACATCGCCTTTTTTTCACTTGCTTCTTTATTACATTACACTAATTAAACTCATTATAAATGACAAATATCATAACAGAAAGGAAAAGATGACATTATAGCACAATAACAATGGTAAAATTACTTATTTAGTTGTATCATCGTCACTTTTGGACTGTGGTAACATATGAGGAATTTTACCAAAGTCAGAACAAAAATGTTAAATGTGCATCAAACATATTGGCTTTTGACACATTTTGCAACAATTTTTGTCGGTCTTTTCTTTACTGTACAGGTATTATACCTTTTCCTCTTGTTTGCAGTTCTGTTTTCTCCTTTTCTGCTTCCGTCTTCTGCTTCATCTTCACACGTCGTAGCCTCAGTTGAAGATCCCTGTGATCTCCTGTGGTGTCCAAACTTATTCAAACCAAGTGAGGTAGAACTAATGCATGAGATAGTTGTTTCAGGTATCCTTTTCTTCCGATACAATTCTCGTTGTTGTCACAATAGATTACTTATGCATTGATTCCACTCATATTGAACAGTGCAAAAAATTTAACCATGGGCCAACGGCGCACGTTTCTTGCAACATTGTACGAAGAGGTCAACTTATCCGTAGTGTCGACTCCATCTTTGGTGCTATTATAAAATGTTTAGCTCCAGTGTCAGCATCTATTGAATTATTTTCATGCAAAATTGATGCTAGGATCATACACTTCCCCTTTCTAGGAACATAGGAAACTAGATGACATTCTTTCTCGAAGCCAAAAAGTGAACTGTAGGCAGCCCTTCCTTTACTGATAGCAAACCTCGGAGGAATCTCACTCTTGTTTTTCTTCATATTTCCAACAAAAGAAAGATTTTCCTTCGTAGCTCTTCTGTCAAGCCAATACTTGTAAACCAGTTGTCTCCGTTCATATTTCGACCTGACTGATAAATAGGTTCACATAGTCACAGAACAACATCGGAAGGTTTATTGCTTACGTGATAAAATCCTTCTGGTTGCAACCCAGCGTATATTTCAAAATTATACAGGTAAAATGCTTGGGAATCCATAAGAGCATATACCTTAATCCCATATTTTTTTGGTTTGATAGGTATATATTGGCGAAAACTGCACCTTCCACGGAATCTTTGCAGTTACTCATCTACTGTAATATTTTCTCCGAGGTATAGGATTCCTGATGGTTCCGTACAAATATAGAAAATATTTACCGAACTGCTGTTATTTTGTCTAATTGTCTTCTTTCATCTCCTGTTGCAAGGTTGTCAAATCAGAGACACCGCATAATGAATTTGAAACGTTTATGTTCATTACGAGGCGAAATTTCTCAATGCTATCCCACCAGTTCCCTCAAATCCTCTAAGCTTTCTCTCTTACTTTTGTTTACTCCACGTAAAAATAAGATACGCGTTATTGTGGCCAAGATAGATACGAAGCCCACACCTACTACAGTAGTACAAGTTTATATGCCAACTAGCTCTGCAGATGACTAAGAAATTGAAGAAATGTATGATGAAATAAAAGAAATTATTCAGATAGTGAAGGGTGATGAAAATTTAATAGTCATGGGTGACTGGAATTCGGTAGTAGGAAAAGGGAGAGAAGGAAACGTAGTAGTTGAATATGGATTGGGGCTAAGAAATGAAAGAGGAAGCCGCCTGGTAGAATTTTGCACAGAGCACAACTTAATCATAGCTAACACTTGGTTTAAGAATCATGAAAGAAGGTTGTATACATGGAAGAACCCTGGAGATACTAAAAGGTATCAGATAGATTATATAATGGTAAGACAGAGATTTAGGAACCAGGTTTCAAATTGTAAGACATTTCCAGGGGCAGATGTGGACTCTGACCACAATCTGTAGATTAAAACTGAAAAAACTCCAAAAAGATGGGAATTTAAGGAGATGGGACCTGGATAAACTGAAAGAACCAGAGGTTGTACAGAGTTTCAGGGAGAGCATAAGTGAACAACTGAAAGGAATGGGGGAAAGAAATACAGTAGAAGAAGAATGGGTGGCTTTGAGGGATGAAGTAGTGAAGGCAGCAGAGGATCAAGTAGGTAAAAAGACGAGGGCTAGTAGAAATCCTTGGGTAACAGAAGAAATATTGAATTTAATTGATGAAAGGAGAAAATATAAAAATGCAGTAAATGAAGCAGGCAAAAAGGAATACAAACGTCTCAAAAATGAGATCGACAGGAAGTGCAAAATGGCTAAGCAGGGAGGCCTAGAGGACAAATGTAAGGATGTAGAGGCTTATCTCACTAGGGGTAAGATAGATACTGCCTACAGGAAAATTAAAGAGACCTTTGGAGATAAGAGAACCACTTGCATGAACATCAAGAGCTCAGATGGAAACCCAGTTCTAAGCAAAGAAGGGAAAGCAGAAAGGTGGAAGGAGTATATAGAGGGTCTGTACAAGGGCGATGTACTTGAGGACAATATTATGGAAATGGAAGAGGATGTAGATGAAGATGAAATGGGAGATACGATACTGCGTGAAGAGTTTGACAGAACACTGAAAGACCTGAGTCGAAACAAGGCCCCCGGAGTAGACAACATTCCATTGGAACTACTGGCGGCCTTGGGAGAGCCAGTCCTGACAAAACTCTACCATCTGGTGAGCAAGATGTATGAAACAGGCGAAATACCCTCAGACTTCAAGAAGAATATAATAATTCCAATCCCAAAGAAAGCAGGTGTTGACAGATGTGAAAATTACCGAACAATCAGTTTAATAAGCCACAGCTGCAAAATACTAACACGAATTCTTTACAGACGAATGGAAAAACTAGTAGAAGCCGACCTCGGGCAAGATCAGTTTGGATTCCGTAGAAATACTGGAACACGTGAGGCAATACTGACCTTACGACTTATCTTAGAAGAAAGATTAAGGAAAGGCAAACCTACGTTTCTAGCATTTGTAGACTGAGAGAAAGCTTTTGACAATGTTGACTGGAATATTCTCTTTCAAATTCTAAAGGTGGCAGGGGTAAAATATAGGGAGCGAAAGGCTATTTACAATTTGTACAGAAACCCGATGGCAGTTATAAGAGTCGAGGGACATGAAAGGGAAGCAGTGGTTGGGAAGGGAGTAAGACAGGGTTGTAGCCTCTCCCCGATGTTATTCAATCTGTATATTGAGCAAGCAGTAAAGGAAACAAAAGAAAAATTCGGAGTAGGTATTAGAATCCATGGAGAAGAAATAAAAACTTTGAGGTTCGCCGATGACATTGTAATTCTGTCAGAGACAGCAAAGGACTTGGAAGAGCAGTTGAATGGAATGGGCAGTGTCTTGAAAGGAGAATATAAGATGAACATCAACAAAAGCAAAACGAGGATGATGGAATGTAGTCGAATTAAGTCGGGTGATGCTGAGGGAATTAGATTAGGAAATGAGACACTTAAAGTAGCAAAGGAGTTTTACTATTTGGGGAGCAAAATAACTGATGATGGTCGAAGTAGAGAGGATATAAAATGTAGACTGGCAATGGCAAAGAAAGCGTTTCTGAAGAAGAGAAATTTGTTTACATCGAGTATAGAATTAAGTGTCAGGAAGTCATTTCTGAAAGTATTTGTATGGAGTGTAGCCATGTATGGAAGTGAAACATGGACGGTAACTAGTTTGCACAAGAAGAGAATAGAAGCTTTCGAAATGTGGTGCTACAGAAGAATACTGAAGATTTGATGGGTAGATCACATAACTAATGAGGAAGTATTGAATAGGATTGGGGAGAAGAGAAGTTTGTGGCACAACTTGACCAGAAGAAGGGATCGGTTGGTAGGACATGTTCTGAGGCATCAAGGGATCACCAATTTAGTATTGGAGGCCAGCGTAGAGGGAAAAAATCATAGAGGGAGACCAAGAGATGAATACACTAAGCAGATTCAGAATGATGTAGTTTGCAGTAGGTACTGGGAGATGAAGAAGCTTGCACAGGATAGAGTAGCATGGACAGCTGCATCAAACCAGTCTCAGGACTGAAGACCACAACAACAACAACAACAAAAATAAGATACAGATGAAGGCTTTCAATTCAATAATGCCTAATTGTTTTACGTCTCTTTCACGCTGGAATGAAGCATTGACGCTCTCAGTATACTGATTTGTACAGAAAAGTATAACACACAAAATTGCGTCATCTATGAGGCAATTCCAGCATTCGAAAGAAGTTCTTGCTGCTTTTGCCACACCTATAGGTCCAGATAACATGCGAATAATATTGAGAAGACGGGGGAGCACGGAGAGTTACCATGTGAAAAACTGCCTTTGGGCAGAACACTAATTGTGGTGCTTGTTGGCCGGCCGTGGTGGCCGAGCGGTTCTAGGCGCTTCAGTCCGAAACCGCGCGACTCCTACGGACGCAGGTTCGACTCCTACCTTGGGCATGGATGTGTGTGATGTTCTTAGGTTAGTTAGGTTTAAGTTCTAGAGGACTGATGACCTCAGATGTTAAGTCCCATAGTGCTCAGAGCCATTTGAACCATTTTCGGTGCTTGTTTCTTCTTTTGTTGTATAAGTATAATGCCCTTTTCTAAAAGAGATTAATGAATGTTTATACGTAGTACTAGCTCAGTGCCTGAAGCTTCACTCGCGTAAATTGTACTGCCTACGTAAATTTTTCTTTTTGTTTTTCTTTCATGAAATTTTTATGTCAACAAATTGCAACACCTTCTAAAACATTCACGCTAATTAAGCCCATAAAAGCATTGTCTTTTCCGAATGTACTTCTGAGCTGAAAACGATTCTTGTAGTTGAGGTCGGAGGTTTCTGTGAATCCTGACTTTTGAATTCTTATGGTGATGGTTCCATAGTCATAGCATTCCCTAACACATTTCTTTATTTCTAATCAAGACGTGAAATACCATTTTACATACATTTACCTTTAAAAATGTTTCAATATAATAAAGTTTTCTTAAAGATTTTCATTCCCTGTTTCACCCCCTTAGGGATTCAATATTCAAAACCAGTGAAACATATATTTTTTAAAATTTATAAGCAAGAAACCAAAAACAAATTTTCAGAGATGTAGCTTCAAATGTTTTCATAGTAAAATATTACCATAAAAACTTTCATTCCCTATTTCACCCCCTTAGGTGTTGAATTTCCTAAAATACTGAAACACGGATATTTTTATTTCTAACCGAGAAGTCATATACCAATTATTACAGATATAGCCCTAAATATGCTTTAGTACTTCTTTCATAATTACTTATTTTAAAAGAGAGCTTCCACCCGCTATTTTACCTCCATAGGGTTATATTTCGAAAAATGCTGAAACATGTATTTCTTTATTTCTGACCGAGAAACCAGATACCAATTGTCGTAGTTGTAGCTTCAACAATGCCTCAACAGTGATGTATTTTCAAAAAATCTTTTTTCCCCTATTTCACCACTTAGGGGCGGAATTTCGAAAAGTCTCTCCTTAAACGGTATCTGCAGTATAAGATCATAATCTTTTCCAAATTTCGTCGACCGGAGTGGCCGTGCGGTTCTAGGCGCTACAGTCTGGAACCGAGCGACTGCTACGGTCGCAGGTTCGAATCCTGCCTCGGGCATGGATGTGTGTGATGTCCTTAGGTTAGTTAGGTTTAAGTACTTCTAAGTTCTAGGCGACTGATGACCTCAGAAGTTAAGTCGCATAGTGATCAGAGCCATTTGAACCACTTTTTCCCCCAAATTTCCAGTTTCTATGCTCAGTGGTTTGAGCTGGGTGATGATGAGTCAGTTCGTCAGTTAGAAAATTTCCTTTCATGAGGCAGAACATTACGACCACGTACCTAATAGCCGGTATGTCCACCTTTGACACGAATAACAGCGGGGACGGGTCATGGTATGGAAGGAATGAGGCCTTGGTATGACGCTGGAGGGAGTTGGCATCACATCTACACACACAAGTCACTTAATTTCCATAAATTCCGGGGTGAGAGGCGCTCAGCTCTGATGATACGTTCAGTCAAATCCTAAATGTGTTCCATGGGGTTCAGATCTGGCGAGTTGTGGGGGGGGGGGGGGGGCACCACATAAATTGGAAGTTACCACTTTGTTCCTCGAACCATTCCATATCATATTCCTGGCACATTTTCTTGTTGAAAAATATCACTGTCGCCTGGAAACATGATTGTTATGAAGGGGTGTACGTGGTCTGCAACCAGAGTACAGTACTTCTTGGCCGCCATGGCACCTTGTACGAGCTCCACTGGACACACAGATGCCAACGTGAATGTTACCCAGGGCATAACGTAGTCGCCGCCAGCTTGTCTCCATCCCGCAGTGCAGATGGTAAGGAGCTGTTTACCTGGAAGACAACTGATTCGAGGTCTCCCATCGGCATGCCGAAGAAGGTATTGGAATTCTTCAGACCATCCCAAGCTCTGCTACTGCTCCAATGTCCAGTGCCGATGGTCACGTGCTCATTTCAGTCATAGTTGCCGATGTCGTGATGTTGACATCGCCACATGCATGGTTGGTTCAAATGGCTCTGAGCACTATGGGACTCAACTTCTGAGGTCATTAGTCCCCATAGAACTTAGAACTAGTTAAACCTAACTAACCTAAGGACATCACACACATCCATGCCCGAGGCAGGATTCGAACCCGCGACAGTAGCGGTCTCGCGGTTCCAGACTGCATCGCCTAGAACCGCACGGCCACTTCGGCCGGCGCCACATGCATGGATCGTCGGCTGCGGAGACCCATCGTAAGGAGTGTTCGGTGCATTTTTACTCTGTCCAGCGTTAAAGTCTGATGTTAGTTCCGCTACAGTTCACCGCATTTGCTGTTTTAGCAGTCTGCCCAGTCTACGACGTCCGACATCTCTAATGAGGGATGGCCGCCCAACCCCACGATGTCTGGATGTGGTTTCACATTGGTTTCGCCCAGTGTTGAAGACACTCACCACAGCATCCTGTGAACACCCGACAAGTCGTGTAATTTACGAATGCTTCTGCCGCATTTCCGGGGCACCACAGTCTGCCCTCGGCCAAACTCAGACAGATCGCACGCCTTCCCCATTCCACACACGAACAGAACGTCCACTGATACTACTTCTGCACCATGCGTGTGTCTGAGTAGCAGTTATTCCTCGCCAGGTGACGCTCCCGGCGCCTGGACGGGTTTATATCGATAGTGGTCATAATGTTTTGGCTGATCAGTGTATAGAGATTTGAAAATGCTCTCTATGGTGCTGTCGTTGGTGGCTGTGTTACAATAAAGCGCTACAGATGAAATGACTTAAAATCCAATTCGTGATTTTTAGGTAACAATGATAACCGTTACGTGTCTGTTGTGAGTAGAAGTTTCTTTTGGGGTTGTTAGTGTATATTCGGCGTTAGACCTTAGACGTCTCACTCTGCATCAGACCTTTGACATCTGACATAACTGACTAAGGTGTACAAGTTATACTGAGCAGACAGTTTGCAATTAAAGCAACACAAACAAACAAAATGGTTCAAATGGCTCTGAGCACTATGCGACTTAACTTCTGAGGTCATCAATCCCCTAGAACTTAGAACTACTTAAACCTAACTAACCTAAGGACTACATACACATCCATGCCCGAGGCAGGATTCGAACCTGCGACCGAAGCGGTCGCGCGGTGCCAGACTGTAGCGCCTAGAACCGCTACACAAACACACTAATAGACAATAAAATTATGTAATACATTATTCGTGTTACTATCTAGCCAAGTTCTACCATAAAATATCTTCCAGAACAAATTTTTCTTTCTGCAGTGGAATGAGTGCTGCAATGAAACTCCCTGACAGATTAAAATTCTGGGGCGGACGTACGGGCTGGCTGAACTTTTGATCTTGGCGCTGACTGTCCGACAACAGTAATCGTTTCGAGTGCCGGTCCGGTGAATCATGTTAGCCAATCGCGAAGTTAACGAATGACTGAATCTGAGTTTGGACCCTGAATTTCTTGCCATTTTTAACGTTATCTAGTCCAAACAACGCGTATCAAATTAGTGTGGCTAGTTCGATCTACGAAGACGTAGATTTTCGGCAACAAAGCGTCCTAAGGACGAGCCACTGCCAGCAAGCAGTCTGTCAGCCACAAGCTTCTCTGCGACTACACAGTGGCACATTGTTGATATCTTGGTTAGTTACAATGCTGTCGATGTTTGAGTGAAATTTGTTGGCTCTCGTAGCGTGGACGGACGCAGAGATTTATCCAGGAGGGTGGTAAAATTCTAAAATCGCCATGTTTGAGATACCTTATTTGGTGAGTTTGAAAACGTGTTGTGTTCCAAGCTCTAATTTTCAGAGGCAATATACAAAACTAATTGTATTGATAATTATTCACGTAGTACTTTTAAAATAGATCACTTTTATATCCAAATGGTATGCATATTTCAGAAAGCTTTTGATACTGTAATATGAATATGGATGCCACCTCTTTTATCCTACAATCTGAAATTATACACTGAAAAGCCAAAGAAACTGGTTCATCCGCCTAATACCATGTAGGGCCTAAGCTCGCAAGCAGAAGTGCTACAGCAGAAAGTGGCACTGACTCGACTGATGTCTAAAGTAGTGCTGGAGGGAATTCACACCATGAATCCTACAGGGCTGTCCGTAAATCCGTAAGAGTACGAGGAGGTGGAGATCTCTTCTGAACAACAAGTTGCAAGGCATCCCAGATATGCTCAATAATGTTCATGTCTGGGGAGTTTGGCGGCCAGAGGAAGTGTTTAAACTCAGAAGAGTGTTCCTGGAGCCACTCTGTAGCAATTCTGAACGTGCGGGATGTCGTGTTGTCCTGCTGGAATTGTCCACGTCCGTCGGAATGCACAGTGGACATGAATGGATGCAGGTGATCAGACAGGATTCTTACGTACGTGTCACCTCTCATAGTCGTATATAGATGTATCAGGGGTCCCATATCGCTTGAACTGCACACGCCCTACACCATCACAGAGCCTCCACCAGGGAGAGGATTCATGTGGTTGTCTCCATACCCGTACACGTCCATCTACTCGATACAATTTGAAACGAGACTCGTCCGACCAGTCAACATGTTTCCAGTCATCAACCGTCCAATGTCAGTGTTGACGGGCCCAGGCGAGGCGTAAAGCTTTATGTCGTGCAGTCATCAAGGACACTCGAGTGGGCCTTCGGCTCTGAAAGCCCATATCAATGATGTTTCGTTGAATGGTTCGCACGCTGACACTTGTTGATGGCACAGCATTGAAATCTGCAGCAATTTGCGGAAATGTTGCACTTCTACCACGTTGAACGATTCTGTTCAGTCGCATTGGTCTCGTTCTTGCAGGATCTTTTTCCGGTCGCAGCGATGTCGGGGATTTGATATTCTCGGTACGCTAGTGAAATGGTCGCACGGGAAAATCCCCACTTCAGCGCTACCTCGGAGATGCTGTGTGCCATCGCTCGTGCGCCGACTGTAACACCACACTCAAACTCAACTGAGTAGCCAATCTAACAGATGCGCCAGGCACTTATATGGGCGTTGCGGACCGCAGCGCCATATTCTGCCTGTTTGCATACGAGTATTTGAATACGCATGGCTGTACCAGTTTCTTTGGCGTTTCAGTGTATTATCATATAATATCACCCTTAGCAACCAGTGAGTTATGAAATGTAAATAGAAATCATCCACAAAAATTATTTTATTCCACTATTGTTAGGCTTACGAATGCACTGAAATTAAAAAGCTGAAATACAAAATTTCAGAACGACTGAGTAAACCATTTTGAATATCAACAAAAATGGCTGTTTGATGTTCCACGAAGTGGAAATACACGAAACAAACTTTAAAAAACAGTTTTGATGACATCTGCGACACAGTTTGCTTACGAAACCTCACATCTGTTCATATTAATGGGTTTATTGCATTGTTCCATACTCTCTATTTTTGATTATGAGTGGCATAGCTAAAGCTGGATAAAATGCGTCCCGAAAGCTACATTTTTTGGGTTGAAAGGTAGGGTTCAAAATGGTTCAAATGGCTCTGAGCACTATGGGACTCAACTGCTGTGGTCATTAGGCCCCTAGAACTTAGAACTACTTAAACCTAACTAACCTAAGGACATCACACACACCCATGCCCGAGGCAGGATTCGAAACTGCGACCGTAGCAGCAGCGCTGCTCCGGACTGGAGCGCCTAGAACCGCACGGCCACCTCGGCCGGCGAAAGCTAGGGAATCTCTCAAAATTGCTCTCAAGTTGGTCGATTGTATTGACTTTTAAGAGCGTAGAGAGCCCTTGTCTGTTCAGTTTATCACGTAATAGTCCAGTAAGGCCAACTGGATTTCAGAATTTGTAGCTCTATGACTGCATTTGGCGCGGTGTTGCAATCCATAGAGTTTGAGAAAGTTCCAATGCTTGGAGAGATCTTGATATTTCATATTTTTTATTCTGTTCCATCGCAAAGAATGAGATTATCTTTCTTCGATTGTAGTGTTTAGCTCCTAAGATTAAGTATAAATGTATACACCCACAGAATAGAGTGACCGCGTTCGTAAGAGAGCACTACAGTAGCTCAGCCGTGTGAAACTGTAGGCGAGATAAGAGACACAAGGTAGTAATAATAAACCAGATGTCGCATTAGAAACATAGTACACACTAAAGTATAAGTGCAACACTATACATGGTTGTCTTTTAAGCTGTCTCTACACCTGAGGTGGTGCTTTAACGACTTGTTTGTCGATGCATTTAGTTTGAACATACCGTACATTTAGCTTGTTTAAGACACATCGAATGGTAATTAAGGGTGTACAGCACATCCTTGTATGGTTACCAAAGAATTATAAAGATAAATATTTTAAAAAGTTAAGTTGATTTTTAAGTCAAAAAATAAAAAAAATTTTACTCTGGTTTGGATCATTCTCTGTGTGATTGAAATGTTGACATAAACCTGACTCTATATTTGTGCTTTATACGAACTGTTACTACTGTGGTGTCACCTGGTGGCCGATTATAACAATATCTTCCGTGTTATTTACCCAACCATAGGCTGTATGCGTTTTTGAAGCGAGTACGAGCATGCATATTCCGTTACTGCATATGATCTCTTAGGTCATGGTCGTTTTACTTTTGATATGTCGATACACTATGCCATGCATGTTCTTGGAATGTCTCTTTATTACGTGACACAAATTATTGTACACATGGACGATGTTCTTTGACGGAAAGTGAGTAAGGTACGTTAAGGACCATGTTACGTTAAATATGTTATGTGGATATCTCACACCCAATTTTGAGCTTACTCGGTCTATACTTTACAGTTCCGAAGATGGCAACAAGTCTGCCGAAACTGGTAATCTGTTCTACTAAAGCGATCGTGGCATTCTGAAGTTTATTACTGCTGTTTTCGCCTAGGATATTAAAAGAAGTACCTGGTTGTGTGAAATAGGATTTTTCTGGGATTCGTAACTCAACAAAGCAAGAGGGAAAGGTTATGATTCCTTGAAGATAACTTTACGTCATAAATGTTGATATACAGTAGGGCGCATAAGGGAGGCTGCCTTCACAGAGTGGTATCAGGGGATAACGCATACTTATAACCTTACAAAAACAAGCATCCTCTTTCAATATATCAAGTGGAATTTTATTTTGTGTCTACCGATAAGATACGATGCTTCATTTACTAGAAGGAACAATATTCAACTAGCCTTTCATGACTGCAGTGGACGGGAAGGATCCTAAATGTAACGGCCTGGCCTCTAAGATTAATTTAGCAAAACAGTAGCGCAATGACAATGCGAGATCCGTGACGACCGTAAGAAAACCAAATGCTGTTTTGATGAACTTATTTGTTATGCTTACGGAGGCCATGACAGGTTTTTTGCAATTCATGCGTTTCATTTATGGTCTTGTTAGGGCTGTATATCATTAAAAGAAGGAATTTGCAACATTAGTTTATTACAGCAAGCCTCAGTATTGATTATATGGCCGGCCGGTGTGGCCGAGCTTTCCTAGGCGCTTCAGACTGGAACCGCGCGACCGCTTCGGTCGCAGGTTCGAATCCTGCCTCGGGCATGGATGTGTGTGATGTCCTTAGGTTAGTTAGGTTTAAGTAGTTCTAAGTTCTAGGGGACTGATGACCTCAGATGTTAAGTCCCATAGTGCTCAGAGCCATTTGAACCATTGTTTACATGACTGGACTATCACTACATACGTAACATTATATCTTCATGAACAAAAGATGTCAGGCCTCTGAATAAACACTCGAGCTGGAAAAGGGGGAGAATAACAGAACTTGGCGGTTACTACGAGAAAATCACGTTAGTGGATACGAAGAAATGGCATGGACTGACTTGCAGTCTGTAATATTAGTATCTGTTTCGATAGCTCAAACAAACTTACATTCGATGATCTAACCATGCAGGTTCATAAAATCCATCTGTGTAAAAATTTCTTAGATCGGCGCTGAGCAGCGACCACCTGATATTTCAAAGAATACCTTAAGCGCCACGGCGCGGAATACGAATTGTTCATAAATTGTATCGATAGAGATATTTTGTGTTTCTTATTTTCTGACATCTGAAGGTTTGTAATCCTCTTCTGTTAACACAGTCGTGATATTTTTTAAAGAGACGGACGCGTATATGGCGTGGTCCGCAATCACTAATTAGTTATTATAAAATATTACTATTGTGCAGTGCTATGTAAGAATTTATGTGTGCAGCTAAGATGAAATGTCGAAAATGTTAAAGGACTTTATTTAAAGAAACAGTCAGCAAGGTATAAAATTGAAATGTACGGAGCCTATTGTTAGAAATACTGACTAAGGTAATTAAATTGGTTATTGTGCTCTTAAATGCTGTAGTGCCTTCTTATTACTTAAAGCATTTCTATACTATCCATCTCCTATTAATGGCAACAGAAATCACGGTGTTTTTATAGTTTTCATACAGCTACCAGGGACCGACTGCATGTCGGCCAACGTCATAGTTAAGGCAGAAGGCGCATTGCTATTTACCTTGTTTGTGATTTAAATCCAACTTCTTTTAATGTGTGGTGTAGTATAGCAAAGAAAATTTCCAGCTCTGTCTGGTCCCTTAGGTTTCTCTGTTCGTAGTTGCTATGTCTCATATCCGGTCTTGATCGAACATGATCACGACACAAATAAATTAAGTGGCAATGCGAACTCTGTTCTTGATCTTGAGAACGCTACGCCTTCTGCAAACGATTTCAGGTGAAATATAAATAAACTGTAACGTACAGTACTTCCGTTTTTTGAAAAGTCTTTGGTTTTCCCGACAAGAAGTGGTGCAAAACTCACAACAGATTTCTGAATCCTCACAAGAGAATAATAATTTGAAAGAAATATATATAAGAAAAAACAAAAACAAATAAAAAAATAACACCACAAGCCGCCGTTCGGGATAGATAAACCGGGAAATATTTGGCTACAGGAAAGGAAGAATAGCAAAGGAGGACCCCTTCCACATGTTAGGTAAATCATTGGATCATTCATCACACGATATGTAACTTATTACAGTGCACACGATGGGTTCCTCAACCACGCATAATTATTGTTCTATTAAGTAATACTAAAAGCAACCACTCGCCACGTGGTCTTAAAATCCGAAAAGAAGCAACTAGATCATACCTTGCAAGAAGTTAACAGTTACATAAATTATTCACTTCAGTCACGAAATACTGAATAATATAAGTCAGTGAAGGCGAATCAAGTGCATAAAAAGCGGATGAATTTTCATAACGTGGTTGTGAAGTGTCTCCTGGTGCGTGAGATCTAACTAGCGGACAAAGTTCGGGTGCTGAGTCCAACACAGCTCAACATTCAATGAATTTCACAAGCAAAAGAATAAAAAGAGTGGCGTAATAATAGCTAGAAGAACAAGAAAACGCTGATGCTTTCAAGCTTACGAGATTCCTGACTTACCATATTCATCGCGACTTTGTGTAAATCTGTGTCCACTAGGAACACATGCTTACCCGTTGATGGCAGGAACACAGCTCGACTACCGAAGTCTACATCTCTCCCTTATTCAAAGTGGAGATCCGAATTTGTGGGGGCGGAAAGTAGCGCTCTCCATTGTGGTCTGTGAGGTCGCGGATAATTACCGCGTGAACTACACTACTGGCCATTAAAATTGCTACACCAAGAAGAAATGCAGATGACAAACGGGTATTCATTGGAAAAATATATTATACTAGAACTGACATCTGATTACATTTGCACGCAATTTGGGTGCATACATCCTGAGAAATCAGTACCCAGAACAACCACCTCTGGCCGTAATAACGGCCTTGATACGCCTGCGCATTGAGTCAAACAGAGCTTGGATGGCTTGTACAGGTACAGCTGCCCATGCACCTTCAACCTGATACCACAGTTCATCAAGAGTAGTGACTGGCGTATTGTGACGAGCCAGTTGCTCGGCCACCATTGACCAGACGTGTTCAGTTGGTGAGAGATCTGGAGAATGTGCTGGTCAGGGCAGCAGTAGAACATTTTCTGTATCCAGAAAGGCCCGTACAGGACCTGCAACATGCGGTCGTGCATTATCCTGCTGAAATGTAGGGTTTCGCTGGGATCGAATGAAGGGTAGAGCCACGGGTCGTAACACATCTGAAATATAACGTCTACTGTTCAAAGTGCCGTCAATGCGAACAAGAGGTGACCGAGACGTGTAATCAATGGCACCCCATACCATCGCGCCGGGTGATACGCCAGTATGGCGATGACGAATACACGGTTCCAATGTGCGTTCACCGCGATGTCGCCAAACACGAATGCGACCATCATGATGCTGTAAACAGAACCGGGATTCATCCGAAAAAATGCACGTTTTGCCATTCGTGCCCCAGGTTCGTCGTTGAGTACACCATCGCAGGCCTGCCTGTGATGCAGTGTCAAGGGTAACCGCAGCCATGGTCTCCGAGCTGAGAGTCCATGCTGCTGCAAACATCGTCGAACTGTTCGTGCAGATAGTTGTTGTCTTGCAAACGTCCCCATCTGTTGACTCAGGGATCGAGACGTGGCTGCACGATCCGTTACAGCCACGCGGATAAGATGCCTGTCATCTCGACTGCTAGTGATACGAGGCCGTTGGGATCCAGCACGGCGTTCCGTATTACCCTCCTGAACCCACCGATTCCATATTCTGTTAACAGTCATTGGATCTCGACCAACGCGAGCAGCAATGTCGCGATACGATAAACCGCAATCGCGATAGGGTACAATCCTACCTTTATGAAAGTCGGAAACGTGATGGTACGCATCTCTCCTCCTTACACGAGGCATCACAACGACGTTTCACCAGGCAACGTCGGTCAACTGCTGTTTGTGTTAGAGAAATCGGTTGGAAACTTTCCTCATATCAGTACGTTGTAGGTGTCGCCACCGGCGCCAACCTACTGTGAATGCTCTGAAAAGCTAATCATTTGCATATCACAGCATCTTCTCCGTGTCGGTTAAATTTCGCGTCTGTAGCACGTCATCTTCGTAGTGTGGTAATTATAATGCTATTCTGGCACGTAGCCCGAACGCAGCATGATGGCTCGTGATTCGCCAAAATTTAGGCAGTGGGACCTCTTAGCGTCATCAAGGTGCAGGAGGAGGAAAGTTTTAATAGTTGGTACTGCTACTTGTGAAAATAAGTAAAGGGCCCATTTAAGGCATTGAAGGGAACAGGCCGTGCTTTCAAACTAAACGGTGTAGGCTGGAAAAAGACTCCATCATACACTGAAAAGAAAATGAAAAACTGGTACACCTGCCTAATATCGCTTAGGGTCCCCTCGAGCACGCACGCACGCCGCTGGGAGGAGTGGTGAAATGAGAAGGTGAGTGCTTCGAAGGAGAAGAGGACTAAACATCCTGAAACTTTAAAGATCAAGTTTCGTTGATTTTAAACGGAACTAATCTTCAAAAAATTGTAATTTATAGAGTCTCATTACTTGTTTTAGGAGAAGAGTTCTGAAAATACATTTCAACAAACGGAAAGGCCATGGCTGCTACTCGTACCGCACTGCAGCCTTGTTTAATCACAGAGGATGGCACACTCATAATTTGTTCTTCGTGGCAGCTAAATCGAAAACTATCCGTTATTCACGAGTGTAGAGGAAGACATAAACCATCTGCCTGCAGTTATGTGTCGTAATTAAAGGAGCAATTAATCGATCGTGCGTCTTCTCTGCGCTTCCACGCCTCGCAGCTGACTGCATTCTAGTGCGGGCTGCAGAATCCTCGTGGACGTGTTCGTTTGCCTCGCTCCATACGACTCTCTTGGTGTTGAAACTTCCTGGCAGATTAAGCTGTGTGCGCCGGACTGAGACTGGAATTCGACTTATCTACCCATGCTCGGATAGCTTGGCAAGGTTTTGCAGAAGTTCGAAATATGGCGCGTTCTTTAATGCGAGATGCTTTTAATAATTTCCACAACGTAATTCTGTCTCGAAATCTGGCAGAAAACGCAAGGAGATTCTGGTCATACATAAAGCACACCAGTGGCAAGACACAATCAATACCTTCACTGCGGGATAACAGAGGTGAAGTCACTGATGACAGTGCCACTAAAGCAAAGTTATTAAACACGGTTTTCCGAAACTCCTTCACCAAAAAATACGAAGTAAATATTCCTGAATTCCAATCAAGAACAACTACCAAGATGAGAAACATAGAAGTAGATATCCTCGGAGTAACGAAGCAGCTTACATCACTTAATAAATGCAATACCTCCGGTCCAGATTGTATGCCAGTCAGGTTCCTTTCAGAGTATGCTGATAAAATAGCTCCATATTTAGCAGTTATATACAACCACTCGCTCACAGAAAGATCCGTGCCTAAAGACTGGAAAATTGCTCAAGTCACACCAATACCCAAAAAGGGAAGTAGGAGTAATGCGTTAAATTACAGGCCTACATCACTAGCGTCGATTTGCAGCAGGGTTCTGGAACATATACTGTATTCGAACATAGTGAAGTGCCTCGAAGAAAACGATTTATTGACACATAGTCAGCACGGTTTCATAAAATATCGTTCTTGTGAAACACAACTAGCTCTTCATACTCATGAAGTAATAAGTGCTATTGACAGGGGATATCAAATTGATTCCATGTTTTTAGATTTCCAGAAGGCTTTAGACACCGTTCCTCACAGACCTCTTCTAGCCAAACTGCGTGCCTGCGGAGTATCGCCTCAGTTGTGCGACTGGATTCGTGATTTCCTGTAGGAAAGGTCACTGTTCGTAGTAATAGACGGAAAGTCATGGAGTAAAATAAAAGTAATGTACAGCGTTCCCCAAGGAAGTGTAATAGGCCCTCTATTGTTCCTGATCTATATTAGCGACATAGGAGACAATCTGAGTAGCCGTCTTAGATTGTTTGCAGATGATGCTGTCATTTACCGTCTTGTAAAGTCATCAGATGATCAAACTGACTTGCAAAACGATTTAGATGAGATATCTGTATGGTGCGGAAAGTGTCAATTGACCCTGAATAAGGAAAAGTGTGAAGTTATTCTCATGAGTACTAAAAGAAATCAGCTAAATTTGGATTACGCGATAAGTCACACAAATCTGAAGACTGTAAATTCAACTAAATACTTAGGGAGTAGAATTACAAATAACCTAAATTGGAACCATCACATAGATAATATTGTGGGTAGGGCAAACCAGAGACTGCGATTCATTGGCAGAACATTAGAAGGTGCAACAGGTCTCCTAAAGAGACTACTTACACCACGCTTGTCCGCCCTATTCTGGAGTATTGCTGTGCAGTGTGGATCTGCATCAGGTGGGACTGACGGATGACATCGAAAAAGTACAAAGAAGGGCAGCTCGTTTTGTATTATCGCGAAATAGGGGAGATAGTGTCATAGACATGATACGTGAATTGGAGTGGCAATCATTAAAACAAAGGCGTTTTTCGTTACGACGGGATCTTCTCATGAAATTTCAATCACCAGTTTTCTCCTCCGTTGCGAAAACATTCTGTTGGCACCCACCTACATAGGGAGAAATGATCATCACGATAAAATAAGAGAAATCAGGGCTCGCACAGAAAAATTTAAATGCTCGTTTTTCCCACGTGCCGTTCGAGAGTGGAACGGTAGAGAGACAACTTGAAGGTGGTTCATTGAACCCTCTGCCAGGCACTTTATTGTGAATAACAGAGCAATCACGTAGATGTAGATGTAGATAGCTGTCGGCAGAGCATTTCCCCGCCAGGTTCGAAACCAGATCCGACACCTAAAGTTTCAATTCAGCACACACTCCGCTGGAAATTAAAAATTCATTCTGGGGACATCCCATTTTTTGGTATGTTTCCACGTATCCGTGACGTAAAATCCCAGAGATTATTTTTCATTCTTCTTCGTACACCTATCACATAGTTGTATTTGCAAGTGTGATATCAACGACAGCGAAACTGAAAAGGAAAATTCCTGAATTTACTTTCAAATCTTCGTGAAAATAAAAAATCAATGAATACTACTTCGTGTGTTTGCATGATAATTTCTAGCTTGATATCAACGAAAACAATGCGAGACTGTTCGAGTTTTCATTTAACTATTTTCAATAAAATCTTTACGCTTAAGGTCGCAGTGTGAGCTCAACATTTCAGAAATGTGACTGTGTTTCACTTGCATATTTCAAATGAGAATGCTCCTCACTAATCTCTTTAGAGCTGCCTTCAAGATGGCCGCCGAGTAAGTGACGCCAGAAACCATTTCCAGAAAGTTTAGTGATTTAGACAGGAATATAATTTAGTTTAACGCCGACAACATATTAAATACGTGCATTAGTGTATCGTTTAGTCTTGACGTTAAAGGTTTGACTTTTCTTTGGGTATTTTTTCAGAAAACACGAAAAGATCGTAAGTTCGCGAAGTCGCGCTTAGGCTTAAATTTTGTAAACGTGTTTGTTTCTTGTCTCACGGTAATTTAACTAGTTTCTCGGTAACAAATAAGTAAACTACCGTAAATAGCGTAAAACTTCATTGTTTTAATACAGATTTCAGAAAAACAGCGTAACTTTATATCAGAAACTTGCCTATATACATTTGTTTATAGGCCTAATTCTCGTAACGTTTTTGGAGAATCAAAGTTAAAGTATCTCGTTTAATTGTCCTTTTTTTCATTCCATCGAGTGAAATATATAATAAATAGCGTATACCTTCATTGTTTTAATACAGAGCTCAGAAAAACAGCGGAATTTTAAATCAGAAACTTGCTTATATACATTTGTGAATAGGCTTAATTCTTGTAACGTCTTTCTTGATTTTCGGTAATTTAATTGATTTATTCTAGCTAAAGTATTATTTTTGCCATGAGTGAGAAGTGCCTGACTTGCCGTAGAATTGTTAGTTCCGGGGTTTGGTGTGATGGATGTAGTAGTTTTTTTCACTGGGGGGACTGCAGTGGCGTGGGTGTTGAGAAAGTGGATCAGGCTCATCAGTGGTTATGTAGGATTTGCAGCAGAGATAGGAAGATAGTGGAACAGGAGGGGAAAATTGCTGCCCTTCAGGCTGAGCTAGATCAGGCTAGGGAAGATCTGGACAGGTTAAGGAGGGAGAAGGGCAAAGAGAGGTGGGAAGTGGCAACAGGTAGCAGAAGGAACAGGCCTAGAACTAAGTCTGACAGTTTTGTGGTGAATTTCAAAAATAAGTTTGACCTGTTGCTTCAGTTAGAAACTGATGAGCCTCAGGCAGAGTTAGGTGTAGACAGGACACAACAAACTTTCAATAGGAAATTGAAAAAGAATGTAGGAAAGTCATCGAAAAGGAAGAAAGTTTTGTTGTTAGGCAGTTCTCACGCCAGAGGTGTAGGCCAACTTCTGCAGGAGGAATTAGGACCAGAATACCAGGTCACAAATTTTTTCAAACCAAGTGCTAGTCTGGATCAGGTGACAGAGGATTTAGGTTCACTCTGTAAAGGATTTACCAGGGAAGACACCGTGGTTATTGTGGGAGGGCCAGGGAACAGCATCGACAGAGATCCTGGGTACAGTATAGAGTGTGACCTGATAAAGATTGCGTCAGCATCGAGACACACCAATGTTGAATTTGTATCTGTCCTGAGACGCCATGACCGGCCTCATTTGAACTCTTCTGTTGGGAGAGTTAATTTGGAGTTGGAACGGCTGCTTGGGTCGGGTGCGGGGGCTCATATTGGTGTGGTTCCTGTTGATTATCTCAGTAGGTGGGACTATACCAGGCACGGCCTACATCTCAACAGGAAAGGGAAGGGGAAACTGGCTGGGGTAATAGCAGGAAATTTAAGGGGGGGAGGCACTGCCATGAATGGTAAAATACCAGTGGTTAAAGGTGTTGGAGCAGCACCCTTTTTAGGATAGGTAAGACAGAAAGATGTCAAGTTCTACGAGAGGTCAGGATTGAAACAAATCTTCAGTTTAGGAAAGAAATTAAACAGCAAAATTCTAGCACATTGGATCACCAATCACAGCTACCAATTATAAATTTTCACCAATCACCAGAAATTTTATCTCCACCAAGTTGTATCTCAGTCCTAGGTAATTGCAACCCAGTTGACATATTCTGCCTCTCTGAACACCATGTGACCACTGGTATAGGAACTAGGCCTAAGCACAATGAGAAACTCAGACAGGAGAGTACTGCAAATGTTAGAATAAGGAAAGCTTCTCATAAAAGTATAATTAAAAATAATGTAAGTATATTTCATCAAAATATTAGGAGTTTAAAGAATAAAGTAGATGAGCTTCTGGTTTGTTTAGAAGATTTAGAAGCTGAGAATGAAATAGATATACTATGCCTGCCTGAGCATCACATTGTTACTGATATGGATAAGGTAAATGTAAGTGGATATAAGCTCTCTGCACATGTAATGAGAGAAAATATGGAGAAAGGAGGAGTTGCCATATATGTCAAAAGTTATCATTGTGCAAAAAGTATAGAAACAAAAAAGTTTTGTGTAGAGAAACATATAGAAGCATGTGCCTGTGAGCTTAAATTAAATAAAGGCATATTTATAATTGTAACTGTATATAGGTCCCCATCAGGAAATTTTCATCTATTTCTGAAAAATTTGGACTCCTTGTTGTGCTATCTGTCAGACAGGGGGAAGCAAATTATTATTTGTGGGGACTTCAATGTAGATTCTCTGAAAGAGGGTAATAGGAAAAATGACCTTGAAGTATTACTCGGTTCTTTCAATTTGACACCCGGTATTGATTTTCCTACTCGGGTGGTAAAGGATAGCAGCTCACTGATAGATAACTTCTTTATAGACCAAGATAAGTTTAACCAGATAAATGCTCAGCCTGTTGAGAATGGTCTTTCTGATCATGGTGCACAGCTAGTTACAATATATGACATAGCTCCATTCAGCAATACTAAACAGTCCTCCAAAGTAGTACGTTCAGTCAACGATTTAACAATTGCAAATTTCAGGGAAAGACTACAGCAGTTAGACTGGGATGAGGTGTACCGTGAACCTGATGCCAATTTAAAATATAATTTATTTCATGACATTTTTGTAAATGCATTTGAAAACTGCTTCCCCAAGAAAATAGTTAAATATACTCGTAAGAAACCTTGTAACAAACCATGGCTTACTAAGGGTATAAAAATATCTTGTAACTGGAAAAGGGAAATGTATCTGACAGCAAGAAAGAGTAGTGACCCAGAAACTATCAAAAATTATAAAAACTACTGTGTTATATTAAGAAAAGTTATTAAAAAATCCAGGAGTATGTGTATCATGTCTGAAATCAGCAACTCTGATAATAAAATTAAAACAATTTGGAATATTATTAAAAGAGAAACAGGTCAACCAAGAGCAGAGAAAGACAGTATTACCATCAAATTGAATGAAAACTTTACGAACAAAAAGTCAGAAGTTGAAAATATTTTTAATAATCATTTTCTAAATGTTGTGGATATAGTAGGATCCAGGTGTTCATTAGAAGATGCTAGGCTGTTAATGGAAGAGGCCATACCTATGCAATTTGATACAATTGAAATCTCACCCACTTCTCCCTCTGAAATCAGGAAAATAATAAACTTGCTTAAAAGCAAAAACTCACACGGAATTGATGGCATTTCCAGCAAAATACTAAAAGCTTGTTCTCAACAGATGAGTAAGATTCTCAGCCACCTGTGTAATAGCTCTCTGGAACAGGGCGTTTTCCCTGATAGACTGAAATATGCTATTGTTATACCTTTGCATAAAAAGGGGGATGGATCTGATGTCAACAATTACCGTCCAATCTCCCTTCTAACAGCTTTATCCAAAATTTTTGAGAAAGTAATGTATTCAAGAGTAGCTTCACATATCTGTAAAAATGAGGTACTAACAAAATGTCAGTTTGGTTTCCAGAAAGGTTTTTCAACAGAAAATGCCATATATGATTTCGCCAGTCAAATTTTGAATGATCTGAATAACCGAACACCACCCATTGGGATTTTTTATGATCTCTCAAAGGCTTTTGATTGTGTAAATCATGAAATTCTGCTAGACAAGCTCAAGTATTGTGGCATGAGTGGGACAGTGCACAAATGGTTTAATTCATACCTAACTGGAAGAGTGCAGAAAGTTGAAATAAGTAGTTCTCATAACATGCAAAGATCAGCACATTCCTCAAACTGGGGAACTATCAAGAATGGGGTTCCACAAGGATCAGTCTTGGGTCCTTTGTTGTTCTTAATATACACTCCTGGAAATGGAAAAAAGAACACATTGACACCGGTGTGTCAGACCCACCATACTTGCTCCGGACACTGCGAGAGGGCTGTACAAGCAATGATCACACGCACGGCACAGCGGACACACCAGGAACCGCGGTGTTGGCCGTCGAATGGCGCTAGCTGCGCAGCATTTGTGCACCGCCGCCGTCAGTGTCAGCCAGTTTGCCGTGGCATACGGAGCTCCATCGCAGTCTTTAACACTGGTAGCATGCCGCGACAGCATGGACGTGAACCGTATGTGCAGTTGACAGACTTTGAGCGAGGGCGTATAGTGGGCATGCGGGAGGCCGGGTGGACGTACCGCCGAATTGCTCAACACGTGGGGCGTGAGGTCTCCACAGTACATCGATGTTGTCGCCAGTGGTCGGCGGAAGGTGCACGTGCCCGTCGACCTGGGACCGGACCGCAGCGACGCACGGATGCACGCCAAGACCGTAGGATCCTACGCAGTGCCGTAGGGGACCGCACCGCCACTTCCCAGCAAATTAGGGACACTGTTGCTCCTGGGGTATCGGCGAGGACCATTCGCAACCGTCTCCATGAAGCTGGGCTACGGTCCCGCACACCGTTAGGCCGTCTTCCGCTCACGCCCCAACATCGTGCAGCCCGCCTCCAGTGGTGTCGCGACAGGCGTGAATGGAGGGACGAATGGAGACGTGTCGTCTTCAGCGATGAGAGTCGCTTCTGCCTTGGTGTCAATGATGGTCGTATGCGTGTTTGGCGCCGTGCAGGTGAGCGCCACAATCAGGACTGCATACGACCGAGGCACACAGGGCCAACACCCGGCATCATGGTGTGGGGAGCGATCTCCTACACTGGCCGTACACCACTGGTGATCGTCGAGGGGACACTGAATAGTTCACGGTACATCCAAACCGTCATCGAACCCATCGTTCTACCATTCCTAGACCGGCAAGGGAACTTGCTGTTCCAACAGGACAATGCACGTCCGCAAGTATCCCGTGCCACCCAACGTTCTCTAGAAGGTGTAAGTCAACTACCCTGGCCAGCAAGATCTCCGGATCTGTCTCCCATTGAGCATGTTTGGGACTGGATGAAGCGTCGTCTCACGCGGTCTGCACGTCCAGCACGAACGCTGGTCCAACTGAGGCGCCAGGTGGAAATGGCATGGCAAGCCGTTCCACAGGACTACATCCAGCATCTCTACGATCGTCTCCATGGGAGAATAGCAGCCTGCATTGCTGCGAAAGGTGGATATACACTGTACTAGTGCCGACATTGTGCATGCTCTGTTGCCTGTGTCTATGTGCCTGTGGTTCTGTCAGTGTGATCATGTGATGTATCTGACCCCAGGAATGTGTCAATAAATTTTCCCCTTCCTGGGACAATGAATTCACGGTGTTCTTATTTCAATTTCCAGGAGTATATATTAATGACTTGCCATTCTATATTCCTGAAGAGGCAAAGTTAGTTCTCTTTGCTGATGATACAAGTGTAGTAATCACACCTGACAAACAAGAATTAACTGATGAAATTGTCAATACTGTCTTTCAGAAAATTAATAAGTGGTTCCTTGTAAACGGACTCTCACTGAATTTTGATAAGACACAGTACATACAGTTCCGTACAGTGAATGGTATGACGCCATTAATAAATATAGACCTTAATCAGAAGCATATAGCTAAGGTAGAATATTCCAAATTTTTAGGTGTGGCCATTGATGAGAGATTAAATTGGAAGAAACACATTGATGATCTGCTGAAACGTTTGAGTTCAGCTACTTATGCAATAAGGGTCATTGCAAATTTTGGTGATAAACATCTTCGTAAATTAGCTTACTACGCCTATTTTCACCCATTGCTTTCATATGGCATCATATTTTGGGGTAATTCATCACTGAGGAATAAAGTATTTATTGCACAAAAGCGTGTAATCAGAATAATAGGTGGAGTCCACCCAAGATCATCCTGCAGACATTTATTTAAGGATCTAGGGATATTCACAGTAGCTTCTCAGTATACATACTCTCTTATGAAATTTGTTATTAACAACCAAACCCAATTCAGAAGTAATAGCAGTGTGCATAACTACAATACTAGGAGAAAGGATGATCTTCACTATTCAAGATTAAATCTAACTTTGGCACAGAAAGGGGTGAATTATACTGGCACTAAAGTCTTTGGTCACTTACCAAATAGTATCAAAAGGCTGACAGATAACCAACAAGTATTTAAGAAGAAATTAAAAGAATTTCTGAATGACAACTCCTTCTACTCCATAGAGGAATTTTTAGATATAAATTAAGAAAAAAAGAAAAAAATACTTAAAAAATAAAAAAAAATAAAAATAAAAAATAAAGAAAAACAAAAAACACAAAAAATAAAGTTGTTATATTAACTTAAGTATGTTGTTAAATTAACCTAATTATGTCATGTGCTGGAAAATTCGACTCGTTCCACATCATTACGAAATATCGTATTCATGATCCATGGAACTAGTATTAATCTAATCTAATCATCTTCTGGCGAAGTCTTATCACAGTCCGTTTCTTCATACAGGGCGATTCAGCAGCCCCTACCGATGTCGTCTAATGCCACCCGCAGTGTTAAAACTGCCCTTCAAAAACAACGCGCAATACTTTCTTATTCTCTTGTTCGCTACGCGCAAACTATTAGTCCAACAGAAAAAATTAATAGGACCTTATGCAGGAAATTTCATTTAGTTAAATTTTATACCTGTATACATTTTCGCTGGAGGCCAAGGATTTCGTGTTAGGCTACTCTATAAAATCGTACAAAAGTGACCTTCAAACGCACCTCCACCCCCACACTCATCCCTCACCTCTCAGGATTTCTAGTATGTTGTTGGTGGCACTCCCCCTTATTAATGTACAAAAATTTCTGACTACACGAACTATTCCCAATGTTCGATATTCTTTGATCTCTGTTGATTAGGCAATGACGCCACGAGCATAGTCGCCTACGTCGTTAACATTATTAATTTAAAAGTGCTCAAGAGCGTAATGAAAGAAGAATATTTTTTGTAAACGTTAGCTAAACTAATTACGTTGACAGTTCCATCCAAACTTAACCCTTACAAGCACAGTAGTTTCATAGTCGGGAGGCCTGACGAATACAACGACGTTATTGTTTACTTTACATTGTGAAAATACACAAAATTTTGGGTAAAAATTACACAGACGTCAACTTTACAATTTGTAACTAGTTGACTAAGCCAGTGGCGTAATAAGGTCAGTCAGTGAAGACCAAAAAATGTCGAATGTGTGAAATAATTTTTACAGTCCTAAATATTCATACAGTGGTGAACGGTGTGCCATGGACAACATACTCAACATACTATAAATTCTGACCGATATGGGCTGTGTGTGGTAGTGGAGGTGCGTTGGAAGGTCATTTTTATGAGTTATTGTTGAATAACTCGAAAACTACGGCCACTAGCGGTCGCAGGTTCGAATCCTGCCTCGGGCATGGGTATTTGTGATGTCCTTAGGTTAGTTAGGTTTAAGTAGTTCTAAGTTCTAGGGGACTGATGACCACAGCAGTTAAGTCCCATAGTGCTCAGAGCCATTTGAACCATCTCCTCTGTAGGACTAATGGTTTCCGTGTAGCGAGCAAGAGGATACGAAAATATCGCTCGTGGTTTCTGAAGGCCAAATATGACTTTGCGACTTACATAAAACGACATAGAACTACACGTTTCCTGGCACTGAAAATTGCTGAAAGACAGTATTCATGCACCGTAAACCTCTAAGGTCTGAGTGACAAAAGGCAACTTTTGTTAGCAAATTGTTATTAATAACAATTACTTGATTCGAGGCAGAATAATTTACTTTCTCTGCGTATCTCTGATGACGTCACAAGCGATTTCTGCTTAGGAACGTCATCGCATTGGCTGTGAGAGGGCTAGATGGTCAATGCCTCTGCTAGACAGCGTGGAACCTATCGCTCGCTCATTACTCCATAGGTACTGCAGCGGTGATACATTCACTTCACGGATGTGAAATAGCAAATTGGAAATAAAGTAAAATACGCTCTTATCTGCAAATAAGAGTTACCTTACATCCTTCAAAGCAGAGATTACCGTGAAAGACTGTTACATTAGGAGAAATGGCAGTTTTGTTTGTGATATCTGCCACAGTAAATAGTTTTCCTGAATACATGTACGTAGGAGACGAGGTACTGGTGGAAGTAAAGCTGTGAGGACGGGGCGTGAGTCGTGCTTGGGTAGCTCAGGTGGTAGAGCACCTGCCCGCGAAAGGCAAAGGTCCCGAGTTCGAGTCTCGGTCCGGCACACAGTTTTAATCTACCAGAATGTTTCATGTGCGTAGGAGACTTTCTGGATTGCAAAGTATTCATTATTGTCAAGTAATCTGTCCACGTAGGCAATCACTTCTGTGTCTAGCGTGAAGTAGGTGTGTGCTGGTGTAGAGATCTGATTTCGGCATGCATTTGCTGCAGACTGGTTTATATTAAATAAGAAACTAACCGACTATGCATTTCCGAGCGCTAGCGTTGCAGAAAGTGGGATGTCGCGTTTAGGACACATTTTCAGTTTTGGCTTGAAAAATTTTCATAATTTACGTTGTCTGACTATTAAGATTCTGTTGTTTCTAATACCTCATAAAGGAATGAACTCAAGAAGGAATCATATCGCTCTTACCCCTATTTCGTTTAAAGTAATCGGTATAAAATAAGCTTAACGTTATGAAATTTAGGTTCAGTACTTGAAGTTATTACTATTATTTCGAACAAAGATAAGTAATATATGATTGTTTGTGTACTCTAGTCTGGTTAGTGACTAAAAGAGCAAATTTCAGTTAGTTTTCAAATTATTCGACATCGAGCCTCCACGTCCCATTTGATATTTAAAAGTTTTTACCATAGCAATTCGGACTCGCATTGCGGTTCGCGAAATCCAAGTATTAACTTGTGATCTGCTGGCGCTTAGCACACTTGAGTTGCACTCTGCAAGTTATTATGGCAGAAGCAGCGTGATTTTATTTCCTTGTGTTGGAGAGAAATGCGATTGCATTGAAACTGCTCATCCATTCGTAATTGCACAGGTAAGCCATGTGTTTATTAGAGGCCAGAATTAAGTATTGTTTAGCCCACACAGGGAGCAGTGACTGTTTATCCAGTGTAAAGATAACTGGTTTGATACATATTTTGATATTATACAGGGTGTTACAAAAAGATACGGCCAAACTTTCAGGAAACATTCCTCACACACAAAGAAAGAAAATATGTTATGTTGACATGTGTCCGGAAACGCTTACTTTCCATGTTAGAGCTCATTTTATTACTTCTCTTCAAATCACATTAATCATGGAATGGAAACACACAGCAACAGAACGTACCAGCGTGGCTTCAAACATTTTGTTACAGGAAATGTTCAAAATGTCCTCCGTTAGCGAGGATACATGCATCCACCCTCCGTCGCATGGAATCCCTGATGCGC
The DNA here is from genome assembly GCF_021461385.2 of Schistocerca piceifrons. Lineage (NCBI taxonomy): Eukaryota > Metazoa > Arthropoda > Insecta > Orthoptera > Acrididae > Schistocerca > Schistocerca piceifrons. The sequence continues at coordinate 495,389,115 of NC_060142.1, read as the reverse complement.
TGATGCAGCCCTGGAGAATGGCGTATTGTATCACAGCCGTCCACAATACGAGCACGAAGAGTCTCTACATTTGGTACCGGGGTTGTGTAGACAAGAGCTTTCAAATGCCCCCATAAATGAAAGTCAAGAGGGTTGAGGTCAGGAGAGTGTGGAGGCCATGGAATTGGTCCGCCTCTACCAATCCACCGGACACCGAATCTGTTGTTAAGAAGCGTACGAACACTTGGACTGAAATGTGCAGGAGCTCCATCGTGCATGAACCACATGCTATGTCGTACTTGTAAAGGCACATGTTCTATCAGTACAGGTAGAGTATCCCATATGAAATCATGATAACGTGCTCCATTGAGCGTAGGTGGAAGAACAAACTAAAATGAGCTCTAACATGGAAATTAAGCGTTTCCAGACACATGTACACATAACATCTTTTCTTTATTTGTGTGTGAGGAATGTTTCCTGAAAATTTGGCCGTACCCTTTAGTAACACCCTGTATAGGTCAGTGGTTGTGTGAGTGTTTTGGATTAGAAATCGAAATATTGAGATTCGTGTAAAGTCTATATAGTAACATAACAATCACATTTAGTGGGTCAGAAGCGTAGTTTTCGTGAGAATTACACATTATGTAGGTAATTATGCAGTTATGGACTCTAAACACAGCAGCGCCATATGATATGCAGCTTATGGTTACGTACAGATACTAGCGTGCATGAAGTTACACTAGGAAGACGACCAGACTGAGAAGGAAAAGTAATAACCTTCTTTTGAAATGTCACACTACTTAGACAGTCACACAAATAGAAAAGCCAAAGCATAAAGTTACAAACTGAGACCGTGCGCGCCTGCATTCGTTCCTCCCGCTGCCCAAAACAATTTTGCACGCTGTGAGGCACCGTAAGAACTACGCGACTTTAGCCCTCTGGCAGAGCGCAAGGATATGTCTGTACTAAACTACCGTTCTTCTGCAATTAAGTCGAACATTTCCTAGGAAACTTGCCACAGCGAAGGGAAAAAATTCAAGTCGATAAGCCCACTGCGTACTCTTTTGCCACAACATGTACCGCCCGCCCGTTGAGTTGAGTGATTCAGATGAAACGTGGAATCACATAGTCTCGGTTTCCTGTGTCGGGATGGTACTATAACTTTGTTGACGTGCACCTATACTCTTTGTGACGTGAATGTTTCACAACATCGAAACGAGACTTATGTCGAACGTTAGTTCGCTGAGGGGTTTGGCCGGCCTCTATGACCGAGCGGTTCTAGGCGCTTCAGTCCGGAACCGCGCTGCTGCTACGGTCGCAGGTTCGAATCCTGCCTCGGGCATTAATGTGTGTGTGGTCCTTAGGTTAGTAAGGTTTAGGTAGTTCTAAGTCTAGGGGACTGATGACCTCAGATGTTATGTCCCATAGTGCTTAGAGCCATTTGAACCATTTGAGGGGCTCGCTAATTTGTTGCACGTTTTATCCTCTTAACTTTTGCCTCAGCTGAGATATTGCAGCAGTGTTTCTTTTTGGTTTTGTAAATGGAACAATACACTTCCTTAAAAGCATTCGAAACGTCTTGAAATGACGAGCTCAGTGATATACCTGTGATTAAGGTTGGTGTTTCTATCAAGAGTGTGAAGTGTGCGATGAATAAGCTAAAACCGAAAAGCAACGCGGCCTGAATCAGGTGCTGTGGCGTAAACACCACCAAATGGTGATCTCATTGCATACTGAAAACGTTAATCATCCAAAACGCAACACAACCTTTTTACGCTTGGTTTTCTGAAAGCCTTGGGCCACTTCAGCGATGTTGATAAAACGTTACTAACTTAGGAATCTTATCAGATTGAACACGGAAATTTCATTTATGTCAACGTGCAAATCGTTAGAGACGAAACGTTAGCTAAGTTAGAGATCGATGTAGTGAAGCAAACTGTAGTGAGCTGTAATAGCGACAAACTCTCACAACTTTGACAATGTTGTAATTTACAGTGTATAAAATCTAAGTGTACAGTCACCACTACCAATATTTCACAAACCTCTACATGTATGAAAACACTTCTGAAGACCATGTCTATGCAAACATGAAGTGAGAGGAACGCTACTTCTTTCTATCGCTCCGCCTACATTCGGGAAGTCAGACTTAGCGATATTTTTATTCTTGGTGAAGTACCTTTCCCTTTTTTGTCTTGCTTTACTCTAGTTCCTCTGTTTTGCCAGTTCCACCTGTGCTCTCACAAGCCGGTCGCATTTTTTGTTGACAGCAGTATAGCCACTTCAGCCTGTGAATGTGCACGTCTTCCTGGGCGGAATGTTGCCAGGGGGCGGTCAGGATGCAAACCCATTCACCTAGACAAACTCTTACGCGGGCAGATAAAAAGGATTCTGGATTGACCGCAATTTTGCGTTCTAGAATACGTTTGCATTTTCGAGGCGCTTAATGTGTAGTTGAAGTTGTCTGAGAAATTTACATGTAAAAATACATTTGCGTTTACGAAAATGTTCTTTGTGTGGAGTGGGGAGACTTCGTGATCTCTGTGGCAACCAACTGCCCTCCCCCCCCCCCCTCACCCTCCCCCCGCCCGCTCCCCACTTATATCACGACCGCGGTCCTGTAGAGATTTTGCAATGAGCATAGCTTTTTGCTCAACAACCTTCGACTGCTGTGTATTTCTCCCTCACTTGAATGCAGTAATATATATTAACCAATGACGAAAACCGATTTTTTTTGTAATATTAGATATCAGCCCTACTAAAGGCGATAAATGATTTTGATACTTCCTGGTTTCCTTGAATCGCCAGAAAGTTTCGTTAAATAGCTCTTAAGTCAATTGCAGAAAAATGGAAAAGAAAACTGAGGATAGATAGGTATCAGTTTGGCTTTCGGAATGGTAAAGGCCCCAGAGAGACAGTTCTGGCGTGTGCTTAATTAATGAGGCAAAAACCACAAAAGATAAGCACAAACTCGTAGGATTTTTCGACATTGTAAAATCGTGCAAGATCTTCGAAATTCTGAGCGAAACAGGAAAAAGCAATAAGGAAAAATGCGTAATATGCAGTATGTACAAGAACCAAGACCACGTGGTCTAGGGCGCCTTGCCACGGTTCGCGCTGCTTAGCCCCTTCCCCTCCCCCCCCCCCCCCCTCCCGTCCCGGTCGGAGGCTCGAGTCCTGCCTCGGGCATGGGTGTGTGTTGTCCTTAGCGTAAGTTACTTTAAGTTAGATTACGTAGTATGTAAGCCTAGGGACAGATGACCTCAACAGTTTCGTCCCTTAGGAACTTACCACAAATTTCCAAACTTTCCAAGGACCAAGAGGGAGCAATAAGAACAGGTGACCATGAATGAAGTGCTTGCATTAAAAATGGTGTAAGTTGTGAATGAAGTCTTTCGCCCATACTGTTTAGTCCATACATCGAAGGAGCAATGGCGACAATAAAAGAAGGATTCTAATGTGGGTTTAAATATCAAGGCGAAAGGGTATCAGTGATGAGATTAGCTGCTGACATTGCTATCCTCAGTGAAGGCGAAGAAGAATTACAGGACCTGTTGAATTGAATGGACAGTCTAACGAAAACAGAATATGGATCGAAAGTAAATCGAAGAAAGATGAAACTAACGAGAAGTAGCAGAAAAGAGAACAGCGAGAAACTTATCGTTATCATTGGTGATCTCGAACTAGATGAAGGTAAGGTATTCTACTACCTAGGCAGCAAAACAAACCATGATAAACGGAGTAAGGGAGACGTAAAAGGCAGGCTATCATTGGCAAAACGAGCATTCCTGGCCAAGAGAAGTCTACTACTATCAAACATAGACCTTAATTTGAGGAAGTCTGAGAATGCACGTTTGGAGCACAACATTGTATGTTAGTGGATCATGGATTGTGGGAAAACTGAGAAAGAAAATCAAAGGTGTTACAGAAGAATGTTGAAAACTAGGTGGACTGATAAGGTAAGGAATGAGGAGGTTCTCCACAGGCTCGGTGAAGAAAAAATATATGGAAAACATGGACCAGAATAAGGGACAGGGTTATAGGACATCTGTTAAGGCATCACGGAATGACCTCCACGGTATTACAGGGAGCTGTCAAGGTTCAAATAGCTCTGAGCACTATGGGACTTAACTTCTGAGGTCAACAGTCCCCTAGAACTTAGAACTACTTAAACCTAACTAACCTAAGGACATCACATACATCCATGCCCGAGGCAGGACTCGAATCTGCGACCGTAGCGGTCGCGCGTTTCCAGACTGTAGCGCCCTGGCCGGCAGCTGTAACGGAAGAAGCAGTATGGGAAGACAGAGACTGAAATACACCCATCAAACAACTGAAGACTTAGTCTTCAAGTGCTACTCGGAGATGAAGAGGTCCGCACAAGGGAGGAATTCGTGGTGGGCAACATCGAACCGGTTAGAGAACTGATTACTCAAAAAAGCGAAAGAAATCAATTGCGTGACACATGTTCTCAAATATTTGGACGAAAGCTTTTCCATCGCTGTATTTCTTTTAATTGCAATTTCTTGTATGTTATGATAAACCGAAGTACTAAGTACCGATTTAAATAAATAAATTGTAAATTTATATAAAAACGTTAGGACATTTGTGATACTTTAAGTGAGGGTGATGGCATGTTATATTTAGAAGGGGTCTAGGGGCTTTGGGGACAGGAGACAGAGAGAGAGAGAGAGAGAGAGAGAGAGAGAGAGAGACAGCGGGAAACAGTGTCACCTCGCCGGCCACGGTGGTCTAGCGGTTCTAGGCGCTCAGTCCGGAACCGCGCGACTGCTACGGTCGCAGGCTCGAATCCTGCCTCGGGCATGGATGTGTGTGATGTCCTTAGGTTAGTTAGGTTTAAGTAGTTCTAAGTTCTAGGGGACTGATGACCACAGATGTTAAGTCCCACAGTGCTCAGAGGCATTTGAACCATTTGAACAATGTCACCTCCTTGCTCAGACCCGAACCCTGGATCCGCGTCTGATGAGAGCTGTTCTCGCAAACAAGTGCCACGCCAGCTACTCATCCCGTGGAAGTACTGGTCACTTTCTCCATCTGCATATAATCCGCGAAGCACTGTAGAGTACATGGCAGAGGGTACTTTCCAGCTTGTGAAATCGATAGCGCCCACCTGGTGGTGAGTCACTGGAATCCCCTGGCCCACTCGCACAGCACGAAACGTGTCTGGCGCCCAGGGGCACTTAGGGATTTACTCCGCCTCCACAGCGGAAGTCTCATTACGCTGTCTGGAGGGTTCGATCGCTCTCAACACCTGCTTCGTCATACGAAATAACAAATACTTCCTACTATCATTATCATCGACATCACCGCCCAGCTGCGTAACTACGGTATGCAACCTGGGTCACGAGACCTGGACTTCGTTTCTTTGGGGACGATCTTTAAGCACAGGCAAAAAAAATGAGGAAGGTCAAAATGAGAAAAGAAGAAGGGGAGGGGACGAAATAGGAGAGAGAAGAATAAGAGAAAGAACAAAGGGTTTGTTTATAAAATAATTTTTTTGCTACAGTCTCGATTTTGTTCCTATTTATCTTTTGTATTACACGTTTCAGGAAATGCTTCCCACTTTCAAGTGTTTTTTTTCGTGTATTATGCCATTTATTCATGCTGTTATCCACGTGTGAGATGCTGCGTTTTTCTGTTGCCTTTACTGTAATACACAAGCGATCATTTTTGTGACAAATCATCGATCTTTATATATAGTTAATGACGAACTGAGGAACAACTTCTACTTAAGGGTTTCTACCTCTAAATTCTCCATTAACTCTATTCAGAGATCGATAATTAATTACAAAGTTGCACGTATTTATGTGTTACAGTAAAGACGACCTCACAACCGAGCGAGGTGGCGCAGTGGTTAGCACACTGGACTCGCATTCGGGAGGACGACGGTTCAATCCCGCGGCCGGCCATCCTGATTTAGGTTTTCCACGAGTTCCCTAAATCTCTCGAGGCAAATCCCGGGATGGTTCCTTTGAAAGGGCACTGCTGACTTCCTTCCCCATTCTTCCCTAATCCGATGATACCGATGACCTCGCAGTTTGGTCTCTTCCCCCAGAGCAACTCAACGACCTCACACATCGAAAACATGACGAATAAATGGCATTATACACGAAAAACGCTCCTGAAAACTGGAATAATTTCTCGAAAGCCGTCGAGCTAAAGATAAGTGTAAAGAAATTCGTGACGTAGCAGAAAGAAGTTATTTTACAAATAAACCGACTCGTGTCCGAAACGCGGGTCAAATTGGACAGACATGTCAGCTTTAGAGGATCCTCTTTTATCAGGTCAAATAGACTAGAGGGAATAGAGGTGCCACCCTCGTACTAGGGAAAGAAGTTATGTTTTTGGAAGTACGGAACTATTCCCCTACCCACAAGAGAGCAGTACTGTGAATTAAGATACGTTTTGTACCATTCACCCTGTTATCGGGATATTGCTCTCCGAGAAGCAAGAAAACCGAAGCAGAGTGGAACACATTGTTGTTGCAGCTAGAGTCACCTCCAGTACTCTGTGGAAATTTCGACGTCTATAGCGCAAGTTGGGGAAATTCGTATACAGACGACCTAGGATAAAGTTCAGCTAATGAAATAGAATATAATTACCATGTAATTTTTGACGACCCTCCTACTCCAGTGTATCTTCCCCACAGATGTGTCTCCGTTGTAGATCTCACGTTATGCTTACCACCAATTGCAGGGGTTTCTGCGTCGTCGATACTGCGTGACACATTAGAATCAGATCATTTCCCTATTGTTCTGACGATCGAAGCGACGCCGATAGACATGAAATTTTTCCGAATACACGTCGAAACATCAAGAAAGCAAATTCGCATCTTTTTAAAAAAGTAACAGATAATGCCATGGCTGAAGTTGAAACGGTCTCAGTGTACGTACCCTAGTATGCATTCCTCAATGTATTAAATGAGGCAGCAAGATTCTCTGCCTTCAAACGAAATGTTAATTCGTTTCAGGTCCTCCGTGACACGCACGTAGTTGCCCGGCATCGTCTAGTACCTGCTAATGGCTACACGACTATTTTCTCCTCGCGCTGTCTTCTTCATGTCCGTTATATGTTACCTCCGTTTCAACAGGGCGCTTCTCAACTACCGCTAGGAAACTCTACTGGTAGCTGCCTGATACTGAATGAGTTTAGGGATCACGTGAAAAGAAATTCGTATGCGTTAATATTCTACAAGATACTTATTAATGTATGGAAATTTACTTACATACATCAGTTTACCTAAGTACGGCACTGCAGCTCTCTTGCACTCATTACTGTGTATGTTGCAATATTTACGGGTTACTTATTCTAGGATTGATTACAACTGTGTAAGTTGAAATGTCATGTTTAGTGCCGCAAATATTAGCACAAAATACACGCTTTTACACAGATTTCAATATGACAAAAACAGTTGTCAGAATAGCGCATCTCGTCAACATCAAAAAGTGAAATAATCCTAAACACAACAATATTAAATATTAACTCTCAGAAGGTTAAATTATCCTAAACAACACAATATTAAAGTTTAACTAGAAGTTTCTTTACAAAATTGTTCCTACACTTACGTTATGATGTTGGTCAGTGCTACGAAAATCGTCCGATTCCGGTTCAAAGTTCGATACTATTTTTAGGATGACAATCAAGTCTACGGTGGATGGTTAGTTATGTGACAAATTGAGCAAAAGATTACCCACGGTCACTCGAGTTTACAGTGGACGCAAGCTGGTGAGCCAAAAAGTTTACGCCTCTGCACGCGGTATTTACCTAAAGCTGCGATGAGCTGTCGTCTGCTAGGCCGTTCTCTTCCGCTGAAATTCCTATAAAACTAATTACGCCTTTGCTGAATCTTCCAGCAGAAACTTTCCCTATGTTTCTCGTTATGCGAGAGAACATGTACTCATCCCTAGTCTTAGAATGTGGCGATATGCATTCGCATTGTTGGAGCAGTGTGCATATTATAATGCCGTCTCAGTTCACGCAAGAACAGTTAACTAATTGGCTAGTTCGTTTCTCCACAGTTGGAGCTAAACGATGCTATAGCTAATTTCTAGCTGGATACCAGCTGCTGTGAATGCAGTGTTGACACAAATGACTCATCTGCATCGAAGAGAGCGTTATGCGCTCTATTCTGCACTTGACGCCAGTTCAGAGAAGAGTCCTCGAAATTTCCGTCTTGTCTTACTCATAGCCGAACTCTCTCCCCGCCTGGGTTCTTTCGTTCTTCATGTCGCAGGTGGTCTAGGGGTAGCGTCTTTGATTCATAACCAAAACGTCTTCGGTCCCGGGTTCGATCCCCGCCACTGCCTAAATTTTGATAAATAATCAGCATTGGCGGCCGAAGACTTCCGGCATAAGAAGTCAACCTCATTCTGCCAACGGCCTTGTCAAAAAGGGCGGAGGAGCGGATAGAGGTCCAGGGCACTCTCTTGTCCTAGGGGTGGGAAATTGCCCCTAAAGGCGGAAGAATCAGCAATGATCAACTACATGAGGATGCAGAAGGCAATGGAAACCACTGCATTAAAGACACGTAACGTGTATCCACAGGACATGTGGCCTGTATTTGAAGAAGTGTCATGGTGATCTCTCCATTGGCAAAAGATTCCGGAATAGTCCCCCATTCGGATCTCCGGGAGGGGACTGCCAAGGGGAAGGTTACCATTAGAAAAAGATTGAATAATCAACGAAAGGATAACGTTCTACGAGTCGGGGTGTGGAGTGTCAGAAGCTTGAACGTGGTAGGGAAACTAGAAAATCTGAAAATGGAAATGCAAAGGCTCAATCTAGATATAGTAGGGGTCAGTGAAGTGAAGTGGAAGGAAGACAAGGATTTCTGGTCAGATGTGTATCGGGTAATATCAACAGCAGCAGAAAATGGTATAACAGGTGTAGGATTCGTTATGAATAGGAAGGTAGGGCAGAGGGTGTGTTACTGTGAACAGTTCAGTGACCGGGTTGTTCTAATCAGAATCGACAGCAGACCAACACCGACAACGATAGTTCAGGTATACATGCCGACGTCGCAAGCTGAAGATGAACAGATAGAGAAAGTGTATGAGGATATTGAAAGGGTAATGCAATATGTAAAGGGGGACGAAAATCTAATAGTCATGGGCGACTGGAATGCAGTTGTAGGGGAAGGAGTAGAAGAAAAGGTAACAGGAGAATATGGGCTTGGGACAAGGAATGAAAGAGGAGAAAGACTAATTGAGTTCTGTAACAAGTTTCAGCTAGTAATAGCGAATACCCTGTTCAAGAATCACAAGACGAGGAGGTACACTTGCAAAAGGCCGGGAGATACGGGAAGATTTCAATTAGATTACACCATGGGCACACAGAGATTCCGAAATCAGATACTGGATTGTAAGGCGTACCCAGGAGCAGATATAGACTCAGATCACAATATAGTAGTGATGAAGAGTAGGCTGAAGTTCAAGACATTAGTCAGAAATGGGATACGGAAGTACTAAGGAATGACGAGATACGTTTGAAGTTCTCTAATGCTATAGATACAGCAATAAGGAGTAGCGCAGTAGGCAGTACAGTTGAAGAGGAATGGACATCTCTAAAAAGGGCCATCACAGAAGTTGGGAAGGAAAACATAGGTACAAAGAAGGTAACTGCGAAGAAACCATGGGTAACAGAGGAAATACTTCAGTTGATTGATGAAAGGAGGAAGTACAAACATGTTCCGGGAAAATCAGGAATACAGAAATACAAGTCGCTGAGGAATGAAATAAATAGGAAGTGCAGGGAAGCTAAGACGAAATGGCTGCAGGAAAAATGTGAAGACATCGAAAAAGATATGATTGTCGGAAGGACAGACTTAGCATACAGGAAAGTCAAAACAACCTTTGGTGACATTAAAAGCAACGGTGGTAACATTAAGAGTGCAACGGGAATTCCACTGTTAAATGCAGAGGAGAGAGCAGATAGGTGGAAAGAATACATTGAAAGTCTCTATGAGGTTGAAGATTTGTCTGATGTGATAGAAGAAGAAACAGGAATCGGTTTAGAAGAGATAGGGGATCCAGTATTAGAATCGGAATTTAAAAGAGCTTTGGAGGACTTACGGTAAAATAAGGCAGAAGGGATAGATAACATTCCATCAGAATTTCTAAAATCATTGGGGGAAGTGGCAACAAAACGACTATTCACGTTGGTGTGTAGAATATATGAGTCTGGCGACATACCATCTGACTTTCGGAAAAGCATCATCCACACAATTCCGAAGACGGCAAGAGCTGACAAGTGCGAGAATTATCGCACAATCAGCTTAACAGCTCATGCATCGAAGCTGGTTACAAGAATAATATACAGAAGAATGGAAAAGAAAATTGAGAATGCGCTAGGTGACGATCAGTTTGGCTTTAGGAAAAGTAAAGGGACGAGAGAGGCAATTCTGACGTTACGGCTAATAATGGAAGCAAGGCTAAAGAAAAATCAAGACACTTTCATAGGATTTGTCGACCTGGAAAAAGCGTTCGACAATATAAAATGGTGCAAGCTGTTCGAGATTCTGAAAAAAGTAGGGGTAAGCTATAGGGAGAGACGGGTCATATACAATATGTACAACAACCAAGAGGGAGTAATAAGAGTGGACGATCAGGAACGAAGTGCTCGTATTAAGAAGGGTGTAAGACAAGGCTGTAGCCTTTCGCCCCTACTCTTCAATCTGTATATCGAGGAAGCAATGATGGAAACAAAAGAAAGGTTCAGGAGTGAAATTAAAATACAAGGTGAAAGGATATCAATGATACGATTCGCTGATGACATTGCTATCCTGAGTGAAAGTGAAGAAGAATTAAATGATCTACTGAACGGAATGAACAGTCTAATGAGTACACAGTATGGTTTGAGAGTAAATCGGAGAAAGACGAAGGTAATGAGAAGTAGTAGAAATGAGAACAGCGAGAATCTTAACATCAGGATTGATGGTCACGAAGTCAATGAAGTTAAGAATTCTGCTACCTAGGCAGTAAAATAACCAATGACGGACGGAGCAAGGAGGACATCAAAAGCAGACTAGCTATGGCAAAAAAGGCATTTCTGGCCAAGAGAAGTCTACTAATATCAAATATCGGCCTTAATTTGAGGAAGAAATTTCTTAGGATGAACGTCTGGGGTACAGCATTGTATGGTAGTGAAACATGGACTGTGGGAAAACCGGAACAGAAGAGAATCGAAGCATTTGAGATGTGGTGCTATAGACGAATGTTGAAAATTAGGTGGACTGATAAGGTAAGGAATGAGGAGGTTCTACGCAGAATCGGAGAGGAAAGGAATATGCGGAAAACACTGATAAGGAGAAGGGACAGGATGATAGGACATCTGCTAAGACATGAGGGAATGACTTCCATGGTACTAGAGGGAGCTGTAGAGGGCAAAAACTGTAGAGGAAGACAGAGATTGGAATACGTCCAGCAAATAATTGAGGACGTAGGTTGCAAGTGCTACTCTGAGATGAAGAGGTTAGCACAGGTAAGGAATTCGTGGCGGGCCGCATGAAACCAGTCAGTAGACTGACGACCAAAAACATTAAAAAAAAAAATTAAATAAAAGGATCGTTCCTCTTATTTTGTGGAAACTCTCTCTACCAATGGCAAGGTCTGTGCCATTAAATTGCATCGAAACTTTGGCTCTCTTGTCCTTCCTAGCGCGTTTCCGCCAGTCGGACGTTTTGTGCCCGTTCCAGACGCCTAAATCCGTACATTGACTCTCTCACGTGTGTACCACTTATCCTGTTTCATATCCATTTGGAATTCCGAAACACAGTTTTCTAAAAGCTTTCTTTCCTGTCCTCCCTCAGATGGGACGTTACACTCGCTCTCCACGTCTGAGACATCTGGTCGGTCATTGACTTTCCGCCTGGGACACCCCCCCCCCCCAAGTGGCTTCCGCGGTACCCCCTGTAGCACTCATGTAAGGTGCGAATCTGACCTTTATTTATTCTCCCACCTTACGACTGGACAACCAGTCCTTGCTATCGGAGGTGTTTGCCCGTCAATGTCTGATGGAGAACGTCTCTAAAATAAATAAAATATCCTATATTCTTGCAAAAAGAAGCTAAAATTTCGGAAATATAGATACCCAAAATAGAGGATTCACGTGAATTTTGTGTTTCACTATGACCTGATTCATACTCTGAGGTGACAGAAGACATGCGTAGCTCCTAATATCAGTTCAGGCCAGCTTTTGCCCATTATAGTGCAGCAACTCCTCATGGCATGGACTCGGTCGTTGGAAGTCCCCTGCAGTAATACTGTCGTGCTGCCTCTACAACCATCTATAATTGGGAAAGTGTCTCCGGTGCAGGATTTTGTGCACAAACTGACCTCTAGAATGTGTCTCATTATTGTTAGATGTGATTCATGTCAGATGATCTGAGTGGCCAAACTGTCTACAATGTTCGTCAAACCTATCGTGAAAAACTGTGGTGAGTTGACATGATGCATTGCCATCCATAAAAATTCCACTGTTATTTAGGAACATGAAGTCCATGAACGGCTGCAAATCGTATCCAAGTAGCCGAACATAACCATTTTCAGTCAATGATCAGTTCAGTGGGACCGGAGGAACCAGTCCATTCTATGTAAACACAGCCCACACAATTATGGAGCCACTACTAACTTGCACGGTGCCTAGTTCATAACCTGGGTCCATGGTTTCGTGGGGTCTGCGCCACACTCTAACCCTACCATCAGCTCTCACCAACTGAAATCGGGGCTCACCTGACCAGGCCACGGTTTTTCAGTCGTCTAGAGTCCAACCGATATAGACAGGAGCCCAGGAGAGGCGCTGCAGGCGATCTCGTGCTGTTAGCAAAGACACTCGTGTCGATCGTCTGATGTCACAGCCCAGTAACGTCAAATTTCGCCGCAGTGTCCTAACGGATACGTTCGTCGTAGGTCTCTCATTGATTTCTGCGGTTATTTCGCGCAGAGTTCATTGCCTGTTAGCACTGACACCTCTACGCAAACACCGTGCTTTCGGTCGTTAAGTGAAGGCCGTCGGCCACTGCCTTCTACGTGGTGAGAGGTAATGCCTGAAATTTGGTGTTCTCGGCACACTCTTGACACTGTTTGTTCGGAATATTGAATTCCTTAATTATTTCCGAAATGGAATATCCCATAAGTCTAGGTCCAACTACCATTCGGAGTTCAAAGTCTGTTAATTCTCGTCGTGCGGCCGTAATCACGTCGGCAATTTTTTTTCACACAAATCACCTTAGTACAACTAACAGCTGCGCTAATGCACTGCTCTTTTATATCTTGTGTGCGCTATACTACTCCTATCTGTATAAGAGCATATCGCTATCCCATGACGTGACCTCCTTGGCAATATATTCCTCCCCTCAGATCTGTCGGCAAGCCATGACTTCTTCTACTTTTGTTTCGTTTTGGTCTTATTTACCTTCGATGAATATTTTAATGAGACAGTTTTTCTGTAGAATTTGTACAATAAATTTTCCTTTCCCCTTCCTAAAATACTTTAAGAACATTGTTGTTGATCTGCTATATTATTAAAAAACGTGAAAATGTAGCACCGCAAAAATATAACTGTGGTTATAATAATAATTACACATATTTATAAAGATCATGAAGAGTGTACTGGGTCTATATTATAAAACTTCATTTGTTTTAATATTCCATACAAGAATATATTCTACAATAGAAACAAGTTATCGATACAATGTGTAATCGCAGAATTCTGTTTCATGGATACGAAAGTAGAATGAATGATTCCACATCGACTAAACACATCTTCAGAATCTTTGGCTCGGAACCGAAAATGAGAATGCCGCTGTATATGAGCGTCAAAAAATGATCTTGAAGAAATAAGTATACAACCATAAGAAGCAGACAATAGAGACTGTCGCGAAATGCAGGAAGACCTTCGCAGAATCGATGATAAGTGCAGTTGACCCTGAACGTAGATAAATATAACGTAAAAAGTCACTGAAGACAGTAAATACAGTCAAATACCTAGGAGTCATCGTCGGCACCCATAGAAAGTGGAATGATTCTATAAAACAAATTTTAGGAAAAGTAGATGTCAGGCTGAGACTCATTGGAAACATCTTAAGAAAATATATTTCAACCAGGAAAAAAATGGGACGCTTGCCAAGTACGATTAACAGAAGAAGTAGAGAAGATCCAACAACAAAAGGCACGTTTCGTCATGGGATCGTTTAGTCGGAGTGAGAGCGTTACAGAGATTCTCAACGAATTCCAGTGGCAGCCACTACAAGAGAGGAGAGTTTAACTATTGGAAGTCTGAGAGCGTACGTTCGATGATGAGTTGGGCGACGTATTACTTTTCCCGCGTATGTCTCTTGAACTGACCACGATGAGAAAGTGAGAAAAATTAGAGCTGTTACGACAGTCGTTCTTCCCGCGCACCATTTGCGAATGGAACAGAGAAGGGGAAAATGAGTGTGGTGCCAGATATACCCTCCGCCACACACCATAAGGTGGCTTGCTGAGTTTAGATGCGGACCTAGATGTGCATCTTCAGAACAGCTGTAATGGCATTTGTGACTTTCCAAGACGAGAAAACGAACAATTGGAGGCAAATGATCAGATGAATGTCGCGCAAAACACAGTACGTTGATGAAAAACATCTGGATCCTACGAAAAAAGGAAAACTGATAACAGTCGTCATAATGATTGTAAGCTACTAGTCGTTCACAGATTGCTGTTTAACAATACTAAAAATAAGAGACACTTTTAATGTGCCTACACACCATAGAATAGCCTTCTATTTTCGTAAAGTATAAAAGGAGAATGAATGGCGCGCGCCACAGCACGGTTCGGTAAACCCTCATTCGTCTCCCTTTTCTCACAGAACACGCGCCGCTCGCGACACCCTGAGCCCCTGCAACAAACATCAGCCTGCCGGGCTGCCGGCGGCTGCCCGCAGTGGCGTAATGCTTTGTGGGTTGCCGCTACAAAGGCGCCACGCCTCGCAGGGTGTGTCGTGCCGAATAATTGCTCGGCTGCAGCTGAACACTCACGCTTCGTGGAATTAGGGCTGACGCGCTTTGCTGGATGCCAGTAACTGCGTGTTGCACGTGTTCCAATGACTCTGGCAGCAAAGCATGTAAATGCGCGATGTTAGCGTGTCTTGCATTCGCCTGTGAAAGTTTTGTATGAAGAACTACGCAACGAACCAAATTTTTGAATTCACGACCTCACAGTTAAAGATACATGCTTAAGTTGTTAGTACAGTCATTCGTAGACTAACGGAATTTCCGTAACTGTACTTTGTTGTTGTTTCCATCTTGTCTAAAGACTGCTTTGCTACAAGGTCTCCACGCTTGTCTATCCTGTGCATGCTTCTTTAAATATGTATAACTACTGCGCCCTACGTCTACGTAAACTTTCTTACTGGAACCAAGGCTTGAAATCCCTTTACAGTTTTTACCAAATTGACTATTCCTTGATGGCTCAAGATGCGTCCTATCGATCGATCCCTTGTTTTGGTAAGTTGTGCCATAAATTTGTTGTCTCCCAATTACATAAAGTAGGTCTTCATTAAACATTCGACCTACCCAATAAATTTTCAGTATTGTTCTATAATACCACATTTCAAACGCTTCCATTTTCATCTTGTTGTAGTTTTAATCATCCACGTTTCACTTTCGTACAAGGCTACACTACGGACAAATACTCTCAGAAAAGACTTCTTAACATTTAAATTTACATTTTATGTTACCAAATTTATCTTTTTTATATTTTTTATTTTTTGGATATGAGTTTCCTCTATTGGTAGTCCGCTTTTGATGTCCTCTCTATTCCGGCCGTCGTCAGTTATTTTGCCGTCGACACCACAAAATTCATCTATTACTTCTGTCATTTCCTGATCGGATTCTCTCAGCATCACCTGATTTCATATGTCTAAATTCGATCATCCATGTTTAATTTTTGTTGGCGCTCATCTTATAACCTTTTTTCGAAGCCAACATCAATTCTGTTCAGCCTCTCAAGTGAGTCGTTTTCCGACTCTAACTTTATTACATTGTCATCGACAATACGCAGTTTTAATTCCTTGCCCCTGAACTTCGCTTTTCGGATTTCACCTTGGCTTCTTTCACATTTTGACTGAAGTCTGGGATAGGTTACAAATCTGTGTCACTACCTTCTCTATTACTGTACCCCTTTCCTGACCTTCGGGTCTACTTTTCAGATTTCATCTGTGTTTCTTTCACATTTTGAGTAACGTCTGGAACATCTGGGATAGTTTACAACTCTGTCTCACTTCCTTCTCTACTTCTGTACCCTTTTCCTGACCTTCGGGCCTACTTTTCGGATTTCACGTTGGTTTCTTCCATATTTTGAGTAACATCTGGGATACCTTACAACGCTGTCTCACTTCCTTCTCTAGGACTGTACCCCTTTCCTACTCTTCGGGTAGCATAACAACAGTATCGTTCCTGTACAAGTTGTAGATAACCGTTCACTCCCAGTATTGCATCCCTGCTGCGTAAAGAATTTCAGATCTTGTATACCAGGGGACATTGTCAAAACCTTTCTGTAAATCTACAAATGCTATAAATACTTTGTATAGGTTTGTCTTTCTTCAGTCTATTTTCTGTCTTATAGGTCAAGCTTTTTTGGCGTATGTAAGTGGTGTTTCGATGAAGAACTGAATTTACATCTACCAGTCATACAGACAGAAGTTGCACAGTTGTGATCACTTCAAGTTGTCGGCAGCGATAGCACATTGAGCTATCTTTGAGTAGTGGTACGCGACAATCAAACAAATATAAAAAAATGGTTCAAATGGCTCTGAGCACTATGGGACTCAACTGCTGAGGTCGTTAGTACCCTAGATCTTAGAACTACTTAAACCTAACTAACCTAAGGACATCACAAACATCCATGCCCGAGGCAGGATTCGAACCTGCGACCGTAGCGGTTTTGCGGTTCCAGACTGCAGCGCCTTTAACCGCACGGCCACTTCGGCCGGCTAAAAAAATATACTCTTATCTGATTATAGCATGGTACAAAACTATGACATATTTTGGTAGTGGTCCTGGATTATTGCGACGTAAAGAGAACACCAAATTCAAATGGACATCATACATTGAAATACAATCACCAAACACCAATAGCCTTACTACCCGAGAATGTATTTAATTTAATTAGAATGTCCAAAACAAAGCCTCTAAAGCTGCCTGCTTCTAAAATAAATGACTTTGCCAACCCCACATAGTATCATAATCAGCCGGAGCAGTGGTTGCATTAAGCCCTTCTCCATGCATTATGTATCTAGCTGTTCACATACTTTCTAGTGCCGTCTAAGCATCTTCCATTAGGATATCTTCTCTCTCATTTTCTTTCTCTTGAAATACAGCAAAGCACTTACAGTACATGCTCAATAGCCTATTTCCTGACTGCATTTCCTGACCACATCCACTTAATTACAGCCAAAACTGTGACCTCCGCTCCCGTTTGTTGGGTGATCCATTTGTGTCTTTCTTTATCTCTCTTAATGATTCCTTCATTTTTTGAATGGTTCTTGCTTACATAGTGAAAACTGGCGCTACTAACGGTAGTATCCCCGTTATTTTTACCATAAGCACATTAAGCCTTTGTAAATCTTCCGTTAACTTGTTTCACTGATGATCCAGTCGTTGTCTTCACCTGCCCTAAAAAAACTTTGACTTCCCCTTTAACATTTCCCCTTTTCTTTCTGATGTATTTATGTGTCTTTTGTACTTTCATTACAGTTCATTTACAGATTTACATCCAAATTTGCTCTAAGGAAGTTCTTCTGCTCGTTTTTGAAATTTATCTGCTCTAGAGACAAACAGTTCAGCGTCATTCGCTAGATATAAATGATTTAAGTATGTTCCATTAACACGTATTCCTTCTTAGTTTGTACAGTTTCACAATTTGCAAACTTTCTCTAGAGTTGGCAGTGGAAGACGAACCTTTGACAATGCCACCCACTTTGTTGGCAAAAGTCAGAAATTTTCTTAAGGAAACGTCGACAGAAAATCCCGAGACAGAAATTTTGTAAAACTTGAATACTTTGCTTCTGCAAACGTCAGTAATAATCCGCAGGACATTGAGAGATCATTGTAATAATTACTACTATTTCGTTATTATTACTAGACGGTGTAATGAAGTAATGTTTTTTGTGTTGTAGTATGCGTGAGCGTATGACTGCAGTAGCGTGTTTGCGTGCGCGAATCTGACCGTTATCCTGCTAGGCTTCCTTTGCGTACGCGTGTCGCGATTCTTACAGCGAAGCCATATCTCCCCTCCCTCTTGTATCACACGTATATCAAGTAATTAATTACAGGTTACCAGCTACTTAAATTCAATAATGTGGTAGTGGCTGCCCCTATGTTTCCGTTTGTTCTGTGATTTACGCTTCCACTGCGCTAGTGGCTACTGCACGTAACGGTGCCCGCGAACCTCCGATAGCCGAGGTCCATTAAAACGTGGAAACCAATGTGCATTTCAGTATATACGAGACAGATTCAGCGCATATACGAGGGTTGTTCGGAAAGCAAGGAACGATGGATCGCGAAATGGAAACCACAGTGAAAATCAAAACTTTCTTTGCAGATTTAGCTACACCTTCCAGGTACTTCTCTACATAGTCGCCGCTCCGACTTAGACATTTGTCGGAGCGTTATACCAAATTTCCAACAGCATCGTCATAGAAGGCAGCCGCCTGTGCTTTCCGATAATTCTCCACGCTGATCAATAGCGCCTAGCCTGCGCCCAGCTTTTCATGTGAACAGAGATAATACTCAGGACGAGCCAATTAGGGCTGTGTTGCGGGTGATCGAACACTTTCCATCGAAAAGGCTGCAGTAGCGTCTTCACTGCCCCTGCAGAGTGTGGGTGAGGATTGCCATGAAGAAAGGAAGTGCGTGGCAGTTGTGTTAGGTGGGCTGCATTCATTAAGGCGAAGCCTCTCAGCGAGCCCTCCTACTTGGCGGGAGACATTGTTGTTCTAGGCACCTTTACTCTCTCACAGAGCGATTACAACTGAAAAGAGCGTCTTGATGCGATCGACGGGCATCCTAGACACTGCCCAAAACGTCTGTGAAAAGCCTCATCGGATTTTCATTGTAGTTTCCATTTCGCGACCGATCGTTCCTCACTTTTCGAGTAGCCCTCGTATAAGTCAAAACAACCTTCAGTGAAATTAAAAGCAAGGGCGTCAACATTAACTCTTGTGTTAAACACAGAGGAGGGAGTGGAGAGCTGCAACGAGCACAGCGAAGGCATCTAGGAGGGCGAGGAACTGTCTGCTAAGGTGGCAGAGCAAGACGTGGATGTATATTTGGAAGACATAGGAGACCCAGTATTACTGTCAGAGCTTGAGAAAGCATTTCAAAGCTTCGTAGGTTTTCAGAGGTATATAGCACCAGATTTTTACACATAGGTCACCCAATTCAGGTAAATTACGTGTCAATGGTTCGTGAGCACAGAGCTGACGCCCCACTGCGTCCCAAGTGTATTCCATCGGATTCAAATTTGGCCAATTTGGTAGCCAAACCATCAACATAAGTTCAATGTCACACTCCTCAAACCGCTGTAACACGAATCTGGCCTTGTGACGCGAATGGTTATAAATGCCCGAAGAGGTAATAATTGTCTGGGAAGACATCAAACACGAAGTGATGCAGGTGGTCCGTATAATGTTCATGTAGTTCACAACTATCGTGGTGCCTTCGAGTCCTACCACAAGTGACCATATGAGTGACACTCATAGTACAATACTGCCCGCAACGGCTTGCGTCAGTGGCTTAATGCATGTTTCGAGCTACCGTTCGCCTGAATGATGGCCTATCTGGTCACGATAATCAGCCCTCAGTAACAAGAAATGTGATTACCCGACCAGGCAACAGGTTTCCATTTATCCACGGTTCAATTTCGATAATCCTGTGGCCACTGCAATCGTAATTGACGATATCCTTGGGTCATCTACAGCGGAGTCCAGTACGAACAACGCGCTCTCAATGGCGTGTTCAGAAACAGTTTTGGCTGCACCAGCGTTGTATTCTGTTAATAGGTGTGTCACAAACGGTTGCCTATCGTGCCTTACAGAGCGGACAAGCCTCGGATCTTCATGTTCTATGAGGTGTGGAGATAATCGTTACCAGGTTCATAATAATCTGCCCTTTGTCAAAGTCACGAATTCAAACTTGCAGTGGTTATTGGTCATAATTTTTGGCTCTTACGTTTGTGTTGCCAACCTAAGTCTTGGTGAAAATTTCTCTACAAGTGCAATTGTAGATGTTTACAATGTTTCTTGTTATAACTTTTCTAAAATTTCTAGCCAAATATATAATGTATTGAAAGGGGCCTGTTTCAGCATCCTTTCATGTACCAGGGTTGTATGAAAAGTAATGCCTCCACCTTCGTAACTCTTCAACAGTTGGCATAATTGGTATGCGGCGGGTACTGGCTTGTTCCGTAGCGTCTTCTCTACAGCTCTAGTTGGCGGGAAGCCTTAGCATTGAACGGTTGTGTTGTTACAGTGCAAAGTATGGAACCCTGCTCAGACGGTCGGTCAACGCGATTTAAGCAACGTGCAGTCATTGAATTCTTGACCGGAGAAGGTGTCGCCCCAAAGGAGATTCATCAGGGAATGAACGCAGTTTATGGTGATTGTGTTGATGTGAGTACTGTACGTCGTTGGACGAGCAAGTTTAAAGACATTGAGGCGGGAACATCTGACCTGCGTGACAAAAAAAGCGATGGACGTCCTGTGACAGCAACCAACGAGTTTCACAAGCAAAATGTTGACAGACTGATTCAGGACGATCGTCGTATCACGTTATTGTTTTGCTTGGCTATCGAAAGATCTGTGCACGATGCGTACCCCGGATGCTGACTCCTGAAATGAAAGCGCACAGACTTGACGTTTGCCAGGAACTCCTCTCGCGTTACGAGAATGAGGACGCACAGTACTCACGTCAACAAAATCACCATAAACTGCTTTCATTCTCTGACGTATCTCCTTTGGGGCGACACCTTCTGCTGTCAAGAATTCAATGACTGCACGTTGCTTAAATCGCATTGACCGACCGTCTGCGCAGGGTTCCATACTTTACACTGTAACAACAGAACAGTTCAAAATTAAGGCTTCCCGCCAACTGGAGCTGTAGAAAAGAGGCTACAGAACAAGCCAGTACCTGACAACTGTTGAAGAGTTACGAAGGTGGAGGCATTACTTTTCAGTGAACCCTCGTAATTGTCGTTTGGAATACTTAGATTCTCTGCTAGAATAGCAGAGTGGTCTTCTACTACTTTTTTGTTATTTGTTTTCTCTACTGGGAGAAGGGACCAATTTTTATTGGTTCTTATTTATTGCGTTTCACATCAGCAACCTGTTTTATCCTTTTTTCGTAATCCCCACAACGAATAAGCTCATACGTGTGAGAACGTGTTGGTATTCGGTGTACGCTTGTGCTGCCGTGCTCAAAAGTATCTCAAAGGCCTGAATTGCGTTCCGCCTGATTTGCAAGCAGCCCACAAAACGTAGCTTTCTTGCAGGTCCTCTAATCAGTTTACATTACAGTCGTTTGACTATACGAAATGGTTACCAAAATTGATCACAGGAGAACTTTACTCTCTACGGCAATAACTGCATATCTCCAGATGCAAACAAATACCACGATACTAAAATATCAGGAAACACATTATTAGAGGTGAGACAGTCCTTCACGCTTCTAAAATCGAATTTTAATAATAACTGACATTTCTAAAATGTTACCTGAGATAAAATGTTAAAATGTATCTGAGAAAGCAAGTACCAGTAACTGTATCACATTAATCATTCCTAAAAAATTACACAAAGCTAAATTCATTTGGGAATAAGAAATTTTTCAAGAAGGCTGACAAAACTATGATAATACCAAGTAGTCTTGCTCTCTAAAACGATTTCCAAGCACCAACTAAGCGTAATTCACTTGGCGAGTGATATTAAATAAGCTGGCTAATGAACTAACCAGTTAGAAAAAACCGTGTTAACAGCGTCAGGCGGTCTGTCATGATCATCAACAGCGTACCATTAGTAATTTCACTGTATTCGTGATGTCGCGTAATCTATGTGGAGTTCGAAAGTCGCATATAGCCCTTGTCTAACTCAATGTGACATGAAAATCTATGTTATTCATGAGAAGGTAGTTGTGCATTTGTGTGAACTTCAAAAGACGTGGCCAACTGTTGTGTTTTGGATCTATAGGCAATGCAATCTCAGCAAAGCTTTCGTACCTGTCCGAGACTCGAACACAGCACCGATTTTCTTCGTTGACTGTGCGTAAAGGGTTCGGATGTACCTCTTTTTTAGCCAGTATCAGTTAGAAAAAATG
Organism: Schistocerca piceifrons; assembly: GCF_021461385.2. Taxonomy (NCBI): domain Eukaryota; kingdom Metazoa; phylum Arthropoda; class Insecta; order Orthoptera; family Acrididae; genus Schistocerca; species Schistocerca piceifrons. The sequence goes on along the minus strand of NC_060142.1, from coordinate 495,366,776 downwards.
AAATTGTCCAACAACTTCTGTTACTATTAACTGACCACGAAAAGTGTTAAATATGGTTTCATTCACAAGTACAAAATTGAAATGACATGACGTAAAGTTTTGTGCTGGACGGAGATTCGAACTCAGCACCTAACTGGATTGTTAACTAAGCACAATCAAATGCCAGTTGTTGAATTTCCTCACCAGTTGCGTGATGTCTGAAACTGAAATGACGAGACAAATGAATAATTTTGCTTTTCCGGGATTCAAGCCCAGCACCTATAGTCGTTGTTTTCTGGGCATGAATAGATATTAAATGTAGGTTTCTTTCACAAGTAGTGAAGTGAGCCAGTGTTTTAACTAGAAATAACGTAACGAAGGATTCAGTGGTGACTGGGAATCACAGCCCACACAGGTCGTCACGGACTACAAATGAAGAGAGGTTAACTATCTACACTACTGGCCATTAAAATTGCTACACCACGAATATCACGTGCTACAGACGCGAAATTTAACCGACAGGAAGAAGATGTGGTGATATGCAAATAATTAGCTTTTCAGAGCATTCACACAAGGTAAGCGCCGGTGGTGACACCTACAACGTGCTGACATGAGGAAAGTTTCCAACCGATTTCTCATACACAAACAGCAGTTGACCGGCGTTGCCTGATGAAACGTTGTTGTGATGCCTCGTGTAAGGAGGAGAAATGCGTACCATCGCGTTTCTGACTTTGATAAAGGTCGGATTGTAACCTATCGCGATTGCGGTTTATCGTATCGCGACATTGCTGCTCGCGTTGGTCGAGATCCAATGACTGTTAGCAGAATATGGAATCGGTGGGTTCAGGAGGGTAATACGGAACGCCGTGCTGGATCCCAACGGCCTCGTATCACTAGCAGTCGAGATGACAGGCATCTTATCCGCAAGGCTATAACGGATCGTGGAGTCACGTCTCGATCCCTGAGTCAACAGATGGGGACGTTTGCAAGACAACAACCATCTGCACGAACAGTTCGACGACGTTTGCAGCAGCATGGACTATCAGCTCGGAGACCATGGCTGCGACTGGCCGTTGTGGCCAAGCGGTTCTAGGCGCTTCAGTCTGGAACCGCGCGACCGCTACGGTCGAAGGTTCGAATCCTGCTTCGGGCATAGATGTGTGTGATGTCCTTAGGTTAGTTAGGTTTAAGTAGTTCTAAGTTCTAAGGGACTGATGACCTCAGCTGTTAAGACGCATAGTACTCAGAGCCATTTGAACCAATCATGGCTGCGGTTACCCTTGACGCTGCATCACAGATAGGAGCGCCGGCGATGGTGTACTCAACGGCGAACCTGGATGCACGAATGACAAAACGTCATTTTTTTGGATGAATCCAGGTTCTGGTTACAGCATCATGACGGCCGCATCCGTGTTTGGCGACATCGCGGTGAACGCACATTGGAGACGTGTATTCGTCATCGCCATACTGGAGTATCACCCGGCGTGATTGTATGGGGTGCCATTGGTTACACGTCTCGGTCACCTCTTGTTCACATTGACGGCACTTTGAACAGTGGGCGTTACATTTCAGATGTGTTACGACCCGTGGCTCTACCCTTCCAACGATCCCTGCGAAACCCTGCATTTCAGCAGGATAATGCACGACCGCATGTTGCGCGTCCTGTACGGGCCTTTCTGGATACATAAAATGTTCTACTGCTGCCCTGGCCAGCACATGCTCCAGATCTCTCACCAATTGAAAACGTCTGGCCAATGGTGGCCGAGCAGCTGGCTCGACACAATACGCCGCTCACTACTCTTGGTGAAGTGTGGTATCGTGTTGAAGCTGCATGGACAGCTGTACCTGTAAACGGCATCCAAGCTCTGTTTGACTCAATTCCCAGGCGTATCAAGGCCGTTATTACGGCGAGAGGTGGTTGTTCTGGGTACTGATTTCTCGGGATCTATGCACCCAAATTGCATGAAAATGTAATCACATGTCAGTTCTAGTATAATATATTTATCCTGTGAATACCCGTTTATCATCTGCATTTCTTCTTGGTGTAGCAATTTTAATGGCCAGTAGTGTATTTCCTTTTTACTGGTAGTTAGCAGCCGCATGTTGATCTTAAAATGATGTGAGGAACAGCCCTGAGTGTCACTGAGAGTCGAAATCTTCACATATATTTATTGCTGGCAACGCATGGAAAAACGTTAAAAAATCAAAATTATTTTCCAACAGCAGTTCGGTGTGGTTATGCTAGAGCCAGGTGGCCAAGAATTCGGCTCGGGGGCCGTGCCCCAGCACGGGTGCCATAGCGCTCTGCCAGGCTGGCTCATTTCCGCCACCGCCTCGCCACACTATCTGAGCGTGAGCAAGGGAAAACTGCATACGCGCCACATTTCAGTGGCGATGTAGTCGCACTGTGTGCGACTTGTTTTTATATTCTGCGTTTATCAACAAAAGAGATCAAGAACAAAACAAATTTTCAGTATTATTGAATTATTTTTGGCATGCTGATGACATACAACTTTTATCTGGTACAAACTGTCATCGTATTGACAGACGCAGACGACTTCACAGATTTCCGCACTCAGGTTGCCACGTAATCGTGACTTGTTTAGTTTCATATTCGATACAACGCATTTTACACACACATATATTGGTCAAATATTGCAGCACTTTTTCATCTTCATTACGGAGACCGGGAGACTATCTGAGGGAAGCAATGAAGACGTCCTGCAAAGTTTTAACGTTAAAGGTGTAAGTCTTTAAAATAGGAATTACCTTGAAGATCGGCCGGCTGCTGTGGCCGAGCGGTTCTAGGCGCTTCAGTCCGGAACCACGCTACTGCTACGGTCGCAGGTTCGAATCCTGCCTCGGGCATGGATGTGTTTGATGTCCTTAGGTTAGTTAGGATTAAGTAGTTCTAAGTCTATGGAACTGATGACCTCAGATGTTAAGTCCCATTGTGCTCAGAGCCATTTGAATCAACTTTAAAGGTCAATCAGCTACATCAGCACATGCACAGGGGCGATTCCAACTGAAATAGCAAACGGTCTCGAAAACAGCTCGAAAACAACTGTAAGAATTGCAGTGACCTCAAAAAGTTCGTAAAACTGTTCTGGTAATTCTTTCAAGTCCACAATGTGTTCTTCCAACTTCGCGTTATCCTTGACCCCAGTGAGCTTAGAGAACTGGACTATGTTTTCAGAATATGTCCCTTCTGCAACGCAGCTTTCTTTTTAAATGCATCCACATCAAATCAGAAAGAGGTTGTTTTTCACCTTGCAATGTCTTACTGTGGGCAGCGAGTCCCCTTAAAATTCGAGGTCTACAATCCAATCTGCATGCTCTAATTTTTGTTCCTGCACTCCTTTTTCTTTCATAAATTCAATAATAGATTCTCGATGTACAGAATAATGAATCCTGTCTGTCGATAGCTGTAATTTTTTGCTCTTTCATTGCCAACTATATCTTTAAATTCCTTCTGCATGCTGTTGTAATGTCGTTTCATAGCAATTGCGACTGCGTGATATATATTTCTCATCCCTCTTTTCTGTCATTTCCATTAATTTTGAAAGGCATGTGACTAGACTGCCTATTTTTGTGCAAACAGCCTCTGGACCTGTGAACGGCCTCCATATCACGAAAAACAGCGAAGAGTTAACAGATCTGACACGATTCCTTCAGATTGAAGAGAGTCGTGCCGACCGAAAAATGCTACACTCTTCTGGGTACTTCCGGGAAGGGACGAGCGAAGCCGAGACAAGCCAGGCCTTGGTCAGCCAGCGGCCTACAAACAACGCACACGTGAAGTTTTGTTCGCCGTGACCGAACTGTGCTACAGCTTGAAAATACTAGATGAAAACTTTTATGTCGGACCAGGATTCGAATCCAGACATGCATCTTACAAGGAGACCTTGAGGAGTTTAAAATTTAAGCAAAAAAACAAACTGATGTAACTATATCGTTATAAAGGGCTCAAACTCGCGAATGTAAAGTTTCGAGTTCGAATTCAAGACCAGGACCAAGATATTCAACATCTGAAGCTCAATTTCTACATGCTGTCACTTCCGCCTGTGTCATGGCCCAATCTATTCTCTAATTAGTAGTGAAAGGGCACCATGTTCAATGAGAATTTGAAACCAAGCTGCAATCGTACATTCTTCATTTGGAGCAACCAGAACTGAATACGATTTGTTTGTGCCGACTAAAAACCATCGCCAGAAACGGTAATCGAACCCAAACCTTAGTTATACCAGCCTGGCATCAATCCATCATACCACCTATAACACTACCACCTGCTACTGTTATACCATAACCCCAAAGCTGGAGGCAGTTCGTATAAATGAAATTATTTTGTTAAAGTAATTATAGTGTAAAGCAACAGAGCAGTGTTACCCTCTGAGAGGAATTTTATTTGTGTTGACTGTGAAATACCTACCGGAGGTAGCTTATCGGAAGTGAAAGTCAGAACTACGTAAATATTTAAACAGTAACAAACAATAATTTACTTAACTACACTGTTCAAAAAATAAAGAAAACGGTCGCCAACCTAATTAGGCAAGAGAATGATTAACATTCTTGTTCATGAAAATAAGTATGAGTAACTTAAACGGACAAACACAACCTATACTTTGCCACACGCGAGTGCAATGAACTCTGGCACCTGCGTATGTTCACGGTAAGATTGGAAGCTGACAGAGCAGAACAAACTATCTGCATAAATATAACAGATAACAATACACACTATTACTTTCAGGGCTTATTCAAACTGAATGGTCTTTATAACATTACTATTAATATTCACTGTAGAATCATAAATTGGACATAGGTTCAGTATTACTTTTCAAACATTTTCCTAGCTGACATAAAATTGTAAATGCAGTTCACTGCAAAATTATGAACTGATCACAGGTTAAGTCCCTCTTCGCTAAATACTTTTCTATTTAGAATGAAAGTTAAATGGCATTCACTAAGAGGCTACTTCTCACTGTCTTTTGAATAAAGAAATTATTGTTTTCATAGACAGTGGTCTTTCTATTAATCGGTATGTAATTAATACACAAGAGGAAACCAATATTGTACAGAATTTGACTTGAATAGCAAGAATAACTGAAATTTGGTATAATTAAGTAACTTTGTGCATTTGAACTACTTTCAGTGGAGGGGGGCCATTAATCTTGACCACTGTAGCAGAGAATACTAAACACACTTTCAATATGCTAAAGAAACAAGCCCTTAACAAGTATGAACATGTAACCTTCAACAGTTTTAGTTCTCTTCTCTTACTGCAGTAGAACACAACTTCACACGTCTGTAAGAAACTGACTCACCTTTTTGCGATTTACAACAAGCAGCAATGTGATCATTTACTAAGCAAAACTTTATAAGCCTCAGTTATAAGAACTTTTAATTTTGTAATTGGCAACAATATATTAATAAGCAGTTTTAATAAAAAAAATATTTTCAGCAAGCGTCATGTAATTGCTCACTCTCTTCCCACATTAACTTAACTTTCTTTCAATAAAGGACACTCGGTAAGCACTTTAGCGTGGGAGGGACCCTAAGTGGATATGTGACTGAGGATAAATCGCGGTAGGTACAAAAGTTCAGTTAAATTTACCTTGTATTTGAGTACACTAAACATCCAACGAGCTGATTCTTCACTGTACATTACTATAGTGGTCCATTACAGTGGTTGCGCAATGTGGTGGCAGTTGCATGTTGGTAGGTGGATTTGCAGGTAGAATTGCCGGGCTCGGTCATTTCTTGGTGGCAATGATAGACATCAATTCCAGAATAGCTCCAGTTCTTTATCCATCCATCCGAGGCATTGGAAAGTGGCACGGAAAGCCTCTCTCGGCACCAGCACAATATGCAGCTTTTACATGAGCAATTGATAGTTTGGTAGCTCGTCCCCGTCTGACTCTCAGTTCCACCCTTTCTGCCTATGCCAACCACAATTTGCGCGCGCTACTCAGTTCCGTTCCCGAGGGGAACCACAACATCTTTTACGTATGACATTACTAAGAACCCTAAGTGAAGGTCAGCAGTTTACATAACAGCAAAAAAATATTTTAAATAAAACAGAACATTTGCATATATTGGTAGTTCTACACAAAATTATTTAAATAAAATTATTTAATTTTAAAGATAACCAAAGAGATTATATGACAAAGACAAAACATATAATTTGCTCATAGGTTACACTTCCTACACTCTAAAAGACATCAAAGTTTTTACAAAGAAAGGAGTATACAGTTTTGTGTTTTCGATTCAGTCATTTATAGAAGCTCAACGATGTAACATTAAATAAAATAAAAGGCAAAATAAACCAGTAGAGCAGTGGAGCTATGGTGTTACACACCGAACTACACATGTGGCAGGGTCATGATTTTGGCTTAACACAGACGCGCCACATTGAATGAGAATTCTGATTCACTAACTCCCTGGATTCCATTATAGCATGTTCAATACATTCAGTTCCATATTACATCGAATTGCCATTAACCAGCTGCCTTGGCTACCCAAAGCTGAGGCTCCACTTGATTTTTTAATCACTGAAATAAAGTCACATAACGGCGATTTACTCAAACTGCCAACACTGTTATACACCGAAGCACCAGAAAAACTAGTAGGCTATACGCATGCGTATTCAAATATAGAGCTATGTAAACAGCTAGAATAGGGCGCTGCGGTTGGCAACGCCTATATAAGACAAGGAGTGTCGTGCGCAGTTGATAGCAGACGATTCGATTTGTTTCCGAAATATCTACGGATTTAACATACTTACAATAACAATGAATTCTGATGTCATTATAATCACATTTACAACACAGCAATTGAGATTTAAGTTCATTAAGTCAGATTATTCAATGTGATAGATTATTCACTCTGATACTAACTTCAACAGATGTCCTTTGAATTTCACGTTGTATGGTCTTTTGCAGATATCAGTAAAATAGTTAACTCAGGTGCGAGTAATGTTTGTCGTTAATCATGCAAAATTATTATTTATGACGTAAAGTGCCTAAATAGATAATTATTTATACGACAAACCATTCTTGTGAGGCTAAGGTTGTGTTCAACCAGGCTGTGTTGAATAGTACACTTACATTAATTATTTATCCCAAACAGAAAAGCAGCCAGGGTCTATCAGTATGCAGCACTGTTAAAAAATTCTGGAAGTTCATCGCCAATAATGGGCAGCATCTGGGGGCAGACTCAGCACGTGTGTTTATCGTCCTGGATTTTCGATAATACCTGGAGGCAAGTGAATGTGTTCAAGAGCTACCTTGATCTATCTTAACATTAGTGCTCAATTAAGATTGATATCACATGACATGACACTATGTTTTGTGAATAAAGCTACCTACATCACTTAATATATTTCTTTGTTTGTTGCTTCTTTTCAGCTGCTGCCGCCACCAGATGAAAAACTATGACTTCCTTTTGTGTGATGTTGGAATGATAGGCTGTACTCGAAATCCTTAAACAAACAAATTTCAGACCATAACTAGACTGCTATTATTAGCTACAGAGTAAAGCAGTGAAAGGAGACATGCTTAGTATTAACTACCGTAAGATGGAACTGTGTTGCATCCAAAATACGGAACTGTTGATGCCGTTCACATACTGTCGGGCAAGTTTGTGTAATAATCTGGTCGACAACGAACACACTTCACGAATGTGGTAGTTTAACATAATAAAAGTCTACAGCAATTGGATAGTCTTCACAAGCACCATCTGTCCATCTGTACTGTTGCATTCGCATAGCCAGATGTTGCTGTTAGTTGCGTTTCTCCAAAGCAAAATAAATACAATTGTATAAATTTTTTCTCGAAAGTAAAGAAATTACATATGAAAATACTTTAAATGTTTCTAAGTCACAACAAAGACACAGTTTTGTGGCGAGGCTTATCTGTGCGTGGGCGGTGGTCTACGAAGTAGTCGACAGGTTGTCGGCCATAGCGGCGAAATCGTAAAAGATCCGTCGGTGGCAAGTTGCACCTGTTGCATCGTCTTGCCTGGTACATGCTTCACTCGGCGGTATTATTATTCTTTCGTCATTTTCCTTTGAGTATATGCTGTTCGGCTGCAACTGGTACCATTTGGAGCGAAACCGTTTGTGTACGAAGACAACGTTTCTGATACACGCGATGCAGCTATTGACAAGTGCGCAGTTTTGAAAAAGTCAAGAATTCACTTCAACCTGCGGATCATAAAGTTACAATTCGTCCATTAAGCCCCACAGTCTCACGAATAGCTTCCAAATGTAAAAACTGCTTAGTTATTTTTATAAAGGCTGTCAATGTTTGAACGAGCGTGAAACGTCATTTAGTTGCAAATGAAAATACCTCGGAGTACATTACTCACTCCACAGCTAACAGTTTCGTGCAGCAGACAACAGTCATCGTCCACACGAGTACACTGACAGCTAGTTAGTTAGTTAGTTGGTTGCGTGTTCTATTGATCAATCGCACAGTACGGTAGCCGTTATGATGTGGAACGTGTCAAGTGCACAAGAAATGCACATATGAAACAAGATTTTTAATATATATATATATATATATATATATATATATATACAGAGTTAAAGATTAATATTTCTATTATTTACCCCATTCCCTTAAATGGCACAAAATGCATATACTATATTTATAGATTTATTTATTCCTATTCAAGAATTCATCTATGGTATAGAAGGAGTTGTCAAGGAGATATGATTTCAATTTATTTTTGAAGCTATTGCTGCTGTCTGCCAGACATTTTATTTCATCTGCCAATTTGTCGAAAATTTTTATAGCAGCATATTTTACCCCTTTCTGTGCGAAAGATAGGTTGAGTAAAGGATAGTGTAAGTCTTTCTTTTTTCTGGTATTATAATCATGAATGTCACTGTTTCTAAACTGGTCCATGTTGTTGAGAACAAATTTCATTAGTGAGTAAATGTACTACGAGGCTGTTGTAAGAATTACCAATCTTTTGAAAAGATGCCTACAAGATGTGCGACTATGAACCTCACACATTATTCTAACCACTTTCTTTTGAATAGTGAATACTTTTTGTCTCGTATGACATCAGAGAGTGAAAGTATGCAAAGTATGTTAGCTTACTAATTTCTATATCGTCAAAATTGGCGATTATTCTGATTGCAGAAGTTGCTGAACCTAGTCGCTTTAGAAGATACAAAATATAAATTTTCCAATTAAGATTCTCATCTATGTGTACACCCAAAAACTTAGTATGCTCTACCCTGTCTACTGACTTCTGTTGACGTGTTATATTTATTGAAGGAACTGTACTTTTTGCAGCAGGAAATTGGATGTACTGTGTTTTTTCAAAGTTTATAGCAAGCCCATTTGCAGAAAACCAATTAATGACTTTTGCAAAGACCTTATTTGTATAATTTTCAATTGGAGTTTCTTTTACCAGATTAATAATGATGCTTGTATCATCAGCAAACAGTGTCAGTTCAGCTTCTTGTTTCAGATAAGAAGGGAGGTCGTTCACATATATCAAGAACAGAAGGGGACCCATGATTGAAACCTGTGGAACACCTAATGTAATTTCACCCCAGTTAGATGAAGTGACAAACTTATTAAAATAACTTGACCCATATAAGGAAACTTTTTCTTCCTGTTCTGTAGGTACGACTTAAACCACTCATATGCTATTCCATTTATACCATAGAACTGTAATTTCTGTAATATAATGTCATGGTTCACACGATCAAATGCTTTGGACAAGTCACAGAAAATTCCTATGGGTGACATTTTACTATTTAAGGACTCTATTACGTGGACAGTGAAATTGTTTGTTGCTGTCTCAGTAGAACAACATTTTTGAAATCCGAACTGTGATTTACTAAGTATCCCATTACTGGTGAGATGGCTAACCACTCTTGAGTACATTACTTCCCGGAAAATTTTTGAAAATGCTGTAAGCAAGGATACTGACCGATAATTATTGACATCTGTGGTGTCCCCTTTTTGTAGAGCGGCCTGGCAATGGCATATTTTAACCTGTCTGGGAAAATACCTTGAGTTAGTGATGCATTACATATGTGACTCAGAACATCAGCTGTAATTGCTCCACATTGTTTTAATATCTTATCAGAGATGTCATCTACTCCAACTGAACATTTATTTTTCAAAGATTTAATAATTTTACATATTTCACAAGAGGTTATTAGGTGAAACTTAATCTAACTAATTTTTTTCAAAACAGACTCTTCCATGTACTGTCTGGCTTTTTCTTTTGAGCTGTTCTCAGCAATTTTTTCTCCTACACAGTTCAGTTTGCAGCCCTACAAGACCCTCAAACCGCTCAACATAGTCTAACACTTTCTTCTCATAATGACCACGTCAATATTAAGTTCACGTCGTGTCCGGAAAGTAAGAGCTCCACCGTAATTTGCGTACGTTTTCACTGCGTACCCGCGCGAACTTGTCTCCGCTCTCTCTGTGTCGGCTCTCTCACACTATCAACGTAAACGTTGGTTGTAATTGAACTTCCGCTACTTGAGAACTTCATAATAATGATGGTCAGACTGTGCGCTGCAGGATTTGCGTTGTTAGTAGAGTTAGTATCATGACTTGCCGCTAGGCGCCGGTACTGTGCGTCGATGTGGTGTTGGAAACAAGCACCAGTCGACAGCTGCAGACAGCTAGAGATGGCAAAGTCATTCTTTTTAGGCGACCATTCCTTTCGAAATATTTCTTCTTACTGGAATAATTCAGTGCACTAGTTCAAATGAAGTACACAGTTAATTTTTATTGTTAAAGTACCAATTAATAAGATCACTTAGAAAAACCCTTAAACTAATAAATCAGAAGCAAAATCTTATTACCAACAGAAGATAAGGTCTGGAAAAAGGAAAAACTAATACCTATTCAAATGTTCACAAGAACTAATTCCTAAGATTCCTCCAGACTGTAGTGGATGCAGATGGTCGTCACATTGATTAACTTTTGTAACCTGCAACGTAAACACGGTACTCATTTAACAAATGTTATCCTATTATGTGGAAACTAAAATGTGTTTCCCTCAATGCTTCATTCGTTATTTCTCATCCGCGTGTCCTTACAAATATTTCCGCAAACTTTCATTGTCCTACAATCACTTTTTTGTCATGGTGGCCCGCTCACTAGTGATAGTGTGATCATAACCGCTTTCACTGTTCATACGCTATTTGTCCTCTACATACGTTTTACACACATACGTTGGGGTCAGAGCTATTACAAAGATTACTGCATACTCACAAAATATAAATAAAGACATAATAGCCGCTATGTCCACCTTTGACACGGATAACAGCGGTGACACTCCGTGTAATGGAAGCAATGAGACCTTGGTAGGTGGAAGGAAGTTGGCACCACATCTGCACACATAAGTCACGTAATTCCCATAAATTACGGGGAGGGGGGCGATGAGCTCTGACGCCGCGTTCAATCGCATCCCATATGTGTTCGATTGGGTTCAAATCTGGTGTGTAGCGGGGCCAGCATATCAATTGGAACTCGCCACTGTGTTTCTCGAATCACTCCATCACACTACTGGTCTTGTTACATGGCGCATTATCTTGCTGAACAATGCCACTGCTGTCGGGAAACATGACCATCATGAAGGGGTGTACGTGGTCTGCAACTACAGCACGATACTTCTTGGCCGACATGGTGCCTTGTACGAGCTCCACTAGACCCATAGATACCCATGTGAATGTTCCTCAGAGCTAATGGAGCCGCCGCCAGCTTGTCTCTGTCCCACAGTAAAGCTGTCAAGGAACTGTTACCCTGGAAGACGAGGGATTCGCGCCCCCCATCGACATGATGAAGAAGGTGTCGGGATTCATCAGACCATGCAACGCTCTGCCACTGTGTCAACATCCAGTGCCGATGGCCACATGCCTATTTCAGTCGTAGTTGCCGACATCGTGGTGTTAACATTGGCACATGCAGAGGTCATCGGCTGGGGAGGTCCATCATCAGGAGTCTTCGGTCCACTGTGTTTTCAGACACGCTTGTACTCTGCTCAGCATTAAAGTCTGATGCTAGTTCCACCACAGTTCGCTGCCTGTATTGTTTTATCAGTCTGCCCAGCCTACGAGACCGACATCTGTAATGAGGGATGGCCGCCCAACCCACGACGTCTGGACGTTGTTTCACCTTTGTTTCGCCACGTGTTGGGTATACTCACCATAGAGTACGCGCCTCCCCATTCTACACACGGACAGCACGTTCACTCATACTGCATGCACCGTGCGTGTGTCTTACTAGCAGTCATTCGTCGCCAGGTGACGCTGCTATTCGCCTGGGCGTGTCTATATCGATAGTTGGTCGGTTTTCATAATGATCGGGCTGATCAGTGTATATCGCTTGAAAACTAGTCAAGTTACAAATCAATTCCCGAAAAATAAAGTAACATGAAAAAGAATATACTGCATCTCTGGTAAATTATACACAGAAAAAATGCGTTTATTTTATGTGTGATTCGACGGATTAGATTACTGGTAGAACATATGCTTAGACAGCCATGGTAACTACCTGGGCAAGCAATATATACCAGTGACTCAGTAACTTTATGTATCTCTCTATTTTCATGAAGAAATATTTTCGGAGGACTTGGTACGTTATTTCTTCAACCAATCTCGTTCAATACATTCAATTTTCAGTTCATATACAGGGTGAGGCAGCTAAGTCATAACACCCCTTGTATCTCCCCAACCGCAATGGATACAAAGATGCCGTTTGGACAGTGAATTGCAGGGACAGGGGCTACTTGAATACATCACATTTCATATTTGTGCTATTCCTATCACAAAGATATGAGGCCATATTTGTTTATTTTTAAAAGGAACCCTATGTTAAATTTTAGCGTAACGCGATGGGCTTAAAAAGACAGTTTCAAATATGTGTGTATCATAATATTTAGGCGAATGGTTCTTGAGACACACATATGTTCTCGTATCGTGTTCGTCCTTTGAAGTGGCGTTGTCCAATGCCACCTTTCCTGTAGACCACTGAGGAACTTAACAGGGATGGCGTTGTTTTCCTGCTTCTCGATAATGCCGCAAGGTGACGCACGAGGTGGTTGGAGAGAAGGGTATAAATGTGTTGCTGGGGTAATGAGACATCGCATTTCCGTCACAGTCTCTTGGAGCAGACATGTACACCAGCGAAGAAAAGTTAGATACGCTTCTAGTGTATGGTGAAAGCAGAAGAAATGCTGCTACAACAAGACAGCGATACGGAGAGCTGTATCCTGATCGTGAGCGTCCTACGCGCCAGCTTCTTGCTATTGTGGCCAGTAAGGGCCTCCTCATTTACATTTGTATTTCTATTGCTTAAAATGTATTAACATCTTGTAGTATTTTAATTCTGTATGTTTTCTACTATTCTGGTATCACAGTTGTCAAATAACTGAATAACATTTGCGCGACATCATCAGTTATGTTTTGCGCAAAATATCGCAGTATGTAGGCCTATTACTATTGTCGGGTCAATGGGCGTGTTTGTGTAAGAACGGACTCGCGACGTGTAGCATGTACTCTACACAACAGGAAAGGTCGCGTTGCACAACGCCTCTTCGAAGGACGAACACGATACGAGAACATATGTGTGTCTCAAAAACTATTCGCTTAAATGTTATGATACACACATATTTGCAACCGTCTTTTTAAGCCCATCATGTTCGCTAAAATTTAACATAGGGTTCCATTTAAAAAATCCAAAGAGGGCTCATATCTCTGTGATATAAAATAGCACAAACATGAAATGTGATGTATTCAAGTATCCACTGTCCCTGCAATTCACTGTTCAAAGGCATCTTGGTATCCATTACAGTTGGGGAGATACAAGGGGTGTTATGACTTAGCTGCCTCACCCTGTATATTGTTTCGTACTTTATTGGCGTTCTACATTCTGCGATTAGCCTTATCAATCGGTTTGGCGCTCCGAAGTTGTATAGACTATCTGCATTACTATATCAGCAGTTGCCGTAGCAATGGTTTGGGAGAACGCTTGCGATATTTTGTTCACTGTTACCTGACAGAGGCAACGTTTCCAAATCGAGGGCGAGCTAATAACGTTAAGGCCAGAATAAACATAGTAAAATTAAATGGAAAATACAAGCTGGAAATTAGGACTAGTTTATGAAACGACCAGTCGCACGTGCTGTGATATCCAGTGAACAAACGAGTGTATTGAATCGGTACAATGATGGCTCTATTCTCTGTTAATGCCAGAAAACTTGATTAACATACGTCAGTCCGTGCTCATTCAGCTGCGGTCACATGTGAACAGCGTTGTGTGTCTAATTAGTTTCACATCCCATTATCAGCACGTAACACGCAGTGGACGCTAATTGTAAACAGACAAATATGGAATACGTACTTGCTTCTCTTTGGTTCATTGTCATTGCCGTTTGTTCGTTTTCACAGGGAAAAGAACAAAGGTAATTAATTAAACATTGGCAGTTGAGTGTGTGAGTGCTTGTACTGGGAAAAGCGAATAGGAACAAATAACTAAATAATAAAAAGAACAATAAATACTAGAATGATTACTAAGATGCTGAGTAAACACAGGTAAAAAGAAACAAAATCGTAAAGGAAGGAAACACCCTTTCGTCCGCTACAACTTAAAAAAAAAATATGGTTCAGATGGCTCTAAGCACTGTGGGACTTAACATCTGAGGTCATCAGTCCCCTAGACTTAGAACTACCAAAACCTAACGTAACCTAAGGACATCACACATCCATGCCCGAGGCATAATTCGAACCTGCGACCGTAGCAGCAGCGCGGTTCCAGACTGAAGCGACTAGAACCGCTCGGTCACACCTGCCGGCTCTACGACTTCGAGAAGATGTGACAACAATAAAACGAAAAACAAATGAAATCAACTCGTATATGTAGCAAACAAAATGTCTCAAGTTAGATAAACATTAAGTTTCGACAGCTGAAATGACAAATGATATAATAATTAACAACAGAGAGAAAATTGTAGAAGTATTCCGAGATCTTTGTTTTTGTTTTCGTGTAGTCCTAGTGATTAAGGAGAAACACAGATAGGTAACGACGAATCTGACAATTTGGGAAACACAGATAGGTAACGACGAATGTGACAATTTGGGAAACACAGATAGGTAACGACGAATCTGACAATTTGGGAAACACAGATAGGTAACGACGAATCTGACAATTTGGGAAACACAGATAGGTAACGACGAATCTGACAATTTGGGAAACACAGATAGGTAACGACGAATCTGACAATTTGGGAAACACAGATAGGTAACGACGAATCTGACAATTTGGGAAACACAGATAGGTAACGACGAATCTGACAATTTGGGAAACACAGATAGGTAACGACGAATCTGACAATTTGGGAAACACAGATAGGTAACGACGAATCTGACAATTTGGGAAACACAGATAGGTAACGACGAATCTGACAATTTGGGAAACACAGATAGGTAACGACGAATCTGACAATTTGGACACAACGCCCGACGCAATTTGTGGAGGCATTCGAGCTATGAAGAACGGAAAGACCCTTGGAAACAAAAGCATGTCAGTGGAAATGCATAAAACTGTAAGAAAAGTATCACAAAAAAACTGGCGATGTTATGTACAGAATTAATGCCGAAGAAGACAGTTACCCCGCATCTCGTGGTCGTGCGGTAGCGTTCTCGCTTCCCACGCTCGGGTTCCCGGGTTCGATTCCCGGCGGGGTCAGGGATTTTCTCTGCCTCGTGATGGCTGGGTGTTGTGTGCTGTCCTTAGGTTAGTTAGGTTTAAGTAGTTCTAAGTTCTAGGGGACTGATGACCATAGATGTTAAGTCCCATAGTGCTCAGAGCCATTTGAACCATTTCAACCATTCTGAAGAAAACAGTTCCTCAACCGTAGGTCAGTACTACAGTTGTTTTACTCCACAAGAAAGAAGATAGACAGGGCATAGAACACAACAGACCAATCATCTCTCCTTCCGTAATGCATAAGGTTTTCACTGGAATACATTATCAACAATAGAGACAAACATTGTATCAGCCGGCTTCATGAATGGATTGTAAGGGCACAACACTACACACAAGTATGTATGTAATGTGACATTGTCTGTTCTTGTTAACCACATTCTATACAACCATTTTTGTATATGATTGTAGTACATCAGTTATGTTATTACTTGCATTGTAACATTTCACCCAATGGCGTTTTGGACACGTGACGCTGTAAGGAAAATTTATAGGAAGAGCAGAGATGAGTAGGGAATCCTACTTGACATGAGCAACTTTGACAAATGGCAGACGGTTGTGACCCGGCGCCTGAGAACGAGCATCACGTAAATATCGAAGCTGGCCGGCTGTTCGCCTGCTACTGTCCCTGAGCATGTATGAAAAGTGGTTGAAGGACGGTGAAGTAGGCGACAAGGGTTTGGGACGCCCACGCATCATCACAGAACGCGCAGGTCGGAAGCTTGGTCGCTCTTTAAGGTAGGATGGGCGGCGATCTGTGGTAGAACTGACAACAGGGCACAGTACTGATGCAGGCATAAGTGTCTTGGAAGTGAACTGCTGCTCGAAACATGTTTCGCACTACGGACGCAGGCTGTGCGGGCCGTATTATGCCTATGGTGGTTATCAAAGCCACCGTCACAGCTGTGGACAACGTGAACTTTGTTGCGCAGAACCTGCATCCCTTTATGCTTCGTATCTTCCCCGACGGGGTTTGCATTTTCCAGCAGGATACAAGTCCGTGTCACAAGGCCTGAATCGTGCTAAGTGACTTGTGGAGCATGGTGGTGAACTCACGTTGATGTCTTGGCCACCATCTGAATCTGATGGGACACGTCTGGGACGCTGTTGGACACTCGCTCCGCGAGCACAAACCACCAGCTCGCTTCTTACGGGCATTGCATGACCTATGCGAAGACATCTGGTGCCCCATGACTCCAGAAATCTTTCAATAACTTGTCGAATCCCTGATACGGGGAATCGATGCTGTACTGAGGTACAAAGGTAGGAAATAATTGGTCAGAATGTTGTGGCTCATCGGTGTATAGTGCAACAGACCATTTGAAGTTCCTGAATGAAATTAGAAAATAGAGAAATTATTACGAACTACCAATTCGTCGCCGATTCATAGATTTGCCGTAGGTTTTGAGTCCGTGTCGATGAAATTTGTACCAACAACCGTCAAGAAACAAGAAATGAGAGAACGCATGTCACGCAGTAAAGAAAATATACGCCAACACTATACATTCCATTAAGCAAGACTACGATCAGGCAGTGAGGCCTCTGCGACCAAAACTATTCTTAGCTGACTTATTAGAAGTTTTCAAATGCCTAAATTTAAAAAAAAACGTGGAAGGAATACTTGTTAACACCTGACCACATGTTCGCATTGACCTCACATTGCAAGCTAGTAAGCGGGAGCTGCGTGTCGTGGACACTGCCGTGAACACACTACGTGAGCTGTGGACACTGCCAGAGCAGTTATACGTCAGGACTGATGGTAACGCATTAGATGTCTCCGACCTTCACCGCATACCCAGTGTCGGAGCGTGACTATGTATGGTGTCTAATACAGTTGCTCATAAGTCTAGTCTGTAACTTTACTAGTGTATTTTAAATGAAAATGCTGTGTCCCACAATGGCCTGGTCAGATATTTCCATACATCCTGTAATGTTCAACATCGGTATTGTCGTTTCACGACAAGTGTTGTGTGTAATCCAGTAGCTTCAATGTAATGCATCTACTCGATGTGCGTTACCTTTAATTCTCAGCCGACGTTGAGTTTTGTGCTTCCAGGTTCTTCACTCGTGTAGAGAGTAAAACTGGGCTGCTTCGACAGCTCTCACCAGCGATCATCATTCCACGCCACTAAAAAAGTCGCTACCGTCTATCCACGGGTTTTTATATTACGATTGCCATCTTATAGTGATAGAGCTGAAATTCTCTTTGAGTACGCTGGTAGCATTATAATCAAGAGCACCACCGATGCACCGACAGAAGAATAATCAACTTGTTTTCTGGAAAGAGACTTTCATTCAGCATAGAAAAAATTGCACAGTTCATTAAATTCAATGGAGGTTGGATGTAACTTCTTTAATAACGTTAGGGGAATTGGGTTGAGGGGCAAATACAGCGCGTAAAATACAATACTTAAGATTTTCACGGAGGAATTTAAGTAAGAAATTGGACTGGTAGCAAACATTTCAGAAGATCTGTAAAACTTTAAAGTCAGCAACTTTTGCTCATTTTGTGACTACCTTTTTGAACGTGAAAAGTGATACATAATTTAAGTTTGTAAACATCGATACAGCAATGTCATGTGAAAGAACATTAGATTACATAGATGACAAGAAAAGTGAAACAACTTGAAGGTAATAAGGAAATGAAATGAAACTTCAAAGGTTGAGAAGGTATGTGATATTATTCCTGTAATTGAAATACCGTCTCAAATTTCCAAGGAATTCGGCAGTATGAGCCCACTTATCAGTATGAGGTTGCACCCTCAGTGGCCTGGGTGCATACACTGATTCGGCTGTGAAGGATGACACAAAAGCTCTCCTGAGGCAAACTCGTCCACAACTATTGTAACTTGTCCCGGAGACCCTGCATACTGGCTCGGGGACAGAGTGTAGTCCTAGATGGGATCACAAATCTTCTATTGGGAACAGAGTTGGGGATGTAGGAGTACCTTAACATCACGGAGATAGTTCATACAGACACGTCCCATGAGTGGAAAATATTGTCCTTTTGGAAAATGGCACCATGAAACAGTCGCATGAGGACGCAGGATGTTGGTGACATGGCGTTGTTCCGTCAAAGTTTCGTCAGTCATTACCAGCCGTAACCTGCAGTCGCTTTTGATTGTGTAAATCATGAAATTCTGCTAGACAAGCTCAAGTATTGTGGCATGAGTGGGACAGTGCACAAATGGTTTAATTCGTACCTAACTGGAAGAGTGCAGAAAGTTGAAATAAGTAGTTCTCGTAACATGCAAAGATCAACACATTCCTCAAACTGGGGAATTATCAAGAATGGGTTTCCACAAGGGTCAGTCTTGGGTCCTTTGTTGTTCTTATTATATATTAATGACTTGCCATTCTATATTCATGAAGAGGCAAAGTTAGTTCTCTTTGCTGATGATACAAGTATAGTAATCACACCCGAGAAACAAGAATTAACTGATGAAATTGTCAATACTGTCTTTCAGAAAATTACTAAGTGGTTCCTTGTAAACGGACTCTCACTGAATTTTGATAAGACACAGTACATACAGTTCCGTTCAGTGAATGGTATGACGCCATTAATAAATATAGACCTTAATCGGAAGCATATAGCTAAGGTAGAATATTCCAAATTTTTAGGTATGTCTATTGATGAGAGATTAAATTGGAAGAAACACATTGATGATCTGCTGAAACATTTGAGTTCAGCTACTTATGCAATAAGGGTCATTGCAAATTTTGGTGATAAACATCTTAGTAAATTAGCTTACTACGCCTATTTTCACTCATTGCTTTCATATGGCATCATATTTTGGGGTAATTCATCACTGAGGAATAAAGTATTTATTGCACAGAAGCGTGTAATCAGAATAATAGCTGGAGTCCACCCAAGATCATCCTGCAGACGTTTTAAGGATCTAGGGATATTCACAGTAGCTTCTCAGTATATATACTCTCTTATGAAATTTGTTATTAACAACCAAACCCAATTCAAAAGTAATAGCAGTGTGCATAACTACAATACTAGGAGAAAGGACGATCTTCATTATTCAAGATTAAATCTAACTTTGGCACAGAAAGGGGTGAATTATACTGGCACTAAAGTCTTTGGTCACTTACCAAATAGTATCAAAAGTCTGACAGATAACCAACAAGTATTTAAGAAGAAATTAAAAGAATTTCTGAATGACAACTCCTTCTACTCCATAGAGGAATTTTTAGATATAAATTAAGAAAAAAAAGAAAAAAAAAATAAAAAATAAAAATAAAAAACGCAAAAAAATAAAGTTGTTATATTAACTTAAGTATGTTGTTAAATTAACCTAATTATGTCATGTATTGGAAAATTCGACTCGTTCCACATCATTACGAAATATCGTATTCATGATCCATGGAACTAGTATTAATCTAATCTAATCTAATCTAATCTATCCGATGCCTCCCTACTCCCTGACGGCAGGAGTAATACCACTATGCTTCCCAAAACACATGAAGAATGGAACCCATACCCAGGTCGCCGCCATACTCACCGATGGTCATCCAGGGTAGTGCAGTTCTGGGATTCATAGGGGAAGATAATGCGATAAAACTCATCAGCAATCCATCGCTTCTGGTCACGAAGCTACTTCAAATGCAGCCGTCCGTTAACGGTATCCTACGCATGGGATGGTATCACCCCAGCACGGTTGCTGTTACATTCTGACCAGTGGTGCAGAGTAAATCGGAATGTTGCAGGGAATCCATTATTTGTTCTCTGATGGCAGGCGCAGGTATGAATGGGCAACAATGTGTTTGGTGCACAATACGGCGATCTCCTCTTGTGGTAGTCAGACGTGGTCATCTGGAATCTTGAAGACGAATATACCTGTTTTCGCGTTCCCATGCCGCCCAATCAGTCCACTGTCAGATCCAGATGCTCCACAGACGCATGATTCGACCAGCTGTCCGAATCGAAACGCACAATGAGGACCGTTTCAGAATATGTCAGGTACTAATGGAGTCTGTCTCACACGAGTATGTATCATCTCCGGGTCTTTCATTGCAAATACGGGCTGACAGTGTTTACCCCACCTATTTATTCTAACATGCCTTGTTGCAACACTAAACACGAACAGCCCTTGTGCACTGTGGTGCTCTTTCTGTCATGGAAAATTGCAACTCTAATATTTTACATACCAGCTGATGATGTGTACATGTATAAAGCTACATTGACATCCGACCATGTATTCTGGGTGCTTCACTTTTTTTCTCAGCAGTGTATAAAATATTCACTGTCGAGAAATGTGATGTACAACTTCAGATCTTCTACAGGTTTGTAACAGATGCGTCTCAAAATATTTACTTGCTTATGAAGTGTGTCACTAATTACTAACCTCTGTCAGAAAACGATATTACTGCTCATGAATTTAGGGTGTTTAAACGCAAAGTTAAATATTGCCAGAGGTGATCTAGCGAAAAATTTTGAGTTACAAAATTCATACAAACATGAGTGACCAGCTATAGCCACATTAACTGATCATATAGTTCATATTCTCACGTAAGTCTGAAAAAGCTGATCCATAAACAGGACTAATTTTTGGATAATACGAGACTGTGGGTTCAAGTTGTCTAAGTTGACACACTATAAAATAGATTTTCAGATGTATACACATGCTGAATGCGTCTAAATTGTTCTTCTTTATATACTGTGTAATGGCAGTCTTCATCTCGCTTGTGATGAATGCCGTAGCTTGTCATCTGTAGAATATCGTAAAGGATCTGCAACAAATAAACGATAAGTCGCTCTTAAACGTGGTTTTCATTGACAAGATGTTCGCGTTTTAAAGAGGAGGAATCAAAATTTGTGACAGTATAGTTCCGACATTGGTGGTGGCTCACCATCGCTTACTGCCCTCGCAGAAAGGCTAACAATGATTTTAGATTTCACGGAGTCAACACATGTCCGAGTGAAAAATTTTTTTTTTGGAAAATCGCAAGTGCTACAAGGCTTGGTAGTCTGCAAATGAGTATGTGTCCATACTCAGTCTGGGATACAAGCGTGTATTTCACTGAAGAAACTAATATATGCGTAGAGGCCCGGGTTGTGTGGCCTCTACAGTGGCAGAGTTGATGTGAGGCAGTGGGTTGACGTCGGGTCTAGATCCTTACATTTGTCCTCAAGCCATCCCTGCTTAGCCATTTTGCACTTCCTGTCGATCTCATTTTTGAGACGTTTGTATTCCTTTTTGCCTGCTTCATTTACTGCATTTTTATATTTTCTCCTTTCATCAATTAAATTCAATATTTCTTCTGTTACCCAAGGATTTCTACTAGCCCTCGTCTTTTTACCTACTTGATCCTCTGCTGTCTTCACTACTTCATCCCTCAGAGCTACCCATTCTTCTTCTGCTGTATTTCTTTCCCCCATTCCTGTCAATTGTTCCCTTATACTCTCCCTGAAACTCTGTACAACCTCTGGTTCTTTCGGTTTATCCAGGTTCCATCTACTTAAATTCCCACCTTTTTGCAGTTTCTTCAGTTTTAATCTACAGTTCATAACCAATAGATTGTGGTCAGAGCCCACATCTGCCCCCTAGAAATGTCTTACAATTTAAAACTTGGTTCCTAAATCTCTGTCTTTCCATTATATAATCTATTTCCAGTGTCTCCAGGCCTTTTCCACGTATACAACCTTCTTTTATGATTCTTAAACCAAGTGTTAGCTATGATTAAGGACATACACTGATTTTATTTTTGGTGGCTGCAGTTACCTATTTTGTGCCCTACCATTCGGCTCAAGTGTTTTAATTACTTCTCTGCACACAGTCCTAGGCACAGAATTACTGGGAAAGGTAACGTTATACATTGATGACATCCTTATAGGGACAAAGACATGGGAAGTTCACATATACATTTTAGGAAAGACTATGTAAATTCGCACATGGTAGCGTTTCAGCAAATCTACAGAAATCAAAGTTTGCGCGAAATGAGGTTAAGTACTTGGGACACATAATCAGTTGTGGAGGCATTAGAACAGATCCTAGTCAATTAGATGCAATTCAGTACTTTCGTTGTCTGCTTATCAGAAAACAATTGAAAACTTTCCTGGTTTTAGCCTCATTTTTTTGGCGCTTCGTGTCAAATAAAACACAACAGCAAATACATGCTGGCACTTTTAAAGAAGAATCATGATTGGGTTTGGACGGTACACTGTACACCAGATTTTGACAGAATAAAGGAAGAATTGATAAACTTAAATACACTCCTGGAAATTGAAATAAGAACACCGTGAATTCATTGTCCCAGGAAGGGGAAACTTTATTGACACATTCCTGGGGTCAGATACATCACATGATCACACTGACAGAACCACAGGCACATAGACACAGGCAACAGAGCATGCACAATGTCGGCACTAGTACAGTGTATATCCACCTTTCGCAGCAATGCAGGCTGCTATTCTCCCATGGAGACGATCGTAGAGATGCTGGATGTAGTCCTGTGGAACGGCTTGCCATGCCATTTCCACCTGGCGCCTCAGTTGGACCAGCGTTCGTGCTGGACGTGCAGACCGCGTGAGACGACGCTTCATCCAGTCCCAAACATGCTCAATGGGGGACAGATCCGGAGATCTTGCTGGCCAGGGTAGTTGACTTACACCTTCTAGAGCACGTTGGGTGGCACGGGATACATGCGGACGTGCATTGTCCTGTTGGAACAGCAAGTTCCCTTGCCGGTCTAGGAATGGTAGAACGATGGGTTCGATGACGGTTTGGATGTACCGTGCACTATTCAGTGTCCCCTCGACGATCACCAGTGGTGTACGGCCAGTGTAGGAGATCGCTCCCCACACCATGATGCCGGGTGTTGGCCCTGTGTGCCTCGGTCGTATGTAGTCCTGATTGTGGCGCTCACCTGCACGGCGCCAAACACGCATACGACCATCATTGGCACCAAGGCAGAAGCGACTCTCATCGCTGAAGACGACACGTCTCCATTCGTCCCTCCATTCACGCCTGTCGCGACACCACTGGAGGCGGGCTGCACGATGTTGGGGCGTGAGCGGAAGACGGCCTAACGGTGTGCGGGACCGTAGCCCAGCTTCATGGAGACGGTTGCGAATGGTCCTCACCGATACCCCAGGAGCAACAGTGTCCCTAATTTGCTGGGAAGTGGCGGTGCGGTCCCCTACGGCACTGCGTAGGATCCTACGGTCTTGGCGTGCATCCGTGCGTCGCTGCGGTCCGGTCCCAGGTCGACGGGCACGTGCACCTTCCGCCGACCACTGGCGACAACATCGATGTACTGTGGAGACCTCACGCCCCACGTGTTGAGCAATTAGGCGGTTCGTCCACCCGGCCTCCCGCATGCCCACTATACGCCCTCGCTCAAAGTCCGTCAACTGCACATATGGTTCACGTCTACGCTGTCGCGGCATGCTACCAGTGTTAAAGACTGCGATGGAGCTCCGTATGCCACGGAAAACTGGCTGACACTGACGGCGGCGGTGCACAAATGCTGCGCAGCTAGCGCCATTCGACGGCCAACACCGCGGTTCCTGGTGTGTCCGCTGTGCCGTGCGTGTGATCATTGCTTGTACAGCCCTCTCGCAGTTTCCGGAGCAACTATGGTGGGTCTGACACACAGGTGTCAATGTGTTCTTTTTTCCATTTCCAGGAGTGTATTTTGAATCATCCTGATCTTAATGAAGATTTCTGTATTGCAAGCGATGCATCATGCACAGGGCTTGGATCATGTCTTTCTCAGGTAATACTAATTGGGGACAAGCAAAACGAAAACATTATTGGTTTTGCTTTTTGAAATCTAAGTGAGTGCGAACATACTTATTCAACTGGAATTGGAAACCTTGGGAATTACATGGGCTTTAAAGAAATTTGGAAGACATGTGAAGATACACACTGACCAACAGGCATTAACCTTTTTAATGACCTGCAAACTCGTACATCCACGATTATCGCGATCGGCAATGACCTTGCAGAACTAGTCGTTCGAAATACACTCCTGGAAATGGAAAAAAGAACACATTGACACCGGTGTGTCAGACCCACCATACTTGCTGCGGACACTGCGAGAGGGCTGTACAAGCAATGATCACACGCACGGCACAGCAGACGCACCAGGAACCGCGGTGTTGGCCGTCGAATGGCGCTAGCTGCGCAGCATTTGTGCACCGCCGCCGTCATTGTCAGCCAGTTTGCCGTGGCATACGGAGCTCCATCACAGTCTTTAACACTGGCAGCATGCCGCGACAGCGTGGACGTGAACCGTGTGTGCAGTTGACGGACTTTGAGCGAGGGCGTATAGTGGGCATGCGGGAGGCCGGGTGGACGTACCGCCGAATTGCTCAACACGTGGGGCGTGAGGTCTCCACAGTACATCGATGTTGTCGCCAGTGGTCGGCGGAAGGTGCACGTGCCCGTCGACCTGGGACCGGACCGCAGCGACGCACGGATGCACGCCAAGACCGTAGGATCCTACGCAGTGCCGTAGGGGACCGCACCGCCACTTCCCAGCAAATTAGGGGCACTGTTGCTCCTGGGGTATCGGCGAGGACCATTCGCAACCGTCTCCATGAAGCTGGGCTACGGTCCCGCACACCGTTAGGCCGTCTTCCGCTCACGCCCCAACATCGTGCAGCCCGCCTCCAGTGGTGTCGCGACAGGCGTGAATGGAGGGACGAATGGAGACGTGTCGTCTTCAGCGATGAGAGTCGCTTCTGCCTTGGTGCCAATGATGGTCGTATGCGTGTTTGGCGCCGTGCAGGTGAGCGCCACAATCAGGACTGCATACGACCGAGGCACACAGGGCCAACACCCGGCATCTTGGTGTGGGGAGCGATCTCCTACACTGGCCGTACACAACTGGTGATCGTCGAGGGGACACTGAATAGTGCACGGTACATCCAAACCGTCATCGAACCCATCGTTCTACCATTCCTAGACCGGCAAGGGAACTTGCTGTTCCAACAGGACAATGCACGTCCGCATGTATCCCGTGCCACCCAACGTGCTCTAGAAGGTGTAAGTCAACTACCCTGGCCAGCAAGATCTCCGGATCTGTCCCCCATTGAGCATGTTTGGGTCTGGATGAAGCGTGGTCTCACGCGGTCTGCACGTCCAGCACGAACGCTGGTCCAACTGAGGCGCCAGGTGGAAATGGCATGGCAAGCCGTTCCACAGGACTACATCCAGCATCTCTACGATCGTCTCCATGGGAGAATAGCAGCCTGCATTGCCGCGAAAGGTGGATATACACTGTACTAGTGCCGACATTGTGCATGCTCTGTTGCCTGTGTCTATGTGCCTGTGGTTCTGTCAGTGTGATCATGTGATGTATCTGACCCCAGGAATGTGTCAATAAAGTTTCCCCTTCCTGGGACAATGAATTCACGGTGTTCTTATTTCAATTTCCAGGAGTGTAGTATACATGAAAAGGAAAAGACAACATAATTGCAGACGCATTGTCACGTCTACCTCACGGAGTATTTCATCACGTAGATGATCTGGAACATACGAACGATTATCGCGTAATGTTAATGCAAGACAAACACTATCGTCAGTATCATCTAGGCTTGTATAGGAATATGTCAACACTGCAGAAGGCTCACAGTAGATGGAGCGAAGTAAGATCGACAAAGGCAAACAACCCCGACCACCCTATTGGCAAACATTAAAAACTGTATCAACACGTCTTGTTCTATTGTCGACGTTCAAACAGTAATCAATGGTGCATCTGTGTACCACAAGAATCAGGAGCAAATCTAATACGGCGTACACATTTTGCTTGCGGACACTACAACACAATCAAAAAATACAGAAACTAAACACTTACTGTTATTTCACAAATATGCGGAGGAAAATTCACAAACTTATCAAAACATGTACTATTGTCAAAAGACAAAGCCTGAGAATCTAGGTTGTAAAATAGAATTGCATCCGATTATTCCCAGTAAACCTAAAAAATTGTAGCTACAGACATAGATGGACGATATCCTAGAAGGTAAGGGCGGTGTCAAGTATATACTCACTCTGTATGACCTTTTCTCAAAATATGCGAAACTATATGCCATGCAATGAGCGACAGCGAACACGATCATGCAACGGGTAAGTAGAGATTATATACCTAGCGCTGGCAAACCTGTCGCCATCCTTTCGGACAATGCATTATATTACACAGGTTATAAATGGATGAAGTTTGTGAAAGATAATGACATCAGAATTATCCTTATCTCAAGATTTAGCCTCCAAATCTATTCAATGTGAGAGGATATTCAAGGAACTAAACCATTTTACGTGAACGTACATATCAGGGGATCATTCCAAGTGGGTGAACTATTTGTCTCTTTTCGAGGACATTTACAATAATTTACCAATATATGATTCTAAATATACACCTACAGAAGTTACATTAGATGTAAAGAAAGTAACGAATAGTGTGATCCCCTCCCGAAGATTCCTGGACAAAAGGAATAGCGAGCTATATTAATTACCCTAGTAAATAACGCCAGAGCCCGCCCAGTTGGCCGTGCGGTCTAACGCACGGCTTTCCGAGGTCCGGTGAACCGGCCAGTCTGTGGATGGTTTTTAGGCGGTTTTCCATCTGCCTCGGCGAATGCGGGCTGGTTCCCCTTATTCCGCTTCAGTTACACTGTCGGCGATTGCTGCGCAAACAAGTTCTCCACATACGCATACACCACCATTACTCTACCACGCTAACATAGGGGTTACACTCATCTGGTGTGAGACGTTCCCTGGGGGGTCCACCGGGGGCCGAACCGCACAATAACCCTGGGTTCGGTGTGGGGCGGCGGAGGGGGTGAAGTGGACTGCGGTAGTCGTCGTGGGGTTGTGGATCACTGCGGCTGCGGCGGGGACGGAGCCTCTGCGTCGTTTCTAGGTCCGCGGTTAACATACAATACACACAATACAATACCAATAACGCCAGAATCAGAAAATAAGAATTTGAGAAAACTATAAAACGAACTCGGGAATTTACAGTAGGTGTGCAAGTACTTTTGCGCACCCACCCAACCGTACTGAAACAACGTAACGATAAGTGGGCGCTTCTTTGTGAAGGTCCATTCGTCATTGCTCGCATTCCACATGCTGGGTCGTATTTGTTACAAAATCCTAGAACAAACAAAATAGTTGAATTATACGATCATAGAGATTTTCGTAAGTTTTATATAGAAGCATAAGCAAAGTCCTTAAGAGACAAGCAGGTAAGTGAATCACAAACCACGAATGTAAAGCACAAAGCCGTGTCTACAGCCTACAAATATAAATAATCATCTATGATATATTATTTCAGACCAGCAGCTAAGAAGAAAGAAGAGATGGCAAAAGAAGGAAACTTCATTATTAATTAAATGATGTGTATTTTGATAAATGATTTGTTTAATTTATTATGATGCATAAAAATGGTTAAGCCAATCACTCAGGAATTTTCTAAGTAACAGTAATGACAGAAGACTGATCACGTATGAACCTGATACAAACATCAATCATTCCTAGAAACTAACTACTTTTCAAAACACGGAATATAATCGAAAATGTCAAAGGAAGCGGACAAATGATGTAGATGAACGAAACAAATACACAATACTGGAAAACATTAGGGTCCACAAACATATCAAGTGCTATATCTTGTAGCTCCATTTAGAGCAATTTTAATTCTTACTTTAACTGTGGTATTTGATTCATACATTGAGCTTGAGCTCATGTGTTGTTGCGCTGCTTGTGCTGCGCCTACTCTTTTCTTTCAGGTTTCAGTAGTAAATACAAAAAAAAAAAAAATTGTATGGTGACAGAAGAAACACAGAATTGTTGCACAGACAAATGTACAGTAGAACGTTTAGAGTGACAGAAGTAGTTAGACAGAAAATCTTTTAAAACAACGAACGAAATCTTATAATTGATGACAGGAATGTTCTAAGGTACCACAGACTGTGGTAAATTCAAACATTGAAGTTCAACGTAGTGGACAGTGAAACATGTGTGAGGCTACGGGAAGTAGCAAAAAGAAACATAAACGAGTCAATACTACGGGTGTGAGAAGTAATGTGGAATTAGGAGAGCGAAATGTTCTAGGAAACGCGACGACAACCTACCTGCCAAGTACAGCATCCTAAAACAGGGGTCGACACAGAAATTCTGTCACTCTTCCGCACAGTCCCCAAATGAATCGGCACCACGAAGACTGCCGGATGGATACCGTTGTGTGTGTGTGTGTTATTCTGAAAACAAAAGGGCATCGTAAAAAAACGAACGTTGTATGTAAAGCATGGAATGGTCATGAATTATGAGAAAAACTCTCTTAACGGGGGCAGGACTTCAAGCGGCCCGACTTGGAGCAAGACAGGCACCACAGGACATTTTAATTCTCACTGTCTATACACTTACAAATAAATTCGTAAAACTTTGTCAGCATGACCAGCAGGGATTCAGGATTCACACTTATAGTAGTGGAAGTTCAAAAACATAAAAAATAATTTTTTTACGTATTAAATTTCATAATTATTTTCACTTACTACTGGCTGCATTTTTTCCTATAGGTACACTTTTCTTCGTAAGTAAGAGAGATTCTTCGATGAATTTTGCACAGCACACAAAAAGTTAATTTATGAAAAAATGAATGAGTTGTTGCAATTTAAACTTCATGTTTAGAAAAAACTCAACTCTTGTAGTTAATCACCTCAATTTTTACCCCAGTTTTTAATAGATTTGGAAAATTCTAGAGTTTCATACACCTGTAAGAATGGTTTAGTATGCTGTGCAAAATTCATCGAACAATCTCTCTTACTTATGAAGAAAAGTGTACCTATAGCAACAAATGCAGCCAATAGTAAGTGAAAAAATGCTGAAATTTCACAAGCAAAAAAAAAAAAAAAAAAAAAAATCTGTTATCTGTTTGAACTTCCACTGTTATGAGTGTGAATCCTGAATCCTTCCTGGTCATGCTGACAAAGTTTTACGAATTTATTTGTAAAAGTATAGACAGTGGGAATTAAAATGTCCTGTGGTGCCTGTCTTGCTCCAAGTCGGGCCGCTTGACGTCCTACCCCCCTTAACAACGACGTCGAATAAACAGTAAGTTCAGAAATACTAACCTTACAACGATTTTAGGTGAGTCTGGGCGCTAAGCAAACACTAAGTATGGTGGACAA
The DNA here is from genome assembly GCF_021461385.2 of Schistocerca piceifrons. Taxonomy (NCBI): domain Eukaryota; kingdom Metazoa; phylum Arthropoda; class Insecta; order Orthoptera; family Acrididae; genus Schistocerca; species Schistocerca piceifrons. The sequence continues at coordinate 495,336,908 of NC_060142.1, read as the reverse complement.
ACTGCAAAGACATCAAAAATCATTAAATTGATGAGATCAGTATATATATACTGTCAATATAAGCACATTTATTTTTTGTCTAAAAACGAATTGTATTTATTGTACTATCTGTTACATATTAACCTTGTTATTTCTCTGTTAAAATGTGTGATTTCGTCTTCTAATGACGACCTTGGTGCAACAAACCATATATTTGAACACGTATGACAAAGTATTAAAGCACTGCACACTGTACTGTGGAATGACTGGCATACAGCGAGCTACTGTGGATATCAGAGACTATTGAAATATGAACCTTGCGTGACGTCGGCTGTGACGTATTCTGCTCGCACTGAGACCAAAATAGCGCACCACGAAGCGCGGCAGGAAAATTTCATTATTGTGTAAAACTGTAAAAGAGAACTGATACGTATGTGTTTTTGAAGAATATTGTGAACAAAACTTAGAATTAAATGATGCGACTGTAGTTACACTCGGCCTCACTTATTTAGAGGTAGTGTAACAGATCATTTATAGAAAAAGGATGTATGGAATAAATGTGCCGAGTAGCGGCAAAAAATTACTTTGTGTACCTTTGAAAGGCGACACGCTGCAGCATTCTGGCGCTGGTGCGGCTGCTGGCTGCTTGGCGCTTCAGCACCACTGATGTCACATTGTCTGCATGCGCCGCAGGGGGTGGTTTCTACTATGGAACGTCGCTGCGAGTACAATAGTATTTTTTTAATGAAATGTATGACTGTTAATTATGTTTTCTTAAGCCGCCACGTCGGTTCTAGAGGCATACATCACTAGGGGTAAGATAGATACTGTCTACAGGAAAATTCAAGACACCTTTGCAGAAAAGAGAATAACCTGTATCAGTATCAAGAGCTCAGATGGAAAACCAGTTCTAAGCAAAGAAGGGAAAGCACAAAGGTGGAAGGAGTATATAGAGGGCCTGTACAAGAGCGATGTACCTGAGGGCAATATTATGGAAATGGAAGAGGACGTAGATGCAGATGAAATGGGAGATATGATACTGCGAGAAGAGTTTGACGGAGCACTGAAAGACCTAAGTCGAAACAAGGCCCTGGGAGTAGACAACATTCCATCAGCCTCGAGAGAGCCAGCGCTGACAAAACCGTACCATCAGGTGAGAAAGATGTATGAGACAGATGAAATACCACGAGACTTCAAAAAGAATGTAATAATTCCAATCCCAGGAAAGCAGGTGCTGACAGGTGCGAAAATTACCTTAGTAAGTCGCGGCTGCAAAATACTAACACGAATTCATTACAGACGAATGGAAAAACTGGTATAAGTCGACTTCGGGGAAGATCAGTTTGGATTCCGTAGAAATGTTGGAACACGTGGGGCAATATCGACCCAACGACTTACCTTAGAAGACAGATTAAGGAAAGACAGACCTACGTTTCTAGCATTTGTAGACTTAGAGAAGGCTTTTGACAATGTTGATTGGAATACTCTTTTCCAAATTCTGAAGGTGGCAGGGATCAGACACAGGGAGCGAAACGTTATTTACGCCGGCCGGCGTGGCCGTGCGGTTCTAGACGTTTCAGTCTGGAACCGCGTGACCGCTACGGTCGCAGGTTCGAATCCTGCCTCGGGCATGGATGTGTGTGATACCCTTAGGTTAGTTAGTTATAAGTAGTTCTAAGTTCTAGGGGACTGATGACCACAGATGTCAAGTCCCATAGTGCTCAGAGCCATTTGAACCATTTTTGTTATTTGCGATTTGTACAGAAACCAGATGGCAGTTATAAGAGTCGAGAGGCATGAAAGGGAAACAGTGGTTGGGAAGGGAGTGAGACAGCGTTGCAGCCTATCCCCGATGTTATTCAATCTGTATATTGAGCAAGCAGTAAAGGAAACAAAAGAAAAATTCGGTGCAGGAATTAAAATCCATGGAGAAGAAATAAAAACTTTCAGGTTTGCCGATGACATTATAACTCTGTCACAGACAGCAAAGGACCTGAAAGAGCAGTTGAACGGAATGGACAGTCTATTGAAAGGAGGATATAAGATGAACATAAACAAAAGGAAAACGAGGATAACGGAATGTAGTCTAATGAAATCAGGTGATGCTGAGGGAATTGGGTTAGCAAATGAGACACTTAACGTAGTAAAGGAGTTTTGCTGAAACTTCCTGGCGGATTAAAAGTGTGTGTCGGACCGTGACTAGAACTCGGGACCTGTGCCTTTCGCGGGCAAGTGTTCTACCATCTGAGCTACCCAAGCACGACTCACGCCCCGTCCTCACAGCTTTAGTTTGCCAGTACCTCGTCTCCTACCTTCCAAACTTTACAGAAGCTCTCCTGCGAACCTCATTCTGGAAACATCCCTCAGGCTGTGGCTAAGCCATGTCTCCGCAATGTCCTTTCTTTCAGGAGTGCTAGTTCTGCAGGTTCGCAGGAGAGCTTCTGTAAAGTTTGGAAGGTAGGAGACGAGGTATTGGTAGAAGTAAAGCTGTGAGAACGGGGCGTGAGTCGTGCTTGGGTAACTCAGTGGTAGAGCACTTGCCCGCGAAAGGCAAAGGTCCCGAGTTCGAGTCACGGTCCGGTACACAGTTTTAATCTGCCAGGAAGTTTCATATAAGCGCACACTCCGCTGCAGAGTGGAAATCTCATTCAACGAGTTTTGCTATTTGGGGAGCAAAATAACTGATGATGGTCGAAGTGGAGAGGATATAAAATGTAGACTGGCAGTGGCAAGGAAAGCGTTTTTCAAGACGAGAAATTTGTTAACATCGAGTTTAGACGTAAACGTCAGAAAGTCTTTTCTGAAAGTATTTGTGTGGAGTGTTGCCATGTATGGAAGTAAAACATGGACGACTAATAGTTTAGACAAGAAGAGAATAGAAGCTTTCGGAATGTGGTGCTACAGAAGAATGCTGAAGATTAGATGGGTAGATCATATAGCTAATGAGAAGGTGCTGAATAGAATTGGAGAGGAGTCTGATTCACAGCTTGACTAGAAGAAGGGATTGGTTGGTAGGGCATGTTCTGAGGCATCAAAGAATCACTAATTTAGTATTGGAGGGAAGCGTGGAGGGTAAAAATCGTAGAGGGAGACCAAGAGATGAATTCACTAAGCAGATTCAGAAGGACGTAGGCTGCAGTAGGTACTTCGAGACAAAGAAGCTTTCACAAGATAGAGTAGCATGGAGAGCTGCATCAAACCAGTCACTGGACCGAAGACAACAACAACAACAACAACAACAACAACTTCCTTGACTCTTTGCTTAACGGTACTTGCCAAAACGAATTTTTTAACTTCACCTCTAGAAATTTCTGCAATTGTACTTCGAGATTTTCTGGTTTTGTGCGAACTGGAGCAATTATTTTGTTGATCGCACGCGCAATCAGAACTAAGAGTATATTCGCGTTTTGTTTTATTATAGTTAATAACGGACTGCAATAAGGAGATATTGATGGTTTTACGACGTTTCACTGAAGCATTTGCTTGATTTCTTCACGCACTGCAGGCTGCTTCGACAGAGAAATCTTATATGTGTTATAACAAGAAGATTTCTCGAGGGTAACCTCCATGTTATATACATATGTATTGATCACACCTTGTTTCTTTGCGAATAGGTAGCTGTAGTTTAGCAATAGATTTTGTAGTGTTTCTTGTTGCTGCTTATTGACAGCTGTAGTTTCATTTACTTTATGATTAATTAGGGACTGTAGCTCTTCCATCTCATGATCAAATACAGGTTCATTGCTAGCGGTGTCATCTTGTTCAAAATGGTTCAAATGGGTCTAAGCACTATGGGACTTAACATCTGAGGTCATCAGTCCCCTAGACCTAGAACTTCTTAAACTTAACTAACCTAAGAACATCACACACATCCATGCCCGAAACAGGATTCGAACCTGCGACTGTAGCAGTAGCGAGGTTCCTGACTGAAGCGCCTAGAACCGCTCGGCCACAGTGGCCGGCCATCTTGTTCACACACTAACTGGATCTTGTATCCTACACAGTATTTATTGTGGTTCAGTGTCTGGTTATCCAGACTAATGTCTATCTGAGTGTCGTTGCGCTTCATAAAAGATTTACTTTGTGAGGAGTCACTTCTACTATCCTTCTCTCTTAATAAATCTACGCCAGTCAATCAGTTAATGCCCAGGCTTTCTACAACAAGGAACGGCCATTCTATTGTACCATTTCCTACTACCATAGTCACAAATATTTGCTTACTTATCCTATTTAATTTGCATCCAACCCCAGTCAATGTTTGGCATTTTTGAACTGGAAATTCAGGTATCGATTCTAATTCAACCATTTGTTTATAAAAATTGTGATATACAGTGCTAATCGCAGCTCCCGTATCAATCATAATACCCGTCGATAGTCCTATACCACCTGCAATACCTTTAGTCGTTGCTAGAACAGTCTCTCTTACTGGTGATCGGCACTGAGTATGATCCTCAAATAGCTTGTCTGTTAGACTTGCTTCGTGATTTTACCTTAGTGGAAGTATGTGTGACTTGTTTGCAACCCTAGTTATACTTGCGTTTGTGTACTGTTTTTCATTCGGTGCGTCAGACATGTCTGTTATTGTACCATCGCTCCCCACACATTCCTCAGTCAGCACCTGGGGGTGAATTCTGTTCTTACTTAGTTTGTCGAATGCGTGGTCGTTGGAGTGACTTCACTCTCCATCTCCACAATATTTACGGTCGGGTATTGCCTGTTTCAGTCACGGTTTTGTTGTCTGGTGTGTGTGGTGTCGTGTTATGATTTGTCTTACTATCGTTGCTTGGCTGACCACGATTCATTAAATTACTGTTTTGCTGCGTAACGCTTTTTGGTGGTTCCCAATGACTTTCATGGTTATTTGAAGTATGAAAAACCACAATATCCGTAATTGTTTCCGTAGTACTGTGGTTGCGGATTATTTTGATACGGTGAGCTTTGCGAGTTATGTTGACTGTAATTGTAATTATTTCCACGTCGATAGTTATTGCTATTGTTTCCAACTTTTCTTTGTTTGTTTGGATTTGTTCCATTTGAATGCGTGCCATTGTTATTACTGCACGCATTCAGTATTGGTTGTATGTTTTACTGTCTCATGCAGTCGACATTATTCTGCGTGTGAGGATTAGGTTGGCTAACATGCGCTGTTTGCATTTCTGACTAAGGCGTGCTGTAACTGTTATTCTCACATTTTGGATATTTCATTAATGATATCAAGTTAATCTAAGACAAAAGAAATTTTTCTACGTTATGATCTAGTACCTGTATTAACTTTTCCCTTAAGCGGAGTGGTAATCGTGTTTTTGATACACGGACTACGTCTGGCGAAGACACGGGATGGTCCCAGTTAAGATTAGATTAGATTAGATTAACTTTCATTCCAATTGATCCGTAGTGAGGAGGTCCTCCAGGTTGTAGCACATGTCAAAAAAACAATAATACATGCCAAATATTTACAACTGAAACAAATAAGCTAATGTACCATCCACAGGTCCCAAGTGGAATGATCGTAATTTTTTTATGGACATTATATGAAAGAATCAATTTACAAACACTCATTTACTAAGATCGCATTAATGCACTGAATTTAAAATTAAAAAAATGAAAATGTTTTTTTTAGATAAGGTAACAAAGATGTAATAGAGCTACTTATTTACAATGAACACATTGCTGCACTGAAATGCTGCAGAAGTTATATATATATATATTGCCAGAAGCCATAAAAAGCCTAACAACCAATGAAATTCAGTTTAAGAGAAGCCTAAAGTTGGTTCTACTGAGGAATACATCAATGGAGTTGGAGGAGTTGGCCACCAATAAACCCTTTAGGCTTCTCTTAAACTGAATTTCATTGGTTGTTAAGCTTTTTATGGCTTCTGGCAAGTTATGTGTCATGTTCAAATATTTCTTCAAAGTAACGACGAGGATTACCTTGCCGTGAGCTGAACGGTTCTGGTTCGAATACCATTTTTGAAGCCTCTCCTGAACCGAAGCTGACCAGAGTTTGTTGAGAAAAACTCGCTCGAATTGTTCGTAATATGTACAACGATCAGCAACATTACATTCCCATATGGCTGCTCCACCTTGTATGAATCTGATGACATAACATACCTTTTGCCCGTTTGTCCGGGTACGGGGACAAGCATTTCTAAAAGCTTTGAGAAAAACATTGGATGGACTGTTCTCTTTGCATGGACGAAGACTTAGAGTTGCCTGTACTTCAATAAACTTTAATGCTGTAATATTTCTGCTAATGCATTTCCTACTCCCTGATATGCTAGTTTCCCGTATACATTGGCGATGGTATGTTATTTATATTACTGCTATATGACGGCTGTACATGTTCATACGCTTGTTGTTGCTAAATGGGCTCACAAGAATATCTACGGCTCACAAGAATATCTACGATTAGCTAAATAATCACATGGATGTTTGTGTACAAGTCTGTCGGTAAGTGGAGAAAAATTTTCAGTATATGTGTCACTCTTCAAATTTTCTTCAATTGTATCATTTACAGTCGTGGGCAAATATTATTGTAAACAACTTTCAAATTGCTTGTCCTTTTCCTCCAGTCAAGTGTGAAAATTTTGTTAACTTGACTAAAGTGACTGTCGGTTTCTAATTGCAAAATGTCTCTCAAAGTATATGCCAGGGTATCTACCTTGATATTTAGCTCTGTGACAAGTGTGTTTATAGAAGCGTGCTCCTCAGTAGCCCTACTACTTGTGTGCTTAATGTATCATGGTTAGAACACAACTTTTCAACGTCAGGTACAAGTAACTTTTGCTGATCCTCATATTTCTTTTTCTGATCTTGCAGTTGATTGACCCTTTTGAAGCCTGTAACCTGATCAGTGAGTCGAGTATGTATTTCCTCAACGCTTTAGTGTTTAGTGTAGTGTTACTGTTATCAGTGCGACTAATTCTGATTTTATCTCATCATGTTCGGCTTTTAAGGTAGGGAGATCAGTTTGTATATTATTGAACTTAGTTTGGATTTTGTCCAATTTGCCCAGTTGGTTTAACACGATTTGTAATGGGTCAGTGATGTTTGACGACGGCGCAGGCTGTACCATAGCCGTCACGTTTAACAGTAATACGTCGGCCCCCATCATAGGCTCTGGCGTAGCTTCACTCATCCTCCTAAAAATATCTCCTAACAGATTTACATTATTGTCTATGTTTTGTGTAGTTACTGTGATATTCTGTAACACACATTGGTCATTTCCGTCACATACAACACTATCCATGTCAGAATTTGGATTTTCGATGTTATGCTCCATGTCTCCTAATTGTCTATGTGCTTTAACCGTACCTTTACAGAAATTCTATTAATAAAATTTTATTTTGATAGCAATTGTCTGATTTTTAAACATCCCCTGTTACGGAAATTCATAAACTGAAATTAAAAAATATTCTGCCCCAATATTATTTCGTTAATGGCTGCTCGCCATTTTATGAATGATGTAGCCAAACCAAGCCATCTTGTTAGAACAATGTTCTACGTTTTCTTGTTACACTCTGTTGTACTGTGAATTTTGAAATGAAAAGTGCTACATCAGCTTCAAATTAAACACCATTTCACATAATAAAATCTACGACACATATGCGCTCTTGTTAATGTGCTGCTGCTTGGCATTGCTGTATCTTACGTTTTCTCGTTCTTCTCTTGTCAATTCTGCTTTTAATTTTCTCATCAGATAAATTTTAATTTTCGGTTCCAGTGGTTCTCCGAACATCAACAGCTTTCTATCATGAAACAACAAATAAAATAAATATTAGTACACAATTACAATAGTCCTTTCACGAACGTCGCCAATGAAGGTCGACTTCTTCACAAAAAGACATAAATATTCTTATTACAGGTTTGAGTTGCGGTCTCACAAAATTAGAGTTTCTGCGGTCGCCGGACAAGTGAACATCAGACTTCGATATTCAGAAGATACAGGCAGCTGGTCTGGAAGGACACTTACTACGAGACCGCTGATAAAATGTTCGTTAAGCGCCATAATGCTACATAAATTATCTTGGCTAATTGCTACGAAATATTAATATACAAATTCCTTATGACAGAAGCAAATAGAGTAGGTATAGTGTCAAGTTAAATAAAACGTCTATATTTTTGATGACTTACTTTATCAACTAAATAGTTGTACAGCGTCTGCTAGATTACGGTAATACGTTCCTCTCCACACTCTAACAGGCAGAACAGGAGGATAATAAATATTGATGTTTTTGTCTCTTACGTCTGTCACATGTATATAAATTAATTCTTTGCCGTTACTCGGCACATTTATTCCATACAGATTTTTTAATGATCTATTATAATGTGATTCAGTCGACCATCGATATGTTTTTATTGATTCTCGGTCCAGTATCGATGATCTCGCGCCCACTGCAATCGTAACTGGCAATGTGGTTGGATCAACATGTGAAGACGTCTGCTGCGAAGCCCCATATTTAACAATGCGCGCTGAAGGCTGTGTCCCTGTACACTTGTGACTACATCAGCATTGTACTTTGTTGTCAGCTGTACCACAGATCGACAACTATCCAGTTTCAGAGAGCGGGAAAGCCTCCCACCTCCACGTTCTGTGATGGGGTGTGGACGTCCCACACCTTGTCGCGTAATTCTGGTTTCACCGTTCTTCAACCACTTTCCATATATGCTCACGACAGTAGCGCAGAAACAACCAATCAAGTTTGCCATTTCTGAGACGCTCGTTTCCAGCGGCCTTTTGTAGAACTTGATACTTAAAAGTACACTTAAAACTGATAGTTCAAATGGCTCTAAGCATTATGGGAGTTAACATCTGAGTTCATCAGTCCGCTAGACTTATTACTACATAAACCTAACTAACCTAAGGACATCACACACGTCCATGCCCGAGGCAGGATTCGAACCCGTGACCGCAGCAGTAGCAGCGCGGTTCGGGACTGAAGCGCCTGGAACCGCGCAGCCACAGGGGCCGCCTACTTAAAACTGAGAAACAATTAAAACCAGCTACGCGCACAATAGGCAACATAACGAAATATGAGTGCACCACACATGTACACACAAACCACTGTGAACAAAACTGAAACGACTGGTTTCGAGCTACTGTACGCAATTCCCTACATAGTGCAGCGTACTGTCAGCTTCCTTGACTGGATGAGCTAAATAAAACAGCTGCCGAGTTTATGACCCCCGAATTTAACAGTCAGGAGAACGGAGGAATGTGCTAGAATCATTCTTCTAGTCAGAGTTATGTGTGACAATATATTTTTGCAGGTTAATTTCATTTGCACAGGAAATAATGCTAATAGACATTTAAATAATGTGCTCCGCTTGACGAAACGTAGGGATCGGTGTTTGGGAGACATCTACGCTCTTGAAAATACAAATGTAATTACTTGAAAAACAAAATTATGTTGATTAGAAATGTTTTATATTGGTTTTAACTAAATCTGAAGTGCTAATACACAACAATTCATGTACAGACCCAAGGATGAAATTAACGAAACCTAGGAAAAGGAAGACCAGGTTTTAATGTCATCAGACATGGAACGCAAGGTTGGATTGGAGAAGGACGGGAATAGAAATGAGGCGTTTCCATTGCAAAGGAGCCATCCTAGCATGTGCCTCAACCGATATAAGAACAGTACTGAAGATAACATCTGGATAGCTAGATGGGAATATGAAGTGTCATCTTCCTTAACGTAACTATAGCATTTTACCGCTTCGCTATTTCGCTCCATGAAATCAGGAGGGATCAAGTAAATGAAACTACTATACTATGTGATCAAAAGTATCCGGACTCCTAGCTGAAAATGACTTAGAAGTTCGTGGCCCCCTCCATCGATAATTCTGGAATTCAGCATGGTGTTGGCCCACCCACAGCCTTGATGACAGCTTCCACTCTCGCAGGAATACTTCCAATCACGTGCTGGAAGGTTTCTTGGGGAATGGCAGCCCATTCTCCAGGGAGTGATGCACTGAGGAGAGGTATCGATGTCGGTCGGTGAGGCTTAGCACGAAGTCGGCGTTCCAAAACATCCCAAAGGTGTTCTGTAGGATTCAGATCAGAACTCTGTGCAGACCTGTCCATCACAGGGATGTTATTGTCGCGTAACCACTCCGCCACAGGCCGTGAATTATTAACAGGTGCTCGATCGTATTAAAAGATCCAATTGCCGCCCCCAATTGCTCTTCAACAGTGGGAAGCAAGAAGGTGCTTAAAACATCAATGTAGGTCTATGCTGTGATAGTGCCACGCAAAACAACAAGGGGTGCAAGCCCCCTCCATGAAAGACACCACCACACCACAACACCGCCGCCTCCAAATTTTACTGTTGCCACTACACACACTGGCAGAAGACGTTCAGCGGGCTTTTGCCATACCCACACACTGCCATCGGATCGCCACATTGTGTACCGTGATTCGTCACTCCACTCAACTTTTTTCCACTGTTCAATCGTCCAATGTTTACGCTCCTTACACCAAGCGAGGCGTCGTTTGGTATTTACCGACGTGATGTGTGGCTTATGAGCAGCCGCTCGTCCATGAAATCCAAGTTTTCTCACCTCCCGCCTAACTCTCAGAGTACTTGCAGTGGATCTTGATGCAGTTTGGAATTCCTGTGTGATGGTCTGGTTAGATGTCTGCCTATGTCACATTACGACCCTCTTCAACTGTCGGCGATCTCTGTTAGTCAAGAGACGAGGTCGGCCTGTACGCTTTTGCGCTGTACGTGTCCCTTCACATTTCCGCTTTACTATCACATCGGAAACAGTGGACCTAGGGATGTTTAGGAGTGTGGAAATCTCGCGCACAGATGTACGACACAAGTGACATCCAATCATCTGACCACGTCAGAAATCCGTGAGTTCCGCAGAGCGCCCCATTCTGCTCTCTCACGATGTCTAATGACTACTGAGGTCGCTGATATGGAATTCCTGGCAGTAGGTGGCAGTACAATGGAACTAATATGGAAAACGTATGTTTTTGGGGGTGTCCGGATACTTTCGATCACATAGTGTATCAATCTTAATTAAGCACTAATTTTAAGGTAATCAAGGTAGCTCTTGAAAACATTCACTTCGCTGCAGGTATTATCGTAAATCCAGAACGACAAACAGACGTGTCAACTAAAGTCCTTACAGCCTCAGTCTCTTGTGAAGACTTTTTTGGTAGCTTGAGGTCGCAGTCGTGAGCAATGACAAAAGTCCTGGAATGTATGTAACCCCAGTGATGCAATGTGCGGAGTCTGCCCAGATGCTGCCCTTTATTGGCGCTGAACTTCCAGAATTTTTTAACAGTGCTGCATACTGATAGACCATAGCTGCTTTTCTGTTTCGAATAAATAATTAATGTAAGCTGTACTACTCAACACAGCCTAATCGATCACAACCTTAACCTCACAAGAATGGTTTGTAGTATTTTTCTCTTATTTTTTTCTGAACCTTAGAAAGGTTCTCCGCCGTGGCAGAGCTCGTGCTAACGTAGCACAAGCGTATAGACGCATTCTTGTTGTGAGCGCTGAGCGGTTACACTAAAAGGTACTGTAGGAAACTGACGATTAGTCGCGAGTGTCTAGGGATTCGCGTACAAGATACACTAGGAAACTTACACTAGTGCCTTTAGAAGTGCTTGGTTTCCGACAGAAGGTGCCGCGCAGTCAAAATGGGCTGCATTGTTGTCGAATAGCAACGCACGACGCAAAATACGTCCTCGTACTGTGGGTCAGAATGTCAAGTATGACATATGGTTGTGTCTCCCATTGTTGTAGAAGTTCCTCAGTAGCTCGGCATTGTTCCGTGGTGATGGCGTTAGGGCTATATCATTCTATCTAGACTGTCCGTTGCATGTCCTGTTGGATTTAAGTTCAAGGAACTAGCTGGTGAAGACGACTGATATCTTCATATTGCAGTGAGATATATCACAAGGAGAACAGTATTCTTAAAGCCATCCGCTGTACATATACGACTTATTCCTTCCAGCCTCGGTTTTTAAGACCGTAATTAATGAAAGACTAAACAACAAAAACAATAAAATGTATGGAATGTTCACAGGCAGAAGGAAAGATAATTGCAAGAATTTTACTTAAGTACATGAAATCATTGTTTGTAAATACTACCTCAAATGTGTTTTATATAATGTTACTCCTATGTAAAAAATATTCGTCTAAGAAGGCATTATAAAGTGTGTCATGTTGGTTGGTTGGTTGATTTGGGGAAAGGGGATCAAACAGCGAGGTCATCGTTCCCTTCGGATGAGGTAAGGATGGGGAAGGAAGTCGACGGTGGCTTTTCAAAGGAACCATCCCGGCATTTGCCTGAAGCAATTTAGGAAAATCACGGAAAACCTAAATCAGGATGGCCGGACGCGGGTTTGAACCGTCGGCCACCCGAATGCGAGTCCAGTGTGCTAGCCGATGGGCCACCTCGCTCGCTGTTTCACATTATTATTTCATTTTTGGCCCTAATATTTACTTTCATAATTGATGATTCAATGGTGTGTCATAAGAAAAGGATGACTCCTACTGTATAATGCTCGTACATGTATGCTAAATGTCCAGAGATTGCATTTAATACAGCAAAACTTCCAGAAGTTGAATAAATGTTGAACAACGAGTTAAAATTTCATAGAGTGGCTACAGGTCCGCCATGTTTGAAGCAAATTGAAGTTCTGGCCGCCATGTTTTCTTTAGTCAAGGCATTCGTCTGCTGTGTCCCGCCCCCTTGCAACTGCGTTTGACTTACTTGAAATAGCCCATACTACTTGTATTTTTTCTAAAACAAGCAATAGACAGCAGTGATTTCAGTGTACACTGACAGCAAAAAGGGATGTTTTTGTCGAAATATGGCTAAACTTTTCGATGTAGATAACACTACAAGACAACTCGAATAAGTCTGTCCATCCACTATAACGTTACTTGTTGCCCATAAATTAATGCAATTAGAGCAGGTACCACCAGAATATTACGGTGAAACTTCTAAACATGCTGTGGTTAACTATTAGAAACAGTAACGGGCGCAGAAATGCGATATTTTTGTCGCTATTTCAAAGTAAACAGTCAAAGCCTCAAAAACCAGTACACTGTGAACGAGAATTTATTTGAAATATGTGTTACAAGTAGTTAACACAAGCATAGTAATTCAATAACAAAGTCGAAGCGTTCTTGGGTGGGGTAATTTCACAAATTTTCGTAAGTAGCTGTATTCCTTGGCAGAATAAAAGTGTAGGGTCAGGGCAAATTTCCTTATTTGCTGAGAATAATGGCATACTTTAGCACTGCACTGAAGTTCCAATAGCTCCTTCAACAAACCAACTACATGTTCACTGTTTAACATATCAGAAACTGAACTACATAGCCTTCTTCTCAACCAGCAACTAAAGTCTGTAACTGCACTATTCTTCTTTTGTGTCGTACACTAAGTTGCTTCATTTGCTTTATCCGCTTCTTTAGTCGCACATTCTCTGCTTGTACTCTGTTATATTGTGTTTTCAACTTCTTAGGGCTTGGTAGACAGTAATTGTGGTCAGCAGAAACAGATGTGGGTCCGACAGGCACTGAAAGAATGTAGTTACATCATAAGTTTATAACAGAGTTACACCATAAGATTATAATAGAAAGTATGTAATTCAAAGTAATAAGAACACGGAGTAAAATTAAATTATTGACTTACTTTGTGCTAATGATGTCACTGTAATAGCACTATCTTGCAAATTGTCGAAAGATCGCTTTCTGGGTTGTGGTCGTAATACTTTATCTTGCTTTTGTAAATGTGGTGGAAAGTTAAAGATAGTAGGTACTGGTTCTGACAAAAGGCGCCTCTGGACATTTGTGTGGTACATATATTTCTCTTCAAAATGAGCTGAACAGAGGTAACTGGCTGTAGTAGGAAACCAGTTTTCTCGCTTCATATTTATAACCCATCTTTTTGTAATTTCCTTATCTTTTAAAGGAAATCTGTAATCAACGATAAATAAATTACTTCCTGCATTTGTCTTAAGCATAATTACAGTTCCAATGCAAATGACTCTTTAATAAACGTGTGTCGTATTTCGGTACTAATATTCTTACTTATAATATGAAATATTTGTTGTTTTATCGCTGCGATTTGTGCAGTTGAACGCTGAACACACTGCAGGCATGTTGACTTCATATTTTGTAACAAAAAAGTCAACTAGAAAAGTTAAATATTGCGGTAATACCACAACATCTGACACACTTCCAACACAGACAACAGTAACGCTTTCCTAATGTTTTGACTAAGGAGAACATGGCGGCCGAGTTAGCGTTGGTTGCCGCTAGGAGCGCTGTAACTAGTATCTCAGCCACTCTATGAAATTTTAACTCGTTGATGTTGAATAAAAAGCCGCTGAGAATAAACGAAGGAGCACTACTCTTATCTTCTTCGTGTATTATCGCCTTCTGCCATTAAGAATTCAAGCTGAGCAGGTGTAAGTTTTGTAGTTGTCAATGTATTTAGTCGATAAAGGTTATTTATATCTATCTGTTGTGTTGTCTCCTTCATTGATTCAAGCCACTACCTTGTCTCGTTATGTTGTGCTCTGCATATCTTCCACGAAAACATAGGCGAGGTTGGCAGCGAATTGTTCGGACACCAACGATCGGACATAATTAGTGTCCTTTCGTTAATTACTTTTCAGTTAATTGCCTGAAACCTCCTGAGATATTTATGCCAATTATTTTTCGGCTGTGTGTAATATCTTGCAATAAAAACTGCCCGGGACTGATCGGTTTCTGTTTCCGAATAATGACGTCTGCCAGCCTAGTCAACGGCCTAATAGCATGAAGCTCTGCAAATAAACCACATAATGGTGGATTTCTATAAAGTAAGTTGTTGGATAACAGCAGGGAACTTTCTTGTGACGCACCACATTGTGAGCATCTTAGAAAAATTATGCATCCTCAATGTAAGTTGCCTCCATGCCGCAGCTGTTCTATTATGCTAAATTGCATGTTTTGCAAGTTGTTCAATTCTCGCCGCAGCTTTGAGAAACCTTTAGAAACGCCGCAGTCACTTACACGGTATAGAATTTAATGGTTTGTCATGTAGTACGACGTAGTGTCTTCTAGGCTAATTCTCCTTATGCTCTACTCAGTGTAGTTCATTTGCAATAACCACAACACTCTACCAACAGTGAACCATTCTTGTATTAGGTATACATCCTGACTCGTTCCACTGACTAAATTGTAGATCTTCGTATATTCGATCTTTGCGTATTATACTCTTTTGTGAGCTTAGGTTACATGTGTCCTTGGTTATGGTTAGCTGTTAACTGTCAGCAGTCTATGCACCCTCTTTTATACAAGACTTACCTGCTTGTTGTGATTTATGACATTAGCCAAATTAAGCGCATTTTACATACCACAGTGGAAAATCATTGCATTTGGCGTGCTGATGAGTCATTTGTGAGAAGTGCACATTTTTGATCCGTCCGATGCATTGCTTTTTAATTACTGGCTATGATTTGATTTACTTACGTGTAATTGTTACCAATTTTTTTTCTTTCTGTCTGTGAACACTTTGTACGTTTTCACCGTTTATGTTTTTTAGTCTTCCAGTGATGATAGGAATAAAAACCGAAACCGGTAAATAATAAGTTGTATGTCTACAACTGATGGCTATAAAAATGCTTTCTTCAAATATTGAGCAACTGTAGCAAGTTACCTACAAGGAGCAGTCAAATGAAAACGAGATAGATGGGAAAAAGAAAGTAAAGTATTTATTATTTCGAAAGTAAGCGCCATAAGTGTTAACACATTTATGTCATTGTGCGATAAGACGGTCAATGGTTTTATGGAAAAATGTTAGTGGTTGGAACCATAATTCTATGGAACCATAATTCTGCTCGGGCGTGCGCCTCATCGTCCGAAACAAATCAACAATCAGGAATGTTTTTCTTCAGGGCTCCAGAAATTTGGAAATCTCATGGGAGGGTGGGGAGATCGGTAGTGTGTATGCAGGATATGTAAGTGATTCCCAGCGAAACTTCTGCACCGCAGGCGAAACAACGATGACAACATGTGGGTAGGCATTTTGTGCAGGTTGTTTTGCTATGCGGCAGAAGTTTCACTGGGAAGCCCTTATACATCCTCCATATGAACTGCACATTTTCGTTCCATATGTCACGTTTTTATTTGACTGCCCCTTATACATAATGTACAGGTATATGACTGCTTATTTTGTGGCATTTTACTGAGCCAACATTAGTAGATACCAATCAAACAACTTACTTCCGTGGGTATGTTGGTGCTGTAGTGATCTTCAGTCCAAAGACTGACTTAATGCCACTCTCCATACTAGCCCATGTTGTGCAGGCATCTTCATCTCTGCATAATTATGTTTGAGCCTTGGTTTCCCTCTACAGTATGCCCCCACTCGCCTCCTCTAGAGACGGGCAAAACTATTTATTTTCAGGGATTCCATCACAACTACTCACTCACTGGAATTAGCTAACTCTTCTTCGTGACTCATCACTCATCATTCACTTGAAACGTCCCCTTATGAACAATTATACATGACTGTGCTTAAACTGACACACAATATTTTTAGTTCAACGCAATCTGACTTTCTATAATCCCTACAAAAGAGTGGCCCTGACTAACATTAACCTATACCTTTCACAAATCGCTTACCTCACAAGAATCTTGGTTACTCGAACTACTGCAATACAGCGAGCACCACTACTGTCAGCTAAATAAAAGATTCAAACTACGGAAGGCACTAACTACTGATAGGCATAGTTAGCAAATGAAAGATTTTGATAGAGAAGAAACAATGTAATTACCTTAATAGTGTTCAAGGGTCATAATATATATAGCAGTTCATGACATCCAGTCTTACAAATTTCAAAACTCCGCCATTTCTCTCCCCACATCCACCACTGCTGGAAGCTCACCTCCAACTGTGCCACGCTACGCGCTGTTAACATCCAGCTGCCCAACACTACAATGGCGAGTATTACAACAATGCCAACCAGCCACTGACTGCACACAGCACAGCCAGTGATTTTCATCAGAGCGCTACGTGGCGTTTCCAATATAAAAACCTAAACAGTCTACTTACATAGCCCCCATGCTCCCCACAAAAAAATTTACAAATTGTTTTGGGCACTGGCCAATACAGATTTGAAAAATTTTTTCATAATTACAGTAAGAAAGATATCAAATGCACACACTTATTGATACAGTGTTGGTCAAAAGCTAAAATTTTCTCACAGCCCATAAAGACAGTCCTGATCATTCATCACAGTAAAATTGCAGTGTTTTCTCAAAGTCTGAGCACTAAAAGAAAATGCACACAGAAGTAGTGGATTTCCACACAATCTTGAAGAAGTAGTATTGTCCTTCTAACGGAAAGACAGTGCTGACTCTTGACATGCAGGCAGGTAATGGGCCACAACAGAGCAAACCCACAGCAGAGTCAGTCGAAGTTTTGAAGAATATTGGTAGGTAGGTCATCACAGAGCAGACCCACTGTAGCCCTGGTAGAGACTATGGTATTGGTGGGCCACCAGAGGTGCAGACCCACTGCAGTCCTTGTAGAAATAATGGTATTGGTGGGTCATCTAAGGTGCAGACCCACTGTAGACGTTGCAGAGACGGCCAACAGCCATCTGTTGCGACTGTGCAGGTGCACAATCACCATCGAAGAGTCTTGCGGAGAATTTAGCAAGTCCATAAACCACCACTTGTGCACTCACAAAGTTTTTGAATTGTCCTTAGAACCAGCAATGCTGTTAACCAGTCCCTTGCTGAATTATTAACACATGTGCAAGCACAAACAGTCCCAACTTCTCACATATTGTCCATATACTATGACCAACAGAAACGTGTGCGGTGAAATGTAACTTACAATATACTTAATTTGTTGAACTGGTGTCAATTACAATTTTATAACATAAGAATACAATAAGAAAGGTACAAAATACATCATTAAAGAACATAACAATACAGGTAACATTTGTAGTAATACGGGCTTTACAAACGAATCGAAAGAACATATACATCAGTGTTACAAGAATTATGACATAAGTAAATACATAAAAGATCAGAATAACTTTTGAAACATCAACTTCACATATGAGCATTAAAACAAAACAGAATAAATAATGTCTAAACATTTTTACAAAGTAAATAACATATTATTAATGCAACTTATATTTGAGGATAACAGTATTCCTCATCATAGTGAATGTAGCTTAGTATTAGAAGAGAAAAAATTCTATGAAACAGTACACAGAGAAAGGAAGAAAACAAATACACAAGGGTACACAAAAACATAGTGGGATAACACAAAAGAAAAGGACCGGGTTTGTTCTCAGTGTAACATTTGGTACTGCAGTCCAACCCAAAACTTCATTCCATAGATCTTTCGTCTTATTGCAACATTTGTTTCCACCAAAAAAAAAAAATCCTATCCAAGCATGCTTTCTGTATTTATATGTACACATATTTCTTACCTCATTATTTATTTATCATTATCTTACCTCATCATTTATTTCCAAGAAAATCCTACCTAAACCTGTTGTCCCTAAACCCTACTTTTTTGGTTCATATCCTCTTTCAAAGTACTTTTTTGGCCAAACCATTTTCTTATAGCTTCTCAATGCATTTCTTCCAATTCATCACCACTTGTTCTCTTATATGGCCTACTCCATCTTAAGCTAACTTAAATCTACTGAGCTCAGATGCTAAACTAAGGAACGAGGCAATGCAGCAGCACAAAACAATTAACACAAATAGCAATGACAAAAAAATGCAGAGTGCAATGCAAGCAGCAGTGAATCTAAATTAACAGATAAAATGAAAAATTACAACTAATATGAACCAATGTGCAGCAACAAGAAAAATAAATCAGTAGTAAAACTGGCTTAACAGAGTAATGTAAAGTGAAATTTAGTAGCACTATGCCTGACAAACAGCAGCAGCAAATGCAATAACTTATATCTAAACATGACATAGCTCAAGCAAAAAAAAAAAAAGGTACACTAAAGACAACAATGCAGGTAAGGGAAATGTATATTCACATCTTAATGTCTATATAATTAAAGTGGTGCACCACAACTTATTCTACAAAAGAAATTACCAAGTACTTGAAAAGAAAATTCTGCATGCAATTCCTGTGAGATGTTTTTGTGCTCCTTCTTTTTTTATTTAAGTACATCATAAAGTGATTGTTTACTGGATCTTCAGGCATAAAATATCTATATTAGTACATCTATTAAATTTTATTTTAACCAATGCTGCAGTGCAGCTAAAAACTAGATATTAAGCAAAATGAGCAATCTCTCAACTAGAAAGACAATAGATGTAAAATGTTCCTCATCATTTCATTAGGCATTTTAGTAAATATCATAAATTAAGAGCTCCACAGTGTAACCATATGTTTTCAAGTTTGAGCGTGTCGTATTTGCGATGCTTTCGACAAAGAAATGTCAATAGCGAGGATAATGGCTTCTTTTTTTTACCTGTGCCTCTGAGAGGCGCACACAAATGGCTTTTTTCCAGGCGATTGTCGTGCAGCTCGGTGCCCATGACGCATTACGTGCAGGTAGTCACTTAACTTTCTTACCGAAATATTTATGACACCAGTTTGCACTACAGTAACAGTCTCATATAAAAAATTTCACAGGTCTGGAATTTGCGTTACAAATCTGTAGAAACAAAATTCTGTAAATATAACAGTGTCCAAAAAATTTTCGTCGGCATTGTGGTACATTCACGCATTTACACACATTTCATAACTCTTAAAGTACGATTCTTGGTTTCCAACATCCTTTTCCACAAATCAGAGTCCCTAACCACTACTCATTATTCATATACGTATTCGTCAACACTTCTTCAATATTTCATCAAAATAAATACATAGCATAATCAAATTCCTCATATAGCATCATCTTATTGATCACAAACATACCGCAACAGCGTAATACATATCGTCATCATAACATCATAAAACCTCAGCCAAATCTCAAAATCGTCCTAGTTTCCTTCAATAATTTCAATACCTAAAAAAATTCTCTGCTCATGTCAAAAGTGTCATTTACCTCAAACGTACTTTAAAAATCATGATCCCATACCAAATACATCACTCAAAGCTCTCATAGTATCACAATTGTTCCAAAAAAATATGAACAGTTCACAAAGTACAGACAAAATACAATTTCATAGATGTGAATTTACCCAACTGTGTAATTGTGTAAACATGTGTCACTGATGTGGTAAAAAATGTTTGTTTCTCCATTAAATGATCAGATAGCTGTGTAATTTATGTGTTAGAGAAATATGGTACCGATGTGTAAAGTTGTATAAGCAAATACCATATTAACTAGGGCTCCTTGTGCTAGCCAAACACATGGTACACAAAGTAAGCGTGTAACCCCCTGAGGATTAATGTAATTATACCCTCATGTGTTACAGATTACAGCAACGGAATGGAATGTATCACGAAAAATCTTTGTATCATTGTACTTCAAATATCTTTAAAAATAAATGTTTTAAGTAGAAAATTAATCACTCAAATACGTATACTGTAGCGCTAAACTGTGCTCTTGTTGTAAGATAATCTCTGTGGAAGTGTCATAGTTATCGTCCTCCGAAAGCTAAGTTCTGCAGAAGTCAATGTACTTACCTCATGATAAACAAAAGGTAAATGCTTTGCATATAGATATCGTAGTTATTATGCTTATTGGCGTGATGAAGAAAGTACTGTACAGTAAAGTATTGCTGTGCCATGAAAAAGGCTGCCTCATTGTAGCTATACCACAAAAGTTACTACTAAAATATGTTTTACTTTCCAGAATAATGCAGAAAAACTGTGCAGATATAAAACAGAAACACCGCAAAAGCAACATTGTAAATTGTCACTCATTAGTAGCGTCGTGATAAAACTGTGTAGTTGTCACATAAACTAATCACTGTGTCGTCTGGTATCTCACAGAAAGTACTTTAAATCCAGAATGTATTTTCAAGTAAACCAAAATGTTGCATTAAAATCTCATTAGCAGTACAAGTATATGCTCTAAGTATGTAAGCCTTATAGTCATTACGTAATTGTGCAACTAACAAGCAAGAATGTACACACACAATAACACTGTGACATCTGTTCACTATAACAATGCATTCGTAATTTCTGTTTCAATAAGTTCTCTTGGTTCTTGATTGGATATTTAACTTCAAACATTGTTGCATGGTAACAGTTTCTAAGTCTGACAATGCATACTAGAAACGTTAAGTGAAAAGTTTTATAGCAAAGACAAAGTTAAAAAGCAGATTATCTTTCAATAAACGGTTTTACATGTGAAATGTGGTGTAAACCTTTACTCTTCCTAGTACCCAGTGTTTCCAAATTCGACGCAATTATCATGTGGTGTACGTCGGTAAAGAATACTGGAATTTTTCTCAAGGTTAGCATCTATGTAATTTTTCCCTGAGCCAGCCGGCGCACGTGGCTGCCTGCGGTGCGAGTCATTGTCTGTTTCTTTGTTGGCGCGCGTCGTTATTGGGATTAGGAGACCTAACTTCTACAAATTCACCTTGTTGAGAGTGCCCTGCTCTGTTTGAATCCCACCAGTTCTGATGGAATTCAGGTCTGTCATTTTGTCAGTAGTTTACATGGTTTCTTGTTTGTCGGTCATGTGGTGGAGAATTTCTCCCGGAATCGTATCTGCGCACTGAACCGTTGTGTCTAAAGTTATTCTGTCTCCCTTGATAATAATTATTTTGGTTCCCAAATTGTCAGTTTCTATGGTTATCTCTGTCATATTCATTACTACGGAAATGCGATCTTTCTCTGTAACTATTATTTCTCTGCCAATGGTTGTCATACGGGTGGTGTCTGTTTTGGTCACGATTTGCGTTATAAGAATAGCCTTGTTGTGTATTATTTCTGTCATCGCGGAATTGTGACAGATGTGACCTGTAATTGTTGTGCTCCTGTTTTCACGTTCTGCGATTGTCAGTGTCAATTTCCAGTTCTTGTAACAGTCCCTGAAAAGCTTCAATGTCGTCTTTGCAACGTCCTGCTAAAATAATATGTCATAAATGTTCAGGCAGTTTGATTAAGCAAATGCGGATGAGTTCTGAGGGGCTGTATGGGTTTGAAAGATACTGATTCTTATGCAACATGTCTTCAAAATATTTCATAAGACTGGAAAATTCAGATTGTTCGAAACGTTTCATCATTATGATGCTATGTTTTACTCGGTCTTGTGTAGCTTGAGACCAATACGCTGAGAAGAAGGCATGATAAAATTCTCCTACACTGTGACAATCGTGAATGACCGATTGCATTCTTACAGCTGGTTCATTCTCTAAGTAGCCACACATAAATTCTAATCTGTGCTCTAATGACCAGTTGGGAGGAAAACAATGAGAGAATTGATGGAGCCATGCTTGTGGATGAATGTCGTTGCCAGAATTCTTAAATGTTTTGAATTTACGTGTAGTACTGAACAGCTTATAGTCAAAATCATCACGTCGGCGAGTCGCATGTCGGTCATTGTTACGTAGTTTCGGCGGTTCCATCTCAAAATTCGGTGTACCTTGCCAATTTCTTTCATAATTTCCGAAGTGCTCTGAGTTATTATTTTGTGGCTGTTCTGTATTTCTATGTCCCTCTTCCCGTATTGGAGTGTGAGTGGCCTCCGAAATACGTAATTCTTGTATTACCTGAGTCACCTGATCTTGTACTTCCTGGATTTCTCTTTGGTGTTGTGTATTAATTTGGTTCTGATTTTGTTTGAATTTCCTAATTTGTTCGCACTCTTCTGTGTCATTAAAGACTACCGGTCTTGTGTCATTTAGATTATCATCTACCTTCGTAGATAAGTTAGTGAACTGATCCGAAAGTTCGGCTACTTTCTCCGATAGTGAACACATTTCCTCAGTGTGTTTTTCTGAACCAAGTTTCAGAGTGTCCATTTGTGTTGAAATCGAATCTACTGTGTCCTTTAAGTTTTCCTGATTTTTTGCAAGTTGCGTAACCGAATCGGTAGATGCACTGAGTCAATTTTAGCCCACAAGGTCTCATGATTTTCATGAACAATGGTTTGCAGTTCTTTTATGGCTGCTTCGTGATTCTGTAATGCATTTTCATGCCGCAAGAAAATAGGTTGAAAATGCTCACAAATTTGTGTTTTTACATCATTACAGACTTTTTGACATTTCGATTCAATGTTATGTAACTCAGTAGTTAAATCTTCACGTGTTTGTTCAAGTATGGTGTCTAACTTCCAAAGATTTTGTTCCATTGTGTCTAACTTTTGAAGCTTTTACTGTGTTTGTCTCTGATTTTGTTCCATTTGTTGCATTAATTGCAATAATAATGTATTAGTGTCTGGAATCTGTTCCTCTATGCTTTTTGGCAGAGAATTTGCACCGGCAGCATTCACATTTTGACAAGCAGAAAATGTGTCTTGACTTATTTGAGAAAACGGTGAGGACGCAAAACCTGAATCTACAGTATTTGCAAGATTGTGTCCTGTCATTTCGGATTCCTGAGGCGAGCTCTTGCCGACCGATCGATTGATAATGCTTCCCTGTTCACTAATTGTTTCACTGCCTACAGCATTAATCGCAGCCCGCTCCATTTCCCTATGCACAATTACCAAATTACTACTTCAAACATTAGTTAATTCATTACTCGGCGGCGCTGATAAGCGAAGCTCATCACTATTATTTCTCAGTTTGCTTTGGAGCCTAGTATTACGTTTTTCACACGGTATTATTGTCACAATATTTCACACGACAACACAGAAAACTACAATTTGAAGAGCAAAATAAGAAAACACATTAACATAGCATAGAAAATAATATCTCATTAATTGCAAGCGCAGCTGCGAAATACTTGGTGAAAATCTACATACATGCCACTGTACAACTGCAACTACAAAGGAGATTCTCTCTACAATTACGCGCTAGCAATAAACAAAATCTACACTAATTACTCAAACTACAAGAAAAAATCAGAAGATTCCAGTGAGGTATCCTGGCAGGGTCGCCATATGAAATGTCCCCTTATGAACAATTAGACTTGACTGTGCCTAAACTGACACACAATATTTTTAGCGCAACGCAATCTGACTTTCTATAATCCCTACAAAAAAGTGGCCCTGACTAACATTAACCTATACGTTTCACAAATTGCTTACCTCACAAA
This sequence comes from Schistocerca piceifrons, assembly GCF_021461385.2. Lineage (NCBI taxonomy): Eukaryota > Metazoa > Arthropoda > Insecta > Orthoptera > Acrididae > Schistocerca > Schistocerca piceifrons. The sequence continues at coordinate 495,312,755 of NC_060142.1, read as the reverse complement.
AATCTTGGTTACTCGAACTACTGCAATACAGTGAGCACCACTACTGTCAGCTAAATAAAAGATTCCAACTACGGAAGGCACTAACTACTGATAGGCATAGTTCGCAAATGAAAGATTTTGATAGAGAAGAAACAATGTATTTACCTTAATAGTGTTGAAAGGTCATAATATATATAGCAGTTCATGACATCCAGTCTTACAAATTTCAAAACTCCGCCATTTCTCTCTCCACATCCACCACTGCTGGAAGCTCACCTCCAGCTGTGCCACGCTACGCGCTGTTAACATCCAGCTGCCCAACACTACAATGGCGAGTATTACAACAATGCGAACCAGCCACTGACTGCACACAGCACAGCCAGTGATTTTCATCAGAGCGCTACATGGCGTTACCAATATAAAAACCTAAACAGCCTACTTACACACTTACTTAAATCAGTGAAAGGAATGCACCTTCCCCTTTTTAGTTCAAGATCACTGTTACTGTATTATTACCTTAGTTTAAGCTTCTTTGAAAGGATGTAGGAAGAGGGCTAATAATTTTGCTTTATGTCACTGTCGTTTTAAGATTTCTGAAAAGTTCTACATTTCTTCTTTAGCAAAAATTTAAAATTTTACAACAAAATTCTGAATAGGGGTTCATAAATTACAAAAATAGCTGATTCTTCTTACTTTTTAATAATTTTATTGAAAATAAGAATAATATGATGACTGAAATGCAGCTGAAATTAAGTGCTATTTCCTGAAATTATCTATAGGTTTCATTTACAAACAGTGTACCATTATATATGTATAGTTTGATAATCGTTCGAGGTTGCAGATCATGGCTTCCTTGGAGCTGAGCGATGGTATAACCAGACGCCTTCCATATTGGACAGTTTCCAGCCTTTGTGGCAGCAATAGATTGGCGATTGGTCTCTTTTTATCATTTTCTTTGTATTTCAGTAAGTTGTCTTACAGCAGAGGGACTCTTGTTGAAAAACGCAATTGCTATCAGAGCCCATTACCAGTTTTCTCTACCGACTTCTGTATTGCATGTTGCACAATGCAATATAAAGAATGTACATATATGGGATATATGGAAGGATAAAAGGCATGGTAGCTGATTTTGTGTTGAAAATATTTTCTGATGTTTTGATAGCGATTTTAAACTTGAATTTATATTTTCTCATAACAACCGTTACCCAGTTTGAAATATTATTTTACATTGTGCCTTTCTTCAGTCTGGATGCACTGTAGAATGTACTACTTTAATTCAGTCCTATCAAGTCCAAAAAGTGCCTTAGAGCGCGCGGAGTGGCCTCGCGTTTAGGGGCGCCATGTCACGGATTGCGCGCCCCCTCCCGCCGGAGGTTCGAGTCCTCGCTCGGGCATAGGTGTGTGTGCTGTTCTTAGCATAAGGTAGTTTAACTAGGGTGTAAGTCTAGGGACCGATGACCTCAGCAATTAGGTCCCTTTGGAATTCACACACATTTGTGCCTTGAGCACATACAAATTAACGTCATTTGTGGTTGTCCACCTGTCGTTGAGCATCAGCAACAAATCTGATAATATCATTGATAACAACGAATGGCTATGTCAGTATCACAAGTAACACAGTCCTATAATAACGTTATTTTTAACCTATTTGTATGGAAAAACATCAAATCAAACGTATGAATTTTAAACTGCAAAAATTGGTTGTAAATTCTGTCGATCTAATGCTTTATTCTTACATTGTATTATGGTTTCTAGATACTTGAAAATGGCATATATGCAGAAATTGCAATAGTGAAATAAGAACAATCAAGCCTGGATCTGGGGAGGGGGGGGAGGGGGGGAGGGGGGGGAGCAAACCGTGGTATCTGTCCCAGGTGACAATTTCAGTAGCGCCAAATTCATATCCTTGAAGAAAAAAATCTTGTTTCACAAAGCGTCCAGCATCAAGCGCACGTTGGTCTATCGGTTAGTGATACGATTCTGAAACGCATCCCTACTGGTTTTTGAACACATTCTAACTTTATTTGTGAACGAATCATAACTTGATTTTTGATCACATGAATAGCATACGTGATGTCTCTGAGAGGGGAATCCCCATTGCATCAAGAAACAAAAAACTTCCCCTCAAACAAAAGGGACGGGACTATACTAGCTGAGTCGAATAAACCCGAACGGCTGAATTTCGTTGACTGGGTGTGCGAATGATGAGCGTTGTTATAATTATTAGCAAACTCCACAGATTCAGACTATCAGACTGCAAATAAACGCCTAACAGGAACAACAGATAAGAAAGATCTCATATTATCTTCTCGGTGTATCCAAGAAAATCAAATTTTGTCAGAAATCTTTTGCCAGATCGCTACACTACTAAAGGCCAGTTGTACAGACCCTGGTTAGCAGCCGCTTAAGTTCTGTTCTCGGAATAGCGTGGAAAACGCGCTGTACAGATACGTAATAACGCCTAACCGGAAAATAAATGCGGGATAACTAAACCGCTGATTCTGGCAGGGTTAGTGAAGTTAACCAGAGAGTAAGTTTTAACAATGGCAGGAAAAGTTACAGAATTAGTGATCACAAGATTGTTTGTTGCAACGAGGAAGAAGAAGAATCGGGGAAATCACACAAATTATGTGGAAGAATATGACGATTCGAAATCTGTATAAAAATTTCGTACTGCTATTTTTTGATCCCATGCTTGAGAAACTGGAGCATATGAATGAAATGTGAAACTATTTACCAACATAAGAATTTTTGCTTGTAATAGGCATAATAGGCATTTGATATTGGTACTTCGTGAGTTATATTCTATCGTGTTATTTATGTAAATGAAATAGATAAAAATGGCCATTTATCCTAAAACAGTCTCGCTTATTTGGCGGGTATTACAATTTCTACAACATCAGAAAGACCTATTTCGTTTTATCTAGCAGACAGTGACAAAATAAACGTAATCAAATCGAGAAACCACATCACTGTTGGGTACTATGCGTATTAACAGCTTTTCCAAGTATCAGACAACGACATTTTGAGGCCATTTTGATTTTTCATGTAGAAAACCATTTGACGAACTTTGACGAAGTAATAGATACTATTGCAGAAAGGAAAGCACGCCGTATAAATCTGTAGCAAGATTAGAGAGAAAAAAAAGCTGGGACCTAAGGACTGAAGAAATGTGTACTATCTTTATGTTTGCTATGTTTAATTTTATGTCGCACAGAAGAGAAATTTATTAGCTAATAGACAATAAAGAGCACGAATTTTCTGAAGAGTTCTTATTTTCCCTGTCACACATAATCCCATCTAGTATTAATTTTGATTTTTTTAAGGGTGGTAGGGTGTCAGGCCAACCGACTTTGAGTAGGGGAGGCATCACAGGACATTTTAATTTCCACAGTCCACAGATTTGAAGGCTTCCATTACGAAATATACACGTTTGAATTCCACATAGCGAAATACAGTGACGTGTGATAGAAGAACACTTACATTTCCTCAAACAAATGTGTTTTACATGTAAAACTCTTCACAAAGATGTGCACAACAAAATGAACTTATTTTTGAAACATCGATTTTTTTTTAAAATTTTTGACAACCTTTCCCAAACCCTTGAGTGGGAGGGGCGAGGCGGGGGGAGGAGTCACTGTCAAGTTTCTGCCCTGGTTCGGAAACATTGAAGTTTCGGGCTGAGAACAGTAACACCTAAAAGCTAGTATGATGTAATTAAGAAAAAATATAGAATCTGTAGGCCCATAATACACGAAATTAATAATTTTATTTAAGGTGATCAGCTTTGTAGCACTGACAGATTTACTTGCATGTTGTTGCAAAACAAACAGTGTGAGTATCACAAAAGAAACTAAGTCAGGATATGGTTGGGAACCAAATGACAGTGGCAGGCTACAAACAGATTGAGACTCACTTTGATTTCCTGGATTAAAATCTTCGTCTTAAGTTGAAGCAGACATTGTTGAGGACGAATTTCGAAAACAGTTTCTCAAATTTCTGCAGAAGAATTATCAGTTGATTGTGATCTTGATGGCCCTCCTGAACCACACTGTTCCAGAGATAATGTTGGATGCTGGAACTTTAGATGTGTCCTCAGGTTTGATGAGGAGCCAGAAGAGCAGGTACTTACAGCGTTTTCCTTTTATGTATCTAGTTTTGTAAAATGATACCATGTATCACCTGAAACTTTTCTACGTGAAGGTGACATGGTTGACTTATGTCCTGCAGCTTTGAAAAATACATTATATGGAAAAATTAAAATACTTACTATAAAGATGCTCTTCTTAAATAGTAAAAACTTAATATGAGAAATATGCATGCAGTGCATTCTATAATCTAAAAGTTCACTAATATATTTGTAAAATTTAATGGTACATACATACCATTATTATTACAATGAACAGTATCCATGGTGAGCTGAACTTGAATGGAGAGCATTGTGTCAAACATTCAGGTCGAACTGGTGAACTGAAACTGTGAACACGACAAGAGTGCTGCAAACCGAATCATTGAGTGAGCCAAAAACGAAAAAGATCAGGGTGACAGCTGAGTCACCTTGTGAAGTGCTTCACACAGCACTGGGAGTGGTGAGAGGTTGTCAGGAGCCGAATCAGTGAGGGAGTGAAGAGTGCATGACTCGTGAGTCACCTGTCATCTGAATCAGTGAATGAATCAGGAGCACAGTGACTTGTGAGTCATTTACAGTCAACTCCGTGCTGAGTCGGGACGAATAGGGGAGCCAAGTGTTTAGCTCTGCAGAGCATTGTCTCTCACAATGAAGCATCAAATGAGCCAACACAGTAACTCCTTGCAAAAAACCTTTTCAAATCAAAAGTAGAAATAAAAGGTGAGGAAGTGTTTTCTGAGTTGATGCAGTGTTCTAAGGAAGTTATCTTTCTTTGTTTTCTATTCCTTTTCTGGCTGACAGGAGCTATTCACAACAGTACAGTAAGTTATATAAACATATACATAACAAGTTGAGTAGAGCATACTTTTTCGCAGTATAGTTTTTGTCATAGTGACTAATTCAGCATTTTGGTTGGACTGCTGTCCTAGGATCCTGTCCTAGGATCTTCATTCCACACGTTGATGTCACTGTAGAGGACTTTCAGATGTGAAGCGCTACCACTGCTTTTTTCCAAGTCACCGATCGCTCACTCCATGAAAATATATAGCTCTTTGAATCAGTTCAGGAGTCCATCGTTCATCTCTTACACACACACACACACACACACACACACACACACACACACACAATATCAGTTATCTGAACTATCAAATCTTTAGCATTCTTCTGAACTGTTTATCGTCCATGTTTCACTTATGTACAAAGCTATGCTCAAGACCTTCAAAAAAGACTTCATAACACTTACATTAATATTCGAAGTTGGCAAATTTCTCTTTTTGAGAAACGCCTTTTTGCGGGTACCAGTCTGCAGTTTGTATACTCGGTTCTTTAGCCATCATCAATTATTCTGGTGCCTACATAGTAAGACTTGTCGACCACTATTAGTGTCTCATTTCCTGACCTAAAACCCTTAATATCATCTTATTTAATTCGATTATGTCCCATTACCCTTGTTTTACTTACTTACTTCACACGTTTGCACCGCACTCCGCCTTCTGGCTGTGAGCATTCCCTATTAAAGGGTAGACGCAGATGGCGCTCTTGTAGCTATGCCACTACGCTATCTACTGGCGCACGATGTTGAAACCATTACCAGTTCTCAACTTCCCTCCAGGTAGCATATGCCGCCATCGGATCAAAATCGACGTCGTTTTTCCAGGTGGACTTTTTTTTCCGACTGTGTGTCTACCTGCAACGTCCGCGGGAAATGTCTGGCTGTTACAACCAGTGAATGACCTCTTTGCTGATTCACTCATATTAATTAATGTTCAGATACAAGTACGACAGATGAGTCTCTTAGTTTCTTCTTACCCACAAATCAGAGTAATTCCCGCCTTCTGATTCTGAAAGCTTTCTCTGGAGCATTCGGTTGAGTTCTTTCCTTGAAGGAAAAAAACGCTCTGCGGCGATAAAGGTCTCTACTGGCCATCTTAATACGAGGAGTCATGATCCTGATGCTGACCTATTGATGCTCCAGAACATAGATTAACGTGATGTGCTTCGGTTAGTGCGGTCAAGTGTTATCTGAGTAGCAGAATTTCACTGCATTCAACTACTAGAACATTTAGGAATGTTATTATTGAATTTCAGTGAGTAAATGTAGTTATTATCCGATGAAACATGTGGTCAAGCACTTGGCTTATCTTGCGATGAAGGTAGCGTTGTGCACCTAACAATGATCTCTCATTTGGATAATTACACGCACTACTACCGTCAATCACGTTAACTGCTATAAAAGTTGCACCCCTATCGGATTCATTTTCAGTGTCTTTGAATAACCTTGATTTCGTCCTTGTGAGCCACGTCTTAAGCATGGGAATGAATTCCAATATGCCATGCAAATATACAGAAGCGGAAATCAGTGTAAAGGCAGGGTTCCAATGAAAGTACTAGTACAATGTCTGAAGCAAACATGTATCGAATTAATTGTGGCAGTAGTAGATACACATAAGACATAAACATTCATGACGGAATTACATAGTTTCTTTCATAACAGGAGCCGACCGGTTCTAGGCGCTTCAGTCTGGAACCGAGCGACCGCTACGGTCGCAGGTTCGAATCTTGCCTCGGGCATGGATGTGTGTGATGTCCTTAGGTTAGGTAGGTTTAAGTAGTTCTAAGTTCTAGGGGACTGATGACCTCAGATGTTAAGTCCCATAGTGCTCAGAGCCATTTGAACCATTTCATAACAGGAGTGACAAAACAAGGCGTTTGCATTTTCTGGTATAGAAATTGGTATAAAGGCACTGCCTGTCCCGTTGTGTTATTGCACGGTTAGTACTTCGTGCAACCTCTGTTTTTCGTAATCACATCAAAAATTCTCTTCGGCGTTGATTTTGTTAGTTTTTGTACTCCTTCTAGTGAAATCGCTTTTTTAAGCTCACAGAAGACTTGTGTCTCAAATTGCTTTCCATTGCGATAAACATGCCTTACGAATATTCCCCGAAGATTTTCAATGGAGTTCAAATCTGGACTACGTGCAGGCCAGGTAAGACCTCGATAACTGTTCGGTTGTAGAGGAAAGATGCACAAATGCATTATCGTATTGAAACATCGGACTTCCGTCGCCTGGGCCCTCGTACATTCTAATCAATTTTGTCTCTAGCATCGCAGTGTAGGTATAAGAGTTCATTCTGATGTTCAGCCAAGCAATGCGTGATTTGCCTTTAGCACAGAAGGCTGCCCAAATCATAACGCTTTCACCACCAAAATATGTGCTCATTCTTACTTGCTGGTCTGTTCTCAGATAAATGACAATAATATTGAAATCCATCTGCCCCATCTAAGTTAAACTTCTTCTCATCACTGAAAATCCCTTCATCCCATTCTGAAGACCATGACATATGTTTTTTAGCAAATTACGATTACTCGGTTTATGTTAGGGTATTATAGCAGGTTTCTGTAGTCGTTCCGTGAATGCAAGATGTTTGTTATTTGACAAACTTTGTTGTAAATGTCTAGCAGTTACTGGCAACTGTAAAACAGCAACAAGTTGGGAAGAATAATATTTCGTGCCTCTTTGTTTGATCAGAAGTACCCGTTTCGATGCATCAAATAATTTTCTACTTCGCCCGTATTTTCCGTTATGTATATAGCGTGTGCCTAATCTAAAGAAATTATCAATCAATGCACTTGAACAGTCCAACTTCTTGTCGACTTGACGATTGGAGTGTCTTATTTCCTTGTAGGCGCCAATTTCTGCTATTTCATCACATGATAACTGTTTTCCGCATGGCATTGTGACAATCGTGATTTATCTACACAACACGCACTGCCACTAATGCTGCCTGTATCCCATCTGCAGTAAAGGCACGTACGTACTCACTAACACCGCACATAGCTGACTGCCTTTATACAGAGTTCCAACCTTTACCATCTGAATCGTTGATGTTCTGTTGTTCTATACTGTACTACGGATAATATTTGACTATGTTTGTCGGTATACGGGGTCTCATATTACTGCATATACACTGGGCAGAATTATTTCAACCGACGACGCTAATTTTCCTTCAAATATCCATGCTTTTATAGTGATTTCCACTACTGTATTGCCCTAAGCCACTGCGATTAGATGCTACTGTTTCGCGAACTAGCTTGGAATACAGGAATGTATTTCGTAGCGGAGGCAGCTCGACTACCACGTGTCGGTGGGAAGCCTTTGTTCCGCTTAAGTAGTGCCTATGGTGGACGAATGTAACTTTTCATGTCTGCTTTGAGTCATATGTGAATCACGTAGAATATTAATGCAAGGTTATCTCCTCCTCACATTCTCATCAGATTCGTAAGCTGGTCGGATCTTCGTAGTTAGCTTCCCTCAAGTAATTATCATTAGTAAGGGTTAATTATTACGTTTTCAGTGTTAACTTGTTCATAGGAAGCGGGTTGTTGTGTCCAATAACAAATTTTGTGAAATCGTAAAAGTCCGTTTGTCAAGAATAATTCTACCTAAAGTCATTTCCGCTCCTCCTCCAACCAGTAGTTCCTCATGAAAAGCGTGATGGAAAAGCTTGCTAAAGGCAACAGTGTAAGATGGTCTAACGTTCAGATAATCTAAACCACCACCAAGTGTAACCACGTTCCATCGCAGGGAGCTTGTCCGTGGAGCATAATTCAAATCAGAGTCCTTGTTAATTTCAAATCCAGATCAATCAGTAGTAATATACGAAAACTATATATCCCCTCCCCCTTCTTCAAAAAAATAACTGACCACTTACACTAGCTCACATCATCACGTATTCGGTGGTAAAGTCGAGCGAAGATCTTCCAACATCTCCATCGTTCGCTGAGAAACTCTCAATCTTTGAACGATTTTCGCATTGTGTGTGCATGTCGCACGGCTGTAAGTAAAAATTGACTATACACACTGACTAGTAATTTTTTGGCACGTTGGAACATTTTAAAAAAAAACTTTATTTAGTTTACCAAAAGCAGTCGAGGGCATTTGCACTCTTTCCTTCATATCTTTTTATTTTCTTGAAATGCCCCAAACACAAAAACTCAAGTACCAGTTCTATGACTTCGCTGTACGTTTGTTCAGTTTTCTTTTCGATTACTTCATTACACATTATTTTAGTCGTATTAAATTTGATTTTCGCGATTACTTTCGAACATTCTACAATCTAATATGTCAAAAATCCGCCTCAGTTGCAAAATGTTACTGGTCTTTACCCAGGTTTCAGCTAGAGTAATCTAGCCTTCTTCAGTAGCATAAAACAAACTAATACATGCAAGAATAAGGTATAGCGTCCGGGGCTAACAGACCGCTTTCTACGAAGTGGGGACGGGGCTGTACCTCAACTAAGTAACATAGCTTGACATGGGAACACGGTACTTTAGCTTTTTATGTCTGAGCGTGCCTGGATGTGTGTGATATCCTTAGGTTAGTTAGGTTTAAGTAGTTCTACGTTCTAGGGGACTGATGACCTCAGATGATCTGACCGCGCCTTATTCTGGCAGGTATTAGTTTATTTTATGCTTCTTAAGAAGGCTAGATTACTCTAGCTGAAACCTGGGTAAAAAAAGTAACATTTTGCAACTGAGGCGGATTTTTGACATATTAATTATCACAGTTGCTGACAGGGCTGCAACATGTTAAAAATTCTTAGATTTTACAATCTACATGCATACTCCGCAAATCACCTTAGGTGTGTGGCGAAGGGTACTTCAGCTACACTATCTGTTCCCCCCCTTTCCTAATGCGGTCACTAAAAGCTCGCAACCCATGTAACATCTAATTTCTGTGCTTTTCTCAGCGTGACCATTTTGCGGTACACGTGTGAAAGGAAGTAAAATGTTGCCCGGCTCTGCATGGAATGTACATTCTCGACATTCCAGCAACAAACCACTCCGTTATGGACAACGCTTTTCTTTTGTAGCGTCTGCCGCTGGAATTCTTAAGCATCTTCTCAAGGATATCGTGCCGAATAAATGATCCAGCGACGAAAGACACCAGCATTCATGGAATCTTCTCTAACTCTCCGACTAATCCTGCTTGGTAAGAGTGGCAGAATGATGAACAGTACTCAGGTATCGGTCGAACAAGTGTTTTTTAAGCCACTTCTTTCGTGAATGATTCATATTTCCTTAAGATTCTACAGCAGATGTCTGATGTCTGATCTTCCTGCGGCCATGTCACTTTAGGTTGCTCCGGATGGTTACTGCTACACAGTTTAAGGTAGTTAATGTTTTCAGCAGTTCGTCGCCAATAGTTTAATCGGACAGCAGTTTGGCCCTTCGCCTATTTATCCGCTCTACGTTATATTTCTTTTTACGTTCTGTGTCAACTGCCAGCCGCAGCACCAACCGTTGGTCCTCTGCAGGTCTTCCTGCATTTCGCTACAGCCTCCTGGTAGGGCAACCTTTCTACAGACAACAGCACCGGCTGTGACTAGCCTCTTGCAGCCTCCATCTCTATCGATAAATCATTAATATAAATTTTAAATACCAGCGGCCGTATAAAATTCCCTTTGGGTGCTACAGAAATTATGAGGGGCAGACAAAATGATTAAAATGGCTCCAAGCACTATGGGACTTAACATCTGAGGTCATCAGTCCCCTAGACTTAGAACTACTTAACCCTAACTAACATAAGGACATCACAAACATCCGTGCCCGAGGCAGGATTCGAACCTGCGACCGTAGCAACAGCGCGATTCCGGACTGAAGCGCAGAGAACCGCTCGGCCATAGCGGCCGACAAGGGGCAGACAGATGAAGATGAGACAGAGGGAAAAAGGAAAGTAAACTGTTTGTTGTCAAAGGTAACAGCTTTAACTGTTTATACATTTATCTCACTGTGAGACAAGACCGTGAGTGCCTTCATGGAAAAATTTTTGCTGTTGTTAACCGAACCATGATTGTACGCAGGTGTGCGCCTCTTCGTCTCACGCAAATCTAAGGCCAGGAATACGGAAATCGCATGAGGAAACGTCGGGACTGTACGGAGAATGTGTAAGTGCTTCCCAACGAAACTTCTGCAGCGTAGTCGAAACAACCATGGCAACGTGTGGGCTGGCGTTATGCTGCAACAGAATGTTGCCGTTTGCCAACTTTCCTGGGCGTTTGGACTTGATGGCGATGGAGATGGCGATTTCCGCAGTCTCCACGTATCATTGTGCGTTAATTGCGGCGCCGTTTTCCAGAAAGTCAATGAGCAGCGCACCCGCGCAGGAAATAAAAAGGATACGTGACTTTCCCGGACTGGCGTGCACGACTTTGGATTTCTCCTGAGAGGGTGAATACAAGAGCTTCCATTGTTTGTTCTGACACTGTCTTCGGCTCAAGATGATGACAGTGTTTCATCTCCCGCGACAGTACAGGACAGGAAATAATATTCTTCACCTTGACACAGTTCCAGGTGGCACAGTGATGTCGACATTCTGTTCAACTTCTGCTCCTCTGTCAGGCTGTGGGGAACCCACTGCGCAGAGACGCTCTGTGATGACGGTACGAGCGGTACCGTGACTGATGGCCCGCCCGGTTAGCCGTGCGCTCTAACGCTCGGCTTTCCGGATTGGGAAGGAGCGCCTGGTCCCCGGCACGAATCCGCCCGGCGGACTTGTGTCGAGGACCGGTGAGCCGGCCAGTCTGTGGATGGTTTTTAGGCGGTTTTCCATCTGCGTCGGCGAATGCGGACTGGTTCCCCTTATTCCGCCTCAGCTACACTATGTCAGCGATTGCTGCGCAAACAGGTTCTCCATGTACGCGTACACCACCATTACTCTACCACGCAGACATAGGGGTTACACTCGTCTGGTGTGAGACGTTCCCTGTGGGGCCCACCGGAACCCTGAAAGAGTGGTTCGGTGTAGGGCGGAGGGGTGAAGTGGACTGCGGTAGTCATCGTGGGGTAGTGGACCACTGCGGCTGCGGCGGGGACGGAGCCTCTCCGTCGTTGCTGAGTACCCGGTTAACATACAATACAATACAATACAATACCGTGACTGATAACCAGTTTGAACGAATATCTCCCACCGTCCGCCGTCGGTCACTTCTGACAGCAGCATACACCGTAGCAATGACAGAAACGATGAGCCTGCCCTTTCTGACTGCTCTCTTTCAATGACGCCTGACTTTCTCGAAATCATTTATTCCACGCAAACACATGCGCACGTGACATATTTCTTTCCGCAGTCAGAAACCGCCATACACCTCGCTGTTCCTCTTTCCCGGCCATCACAGTGAAGTCAGACGCATACACGACTCGCTGATCTCACTTCGAGCATGTCTAACAGACAAGTGATACAGCGGTTCCTTCCTGATTCTCAAGATAGGGAACATCTGTACACATGCGTGCCTTACTGCGTCTGCGTCATGCCCGTTATACAGTCGTCCTCGTTTTCACTTCGCTGCCTTCCATTCTTTGAGTTTTATTTGCTCTAGAGAATATTGTGCGCTACCGTTACCGGGACGCCGATGGTTAAGATATGTTCCATCAATACGTATCCCTTCTTCCTTTTCCAGTACAAGGATCTTAAAATGCTAACAATAGTTTTGGTGGTGTCGAATGCCTTCGTCTGACTTCTTTTCGATTTGAAATTCCCAGTAATATTATTCGGTACACTAACACGTGCAGAATCGATACCTTGATCTTCAGTAGATGTTGCGACAAATTTCGATAAAAGTGAGTCAAAAACTTTCTCAAACTCTATTGCTGCCAATTCATATTCATAACTTATTATTGGATATACAAAAGAATCTCGAAAAGGTGTTTGTAGATTATCATACGATTGATGGGATAAATTTAAGAACTGCTAGAGGTGTAACAGATTCCATCACACGAGTGTACAGAAAATTCTGGCAAAACACTTCTCGGTCAGGGGCTATGGACGTAGGATAGCACTTCCGGGAGTCTTGCACGCACTGTAATCGCGAAAGCTGTAAACAGCGCGATTACAAAAGCTTCACTTGTGTATGTGTGTGCGATCTGGCACATGATTTCATCAACACCGCTAGTCCATTAGTTCACCGTGGCGAGCTAATCACCATCCACAATAACCAGTGGCCCGTTCCGCGAAAAGCGCGCTTCAGCAGAGGCACACCGGCTTTGTGAGTTAACATCCTTCCAGTCCAACATACCGTTAAAAACTCTACGATACCGATACTACGCGAAATAATCCAGAGACTGTTTTAAGTAAATGTTTGAAAATTTGTGTTGGATAAACTCGAATGTGGAACAAGTAGCAGTCTGTTAATATTGACGCTCAGTAACTTGCTAAACCTTGGGAATGGCCTGTATTGCTTCTTCACGATGTGTGGATCATCATATTTTGCTCCAGTACGACTACTACTCATGTGTTCTTTCTCACTCTCCGTCGTCATCTGTCATTTTACGAGATGGTATTCCTACCGATTCTAAGGCCTTGCTCGAACATAGCAGCTTTCTACACTGTGTAATGAAATTTAATAAAGTATGGGTTGATGTGGGGCATAAATGCCGCGTATTCTTGAAGATTCAGTATAGTTATTTATATATTAATTTAAAATATAAAGAAAACTCTAACCCTCCAGGGTTTTTATCCTTACTGTTACAATATAGGTTCCCTAATATTTTTTAATTATTATCTTTTCTAAAATTTGCAAATTTTATTTCAGTTCCTACTGTGCTCGTCCCTAGTGCTGAATAACACTTTTAATTACTTCACATAATATTCGGTACCTGTTTTCTGGCTCTGATACGTTATTCTTTAGTTTAAGTGATATCTGTTTCCACAATTTTATAATTACGAATCTTGTTAAAATTTGCAGTTTTAAAGTAATGAAATCTGTAATAGACACTTGCGACACAACCACATTAGTCATGCTCTGCTCATATTTGTTGAGGTGAATCAGTAATCAGGTCGCGATTCTCAAGGTGGTCATGGCATTCTTATGAAGGTGACATTCCTTCATCATGATTCTTCACTCCCCATACATGTAATACACATTATACAACATACCGATTAGAATTATATAATGAAATAATCTTCCTGAAAGAAATCATTCTTTACATTAGTATTTACAAATATGAACAGACTTACTATAAAATAATCCACACGTAGTCTGGTGTTTCATTTAATAAACAAGTAGTCACTTAGTTTGTTCGTAAACAAAACGAAAACTCTTACGTCACAGTGACGCATCTCAGAACCGAGTGCGTCACCAATGTTTTGGCTGCCGCTGATTTGTTCTTCACCGCTACAGCTGGCCAGCGTCGGTGACCCAAACGATATGAGTCACCGCTCTAAATTCCAGGTCGGCCGTTAACCGCTCCTTGCGCTGTAAGTGCCTTTTGCTCTGTCCTTCTTTCTGGTCCTTAATATTACAACATTTATGACCAATGCCACACAACAGTAACAAAATATTGACAAGGCAATACAAATTAAATTAATAGTTACTATTCCAATAATCTAAACTAGTGGGCTCTGAGCACTATGGGACTTAACTACTGTGGTCATCAGTCAATCTAAACTAGTACTTATTGTTATAATCCACAATTCCCACGCTGCTACAGCATGACCGGAAGCTGTCATTTGAAAGAGCTATGCTCTTGTACCTAATACCAGAAAGCATAGTCTTTGTGAACAACACAAATTTCTGAAAAAACTTTCTGATGCTTTCTCATTTTCATCTTAGCCTTTTATCTGGCTTTTTAAATCATTAACTACTTCGCTAATAATATTCTTCAACGAAGTAAGATACACTTCATTCTAAAATTATTAAAGTTACTATTCTGATTTATCACATCACAAACAGTATTATCTTTCTCACAAACTGGCTTATTTACGCACTCCTCCTCCTTATTACCAACATTTGCCATTTTTTTGTTACCACTTCCCTCTGCCAACAATGAACTTAATTTTCGATTGCTTATATATTAAAATTATTCTGTTTACCATTTTCAACACAGTCTTCCGGGTATTTCATCGCTGTTTCTTCTTTAAATAAATCTGCTCGCATACCTTCATCATTTACTTCAACATTAATTCATAATTCTTATCCTCGCTGTTTCCCATTTTACTGTCTTGTTCCTGTGCGTTATTCTCATCACAAATGACCTCTACTGCCTGGTATTTATTTCGGTGTCTAAGTTGGTAACCATTAACACAATTTTTATTTCTGTCAGTTGCCTTATCTAAGTCTTCAAAAGGTTTCTCAACTTATGAACTCACTCAATTGCATTATTATTTTGTTTCTTCTTATTAATCTTTACTCAGTCATTCAATCCCATTCGACACTTCCACCCAATTCACCTTAAATCGAGTAATAGTGATTTCTATTCAGCTTACGTTAATTCACTAGCATTACCTTTTTTTACTACTTACTAACACTGTTTTACTCAAGCCATTATTTATATTTTGTTTCCCAGTCATCTTAATTTTGACATCATCCTTCATTTTTTGACATTCACTAACTTCAAGCATCTTATTACATTTATTATTTGTTATCACATTAACATTACTATCTATACTGAAAATATTTCCCTGCATGGGGTTCTCATTACTTACATTCTCACTGTCACCACTCATGTGCCTTAGTTACAATAGCTATAAACCATAAATTAAATAAATAACAAACTGAAAAATATTGGGTAACATTTCATCAGTGCCACTTATTTGCCAAAACAATTTCATTATACTCTACTCTCTGACAGCAACTTGATGAAATAAATCTAAACTATTAATAAATCTTCTTTAGGTGTCAACGTCATTACTTTTATTTTCAATAACTTAAGTTGACTTACCTGATTTTAATAACAATTATTTACAAAACTCAAAATTTGTTACTTTCAAATTTGAAAGATTAAATCCCCTGAAACTACAACGAAATCTGCTTTTTCTATTAATTTTGCTAATTCTTGTGGTCCTCAGTCCAAAGACCGGTTTGATGCAGCTCTCCATCTTACTCTATCATATGCTAGTCTCTTCATCTCCGAGTAATTATTGCAACCTACATCCTTCTGAATCTGCTTACTGTATTCATCTCTTGGTCTCCCTTTATGATCCCCCCCCCCCCTCCACGCTTTCCTCCAGTACCAAATTGTTGATCCCTTGATGCCTCAGAATCTGTCCTACCAACTGATTCCCTATTTTACTCAGGTTGTAGCACAAAATTCTCTTCTCTCCATTTCTATTCAGTACCTCCTCATTAGTTACGAGATCTACCCATCTAATCTTTTCTTCTGTAGCACCACATTTCAAAACCATTTATTCTCTTTTTGTCTAAACTGTTTATCGTCCACTGTTTCACTTCCATACATGACTATACTCCATAAAAATACTTTCAGAAAGGACTTCCTGACATGTAAATCTAAACTCGATGTTAACAGATTTTTTCAGAAACGCTTTTCTTGCCATTGCCAGTCTACATTCTATATCTTCTCTATTTCGACCATCATCAGTTATTTTGCTTCCCAAATAACAAAACTCATCTACTACTTTAAGTGTCTCATTTCCTAATCTAATTCCCTCAACATCACGTGATTTAATTCGACTACGTTCCATTATCCTCGTTTTGCTTTTGTTGATGTTCATCTCATATCCTCAAGACACCGTCTATCCGTTCAACTGCTCTTTTAATTCCTTTGATGCCTCTGACAGAAATACAGTGTCACTGGCAAACCTCAAGGTTTTTATTTCTTCTCCCTGGACTTTAATTCCTATTCCAAATTTTTCTTTTGTTTCCTTTACTGCCTGTTCAATATACAGATTGAATAACATGGGAGATAGGCTACAAACCTGTCCCGCTCCCTTCTCAGCCACTGCTGCCCTTTTGTGCCCCTCGACCCTTACAACAACAATCTGGTTTCTGTACAAATTCTAAACACCCTTTGTTTCCCTGCATTTTACCGCTGCCACCTTTAAAATCTGAAAGAGAGTATTCCAGTCAACATTGTCAAACGTTTTCTCTAAGTCTGCAAATGCTTGAAACGTAAGTTTGCCTTTCCTTAACCTAACTTCTGTGTGAAGTCGTATAGTCAGTATTGCCTCGCGTGTTCCTACATTCCTCCAGAATCCAAACTGATCTTTCCCGTGGTCTGCTTCTACCAGCTATTCCATTCTTCTGAAAAGGATCCGTGTTAGTATTTTGCAACCGTGAAATATCAGTCTGATAGTTCGGTAATTTTCACACCTGTCAGGTCCTGCTTTTTTTGAAATTGGAATTATTATATTCTTCTTGAAGTCTGAGGGAATTTCGCCTGTCTCATACATTTTGTTCACCAGATAGAAGAGTTTTGTAGTGGCTGGATCTCCCAAGGCTATCAGTAGTTCTAACAGAGTGTTGTCTACATCCGGGGCCTTGTTTTGACTTGAGTCTTTCACCGCTTTGTCACATTCTTCACGCAGTATCATATCTCCCTTCTCATCTTCATCTACGTCCTCTTCCATTTCCGTAATATTGCCTTCAAGTACATCTCCCTTGTGTAGATCCTCCATATAAACCTTCTACCTTTCTGCTTTCTCTTATTTGCTTAGGACTGGTTTTCCATCTGAGCTTTTGATATTCGTACAGGTGGTTCTCTTTTCTCCAAAGGTCTCTTTAATTTTCCTGTAGGCAGCATCTATCTTACCCCAAATGATATATGCTTCTACATCCTTACATTTTTCCTCTAGCTGTTCCTGCTTATGAATATGCGCTTCCTATCGATTTCATTTTTTAGACGTTTGTAGTTCCTTTCGCTTATTTCAGTTATTGCATTTTTGTATTTGCTCCTTTCATTGAGTAAATTCAATATCTCTTGTGCTACATAAGGATTTCTACGTGACAGGTCGTTATCGGTGCGAAGCAAAATGACACATTGGTGAATTGCGAGGGATTGTCCACAGGCAAAATATCGGCGAACCACAGTGATACGAATCTGTCGGGCTGAACGTGGCCAGTCAGTGCTGATGCAGTGCTACAGAATCTGCAAATCAGGATCCGCTGCTGTCGTCTTGGCAATTTTCCGGTGATTAAGCGGAAAGCTATGCATCTGTGTCTTGTGCATATATCTAGCAACAAGAATCAGAGGACTCGGCGAATGTTGAATCTGCGCTAACAGTGAGGCGAGGAAGAGCATATGCGTTGACGTGCTTAGAAGTGGGCCAATACACAATCTCATATTGCTAATCTGACAAAAGAACAGCCCACGTTGCAGCTTCTGCGCTGTGCGACTTGGGACTGACTGAGAAGGGCTGAACAAAGATTGTAGTAGTTTATGGTCAGTCACTAAGTACAATTTTCAGTCAAGAAGATGCTGGTGAAACTTAATGACCCCATAGACAATGGTGAAAGCCTCCTTTTCAGTTTGCGAATAATTACACTTAGCTTTGATCACCAATTTCCAAGCAAAGGCAACCGATCTGTCAACAGAACCAAATTTATGCGACAAAGCTGCACCGATGCCGGTCTAAGGCGCAGCAGTCATGGGCTGTGCGGCTGGTCCCGGCGGAGGTTCGAGTCCTCCCTCGGGCATGGGTGTGTGTGTTTGTCCTTAGGATCATTTAGGTTAAGTAGTGTGCAAGCTTAGGGACTGATGACCTTAGCAGTTAAGTCCCATAAGATTTCACACACATTTTTTTTTTGCACCAATGCCGTAAGCGGAAGCATCCACAACCAAGACCACATGTTTGGCTGGTTCAAAATGAATAAAGCACCGATCACTAAATAAAGCATCTTTCACCTTTTGGAAAGCAGACTGACACTCTTGCCACCAAAAAACAGAAGGAACGTTTTTCCTGCACAAGTGAAGCATGGGAGCGGCGTTTTAAGCGGCGTTAGGAATAAATCGGACGTAATACATGAGCTTCACTAACGCAGACTGCAGTTTCCGCACATTGCATGAGGGTGGAAGGTCTCGGATGACAAGCAAATGTGGTAGCAATGGGTGAACGCCTTGACTATTAATGACGTGTCCTCAGTACTCAAGTTCAGTCTGAAAAAAAAATACACTTTTGTCTTTGCTACATTTGAAACCAGCTGCAGACAACACTTAAAGATTGCTAATGTGTTCTTCAGGAGTGCCGCCTGAGACGACTATATCATCTAAATTATTCGAGCGAGAAGAACTTTGGTGGTCAGCTGCTCCAGGAAGTGCTACAATATGGCGGGTGCGGAAGTACTGAAAAACGGCACTCTCGAAAACTTGAAGAGACCAAAATGAGTATTAATGACTGCTCATCCAGAGGGATTTGCAAGTAAGCGTAGAGCAAATCAGTTTTGGAAAAGTAACGACCGGCATTCAATTTATCCATCAATTCTTCCGCGCGGCAAGGGATAACTGTCATGGACGCCCACTGACTGTCAGTAATTGGTGCTACGGCCCCAATGTCTTTCATAGCAGTAAGTTCCTGAGCCACCTGTTCTCGAAGAGTATGAGGGACAGGAGGAGTTCTAACAAAACGTAATTGTTCATTGTCCTTCGTCGTGACATGGGGAACAAAATTAGTGGCTTTGCCTAAAACCTCAGAAAACAAATCCTGAAATTCTGAATATAACTTAGCAACACTGTCCCTAGAATCGAAAGAAGAAACAGATAGTACATTGTTCTGAATGCTTAACCCAAACAAGACACAACCGTCAACGACGCCTGCCCTCACGTGACTGTCCGTTTGGGTCGCCGTATTTACGTCATGCCCTGTGCGCCGCATTTCGCTTATCGTGCGACTCGCGATCGTGGTCAAATGAAGCGTGAATCAATACGCTATTATCAGACTATTACATAGGCATCGTAAGACAGATTAATGAGTGAAACTAAGTTCGTACGTAGTCATTTAAAAATATGATATAAAATAAGGAGCTAACTCTATTCTTTAACAATGTTAGACTGATTAGAGGCGGATCGGTTTTCATATTTTATGTAATAAGTAATTATAACTATTGTAGCTATTTTGAGGTGTGGATACGGGACGTACAGGACTGGAAGAGTTGACACCAAACAGAAGCGGCTTATACCCAACTGTAATGACAGTCTGCTGTTCCACAAAGGATTTGCTTAGCGGTCCCCCGAAGTGAAGACGCTTTGATCAAAATATTACCACTTACATTACACCTGAACGGGCAATACATATAATTTTTATACTTTTTATGTGTCTTTTTGTGTTTGGGACTTTTTAAATTTTTAATTTAAGTTTTATTTACAGAATTGCAAGAGTAATGACCATGCTTTATTACAATGTACGTAAGTGAAACGTTTGTAGTTCATTGAGACGTACAAATTATGGCATTATTTTCCCTTAATTGCCTTGACGACACGCTCATTATTTTGGGTTTGGAATGACTGGAGTTCAAATTGATTTAGGGGCAGACGGAAGGCAAGTGGGCTTCAAAAATTCGATGTTTAGATTTTAGCATATTTGGAATGCCTGGTCTTTCCTGCTTGAAACAGTTTTTGTTTTATATAAATACGACCATTTTTTCGTGAGATATGATGATTTTCCTCGCGCTCTGTGCAATCTGGGGACGGTGACAGCAAGGCCTGGTATGTGCAGAACAACCCTATGGTCCTGGTGTCACAATTTCTAAATTAGAGTGCATTGTGCATGTCCAGAAGAGAATGGGGTCCAGGTTGAGAAGATTATTGAAAGAATAGTAAAAAATAGTATTGGAAGATGGTAACAGGATAGGTGGTAAAGGTCGCCTCACAAATGTTGAAGTCGATAGATTACAGAATTATTATGGCTTGGCCATAAGAAGAAATGTAGGGAATTTAGAAAACATGAAAAAAGCTGTATGGGCTATCTTTTTCCGTAAGTTTTCCACAAATGAAAATGCAGTGCACGGTCTTTGCCTGAATGATGCTGACACTTGGTGCAAATACAGGAGAATTGCGAGATATTACCACAAACATTCTTTATCTGCATCAGCAATGAATGAAAATAAACAATATTTAGAGACGTTTCTAAAGATACCTTGTTGAAGAAATGTTTTCATGGGAAAACCCAAAACTTAAATGAATGTGTGAATTCTGTCATTTGGAACCGGTTACCGAAAATTGTATTTGTTCAGCTTACAACCCTCAAATTTGGTGTTTATGATGCTATTTTATGCTTCAATGATCGTGTAATTAGAAAACTGGATGTTTTGGAATTATTGGCCATAAAATCTAGTGGAAATACTGAAAAATCATTGGTGCAAAGAGATAAAGAGATAATCCGCAAAGCAGATATTGCTAATTTAAAATGCACAAAAGAACCCAGACAAAAAAGAAGAGGGACCAAGAGAAGAAAAGAAGCTCAGTATGTTCAGATGATGATCAATATGGTGCAGGAAAATATTAGTGGCAGGTAATTCTCACCAACAACTGTACTAGAATTGCAGTATTAAACTTTAAATGGATTTTTCTGAAAACTACATTTTTTACTTTCAGGTAACGTTATTTGATAAATTAATGGGGTTAGAAACATGAAATTTGGCCAATTTGTACTAAGTTATTACAAGTAAATTGAGAAGCTGTTTTGTAGTAATTAATGTACAAAAAAAGTTAAATTTTACTAGCGAAAGAACAATTTTTTTCTTCAAAACCATAACAGGTATTATGTTCATTTTACTTGTAAATTGAGGCATATATATATATATATATATATATATATATATATATATATATATATATATATATATATATGCAGTAAAAATTTCATTGTTTTATCACTTATAGTTCTATTGAAAAGTGTACCTATTGAAAGGGTATAATAGCATTGGCAAAATAGGGATAAAAATTGATGTGACTTCTGAAATTTTCCCGGCGTATTTCTTCTTCTGATAATTTCCGGGTATGCAGCCGGATCCCGTCGACATTCTGCCACGATATTTCGGCCCAGAGACGTCCGGCCATCATCAGGTGAGTACACAACTACTGAAGAGCCCAGGTGCAGTCGCGGAGATTCGGCATAAATACCGCGACTGCACCTGGGCTCTTCAGTAGTTGTGTACTCACCTGACGATGGCCGGACGTCTCTGGGCCGAAATATCGTGGCAGAATGTCGGCGGGATCCGGCTGCATACCCGGAAATTATTAGAAGGGATAAAAATTGCCTTCCGTCTCCCCTTAAAGTTTCTATTTCCCCACCACTAAAGTAGGTCGTGTCAATGAAATGCCATGTACGTTGTTCTGTTGTATCGGTCAGTGCAGTAAGGAGGATCAACATGCACACACGACAGAATTTCTAAAAGGAGTCAGCACGTCTGGTCGCACTAGTGGCTGAACAGTGACTGAGGTCGCCCAATTAGTTGGTGTATCAAGCTGTGTCCACAGGCCTGCACTCATATTTCCTTAGCGTGACGAACACTGGAAGAAAACTGTCTATTAACAAAAAAAAAAAAAAAAAATCAGCATGGATTCAGAAAATATCGTTCTCGTGAAACATAACTGTCTCTTTATTCACACGAAGTAATGGGTGCTATCGATTGGTGATATAAAGCTGAGTCCCTGTTACTAGATTTACAGAAAGCTTTTGACACTAATCCTCACAAGCGGCTTCTAATCAAATCGGGTGACTGTTGAGTATCGTCTCAATTGTGCGACTAGAGTCGCGGTTTCCTGTCAGAAAAGTCGTAGTTCGTAGTAGCAGACAGAAAGCTATATAGTGAAATCTGAGTGATAACGGGGATTCTACAAGGAAGTGTTATAACTCTGTGCCGTTCTGAATCTATATAAACAGGTTCTGACACATTCTAATCCACTCTTTTAGGTAACGTAGAAGGTGTAGCTATCTCTTAACGTCTGCCAAAGTCACCATATTATCAAAACGAATTCCAAAGTGATTTAGACAAGGTATTTACGCGTACAAAAAGTGGAAACTGACCCTAAACAGTACAAAGTGAGGGGTCATTCATAATAGTGTCAGAAAAAATTCCGCCGGCCGCGGTGGCCGAGCGGTTCTAGGCGCTTCAGTCCGGAACCGCGCGACTGATACGGTCACAGGTTCGAATCCTGTCTTGGGCGTGGATGTGTGTGATGTCCTTAGGTTAGTTAGGTTTAAGTAGTTCTAAGTTCTAGGGGACTGATGACCTCCGATGTTAAGTCCCATAGTGCTCAGAACCATTTGAACCATTTTCAGAAAAAATTCCTTTAATTTTCGGTTGGACAATAAATCACAGAAATTCAGACGTTGTCGATTGAACAAAAAATATCAGGAGATTATGATAACGAAAAGCTTAAAGTGGAACCATCGTGTAGAAAATGTCTTGGGAAGGAGACTGAAAGAGTGCGTTTTATTGGCAGAATACTTAGAAGATTCAACAAACCTGCTAAAGAGATTACCAACACTTCCCTTGTCCATCCCCTTCTAGAACAGAACTGTGCTCCATGAGATTTTTTCCGGACAGGATTGACGAAGGAAATCGATAACGTTTAAACGATGGCAGCTCATTTTACACTGTCGCGAAGTAGAAGAGAGAGTGTCACGAATATGATACACGAGGTGAAGTGGCAATTACTGAAACAAAAGTATTTTTCATTGCGGAGAGAGCTTTTCACGAAATTCTAGTTACCAGGCATCTCCTCTGAATACCAAGAATATGTTGCTGATCCCTGCCGACATAAAGAGAAATTATCAACCTATTAAAATAACAGACGTGGGAGCTTTCACGGAAATATTTAGGTTGGCTCTGAGCACTATGGGACTTAACTTCTTGTCATCAGTCCCCTAGAACTTAGAGCTACTTAAACCTAGCTAACCTAAGGACATCACACACATCTATGCCCGAGGCAGGATTCGAACCTGCGACCGTAGTGGTCGCGCGGTTCCAGACTTTAGCGCGAAGAACCATTCGGCCACACCGGCCGGCAATATTTAGGTGTTCACTCTTTCCATGTGCAGTTATAGAGTAGAACGATCGATAAAAAGTCTGAAAGTGGTTCTATGAACCCTCTGCGAAGCACTTACGTATGAAATGCAGAGTAATCGAGTAGGTGTTGGTCCATTGCCTCTTCTAAATCTACATCTAAATCTGCATTAACACAGATATTCCGCAACCCACCATACGATGCATGGCGGAGGGTACCCTATGCCTCTACTAGTCATTTCCTTTCCTGTTCCACTCGCAAATCGAGTGAGGGAAAAACGACTGTCTATATGTTCCTGTGTGAGCCCTAATTTCTCGTAGCTTACCTTCGTGGTCCTTACGCGCAGTTCATGTTGGCAGCAGTAGAATCGTGTGGTAGTCAGCTTCAAATGTCGGTTTTCTAAATTTTCTCAACAGTGTTTCTCGAAGAGAACGTCGCCTTCCCTCCAGGGATTCCCATTTGAGCTCCCGAAGCATCTTCGTAATACTTACGCGTTCTTCAGACCTACCGGTAACAAAACTAGCAGCCCGCCTCCGAACTGTTTCGATATCTTCCTTCAGTACTCAAGAATAGGTTGCACTAGCGTCCTATATGCGGTCCGCTTTACAGGTGAACTACACTTTCCTAAAATTCTCCCAATAAACCGAAGTCGACAGTTCGCCTTCCCTACCACAGTTCCATTTCATATCGCTTGGCAACATTACGTCCAGACATTTATATGACTTGACTGTGTCAAGCAGAACACTAGTAATACGGTATCCGAACATTACAGGTTTATTCTTCCTACTCATCCGCATTAACTTACATTTTTCCACATTTGGAACCAGCTGCCATTCATCACATCAACTAGAAATTTTGTCTGAGTCGTCTTGTATCTTCCTACAGTCACTCAACTTTACTATACACCACAACATCATCAGCAGACAACTTCAGATTGCCTTTTCCCGGTGACATATCGCGAAAGTCTTTCACATTCCCTAGTTCTGCATTTACGTGGTCATGTCAACTCAAGTCGCTTCTTAGTATTGCATCTAAATACTTAACCATTCCATCACAGGCCTCGTTTGGG
Organism: Schistocerca piceifrons; assembly: GCF_021461385.2. NCBI lineage: Eukaryota > Metazoa > Arthropoda > Insecta > Orthoptera > Acrididae > Schistocerca > Schistocerca piceifrons. The sequence continues at coordinate 495,287,835 of NC_060142.1, read as the reverse complement.
TTCGAAAGTGATTTGATTTGTTCAGAAACTGGATCGTTGGGCCTATCACTTCCGAAGATTCCTCCCTCTGGTTACCTCTCTTATCATCTGGAGTTTCCATTCCGCTACAAGGCTGTCGTTCCCCTCTGGCTTCATCCGCAGAAGGAGCGTCGCCTTTTCTGACAGCTTTGCTGTACTGAAGCACGCTTCTCCACCGCTGGGCACGGGTTTCTTGAGATACCCTACGAGACTGGGTCACTGCTTTTGCTCAGCCTTTCTATCACTCCGTCATACTGAAATGTAGAACCACCATCCCCGCGACTCAAGTGGAAGAGTAGGGTAGGTGGTCCTGTTTCCCTTGACCTGGGGTAATGGTTGCTTGTTATACCACCGCCAACGCCTGGGACTCCATCGAAGAGGCAGAGAAGTTTAAAGACCGTAGTTGAGGGAGAAGCCCCATCTGCCTACCCTTGTATCAGATGGAACAACGTGGAATGGAGATGACTTGTGCGATGTGGTGTGCTCAAGATATTCACCACGAATCTTGTAATCAAATACTGTAGAGCTCTTCTCTTTGTCAGAGTCATTGTGTCGCATTTATCCACATTTATTGAGGGCTCCCAGCAAGCTTACAGCAAGTGGAAATATTGTCAAATTTTCTGAAATTTCATTACGACCATCCAGTAGCGATACTGTCTTGCAGAGAACAGCATCGTCAGCGACACTCTTATAGTGCTTATGTTGCTATCCGACAAATTGTTTGTGCTTGATGAGAACTTTGTACGGCATATTATGATTCACTGGGGCATATCAGATGTTGCTTTCGTGTCTGTGGGGATTTTGGCCGTCCAGTATAGCCTACTGGATTCTATTAGTCAAATATTCCTCGAGACAATCACATATTTGCACAGATACTCATTACGGACTTATCTGTCGTTAATAGTCGACGATGTTGTGCATTGTTTCATAGTACTGGGTTTTCCTGAACCACGCTGCTTCATTTAGAAAAGCGTGTTTTCTTCCAAGAGCTCATAATGTGTGAGTTATGAACTTTCTCTAGGATCCTGCAACAGACGGGCGTCAGTGATGTTAGTATGTAATCCTATCCATAAGATATTTTAGCCTTCTTGTAAACAGATGTGATTTGCGCTTGCTCCGTAACGCGCGACGAATAATAATAAAACTAGCCTAGCGACCGGTTGCAACGTCCTACCGTTTAGTGAGTAGTAAAAAATTGGTTTAAATACCTGTGAAAATCTTGCTTTCGGTGTCGCTCGACGACTGCATACATGAGCTAAAATATGCTTGTTCAATAAATAGAGGGTACCATAATGGATTTCACTACAGTGATGTAGGCCACAACTGAAGTAAAGTAAGTTCGTAGAGTTATTCACTTCAAAACCTGTATCTTATGAGTTCATGATCAATCTTCGGTGTAATAAGCCTCGTTGTTACTACTACAGCTAACCGATGGTAGCACATCCAACACTGGCAATATTAAATAGTCCAGTTGCAATAATTTGATAGAAATGCGTGTGTGAGGTCCATTGCATTGTTCAACACTAATACTCAACAAAGTACGAATATAAAGTCACATATCATTCTGCCTTTTGCGATATTAAATCAAACTGTTTAGCACTCCGAAAAAATCCGTCACTGTACTATTCTAATACGCTGTTTTAGACAATGTCCAACACACGAGTTGCTCTATTGTAAATCCAAACCTGAATCACTCACCAAGAACTTATCTCAACTGTACGCACACAACTGTCCTCTACAGGGTCCAACATTCATCTCCCTAACAATACTCGAGGCCGAGTATTCATACTCTTCCTACAATTTACTATTGGTTATAATAATGGAAAACATAATTTATCAAACACTCTGTAATATTCCCTATTTTGCTAGAACAAATTTAAGACATTTTCTAAACACACAAAAATCACATAAATATTGAAATTGCAGAAATAAGCATTCTAACGATGCTAAACGATCAGTTATCTATATTTTGTTAATTAGGCTCGAGATTTAGTTCCTACCATTTACAGATAATGAGAACGAAATATATTATTGTTTTATCTAAACATTTTCCATATATTAATTTCCTGAATCTGTTTTTGAACGTTTATGGTACAAAGGGCATTGTAACTACTATTGTTTGGTATTGCTATTACTCTTCAAAAAACCTTTTTCCTGCTTTCGAAAAGTAATTGAATTTAATTATAGCTGGAGATACAAGAGTATTGATCTAGTAATACATAACGCAGGGGTGGTAACCATAAGCCTGGAATGTAACACGCTGCTTCACTCTCGTACATTCTATGGCCTGCAGAGATTTTTTTTTTTTTTTTTTACCTAATCCAGGTTTTACGTTGCTCTCAAACTGCAACACCGTCTAAGCTTTTCACGCTAATTATGGCCGTATAAGGATGGTCTTTTCCCAATGTACTTCTAACCAAAAAGCGATTCCGGTATCTGGAGTCCAGAGTTTTTGTTAATTATGCCTCTTGCGTTCTTGTGGAGGTATTTCGATAGCAACTTTCATCCGGTAACAAATATTTCTTTATATGTAACCGAGAAGTGAAAACCAATTTTCAAGAGTTTAGCTTTAAAATTTCTTTAACGTAAATAAACATTTTTTTTTTAAATTTTCGTCCCCTATAGCACTCCTGTAGAGGTTACATTTCTTGACACACTGAAATGAGTGTTTTCTTATTTCTAACAAGAAGTCAAATACACATTGTCACAAATGTAGTCTTAAAAATCCTTTAGTAGTTCTTTCGTAATTAATTATTTTCAAAAACTTTTCACCCACTATTTTGCCCCCTTAATGACTGAATTTCCAAAAATACCGAAACACTTATTTTTTAATTTTCTGACAGAAACCAAATACCAGTTTTCGTAGTTCTAGCTTCAAAATTCCCTTAGTAGCGACATACTTTAAAAAAGCCTTTCATTCTGTATTTGACTCCCTTAGGAGTGGAATTTCGGACAATAACTTTCTAAACAATGCCTACAGTGTAAGATCCACACACTGTTCAAACATCAAGTTTGTATGCTTAGCTGTTTGGGCTTGGCGATGATGAGTCAGTGAATCGGTCTGACCCTTTTTCATCCCCTTAGAGACTGGTTTTCCAAAAACAGTGACGCGCGTGTGTTTCTTTTCTAACAGAGAAGCCAAATAAAAATTTTCATAGATTTAGCTTCAAAAATGCTTGCGCAGTGAAATATTTCCATAAAAAGGTTCATCTCTTGTTTCGCCCCCATAGGAGTTAAATTGCCAAAAACACAGGAGCAAGAATTTTTCTTTGTAACCGAGAAGTCAAATACCGATGTTCATAGACTTGACTTTAAAAACACTTAAGTACTTCTTTAATAATGATAAAATTTTTTAAGAAAGCTTTCATTCACTATTTCACCACCATAGGTTTAAACGCTGAAAGGCGTATTTCTCTATTTCTGACCAAGAAACCAAATACCAATTTTCCTTAGTCTACCTTCAAAACTGCCTTAATAAAGACATTTTCTAAAAACAAACCTTCATCCCCTGTTTCACCCTCTTAGGGTTGTAATTTCAAAAAATCCCTTCTTAAACAATTCCTACAGTATAGAATCCACACCTTCTCCAAATTGCAAGTTTCTATCGTTACCGGTCTGCGCTGGGCAATGATGAGTCAGTCAGGACATTGCCTTTTATATATGAAGATTAACAATAATAATTTCGTGTGGCTGAACGGCTCGGTACAAGTCTTTGAACTGGACACCAGTTCGGACGCTTGCGTATCCATGAGTCAGCGGTACCTGGTGTTCCCTTGCAGTGACCTCTCCAACCTACTAAACACAGCGCTATAGCCCGTGCAATGTTTTGTCGATATACGTGAGACAGGAAAGGAACTAATTCAGCAGAGTATTCAGTGCAAAAATGTAGCTGAAATTCCATGACGATCTATTTCCCTGCCGCGAGAGGAAGCCGCGCGGTCTAAGGGTGTCTTGTCACGGTCCGGGCAGCTCCCTCCGTCGGAGGTTCGAGTCCTCCCTCGGGCATGAGTGTGTATGTAGTCCTTAGAGTAAGTTAGTTTAAGTTAGATTAAGTAGCGCGTAAGATTAGGGACTGATGACCTCAGGTGTTTGGTCCCATAAGACTTTACCACAAATAAAATCTCGTTTCTTGTTCTCTTTAAGTATTCTCAATTAATTTTCAATACTGAGGTTGTTAATATCGATAATTTTATTTGAGAGTCTGTGCAGTGTCCAAACAGTTGTTCGGTAGTATCCCCATGTGTGATTAAATTTTTAAATGCGGAACCTAGCCCTTCTAACTGCTGTAGTAAGTTTCTACGTTGTTTTCAGGCTAAGCTGAAATGAGAACATCATTTGCAAATAATCGTTTTCTAAATGTAGTACCAAAAGTAGGATTATCTGCTTTAGTTGAAAAAGCAAGAGAATACATTAAAAATTTCATTCCTCAAAACTATAAGCAACTGGAAGTAGCACCAACATCCTTCACTGAAATTAATAGGATTATAAAAATACTAAAAACCAAAAGCTCATATGGTCTTGATGGAATGTCAAACAGAATCTGAAAAGTTGTTCTAATTTAATAAGTAATGTGCTTAGTGATACATGCAGTGCATCAGTTGTACAGAAAATTTTTCCAAACAAATTGTAGTATGTAATTGTTAAACCACTTTCGTTACTGACATCTTTTCCAAAATGTTAGAAAAAGTGATGTACTCAAGAGTATTCTCACATTTAAGTGAAAATAATTTACATGGCATATCACAGTTTGAATTCTGGGAGGGTGCATGACTGAGAATGCTGTTTGTACAATCACTCATCAGATATTACAATCCTTAAATAATGAAATTTAGCCAGTTGGAATTTTTTGTGTTGTTTCCAAGTCATTTGATTCTGTATATCTTGTTACACTTTTAGAAAACATGAAGTTTTATGGAATTGATGGCTTTACAGACAACTGGTTGGAAACACACTTAACAAACAAATGCTAAAAGTTGTGCTGCATCGTGGGGAGAAATCATAAACGGAGTCACATAGGGTTCAATTTTGGGTCCACTCCTACTCCTTGTCATCGACCTCCCATTTCACATTCAACAAGCAAAATTAGTACTTTTTGCAAACGATACTAGTGTTGTAATAAACCACATTAGACAGAAAGCAACACAAGAGTTGATGAATGACATTTTCCAAAGAATTATTAAGCGGTTGTCTAAAAATGGACTCTCTAAATTTTGAAAAAGCACACTTCACTTAGTTCTGTATAACAACTAGAGTCATACTAAAAAGTGATGTAACACATGAGCAGCAGACATTAAATAGGGCAGAATGCTCCAAATTTTTGTGTGTTAATACTGATGAAAACTTGAACAGAAAGAAGCATATTAACAAACACAAAATTTCTCTGTCTTGGTCACACTTTATTATATCTGATTTCGATTGTGCATTTCGGCTGTCTTCATTGGATAAAATACTTTAAAACATCAATACAATGTATAAAGCACGACCAAGACTGGAAAATTTTGTGTATGTGCCCTTGACCTTTATAAAGACGTCCTGTCTGCTATTTTGAAGAAGCAAATTACTGAGCTTTTCTATTAGTGAAGTTCAGCTACTTTTGCTCTTCATGTAATTGGTAGTCCTGCAAGCAAACGAATCAATCTCCTGTCATATTTTCCATATTCTCGCTCAGCAATGTCTTATGGAATAATTTTCGCGGTTAGACACCACACAGAAAGAAACTATTGATGCCACAAAATCGATCAGTAAGAATGATATGTGATTTTCACCCTCAATGGTCATATGGTAACTTTTCAAAGAATTAGGTATTGTAGTCTCACCCTCGAAAAACATATATTCACTAGTAAATTCATCATAAATAATCCATTACAATTTGAGAAGAACTATGATGTGCATGCCTTCAACACTAGAGGGGCAAATGACCTTTATTAACCTTATTAATGCTATACACTAAATGTATTCGCAATTGCGAGTAGGGGAAACCATCAGCTGTGGAATGGAATGACAATAATGATTATTTGTGTCGAACTGGGACTCGAACCTTGATTTCCCACTTATCGCGAGCGGTCGACGTACAATGTGGCTATCGTTGCACAACTCGTGACCAGACCCAAACTTCCATACGTCGTCAACCACACGCCTGCAACCTGTACTCATACATCCATTATGTATATTCCCACACAGGTGGGACATTTTACTTGAAAGTATCGGTGAATAAATATATTGCCGTGTCTGCGTTATTCTGAAGTCCGATGCAAAGTTCCTTTTGATATGCATCGTATTTCAGAAAAACACAGGCACTGCAATATCCACTTATTAATGCTGCCAATGGCTATGTCAGACAGGAGTTCAATATGTAGCCAAAAATTTTTTGATCATTTTCCTAGTAACACAAAATGTCTGACAGGAAGCAAAGCACGTTATAAATCTAACCTAAAGCAATTTCTCCTGAACTGCTCCTTCTATTTCGTTCATGAATTTCTATTTAAAATCTGGCATCATGAAAAATATCAACTTGTTTTTAAGTGTGGATGCGCGAGTAGCACTAAAAAATAATGTCTTAAGTAATGGTAACACTAGTCATATGTACGTATTCTGTAAACTGACTGGTTCCACATCGTTTCCATGAAACAATCGTTCAAATTACCTATGGAGCCTGTCGCTAACTAGCTAACTAACTAACTTCTACATCATACTCTGCAAGTCACCTAATGGTGTGTGGCGGAGGGTACTTTCGGTACCACTATCTGATCCCTCCAACCCTGTTCCACTTGAGAATAGTGCGTGGGAAGAATGATTGTCGGTAAGCCTCTGAATTGGCTCTAACTTCTCTGATTTTCTCCTCATGGCCAATACGTGAGATATACGAGGGTTGCAACTTACATAGAGCCTGTTCTGTTGATGTTGCGAATGGAGCGGTCTACTGCCTGTCGAATCTCTGGAAAAGTTCTGAAGCGAATGCCACGAAGTGGTTCCTTCAGCTTCGGAATCAAATCAAAGTCACTATCACCTGCGACCAGCTTTGCGAAAGAAGCGACGACACTTCCTGCGCAACCCACCCATCATTTTGCACGACAATGCGCGGGCGCATACAGCGCAAGCTGTGGCTGCTCTGTTCGGTAGATGGGACTGGGAAGTACTGTACCATCCACCATACTCCCCGGATTTAAGTCCTTGTGACTTTGATTTGATTCCGAAGTTGAAGGAACCACTTAGTGGCATTCGCTTCAGAACTGTTCCAGAGATTCGACAAGCAGTAGGCCGCTCCATTCGCACCATCAACAAAACAGGCTCTGCTAACGGTATACTGCGCCTTCCACATCGCTGGCAACGGGTTCTACACAACACCGGTGACTACTCTGAAGGACAGTGAGAGGTGCAAACATGTAACTCTTTTGTATCGGCTGTGAATAGTTACCACTATTTAAGTTCCAACCCTCGTATGTGTGCGTGTGTGTGTGGGGGGGGGGGGGGAAGTAATATGTTGTCCGAGTCCTCCTGAAATTTCAGCAATAAATCTCTCCGTGATGCACAACGCCTCTCTTGAAAAGTCTGCCAGTGGAGTTTGTTTAGGATCTCCGTTACGATCTCTCGCCAGCTTAACGGTCCCGTGATGAAATGCACCGCTCTTCGATTGGATCTTCTCTATCTCCTCTATCAATCCTACCTGGTAGGTATTCCAGATGGTGAGCAATACTCAAGAATCGGTCGAGCAAGGGCCTTATAAGCCACTTCGTAGATGAGTTCCATTTCCTTAAGATTCTTCCGATGAATCTGAGTCTGGTATCTGATTTTCACACTGTCTGTTTTATTTGGTCATTCCACTTAAGGTAGCTCTGAATAGTTACGCCAAGATATTTTACGGCAGACGCTGTCTCCAGCTGTTTGTCATTAATCGTGTAGCTGTAAAGTAGTGGCTTTCTTTTCCTATGTGTGCACAATATGTTACATTTATATACGTTCAGGGTCAACTGCCAGAGCCTGCACCATTCATCAATTCTCAGCAGGTCGTTCTGCAAATTCTTACTATCTGCTGGCGTTGCTACTTTGGTATAGACAACAACATCATCTACGAATGGTCTTAAAGAGCATCTGGCTCTTTCTACTAGATCATTTATTTATATTGTGAACAGCAATGGTCCGATCACACTTCCCTGTGGAACTTCGGATATTACCGTTACACCTGTCGATTGTTAAGAGCGACGTGTTGAGTTCTTTCTGCAAGAAGGTCTTCAATCCAATCGCAAGTCTGCACAGATACTCAGTAAGCTCGTAATTTTTTTATTAAACGGCAAGTGCCTTACTGAAATCGAGGAACACGGCATCAACCTGAGCGCCGTTGTCCATTTCGCTGTGGTTCTTATGGAGGAACAGAGCGAGCTAAGTTTCGCAGGATCTCTGCGATGTTGATTTTTACAGAGGAGATGTTAATTTTCCAAAAAAAGTCATAATTCTTGAGCATAAAACATGTTCAATAATTCTACAACAGATTGACCTCAACGATATAGGTCTATAATTGTGTGGATCTGTCTTACGGCCTTTCTTAAAAACGAGAAAGACTTGCGCTTTTTTCAGGTCGTTAGGTACTTTTCGTCGCACAAGCGATCTACGATAAATTACTGCTAGAAGGGGAGCAAGTTCTTTCGCATAACTTGTCCGATGCCAGTGTAACGTACTCATAGTTGGCCACAGACAAAGCAGCATCACGTTTGATCAATGCCTTTAGGGTGTGAGTGTGTCAGTTGTGGAGTGACAGTGTCGGCAGCGTCACGTGACCATAGCCGGTGTTGACCCTGGTCCCTGGAGCAATGCGGCAGGCGGGCGCGTTACTACGCATGACCTTTCCGACCTGTCGGCCAGAGGTCAGCACTGCTGTTTATGTAGTCCAAAGGTGCGCCGCTATTGCTGTTGATTGGCGGGTACAGTACTCTGATTAAGTCATTTGCCGTGACCAATAATTTACTTTGACACACGCCTTCATTAACCGCAAGTCATTTCGTTTGTGACAGTTGCATCAAGCTGAACAAGTTTCTGGTGATTCAATAAATAATTGATTTTTCCTCTGTGACTTTCAAGAACAGCGCTGTCAGGAGTAATGCTTGTATGTTGAATGTTATTGACATAATTAAGGAAAATTTACTCTATATGGTCAACGAGATGTTTTTGTCGAAAACTGTGATGATAGTGTGACTGAATAAAAAATGTGGTAAAAGTCATAGGATTGCGATATTCGTATGTACAGATGGCGGTAGTATCGCTTACACATGGTATGAAAGGACAATGCATTGGCGGAGCTGTGATTTGTATTCAGGTAGGTCATATGAAAAGTGTGAAGATGGTATCTGATCCCGAAAGAACAGATACCATTGATGACCGTGCAGCGTCTCTAGAATGAAATGATAATTAAATCGAAACCCTTAGCCGCCGACAGGTGTTGTTGATATACATCAATGACGACAACTGAAAATGTGTGCGCCGACCGGGACTTCTCACGGGAAGCGTGCAAGGGATAAGTCCCTGCAGTCGCACTATCCTCTGTGCCCTCGGTGGCTCTGATGGATAGAGCGTCTGCCATGTAAGCAGGAGATCCCTGGTTTGAGTCCCGGCCGGGGCACACATTTTCAGCTGTCCCCATCGATGTATAACAACACCTGTCGGCAGCTAAGGGTTTTGATTTAATTATCATTTCATATGAAAAAGTTTCCGACGTGATTATGGCCGCGCTACGTGAATTAACAGACTTTAAACGCGAAATGGTAGTTGGAGATAGACGCATGGGACATTCTGTTTTCGAAATCGTTAGATAATTCAATATTCCGCGGTACACACTGCCAAGAGTGTACCACGAATACCACATTTCAAGCATTACCTCTCAATGCGGATAACGTAGTGTCGGTAACCTTTACTTAACGACAAAGAGCAGCAACGTTTGTTAGATTTGGCAGGAGGCGACCGACGCGGTTGCCTTTGCTAATAGCACGAAAGCGCCTGCAGTAGCTCTGCAGGGCTCGTGACTATATCCGTTGGACCCAAGATGACTGGAAGACCTTCGCCTCGTGAGATGAGTCCCGATTTCCATTGGTGAGAACTGATGATAGAGTTCGATGTGCCCACCTATCCACGGACCCAGGTTGTCAACAAGGCACTATGCAGGCCCTATAATGGAGTGGGCTGTATTTACTGGGATGGACTGGGTCCCCTGAACCGATCACTGACTGGGAATGGTTATGTTCGGCTACTCGTAGACCATTTGCAGCCATTCAACGATGGATCCAAAAATGGTTCAAGTGGCTCTGAGCACTACGGGACTTAACATCTATGGTCATCAGTCCCCTAGAACTTAGAACTACTTAAACCTAACTAACCTAAGGACATCACACAACACCCAGTCATCACGAGGCAGAGAAAATCCCTGACCCCGCCGGGAATCGAACCCGGGAACCCGGACGTGGGAAGCGAGAACGCTACCGCACGACCACGAGCTGCGGACAAAACGATGGATCCGTTGCGCCATGTAACCGGTCCACATTTGTTCGCGACTGGTTATCAGAACTTTCTGGACAGCTCGAGCGAATGGTTTGGTTACCTAGATCGCCAGACGTGATCCCATCGAACATTTATCGGACACATTCGAAAAGCTAGTTCGTGCACAAAATCTTGCATCGTTAACACTTTCGCAATTATGGACGGCTATAGACGCCCATATCGAGTTGCTGCATTACGCCGGTCAAACGGAGGTGCGGTACTACGTTAGAAGGTATCAAATGGTTCAAATGGCTTTAAGCACTATGAGACTTAACATCTGAGGTCATCAGTCCCCTAGACTTAGAACTACTTAAACCTAACTAATCTAAGGACAGCACACACATCCATGCCCAAGGCAGGATTCGAGCCTGCGACCGTAGCAGCATTGCGGTTCCGGACTGAAGCGCCTAGAACCGCTCGGCCACAGCGGCCGGCCAGGAGGTATCCCACGATTTTTGTCACCTCAGTGTAAATAGACCCTTACTGTAAGCAGAAACAGAACGTTAGACTGTTCATTACTCTATTTATTAAAAAGCATGGGGTTTATCCTCGGACAGTTAGTCACATTTCTTTTATTTCTTTTACATAGATAGTGCTTACGCAAGACGGTGGCGGCTTCCACCTCTTGCTTGGTTTGATGATGTTCGAGGTCAGGGATATACAATAATTTAGAAAAATGATTATTGCATTTTTGTTATTTTGATCTGACCTAGTAGTGCATGTCTTGTTATGCACGTGAGCTCAACTAACTCATCAAGGGGGGAGGGCAGGAGGGGGATGCTGTCTGAGTTTTTCAGGTGGACTGAGGGGAGTCCATGAAGAATTGCATGTGCCATAGTTGTATGTTTTCGAGATTGGAGTCATTTTCCCCAATAGACTGGAGTTAATGCAAGGGGCATACCATCATGTTTGTGGTGCACGCGTAACAAGCAGGAGGGCTTAGTGTTTGCAGTGATGAAGTGTAAAACTGTATTTTATATGTTGTCTGGAGCAAATTGTGTGTAAATCAAAGAACATAGTACAATAGGAGCTAACCAAGCAAGGCATTACAGTTGTTAAGACACTGACTTCATATCTGCTCTCTCTGGCCATCTTCACTTTAGTTTTCCGTGGTTTTCGTAAATCAATTCAGGCAAAGCCAGGATGGTTCCTACATCAAGACTACGGACAACCACCTCTCCTATCCTCACGACAGCGCACTTATATATTCTGTTTGTATGTATATTTTTTGAGCTGTTTATTTTCATTGTGTTATGATGACAAATCGAATATCATAGTGTGATGATTCTTCGGTGAACAGATAGGTATGTAAATAATCAGCGCTAAAGATAACACCATTTTATACATCCCAGAGTGTTACTGTTAAGAAATTTGGTTTGTATTAAACAGTTCTGTGATGTGGGACTATCTTTGATGTGATGTGGGACACTCCGCTAACCTAGTACAGGCTTCAGGCTGCAGTGGTGTACATACCACGACGAAGTAAGGGTCCGTTACATGTTGTTGTTGTTGTGGCCTTCAGTCTAGAGCCTGGCTTGATGCTGCCCTCCATGCTACTCTATCCTGTGCAAGCTTCTTCATCTCCCAGTATCTACTGCAACCTATATCCTTCTGAATCTGCTTACTGTATTCGTCTCTTGGTCTCCTCTACGATTTTTACCTTCCACGCTGCCCTCCAATAGTAAATTGGTGACCCCCTTGATGCCTCAGAACATGTCCTACCAACCGATCTCTCCTTCTGGTCAAGTTGTGCCACAAATTTCTCTTCACCTCAATTCTATTCAGTACCTCCTCATTAGTTATGTGATCTACCCATCTAATCTTCAGCACTATTCTGTAGCATTACATTTCGAAAGCTTCTATTCTCTTCTTGTCTAAACTATTTATCGTTCATGTTTCACTTCCTGACATGGCTACACTCCATACAATTACCTTCTGAAACGACTTCCTGACACTTAAATCTATACTCGATGTTAACAAATTTCTCTTCTTCAGAAATGCTTTCCTTGCCACTGCCAGTCTACATTTAATACCCTCTCTACTTCGACCATCATCCATTACGTAACAACTATAGTTCGTTGCTTACACCCATTAATCAGAATTCTTTAGTAATATTATACTGAGTGTACAGATATGGTTAGAAAAACGGATTATACAGCGGGAGTAATCAGAATTTGTGGTCGAAGTTATGAGCACTAGATATAAGATAGGGATGACATATTTGTACTTCAATGGAGGAAAGACAATACATTCCAGAGACATGATATCAAGATGAAACTACCATTGCTTCTACACGGGTGCAATACTGCGGTAGCAATAGACATATTGGAATAAAATGGTAAGGGAACATTGGAAACTATTTCGAGGAAAATATACTTTTAAACTACACTTTGTGCCTATGGAATGTATTTTTCATGTTTGACCTGATGGAGGATCTTTTCTTCTTTTTTCACTGTTGCTACTCTTTTAAAATCTGCCTTCTTTTAACATATGACGGGGTATCTTCCACAGAGACTAGTCTCTTAGCCAACCCCAGCGCAACTCCGCCTTGGGGGTCGTTGTGTAAGTAGGCTGTTTAGGTTTTTATGTTGGTAACGCCACGTAGTGCTCTGTATGAAAATCAGTTGTGTTGGGCAGCTGGATGTTAACAGCGCGTACCGTTGCGCAGTTGGACGTGAGCCGCCAGCATTGGTGGATGTGGGGAGAGAGATGGACGTGTGTCCATCAGAAAGAGTAAATTTGTAATATTGGATATCATGGACTGATATATATATATATATATATATATATATATATATATAATGACTTTTGAACACTATTAAGGTAAATACATTGTTTGTTCTCTATCAAAATCTTTCATTTGCTAACTATGCCTAACAGTAGTTAGTGCCTTTAGTAGTTTGAATCTTTTGTTTAGCAGTAGTGGCGCTCGCTGTATTGCAGTAGTTCGAGTAACGAAGATTTTTGTGAGGTAAGTGATTTGTGAAACGTATAGGTTAATTTAGTCAGGGCCATTCTCTTGTAGGGATTATTGAAAGTCACATTGCGTTGCGCCAAAAAATATTGTGTGTCAGTTTAGTGTTGATCAGAATAAGTAAAGAGAGAAACGTCTGAGTACGTTCAAATAACGTAAGGGGTTTACCAGCACAGTCATTCATTAATTTTTCTAAGTGGACGTTTCAAATGCCTGTGTCCCACCACGTCTAGGTGGACCACTGTACCCTCTGTTTTAGTTACTGTTTGCAACTTCATTTACTTTAAAAAATATAAAAGGTATTAATTTACAAAAACAATCATTTTAATACATAAGATAAGAAGAACAACTTACAAAAGAAATTTTATCCCACTCTGTGGAGGACTATTCAATTGTATTGAATGCTAGCCACACCGAAGTGTTACGTTAAAGTAAGAGAAACATTTTTTTCAGAACCCAGAACATTGTTCGCAACAACACCATCAAGTATAGAGATATTAATTAATTAAGATTGGCTTCTACAAAAAACATTATTCCGCAGAGTTTAAGAAAAAGAACCAATGTGTCGAACAGATTTAAGCCATTACGTATTAAAATACTTACGTAACACTATTGTTGTAACTTAATTTGTCTTGTAACAGCAAAAAAAAAGAACGAAAGAAAAATATACAAGGTTAACTTATTGGCACAATTGGGATAGCGAATGACATTATGCATACTGTGGCAAGCGTACGATAAGTTGTCTCTCTTAAGTAGATTTATTAAATCTTCGAAGTGTTCTGGCGACAGAGTGAGGTATTACTGTGACACACACCAATACACTTACGTTTACGTGATACTTTAGACATGAGAGACATAGAAGGTAAATAATTGCATTATGTACACACATACTATGGTAGAGTTAGCAGAAAATGCTATATAATTACACAGTATGTCTCAGGAGGAATGGTCGACAGAAACGATCATTTGAAGCAAGGAACTTCATATGAACATATGCCTCACTCCAAATGGTTTCATGTACGCTTAATGTACATTGTCAATTATTTTCTGTATTGTGCAATATAGTGTCACGTTTACACATGTTCACGTGTACAACAGTTGGTAAATATTCCCACATGCAATTTATGTTCATCTGGGCCCACTGCGTAATTTGTCTTTTAAGGACACTGTATAGTTTTGATTCCAAGTACGCTTGACTGCTTTTATTTTAGAATATGCCTATCTCGGCTGTGTAACCATCATTAGGTTACCTATAAGTACATGGTCTATAATTTTGATGCAATATTTTTAATTTTGTAGATAATCATTATATGGATTTCACTACTACCCATCTTGGCGTTCACATCCATGCGATACTTGTGGTTCTGTCTGTCTATTTACTTGTTAGCTACTTTCCGTTGATGTTATCGTAGTAATAATCATTGGTTGTCAGCTTATGTGACTTATTACTGTGTGCAGTTGTCAGATTACATTCTTTATACCGTATTCTCGGGACCGTTTGCTTGACAGATAATGCGATTATATTGAATAGTTACAGACCGTACTGTTTATCATTGCTGATATGTAGCTATTGTCTTTGCTCGTCTCATGGCATCTCTGGATGCTGTCATCGTAATCTGTTTTCGCAGACGGATTTGTTATGTATGTGCTATACGTTCTTTTTAATTTTCATAGGTGCCTCTTTGTGGCTGCTTGTTGACAGTGATGCTGTATGGTTACAGTATTGTTCATTAGAATCTATATCTTATTGTGAATTTAGCTATAATGTAATCCGCGGTACTCCCATTACTTATTTTTATGCATCTATTCGTTGTCCTGGTGAATAGTTTCAATAACGTTCTCCATGTATTGCTTGTGTTTCAGGTAGATTTACTCGTTTAGTATTTTTTTCGGGTGTTTGTGTGTATGTTCGTAGATTTCATCTCGTCCAGAAATTTCATTACTGGTCCTTTCGTTATTATTTGCGATGATGAAGTTTCTATCTTACCTATGTAGAATTCATCGCAGTCTGCACTGAATTTTGGGATAGATTCTGTGTACGATTCCACACGTCAGCTTTTAGCTTTAGGGTAAAGACGAAACATAGAGTCGACGTTTGAAGGCAAAGAGGCTTATTCGCAAACTAACGAATGTACCACAGAAGAAAAAGATAATACACAAACACAATTCATGTGAGTTGTACCACTAGTATACTGAGTTAACGATAAAGAAAGTAACAACAGCAAACCAGGAAATATACATACGGGAAATAAATTATTATCAGAGTTTAAGCGAGTAAGTGAGAGAATCCCAGATGACCTTTAAGGTCACCTACAATATCACACATCGCAGACTTACAATATTATGGTTCAAATGGCTCTGAGGACTATGGGACTTAACATCTATGGTCGTCAGTCCCCTAGAACTTAGAACTACTTAAACCTAACTAACCTAAGGACATCACACAACACCCAGCCATCACGAGGCAGAGAAAATCCCTGACCCCGCCGGGAATCGAACCCGGGAACCCGGGCGTGGGAAGCGAGAACGCTACCGCACGACCACGAGATGCGGGCTTACAATATTATGAAATAGCGGTAATTCTCAATAATAAATATTGAATCCAAGGGGACTACCGTGGTAAAATGGAGGTTTTGGGTGGGGACAAACTAAAATCTAACACAACAACCGCAAAGTAAAATAAACAGCAATGTATAAGAAACATAAAAAGCAGATTAACAGGAAGCAAGAAAAAACTAATACAGAAGTCCTAAAAGAAAAGGCACTACTGAAGTAACGGATATTCATAAAAAAAATAACAAATCTTGGAATTGGTAACTAGAATTGATCTATACAGGTCAAGCCTAGTTGTCGATCACAGGGTCTGTTATTTATCACGTTTGTGTAATGGTAAATGGAGTTAAAATCTTAACGAATTAGCACTCCACAGTTGGTGAAAATGACATAAAGGAGTGTGTAATCGATAGTTAGAGTGATACAACGCATGATAATTGAAATACATGGACAATACATACCTACTGCCAAAACGCGACAAATAAAAGAACCTTATTCATTATCTATAGCATTTTTGCAATAGGTGTGTGCAGCGGTTTGCTGTAGGAGCCTGTTGTTGCTGTCTGGACTACTGCAAAAAATAACAAATCTTAGAACTGGTAACTAAAATTGAGCTATATAGGTCCATTCTAGTTAACGATTCCAAGTATCATTATTTTCGGCGCCAGTTCCTTATACGAGAATGCCTATTTTTTGTGTTGCTTTCTGTAATACTGCGAAAAACAGAAAATATCGGAATCTCTAACTAGAATTTAGTTATATATGTCAGTTCTATTTGCGTACTGGTGCGAAGAATAACAAATCTTGGAAGAATGCGCTCTTAAAAGGAGCAAATCGACCTGAAACTCAAGCAACACATAGTGAATGTTAGTGAAGTTATCCACCAGGACAACGCGAAGATGTATAAAAACAGATAATATGCGGCAACCAAAGATTACAATATAGCTAAATTCACAGTAAGATACAGATTTTAATGAACAATACTATAACCATACAATACCGCTAAAAAACTGTCATCAAGCATATACGAGAGTTGGAACTTAAATAGTGGCAACTATTTATTCACAACCGATACAAAATACACTCCTGGAAATTGAAATAAGAACACCGTGAATTCATTGTCCCAGGAAGGGGAAACTTTATTGACACATTCCTGGGGTCAGATACATCACATGATCACACTGACAGAACCACAGGCACATAGACACAGGCAACAGAGCATGCACAATGTCGGCACTAGTACAGTGTATATCCACCTTTCGCAGCAATGCAGGCTGCTATTCTCCCATGGAGACGATCGTAGAGATGCTGGATGTAGTCCTGTGGAACGGCTTGCCATGCCATTTCCACCTGGCGCCTCAGTTGGACCAGCGTTCGTGCTGGACGTGCAGACCGCGTGAGACGACGCTTCATCCAGTCCCAAACATGCTCAATGGGGGACAGATCCGGAGATCTTGCTGGCCAGGGTAGTTGACTTACACCTTCTAGAGCACGTTGGGTGGCACGGGATACATGCGGACGTGCATTGTCCTGTTGGAACAGCAAGTTCCCTTGCCGGTCTAGGAATGGTAGAACGATGGGTTCGATGACGGTTTGGATGTACCGTGCACTATTCAGTGTCCCCTCGACGATCACCAGTGGTGTACGGCCAGTGTAGGAGATCGCTCCCCACACCATGATGCCGGGTGTTGGCCCTGTGTGCCTCGGTCGTATGCAGTCCTGATTGTGGCGCTCACCAGCACGGCGCCAAACACGCATACGACCATCATTGGCACCAAGACAGAAGCGACTCTCATCGCTGAAGACGACACGTCTCCATTCGTCCCTCCATTCACGCCTGTCGCGACACCACTGGAGGCGGGCTGCACGATGTTGGGGCGTGAGCGGAAGACGGCCTAACGGTGTGCGGGACCGTAGCCCAGCTTCATGGAGACGGTTGCGAATGGTCCTCGCCGATACCCCAGGAGCAACAGTGTCCCTAATTTGCTGGGAAGTGGCGGTGCGGTCCCCTACGGCACTGCGTAGGATCCTACGGTCTTGGCGTGCATCCGTGCGTCGCTGCGGTCCGGTCCCAGGTCGACCACTGGCGACAACATCGATGTACTGTGGAGACCTCACGCCCCACGTGTTGAGCAATTCGGCGGTACGTCCACCCGGCCTCCCGCATGCCCACTATACGCCCTCGCTCAAAGTCCGTCAACTGCACATACGGTTCACGTCCACGCTGTCGCGGCATGCTACCAGTGTTAAAGACTGCGATGGAGCTCCGTATGCCACGGCAAACTGGCTGACACTGACGGCGGCGGTGCACAAATGCTGCGCAGCTAGCGCCATTCGACGGCCAACACCGCGGTTCCTGGTGTGTCCGCTGTGCCGTGCGTGTGATCATTGCTTGTACAGCCCTCTCGCAGTGTCCGGAGCAAGTATGGTGGGTCTGACACACCGGTGTCAATGTGTTCTTTTTTCCATTTCCAGGAGTGTATTTACATGTTTGCACCTGTTAGTGTCCTTGAAAGTAGTCATCAGTGTTGTGTAGAACCCGTTGCCAGCGATGTGGAAAGCGTAGTATACCGTCAGCAGAGCCTGTTCTGTTGATGGTGCGAATGGTGCGGTCTACTGCTTGTCGAATCTCTGAAACAGTTCTGAAGCGAATGCGACGAAGTGGTTCCTTCACCATCCGAATCAAATCAAAGTCCGGGAGTATCGTGGATGGCACAGTACTTCCCAGTTCCATCGACCGAACAGAGCAGCTACAGCTTGCGCTGTATGCGACCGCGCATTGCCGTGCAAAATGATGGGTGGGTTGCGCAGAAAGTGTAGCCGCTTCTTTCGCAAAGCTGGTCGCAAGTGATGCTCCAAAAACGAACAGTAATACTGTGCATTTGATTCCGAAGATGAAGGAACCACTTCACTGTTCCAGAGATTCGACAAGCAGTAGACCGCTCCATTCGCACCATCAACAGAACAGGCTCTGCTGACGGTATACTACGCCTTCCACACCGTTGACAACGGGTTCTGCACAACGCTGGTGACTACTTTGAAGGACACTAACAGGTGCAAACATGTAACACTTTTGTATCGATTGTGCCGCTATTTAAGTTCGAACCCTAGTAGAAAGACGCACCTTTAGAAATTAAAAAGACCGTAGGGCAAATAAATAACAAGAAAGAAATATTTAATTTCATTTATAATTGAATACAAACGAATACATGGTATCAAACACAGCCTACACCGAAATCAGTCTACGCAATTAGATTACGATGACAGCATTCAGCGATGCCATAGGACATGCAAATACATACGTATCATCAATGATAAAAAGTACTGCCTGTAACCATACAATACCGTTGCATTATCTGTCAAACAAGCTTATATAAAGACCGATATAAAGAATATGATTTGGCAGTACATTGAAAGGTGGCTACACTGAGTCACAGCGGCAGTGATTGCGCCAAAGAGATTTATTCCGCCGCCTCCACCGGCAGTGCTTGTTCAGAAGTTGTGGTGGTTAGTGCTTTGCTGAGAGGATGTTGATAGCTGTATTATTTGAGGCCATGTCGTGTGCAGTTGTTTTGATGGGCTAGACAGCTGATGTTGTTCGAATGGAGATGTTGTAATGATCAGAGTGTATTTTTAGTCAATATATATGAAGGTAAAAAACATTTCTTTATTTTTTTTTAAATTTCCTAACTAACAATGCCTCTTGGTCACAGGTTCAGTCAACAAAGCATCTGGCTTGTGTTCATGTATTGGACTGTAATTCGGGTTTCTATGTGCAGTTTTATTTAATTAATTCAGTGTAAATGGTATTTAAAATATCTTGTCTTATTGAGGAAGAACCGTGCCAGATGTGTACGTTGAATCACACTTCCACACACAGAACAGTTACACACTTGTGCTTTGTTGTTCGTAGTTTTTGTTTCGTAGCTTTTATAGTTGCTGGGGACTTAATTAATTAATTGTGGTAACGGAAATTTCCTTTCATTCTGTGTTGTTATTCTATGCAGTCAGATTGCGTACTAATACTAGTCAGGGCCAACCGTTTACGAGACAGCGCAACCGAACAGACAGCTACTAAATCAAAAAATTAAAATTATTTGCATTATATTTAATTAAGCCCCCATGCACGTGGCGACCGCTGCTTCGGGTCGTCCTTTGGAAATCTTCTGATAGTAAAATAGCAGACAGTAGTATTGTTGAAGTAATTTGTAGTTTAGTAATTGTAGTCTATATTGCATGTGTAGATTTGGTAATGAACATTCCTAGTTGTCTTGTCTTTCTTCTAATGGTATATTTGCAGAATTTAATTTTTGATGTCTTGTATACGCATTTGACAATTTTGTGCAATTATGAAGATTTCAATTGTTCGTTAATCGTGTTTGAGGGAATCATTTCGTGTGAATGGTATTGTTGGTGATAAAGTGTCGTATTGTGTGTAATTTTCGTATAGTGACGAGTTTTGTATGTTTTGTAAATGATTACGCGATCGATGAAAAAGGCAAAAATGAGGAATAGTCAGAATGACGAAATTGTTAACATGGCGAACTCGCCAACACAGGAGAACTGTATAATGAATAATGAAGTTGAAAACAATTTAATAACTCGGGAAAACGGTTAAAGGCGCTGCAGTCTGGAACCGCAAGACCGCTACGGTCGCAAGTTCGAATCCTGCCTCGGGCATGGATGTTTGTGGTGTCCTTAGGTTACTTAGGTTTAACTAGTTCTAAGTTCTAGGGGACTAATGACCTCAGCAGTTGAGTCCCATAGTGCTCAGAGCCATTTGAACCATTTTTGAACTCGGGAAAATAGTCCGGAACCAGTTCAAAATTTTTCACAATCAAAAAATTTCCAGAATACGAGATTAACGACAGAAGATTCTGGAATAGTATCGAACACAGATAGCTTTACAGCTTTGACGGAAGAAGTTGATTTTGCGGGAAATGTTAGGGGTGAAAAGAATTTCGAACCAGTTAATATGGAGCAGTTGATGAGTGCAATATTAAATTTGGGATCTGAATTAAAAACAGTGGGACCACAAATAAGAACAATTAAAACTGAAATGGGAACAATGGAAACACAGTTAAGATCTGAATTAAAAACAGTGGGATCACAAATAGGAACAATTAAAACAGAGATGGAAACAATGGAAACACGGTTAGACTCACGAATAGGGACATGTTTCAAAAACATGAAAGATGAATGAAAGAAAGAAATTAGAGAAGAAGTACAACCGATTTTGAATGCTCACAATAATAGATTAATTTCAATAGAAATTAGACAAAAGGAACAGGATAGAGAACAGGAAGAAAGAGATCGCGTGATAGTACAAAAATTTTCAGAGTTAAATTTACAACGTGCACACGATAAGGAAGAAATATTTGAGAGAATCGAGGAATCCGTACCAAATGACAGAATAAATAACCTAACACAACAATATGAACAGTTAACTACTAAATGTGTAAATACTGAAACCCGAGTCGCGACACTTACGGAAGACGTAAATAAACAGAAAGAAAAAATAGGTGACTTATCGGAAAGAGTTGAGGAGATTTCAGATAAATTGACAAATCTTAGTTTACATGGGAACAGAGATTCAGATGATACAGCTCCATTGCCATTTGCAGAAACAGAAGAGTACCAGAACATAAATAAACATGTTGAAAATCAGGGAAATTTAATGAACGCGTTAAAAGGGAATTTGAGGCATTACGAAAGCAAGTCAAACAAACTGAAGGCGAAATCGTAGGAAAAGACAGCAGAAGAAATTTAGAACCACAGATAGCAGAGGGCTTTGAAGAAAATAATTTATTTCATTTACGAGATGCAAGAAGAGAGCGCCAGGCGCGCGAACTTGGCAATAATCGACATTCGGACTGGGACAGACGCGGTAGGTCTTTGTCGCCATGAGGCGAAAACTTTGACTATAAACACTTTTTAACTGTTCGGAAATTTAAGATCTTTCGCAATTCTAAGAATGACATACATCCATGTTCATGGTTAGATCAATTTATGTACGCACTTCCACCAAATTGGCCACTAAGTCACAAATTGGAATTTATGTGTGGATATTTAGAAAACGAACCGGCGACGCGGATGATTTTTATCATGCATTTCTATCGGCATATTGGTCCGAAAACACGCAAGACAGAGTCAAACATAGTCTTATTATGCAGCATAATTTTAAACAGTCTGAGTTCCGCACGCCAGCAGAATACTTTGAAGACATGATTCGAAAGAATCAGTTCCTTTCCAGCCCTTATAGCCCGACTGAATTAATTCGCATTTGTTTAACTAATCTACTACAATCGATAAGACACATTGTATTAGCCGGATAATGTAAAGGTCCTCAGGGGATACACTACACTAAGTGAATATGTGCACAGGGCCCCGAGCTGTAGTGGTGCTATTTCCCTTTTAGTTTTCTGCACTGCTGCCTGCTCTTTTACTATTCTTTGTATCGATCAAAACAACTCTTCAACTACCAATCTATCTAGAGAGTCGGTAAAGAATAACCGGATATGACTATTTTACCCAAAAGTGATTTCGGAAATTACCGTTTGGACTTACTATACCTTCTGCAGCATTCATTCGTAATTTAAACGAAATTTTACCTGTTTATCTTCGTGACAATATTACTTCATATGTTGACGATTTTCTTATTGCTAAACGTTCTTGGAGTGAGCATAACAAAATTTTCGATTCATTATTACGTATTTTTGCAAGCGTTGGCATTATAGTGAACTTGGAAAAATCTGAATTTGGTCGTTCTCAGGTGAAATTTCTTGGACATATTATTTCTACAGAAAGTATTCTTCCTGATCCAGAGAAACTAGATGCTATTCGTAATTATGCTGTTCCTACTACAAAACGTGATGTTCGTAGTTTGCTTGGTGTCTGTAATTTTCTTAGATGCTTTGTTAGATTGGACAATTTGGCCACACCTCGTTTATGTGAACTATCTGGAAAGAATTCTAACTGGTGTTGGGATGAGGAAGCTCAATCAGAATTTGTACAACTTCGTGATGCTTTAGTTGCTGCTCCACTTCTTTCACATCCGGATTTATCTAAAGAATTTTGTTTGGCGACGGACTCATCATACAAAGGCCTAGGTGCACATTTATTTCGAGAGATAGAAGAAAACGGCGTTGTAGTACAGAAAACTATTGCGTTTGGAAATCGTGTTCTCTCTAAATCAGAAAAGAATTATTCGATTACGGAACTTGAAGCCTTGGCTGTTGTTTGGGCTTTCACAAAATTTCGGACATTTTTGGATGGGAGACATGCTAAGGTTTACACCGATCATCGAGCTCTGGAATTTCTTATGTCAACAAAATTAACACATGGAAGATTGTCTCGGTGGGCGCTGTATCTACAGGCAATTGGTTTTTAGTATTGTTTACATACAGGGTTCTTCAAATATTATTGCTGATGCTTTATCACGTGCACCTATGGGTTTGAAACAAAGTGCTGAAGAGGACTGCAAGGAAAAGAATTATTGTTTGATGTATATTCAATGTGTTGCGTTTGAAAATTTTATTTCGTTTTCGCTCCAGGACATCGTTAAGGAGCAAAATAAGGATCCAATCTGGAAGGACATTAAGGAGAAGTGGAGGAGAAAGGAAAGCGTAGCGGTTAGACAGTATTATTTAGTTCGCAATGATATTCTTTTTAAACGAAAATCGGTCGACAACTCTGTTTGGTTAGTTTGCATTCCTGATGAGTGGGTTAATAAATTGATTTGGTATACACATTTCAGTTATGCACACTTTGGTCCCAGAAAATGCTTTCATAAATTACGAGAAAATTGCTACTTCAGTAATATGGAAAAACGTATTCGATCTGTTCTTGCCAAATGCAAATTATGTCAAAAGGCTAAGCCGCCAACTATTTCTCACAGAGCACTATTGTTTCCTATCATTCCAGCGAAATTAGAGAAGATGGCTGCAGTCGATTTGTTCGGTCCAGTGGTTCGTTCTACTAATGGTTTTGCATACATTTTGGTAGCAGTAGAATTGACATCAAAATATGTGTGTTTTACACCTTTACGCAAAGCAACAGCTCGTTCAGTATCTAACGCTTTCATCAAACATTTTCTTAAAGAAGTAGGTCATGTTGATAAGGTTATATCAGATAATGGATCACAGTTTCGCTCTAAAATTTAGCTTCGTACTCTACGGCGTCGTAAGATTAAACCAATTTTCATTTCACTTTTTCACCCTCAATCTAACGCTTCAGAGAGATGGATGAAGGAAATCAATAAATTGTGTCGACTTTATTGTCATCAGAATCACAGAACGTGGGATCAGTATCTTCATATTTTTCAAAACATTCTGAATGAACTCCCTAATGATTCAACTTCTTTACCGCCTATGTTGATATTAAAAAACAAAGCACCGACAAATCGCATTTTTGAAATAGTTCCTTTTCCGCCTACACAGACACTGCGGCATTCTGAAGTTGTCAGCCTGGCTCTACAAAATATTGCATCTGCGGCTGCTAGAAGAGAAATCAGCTAAACGTCCTGGTCGTTTAAAAACCTTGTCAGTTGATCAAAAGGTGTTAATTAAGTCTCATCGTTTGTCTCACAAAGGAAAGGGCTTGTGTCGCAAATTTTTTCTGCTTTATAACGGTCCACATAGAGTTCGCAAAATTATTCATGATAACACTGTCGAAGTAGAAACTCTTAAATTTCGACGCTCTAAGGGAATACATCATATATCGAACGTTAAAATTTTTGTGGAATGACATACTTTTGAGAAACTAACAGTTATACGTAAACATGCAGAGAGTACAAGGATACCGCGCCGTGTTCTGGCGGCGGCACATACTCAAAGCAACAGTCAAGTCTGCGCGGCGCACAAGGCAGTCGTTGACCGCAAATAACTACTTCCTACGTCACGCGTACCTACAGTTGATCGAGCGCTCAGTGCGAATGCACTGACAGCCGTAAACAAATACACAGTCTAATTTCTCCGATTAAATTCAGTATAAAGCTATAGTGACTTGATAAATTATGTTATTAACGTTCAGTATTTTTCAGGATACGGTTGTATAAAATATTTAAGAACTTCAGATAAATTCTGTGTGTGTCCGACGTTAAGAGGACTTGCTATCGAGAAAATTTCAGGAAGAATGTAATTTCGAAGAAGAAAGTAATAAACTAAAAAGGTAACTATTAATTGAGTTTATTTTTCAGGTAACATATTTCCACTTAGGTACGTACTTCAGACGTAATTTGCTGCTCGCGATTACGTGATTTATACTTTGTGTTAACTGATTTTGACAATGATTGATTAATGAACAGGGTTGTTACTTATGTATATTATACATCGCTTGGCTGCACTGCTTTTTCACTGATGTCACATTTTTTTAATTATGTGCCTGCTGTGCTTATTTATTTAAATTATAATTGTCACCTGATTAATTGTGCTGATGTGGTTATGTATGTAGGTTACACTTTGTGATTTATCTGCTTGCGCCTTCATGTTTACTTATTAAGATTACATATGAACATTTATTTGCTTATGCTGATATGATGCTAATGACCTGTTTATTATGTAAGATACATATTTGCTGCTTTGCGTATGGATTGCATATTTATACATTTCTGTTTGTTGTCATAACTACTCTTTAATTTGGTATATAGAAATACTGATATGCGGTGTACGAACACGGAGTTTGGGTCACACTATGGTATTAATTATAGATTGTTCGCTTGGCAGAGCCTCTTTGTAGGAATTGTGCTGCATCCACTTGTTGACTTTCTGTTCTCCACTGGTATATTTACTCGCTATTGCATGTTTTGCTTACGCTCAGTGCCTTATATTTTTAAGATAAGAAAATGAACCGCTATAATTCGACGAACGACATTAGTACAAGAAACTTCATAGAAGTCACATAAGCTGGAGGTTTTATGGAAGCTGCATAAATTTATGTTATTAGGAAGGAAGCTAACGACATGACGTACCAACACTAGGTTTAGACCATTGACAGTTATTACACTGCATTCTTCGTGAGCAATTGAAATAGCAAGTGGCACTTGACGCAAGAAATACTCCACATGTTTGCTTCTGTTTTGCCATGATTCTTAAAGTGGTGTACACACTGTGAATTATTACTATCATTCACACTCCGTATTCGTACTTACTTAATGAAAGTTATTCAAACTAAAGGCTGTTAGAGGTCATGTAGGCATTTCTTTTATTTAATGATGGACAAGGTAACCAAAATGTATTTTATGATTCATAATGAGTAGACGATTTGGGTCAGATGGATTACACAGAGGTTGTGTGTGGACATTGTGTCTTCAGATTGTATGGGATGATGAATTGAAGTTTGCACTAGGATTTTATCTGTACTTGTTCGAGGAGACTGACTAGAGGAAAGAGTGAAATGATATTGGCGATAAGGTTTATATGTGTCGACGTATTGAAGAGGTATTATTGAGGTATTGAGATTGTGTGAAGTTGATGTTTATTAGAGTTTTGGTGGACAAGAGGTAAGGTAAATGATATTGATGATAAGGTTTATATGTGTCGACGTAAGAGGTATTATTGAAGTATTAAGATCATGTGATGCTGATGATTATTGGAGTTTTGGTGGATAAGAGGTAAAGTAAGTGAGGAGCATATTTTTTTTTTGTTGGTTTATATGGAACAAGGAGGATGAAGATGGCAGACTAGAACACTCAAGTGGAAGGAAGATTGTCTACACACACACTTTGTTAAATCACTAAGCAGTATATACTTTTTTTTTTGGAGAGAGGAAGCATTTGCATATCTTGGCACACTGGCAGTTGTTCAGAAACCGTACATTTTGATTTGGCTTGGCAAATATTGGTCTTGACATGATGACTATGACGTTGACTAACTATTATTGACTATTATACACTGCTGCCACTACTACTTGATACACATGTCGAACATCAGATCTTTGACAGAACTGCATTTACACAGTTAACACTATTCAATTACACAGTAGTACTTAATGTGGATGAAAGGTGAGTGAGTGTGTTTTGTGTGTTTTCCTTTCCTAATCCCAAATAATTGGTACCGACCTATCTCCTAAATATTATTTTGCTTGTTTGTTGCGGCTTGCACTGACACCCATAAATATTATAGGTTTACTGATATTTGTGTATTTGTAATATTTAGTATGACAGTTATCTGATATCGTTTGTGTGTTTATTATAATTTGTATGTTTAGTGTAAGAACATTGATAATAATTTTGTAAAAGCAATTGTGTGTGCATTCAATCTGTTGTTCGTGCTTGCACCTGTTCAACATTGATGGGTGCCACTTACTCTGATGAACTGTCTAATTAGTGATAGTGAATATTATGGACTGTTACCTGCACTTGTTCAACATGATGGGTGCCACTAGGAGATGTTTAATTTCTGCTGATGAACTCTGATGAACTGTCTAATTAGCGATAGTGAATATTATGGACTGTTACCTGCACCTGTTCAACATTACTGGGTGCCACTGATGGAACTGCTTCTACTGAAATGATGTCACTTGTTGGTGTCTGCACCTGTTCAACATTGCTGGGTGCCACTGACGGAACTGCTTCTACTGAAATAAGGTCACTTGTTGGTGTCTGCACCTGCTCAACATTGCTGGGTGCCATTGATGGAACTGCTTCTACTGAAATGATGTCACTTGTTGGTGTCTGCACCTGCTCAACATTGCTGGGTGCCACTGATGGAACTGCTACTACTGGTGAGGTCACTTGTTGCTGTCTGCACCTGTTCAACATTGCTAGGTGCCACCGATTGAACTGCTTCTGCTGAAATGATGTCACTTGTTGGTGTCTGCACCTGCTCAACATTGCTGGGTGCCCCTGATGGAACTGCTTCTACTGAAATGATGTCACCTGTTGGTGTCTGCACCTGTTCAACATTGCTGGGTGTCACTGATGGAACTGCTACTACTGGTGAGGTCACTTGTTGCTGTCTGCACCTGTTCAACATTGCTAGGTGCCACCGATTGAACTGCTTCTGCTGAAATGATGTCACTTGTTGGTGTCTGCACCTGCTCAACATTGCTGGGTGCCACTGATGGAACTGCTACTACTGATGAGGTCACTTGTTGCTGTCTGCACCTGTTCAACATTGCTAGGTGCCACTGATGGAACTGCATCTACTGAAATGATGTCACTTGTTGGTGTCTGCACCTGTTCAACATTGCTGGGTGCCACTGACGGAACTGCTTCTACTGAAATAAGGTCACTTGTTGGTGTCAGCACCTGCTCGCCATTTCTGGGTGCCACTGTTGGAGCTGTTTAAATACTGCTGATGAAATGTTATGAGACTGCTATTTGCAGCTGTTGACCATTGCTGGGTGCTACTGTTGGAACTGTCAACTACGCTGAGGAGTGCTACTTGTTTATTGAACTATTGACAAGATTTTACGTGAATATTTGTATTAACTGATTTTTTGTGTATTTACTGTTTATGAAATGTTATGAGACTCTTACCTGCACCTATTCGTCATTGCTGACGCTATTGATTGAATTGTTTAACCACGTGATACTTGTGTAAACTATTATGTAAAATCACATGTATGCAAGCATTTGTATTCCTTACTGTATTTTATATATTAGGTTACTGAAGGGTCAGTGCAAAGCCAAAATTTATCTATTTATGTGATATTTACTTATTAATGTTATCTTTTATTTTTGTCTGTATTTTTTTTACGAATTTGGTGGTATTTTCACCACCAATGCTGGCAAAAATACCATCAAATTCTAGCCCGTGGAGGAGGGGCATATGAAAGGTGGCTACACTGAGTCACAGCGGCAGAGATTGCGCCAAAGAGTTTTATTCCGTCGCCTCCACTGGCAGTGCTTGTTCAGAAGTTGTGGTGGTTAGTGCTTTGCTGAGAGGATGTTGATAGCTGTATTATTTGAGGCCATGTCGTGTGCAGTTGTTTTGATGGGCTAGACAGCTGATGTTGTTCGAATGGAGATGTTGTAATGATCAGAGTGTATTTTTAGTCAATATATATGAAGGTAAAAAACATTTATTTATTTTTTTTTAAATTTCCTAACTAACAATGCCTCTTGGTCACAGATTCAGTCAACAAAGCATCTGGCTTGCGTTCATGTATTAGACTGTAATTCGGGTTTCTATGTGCAGTTTTATTTAATTAATTCAGTGTAAATGGTATTTAAAATATCTTGTCTTATTGAGGAAGAACCGTGCCAGATGTGTACGTTGAATCACACTTCCACACACAGAATAGTTACACTTGTGCTTTGTTGTTCGTAGTTTTTGTTTCGTAGCTTTTATAGTTGCTGGGGACTTAATTAATTAATTGTGGTAACGGAAATTTCCTTTCATTCTGTGTTGTTATTCTATGTAGTCAGATTGCGTACTAATATTAGTCAGGGCCAACCGGTTACGAGACTTCGTAATCGGACATACAGCGACGAAAATTAAAAATATTTGCATAATATTTAATTAAGCCCCCATGCAACATATAATAATAACTGAGGTGAGGTGATAACTAACCGTTACTGCAATAACACCAACAGAACGTAAGCAACAAACAAATAGACAGTAACACAAACACCGAAATTGCATGACTGTCAAAGTCATCATACGTATATTAAAAATGTATAGCAATAAAATCCATTTATAATATTGCAAATAACTTCCCACAATTATGTTCCATTTACTTATAGATAACTTGATGATGTAAATCAGTCGATATAGGCCTATTGTAAAATAAAATCAATCAGCCTTAGCAGCGTACTTGGAATTATAATTATACAATTACAAAATTCGTTTTACAAAGTAAAATATTTTTTTAAAAATACACTCCTGGAAATTGAAATAAGAACACCGTGAATTCATTGTCCCAGGAAGCGGAAACTTTATTGACACATTCCTGGGGTCAGATACATCACATGATCACACTGACAGAACCACAGGCACATAGACACAGGCAACAGAGCATGCACAATGTCGGCACTAGTACAGTGTATATCCACCTTTCGCAGCAATGCAGGCTGCTATTCTCCCATGGAGACGATCGTAGAGATGCTGGATGTAGTCCTGTGGAACGGCTTGCCATGCCATTTCCACCTGGCGCCTCAGTTGGACCAGCGTTCGTGCTGGACGTGCAGCCCGTGTGAGATGACGCTTCATCCAGTCCCAAACATGCTCAATGGGGGACAGATCCGGAGATCTTGCTGGCCAGGGTAGTTGACTTACACCTTCTAGAGCACGTTGGGTGGCACCGAATACATGCGGACGTGCATTGTCCTGTTGGAACAGCAAGTTCCCTTGCCGGTCTAGGAATGGTAGAACGATGGGTTCGATGACGGTTTGGATGTACCGTGCACTATTCAGTGTCCCCTCGACGATCACCAGTGGTGTACGGCCAGTGTAGGAGATCGCTCCCCACACCATGATGCCGGGTGTTGGCCCTGTGTGCCTCGGTCGTATGCAGTCCTGATTGTGGCGCTCACCTGCACGGCGCCAAACACGCATACGACCATCATTGGCACCAAGGCAGAAGCGACTCTCATCGCTGAAGGCGACACGTCTCCATTCGTCCCTCCATTCACACCTGTCGCGACACCACTGGAGGCGGGCTGCACGATGTTGGGGCGTGAGCGGAAGACGGCCTAACGGTGTGCGGGACCGTAGCCCAGCTTCATGGAGACGGTTGCGAATGGTCCTCGCCGATACCCCAGGAGCAACAGTGTCCCTAATTTGCTGGGAAGTGGCGGTGCGGTCCCCTACGGCACTGCGTAGGATCCTACGGTCTTGGCGTGCATCCGTGCGTCCCTGCGGTCCGGTCCCAGGTCGATGGGCACGTGCACCTTCCGCCGACCACTGGCGACAACATCGATGTACTGTGGAGACCTCACGCCCCACGTGTTGAGCAATTCGGCGGTACGTCCACCCGGCCTCCCGCATGCCCACTATACGCCGTCGCTCAAAGTCCGTCAACTGCACATACGGTTCACGTCCACGCTGTCGCGGCATGCTACCAGTGTTAAAAGACTGCGATGGAGCTCCGTATGCCACGGCAAACTGGCTGACACTGATGGCGGCGGTGCGCAAATGCTGCGCAGCTAGCGCCATTCGACGGCCAACACCGCGGTTCCTGGTGTGTCCGCTGTGCCGTGCGTGTGATCATTGCTTGTACAGCCCTCTCGCAGTGTCCGGAGCAAGTATGGTGGGTCTGACACACCGGTGTCAATGTGTTCTTTTTTCCATTTCCAGGAGTGTATTATCCCTGATCGTTGTTGTATACTTCAGTTTACATCTGTTGTAGAGCTCACAATAAATGTTTGAATATACCACCACCATCTTCAGTACATTTGTGCAGCCTTGGGGGAACATCTTGTTCTGCTTGTCTGAGTGTTTCTACTAGCTAGGGCATAACCACCCGTGGCAAGCTAACATACACCCACAAGCCATAACGTCGGCAAGCCCCTGCATTTCAGCAACGTTGACTGGATACGCCAGCTGCTATTAAAGCCGACCAACAGGCTACAGCAAGGAAACCGACAAGCTCGCACACTGACGCATAAACAAACTGCCAACATTAACCTACACTGTGAATCTGATATATGACCTATCGGACACAATATGATGATA
This sequence comes from Schistocerca piceifrons, assembly GCF_021461385.2. Lineage (NCBI taxonomy): Eukaryota > Metazoa > Arthropoda > Insecta > Orthoptera > Acrididae > Schistocerca > Schistocerca piceifrons. Next base: position 495,256,152 of record NC_060142.1, on the reverse strand, counting down.
AACCTAACTGTTACAGGTATGCTGATGCTGACCGAGAAATCAGCAACGGCACCTAGTGGCAGCCGCCGACTAACACCACCCCACGACAACAAAGGTATCGATGTGCATGATACCCACTACTAACAAAGCCTACCCTTGCATGACCGCAAGAAAACCGCTACTTCTCTTACAACCCGACCCAACTATCGCGGAGGTTTTTTTCCGTTGCCTCCACCCCCCCTCCCCCCACTACTGCACTTGAAACCGCTACCCTCCGTTCAACTTTCGACCCAAACTATCTCCAGATGAGCGCGTATTGATGGCTAACCTTAACCAGACGTACGCAAACATTGCAGTACCCACATCCTGCGACACCTCACTTTAGTGAAAACTAACCCTTACGCAGAGATGGCAGAAGCCCTTTTGTATTGGCCATCATGCCGGTGTGGGCGTGAAGCGGCTCCGCCTCCATCCAAAAGAAGAGTGCCTCTGCACGGCGGTAGCGTCCATGCAGTCGGCATAGCGAAAGGAACGTCCTCAGTGTGTTCAACAAACGAATTTTCGAAAAAATTGAATTTATTCTGTCTCGTCATTCACTTTTCTAAAATGACTGGACCTATGAACGTGTTACCTATCATGCTGAAACAAACACTGATCGAAAAACGAGCTTAGAAATTGGTGTCCACTGTAGCGTGTGGATTTTCCTGCAACCATCGATGATTATTACTTGTATTTCACTCCATGTAAAGCTGGCATCATGAGTCAACAGTATTAATTGAAGTAATGATGACTGTCATTTAACCACTGACAAAATTCAAGTCGTATGTCATTGTCATCAACATGAAAATTGTGGGCGCTGTAAGTGAAATGAGTAATGTGTTGCTATTGCTGCACAATTCGTTGATCCACACGTCCAGAAGAAAAATGGGAACTTGGAGGAATACATGTTTCATGCAGTGTGCTGAAAACTCCATTGAATACTCTACGATCAGGAATTCGATATGTCGGAAAGCGCATAGTATGTTAGCGTATATCTTTTCTGGCTGTTGCAGGGATCTGTAAGTAATTTCTTTAATAGAGACTTGGTTGAGTCTATTCCAAAGTCTCATCGCAGATTTGAGCCTCTAGTGAGCGCCTAGGGTCTGATTAAACCATCGAGTAGTATGTTTAATACATATTTCCTCCATTATTTGCTCCATTACCCTTTTCCAGTCGATGCCATAGGCTTTACCAGAAATAAGATGCACAAAAATTGCATACCATTTTGAGATGTGTGGTGTAATTTCTCGTAGGGTCATTTTGCGAGAGATGTGTAGGAGAAAGTGATATATTGCCCAGGGTGTATTCACTCAGATTTTTTACAACAGTAAATCTCTCCGTTATGCACATCACTCGCTATTCAAGTTGTGCCAGTAAGTGAGCCATTAGTATTTTTTAAAAGTCCTATGGAACAATTAAGTTACTCAGTAAAGCTTATACGTATTTTTGTACTCTAAATCTTTCTTAGGGATTGGTTTAAGCCTGTTATTGCATTACTTATCTTAATACAGAATATACTTCACTTTAACTAAAAACAGTTACATCCTTTCTATGTATATAATTATAGGATATTTTGCGCTATCTCTGCCGTAGCATTTGTGGCTGTGTATTCCTAATGCAAGTAAACTATGCAGAATATTTAAAACATCTTCTTCTTTTCTATGTGTCTCATGTGAAAAGTATATGTAAACTAAAATGTATTATCATACGTCACAGTAGCGCCCCATTTTATTACCGAAATACTTAGTATAAGATGTAACATACCTATACTAAAGAGAGACTGCATACACTATGCTTGTCACTGCATGCGTAATGTCACTCACTACACTAGTGGTGTCAACAAGAGAGAGAGACATAGATAACGTTTTTTACTGCTATAGAATAATTAACCCTTAAACTGTCACCGAGGCACATGCGTTGCATGATAGGCTACCAGAGAACCAGTGGGAATCTGCTGCAAATTATTGCTTTGTATCAGTGTGCCCTGGTGAAGGGAAGCCTGTTAATGGTTTACAGAATTCTTGTGATTACATATTGCACCTGTAGGTTGTGTGTCCTCCAGTTTCATTGTTAACTATCTCTCTACATAGTTGAATCAAATTAGTTAGCATCTGCATATAGGCAACCAAGTTACCAGACTTGCAAAAGCAGCCTGCCGTCCTGCCTACTCGGACACATCGTGTCAACGAATTGCGTGCACGTACTAACGTCTGCCACATCACAAATGAAGTATGAGTAACAAACTTGAAAATATGTTCTATCGACCGATGTGTGTGTCTACTTTCTGTATGTCTTGTAGTTTTTCTGGAGTTCCCTTCTGAAACCCAAGAGGTACGTTTGAATAACACTGTATGTCCTACTCCTGCCCCTGTTGTAAAGGGGAATGGCAGGATATTCGTTTCATGTTGTTACTACTGACTATGACATTAATTAAAATAAATTTTTGAAAAAATTTTGTTGTAAAAGGGTTAATTTACAACAGTAGTGCTACATATCTCTTTTTATATTCGAAATCTTTAATAGGGAGTGGTTTAAGTCTGTTCAACGCAGTGGTTCTTTTTCTTAAGACCTGCGTGACAACATTGTTTTTAGGGGCCATTTCAAATTCGGTAATATCTACATTTGACGGTATTGTGGCAAACACTGTTCTGGATTGTGAAAAATATACTTTGCAGTTCTTTGTACGCAGGATTATTGATTTTCTTTCCTATTCCATGCACACACTGATCGAGAAACAATGACTGTCCGTATACGCCTCTGTAGTCGAAAGGCAGACCGTATTTAAAAAAGAAAATCGCGACTGCTAAGGCGAGAAATGTGAGCAGGGATTACTACCGTTCGCCTGCTACAAACAAGGTGATTTGAGAGATGTTTTGATATCCACATATGCGGTTCTCGCGGTACATTTCTCATCTCCCCATTGTATATGCTATTCTTTTGTTTCATAATATTCTCATTGATCCTGATCACGACGCAATAGTATTATTCCATCATTTAGTCCAAATGTACTGTTACTTTCACTTTTCCGAAGATAGAACCGAATTTTAGTTTAGAGCCGTTAGGTAACATTTATAGCCGTTTTCTGCTACATATAGACCCATCTGAGACTTGTTCAAGCATCTACAGCTTTCTCCCAAATGACGAAAACGTCTGTATCGAAACTCAGATGCGTATACCAGCACGTCGTCTCGAGGTTTGTGATGGACAGTACATTGGATGTGCTCTGTTCACGTGGAAAGAATGATTGTCAGTAAGAATCCTGTATTAGCTCTAATTCCTTGCAGTCGTCATTCCGTGAGACATGAGCGAAAGGAAGTAATAAACGGCCTGAAACATACTCATCTAATTTTCAACATTGTACCTTGACATGATACGCAGTGCCTCCCTTGTCGCGACCGATACTCGAGTCTGTTTAACAACTCGTTAGAGCTCCTATTAATCCAACCTGGTAAGAGTCGCAAACTGACAAGCAACTTTCAAAAAGCGGTTGAATAAATGTTTACCATTCAATACAGCATACAGTCACTAATCGTAGCCATCATATTAGGAGTCGGCCTGTCTAAGTGCTACCTGCCTCAGTATAGTTGATTTGTGTTGCCAAACGTCAACAAAAAACAGTTATACCCTTTGGACAGGGGTGTCGCAGAAGGATTGGTCAATATTCAGGGATATGACAGGAACACTTATTTGAAGCAAAAAACTTCGTATGGATGTATGTACTGTTCCGAATGGTTCCCGAGATAGAACACACTTAATGTTTTATTCTGAAGGACATCACGCTTTCCTTTGACTTTAGAAATTGTGTATTTTACTTTTGCAGTTTCGGTCTTTGGGCCGTTATCAAGTGGTGCTGCAAAATATTTTGCTTCAGAGCATGTCAGACTTTAAAATACTCCGACATGCACATAAGTCATCGCAACACCAATAGGAATACAGTAGCATTTAATGTAAATTTGTTTTTTAATTAGTGGTAAACACGTATGAGTCTTACCCATCCAACCTCTTTCACATTTTACTCCAGCCCAATCTATCTTGTTGCTTTCAACCTCTTTTCTTTGATTGTAGTGTCCTCCTACCAATAAACTAGGTAAACTAGGCGGTTGAAGGCGCAGGCGGTGTGAGCTAAGTAGTGCAAGGGCATAAGAGAGTATCTGAGAGAAGCATCGGTTAACTGTGTTTGTACACGTGATGTCTACACACCTACACTAACAACGAATATGCAGATATGGAGTGTGTTTACGGCTTCTGCAATGATAGCGCTGCTCATGATCAAATTATTTCGTCAACATTTCTGTGTATGTAGATATGTTATTCAGAATATTAAACAGGCTAAGCAATGTCAAAATAGCACTGCTGCGTCTTGATGATTCCTAGAGAACACAAAAAAATGCACATGTACAATGCAATTCAAACCCACTGCACATGTCTCATCCTGCCATTCACAGTTTCCATTTTAAATTCGGCATGTTATTCGACCATTAGATACATCTCATATTACCCTTTCGTGGTTGATGGAATACTTACATATATTGGTTAGTTTTTTTCATTATTTGTCTCTTAATTTGGTTTTCTACCATTGTTTCTTTGTGTCAGTTTTTTAATGCTATTTGTCCTATAATGGCTAAATCTTTCTGGTTCAAATGGCTCTGAGCACTATGGGACTTAACATCTGTGGTCATCAGTCCCTTAGAACTTAGAACTACTTCAAACCTAACTAACCTAAGGACATCACAAATATCCATGCCCGAGGCAGGATTCGAACCTGCGACCGTAGCAATCTTTCTGGTGATTAGAAGTGTTTACTGGGATCCTGTTCAGCCTGTTTAACATGTATCTGATTGATGCTTGAAACTTCCTGGCAGATTAAAACTGTGTGCCCGACCGAGACTCGAACTCGGGACCTTTGCCATTCGCTACCGAAGCACGACTCACGCCCGGTACTCACAGCTTTACTTCTGCCACACAGTTTTAATCTACCAGGAAGCTTCATATCAGCGCACACTCTGCTGCAGAGCGAAAATCTCATTCTGGAAACATCCCCCAGGCTGTGGCTAAGCCGTGTCTCCGCAATATCCTTTCTTTCAGGAGTGCTAGTCTGCAAGGTTCGCAGGAGAGCTTCTGTAAAGTTTGGAAGGTAGGAGACGAGGTACTGGCAGAAGTAAAGCCGTGAGTACCGGGCGTGAGTCGTGCTTCGGTAGCTCAGTTGGTAGAGCACTTGCCCGCGAAAGGCAAAGGTCCCGAGTTCGAGTCTCGGTCGGGCACACAGTTTTAATCTGCCAGAAAGTTTCATAACAAGAATATCTTATTGTAACAAATACATGTTGTCCAAAAAGGCGACTGATTTACCTAAAGCATCTGAAGTCCAACAACTGTCTCATATCTTTCATTAGATTAATTTGTATAATTGTGTCACGTCAATAGTATTTTGACTAATGGTTGTGCAACAGTTTAATTGTTTGAATTTGATTTACGCTCATCTGGCGAAAGATCTCCATGGCATTGTACATGCATGGTTTCATACATAGACGGTAAGAAGTGTAGCTTAGTTTATAAACCAAAGAGCAATTTTATAATACAGATAAAGTTCCTTATGTGTACATAAGGTGTTATTAATTAATATAACATGTTTCTACAGGTTGGGAAGTGGACCATCGTGTTCCACAGCACACGGAAATGAAATGATGTTTCTTGCTGTGTGGTAGGTTGCCCACATTCACTGCTTGCGTAATTCAGTCATATGATGTAAAATTTGTGTTGTATTTACATCAGAGGTGGTTTAATTGGGCCACAAATCCATCGCCCCTGCATGGCGGGTCAGTGGTTCAACTTGTGCAATATAAGGTGGCACCTGCAGAAAAGTACCTTAACGCTGGTGAGTCCACCCTTTTGTCCCAAAGCGGCGTCCTCCTCAGTTGACTGTCACCTGCTGACCTGTGAACTTCGAGTGTTCTCACTGTCACCTCTTCACTACATGGTGGTGCACGGACAGTTCTTGGTAATCTAGCATTTTTAGTTATATGCAACGGCACTGAGTCTGTCAGAGGAGGCAAAAATCTCATTACAAATTCTGCTTGAGCTGTATGTAGGAACCGCTAGCTGTTACAGTCGCGCAATTACTTCCAAAACCCATGGAAGAAGGAGAAGTAAATTTTTTCCTAGGTAATATTGCTGAACAAGTTACCAGGGGACTGACGCATAACTGACACCTGAGTTTTGTTCTTCGTTTTACACTACTGGCCATTAAAATTGCTACACCAAGAAGAAATGCAGATGATAAACAGGTATGCATTGGACAAATATATTATACTAGAACTGATATGTGATTACATTTTCACGCAATTTGGGTGCATTGATCCTGAGAAATCAGTACCCAGAACAACCACCTCTGGCCGTAATAACGGCCCTTACACGCCTGGGCATTGAGTCAAACAGAGCTTGGATGGCGTGTACAGCTACAGCTGCCCGTGCATCTTCAACATGATACCACAGTTCATCAAGAGTAGTGACTGGCGTACTGTGACGAGCCAGTTCCCCGGCCTCCTTTTACCAGACGTTTTCAGGTGGTGAGAGATCCAGAGAACGTGCTGGCCAGGGCAGCAGTCGAACATTTTATGTATCCAGAAAGGCAGGTACCGGACCTGCAACATGCAGTCTTGCATTATCCTGGTGAAATGTAGGGTTTCGCAGGGATCGAATGAAGGGTAGAGCCACGGGTCTTAACACATGTGAAATGTAACGTCCACTGTTCAAAGTGCCGTCAGTGCGAACATGAGGTGAGCGAGACGTGTAACCAATGGCACCCCATACCATCACGCCGGGTGATACGCCAGTATCACAATGACGAATACACGGTTCCAATGTGCGTTCACCCCGATGTCGCCAAACACCGATGCGACCATCATGATGCTGTAAACAGAACCTGGATTCTTCCGAAAAAATGACGTTTTGCCATTCGTGCACCCAGGTTCGTCGTACAGTACACCATCGCATTCGCTCCTGTCTGTGATGCAGCGTCAAGGGTAACCGCAGCCATGGTCTCCGAGCTGATAGTCCATGCTGCTGCAAACGTCGTCGAACTGTTCGTGCAGATGGTTGTTGTCTTGCAAACGTCCCCATCTGTTGACTCAAGGATCGAGACGTGGCTGCAAGATCCGCTACAGCCATGCGGATAAGATGCCTGTCATCTCGACTGCTAGTGATACGAGGCCACTGGGATCCAGCACGGCGTTCCGTATTACCCTCCTGAACCCACTGATTCCATATTCTGCTAACAGTTATTGGATCTCGACCAACGCGAGCAGCAATGTCGAGTGTGGCCTGAGCTCCCAGTTGGTGCACATCGACAGCGCAGAAAGATATGTATATTGCTTCTTTTCTGTGTTTACTTCGTGTGTGAGTTTCGTATAGGAGGTGTAATTTCGAATTTTAGTTACTGCAATCGTAAATTCAGGCAGATTGTAGCGCAGTCGTTAGGCATTTGTTCAGGTTAGTTCATATATTCTTTGCGTGTTTCCCTTGCATTATCTAGGCACAGACTCGTGTTTCAGTAACTGTTGTCCAACATGGATTAGAATGGACAGGGACTGTGGTTGCTGTATTCGGATGAGGGCTGAGTTGGCATCCCTTCACTCACAGCTGCAGGCGGCGCTGACTTCGGTCATGCAGCTTGAGGCTGTTGCTAATGAGCACCACTTTGGGCAGCCGGACTTGGGTATCACGGGGATGTCAACCTCGTCCCGTCTGTCCCCAGATCAGTCTGCCGCTGTGGTTGCCCCGGTTGCTGCCCGCAGTGGGGCTGAGCCCTCGCCTGTGGTTGACTGGGAGGTCGTTCCAAGGCGTAGCAGGCAGCGAAAGACGCCACCAGAGGCTGATCAGAAAGCCTCTCCAGTGCGTCTGACAAACAGGTTTCAGGTACTGTCTCTGGCTGAGGCAGATGCAGCTGCCTGCCCTGTTTCAGAGGATGATTCTCAGCCTTCAAGGTACGGGCAATCGCAGAGGGTGGGCTTATTGGTAGTTGGAAGCTCCAATGTTAGGCGCGTAATAGGGCCCCTTAGGGATATGGCGGCTAAGGAGGGGAAGAAATCCAGTGTGCACTCCGTGTGCATTCCGGGTGGAGTCATTCCTGATGTTGAAAGGGTCCTTCTGGATGCCATGAAGAGCACAGGGTGCAGCCAGCTGCAGGTGGTGGCACATGTCGGCACTAATGACGTGTGTTGCTTTGGATCTGAGGAAATTCTCTCTGGATTCCAGCGGCTATCTGATTTGGTGAAGGCTGCCGGTCTTGCTTACGAGATGAAGGCAGAGCTCACCATCTGCAGCATCGTTGACAGAACCGACTGCGGAACTTTGGTGCAGAGCCGGGTGGAGGGTCTGAATCAGAGGCTCAGACGGTTTTGCGACCGTGTTGACTGCAGATTCCTTGATTTGCGCCATAGGGTGGTGGGGTTTCAGGTTCCGCTGAATAGGTCAGGAGTTCACTACACTCAGCTGGCGGCTACACGGGGAGCGGAGGCTGTGTGGCGCGGACTCGGCGGATTTTAGGTTAGAAGGCCTCGGGAAAGCACGGGGTGTGCTGCAATCTCAAAGGGTGCAGGACGTGCTTGGATCAAGGAACTGTCGGAATTGTAGTTGTGCTGGGAAAGTCCCTGAGCTTCAAGCGCTAATAGAAAGCACAGAAGCTGAAATCTTTATAGGTACAGAAAGCTGGCTAAATCCTGAAATAAGTTCTGCAGAAATTTTCACGAAGTCTCAGACGGTGTTCAGGAAAGATAGATTAGGCAGAATTGGTGGTGGAGTGTTTGTGTCTGTCAGTAGTGGTTTATCGTGTAGTGAAGTTGAAGTAGATACTCCGTGCGAATTGGTATGGGCGGAGGTTATACTTAACAGCCGAACTAAGTTAATAATTGGCTCCTTCTACCGACCCCCAGACTCCGATGATATAGTTGCTGAACAGTTCAGAGAAAATTTGAGTCTCGTAACAAATAAATACCCCACTCATACGGTTATAGTTGGTGGGGACTTCAACCTTCCCTCGATATGTTGACAAAAATACTTGTTCAAAACCGGTGGTAGGCAGAAAACATCTTCCGAGATTGTCCTAAGTGCTTTCTCCGAAAATTATTTCGAGCAGTTAGTCCGTGAACCCACGCGAATTGTAAATGGTTGCGAAAACACACTTGATCTCTTAGCCACAAACAATCCAGAGCTAATAGAGAGCATCATGACTGATACAGGGATTAGTGATCACAAGGTCGTTGTAGCTAGGCTCAATACCGTTTCTTCCAAATCCACCAGAAACAAACGCAAAATAATTTTATTTAAAAAAGCGGATAAAGTGTCACTAGAAGCCTTCCTAAGAGACAATCTCCATTCCTTTCGAACTGACTATGCAAATGTAGACGAGATGTGGCTAAAATTCAAAGATGTAGTAGCAACCGCAATTGAGAGATTCATACCTCATAAATTGGTAAGAGATGGAACTGATCCCCCATGGTACACGAAACAGGTCCGAACGCTGTTGCAGAGGCAACGGAAAAAGCATGCGAAGTTCAGAAGAACGCGAAATCTCGAAGATTGGCTAAAATTTACAGACGCGCGAAATGTGGCACGGACTTCAATGCGAGATGCCTTTAATAGGTTCCACTACGAAACATTGTCTCGAAATTTGGTAGAAAATCCGATGAAATTCTGGTCGTATGTAAAGTACACAAGCGGCAAGACGCAGTCAATACCTTCGCTGCGCAGTGCCGATGGTACTGTTACCGACGACTGTGCCGCTAAAACGGAGTTATTGAACGCAGTTTTCCGAAATTCCTTCACCAGGGAAGACGTATGGAATATTCCAGAATTTGAAACACGAACAGCTGCTAACATGAGTTTCTTAGAAGTAGATACCTTAGGGGTTGCGAAGCAACTCAAATCGCTTGATACGAACAAGTCTTCAGGTCCAGAATGTATACCGATTAGGTTCCTTTCAGATTACGCTGATACAATAGCTCCCTACTTAGCAATCATATACAACCGCTCGCTCACCGATAGATCTGTACCTACAGATTGGAAAATTGCGCAGGTCGCACCAGTGTTTCAGAAGGGTAGTAGGAGTAATCCATCGAACTACAGACCTATATCATTGACGTCGGTTTGAAGTAGGGTTTTGGAGCATATATTGTATTCAAACATTATGAATCACTTCGAAGGGAACGATCTGTTGATACGTAATCAGCATGGTTTCAGAAAACATCGTTCTTGTGCAGCGCAGCTAGTTCCTTATTCGCACGAAGTAATGGCCGCCATCGACAGGGGATCTCAAGTTGATTCCGTATTTCTAGATTTCCGGAAAGCTTTTGACACCGTTCCTCACAAGCGACTTCTAATCAAGCTGCGGGCTTATGGGGTATCGTCTCAGTTGTGCGACTGGATTCGTGATTTCCTGTCAGGAAGGTCGCAGTTCGTAGTAATAGACGGCAAATCATCGAGAGTAAAATTGAAGTGCTATCAGGTGTTCGCCAGGGAAGCGTCCTGGGACCTCTGCTCTTCCTGATCTATATAAATGACCTGGGTGACAATCTGAGCAGTTCTCTTAGGTTGTTAGCAGATGATGCTGTAATTTACTGTCTAGTAAGGTCATCCGAAGACCAGTATCAGTTGCAAAGCGATTTAGAAAAGATTGCTGTATGGTGTGGCAGGTGGCAGTTGACGCTAAATAACGAAAAGTGTGAGGTGATCCACACGAGTTCCAAAAGAAATCCGTTGGAATTCGATTACTCGATAAATAGTACAATTCTCAAGGCTGTCAATTCAACTAAGTACCTGGGTGTTAAAATTACGAACAACTTCAGTTGGAAAGACCACATAGATAATATTGTGGGGCAGGCGAGCCAAAGGTTGCGTTTCATTGGCAGGACACTTAGAAGATGCAACAAGTCCACTAAAGAGACAGCTTCCGCTACACTCGTTCGTCCTCTGTTAGAATATTGCTGCGCAGTGTGGGATCCTCACCAGGCGGGATTGACGGAGGACATCGAAAGGGTGCAAAAAAGGGCAGCTCGTTTTGTATTATCACGTAATAGGGGAGAGAGTGTGGCAGATATGATACGCGAGTTGGGATGGAAGTCATTAAAGCAAAGACGTTTTTCGCCGCGGCGAGATCTATTTACGAAATTTCAGTCACCAACTTTCTCTTCCGAATGCGAAAATATTTTGTTGAGCCCAACCTACATAGGTAGGAATGATCATTAAAATAAAATAAGAGAAATCAGAGCTCGAACAGAAAGGTTTAGGTGTTCGTTTTTCACGCGCGCTGTTCAGGAGTGGAATGGTAGAGAGATAGTATGATTGTGGTTCGATGAACCCTCTGACAAGCACTTAAATGTGAATTGCAGAGTAATCATGTAGATGTAGATGTAGATACGATAAACCGCAATCGCGATAGGCTACAATCCGACCTTTATCAAAGTCGGAAACGTGATGGTCAATTGCTGTTTGTGTATGAGAAATCGGTTGGAAACTTTCCTCAAGTAAGCACGTTGTAGGTGTCGCCACCGGCGCCAACCTTGTGTGAATGCTCTGAAAAGCTAATCTTTTGCATATCACAGCATATTCTTCCTGTCGGTTAAATTTCGCGTCTGTAGCACGTCATCTTCATGGTTTAGCAGTCTTAATGGCCATTAGTGTACATTGTCAGTGGTGGTGTTGTCTCGTGCACTAAACTTTTACCCCAGTTTTTGTTTTACGAGATTTCCATTTGGTAATTCGTAATCGGATATGTTTTGTTTTGTTCGATCCTCTGTTTAATGTGACTCTTTCTTTTTCGATTTAGCGAGAATCTGTTGACTTTTTTGAATGTTTGTATTTGTCGAATTATTCATCATACTGATGTAATCAGTTAGTAGAATGGTTCGCAGACTCGCTTTGAGTATCTTGAAGTTACGTACGGTGAAGGCTCAATTGTCGAACCGCATCGCCCTTGCTGCAACTGGCGTTCAGGCTGCGGCGCCCACAACTGCCGTTATTCATTCCCTGCGCCACCTACAACTCTTCGGAGCTATTTTATGCGCACTCTGTGAAATTTTTCTCTAAGAACCACCGGTGGCCTGCCCCATTCCTAGACAACTGTGATTTGTCCAAAAAGAGCTGATCTCCATAAAGGGCCATATCTGAGACACTCCGACGTACCCTTTTTCATAAAGTACTCAGAGAGTAAAAATTTTGTAAGAAGGACAAAGTCTCAGTATTAGAAGTTACAACACATGACATCGAGGTATCAAAAATCATCACGTATTACATACAGTGTAAAAAAAAGAAAAAAATTAATAGCATTTCTCTTCCTTTTACTCCTTGGAGTCAGGTAGTTTTTGTGCTACAAGCATTCTGAATAGTTGCCACCTCTGTAAAGAAGAAACTACGTTAGGCACCGAGTGACAAGCAACTTTGCAAACAGGAGACAATTACTTGTCCTCGACCCGCTGCAGCGAAAGAAGATCGCTGACAGATGGCAGCGCTGTTGTCAGCTTTCAAGATTGAGGGGTAACAGGCTGCCGTCAGTGCTTTCCGAAAGCAATAGTCGTCTACACGTAAGGAAACAATGAGGTGTTGCCATAAAAGTCTACAAAATCGCTTTATGTGACTGGTTGTGGGAGTTGTGCGAAGCAGCCGTGCTAATCCCAGGTATCTTCCTTTGCCATACAGACAGTGATTACTCAAAACTGCTAAAAACAATTTCGCAGTACTCTAGTGATTTGTGAAGTTGGTGTTTTGTTACTGGAGATAAATGTCATTATACTTTTAGCTACTGAAAATCGCTCCATACAGCCACCTTGCAAGGTGGCCACTTTTAATAAAACTATTAGTTGTTCTGACGAACTGGAATGGTGAGCGAGCACCTTAGCTGTTCAGTTAATTAAGCATTATCTAGAGTGTGCTGAGGTACCGTTTGGAAAGTAGAAGCCCAACGAAGATTTTAATGACAATGGACAATTTATGTACAATAATTTCAATTCGTAGTACAGTATACCATGAACACAAGACAGCTATGAAAACGAAATATGCTGTTAACAATACAGTAATGGTGGAGAACACATGGTAATAGTATAACTATAGAACACACTTTTCAGATATGGGCAGGAAAATTAAGCTGTGAGTTAGTTGCTCTTGTTAATTACGTGGAATAATTTTGGGGAAATGGAAATGAGCGTATGGCATCGTTGGCCGGGAGGCCCCATTCCGTGCAGGGAAGTTCGGCAGCCATGTGCGAGTCTTATTGCACCCGACGCCACATTGGGCGACCTGCGCGCCGGTGATGAGAATGAAATGATAATGCGGACAACACAACACCCAGTCCCCGAGCGGAGAGAATCTCCAACCCGGCCGGGAATCGAACCCGGGCCCGCTTGCGTGGGAGGCGACCACGTTACCACCCATCTAAGTAGGCGGACAGTTTTGGGGAAATGACTGCTAACGGACTACTTGGATAGAGAAGCCTGCGAAACAAAATGTATTGCGCACACACGCATATAAGAATTATAAAGCATGTACTCGTTTCATGACGTAGCACAAACTTAAATGTGCCCACTGTATTTATGGACAAGGAAGGTGGCACAAATTCGCAAAACGAAATCGGAGTTTTTAGAAATCCAATAATCAAAACACTTCAGTGATGTTTTAGTAAATGAAAGTAGTATAGAAACATTTACTGGTATTACGACATCGCTAAGTTAATCTACAGCCACGTGGTTCAAAGGGCAAAATAGGAGGCATAAATTCACACATAAAATCTGAATTTGACTAGAATCAATAAGCAAAACACTTCCGCGATGTTTTAAGTAGTTAAATAGCACTCAGAAATCTATATAGAGGAGACACACCAGCTCGTCACGTCGGCTCGAAGTATACCTGAGCAGACTAACTGCGCCTACGTCCACCCCATGCGTTGAAAAAACAAAGAAACGCTTGACCGTTAAAGAAAAAGGTCCCTTGACCGTTGAAAATTAAAGATGTTAGTACAAGTCGCTAAGAGGGGAACTCAGCTACTATTACCATACTGACAGAGAAAAGAGAATGGCGAAACATTCCTCCAATATGAGTCATTTCTCTAACTATATAGATATCCTTCACCTTTTAGAGCCTGGGGAACTTAATCAAGCACGAGTTATGAAACTGTTTCTAGTCTGTGTAATAGCGATGAAAGTAAAAGCGCAGTCTCTGAGTTCTGTGTGTCTCCAGTCATGAACGGAACAGTATGGGTTGTGTACGCTGTTCGCTTTTTACGAAGGGCTTTCCGTAAGTAAGCAACACATTTTTTTCTGAGATCAAGTTTGTTTTCCTGAGGATCCGAATAAACCATATTATTCCCCACTCCTTTGGTACAAAACCATAAGTTTCAACATAATCTACGTTCAATGGGACGACCTTACACTACCTTACTGGGAGGGCGTGTATGCCCGTATGGTACCACTCTGCTGGTCGACAACGGAAACGTCATGCTGCATCAGTAACCCCCGCATCATCCACGTACTGCTTCCCGTGGAGTGCATACTTCATTGGATCAAACAGATGGAAGTTGGGCTTTAGGGAGAAACCCAGTGGGCACATATCTTTGAGTACCCCAACTGGTGGACGAGAGTCTCAGCACTATTAGCCCAGACGTCCAGTTGAGCAGAGGGGTGTTTGACCTGATCCATCCATCACCCCAAATGAGCGCTTCACACGTTCTCAAACTGCAGAAGTCACAGTTGTGTGCGGCCAGTTGGCATGTGAGAGATCAGAGAGGTTTGTGCGATGTTGTTGCGATGATGGCAGACCTCGCCCAACGACTCACCATCTTTCCTTCGCTGCCACGCCTCCGAAGACATTCTGCAAGTGCCTAGGAAAATCTGCTATGTTCTAGTTTCCTGCCTCAAGAAACTCAATGACAGCTCTCTGCTTGGAACGCACCCCCGTTACAGACGCCATTTTCAAGGTTACGTATAGCGCCGACACATATCAGAACTTCATCACACTATAAGTGCTAAAGCAGGAACATTCCATTATGTCCCACAACAAATTCTGCATTTTTTTCAATGGAAATTAGCAGAGAAAAAATGAGTTACTTATTTATTGAACGCCCCTCACAGATACATCTCAGAGGCTCAGTTCGAGCATAGACCATGCACGCATTGTCACTTTGCAGCAAGAAGCACGGCAGGCTACTCTCCGAATTTATGTACATTTCAGCGAAGTCATTTGAGCTTTCAGACACTGTCGTGAGATACAAAACGTTGAAGAACTGCTTCATAGTTTGTAATATTGCTACATGAATTTTGCTATGCTGATATCGGTGCTAATTGACAATGAAAGTGGGTTAAAAGCCGTGAGCTGTCTGGGGAGGTTAATCTTGTATTACTAAGCAACTGTTTCATCAGATATTTAGTCTAGGTTTACCAAGCAGACTAACATTAATGATAATCTTTTAATAGTCATACAAAAACCGGTAATATATATATATACATAAAGAGAATTTAAATAAAAAGAAAGAAATCAGTTTATATTTGGAAATTTATTTTAAGATTGTTCATTGAAATTTCAGCATATTATACGTGAGTTATAACTGAGCTGGTGCCTTGTTTAAGGATTGTAAAAAATGTGAGATTTTAATCTTACGGAACACATCAAATATGGAGCCAAGATTGGGAGACTGCGTACAACACTGCATTCACAAAACAACACCCAAAGAACGTTGAAACATAAGCAAGGAGAAATTAACCACAACCAACAGATTCAGTTTTCACCCAAAGAAATTACGTTCGTAACACAATCCTGTCCGTCATGTAATTACCACACACTGGTATACTAAGTTCATATTAACTCTTTGTAAAATCTTCCCAAAAAGAAAAGCTGAAGGCTACTTTGATGATTACACCACATGCTCCACGTGGTCAACTTGGTTTACAGAAAGCGTATAACTCCACAGTAATTTTGATAATTAAAATAAATTCGATCGAAAAGCAATTGACAAAAGAAAAACCTTGAACTGGTTACTAACGTCTTACTATTAACCTGATGGGTCAAACAGTTATATAAGCACGTGGTACTGGTCTCGCAAAGTACACTCCACGTGGGTTGAACATAAAGAAAAGCATAAAGAAAAGTTGCTATATTGTAAAATATTGTCCAGACGAGACGTTATAATCACACAAGCATTCACATTTAAGATTGATGAACTTAGTTAGAGTTACTGATCAACACGTGGTTCCACTTTACTCGCAAAGTAATGACAAAGCAACAACCGGAAAATAATATGAACTTCACACGAGAATTACACTACGCTGCAATTTAAGATAATCTTAGATATTTTAGAGCTAAACCCGAAATAAAGACGATTAAATTTTCACTTAGGCTGAACTTAACAAATCCATTGTACTATGGACTTAGCAGACACGCGCTTAGCCGGAGATCTTACCACTTCAGACGCTCGCCACCGCCAGACTGCCACTGCCTACCGCCCAGCGTGCTTCCTGCAGGGTGGCTCACAAAGACCAACAGAAGTGGCCAGAGGGGCAGCTTCCTATACCAACATGACAACGGACGGACAGGACCATACTAAGGATAGAAACCCTTTGCTTTTAGGAAGCGTAGCTACCTGTTCCGACGTTGGTCCTACTGTTCTCTAGCAGACAGCCTTGTCTGCTACCCTCAAGCATGCAACTACAAACACATTTGATCATTCATCCTCTCACACAGAAGGGAAGGGGGATGACAGTATCTTATCATATACAGTATATAACAGAAAGCGGATGTAGGTTCCGTATGGGACTGTGTGACATGAATTACATATAAACTGTGTTTTAAAGTGTAGTAGTGTGTCAGATCGTTCTTGTTTACGTGTAAAAGTAACACGTTCCACTACTCAGTCTTCTCCCAGATAGTCAGAAACGCCACAGTAAATTTAGAAGAGGAATTTATTCCATAAATGACAACAGATTTAAGAAATCAAACATGAAAGGAATCCAACAGAGACCTTTCAAGTTGTAGTCTGTGATCGACAGCTGATGACCCCTTCCTACAAATTATGGCTCTTAGATGCCCCAAGGAGAAATCGACAGGGCTGCATGCTGCCATTTTCGGTGGAAGTGGGTGGATTGTCTCGATCCACACAGTACGCAACCGTCTCCACGTGATGAATTTAGCACCACGGTGTCCGAAAACTTCAGCACTGTGGTGCACGAAGAATGTGGGTTATGAAATATGAATCAGTACCATTGGTTTCACTGATGAGCGCAAGATTTGTGTGATGCCCGATGGTCATTAGCAGAGCGTGGAGATCCCCAGGCATCAATGTACATCACAAGCATGCAATCCCACAGGTCGAGCAGGAAGATGGAGCAGTCCCGGTTTTTGCTGATATTGTGGACGCCTCTCACTGCTATCGAGTGTAATCTGAGTGCCGTTTGGTACCGGGACAAGATACTCCAACGTATTGTACAGCCCTACTGTCAACATTTCGGCTAGGGGTTCGTCTTTCAAGGCGATAATGCACGAGTACAGCGCACCAACCTCTTGAAAACCTCCCTCCAAGAGGTAGAGATCAACGAAGTGGAATGGACTGCTGGATCCGCCGACATAATCTCGATCGAGCATATATGGGATCAGTTTAACTTATAGTGCATGACTGCACGAACTCTCCTCACACACTGGGTAACTTCAGGAGGGCCACCGTCGAAGAGTGGGACATACCTGCGCAACAACGTCTCGATCACATTGTGGACAGCATGCCAAGGAGGGTCCACGCATATTACAATGCATGAGGATGGAGAAACATGGTACTGAGTGTTAGCCAGCTGCAGATTTTCATTTCACTGGCCTGTTGTCAGTAATATAGAGTATATATTATTATATATGGTATCTTAATATGTACATAAATCAGTGTGTTAGTTGTTTTCTTTTTCTCTGTATCGAACAGTCTTCCCTCAAACACGTCACAAACTTTACGACCTGATGTTTTCTGCACAGTCGTAACAGCACCACTAGGTGGACTACGCCTATCAGTATAGTTCTGTGCGCACAGGTAGGCCAATGAATTTAATCACGATCAAGCTTCGTGTCCATTGTAAGACACAGTGATTGTCAGAGTGTGCTTGTGAAAAATAATTCCATATCAGTTCAGAGGTTTAATACTAGTAGAAGATTTCAGTAAGGTGCTATATATGATGGGTATATCAGCTGTTGCCTCCTCAGGTTGGTTAATTCATGGTACACTCGACTTCTTCTACTGTCCCAATTAGGTAATAAGTGTAAATAACTCTCTCCTACTATCCTAGTGTAAGTGTAGTGAAGCACGTTTTGAGACTGGTTCACCTTCCACCACAAGAAATTATTTTCCTAATTGGTGATAAAAGTAATTTGCTACGAATTTTTGGTAATCGGTAAATACTGTTTCAGAGATCTGATGTATTGCTGACATTTTGAGACGTCTGGAAATAGTTTTACAGAGCTAACATTCCTCAGCTATTGACTACTGGTAATACAGAGATATGGATTGCAAATTCCAGCTGAATATGTACCTTGTGAGAAACTGGACGCAGTGTAAGGAATGACAGAGGGAGGGTACAATCTGACATTTATGTTAGAAAATATCGTGAGCAAAAGGTAAGAAATGGTGGGCTTATGATGTTGATGTATTTGTGTGATGAAATATGTTGATATTATGCAATGATGTAAATGGTACTTATGCTGAGCAATAATGAAGGAATAAAGTGTTTTGGATTATGATGTGTATGTAAGTGAAGAGATATTTTTAAGAGTAAATATTTCAGGAAGCCAATGAGGAGTAGAAGATGATGTTATTTCTGTAGTGATGATGTATGTTGGTGTCTTTTTTTATGGATTATCATTTCAGGTAGCCAATGAGGGGAGGTGATCAATGTACTGGCTAGTCTGGATTTCGCATCGTATTGCGTGAGCTCCACATATTTCCGTTCAAAATTAAATTTTCACGTAGTGCTGTTGCCCTGCGCTGATACATATTTAGATATAAAAATAAGTTTTTTACATTTTTCATATACCAACCAGACACATGCAAACACGAGTCTCGAAGTTTTACAATAAAGTTTCACGGTGACGTTGCTTTGTGCCCAGTTTAGGTTAACGCAGTGCATGGGTCTATTCTTGGTGTAGTTGGAATAAACAAGAATACAACCGTTTTGTTTGCACTGGACGAACTTTGTATGTTTTTCGTTTGAAGCGTGAACTGTAGAGTGAAACTTACTGCACACATCACTCCTCCTCTACTGGAAACATTTGCAATTGTATGATTCGAAACAGTTAATTTTCGTTTGCATCTTCCACAGCCTCACAAAACACAGCTCTGTTGAAGGCCATCTGATCCCAACTATCGGTCATTTCGCCGTGGCAGTTCTACTTTACACAGCAAGATCGTGTAGGCTATTCATTTTCCGTACTAATAATAGGTCATGACTAGCTTTACACACCTGTATTCTTCAATAACAGAGAACGAGTGAAGAAGTATGAAGTGAGCGTAGCACCACAGTTCTCAGACTCGTTGTACTCTCAGAACTACACTGAGGTGGGATGGCGATATGCACAACTACAGATAGCAGTAGTATCGCGTTCACAAGGTATAAAAGAGCAGTGCATTGGCGGAGCTGCCCCCTCCCTGCCCCTCCCCCCCCCCCAAATTCTATAAGTCGCTGCAGATCCTGAAGCACCATGCACTCTGCCTCACCTTCCATATACGCCTCCCATTCCCCACGTGGATCCTCTATGACATGATTCCTTTCCCCCAGTTGCTCCTTTTCCTCGAACATATCCGAGTCTTCTGCATCTCCCGCCGACTTGATCCCCCTCATCCCTTGGTTGCTCCTCTTCTCTTCAACCCCCACCCTCTGCCATGCCTTCATCGTTGTGTCCACCCTACCCTCCACCTCTACACCGTTCATCTCCTTTCCCACAGTGGCTTCCATCAACTCCCCCTCCTAGATGATGCCCTCTCTCCCTCCATTTATCCCTCCTATCAACTCTGATCCTCACCTCCCCTTACCTCTCTCTGTCCTTTTGCCAGCTCCCTCTCCCCCCTCTTTACATCCTGTTTTTCCCCGTCTACCCTCTCGCTGATTCCCTTCTTTCCCCCGAGTCCTTTTGCTTTCCCCTCCACTGCCTTCCGCAATCCTTTCTGCATCCGCCCTGCCTCCCCTTTTTTTCTATGTCCTCTCCCTCCATCGGGTCCCCCCCTTTTCCTCGCCTCCCCCCTCTTTTCCCCCTTATCAGTCCGGGTCCTCCCCCCACCCCAATCTGCTGCCGTGTCGCCTCAATAGTGTTGTTTTAAGTGAATGTTCAGTGTTGTGCGTCCGCTGTCAGTGTTGCGAACGACCACCACACTGTCGCTAGTTGCGTTTTTTCTCTCGTGCGAACAGAAACCAGACTGTCGCAATGTTTTTTTTTAATTGTGCCTGTCTACTTACTGTGTGTCTTCATCCGCATCGTCAACGCCGTGTTTTCATTTCTTAAATTCTACAACTTTCCGCCATTTTACAGTTTTCCAAAATGTCGCCGTTTTATCACCTGATTTATTGTTTTTTTATATTCTCATTATGTTTTTTAACTTTTCTGTAGGCAGTAGAGCGGTCTATTACGCTGCTGCCAGGCCGCCGCCCCCTCAGGGGGGGGGGGGGGGGGAAATTGAAATGCAATAAAGAAAAAGAACTAAACGGAGCTGTCAATTGTACTCATGGGATTCATGTGAAAAGGTTTCCGACGTGATTATGGCCGCAACAGGGGAATTAACAGACTCTGAGTGCGGATTGGTAGTTGAAGCTAGACGCATGGTACATTCCATTTCGGAAATCGTTAGAGAATTCAGTGTTCCGAGAGCCAAACCACATTGTCGAGAATGTCCCGAGAATACCAAATTTCAGGCATTACTTCTCACCATGAACAAGGCAATGGCTGACGGCCTTCACAAAATGACCGAAAGCAGTGCTTGCGTCGAGTTGTCAGTGCTGTAGACAAGCAACATTGCATGAAGTAACCGCAGAAACCTATGTGGGACACGACGAACGTATTCGTTAGGACAGAGCGGTGAAATTTGGCGTTGATAGGCTATGGCAGCAGACGACCGATGCTACTGCCTTTGCTAACAGCACAACATTGCCTGCAACGCCTCTCCTAGGCTCGTGGCCGTGTTGGTTCGTCCCCAGACGACTGGAAAACCGTGGCCTGGTCACATGAGTCTCGATGTCAGTTCTTGAGAGCTGAATGGTTCAAATGGCTCTGAGCACTATGGGACTTAACATCTGCCGGCCGCGGTGGTCTCTTGGTTCTAGGCGCTCAGTCTGGAGCCGCGCGACTGCTACGGTCGCAGGTTCGAATCCTGCCTTGGGCATGGATGTGTGTGATGTCCTTAGGTTAGTTAGGTTTACGTAGTTCTAAGTTCTAGGGGACTGATGACCATAGATGTTAAGTCCCATAGTGCTCAGAGCCATTTGAACCATTTGAACTTAACATCTATGGTCATCAGTCCCCTAGAACTTAGAACTACTTAAACCTGCCTAACCTAAGGACATGACACGCAACCATACCCGAGGCAGGATTCGAACCTGCGACAGTAGCAGTCGCGCGACTCCGGACTGAGCGCCTAGAACCACTAGACCACCACGGCCGGCGGCGGCAAGTTGTCATCAAGGCACTGTCGAAGCTGGTGGCTGCGTTTACATGAAATGGGCTGGATACTCTGGTCAAACTGAACCGATGATTGACTGGAAATGGTTATGCTCGGCTAATTGTTCCTAAACAATACGCTATGTCGCTGGTCAACAGTTATTCGTTTGAAGTACATTCTGAACAGTTCGAGCGAGTGTTTTTGCCATCCAGATCGCCCGACGTGAATCCCATCTTACATTTATGGGACATAGTCGGGAGGTCAATTCGTGCACAAATTCCCGCAACGGCAACAATTTGGTACTTACGGACAGTTATGGAGGAAACATGGCTCAGTATTTCTGCAGGGGACTTCCAACGACTTGTTGAGTCCATGAGAGGTCGAGTTACTGGACTACGCCAGGCAGAAACAAGTCTGACAAAATATTGGGAGGTATCCAATGATTTTTGTCACTCCAGTGCGTAGCGGCAAGGAAGGAAGCCCGTCAGCACAGATGAATAGCGACCCCTTGATTTGCGAAGTTTGCAACCAGCAATGTACGACTCGTACGCGCTCTGTTTCTGATCTCTAGAGCACGCAAAGACATCGAAGCGTCGTTCTTCCTGCGCTCAAAACGCGAATGAAACTGGAAGGGACCGTGATGCGGGCTACATTGGGAAGTATCCTCTGCGATACACTTCACAGCCGCGCGGAGTGGTCGTGCGGTTTGAGGCGCCATGTCACGGACTGTGCAGTAGCTCATGCCGGAGGTTCGAGTCCTCCCTGGGGCATGGGTGTGTGTGTTGTTCTTAGCCTAAGTTAGTTTGAGTTAGTTTAAAGTAGTGTGTGAGTCTAGGGACAGATGATCTCAGAAGTTTGGTCGCTTAGGAATTCACACACCAGACACACACACACACACTCTTCACAATGATTTTCGTAGAGTAAGTGTTTTTGTTTTGGAGGGTCAAAGAGTTTTATTAAGCCTCGACTGTGTCGATAATATCAGCGGCAATGTGTGGGTCAAAGTAAACTCATAATGCGCGACTACCGAGCGTTTTCCTGGGGCGATAAGCGGTGATACGCAGTCTGTGGGCGCGCTGACAACGGGCGTGGTTGGACTCGCGGCAGCGATAGCGCGTGCATCGGCCCCCGGCCAGCCGCCGCTACCCGCGGGCCAGTGCGACGGCAGCGGCCAGCGGGCAGCATGTATCAGCACGAGCACCACGGCCCGCACGCGCCGCTCGGCCGCCAGCAGTCGGCCGCGGACCTGCTCGCCTTCCGACGCTTCTCACCCACCGAGTTCGCCAAGTCTGTCGTCGGCGTCCTCAAGATCGTCATCACCGTGAGTGCGCACGCCGCCTACATTAGACATGCTGCCCTACGCACGTAATGCTCGTTTCGTACCGAGGGCGGGACGGGTGGGCGGCGATAATATCAAGTACCTGCTTTCTACACGTACATTGAGCCGGCCGCCTTGGCCGAGCAGTTCTAGGCCCTTCAGTTCGGAACCGCGCGACTGCTACGGTCGCAGGTTCGAATCCTGCCTCGTGCATGGATGTGTGTGATGTTCTTAGGTTAGTTAGGTTTAATTAGTTCTAAGTTCTAGGGGACTGATGACCTCAGATGTTAAACAGTCCCATAGTGCTCAGAGCCATTTGAACCATTTGTGACTGACTACAGGTGCGATTCTGTGTGACAAGTAGAACGGCCACCAGAGTGCACTGCTGTTTTTCGTGTTCACGTCTACATCTACATCTACGATTATACTCCGTAAGCCACCCAACGGTATGTGGCAGAAGGCACTAAACGTGCACTGTCATTACCTTCCTTTTCTGTTCCAGTCGCGTGTGGTTGGCGGGAAGAACGACTGTCTGAAATGCTACGTGCACCTCGAATCTCTCTAATTTTACATTCGCGATCTCCTCGGGAGGTATAAGTAGGGGGAAGCAATATATTCGATACCTCATCCAGAAACGCACCCTCTCGAAACCTGGCGAGCAAGCTACACCGCGATGCAGAGCGCCTCTCTTGCAGAGTCTGCCACTTGAGTTTGTTAAACATCTCCGTAACGCTATCACGGTTGCCAAATAACCCTGTGACGAAACGCGCCGCTCTTCTTTGGATCTTCTCTATCTCCTCTGTCAACCCGATCTGGTACGGATCCCACACTGATGCGCAATACTCAAGTATAGGTCGAACGAGTGTTTTGTAAGCCACCGCCGGCCGAAGTGGCCGTGCGGTTCTGTGCGCTGCAGTCCGGAACCGCGAGACCACTACGGTCGCAGGTTCGAATCCTGCCTCGGGCATGGATGTGTGTGATGTCCTTAGGTTAGTTAGGTTTAACTAGTTCTAAGCTCTAGGGGACTAATGACCTAAGCAGTTGAGTCCCATAGTGCTCAGAGCCATTTGAACCATTTTTTTGTAAGCCACCTCCTTTGTTGATGGGCTACATTTTCTAAGGACTCTCCCAATGGATCTCAACCTGGTACCCACCTTACCAACAATTAATTTTATATGATCATTACACTTCAAATCGTTCCGCAAGGATCCTTCTTTCTATGTATTCGCAATACATTACATTTGTCTATGTTAAGGGTCAGTTGCCACTCCCTGCACCAAGTGCCTATCCGCTGCAGATCTTCCTGCATTTCGCTACAATTTTCTAATGCTGCAACTTCTCTGTATACTACAGCATCATCCGCGAAAAGCCGCATGGAACTTCCGACACTATCTACTAGGTCATTTATATATATTGTGAAAAGCAATGGTCCCATAACACTCCCCTGTGGCAAACCAGAGGTCGCTTTAACGTCTGTTGACGTCTCTCAATTGATAGCAACATGCTGTGTTCTGTTTGCTAAAAACTCTTCAATCCAGCCGCACAGCTGGTCTGATATTCCGTAGGCTCTTACTTTGTTTATCAGGCGACAGTGCGGAACTGTATCGAACGCCTTCCGGAAGTCAAGGAAAAACAGCATCTACCTGGGAGCCTGTATCTAATATCTTCTGGGTCTCATGAACAAATAAAGCGAGTTGGGCCCCACACGATCGCTGTTTCCGGAATCCATGTTGATTCCTACAGAGTAGATTCTGGGTTTCCAAAAACGACATGATATTCGAGCGTTGTTCCCAGGATTTTAAAGTATATACGAGACGTGAACAGCGCCAGACGTTTAGTGATTACTGTGAAGGACGCGAAGATGCCCGTACTCCTGGAAGACAGCGTTATCGGCACCTGACAGTCTGAAATGGGTCTCATTGTGGGTCTCCATTTCGCCGCCTGATCGAATCGTGCAATGTCCAGATCTGTGTCCCATTCCTTTGTGACAGTGGCCCGATGTCGGACAGCAGGGGAACGAGACTGCTGGGATTCTCGGCAAGGTTCCTGCCGGCCATGTCTGACTGCCACAGGGGAGGATCACTGGACTGTGCACATCGTAACCCTTTCACACCCATATCTACTGTTCGTGAACAAGTAATGGGCTCCTCCGACATTGTATGCAATCCCGCACCGTTGGTTGGAGACTAGCAGCAATTTACAATGTTAACAACGTTTGTTTTATTTAAAAAGTGAGTTTTCACATAAAAAATTCGTAGGCTATACTTTTCAGCACGTCCACGTGCATTCCACAGGGAACTACAAAGCAGATCGAATATGCGGACGAGATCATCAATAGTAGTGTTCCGCAAACGCTACAATCCATCGCATTTAGTCCTTTCCACACTTCGCCTCAGCAACACTTTCACTGCAACGAGTTTCAATATAAGTTGCAGTCCTTCGAAATGTGTCTATGAAAACATCAAAGTGATGCGGCCTTTCCATGAAAGATGATGTTCACGGATGAAGTACCATTTACGAAGAATGGAGTAATCAGACTTCGGAGCACTGCTTACTGGTCAGCTGAAAATCCACACAGATAGAGGAAAATGGATAACCTTGTGCTATTGATACTTATAGACCTTCTTAAAAGAACATTTGGAAATCATTGGCTCGAACGTACTGGATACGCAAAAGGGCTGCACTCTCGGCAGACATTACACCTGTGGACTTTTATCTGTAGCGGAAAGTTTGGAACAAGTGGTCTATAAGGAAACACTGACAACTCACAAAGATATGATATGGCGTATAACACGAGCCTTGCTGTGATAAGTAAGATGAAATTGAATGTACGGTATTGTCTTTTTTTTTTACTTTATTGTATTTCGATGCCCTCCGCCCCCCCCCCCCCCTCCCCCGAGAGAAGGGCGGGCTGGCAGCAGCATAATACGCTGCCCTGCGGCCTACACATAAAATTTAAAAAAAATAATGAGGAGACATAACAATAAAAAGAAGAGATAAGACAGTGACTGTTTAAAACTGGACAAACATAAAAAACAAAGAGGTCACTGATGCTGATTAAAAACACTTTGGAAATAGACAGGCACAATTATAAAACACGGCAACAGTCTGACTTCTGTTCGCAACACTTTAAAAAAGGGCCACACAACACTGAACACTCATGGAAAACACTGCACTATAGACTTCGAAGGCATGTGGGTATGGGGGGGGGGGGGGGGCGGGAAGGGGAGGACCGAGGCAGATGAGGGAGGAGGAAAAGCGGGGAGCCGTTGGAGGGAGAGGGTACAGAAAAGGGGGGGAGTAGGCCAGACGTGAGAAAGGCGTGAGGAAGATAGTGGAGGGGAAAGGAAAAAGACTCTGGGGGAGGGGGGGAGGGAGAGAATAGAGTCAAGGAATGTAGGTGGAGAAAAAACAGGACAGAAGGGGGGGAGAGGGAGCCTGAGAAAAGGACAGAGGGCAGGAGGGGGAGGTGAGGATCATAGTTGATAGGAGGGATAACAGTGTTGTCTGTTCAGAATCGTTTTCACCTGTGTTATAACTGCACTGTACAAGCCATTCACAGAGAAAAGTAATATAAAATTCAAGCATACAGTGAGTTTGTGACTACAGGGCTAGTACAGCCAGTTATGAAGATCTTTATACAGGGTGGTCCATTGATAGTGACCAGGCCAAATATCTCACGAAATTAGCATCAAACGAAAAAATAAGAAGAACAAATCTGTTTGAGATGACGGGGAAAAACAGATGGTGCTACAGATGGCCCACTAGATAGCTCTGCCATAGATCAAATTGATAGAAACTGCTTTTTTAAAATAGGTATCGCCAATTTTATTACATATTTGTATAGTATGTAAATAAATAGGAATGTTTGATTTGCAACATTTGTTTCGCTTTGTGATGGATGGCACTGTAAAATTCTCACCAATGCAGCAATGCACCTTACAGCACTGTGTGTAATTCATTACTTAAAATAGGTATGACAATACGCTTGTCCCCTACCCCAACAGCAGAGGACATCATCTGCTTTGTCACCATAGTCCCTCAAAACATCCACCCCTTCCAATGCCCCCACACTCTTTCCCAAATCGCCCTTGCGTTTTGTATTCCACCTCACCACCTATGCCATCTACTCCCACAACCAGGACCACTTCACCTTCACCCCCCTCACCACCCTCATCTAAATCTCCCCTACCATGGTGCAACAACATCACAGTATCCTTTAGCATGATATCTGCTCCCTGCCCACCTACAAACTCCTCTTCCTCCACACCCTCCATTGACACCACATGGATGCCTTCATCCTAAATGAAACCTTCCTTCATATCTCCATCTCCACAGCTCCTTACACCCTCCACTGCAACAATAACCCGTACCCCCTGGTGCATGGCAGGGTTGCTATCGGCCACCTCAAGCACCACCTTGTTCGGCCCCAACCTCTCCTCAAAAATCCTACCAAGCATCTCATCCTCAGCCTCTTCTTCCCCATCCGTACTGTCACATGTGCCACCATCTACATCCGCCCTCATGGGGATCCCATACGATTACCTGGTCCACATTGACTGCACCTTCTCCACCTACTTGATTGCCACAGACCTCAATATTCACAGCTGTGCTCCTCTCTACCTTCTCAGCCTCCATATCCTTCATCAGGGCAATTTCCAGCTCCTCTCCCTCCTGGATGATGAACTTCGCCATGATGTCTACCCTTCCTAGCAACTGTAGTCTGGCCTTGACCCCTCCTCACCAGGGCCTCCCTTTTCCCTCCCCTCCTTCCCCCAGAGCAGTTTTTCCTCCTTCCCCCTCCTGAGTCTCTGCCCCCCCCCTCCATGGCTGTTTTCCTCTCCCATCCTTCACTTCCCAGCCCCCTTCAGCGTGCCCCCACACTGCCTCCCTTCTCTCCGCCACTCTAGCACCGCCCCTTCGCCCCCTTCTCCCTCGTATCCGTGCCTGTGGCAGATCCACCCAGTTTGTTCTTCGTCATCAGTGTCCTACATCAGTGTTGTGTTCGAAAAATGATTCAAGTGGCTCTGAGCACTATGGGACTTCATCTGAGGTCATCAGTCCCCTAGAACGTGGAACTACTTAAACCTAACTAACCTAAGGACATCACACACATCCATGCTCGAAGCAGGATTCGAACCTGCGACTGTAGCGGTCGCGCGGTTCCAGA
This sequence comes from Schistocerca piceifrons, assembly GCF_021461385.2. Lineage (NCBI taxonomy): Eukaryota > Metazoa > Arthropoda > Insecta > Orthoptera > Acrididae > Schistocerca > Schistocerca piceifrons. The sequence continues at coordinate 495,227,997 of NC_060142.1, read as the reverse complement.
CTGAAGCGCCTAGAACCACTCGGCCACAGCTGCCGGCTATTGTGTTCGGTGCCAATCTACAGTGACATCAAGTGCTGTGGTTTTAATCGTATGCTTGACTTTATGATCCTGCTGTACTTCGCCTTGTGTTCTTTTAATGGTTACAGTGTGTGGTTTTTTGTGTAATATATTTTTTTAAAATTTGATCTCCATTTTTACGGTTACCCCCTTTTGTATGCTCTCTTCCATTATGTTCCCCCTTTTACATCTATGTTCCGTCCTATTTTCTCCTTTATGTTGTTTTAAATGTCTTCCTGTTACGTACTTACTGTCTCTCGGCTGAAAAGCGGCGCCTATGCTGCTGCCAGCCCGCCCCGGGTGGGGAATTGAAATACAATAAAGGAAAAAAATGCTTGTCCAGTCATAATAATTACACGGAAGAAATAATCTTGTTAAAATGGAACGTTTAACAGTCGCAGAAAATGTAGATCTGGTGTTTATTTGTGGTTATTGTTATCAAAATGTGCTACGTATGTTAATCGTTATCCTGACAGACAGCATCTAAATGTCCGGACCTTTCGTCGGATAGTTAATGTATCTAAAGAAACCGGAAGTGTTCAGCCAAACAAGAAGACGCAACCAAGAACTGCAACAAATGGAGATGCCCAAATAAGTGTTTTCGCTGCAGTTGAGGCTAATCCGCACGTCATTAGTAGACAAATTGAGCGGGAATCGGGAATTTCAAAAACGTCTGTTTTGAGAATTCTACATTTCACTTTTACCATATTCCTATACACCAGGAATTGCATGGCGATGATTTTGAACGTCGTGTAAATTTTTGCCACTATGCATAAAATAAATTATGAGACTTTAACAGTTTTTTTAAGAGTTCTATTTAGTGACGAAACGTCATTCACAAACAGAGGTAACGTAAACCGGCATAATATGCACTATTTGGCAACGGAAAATCCACGATTGATGCGACAAGTGGAACATCAGCGACACTGGCGGGTTAATGTAAGGTGTGGAATTATGGGAGGACATCTGATTGGCCCATATTTTATCGATGGCAATCTAAATGGCGCAATGTACGCCAATTTCTTAATGTTTTACCGATTCTAGTACAAGATGTTTCACTTCATGACAGAATGGCGATGTACTCTCCACATGATGGATGTCCAGCGCATGGCACGCGTGCAGTTGAAGCGGTATTAAATAGAATATTTAATGACAGGTGGATTGGTCGTAGAAGTACCATACCATGGCCTGCACGTTCACCGGACCTTACGTCTTTGGACTTCTTTCTTTGGGGAAAATTGAAAGATATTTGGTATTGTGATCCATCGACATCGCCTGAAAACATGCGTCAGGACATTGTCAATGCACATATGCAGCAATTACTGAAGGCGATCTACTCGCAGGTGAGAGGAATTTCGTTACGTGTTTTGCCAAATGCATTAAAGTTGATAGACACAATTTTGAGCATTTATTATATTAAAGAGGTTATTACAGTTGCTCATGCAGTAACAGCATGCGTTCCCGTAATTTTTAATAAGGTCACAAAAGTAAATGTATCACACTGGACCAACAGAAATCAAGTGTTTTAATTTAAAAAACCACATTGTTACCAACTGCTCATCTAAATGGATGAGGCATAAGTGTTAGAATCTTACAGTGCCATCCATCACAAAGCGAAACAAATGTTCCAAATCAAACATTTCTATCTATTTACATACTATACGAACATGTAATAAAAACTGGGAGTACTTATTTAAAAAAAAAATTTGACCTATGGCAGCGCCATCTGGTGGGCCATCCCTAGCGCCATGTGTTTTCCCCCGTCACGCTCGAACAGATTTGTTGTTCTTATTTTTTCGTTTGATGCTAATTTCGTGAGATATTTGGCCCGGACAGTGTCAATGGACCACCCTGTATAACGGACGGCTCTGCTGTGGCGGACCTTAGAGGCAGGTTGACTTCAGAGGGTTTCGAGACTGCGTCCGCAGCGGCATCTAGTGCTGTGCGGCCTCTGCCGCGCTCTACTGCCCGGCGATAAGCCACATGCTGGCCGTACCGACATCCTCGCCAAGCGGCGAATCACACAACTCTGTGTCTTCGTCGCTGGCGGGCGGTGATTGAGAAGAAATGGCGTGTAGACTGAACATTCTTCTCAAAACAAAGATTCTACTGGATTTGAATAAGAATGTCTGCAATGAGTGTATACAGGGTGTACCAAAAAGAATCATCCTATTTTAAAAAATCATAAGTATTATGTTATTTGAGACATGTCCGTGAACAAATACTGTTGGAAAGAGCAAACTCCTAAGTTTTACTTGGCGCTCCGCCACACTGGCATCTGGAAGGGAGGGAATTTTTAAATCAAAGGATTACTGAACTATGGATCGGTCGCACTGGACCTTATGATTCAGCCCTACGTTACTGGCCTCCATGGTCACCGGACCTGATTGTACGTAATTTTTTCTTCTGGCGGCTTATAAAGGACTCTGTTTATGTGCGTCCGTTACCAACAACAACGAATGAACTGAGACATCGGATAACAGCAGCTGAGGAAGCTCACACGCTCGCTGCAGTGTGGGAACAATTTGAATGCCGCATCGACATATAATCTCAAGGAGGCATATTGAACATCTATGAAAAGGTATGAAAAAAATTTTGAGTTTCCCGTTCATAAAAAAAGTCATTGTATATGTTTATTAGTTTCAGAAATACAGATGAGCCACATCGGATGATTCTTTTCGATACACTCTCTATTCCAAATTTTGATTTATGGCATTGATATCTGAAATTTCAACGCGGAAATCAGTCAAATACTGAGCGAGCAATCGAAAGAGGGATGTTCGGAATTGTTAACAAATGGTTCAAATGGCTCTGAGCACTATGGGACTCAACATCTGAGGTCATCACTCCCCTAGAACTTAGAACTGCTTAAACCTAACTAACCTAAGGACATCACATACATCCATGCCCGAGGCAGGATTCGAACCTACGACCGTAGCAGCAGCCCGGTTCCGGACTGAAGCGCCTAGAACCACTCGGCCACAGCGGGCGGCAATTGTTAACAGATACAGGGAAATAAACAGGCGCGGAAGACTTAATTGAAATTGTAATGTCAATCAATTGAAGTTGGGTGGGTCATGTAGTCAAGAAACAAACGTTATCAAAATCTCACGTCACCTTTTTAATTAACAACAGAATACATTATTAAAACGGATAAGGTTTTGTGTTGTAAAATTAGTCCCAAACATAGACAATATTGAAGTGCCCACCAATCTTTATGGTCTCTCTGAACTGAGCTGAATGCCTTACACGTGTGCATGCCCGGGATTTCCTGTTTCGAAACAACTGCTGCACAAGTGACAAATTCCATTCGGGGAGCTCCTTGCCGTGCCGGTCTAAATCATTGCATGTCAGTCAGTGAGTCAGTCGTGATATACTTCAACACATATAAAGACGATGTTATTGGGTCAACATGAAAAAAAACATTTACACTTCGTATGATAAGCAGCATGTCGACGAGTCGAAACAAAAGTGCCAGCAAGAAGTTAATTGTCTGTGTAAAGAATCTAAGCTGAAGTTCACCGACAAGAATTCTCTTCTTAATCAGTAACTAAGGGACTAAAAATCTAGGTAATCAAACCGTTCAAAGGAATGCAGAAACAACGTTGTCTTTCATCTGCAAAGTACATAAAGGTTCATTGACTAAACTGCATGCGGACAGGTCTCGAAAGACCCAAACGTATCGACGGACCGCCGAGTCATCCTCCGCTAAGCGACACTGGATGAGGATATGGATATACACTATGTGATCAAAAGTATCCGGACACCCAAAAAACACGCGTTATTCATATTAGGTGCATTGTGCGGCCACCTACTGCCACGTACACCATATCAGCGACCTCAGTATTCATTAGACATTGTGAGAGAGCAGAATGGCTCGCTCCGCGGAACTCACGGACTTCGAACGTGGTCAGGTGATTGGGTGTCACTTGTGTCACACGTCTGCACGCGAGATTTCCACACTCCTAAACATCCCTAGGTCCACTGTTTCCGATGTGATAGTGAAGTGGAAACGTGAAGGGACACATACAGCACAAAAGCGTACAGGCTGACCTCGTCTATTGACTGATAGAGATCGCCGACAGTTGAAGAGGGTCGTAATGTATAATAGGCATCACACAGGAATTCCAAACTGCATCGGGGTCCACTGCAAGTACTATGACAGTTATGCGGGAGGTGATAAAACTTGGATTTCATGGTCGAGCGGCTGCTCATAAGCCACACATCACGCCGGTAAATGCAAACGACGCCTCGATTGGTGTAAGGACCGTAAACATTGGACGATCGAACAGTGGAAAAACGTTGTGTGGAGTGAGGAATTACGGTACACAATGTGGCGATACGATGGCAGGATGGGGGTATGGCGAATGCCCGGTGAACGTCATCTGCCAGCGTGTGTAGTGCCAACTGTAAAATTCGGAGGCGGTGGTGTTTTGGTGTGATCGTGTTTTTCATGGAGGGGGCTTGCACCCCTTGTTGTTCTGCTTGGCACTATCACAGCACAGGCCGACATTGATGTTTTAAGCACCTTCGTGCTTCCCACTGTTGAAGAGCAATTCGGGGATGGCGAGTGCGTCTTTCAGAATAGTAGCCTGCATTGCTGCGAAAGGTGGATATACACTGTACTAGTGCCGACATTGTGCATGCTCTGTTGCCTGTGTCTATGTGCCTGTGGTTCTGTCAGTGTGATCATGTGATGAATCTGACCCCAGGAATGTGTCAATAAAGTTTCCCCTTCCTGGGACAATGAATTCACGGTGTTCTTATTTCAATTTCCAGGAGTGTATGCTTCAATGTGCGTTCACCGCGATGTCGCCAAACACAGATGCGACCATCATAATGCTGTAAACAGAACCTGAATTCATCCGAAAAAATGACGTTTCGCTATTCGTGCACCCAGGTTCGTCGTTGAGTACACCATCGTAGGCGCTCCTGTCTGTGATGCAGCGTCAAGGGTAACCGCAGTCATGGTCTCCGAGCTGATAGTCCATGCTGCTGCAGACGTCGTCGAACTCTTCGTGCAGATGGTTGTTGTCTTGCAAACGTCACCATCTGTTGACTCAGGGATCGAGACGTGGCTGCACGATCCGTTACAGCCATGCGGATAAGATGCCTGTCATCTCGACTGCTAGTGATAGGAGGCCGTTGGGATCCAGCACGGCGTTCCGTATTACCCTCCTGAATCCACCGATTCCATATTCTGCTAACAGTCATTGGATCTCGACTAACGCGAGCATTAATGTCGCGATACGATAAACCGCAATCGCGATAGGCTACAATCTGACCTTTATCAAAGTCGGAAACGTGATGGTACGCATTTCTCCTCCTTACACGAGGCATCACAACAACGTTTCACCAGGCAACGCCGGTCAACTGCTGTTTGTGTATGAGAAATCGGTTGGAAACTTTCCTCATGTCAGCACGTTGTAGGTGTCGCCACCGGCGCCAACCTTGGGTGAGTGCTCTAAAAAGGTAATGATTTGCATATCACAGCATCTTCTTCATGTCGGTTAAATTTCGCGTCTGTAGCACGTCATCTTCGTGGTGTAGCAATTTTAATGGCCAGTAGTGTAATATTTCACAGAGCCTTTTTGTCCATCTGCCTCTGCAGGCTATTCGTAAATGCTGTATAATTATTACGACCCATCTCTTTTGATGGATGATCAGACTATCCGTAACAGATGCGGCAAGACTTGTGAAACTGGGAAACGTAGGTCCGCGGTGCGCGCAACCCAGCGAGCACCTGTGGTCAGCGTTCGACCAGGCTGTTCCCTCACCCGTCGGGCTGAGAAGCTGTTGTGCGGCGTACACGATAACCTGGAGTGGCTGCACGAAAAGTTTGTAGATTCGTCTAATGACTGTCTTCCTCTACTACCAAAACACTTGGATGTCATGTGACCAATCATGAAAATACAGGAAGCACATGTATGCCCATGGAGTGAGCGGAGAATATGGGAAGGTAATGTCGCAGCCTATTTTGTATTTGCTCATTTGCGAAAATTATTTACAGTAACCAGGATATGCAGAGAGCTATTTGGCAGCTTTCAGGACAGTTAATTTAATTAAACTTGTTATAGTGCACCTTAAACGTAATTACCGTTTTCACCTCTAATATCACATAAAATGTTTAGTACTAGGTATGTTCAAGATATTCCGGAACATTCGTAATTTCCGGCCGGGGTGATCGAGCGGTTCTAGGCGCTTCAGTATGAAACCGCGCGGCCGCTACGGTCGCGGGTTCGAGTCCTGCCTCGGGCATGGATGTGTATGATGTCCTTAGGTTAGTTAGGTTTAAGTAGTTCTAATTTCTAGGGGACTGATAACCTCAGATTTTAAGTCCCATAGTGCTCAGAGCCACTTGAACATTCATAATTTCGCGCCAATGGTGTGCTGGAGCTAAATGCAGTTGGCACCCCTGCACATACATGTGTTTAATATGTAACTGCTTGAAGTTTCGTTGTTGTGGCAGTTAGTTATTGTTCAGTGCTGTATTGAGTAGACCGTTGTATCGCACAGTTTGCGAATTTCGAGATAGCAGAGTTAGAGGAGCAACTCCTCCGCATAAATTTTGCGTGAAAGTCAAGAAAACCTATACAGACACACACGAAATGATACAGGAGGTCTACAGTGATTCTCGGTGTTACCAGTGCTTCACACGGTCTAACAATGGCCGGACCGAAGTTAAAGGTGACCCTCGTTCGGGACGCCCTTCGACGTCTACCGACGTCGCTCACGCTAGGAACTTCAACGAAATTGTGCGTGCCAGTCGGAGACTGAATATCCAAGAGATTGCAGAGAATGTAACATTTCAGTTGGATCATGTCATGAAATCCTGACACCTTCGCCTCGCCATCTGTAAAGAGCTTTTGGATCGCACAAATGAGAGAGAGATGTTCCTTAAGAGAATCCTAACTGGTGATGAGATGTGGTTATGATGTTGAGAGCAAGGATCAGTCTTTACAATGGCTCGTCAGGTCAGGTCAAATTTCAGAGCCATGCTGATAGTATTCTTTGAGTTTGAAGGATTAGTTCATCATGAATTCGTGCCACAGGGGCAAACTGTTAATCGATGGTACTATCTGGACGTGTTGCGACGGCTGCGAGAAATTGTGAGAAGGGAACAGCGTGAAGTGTGACAAGCCAATGCATGGCGTCACGATACCACCCCCCCCTCCCCTCTCCGCATATTCATCCTTGTTGGTTCGTGACTATTGCGCAAAAAATGAAATCACTGTGGTGCTTCATCCTCCGCACTTTCCACACATGACCCCTGCGGACATTTTTTTATTTCCTAAGTAGAAAACCGAGTTGAAGGGTCGAAGATTTGCAATGCTAGACGAGATAAAAGAAAGTTCGCAGACGGCGCTTCGTGCGATCTAGCAAGAGGCGTACCAGCACTGCTTCTGGAAGTGGAAACGGCGTTGGGAGAGGTGTATCAATTGTGGAGGAGAGTATTTCGACGGGGACCAAGCAGAATATGTTAAAGGTTAGCGCAGAAAAATTTTGTGGACAAAGTTCCGGAATTTTTTGAACAGGCCTCTTACGTAGAAGATATGATATACGTATATTTAGTGATATGAAACAAAAACATGCACAATTTAATTATTTAAAAACTACAGGGTAAATCTAATGTGAGGGCAGGAGAGTATCACTAAATATCACCATATCCCACTAAGTAAGGTACAAATTGACAAAATACGCTCACGTAATTAATGGACGTCCCCTAAGCGGAGTAGGGACGAATGAGCAATCATTCCGGCAACGATTCGGGTCTGAAATTGAAGAATCTACCGACACAAGCGACTTTGACAGGCGGCAGATTGTTATGACTCCGCGCTTAGAACGGGTATCTCGGAAACGGTAAAACTGATTCTCTGTCCGCTGGCTACTATCGTGAGCATCTATGAAAAGTGGTTGAGAGACGGCAAAATCACTACTAGGTGACAAGGCGTCGGACGTCCACGTTTCACCACAACGCGTGGGAGGTCGGAGGCTCGCCCTATCCGTAAAGCACCATATTGTAGCTGACCTGATGCCAGGCTACTGTGTCGATGCTGAAACACGCCATCGCCATCAAGAAAGACACTACGCGAAGCGATTGCGGTGGCTCGCAAAAATGTGGACATTGAAACTTCCTGGCAGATTAAAACTGTGTGCCGGACCGAGACTCGAACTCAGGACCTTTGCCTTTCGCGGGCAAATGCTCTACCAACTGAGCTACCCAAGCACGACTCACGCCCCGTCCTCACAGCTTTAATTCCGCCAGTACCTCGTCTCCTACCTTCCAAACTTTACAGAAGCTCTCCTGGTAGAGCACTTGCCCGCGAAAGGCAAAGGTCCCGAGTTCGAGTCTCGGTCCGGCGCACAGTTTTAATGTGCACGTTATTGCGAGCCACCGCAATCGCTTCGCGTAGTGTCTTTCTCGATGGCGATGGCGTGTTTCAGCACTATAACTGTTACGGATCGAAATTCCAGAATCGAGATACAATGGTTTATAGAGATTGATAGTTTACATCTAAAACTTAATGATTACTCTGCAATTCACTGTTAAGTGTTTGGCACAGGGATCATCGAACCACCTTCAAGTTATTTCCCTACCGTTCCGCCCTCTTACAGCGCGCGGGAGAAAGAACATTTAAATCTTCCCCTGGCAGCTCTGATTTGTCTTAATTTACTACGATGACCATTCCTTCCCAAATAGGATAGCGCCACAAAAATATTTTCACATGCTGAGGAAAAAGTTTGTGACTGAAATAGTGAACCTTCGCCATAAAATTAGCGGGCACCAGCTCCTCGACCACGAAATAACTGCCCGTAATTTACAGGAATAGCGTGTCCTGTGCAAAGACATCTGGTGTCGCTCACTTTTTGAAATGTACCAGATACTTGCGAATCAATGCCACGCGCATTCGCCGTTCGATTGCGTTTCTAAAGTACATCACCATGCTAATAAGCAGGTGGCCATAACAACTGGCTCATCAGTGAAGGTAAGATGACGTTAGAAAAGATGCAGCAACAATAGTGATGTGTATTTCTGAATGTGAAACCGTTAGGAAATCTTTTATACAACAGTGGACGTTAAGTGACTGGTGATGACACTATTTGAATATTATGTAAACTGTTACTATGCTAAGAAGGGATACTGAATATTTTTGTTTAGTTTTATGCTTCTCTATTTTTAATTTTTGATTTTACTTACTGGAACACAATATATCATTGAAATAATGGATCACGAAATGCAGAAGATGAAATCGAGTTCATACAACCCTCATTTTGTGTTACGTTTAGCTGTGATATCACTGAGGGTCTTTGTGCTGTATCTTTCGCAGGGGCCTCGAGAAAACATTCACACTCTTGTTATCGGAACGTCCGATAGAGATTACACGCGTCCCATGTTAGAGAAAAGTGGTCTCTTATCTCGCTCTGTTTTGTTTGTGTTGTAACACAGAATACATAGGTCCAATGTATCATACTACTGCCTTCTGCGAGAGGATGTTTCACAACGTTTACTGTCCAAAATTAATAAAATGGAGCTTAGGGAATGACTGAGATACAGCAGGATTAGATATAACAGATAAGAAGACCGAACTGCCGCAGATCACGTTAGGCGACCGAACTCGGTAAAGAAGTGCAAATACTACATGGCCAGGTTCACAGGTCTCTCTACCTACCGGTCAAACGTCAGAAGAAATAGCGATTATATGTCTCTGAACATTATGTAGCTAATCTGTTCTCAACTTCGCTATCGTTATGTGAGAGTGTTCTTAAGTTCCTTAGTGGGTTACGTTTGAATTTTCGAAGAGTCTCATGGATGGTCATCAACACTCGGAATCCGGAAGCAGTTTTGACAAGGGAATGAGAAGAGATTGAAGTAGAGAGGACGTAAAATGCAGACGACTATAGTAAGGAATGTATTTCGGGAAAAGAGAAATTTGTTAACATCGAATAAAAATTTTGAGTGTTATGAAGACTTTTCTGACAGTGTCTGTACAGAGCGTAGCCTTGTACGGAAACAAAGAGTGGTTGATAAGCAGTTGAGACCAGAATAGAATACAAACTTTTGATCTGTGATGATGTAACAGAATGGATACATAGTATACCTAATCAGGACGTTTTAATGTGTTTGTAAAAAATAAAGTTGAATGTTGTGAACTGTCACTGCACTGAACTGGTTTTCCATTCTTGACGTCGTTTGTGTCTGTGTTGTGATCTCGAATAATACAAGTGGTGTAATTACAGAAAGGCGTATGATAACTGCCTGAAACTGTGTAACTGTATTTCAATTAACATTTTCTAAATTAATTGCAAATGTGAAACTGTCTGTTCAGTAAGCTGCCCTGAGAAATTTTGTTTTGTGCAGTGCAATGGACAGTGGCACAACGTGTTCTGTCAGAAAACGTGAAATGCAGTTTCAACACACAAAACTAGCAGAATAATAATGGTACATAAAATTACAAATCGAATTTTGAAAGATTAAATAACCAAAATACTCTGTGATCTTACGTAATCAGACTGACTACATAAAGTTCCAAACACTGAATGATACGCAGGTGAATGTAACACTGTACAGTAGGAATGAGACAGTCTGACTTTACCTGATCTGAGCCGGTATTAATTTTTAAATGCAACGCATGACTGCAAATGATTTAACTGAGACCTGACTGTAATTTCAGACTGGCCCTAAAAAACTTATGCGGCTTACCTGTGGCAACGGAAACTCGGCACTGCTCGAAAGTGATGAACATAAAAATACAGCGCAGCAGCAAATCAGCTAAATAAAAGAAAATCCTTGCACATTGCAATTATCCAAGGACATGCAACTCTGCTAAAGACATTAAACTTCAGCTTTACTTTTGTCCAACTGTGTTCCGCTCAGTGCAGTATGGCGATACACACAGTCAAATATAAAATTCCTGAGAAAGTATTTACTGAATGATGTAAAAGAGACTATCATTCAAAAACTATGTTTAAATCCTAATACCTTCCTCAATCGTTACCTCCGTCTTTAGAAGCAAAACCTACTTCTCATTACAAGTACAGAGCTATTCAAAAAGATGGAACAGATTTCAAACATTTTTTTGCTTCCGAACTACAAAAGATTGAAGCACAATTCCAACGTTCCTGGAAAGAGAAAAGTTCAATGTTTATGCATTCATTGTGATCACCATGCGTTACACGACTGATATCAAAACGGTAGTTAATTTCCTGCCACACACTAAACAGCTGGTCTCTCATTATCGAATTCACATTTTCAACAATGCGATGTCGTAGACTTTCAAGAGTGTCAGGTATAGGGCGGGGGGGGGGGGGGGGGGGATAAAAACGCGGTCTTTCTATGTAACCCGACAGATAAAAGTCACAAGTCATGAGTCCTGGAGATCTGGGAGGCGACGGGCGATCAAAATGGTCTTCTTGTCCTCCTCTTTCAGTCCAACATCGCAGACCTCAGCTTGTAACTTTTATCTGTTAGATTACGTAAAAGACCGAGTTCTTAGCCCCCTATTGCCTGACCACTGCTGCCAACAGTTAAAGTGAGCTTCCCACCAGTTTCAAGTGCAAAAACCACCAGAAAACCACTAACAAAAATGTCCCTACTCTCACAATTGCTAGAATTTCCACTAAAATTTTTTAAATTCTTATGAAAGAAAACAAGTACATTAGTAATTAGTATCCATTACTATTAAGTAATAAAATATTCACAATCATTAACTGAACATACAATAAATAAATCAAGAATTCAAGCTCAGGAACACAAAAAAAGTTCTGTAACGACAGCTAATTATTTAAATGAATTCATCTTCCTCAGATGAATAATTTTTGTCTGCATCATCATCATCATCATCATCATTGTCGTCGGTTTCAGATTGACACGATTCTTCGGTACCGATTTGTTTTACAACGTTTATTGGAATTTCATATTCGTTGCAGCATTTTCCTTTCAATCTCAAATCTTAGCGTATTCTTAATATAGCAGTTAAGAGATTTAACTTCATTCTATTCCTCTGCTTGTTTTTTTATTACGTTCATACTGCTAAATAGTCTCTAAACATCGACATTGGAATAGGTCATTATTAGGAGAGTAATCGCAGAAGTCGCTAATTCATCAAATCTGGATTCCCTGTGAGCAACTTTGAAATGCAATACTTCATTCTAAAATTTTGTTGTATATTTGGTATCGTTCCAGTTCAACGAATGAATTTGTCGCCACTGATCATCCACCCTTGCTATAAATTCTACACTTTTATTGAGCTGTGCCAATACATCAAGTATATTTTCTTTCTGGTGATTAAGTGCTTGTTCAACACTTATTTTTGAGATTTTTTCATCAACGTCAAATTTTCTAGTAATCTGTTTTTTATTTCTTCAATCAGACATACTACAAATGTTATGTACCGATTATGTAACATTTCTTCATCTTCCCGTGGTAATTCTTTTTCTCTCAATTCAAGAAACTGCTTACAAAGCGGAATCCCAGAAAACATTTTCGATCGAAGAAATCACGAATATCTTGAGTAAAAATATTAACTTTATTTGCAGGTAATGTAACTTTGCTAACAAGCACATCTATCAGGTTAGTCAATTCACCAAAGAGTTTGGTGTGATCTGTATCTTTCGACTTGAACATTTTATTGGCTCTGTTTATTTCAATTAATATTGTATATAAAAATGAAATATATGCATAACCATGGACCTTGCCGTTGGTGGGGAGGCTTGCGTGCCTCAGCGATACAGATAGCCGTACCGTAGGTGCAACCACAACGGAGGGGTATCTGTTGAGAGGCCAGACAAACATGTGGTTCCTGAAGAGGGGCAGCAGCCTTTTCAGTAGTTGCAAGGGCAACAGTCTGGATGATTGACTGATCTGGCCTTGTAACATTAACCAAAACGGCCTTGCTGTGCTGGTACTGCGAACGGCTGAAAGCAAGGGGAAACTACAGCCGTAATTTTTCCCGAGGGCATGCAGCTTTACTGTATGGTTAAATGATGATGGCGTCCTCTTGGGTAAAATATTCCGGAGGTAAAATAGTCCCCCATTCGGATCTCCGGGCGGGAACTACTCAGGAGGACGTCGTTATCAGGAGAAAGAAAACTGGCGTTCTACGGATCGGAGCGTGGAATGTCAGATCCCTTAATCGGGCAGGTAGGTTAGAAAATTTAAAAAGGGAAATGGATAGGTTAAAGTTAAATATAGTGGGAATTAGTGAAGTTAGGTGGCGGGAAGAACAAGACTTTTGGTCAGGCGAATACAGGGTTATAAATACGAAATCAAAACGGGGGAATGCAGGAGTAGGTTTAATAATGAATAAAAAAATAGGAGTGCGGGTAAGCTACTACAAACAGCATAGTGAACGCATTATTGTGGCCAAGATAGACACGAAGCCTACGCCTACCACAGTAGTACAAGTTTATATGCCAACTAGCTCTGCAGATGACGAAGAAATTGAAGAAATGTATGATGAAATAAGAGAAATTATTCAGGTAGTGAAGGGAGACGAAAATTTAATAGTCATGGGTGACTGAAATTCGGTAGTAGGAAAAGGAAGAGAAGGAAACGTAGTAGGTGAATATGGATTGGGGGAAAGAAATGAAAGAGGAAGCCGTCTGGTAGAATTTTGCACAGAGCACAACTTAATGATAGCTAACACTTGGTTCAAGAATCATAAAAGAAGGTTGTATACATGGAAGAAGCCTGGAGATACTGACAGATTTCAGATAGATTATATAATGGTAAGACAGAGATTTAGGAACCAGGTTTTAAATTGTAAGACGTTTCCAGGGGTAGATGTGGACTCTGACCACAATCTATTGGTTATTAACTGTAGATTAAAACTGAAGAAACTGCAAAAAGGTGGGAATTTAAGGAGATGGGACCTGGATAAACTGAAAAAACCAGAGGTTGTACAGAGTTTGAAGGAGAGCATAAGGGAACAATTGACAGGTATGTGGGAAAGAAATACACTAGAAGAAGAATGGGTAGCTTTGAGGGATGAAGTAGTGAAGGCAGCAGAGGATCAAGTAGGTAAAAAGACAAGGGATAATAGAAATCCTTGGGTAACAGAAGAAATATTGAACTTAATTGATCAAAGGAGAAAATATAAAAATGCAATAAATGATGCAGGCAAAAAGGAATACAAACGTCTCAAAAATGAGATCGACAGGAAGTGCAAAATGGCTAAGCAAGGATGGCTAGAGGACAAATGTAAGGATGTAGAGGCTTGTCTCACCAGGGGTAAGATAGATACTGCCTACAGGAAAATTAAAGAGACCGTTAGAGAAAAGAGAACCACTTGTATGAATATCAAGAGCACAGATGGAAACCCAGTTCTAAGCAAAGAAGGGAAAGCAGAAAGGTGGAAGGAGTATATAGAGGGTCTATACAAGGGCGATGTACTCGAGGACAATATTATGCAAAATGAAGAGGATGTAGATGAAGATGAAATGGGAGATATGATACTGCGTGAAGAGTTTGACAGAGCACTGAGGGACCTGAGTCGAAACAGGGCACCGGGAGTAGACAACATTCCATTAGAACTACTGACAGCCTTGGGAGAGCCAGTCCTGACAAAACTCTACCATCTGGTGAGCAAGATATATGAGACAGGCGAAATACCCTCAGACTTCAAGAAGAATATAATAATTCGAATCCCAAAGAAAGCAGGTGTTGACAGATGTGAAAATTACCGAACTATCAGTTTAATAAGTCACGGCTGCAAAATACTAACACGAATTCTTTACAGACGAATGGAAAAACTAGTAGAAGCCGACCTCGGGGAAGATCAGTTTGGATTTCGTAGAAATATAGGAACACGTGAGGCAATATTGACCCTATGACTTATCTTAGAAGCTAGATTAAGGAAAGGCAAACCTACGTTTCTAGCATTTGTAGACTTCGAGAAAGCTTTTGATAATGTTGACTGGAATACTCTCATTCAAATTCTAAAGGTGGCAGGGGTAAAATACAGGGATCGAAAAGCTATTTACAACTTGTACAGAAACCAGATGGCAGTTATAAGAGTCGAGGGACATGAAAGGGAAGCAGTGGTTGGGAAGGGAGTGAGACAGGGTTGTAGCCTGTCCCCGATGTTATTCAATCAGTATATTGAGCAAGCAGTGAAGGAAACAAAAGAAAAATTCGGAGTAGGTATTAAAATCCATGGAGAATAAATAAAAACATTGAGGTTCGCCGATGACATTGTAATTCTGTCAGAGACAGCAAAGGACTTGGAAGAGCAGTTGAACGGAATGGACAGTGTCTTGAAAGGAGGATATAAGATGAACATCAACAAAAGTAAAACGAGGATAATGGAATGTAGTCGAATAAAGTCGGGTGATGCTGAGGGAATTAGATTAGGAAATGAGACACTTAAAGTAGTAAAGGAGTTTTGCTATTTGGGGAGCAAAATAACTGATGATGGTCGAAGTAGAGAGGATATAAAATGTAGACTGGCAATGGCAAGGAAAGCGTTTCTGAAGAAGAGAAATTTGTTAACATCGAGTATAGATTTAAGTGTCAGGAAGTCGTATCTGAAAGTATTTGTATGGAGTGTAGCCATGTATGGAAGTGAAACATGGACGATAAATAGTTTGGACAAGAAGAGAATAGAAGCTTTTGAAAAGTGGTGCTATAGAAGAATGCTGAAGATTAGATGGGTAGATCACATAACTAATGAGGAGGTATTGAATAGGACTGGGGAGAAGAGAAATTTGTGGCACAGCTTGACTAGTAGAAGGGATCGGTTGGTAGGACATGTTCTGAGGCACCAAGGGATCACCAATTTAGTATTGGAGGGCAGCGTGGAGGGTAAAAATCGTAGAGGGAGACCAAGAGATGAATACACTAAGCAGATTCAGAAGGATTTAGGTTGCAGTAGTTACTGGGAGATGAAGCAGCTTGCACAGGATAGAGTAGCATGGAGAGCTGCATCAAACCAGTCTCAGGACTGAAGACCACATGCATAATTAATACCGTTCGTATACATCGGGTGCAATACTGTGCCATGCGACACCTTTCGTGCACTTTAGTTACAGAAAAGTGTGTTTTTAGCTCTGACCATTTTGTGCATATACTTGTGACAGCGGATTCTGTTGATAAACATCTTGTGTGGCACGCTTGAACTATTTTTAACGGTTTCTGTCCATCGCTGATGGTTTTGTATAGCTCCTTATAAAGAGATTGTCTGGAAGAGGAGCAACTAAACCAATCATGTCTCTTTAGTAAAAAACTCGTAATTTCTAGGTAAAAATGATTTTGCAGCAGCTGAAACAGCCAGTTACAAGGAATGGCACAAACAACGTACTAAAATCAGGTGTGGTACCTTTTCTATCAATTTCGTAAATACTCCATTATTTATTGCAACCATTGCAGGGGCATCATCTGTACCAGTGGCTATTAAATTTTCAGGTCTAAAATCTAATTGTTGAGGTATCTTCTTTATAGCAGAGACAATAGCTTCAGCATTACACTCGTGCAGTTCAGTAAGGTCGAGGTATGTAGATACTATTTTTAGTGTAATTTACTGTAATAACGTATAATCAATCCCAAGTATTTGTGTACAGTAATATCAGTAGATTCATCAAGTAATAAGCTAAATGGCTGATCTTTGCAATCTTGTTTTAGAACGTCAGTGAAATGCGATACGAACACGTTTTTTATAACTGGGGTGCACTTAGTTCCGTGCAACTGAATTTCTTCAATCTTTTTCATGACTGTGATTAATTAGCTCTCCCTAATGATCGACTACACGTATACTAGTATGCATGGCTGTGAATAATGCGAGTCTTACTTCTTCCCTGTTTTTATTCCCAATGGGCTTTTCTTAAAAGCTAGTTTATGTTGCGTAGTTACAACCTGCAACAATTTACATAGTCAAACAGTGCTCAGAGTTGTAAAACCGATCAGTGAATGACTAATCAATTAAAAAACGTTGCTTACCTTTTTATTTAGCAGGTGCTTTGTTTGACATACCATCAGACTTCAAATATCCATAGTGACTCCTTGAAACTGTACCACAAAATTTGCACTTCGCTACTTTGAATAACTTGAAGCCAGTATTTCACATGTGGGTCTCGTAGCCAAGAATCCCGAAACTTTCGCTTGTATTGTGGTGTCGGCATAGTTATACATCCATAAAGTCGTGAAATAATACCATACACTGAGAATCACAATTGTATAGTGCACACCACGAACGACGACAGCCGAATTATTTTTTCCGTGCATCTGACGTGACGCACCCTGCTAGGGCCAACAAGCAAGCGCTCAGTGGTTATTCGAAGCGACAGAGAAATAAGTGAAAACTCATCGTTTGAAACCGGTTGCTGCACTCGCTGCACCTGCGCAAGCCGTCTTTGATGGTGAAATGAACTGCATCCAGGTGCTATTAAATACTGTTCATTCTACACAGAGTCCCCGCATGTAGTCTATAGACTATGATGGTTCGTTTGATGTCACATTGTAGTGAATCAGTGTTGTCTTCGCAGTAAAAGTTAAATACTCTTTAAATCATATAAAGCAGAAATAGTGTATTTCGAAACATATTGCCGGCCGGAGTGGCCGAGCGGTTCTAGGCGCTACAGTCTGGAACCGCGCGACCGCTACGGTCGCAGGTTCGAATCCTGCCTCGGGCATGGATGTGTGTGATGACCTTAGGTTTAAGTAGTTCTAAGTTCTAGGGGACAAATGACCTCAGAAGTTAAGTCCCATAGTGCTCAGGGCCATTTGAACCATTTGCGAAACATATAAATAGCTTAGTGGTTGAGAGGTCGCATTTTCAGTAACTGAAACTGAATTCTACTAAACCACTACAAAATCTACCAGCCACTAGAAGCAATATTTCGCCACTAAAAGGAGGGTAGAAACCACCAGTTTTAGTGGAAAATCCATCAAGTTGGCAACACTATACCTGACACTCCAGAAAGTCTATGACATCGCATTGATGAAGCTGTGAATTTGATGACGAGAGACCAGCTGCATCGTGTGTGGCAGGAAATGAGACTCCGCTTTGACATTTATTGTGTAACATATGGTGTTCACATTGAGTGCATAAAAATTTAAACTTTCCTCTTTCCATCTTTTAAAGTTTGAAAGTAATAAATGTTTGAAATCTGTTCCTTGTTTTTGAGTAGCCCTGTATCACTGTGCCATGAAACTAATTACTGGAATGGTAAAGGAGTGATAAATCTATAACTCTTGAGTGCAAGTCATGTGAATAAATAACTTTCCCTATTTATGTCTGAACAATGAAAATTGATTAACCCGAATCAATAAAGAAAAACCTCACTAAAACTTTTATTTTCCAAACACATCATAAATTACACGCAGGCAAACAATGCAGCAGCATTACTTGAAAATCTTTACACTAGTCAAATTAATGTTCACCAGATCATATTTCCAAAATTCAAAAACTGGTCCAAATGGATCTGAGCACTATGGGACTTAACTTCTGAAGTCATCAGTCCCCTAGAACTTAGAACTACTTAAAACTAACTAACCTAAGGACATCACACACATCCATGCCCGAAGCAGGATTCGATCCTGCGGCCGTAGCGGTCGCGCGGTTCCAGACTGAAGCGCCGAGAACCGCTCGGCCACCCCAGCCGGCTCCAAAATTAAACATCTGTGTACTCTGTCAGCAATATCCAGGTCATTCAGTAGTGTGACCAACACTCAACTCAGTTACTTACTTATCACAAAATGCTACAGCAACGATGATGCTACTGGCAAACAAAGATCATAATGCTTGTACTCAGAACATCGTGGCGTAACATATCAACTATTGAAGAGTATTGTTTGAAAAGTGTTCGAAGTACGGATACGAGATATGACACATCATTTGAAAATAGAGGTCACATCACTCTCACTACATAGCAAAAATAAACTAGAAGCATTGCATCGTAATGAATTGATCTGGCGAGAAAGAAATTTGTGGCCCTATTTGGCTACAAGAAGGAATCGGCTGACAGGACACATCCTGAGACATAAAGGATTAGTCAGTTTGGTGCTGGAAGGAAGTGTGGACGGTAAAAACTGTAGAGGGAGACACAGAGATGGATACAGATAGCAGTTTCAACTAGTGGTAGATATAGGTTGCAGTAGTTGTTCGGAGATGAAGAGGCATGCGCAGAATAGCCTAGGGTGGAGAATTGCATCAAACAAGTTCTCAGACTGAAGACCACAACAAGAAAACCTATTCAGTATTCCACCTTAAATCAAACTAAATAAGAAAATATCAGCTAAAGAAAGGTTAAACGAAAGTAGTAGAATTGAGTTAGACGACGCTGAGGGAATTAAATTAGAACGTGAGAAGCTGAGTTTTGCACAAGAATTTTGCTATTTGGGCATTAAAAAAGCAGACGACTGCACAAATAAAGAGGAGAGGCCTATAATGTAGACTGACAACAGTAAGGAAAGCTTTCTGAAAACGAGAAAGGTTTAACATTGAACGCAAATTTCAGAGATGAGAAATCTTTACTGAAGTTTCCTTGGAAGCTTACATTAACAACACGAATACAACAACACTACCATACCCGTTCTACGATGTGGCAGCATGTTCCGTATAGAAAGCGACGGGTTCACCTTGTAGCCGATATGCTCATATACGAGAGAGTACATTGCCTGCATAGTGTATCTTAGGTTGTAAGACAGTTGCAGCAGCTGTTTAAATTTTTTTACCTTACAGATCTGAAGATGGTCCGATATCACCGAAATTTATGAAACCTATATGGACAATAAAATTTGTTGTACTGCCATTGATTGTCTTATTTGAAGAAAATACACGAAGTCCGTTTTTGTAAAATGCGTAATGACGTAACAGAACACTGATTTCAAATGCACTACACTAACGCGCCGCTACTGTCGGCAACATCCACAAGATGAACAAGCGCAGAGAGAGCTGGAAGATAAGCACTTAATGTTGGACGTCAACTTTGATCCGAGATGTTAGTGCGTGTGATGTCGCACTTGCGCAGACCTCGTGAGAGCACAACAATGACTATTAATTTAACTTCTTTGTTATTTTTTGGAACTTAGGTTGTGGTGACGTAGTGTTCTGTGCATACCGCGATGTTTTCGCTGCGTTTCACGATGGCAATTTGATTACGCGTTGACAAAGGCAGCCAATGTGGTGTAGTGACTAACCTGGAATTCTAATACGACGCGCATATTGGATGTCGATGAGAGGCTTATTTCCTCCACGTTGATGACGCCATGTGTCAAAGTAGACGGGTATTATCGGCAGGTTCAATATTTCCCACATTTCAGTACAGGTTAGCGTAGGTGCACAGCAAGTACGCAACGTGCATGTATAGAACAATCAGTACAAGAAATTACTTTGAATTTACTAGAAACGGCGCATAAACGGATGTGCATATAACCCCTTGCCCCTTCCTGTCTCCCACTCCCTCACTCCCCGTCTCCATATTCCTTACAATGGTTCACTTAATATCTGGAGAGTAAGAAACAGAAAGTTGTCCTTCAGTGTCATGGAAGAGGTTTCAAACTGATTGGGGGTTGTGTAAAGTGAAAGATGCCACCGGTTTCTCTTCTGGGTCATTGTTGTCTTAATAGCCCAACTCTCGCATTCTGCAACCGGTCAAGTTTCCTCCCATTACACCAGCATATTTAGAAAATTTTCCTGCGATATTAGATAAGGTTTCTCTAAAGTTCACTACCACAAAGCGTCCCGAGGCAAGTGTTTAATAAAATCGTCCAATTACGATATTGTAGCCTCCTTTGATCCTGAGCTACATCCAGATGATTTCGATGTGGAACCTCTTGTAGTAACGTCTTTAGATATTATTGAGTTCTTTTGGCAATAAACTGCCTATCTTAGAGACAGATGTATATTCTAATCTGAATTGAAGATGTAGATCATGGTCCGGTTTCAGGCAGGCTTCTGTTCATCGCATGTGAGCAGTATTACCCAAGTTTGATACCAGCAGACTTCTCTTGGCTAGGAATGCCCTCTTCTCCTGTGCTAGTCTGCTTATTGTACCCTCCTTACTTCGACGGTCATGCGTGATTCTTCCTTGAAGGTAGCAGACTTTCTTCCTTTCGTGTGCTTATGTTGTTAAGTTTCTTTTTAATTACATTTCTCCTTCTTCCGTAATCCTGTTACTCAATATATGCATAAAATCTAGGTGATCATTATTTTCTGAAGAGTATTTTACAGGCACGTGTGAATACAATACGTTAATGAATGCAAGCAAAATCTTTAAGCATATCTTTACAACATTCCA
Source organism: Schistocerca piceifrons (assembly GCF_021461385.2). NCBI lineage: Eukaryota > Metazoa > Arthropoda > Insecta > Orthoptera > Acrididae > Schistocerca > Schistocerca piceifrons. The sequence continues at coordinate 495,206,706 of NC_060142.1, read as the reverse complement.
TATGACTCTGTAATAGTGTAGATTTTAAATTGATTTTAAGTATCGGATAATTTACTTATGCATGCTTCATATGTGTTATTGAAGTTTTGACAAACAGGAGTCCATCTAAGACGTATTTGACGCACAAATCGTTCGCATATAGATGTCTAGGAAAGAAGAAGACCGGATAAAAGTATGTTTCGCTTAAAATTGTGTTTCATGTCGATTTTGAACATTCGTAGGATTTTAGGAGCACAATACCACATCTTGAGATATTATGACAAAACAATGTGGAGGAACTATGTGAGGCGCTAGTCTAAACTTCTCAGAAACCCGAACTGACTTTCCTTTGTTACGCAACGAATGAAACAGATATCGTCTTCGAAAATGAATATTTGTGCTGTGCCGTGTCGATTGATTGCAGCTGATAAGAAATTTCCCCCTCCTAGCACCTTACTCAGTCACGTATCAGCCTTATCTCTAACAATCGTGGTAACTGGCCCATATTACAGTGATAACAAGCTGTCCATTATGACGAGCAATACCACAAAGCTTTAGAAACATTACTTCCTGGTAGCTTACATGCAAGTGCATCCAGTAAGTGAGATTTGGGAAACCTAATGTAATGGAAGTCAGAACACTTTAAAAAGTAACAAGTTCTGTGGTAGCCATTAAACTGTTACAGTTATCTGTCGTTTTCTTGAACCTGGGTGTTGTACTTAGAAAATTACTTAAATGCTATTGTGAAATTTCATTGTGAACTTCAAACAATTTTATATCGCTAAATTTCTTTTTCGAAAGACCTTTCGAATACCGTAAAAAGCATGCCATTTTAACAAAAAACTATGGTTTCTGCAATGTCTCGGTAGAACCTTTAATCATTAATTTACATATAAGCAACGGATAGGCCCTTGATAATGAAATCATGTTGCGGAAATGGAATATTGGGATATAAACGTGGCTGAAACTGAGAAGGTGTCATTTTTTAAATTTCGTAAAACATTCGCAGACTTCAACCAATCCCAAGCAAGATCAACAAATTTTAGTCTACGAGATAGAACTGTTTATGGAAAATTTCGTTATTACGCGGGGGAACATAGACCTTTCAAAAAATAAATACACAGTATTCATGTTCCACAATAAGATTTTTTTATACCTATTCTAAATTGGTTTTCTGCTTTCTAGGCCATCGGCAGACTATGTAAGACTGATCACTCAGTCCACACACCGCGACAGCTTATAGCTGTAAAAAGAATGTTATTTGCCAAAATAAGCGATTAATTGAAAAAAAATGGCTCTGAGCACTATGGGACTTAACAGCGATGGTCATCAGTCCCCTAGAACTTACAACTACTTAAACCTAACTAACCTAAGGACATCACACAACACCCAGTCATCACGAGGCAGAGAAAATCCCTGACCCCGCCGGGAATCGAACCCGGGAACCAGGGCGCGATTATTTGAAGATTACTCATAAAAAATGAAAAAAAATAAAAAACGGTTAACTGCAGTATTTATATTTGACTAAAATTGAAAGTAATCAGTGAACTAACTTGAGTGTTCGGTTTATAAGTGGTAAAGTATTAAAATGTGCCCAGTGTTAAACGGATACCCCAACTCCATTAAGGTGGAGCGGACTGTTTAAGCACTATCTGAAATGCCACGGTGGTATGGTAATACTTGTGATTAATTTCTGCACCGGAATGACCCTTAACACAGAACCACCGTTAAGAAACATTACTGTAGTATGTGTGTAATGGACTATCTAACGGTCTAAGGCGCTGCAGTCCTGGTCTGTGCGGCTGGTCCCGGTGGAGGTTCGAGTCCTCCCTCGGGCATGGGTGTGTGTGTTTGTCCTTCGGATAATTTAGGTTAAGTAGTGTGTAAGCTTAGGGACTGATGACCTTAGCAGTTAAGCCCCTTACGATTTCACACACATTTGAACATTTTTTTGGACTATCTAAACGCGTGTTAATATTGTCTGATATAGTAGTCAAACCTAATAGACAAATTCGTCTTAAAATAAAAAATGACGTCAAATATGTCACCGAAAAACACCAAATTTATCAACTGAATAAGATATAGTATGTATTGAAATTACAAAGGTTATTCATTGTGACGATGAATTTATTCCTTAATAACGTGCATGAAGTCTGACGTGCAATCACTATAAAAAAGAACAGATATATGTTTAAGACACCCATAAAACCTTTTCATACGAAGGTCGTTCCATAAGTCATGGCAACTGTGGTATATCTTGTGATAATGCGACAACATGAGAATTCCGCAATGTGCATTGAACCGGTATGGCAATGTGTATATGAATATCAATGTAAAATGGGGTTCCCGCACAGGAGGCCATGGTAAAGTTGAAATGAAACACATGCATTTACACTCTGTGTAAATTTATTGTGTACGAAAACAAATGGAACAAAAATTAATCGAAATCTACTACCGTTCTTCAAAATCGTGCCCCAGTGCACACGCGCAGCGTTGCCAATGGTGAGGAAGGCTTTGAATGCTACTAGCATTACCATCACTGAAATGCTTCGAGGACGTTCGCCATGTGTGCAAAGCGCCTCCCACGCTATGGTTTCCTCAGTTGCGGCATGAGGTTGAAGTCACATGGACTGAGGTCCGGTGAGTATGTGTGTGGGCGAGGATCTGTCTTGTAGGCGGCCAACCTCAAAAATGGTTCAAATGGCTCTGAGCACTATGGGACTTAACTTCTAAGGTCAGCAGTCCCCTAGAACTTAGAACTACTTAAACCTAACTAACCTAAGGACATCACACACATCCATGCCCGAGGCAGGATTCGAACCTGCGACCGTAGCAGTCACGCGGTTCCAGACTGTAGCGTCTAGAACCGCTCGGCCACTCCAACCGGCGGCCAACCTCACACTGAATGTTTCAGGCACTCATGCGGTCGCAATCTGTCTATTGATTTCGTTTATGTATGCTTTGGGCTTTCTAACGCATTTACTGCGATTACAGTGATGGCACACACTCGCACAGTATACCATAGTTGCTATAAATTACGGAATGGCTCTCGTATAGGTGCTGATCAGTAAAGTTGGTAGGAAGGAGTGGAATTCTGCACACAGTGTCTTCATCTCTATCAACATTAACGCTGCCTAATTGGTTGTAGCTTAAGTGACAGTGATTGTGAACTACTAAACCGTAAGACTGTGTTATATCCATTAAGTGAACAACTGCTGCTGCGGGTTGAAAGAACAGGCCTCGGAGGATGCAACGCACCTTGGAAAATTCATAATGTGCCGGAGCCGGCAAGATGCTCATCACAGATAGCTGCCTAGGATGCTTAAAACCCGAGGTGGGCGCTGCAGATCTCCAAGTCCTCTACCAGCGCGCCCGCGAGCAGACTCAAACGTTGCATCCTAACGCGATCGCCGGTCCTGGGCGAGTACTTCCATCTTCACTCTGCACCATCGCCGGACCATCCACCCCAAATGTCTCCCGAAACCACCTCCTCCAAAAAAGGCTCCGCATGAGGCATCTCGGAATATTCTCATTGCCAGCTGCATGCTGCAGGATTTCACCGAGCTAATCACGTAATCAAATATCGACGAACAGTTATCAGACTGAAGCGCCAAAGAAACTGGTACACGCATGCGTATTCAGATACAGAGATAGGTCTGCAGGCAGAATACGGCGCTGCGGTCGGCAACGCCTATATAAGACAATAAGTGTCTGGCGCAGTTGTTAGATCGGTTACTACTGCCACAATGGTAGGTTATCAGTCTTTGAGTTTGAACGTGGTGTTATAGTGGGCGCACGAACGATGGGACACACCATCTTCGAGGTATCGATGAAGTGGGGATTTTCCTGTATGATTATTTCACGAGTGTGCTGTGAATATCAGGAATCTGGTAAAACATCAAATCTCCGACATCTATGCGGCTAGAAAAAGATGCTGCAGTAACGGGACCAACGACGACTGAAGAGAATCGTTCAGCGTGATGGAAGTACAACCATTCCGCAAATTGCTGCAGATTTCAGTGCTGCGCCATCAACAAGTATCAGCGTCCGAACTATTCAACGAAATATCATCGATATGGGCTTTCGGAGCCGAAGGCTCACTCGCGTAGCCTTCATAACTGCACAACACAAAGCGTTACGCCTCGCCTGGGCCCGTCAACACCGACATTGGACTGTTGATAACTGGAAACATGTTGCCTGGTCGGGCGAGTCTAGTTTCAAATTGTATCGAGTAGATGGACGTGTACAGGTATGGGGACAACCTCAAGAATCCATGGACCCTGCGTGTCAGCGGGGAACTGTTCCAGCTGGTGCAGGCTCTGTAATGGTGTGGGGTGTGTGCAGTTAGAGTGATATGGGACCCCTGATAATTCTAGATACGACTCTGACAGGTGACACGTACGTAAGCATCATGTCTGATCACCTGCATCCATCCATGTTCATTATGCATTCCGACGGCCTTGCCGGCCGTTGTGGCCGAGCGGTTCTAGGCGCTTCAGTCCAGAACCGCGCTGCTGAACGGTCACAAGTTCGAATCCTGCCTCGGGCATGGATGTGTGTGATGTCGTTAGGTTAGTTAGGTTTAAGTAGTTCTAAGTCTACGGGACTAATGACTTCAGATGTTAAGTCCCATAGTACTCAGAGTCCATTTGAACCGACGGTCTTGGGCAATTCCAGCAGGACACTGCCACACCCCATACGTCCATAATTGCTACAGAGTGGCTCCAGGAACAGTCTTCTGGGTTTAAACACTACCCAGGTATACTTCCACCTCTGTATCCTCTCATATGACGGATACACGCATCACACTGCTTACAGCAGGCTCGCCAACAACAGCAGGAATTAATAAAAGCCGAAGTTTTCGCCTAATCCCAACCAAGCTAAACAAAACCAAGTCAAAATCAAACTGGATTTTATTACGACAATCAGTCCCCATTTACCAAGGAGAATTGATATGCTTTTGGGAAACACGTAGCAGCTCGGCATGTAAGAAGGGCTTATTTCAATAGTGGCACAAGTCAATTTTTGTTCATTGTGAGATACAGAGTCCTAAAGTTAAATGAGCGCTGAAAAATCTGCAGTTGAGATACCAGAAATATTCAAGCATATGGCTTCTTGCTAGAGATGAACCTTTCTTTCTGTTTGTTTGGATCATTAATTTCAGAAGCATTAAAAACAGAAAAGTGGAGCTAATGGACTTGCACCACTATTGAAATAAGCCCTTCATATGCAATCAGGATCTGTGTTGTGGCAGTGTGCCACGGCATTATGGACCCATGTAGAAATCACACCCGATGCGGCCTCTGTGACAGCCTGATTTTTGTAATACGCTTTGCAGCTTCTGACACTAGGAGAGCGTTCTGCTGGGGATCCGGTTTCCTCCAGAGATAAACTAACTGTTGGGTGGATTGTTATTAGGCTTTTAAAATCAGGGAGGGGGCAAAAGTAGCTGTAGTCAATTCTGTTGGATAATCGCTGCGTTAATTTTCAGCTTGAGGTTGAAAGTGGTTAATTGTTGACAGTTTGCATAATTTCCGTAAGTGGGTTTGGGGGACTGAGGCCGCTTTAGTTACTAGATCCTTCTTCTCCTTCAATTTATTCTATTCTTTCTTTATCTTCTTTCCCTTATCATTTTGATATTTTACTTCTACTTCCGAAATGTGTGGAAGGATTTCTGAACTGAAGATGAACAGGCCATCTTACGGTCAATTTATCACTCCTTCTTCAGCCAATGGCTGTCGTCAAGATGTGCGATGATGCTTTTGGGGGTATCTCTGTGGTAGCTCTCCTCCAAGAGAGACCCGTCGAGGAGAATAGTGGCCTGCAGGATGGAGAGATCGAGGTCCTTGAGGCAGATGTAGGAAGGATAATAGAAATTGAGCAATGTATTTTCCCTGATGGGAAGTCTTGGGGATTTATTTGTTCCTAATGTTGAGGGGGCAGTGTTTGTTTCTGATACGTGGCGGCATAGAACTCTAGACATTTAATAAATGAATTAAACAACGATGTATTTATTTACACTATGTACAAAGTAAGATATGGGTAAGTTAGATTCCTTAGTTTTCTGTTCCATCCCGTCCGCCTGCTTAGCTGGGTGGTAAGGTACTTGCATCCCATACACTGGGCCCGGGTTAGATTCCCGGCCTGGTTGGAGATTTTCTCTGCTCGGGGACTGGGTGTTGTGTTGTCCTCATCATCATTCCATCCTCATCACCAGCCGCAAGTCGCCCAATGTGTCACCGAATGAAATAAGACTTGCACTTGGTGGCCGAACTGGACCAGGACATCCCGGCCAACAATGCCATACGATCATTTCATTTTCTTCCATCCTGGTTCTCATAATACACTGCATCAGTCTCTGAATTGTTGCAGGAGGTCTCAAATATTTTGAGGTAAGCTGAAACAGGTGATAGTGCCGATTATATTGAGATAGGGGACCAATGATACGAAATGCAAATTTACGAGGTGTGGCTAGAAAAAAACCGGACTAGTACTGGTGAAACAATAAAACGAATGCAATAAGGCTGAAAGTCGCGTGGCCTGTCACGTGACTCTCGCTCCGCCTACTGCTCGAGTTTCATCTGCCTCCTGCACTCAGTCTGCCCGTGGCGTCTGTTTTAAGTAGTGCGTCGGAAAATGTTGAGTGTACAGAAAGAACAGCGTGTTAACATCAAATTTTGTTTCAAACTAGGAAAATCTGCAAGTGAAACGTTTGTAATGTTACAACAAGTGTACGGCGATGATTGTTTATCGCGAACACAAGTGTTTGAGTGGTTTAAACGATTTAAAGATGGCCGCGAAGACACCAGTGATGACACTCGCACTGGCAGACCATTGTCAGCAAAAACTGATGCAAACATTGAAAAAATCGGTAAACTTGTTCGACAAGATCGCCGTTTAACAATCAGAGCAGTGTCTGAGTTAACAGTAGTTGACAAGGAAAGTGTTAGGCAGATTCTTCATGAAAGTTTCAACATGAACAAAGTGTGTTCAAAAATGGTTCCAAAGTGTCTCACAATTGAACAGAAGGAACGCCGAAGAATGATTTGTTCTGACATCCTGGAAAACATTGAAAGTGATCCCACCTTCTTACAAAATGTTATTACTTGCGATGAATCGTGGTTTTTTACTTACGATCCCGAAACTAAACGCCAATCGATGCACTGGAAAACTCCTGGTTTTCCACGACAAAAAAAAGCACGAATGTCAAAATCGAAATTCAAGGCAATGATGATTGTTTTTTTTGACATCAAAGGGATTGTGCACATTGATTGGGTGCCGGAGGGACAAACAGTGAATCAGCATTACTACATTAGCGTCCTGGCTACCCTACGTGAGCGAGTACGGAGAAAACGGAACGATTTGTGGAGAAAAAAGTCATGGATCCTTCACCAAGACAATGCCCCAGCTCACAGTGCGTTGTCAGTGAAGACGTTTTTGGCAAAACACAACATTCCCATCTTAGATCATCCACCCTACTCACCTGATTTGGCCCCCTGTGACTTTTTTCTTTTCCCTAAAGTCAAGTCAGCTTTGAAAGGAACTAGATTTGAGACTGTTGAAGCAGTAAAAGAAAAAGCGACGGAAGTAATGTATGGACTTACCGAAAATGATCTGCAGCATTGCTATGAACAGTGGAAAATTCGTATGGAGCGGTGTAGAGACCGAGGAGGAGAGTTCATTGAAGGAGATAACATGAAATTGTAAATAATTGTAAATAAATGTTTTTTCCAGCATCAGTCCGGTTTTTTTCTAGCCGCACCTCGTATTGTGTTCTGGACATACACAGGGTACAAGGCATAACAATGTAACTCGTTGTCATTGTTCAAAGTGACGACCTCTAGTCTTAACACATGTCTTGCAACGCTGCATGCAGTTCTGCCACACTCTCGCAAAAATCCCGAGTGCCTGTTATACACTGGACCAGGCAGCGGGCTTACATCCCTGACCACCAAGCAGACATACTGCAAAGCATGTGTGTCTTGTGGTGACCACAAGCATCGCACTGAGCCCGTTAGCATCAGCCGACTTGTGATGCGTCCATGGTGAAGTGCGTTACGGTGTACAGTATATGGCACGCAGTCAAGGATGAAGCGTTAGTCGTCACGAGAGGTGGCAGACGCGCATTAAATGTAAAGTGCAGCAGGACGCAGTGTCTACAAAGCAGCACGAGTGTACGGGAAACGTTTCCCAACAGGCTATAATGGCAAAAATTGACTCAAAGGATGAGAAATGGGCTAGTTTGAGATGGACTGTGTATATCAGGTTTGCTGACAGTGTGTTACAGCTTAGATTGTGTATCAGCGAGCTCTTTCCCAACAACCTGTAGCGTCGCAAACTGACATCAAGGATAACAATCGTCCTACTGTGTTTATCAGCAGTGATGACAGTGATTTACAGCCCAAATGTCAACATACATGTCATGCGCGCTCGAGGATTATCGTATTTGCAGCAGAAAGCGATTGCGAGAGTAAACTCTTTGTAGGCGTTGCTACTGTTTTCTGATACAGCATCCTTGACACTGGCTTAATAATGATTTTCACTATGGCTTGAGATACTGGAATGAAAGTACGTGTTGTCGGAGCGGATCTAATTGTATTGTTGCACGGCAGCCATTGCGAAATTAGAGAATTAACTTTATTTAAACGCAGAGGCGTAATATCTTGTAAACAAAAATACGAAAGTGGTGGTCTATTAAAGAGGACTATCGTACAAATAAATATTTATTCAAAGGTGAGGAATTTCATCATTTTAACAACTTTGGAAATTTGTACTCCAAGTTTACATATACACACGGCGAAACATTCGTCTCTGCGGCTTTATGACTATTAATTTGAGCCTGCACGTGGTCCGGTTCCTTCACATTATGCCATCTTTGTATGATAACCGTAATTTACTAATATTTTCTCCTTCCAAAGCTGGGATAGCTGCATTCATACACGGATGTTTAGTTTTAGTTTTACTTATGTCACGTTCCGTAGATCATTTTCCCGATTATTTTATTGATATGATGTGGAACAAGTCAGATTACGAGATATGTATACACACATGATTAGTGCTAATATTAATATTACTGAAATTTTTAGTACTACACATGCAACTACATTTGGAGGTACTTTTTTTACCATTTCTGAAACAGAAACTCATTCATGGAGTAGAAGGAGTTGTCCAGAAGAAATGATTTTAAGCTAGATTTAAAGCTTGATCTGCTACCTGCCAGACATTTTATATTGTTGGGCAAATGATCAAAGATTTTTGTTGCTGAATAATGTACTCCTTTTTGAGCAACTGACAGCTTCAATAACGGATAGGAAAGGTCATTTTTCCGTCTAATGTTGTACGCATGAGCATCACTGTTCTTGGCGAAATGAGATCGATTATTTGTAACGAATTTCATTAGCGAATATACGTACTATAGTGGTGCAGTTAAAATACCTAACTCCTTGAAAAGGTGCCTACATGACGTCCTTGGGTGAACACCTCTAATTATTCTCACTGCTCTCTTTTGTGCAATCAATACTTTATGTCTAAGTGGTGAGTTACCCCAGAAAACTATTCCATAAGACATTATTGAGTGGAAATATGCAAAGTACGTTAGGAGGCTGACCTGTTTATTACAAAGACTAGCGATTATACGAAGAGCGAAAGAAAGTTGTTTGAGAAGCTCAGTAATATGCTTCTTCCAGTTCAAATTGTCATGAATGTGAACACCCAAAAATTTGGAGAAGTCTACCCTGTTAACTGAGCCCTGTTCATGTTCTACATCAATTGTCGGTATGACCCTATTCGGCGTACAGAACTGGATATACTGAGTTTTTTTCAAAATTAAGGGAGAGTCCATTTTGTGAGAACCACTTAATAATTCTTTGAAAGACATCCTTAACAATATAGCAATTTTTCTGGTTGGGATTTATTATAACAATCGTGTCATCTGCAAAAAGTACTACTTCTGCTTGCTGAACGCTAAGTGGGAGGTCATTCACATGAATAAGGAACAGCAGAGGACCTAAAATTGAATCCTGTGGGACTCCCTTTGTGATAACTCCCCATTCATTAGGATTTACCAACCTCCCAACATTATTTGTGCTATTCAGCACAACGTTTTGCTTTCTGTTCATTAAGTATGATTCAAATCAGTTGCGTGTATAAGCTTCAATTCCATAAAGCCTGAGTTTTTCTAAGAGAGTGACATGATCCACACAGTCAAATGCCTTGGAGAGATTACAAAAAATACCAACTGGCGATAATTTGTTATTTGGGGCTTGTACTATTTGATGGGTAAATCTGTAAAAAAAAAAGCAAAAAAAACATTATGACCACGTGCTTAATAGCTTTTTAGTCCGTCTTTGATCGCAATAAATAACTGGTTCTGCATACCAGTGATCCGACAGTTTGTTGGTAGGTTTGTGGAGATATGTGGAATTAGGTGTCTACGCACAGGTTATGTAATTCGCGTAAATAACGCCCGGCTGATTTGTGAACACAGTGATGGCGCCCAATGGCGACCCACATGGGTTCCATAGGATTTACATCAGTTCATTTAGTCTCCGAGACATCAAATTGAGTCCACTATAATGCTCATCAAACCATGGTAGCACTGTTCTGGCTCGGAAACAGGGACAATTATTTTGCTGAAGGATAACATCACTGTCGGGGACGACATCAAGCATGAAGAGATGCAGGTGGTTCGTAGCTGTCACCGTGTCTTCGATTACTACCACAGGTTCCACGCCAGAGCAGGAGAGTCTCCCATATCGTAGTACTGCTACCACCGGCCTGCGACTATGGCGCGCTGCACATTTAGAGCCACCATTCACCTCGATGATGGTGTTTGTGGAGACGACCACGACCTAGTGTAGCAAAAATGTGATTCAGCCGAAGACCAGAAAGGTTTCCACTGATCGACGGTCGAATCCCGCGGGTTCCGTGCCCACTGCAATGGTCATGTGATATCGTAGGGGTGGTGTGCTGCGGAGCTCCATGTTCAACAATGTACGATGAACGATGTGCTCCAGCGTGCACCAGCACTGTGTTCTTTCAGCAGAGACGCTACATATCACCGTCTGTCCTACTTTACAGAGCAGACAAGCCTCCGAACTGCACGTTCCGTGATGAGTCACGGACGTCCAACCATTTAGCGCCCATTTCATTGTCGTTCTACCTCTTTCCGTAGGTACTCACGACAGTAGCACGTGAACATGCGACGAGCTTCGCCGTTTTCGAGATACTCTTTCACAGCCTCTGTCCGCCCCGATAGCTGAATGGTCAGAGTCACGGACTGCCGTCCTATGGGGCCCGGGTTCGATTCTCGGCTGGGTAGGGGATTTTCTCCGTTCAGGGACTGGGTGTTGTCTTCATCATCATTTCATCCCCATCCGGCGCGCAGGTCGCCCAGTGTGGCGTCGAATGTAATAAGACCTGCACCAAGGCGCCGGACCTGTCCCGTAAGGGGCCTCCTGGCCAATGACGCCAAACGCTCATTTCCATTTCACAGCCTCTGCGTAATAATTATCTTCCCTTTGCCAAAGTCACTACTCTCAATGGATTTCTCTATTTGCAGCCCATGTTTTTTTGGAAATTTGTGGTAAGTTCTTATGGGACCAAACTGCTAAGGTTATCGGTCTTTAGGCTTACACACTACTTAATGTAACTTAAACTAACTTACGCTAAGGTCAAGACACGCATCCATGCCCGAGGGAGGAGTCGAACCTCAACGGGGGCAGCTGCGCGAACCGTGGCAAGACGCCCCAGACCGCACGGCTACCACACGCGGCTGCAGCCTATATCTTCGCTAGCGCCATCCACCGTCCGTGTCTGCTCCGCTTACATACACAACTGGCAATTAAATTTCCTACACCAGGAAGAAATGCAGATGATAAACGGGTATTCATTGGACAAATATACTAGAACAGGACAAATATATTATACTATAATAAACAAGTGATTACATTTTCACGCAGTTTGTATGTATAGATCCTGAGAAATCAGTACCCAGAACCACCACCTCTGTCCATAATAACGGCATTGATACGCCTGGGCATTGAGTCAAACAGAGCTTGGATGCCGTGTACAGGTACAGCTGCCCAAGCAGCTTCAACACGATACCACAGTTCATCAAGAGTAGTGACTGGCGTATTGTGACGAGCCAGTTGCTCGGCCACCATTGACCAGACGTTTTCAATTGGTGAGAGATCTGGAGAATGTGCTGGCCAGCAGTCGAACATTTTCTGTATACAGAAAGGCCCGTACAAGACTTTCAACATGCGGTCGTGCATTATCCTGCTGAAATGTAGGGTTTCGCAGGGATCGAATGAAGGGTTAGAGCCACGGGTCGTAACACATCTGAATTGTAGCGTCCACTGTTCAAAGTGCCGTCAATGCGAACAAGAGGTGACCGAGACGTGTAACCAATGGCACCCCATACCATCACGCTGGGTGATACGCCAGTATGGCGATGGCGAATACACGCTTCCAATGTGCGTTCTCCGCGATGTCGCCAAACACGGATGCGACCATCATGATGCTGTAAACAGAACCTGGATTCATGCGAAAAAATGACGTTTTGCCATTCGTGCACCCAGGTTCGTCGTTCAGTACACCTTCGCAGGCGCTCCTGTCTGCGATGCAGCGTCAAGCGTAACCGCAGCCATGACCTCCGATCTGATAGTGCATGCTGCTGCAAACGTCGTCGATCTGTTCGTGCAGATGGTTGTTGTCTTCCAAACGTCCCCATCTGTTGACTCAGGGATCAAGACGTGGCTTTACGATCCGTTACAGCCATGCGGATTAGATGCCTGTCATCTCGACTGCTAGGCCGTTGGGATCCAGCATGGCGTTCCATATTACCCTCCTGAACCCACCGATTCCATATTCTGCTAATAGTCATTAGTTCTCGACCAATGCGAGTAGCAATGTCGCGATACGATGAACCGCAATCGCGGTAAGCTACAATCCGACATTTATCAAACTTTGAAACGTGATGGTACGCATTTCTCCTCCTTACACGAGGCATCACAACAACGTTTCACCAGGCACGCCGGTCAACTGCTGTTTGTGTTAGAGAAATCGGTTGGAAACTTTCCTCATGTCAGCACGTTGTAGGTGTCGCCAGCGGCGCCAACCTTGTGTGAATGCTCTGAAAAGCTAATCATTTGCCTATCACAGCATCTTTTTCCTGTTGGTTAAATTTCGCGTCTGTAGCACGTTATCTTCATAGTGTAGCAATTTTAATGGCCAGTAGTGTACTTCTGTTACCGCGTCACGTACCCGCAACGCCACCAGGCGGCATCACTGTCGCGGTGGGCAGTGGTTATAATGTTTTGGGTTATCCGTGTACATCCCAGAGTGTGCTACGAGTGTAGGTGGCCACGCATGTCTAACGTGAGAAATAAATTTAAATAAGCTTTACAGGATAGAGGCATTTAACAGCAGTGGTGCGCAGTGCTGGGGCTACAAATTCTTATCGCTACCACTTGGTCATGTACGAACCTACAGCGTTCGAGCAAACTTGCCGTACATTGACATAGCCTGACAGTCCTGAAAGCTTAGATCCATTTAAAGGCACTCTTAATTAAGATAAAAAAATTCTTTGCGAAACATACTAGCATTTAACTTAACATTGAAGTAATTCATTCCAACTTTAACATTTCAAGTTTAATATTCGTTGAAGTTAATCGCAATTTAAATTTCCCTCCCTTTATTTTTCTGTCGCAATATATAAAGGCATCATCCTAATTGGAAGAAATTTATCTCTGTGCATACCAACATACAACAACAACGTCACAGAGAGCCAGCTAAGGTTCTCGCGAGAGAAATGTCTCAACACCAGACTTTGAGGAGATGATGTTGCCTCATGTGGTCGACCACCCAGCAATAAGTACCCGTCAATTTGTCCGTGAAACGCACAGTCCGAAGGATACAGAGTGGACAGTACTTGCGGAACAGTTATTACACCCTAATCATAAAAAAAACGCATGCTAGTGCCGGGATCAACGGATTTTGAGCCCTGCGTTCACTTCTGTCAATGGATTACCCACTGCAGAGCTGTAGTGCCGAACTTCGTAGAATTTGTACTGTTCACTTATGAAGCCTCATTTCAATAGCCGCGACAGCCACGCCTAGACTGAGGGAAATTCCCACACCACCCACATCGGTGGTCCCCAGCAATGATTCGCTGTCAACATAAGAGCACACGTTGTCCCAGCTCACCTAATAGTACCTTATTTCCTGCCTCTCCGTTTCACTGGTCCACATTACCTGCTGTTCTTGCAAAATCTACATCATACTTCGCAAGCCACCTAATGGTGTGTGGCGGAGGGTACTTCCGGTACAACTATCTGATCCCTGCAACCCTGTTAAACTCGCGAATGGTGTGTGGGAAGAATGATTGTCGGTAAGCCTCTGTATTGGTCTAATTTCTCGAATTTTCTCCTCGTGGTCAATACTCGAGTTGTATTTGCGGGGAAGTAATATGTTGTTTGACTCCTCCTGGAAAGGTCTGTCCCGAAATTTCAATAGTAAATCTTTCCGTGATGCACAACGCCTCTCTTGTAACGTCAGCCAGTGGAGTTTGTTTAACATCTCCGTAACGTTCCCTCGCCAGCTAAACGATCCTGTGACGAAATTCGCCGCTCTTCGTTGGATCTTCTCTATCTCCTCTATCAGCCCTACTGATAGGGATCCCAGGTAGATAAACAATACTCAAGAATCGGGCGAACAAGCACCTTATAAGCCACTTCTTTCGTGGATGAGCTACATTTCTTAAGATTCTTCCGATGAATCTGAGTCCTGTGTCTGCTTTTCCCACTATCTGTTTTATATGGTCATTCCACTTAAGGTCGCTCTGGATAGTTACGCCTAGATATTTTACGGCAGACGCTATCTACAGTTGTCTGTCGTCAATAGTATAGCTGTACAGAAGTGGACGTCTTTTTCAATGTTTGCGCAATATGTTGCATTTATTTGCGTTCAGAGTCAAATGCCAGAGTCTGGACCATTCATCAATTCTCTGCAGGTCGTTCTCCAAATTCGTACTATCTTGTGGCGTTCCTACTTTGGTATAAAGAACTGCATCATCTGCGAATAGCCTTAAAGAGCATTCGACGCTTTCTGCTAGATATATATTGTGAACAGCAACGGTCCCATCACACTTCCCTGTGGTACTCCGGATATTACCTTTACATCCGACGATTTAGTTCCGTTAAGAGCGACGTGTTGAGTTCTGTCTGCAAGAAAGTCTTGAATCCAGTCGCAGGTCTGCTCCGATAATCGGTAAGCTCGTATTTTTTTCATTAAACCGCAATGCGGGACGATGTCAGATGCCTTACTGAAATCAAGGAACACTGCATCAGCCTGAGCATCATTGTCCACTGCGCTGTGGATCTCATGGAGGAACAGAGCGAACTGAGTTCAGCAGGATCTCTGTTTGCGGAATCCATGTTGATTTTTATAGAGGAGCTGCTCATTTTCCAAGAATGTCATAATTCTTGAGCATAAATCATGTTCCATAATTCTACAGCAGATTGACGTCAACGATATAGGTCTATAATTGTGTGGATCTGTCTTCCGGCCTTTCTTAAAAACGGGAATGACCTGCGCTTTTTCCAGTCGTTAGCTACCTTTTGTTGCTCAAGCGATCTACGATAAATTACTGCTAGAAGTGGAGCAAGTTCTTTCTCATAATCTTTATAGAATATTATAGGTATCATCTGGTCCTGAAGCCTTTCCACTACTAAACTATTTATTGTAGCTGCTTTTCAATTCCGCGATCGGTTATCTCAATATCTGCCCTTTCGACGTCCGCACGACGATTGGAAGCAGGGACAGTGTTAAGATCTTCCGTGGTGAAACAACTTCGGAAGACCGAATTCAGTATTTCGGCCTTCTCTTTTATATTCCGTTTCTGTGCCTGTGTGGTTGCTGAGAGAATGCATAGATGATTTTGACCCACTTACTGGTTTTACAAACGACCCAAATATCTAAGGGTTTTTACTCAGGTCGGTTGACAACGTCTTACTTTCGAAATCATTGAACGCTTCTCTCATTGCTCTCCTTACGCTCATTTTCGCTTCGTTCAGCTTTTGTTAGTCAGCTAGGTTTTTACTTCTCTTGAATCTGAGATGAAGTGGTCTTTGTTTACGTAGCGATTTTCTAACACGGCTATTAAACCATGGCGGATTTTTCCCATCCCTTAAAACCTTACCCAGAACATACTTGTCTAGGGCATATTGAACGATGCTTTTGAATTTTTTCCATCTGTTTTCCACATCTTCGTCCTCATCACAGAATATTTGATACTGACTGCTGAGATAATCTGAAATTTGTTTCCTGTCTCCCTAGCTGAGCAAATATATCTTCCTGCGTTTCTTAACATTCCTTGTAGGACCCGTCGTCATAGATGCTGTCACAGCCTTATGATCACTGATACCTTCCTCTACGTTAACTGGTTCGATAAGTTCAGGTCTGTTCGTTGCCAGGAGGTCTAGGACGTTACTCTCATGAGTTGGTTCTCTAACTATCTGCTCAAGGTAATTTTCGGACAAAACATTCAGAACATCTATACCTGGCAAGTTGAAGTCACCCCCTATTACAACGGCATGATCAGGGAAATTACTAATGATATTCTGTAAGCTCTGTCTGAAGCGCTCTACAACTACAAATCCTCACCCAGGTGGTCTATAAAAGCATCCGATCACCATATTTGAGCGTTCGTTGATACTCAATTTCACCCAAATTAATTCACATTCCGTGATAAACTCGCTAGATTTTATCGAATTTTCTACTGCGATAAACACACCGCCACCGCTGGCGACTAACCTATCCTTACGATAAATATTCCAGTCTGAACTTAGGATTTTGTTGTCTTTGACGTCTGGCTTCGACTAGATTTCTGTTCCCAATACTATCTGCGCATTAGAACCTTCAATAAGCGATGCTAATTCTCGACCTTTCCTTGGATGCTCCTGCAGTTCACTAAAATCATACTAATCTTTTCTATGTCTAATCTGCGAGGTACTGGCGGAATTGGGGCAGTGAGAAGGGGTCGTTAGTCGTGCGTGGGTTGCTCAGATGGTAGAGCACTTGCCTGCGAAAGGTAAAGGGCCCGAGTTCGAGTCTCAGTCCGGCACACAGTTTTAATCTGCCAGAAAGTTTCATATCAGTCCACACCCCGCTGCAGAGTGAAAATTTCATTCCGATTTATTTCATGTTCTTAACATTAAGTGCTGAATAGATTGTGCAGCAGGTCACAGCAATATATCCTCCTCAGAACTTGAGGTGAAATCGCCTAATATTTGAGGTATTCGTAACTCCATCCTTTAGCAGTAGCAGCGCTTAATTTTCATCAATGCATGTGGCTTTTCTCAATTTTGTATCTATGTTCTCCATAAGACATTTATTTTTTTCCGGATGTTGCATGTGAATATTTTCATCCATATTTGTGCAATTCTGGAAGCTATCTCTATCATTCGTACAGGGTTCATTTAAGAAAGTGATTAAAGAACTCTTGTTGCAAATATCATTGACACGATAAAGATCAATGTTTCCCTTTTGTTTTCATCATACTTTGCCAGAATGATAGCGATATAAGCAATCCGGCGGTCAGCTGAGATGAAACCATTGCTTACACTGTGTGTAACAGTATGCCGCAGAAGGAGGAATGTCTTAACGAAAACTTACAAGGCAGTTTGCAATGAACAGGTAAATCCTACACAGCCTTCAAATGCTTTCAGCAGCACACGGGACTTGTCGCAGTTCATTGTCTGTGCCTGGACCTCTGACTGGTACTCTGCCTTCATTTCGCTGCACGGTATTGCGCCATTGATAACACGCCATATCATACTAACATTATGGTTGAACTGCGTTCCTTGGTATTTTCTTGGTTTTAGTCCGAATATTAGTGAGTGGCTTGCGACGCCTTGGTTTTACGATTTGAGTGTAACCGGTTTGAAACATTTCTGGTGCTTTCGCTTGCACGTGACAACCCTGCACGAAGTGGACTTAACGCCGATCGTTCTTTAACGTCACCTTCCATGATTTTTCAATTACCAGCCGATAGATACCTTGCATGATTAGGGACTGTACTTCAACAACATGGTAGACAGTATCACGTAGACAGTTTACTAACAAACTGAACAATTTCAATTATGAAATACTTTATCAACTTTAAATTAGATTGCATAAGAGGCTTCTTACTGATATTGGTTTTTACACTTTCACGAGCATACACGTTTTTTATTTAGAATTTCGTCGTATATCCTCAACACCACATTGGCTGATTAGAAATTCTCTTAGATTATGTTATTATGAATTATGCCTCAACTTCTGGCTTTTTACCTGTTATTTGAGAAAAGTTACGCAAAAATTTATGTTCAGTGAATCAAGGAACTTACAGTGGGGATCCATATCAGTTACAGTATGAAACTTTAAAGTACGCACTAGGAGATACGGTAATGTTTAATTCTGATATAAAAGAATGAGTTACCATTTTGTTTTAAATATGAGGCAGGATTAGGTGCTCATGCTAGTGATGCAAATATTATTACTAAACGAAGCACCCGAGCGAGGTAGCGTAGTAGTTAAGACAAGATTTACAGTCGGAAGAACGGGACTTCAAAACACGTCTCACCATTCAGAAGTAGATTTTTCGTGGTTTTTCTAAACCGCTTATGGCAAATGCCACGATGGTTTCTTAGAAAATAACACAGCTGACTTCCTACCCCCTTCCTCATCTATCTACCGAATATATGTAACATGATGAGGCCAAGAGAAGACCATATATTATTATTACTGCCCGCTTAAGTGCAATGAGTACTTACTTTGTATGTGGTGAGCTACCCCAGAAAATTATGCCACAACACATTATTGAATGGAAACATGTAAAATATGTCAGGAGGTTGATTCATTTGTTTCCAAGATTACCAACTATACGAAGAGCAAAAGTAGCCGAAATCAGTTGTTTTAGCAGCTCAGTAATATGTTTCTTCCACTTAAAATTTTCATTAAAATTTGGAGTACTCTGCCCTATAACTGACTTTTGTGCATGTGACATGTCAGTTGTTGGTATGACTCTTTGTTCTACGGAATTGCATGTCGTGTATTTTCCTAAGATTATTGAAGAGCCATTTTCAGGGAACCAGTTCAGAATTCTTTGAAAAGCAGCATTAACAATCTCTTTTGTTGTTTTCTCTCTAAGGGATTTATTTTAACACCAGTATCATGTGCAGAAATCACCAGTTCTGCCTGATGAATGTTAAGCAGAAGGTCATACAGGAACAGGAGCGCACCAAAAATTGAACTTTGTGGGACTCCCTTCATGATTCCTTTCCAGTCACTAAAATTTTTTTCCTTTCGCCGTTGTTTGAATTATTCAGCACAACGTTTCGCATTCTGTTTGTTAAATATGATTTACGCTAATTTTGTCCAAAGTCATCAATTTAATAAATTTAACTGTGGCTTCATGGCTATCAATACATCACACATCGATATGCAGCCCCAGTAAAGAACACAAGTAAGAAAACTTCCAGAAAATAAAAAATACCTAGGATGTATGAGAACAGGGGATCCTCACAAGCAGTTATTTTGAAATGAAGAACCACATAAAGAGCAGTTTTGAGTTGATGACCTGTGGGTGATTCGATGTGAAACTGAGCATGAGATTTAAAAAAAATTGTTTTTAATTCAATTAGTGACATAATTTCATGGACTACAAAAGTTAAAATTTACTGTTCAGAAAAAATTATCAGGATTAGAAAAATATTCCAGGAAATATAATTAAACAAAGTAAGCACTTCTGCAGATGAAGATGGACGACAAAAAATTGCTTATATTGGCTCCCACTTAAATTTAAGTTGTTAGGTTTCAAGAGCACAAATTTATTTCATGAACAAACTTCGGTTTTTAAAGACAGGTAAGGTGTTAAATATGAAGCTAATTTACAAACATAGCTATGCCTTTAGTGTCCTACACACGACTAAAAACACGAAAAACTTTACACTGTGACTCAGCAATGATAGAAATTCTGTTGATTTTAGGTTAGGAGTAAGGAAACCCAATGAATACATCTAATGACCCAGAAAGTAGTGTTTAATATGTAAATGAGCACATGCAATTTTTGAAAGTAATTGTGTTCCACCCATGACAATTTTTTGCTAGTCAAATCTAAACCAGATGAACTTCTTGTGATTTTAAATTATGTTGATTGGTATAACTAGTGAGTTAATGGTTTGCAGTAATCTTGCCTTATTATTTATTCAGAATATAAGAAGAACAGTGTCAGCAGAGCATACGAGAAAATTTTGAGAAAAGTTGCCTACAGAAGCTAGCAAGTACAACACCCATAAAGAAAAAGAAAGGGAACAGGAGATAAAAAGGGAAAGCATGAAAATGAAGGTATTCTTCTGCAAATTTTTTTAAAAACTGAACATCGTAAGAAGGAAACTGAGAGAAAAATAAATTACAGGCTTAAACTAAAATCTGTATCAGCTGAAGATGAGTTGGAGATCTGTGCTTCCCAGACAGGACCATATAAATGCCTTTGGTATCTTGGCAAAGATGTTTCACGGATGAAGAAAGTGCATCCTTCCAGCCTCTCAAAAAATCAATAACCATAAAAAATCTTCTATGGGGAAGCCTGCCTAAGAAGCTAGCAAGCGGATTTTCTTAGGAGACAAGAAAACTTCGTATTGTAAACTTACAGGTGATAATCTACTCAAAATACGAACCTTTTTCACAAGTGATAAAATCAGCTGGCAGTTACTCGATATGAAGGATGTCAAGGGTATTGTAGAACCAGTAACTGGAAACAGTGCTAGCTTACAGAGACGTTACATGGATATGACAGTAAAGGAACCTATCATTTTTAAAGCAAGATTATCTAGAAAATGAATCAAGTTTTTCAACTTACGCCCAGTGTACATTATCTCGTCTATACAAATTCTGATATGAATGATGAGCAATCGTATTTCGAAGACTTACAGACATACAAACTCGAAGAAGCTGCAGAGTCAGAACAAGCTGTCGAAAATATTACGGCGAAAACATTTATTTTGTTTGAGTTTCAAACTTCAAGAAAGGAATCGGGCAAGTACAGGCATACTTCAGTTGACAGGAGGGCTCTTGAAGGAAACAGAAATACAGATATGTGTGTGAGATTTGTAGGGAACATAGTGAAGGTGTCCAGAGCTATTGATAAGTGTGTATCCTACATAGAGTTTGAAGAAGTTATTGCGATTCTCTCAAATACAGATATCAAACATGTTTGGAACACCTTATATTATAAATTTTCAGGAAATTTAGATACTTTTGATGAGTGATCATCTGCATAGTTAGTTAGTGGTAGAGTTTTTAAATTAAATTAAATATTCTGGGCTTTAAAGTAACTCTGTACCGTAATTTATCGTATTTATAGGCAACAGATAGAAAGTGAGGTCTAAATATGCTAATTGCTGATACATTTATAAATTAATTTAATAACATTAATTTTAACTTATAAAAACATATTCTAGTTCACATGAGTACCACCAGTGACAGTTCCTTGTTGCACCCATGACGGTCTTCCATTGCAATGCCTGTAAGCAAATATTAATAATGTTACATTCACTTATATTTCTTTAAGTACAGAATTATTTTAATAGTAAGAAATCAATGCTTTCAAAAGAAAATGAGTGCATAATTCACAGAGTTCTTGTATAATGCTGGTGGGCGTTCAGTGTTGTGTCCATTTGCTGTACCACCCATGACAAGATTTTAAAGATAATTCGCAGTTTACTTTGTAAGCTTCTGATATTCGTATTTAAAGGGAAGGTAAAACAACTATTCATATTTTAATCAATCTTTGTTTCTATGAATACTTTTTGCTACATTAGCTTTTAATCGCCAAAAACGTAATGCAAATGACCCCCACGTCACAATGGAATCCACCCTAAACAATAATACTCTGCTGCAAATTCAGGAATATTAGATTTGTCAAATTCGCTGAGAAATCTTCCAAAATACAATATTCCTATTATATTTTATGCCTGTGGAACAGACATTTCTCAAAGAAGTCAGCGTTGTTTGCGAACAATATTATATAGTAGGTCGAAAACTAATGTGAGGAATAACATACCAGCTTACAGGGCCAAAACTTAGCATTTCCAATGACAAAAATAATGACGCTAATTCAAGTGGCTGCTATTTACCATCTGAAATAAGTCATCCCAAGTGTTACTTATATCCTGTGTCAGCAGGGGACTATGTGTAGCTTAACAGCTCTTTTTATTTGATTTCTCTCTGCTACGTCCCCTAAAATACGCCGGAGCGGAAGCGGCCCGTATATTGAGCTCGATTTATTGCCAGCGACTTTCAGGCGGTATACGTCTTTTAATCTCGGTGATTTAGTTGTTTTCCATCCGAGTTTTTCGGGGCACGTTTTCCTTAACATGTGTAAATTTGTGATCGGAAACGTCTGGTACTGGGTAGCAAGTTTTCCAATGGCTTAATACACAGCTGAGGTTTTTTGTGCAGTTAAGTCAGTGAATTTCCTGCTTGTTTCGCAAAATTGAATTTTATACGAAAGACCTAATAAACGGCTATGATTATGTCAGACAATATTTCTCGACTCTTCATGTGCGTAAGTTCTCGGTAGAACGAGGGACGACAATTACAGAAAAATTTTAAGAAATTAAAAATTGATGCTCTAGTTTTATTGTTTGTAATCAGTGCCTGCAACATCACACAGACGAAACTGAATTTCGATATTCACTTACGTAAATACTGAGTTCAAACGAACAGCTTAGCTAATTTCCGAAAGTAAAACTGTGTAGCTAGTTTGTAGTAAGCCTTTAATAAGAGGATTTGGTTTTTAGGTAAAGTTGCTAACTAAAATGCGTTATTTGTATCTATACCTTTTGCAAAACGATCATTTCACGTGAAACAAAAACTGGAGAGGTCTGTTTAATATCTTTTAGGGGAGACGGTGGCAGTCTGGCACTAAAATTTTTGTAAATCCATATCTTTGCCATTTTTTGTTCATTCTCATTGAAATTTTGCATACTTATATGCATACTTATGTATAGAGATCTAATATGATTTTTAACAAAGTTCAGAATTTTTAATAACAATCTAATGCAGTGAGATAATTTTGAATTTTTTATTGCATTATTATTTTGAGGTACACTTTTTCATAATTTCGAGGCAAATTTGGCAAATTTTTTTAATGGTAAAATAATCTACACTAATAGATGTACAATTAAGTGCAGTAACATTTTGGTAAATTAATGCTATTATTTTCTGTGATATTTTGGATTCGAACGTTTTTTACAAGCAAACTTTTCAATATATTATTAACCACAAAACTGTGTATAATATCTTGATTAAAATTTTGTTCCACTTAAATATTGATTCAAAATAAAAGAATAGGTGTGCCAAATTTCATTGAATCCTTCCAGTAGTTTCTCATATATGTGTTCCTGAAAGCAGAAAACCTTAAGTTGCAGAAAAATCATTTTAAAATTTGTATGAAATGTAAAAGAAAAAGAAACTATCATACCTTAGCTAAAACTGCCCATTTCCATATTCCATTTCGTCCTCGTCATCCTCTACAGCTCTTTTAGCTTCTCTGCTCCTTTGCCTAGCTATTTTTTGTATGTTCTGGACTCAAGTCTCCGCCTTCGCGATTCTTTGATTATCGATGATCTGCAGTTTCTGCTCAGTGAAGACTCCAGGTGTAAACCCCAACTTGCTGAGGATGTGAAGTCTTGCCACATTCCCATCACTAAACACTGCTGTAGCTTCCAAAGCAGAAATATTCACCACCAAATTGGAAACAAACACAGTCTTTGAACATATTTTCCAAATAAGAGCATTGAAACTTTAATTTGGTTTCTCTGTTTTCCAATGCAGACATTTTCCTAGCAGTTCTGGTGAAGCCAATGCTCTAAAAGTTGGTTTAATGGCCATTGAAACCTCACAAGGAAGGTTATTTTTATGGGTATAAGCTTCCCCACTTATTTTTCAAAAATTTGCACCATTCATTAGAACAGAGACCATGTTGAGGTGTAGTGTCTGTCGACAAGTAATGAAACCAAATGACCCATACTGCTTTCCTCATACTGTCCAAGCTTGTGAGGTTACTTCTAATTGCAGCACCATAGTAGACTTGTAGGCTGTCAATTCTCTTCTTTGTTTTTACCTCCCAGTGGCTTCCAATCCTCTAGTAGCTTGCCTTTATTGTCTGCAACAAGTATTTGGAGTCGTCCACCCATCCTCTTCTGAATATGGCCTAAG
Organism: Schistocerca piceifrons; assembly: GCF_021461385.2. Lineage (NCBI taxonomy): Eukaryota > Metazoa > Arthropoda > Insecta > Orthoptera > Acrididae > Schistocerca > Schistocerca piceifrons. The sequence goes on along the minus strand of NC_060142.1, from coordinate 495,182,463 downwards.
TACTCCAGTTTCTCAATAGTGCAATCTTTTCCATAGGGCTAATTTTCAACTACATTCTTGAAAGCACTAGAATCTCCATCTCCTAAATACTGTACAGTATATTACTCCATACTTTGGCAAAGATCTATGGAAAATGAATTTCACACCTGCAGCTTCCATCCCACCACTGCAGCCTGCATAATTTCTCCTACAAAGAGCTTTATGGACTTCTTGTCATTCTGTTTCTTTACCTGCATCAAGATATTTCTTTTGCAAGGAACATGCAGAACAATATTTAGTCACCACCTCTAAGTCTAATACTTTTCCAGTGTCGACACTAATGATTTTTGAAACTCCATGCAGTGAAGTATGCTCTCTCTTCATCCAGGAACTGTCACAGGAAACTGCTATATCATTGCTATTAGTTGCTTCACAATTTTCTTGAATTTCCCCCAGGACTGCCATGTTCATACTCCCTTCACTTACTTCTGCAACTGCATTGAGGAGGGCAGTATTCATTGCAGAAAATTTTAGGGGAGAACCTGGCATGTTCATAATACCACATAAAAGGTTTCCACCATCTCTTCCAATCCCTATACATCTTAGTCCATAAGCATATCTCATATCGGCTTCATAGATTCTAATACTGACCTTTGATGTCTTGAATGGTCTGTCAGCATCACAGTTTTGACACAAAATGTACAATGTGCAAACCAAACCTTCTCTCTTTCCATCATCAATCAAATCCACATTTCCTCCACAAACAGAGCACTTGCAGGCTTTTCTAAGTGCTTCTGCCACCATTTCCAGATCCACAATTCTGAAACCTGTATTTCTGTCATGATTTGTTTCTTCTGAAACAATCCCTGTCCAAAGATTTATTTTAGATGCACTTGGAGACAAGCTAATGTTTGCATCTGCATGCCCGACCCTAACCTCAATGTCAGTTTTTCACTTTATATTGGAAATATGGGACTGACTATATTTTTTAAATACTTTACCATGCCTAGGCATTGTAAAAAGGGATCAACAGATTCAACATTGCACAAAGAATGACACAATAAATCAAGTGTCACTCGAATTCCACTGAACAGCACAAAACGTGTTTACAACACTCCACAGCTTTCTATACCACACTGATTGAACCAGAAAATGGTTCCACAGCCTTCTTTACAACACTGCTGTTATGTATACAAAAAATCACAGCCTTCTAAAGCGATATTTTCTAGGTTCACAGGCCAAATTCTGCAATAAATTTTTTCCTCCATTTGGTACATTGAAAAGCGGGCTTGGCGCATTTCACTGCTTAGAGTTTTAATTTTTTTTATGCCATTTGCAGTTCGAATCTCAAGAAAAAACAATTTGGGATGATAATCTCAATTATATTTACTATCAAATAAGCAAATAAAAATAATTTATAAATTTTTCATTATTTCTGCCACCATCTCTCCTTATGCTCAGTGGGAATATTTAAAATAAAGCAAGTTTCTATAGCGTGTCGGTGGATTGTTGAGACAGGTTATGGCGATTGATAACAACTACATTTCAAATATCTCACAACTATGCGAATCAGAGATGCCAACTGACCAAGCGAGGACCACAACACAGTTAAAAAAAAAAATTCTGGATGGCAAGTTGTCCGTCTTTTTAGAGATATCTTATGCCATTAAGCTGTATGTAGTTACCTGCCGACAAATGTTTGCTGTACCACTTTCGATGATATAATTTACACAGTAAATAGCAGCCACTTGGATGAGCATCATTTTTATCATTCCAACAGTGGCATGTGAACGGTATTATAAACCCTGGGGCTGAGGGATCTGTCGCGGCAATTCAAGACAGAGCGATAAGGCTACGATCTACAAGAAACACATCCTGAAGATTAAAGTAATGGGCGGATAAAGGAAATATGAAGCAGCCGCATAAATGATTTAAGAAATCGCATGCCTGGGTAGACGTAAGCAGTTAGCAAAACCATTGCACCAGAAACTCAGTAATGGTGATTGGTTAGTGGGAAAGGACACAACACCGTATTGTAAGTATACTCCTGCTCCTATTTGGAAATCCAAACAACTGCTGCATTGGAATTGACCAATATTAACTGACAAAATAAGTAAGACTGGGAAAATTATTAATGTAGCAGTTCCTCTAACACACAATGTAAAAAAAAATTGATTACATACGAGAAATTTGTAATTGAAATAAAAGACGTCTGGCATGTGTAAGACGCTCAGAACTATGTTCTATGAATTTCAACATAAGAAGTAGTTTCAAAGAAATTCTGAAAAAAAATGTGAAGGTGCTATGCGATTGATAAGCTCCTTAATCAAGTATACAAGGCCGTTTATTACGAACTTGAAATGTAACTAGGAAGTTTTTGAGGAAAGGAGACTGTCTGTGGCACAGCAAGAATTCGCTTTTCACGTGGACTGTATTTACTCGTAAAGCAACTATGAACAGATATATATTTAACTAGTACCAAAAACTTTACAAATGTGAAAATGTATACATAAGGATATTGGCAATGATATTTTTCACCACAGAACATTGTGCTTATTGTGGCTTGTGTTAAATGTTTTGCGATAAACGTGGTTCAGCTGCCTTAAGGGGGATGATCGATAAAATTAAATTCCATTTACGGTATCTTAACATCACACACACATATACACACTTATTCGATCTCAAGCGAATAATGCAGTCACTGAGCAATCATTGAGTACCGGTGACGCCCGCAGCACCTAAAACCCTGACAGACCTGATCGTCAGTGATGCAAACCCACATTTACGGTGGACTAACTAGGTAAGTTTTTATGAATGATGATTTCAGCGCAAAATAAACCAAAGACTAGTCACATGGTATATACTAGAAAAATTAACTAAAACGAAGTCGTGACAATCAAGAGGAAGGAGGAGGAGGAGAGTAAAAACATTCCGATCACGGAGAAATTCTCACCGAATCTAGTTTGGACATAATAAACGAAGTGTTTGAATCAAATAGTTTAGGCAAATTAGAATTTTGCTACCAGTTGAAGAGCACAAGATGGAAACAAGTTTAAACGACGTTAGGCATTCCAAATAAGGGTTAAATGAGTTTAAGACGATTTCTGGCTTGTGCTAAACTTTTGAGGTCCGAAAACCCACAAAATGTTTGGACTTTTTTTCTGTTTTTCGTTTATAAATAGGAAACGATCAACCTTACATAAAATTACAAAAACGCAGAATGTTTCTAAAAAAATTTTTCTCATTAATTGTATACCGTAATTGAAGCACTTTTCCATGAATAAAACCTTTTATTTGATGTGGTTATTTTCATTTTTAAATACTTTTATCACCATTTTGAACTGGCTTGGTAATTAATATCAGTATGTACGAGGGTTATTCCAAAAGTAAGGTCCGATTGATTGCCAAATTGAAACCACAGCGAACATCAGAAATGTTTTACTTGTAACAATTAGCTACACCTTTCAGCTACTTCTCTACGTAGTCGCCGTTCTGACTTAGACTTTTGTCATAGCGTTGTACCAACTTTTCAATAGCCTCATCATAGAAGGCAGCCGCCAGTGCTTTCCGCCAATTCTCCACGCTGGCCTACACCTCGTCTGTGTCAAAATGTTGTCTTCAAAGACAGCGGTTCATGTGACCAGAGATGAAACTCAGGGGGAGACAATTGCGGACTGTATTGTGGGTAATCTAACATTTCCATTTGAAAACGATGCAGGAGCATCTTCATTGCCCCTGCAGAATGCGGCTGAGAATTATCGTGAAGACGAAACAGCACGACAGTTATGTAATGTTGGCTGCATAGCTTCAGGCGGAATTTCTCACCAGGCCCTCGTACTTGGCGGCAGACACTATTTTCTAGACATCTTTACGCACTCACTGCGAGCTCAGAAATGAGAAGAGCGACGTGATGCTAACTGGGGTTATACTAGAGACACTACCCAACACATCTGTGCAAAGCTTTATCGGATTTTCATAGTCGTTTCCATTTCGCGACCGATCGGACCTTACTTTTGGAATAACCCTCGTAGATTTAGCTAGCTAGTAAGTAACCAATTAAATTACAGTTAACTCCGAATAAGTGGACGAATGTGGCTGATCTGCCATTCAAAAGTAATATTACTCCACAAGAAAATCTTAGCAAGAATTTAGCACTACGAATATTTTCAGGTTTTTATTTGTATCTTTGCAAGGGATATAGTGAATTTTAAAATGTAGCTCTTTTTTGCGCAGAATTTGAAGCTCTACAACTTTTATGAACGACAGTTTTCATTTGGAGGAGTCGTTTTTGAGTCACAGGCGTTGGGACATGAACATTGCTCACTTTTCCGCCAGGTTGGTAAAAATGACCTATCTTCAATGATAGATTGTGGCTAAACGGCTGAATCGATTTTAAATTTTAAGTAGGCCATTCTCCGCAACATTTTACGCTCTTTCCTTTTGGAATTTTGGGAATTTACTATAAGAGGTATCGTTTTTGAATTATAAGCGAAAAACTGAAAAAAGTTCAAAAAATTCATGGTTTTCTGTCCTCAAAATTTCTGCACAAACGAGAAACCGTTAAAAACACGCTTAAACTCTTATTTGGTATGCCTAACGTCATATGTATTGTCCAGCGCGATCTTTTTCCGGGCAAATTTTTCCGGGCTAAAGCTTGACCTATCAATCCTATTTATATTTCTTCAGTAACTGATCAATCAAGGAATAGCTAAAGTGTACAAATCGGCATCTTACAAAATGACGAAAATGGTTGAAATACTTAAAATGAGAGCAGTAACCAAAATAAATCTCTCACTCCTCTCTCTCTCTCTCTCTCTCTCTCTCTCTCTCTCTCTCTACCAGCATTATCCAAGGTGTCAACAGGACGCTGAAACCTCAATTTACTAACCAAATGGGACGGCACCGTGGTTAAAACACTGGACTCAGGATCGGGAGAACAACGGTTCACATTCCCTTCTGGCCTCCAGATTTTAGTATCCTCCAGTTTTCCAAAGCCTCTTACGATTCCATGATGGCTCCTTTGTAAAGCATACGGAAGAATTTCATTCCCCAATCATCCCCAATCTGAGCATGAGTTTCGTCACTAATGACGTCGTCTCCGACGGGACGTTAATCGTGATCTACCAGTTAGGTTTTTTGTAAAACATGTTCTGTTAATGTGTGGGTTACAGTGTCGCAAATTACTAGAAACTCACGCCAGGGAAGGAATACATGCACCAAAGGCAAAGTCTTTTTCAGAAACACGATAGCACGGTCTCTTATAGTAGTGAACAAGGCGCCGCCATTGATTTTCCGAAGCGTAGCTTATTTGCGCTATCTCTAGCCCCTCTTCTTCCCGTTGATACACGGCCATATGTTTCAACAACGAGGTGGCACTGTGTGTCAAGCTTGTCTTTTGCTGCTGTTTCAGAAAAATCAACTACCTTCATTCGAATTTTTAATGAAGAAATTGAAAAACTTAATAAAATTAAACTAAAAGAAAAATAATCAACACCAAAATAATATCTAATTATATTCAAGTCAGCACATGAATATACACAAATCATAAAAACAGCACTTCAGTGGTACCAAGCAGTGAAAATCCCCCCCCCCTCCCCCTCTTCTCTGCCATTTTATTTGAAAATAATATGTATCATAGTAAGCTATAGACTTGTTCCTCTGTTGGGTACTTTACTTGAACAGCTTGAAGAGATGTCAGGTAACTGGACGAAGCGAGTCATTCAAGACAGTGTGGGGTTTTCCCAGGGCCTCTGCATAGCAGCCAGACATGCTACCCACTGCATACGAGACGATGACACTGTCTTGGATGTACGCTTCGTCCATTTATCTGACAACTCTTCAAGCTGTCCAACTAAAGTACTCAATAGAAAAACAAATCTATAGCTTACTGCATGCTCTTCTCTTCTCAAATAAAAAGTCAGGGTGGTGGGAAGAAGGACGTGGAGGGATTTTCACTGCTGGGTACCATTGAAATTACGAATAAAGGTAGATGAGTTTTCTGAAACAGCAGCAAAAGAGACAAGTTTGACACACAGTACCAGCTCGCTGTTGAAACATGTGGCCGCTGTGCAGTACTACGGTGTTGTCTCAGTGGTGGAATAAGGAAATGTTCTCACTGCCCACTTTTCGTTAATATTATTGAGGAAGTGGTGTATACCATGACAGTAACCAGACTGTGTGAGTCTGTCCTCCCCTCCCCTGAGGAAAACCTCCCACCAACTTAGACAATTGCAGGTTGATACAGTCACAACCACCCAGGTGAACCCTCATTCTACCCACAAACCTGAGGTGTACAGGCCATTATCCGATACCAGTCATGTGGTCGTAGGGCACTTCTGTGATATAAAATTGGCGGGAAACCCCTCCCACCCTCTATCTCTCTCGGGCAGTGGGAACACATTAAAAACTCGCGCAAAACCACTCCCCTCCCCATTGGACCAATAAGTTTCAAGCTCCCCTTCCTCCTCCCCATCCTTTATAACTAGAGCAATTGAGTAGGCCACATCATTCAAGGTCTGTGCTCCATAGGGAGAGGCTGAGGTTTGTTATAAACAAATGGAATTATTAACACTAATTTATTCTCCACAGTGCTGTAGTGAAAGGATCAGGAAATAATAATGATTTAACAAGTTAACTAATGGTTCATTTTCTGGCAATAAAATTTATTAACAATATGGTTTAATTGTTTCTCAGTTTTTTGACAATCTTTTTGTAGGTTTATTTGCAAAGCTTTTTTTTCTGATCAATGATTTCCTCAGCTATTATTTTGTCTGGTGCCTTATGTACACCGGCTTATTTACAAAACTGTTTTATTCTGATAAACCAATTTCAAAACTGTATTTCCCTTTCGTTCCCTTATACACATTAGATTATTTACAAAGTTATTTTTTATAATTTTTCCTGATTTATGTACATTACTATCAGATACACTAAAACTAGAAGAACCTAAATACTACCGTTTTCCATTTAGGCTGTGGAGACACTTCTTCGTCATTTGTACAATATCTACATTATATTCATTTCCTTTCTGATTGATTTGAACATCCTATATACAGTATTTACATTTATCTTCATTTACATTTACATTTACATTCATCATTTTTCATATTTTGTGTATACAATATGTGGGAAACGGAGTCTAGTGGCAGCAGGTGAAAAAAACCAAACATACTCACAAAAATGTACAATATTTACACACACACACACACACACACACACACACACACACACACACACAAACACAGTGCGGACATAATTTGCACACACACACACACACACACACGTTCATACATACAACTATTACAAATCGAAGTTAAAGCCACACACTCAATAACTCTATGAATAGTGTGAGTACGGGAGGGTCTCGAGTTCATCCACACATATTTACCATTTGTCATCATGGCATGACAGCCTTACTTTCAGCTGGACTGCAGTATGGACCTCATTACTACGCGACAGAAAAACTACTTGTCACATCGTATGCAGAGCGGCACCAATGCTTCCGAGCAGGTACCTCTTGTAATTCGCTAACATGAGGCCCTTTAAGGCCACACAATGAACTCCCACAGCCCCCGTACGGTGCTGCAAGTATGCGTGTGGTTTGCACACATTTTCTACCCGAGCACTCTAACTTCACTATGTGCGAACCATTCGCCTCGTCTTTCATCAGGCAAATAACCTTGTTTTGGGGTGTTATGCCATAAAGGTTATTGTCTGCTTTCTCAGATGTGTCGACTGCTTCGGGCGAGGAGGAGGAGGAGATGAGTATTTAATGTCCCATTGTCAACGAAGTCATTAGAGACGGAGCACAAGTTCGGGTTAGGGAAGCATGGAGAAGGAAATTGGCTGTGCACTTTCGAAGGAACCATTTTGACGTTTGCCTTAAGCGATTTGGGGAAATCACAGGAAACCTAAATCAGGATGGCCGGGAATAGTTTTGAACCATTGTCCTCCTGAATGCGAGTTCAGTGTACTAACCACTGCACCACTCCGCGATGTCGAAGGCTTCATATGGATCGCAGCTTTTGACCCAGTAGATGAAGATGTCTGTGTCCACATGAAGTAATTGGGGAATCAGTGAAGTTTGGCTTCTCAAACTCACATTGCACTCAGTACATGTGAAATTTGAAGAGGTCCAGGACACATATTCAACAAAGGCAGGTTTCATGAGCTGCACAAAAACCTTAGGCATCTCCGCAGTGACTAGTCCATGACTGGAGATTGTGGCCCATTTCAAATTTGGCCTGGCAGTGTAATTCCTCGTGCTATAATGCAGCGTCGCTGCTTGAAGGAGATGCCATCGGTGATTTTAACAAGTTCCATCTCCAGACAGACACCGCTGGAGATTACTGTAATGCAGAATGTGTCTGTGCCAATTCTCCACTGATGTCATCAGTTTGGCGATGGAACCACTGCATGGGACTAAGCATTCCAGACGCAGAGGCAAGCCACGCGTGTGTCATGCACATGGCTGGGACGTGTCAGTTCTGCATAGAAAACGTATTACTCAAATCCACATCCATATTTTGGATCCTTGTCTCCAGTCTGAATATTTAGTTTTTGGACAGCAGTCAGAACCCTCCAAATACCAGAGTTTGTTGCATGGTGTGCTCATAGTGGTTGTTTACATCCAAGTAGAGGATGTGACTTAAGTTGTCGGATCGTCTGTAGTACTCCTCCTCACTCATTCACGGGTTGTCACCTTGGCGTATCTGTGCACACACTCAAAGAACTCCCCTTGAGTCCTATGTCAGAAGAAGAGCAGCCTGTCAGCTTGATGCTGATGTGTGTTCTTCTTAACATTGTTTCTCGCGAAAGCCTTAGCTGCAATAGAAGAGAAGATGCAGAGAGTAAGCGCCCAGATGTACACTCCAGAATTTCTCAGAAATGTGTGCGAGCACATATACGTAGCTGTTCGTGTACAATCTAGCAAATTACCCTAAATCAGGAAAGTTGAACTCCCGCCAACCAGGCATTCGCCATGCGCCCATACTCTATATATTACGGCAGTACGTGCGAGTTTACTGGAGAATGCAGATACGTCGGGCAATGTGGTGCCTTGCAGTCTCTCGTCCAAATCCAGTTATTTACAAGAAAAGACCCCTTCTTCGTCACAAGCTTAAACTTTGCACCATCGGGATTGCATATCTGGTGATATGCACATTCTCCTGACGCATCATCTCAGCAAGTTTCTGAAGAGATGCAAGAATCAAATGTAGTGAACCCAGGTATTGGAGTGTTAATTTTGGCAGGATTGGCTTGGATAATGAAATTTACTTTCCAACAGCGTCAGAATGACACTGATCTTACCACCTTTTAGGGTAAAATCATGTAGGTGCTCAACAAGGAAGTGGCAATCGTACCCATTCAAGTTATGGAAGAAGACAGGTATGTGTCATGGCAGTTGGTACTTCAAGTTGCATGCATTGTGAGCTGCACCGTAGAACGTGCCCGTTAGATGACATGGAGTTTCCGCTTTTCTAATCAACAGCAGTCCATAAATATGACAGGCAGTTGCCTGCTCATATGCGACATCATTCTCCTGCTAGTCGTTCATGGCAGTGCTGTTGCAATAAATCTCATCAATACGTCGCATGAATACTTTGAGCTCACAGAAGAGCCATCTCTCAGGATTATCCGCAATCTTTGTGTTCCGGATTAACGTCAAGAGCCGGCATGTCGGCCTGGAACGATACAACAGAGAAGGCTGTGAGACGACATCAGCCAATAGAACGCTGACTAGGACGACACCATGATAGGAGCGGCACCTATACGAAGAGAATAAAGGCGCTCCTCCAGCTAGCCTCGGCCACACTACAAGACGAGCCGTGACTTGTGATCTACACTAATTGCTTGCATCGAAACTGTATGTATTGAAAGACATTCATTATTTGCATGCCGCCAATTGCTTGCGACACCTCTTTGCAAAAAGGCAAAGTTCAGTATTTTCAATTCAATTTTTTGTAATAAACTCCATTAATATGATTTGCTTGTATGTTGTCTACCTGTCCGAGAAAACAGCTTCCTACGCACCCTATATTAGACGTTTGGGCAGAATCTTACAGTATGATTTGAATTTGTTGAGGTTGGAGTCATACGAGCATTGCACTCGATACGCTGCCACATACGGTACATGTCGTTCTGTGAAGGTAATATGAGAGACATTGGGGTCACATTCACAACTCACCAGTGGAGCGAGGAGGGACTGAAAGTCAGTGTATATGATGATGGGACATCGCTCCTGGTGATGGGAGTTCTTAAACCTTATGAACATTTTATATTCAGTAGGCATTTCCACACAGGCCGGTTCCTGGCTTGATAAGTCACTGAGGTGCCTTTCAAGATACTCACTGTTGGTGAAAGAGGTGAGCCATTTTCAGAAAAAGTGTCTAGCACCATGATGTTTTGGCATCTATGCGGAAAGAACGCTGGACATGATTTTGAGCCACACATAGTGTTGCTTCTCGCCCTCAGATACCAGCAACAAATCTACTTGTATGCGACTGCAGTCTTTCTCAGCGTATTCCACTGATGAATTCTTCTCTGGTTATCAGCCGAGTGGTGGCGTCATCTTGTCGCAATGTTTCAATGCGTTTCGTACCCATCATCTTCTGGCGAGAAGGATTCATCTGTCAAATCTACTTGTTTGTGGCTCCGATCGCCTAAGTTTGGAAAGTATAGAGCTCCAGCTACTATATGCTTTACTTATTTCTGCACAATCTGCCCCTGGTCATCTTCTTCTGGCTTGCTATCATTTATGTCCTGGTTGTTAATATGAATTGAATTATCTGGGTTCTACCTCTCGAATTTTGGTAGATTCTGGAGTTTCACCAGGAAATAGATACATTTGGGGTTGTAATGGCAGCATACATTTGATGTATGGTTTATAGTTGCACACGCAGGATGATCACTATAATTTCTATAGCAAGCCAGCAGACACCATACAAAGGGAAATTCATTCCACTCAGCAGTATTACTAAATGCATGTATAGCAACAATATCTTCGGAAGAGCGATGAAACTGGATGCCCCATTAATTGGATCAAAAACATGTGAGTGTACATGGAAGTGGAATACATGGCTGAGCTCCTTACTCGACCCTCTTCCTGCATTTCGAAAAAAGGACCCAGTTCATTAGTCTCGGTAAAAATTCAGAACCATGTTCCGATTGAGTCACCCTGTGATATCACGCCACTAGACCCCCACGTTTCGACAATGCTCCTTTCTTCAACAGCATCACTGCCTTCTTTTGGAGGCGGGGAGGTGAGTTCGAAGAATAGAATTGCCTTTCAGGTAATGACAGGATACGATGGGTTGCCGTCGATTTTGGGGAGCTCTATTCCCAAAATTGCTTCCCAAGCTTCAAGGAAAGTAACGAGATCTCGATAGCCCACATTCATGTTGGCAACGGGAGTTTGTAACATACTGTCACTGAAAGTGCCAGCAATCAATCAGTAGTCCAGCGGGGATGCAGGTTTTACCCAATTATTCATATCAGAGTGGGCTGGAGGGCTGCTGCCGCCAGGCACAACGCAATGTCAATGTGAGGTCCGATAGTGATGACTGCGAGACAGCCCAGGGTACAGAGAGTGTGGCTGCATTGGCAAAGAAGCTGATGTCATGAGCTCGTTCCACATTGATGGTGACAGACCCAGTTACATTGTTTGTGGGCACAGCAATGGATCAGACTGGTGTGATGTATCATCGTCACCATCATCATAATTTCAGGGTGGTGTAGTTATAGGAGTAAGCCCATGTCAGCATGTGTCCTCCACCTTGTCTGCAAAGAAAAAAAAATGTGGTGAGTGTCATGCATAAAAAAGAAAGATATGTGGATCTGTCTATAGTAGCTCTGCTTATGTTCCAAATTATCAGCATCCAAGTAAGTCCGTGGGCCACTCATCACATCATTAACAGCCATTATGTGTTGTAAGACCTTCTACAGAACATCCTGCAGATCAACATCCATCAGAAATATCATCGTGTATGGCTAGAAGCGAAAGTCCATGATGTTTGCAAGATGGTTACAGCGTACAAAGAGTTTGGCTGCATTGGCAAACGAAGATGTGTCATTAGCCCACAGCACACTGAAGTTGATGGACCTGGCTGTAGTGTTGTTTGTGAGCATGGCGAATAGAAAATCGCTAGAACAGAGTGGGATGACTGACGCGTAATATCGTGTCTGGTGATGGAGTTGTGTTTGCAGGGGCATACCTGAGTCTGCACACTACGATCACATCTGCATCATAAGAAGAAGAAATTAAGGTATATACACGCAATGAACACACAAACATGGGGAAAAAAAATCATCTGAAGTACATACCTGTAGAATAACTGGAGTCACACCAGGAGCATTTATTAGCACCTTATGAACCACCACCTCTGGTTGGATGCATGCACTGATTCGACTGGGAAGAGTGTCAAATAGCCATTGTATCGTTTCTTGAGGCAATTAACTGGTCCTTGTGGATACGGAGTTGACGTTCGAGTTGTCTCCACAAATGTTGTCTTGGGTCAGATCTGGCGATCTTAATGTCCATAGGAGTAACTTAACATCATACAGTTCATAGGGACATATGCCATGTGAAGATCAGTATTGTCCTGTTGAAAACTAGCTCAGCGATACTGTCACATGAGCGTTAAGACATAAGGACAGAGGATGTTCATGATGTACCAGTGTGCTGTCAGTGTTTGTTCCCTCTATCACTATCAGTTGTGACCTGAAGTCGTACCCAACGGCTTCCCACACCTTGATGTGAGGAGTAACACCACCAGTATTTGGCGTAACTGACTACAGAGAAATTAATCCAGAGAGGTGCTGATGCTATCGTAATTCGTCGGTATAGCTCATACGATAGCGTAACAGATTCTCACGGACTTTTATGAGAACATCTAAAAGAAGGGCGGTGTTGTTCTCCCGAAACTTTTATGAATAGACAGTTGTTGGAGGAAACTCATTTCGACGGACGAAGATTCGATTCTCCGTCTGGCCACCCACATTTTAATTTTGGGCGCAGGATCCAAGCCTCTTGCAAGCAGGTTCGCTTGGCAGGTAGCAGAGCCCACGCCTCCCGAGCAAGTCTAAGTAGGTATTAGCCCCGAGCCCTCTGTGTCATCTCACAGTGTAGTTCGTGGGCTTAGGTTTCTGTCTACAACAATTCGCTTCATAGAAAACATCTCGTCTGAAGCTGTTGCAGATACTATGAGTAGGATGGGAAAGAAAAAGCTACTTCAGAAGGATTACGCTTTCGGATTTCAAAAATGGTTGAAATATGGTGCAGCACGATGGACATGCAACATTAAGAATTGCAAAAATTGTATTACATCTGCCTCCATTAAAGAAACGAATGTGCTCGAGAGCCAAGACGACCACGGCTGCGCAGAAATGGATGGTGATTGAATTCAGAGGCAGAAAATAGTCGGTGATCTGAAGAGGAAATCTGCAGAACATATACGTGAGAGACGTGTGTAATCAACTGAAAGGAGGACGCACGTAAAATGTAACCTTTAGAGGTGGCGACAGTTTTTGTAAATCCATTTACAAAGCTAGGCGGAAAATTCTATCGAAATAACCTTCAAGTCTTCAAGAGGTTCATTACAAATGAAACACACAAAACATTGGTGTAACATTCCACAATATGGTAAAATATTACACCAGTGTTGTGCCTGTTTCATTCATAATATATAAATTATTATACGAAAAAACGGCGGAACAGTCAAGCAAAGAGGGTTCATGTTTTTCTGAAGACAGTAAGTGTAAAAACTACGTACGAGTCGGATATGGATCAAACGTTCCACCTTTAACGCCGTCTTCATCACCAGGTTATTAAACTCTGAACTTAACGCTTTCTGAATTTCTAAAACAGTGACGTATTTATATGAGCAACGATTAGTTCTGAGAATTGTGCCGACGTCCGAATCAGATCTGACAGGGTTTGAAGTAGTGCAGCCGTTTCATCTGCCATTGGATAAGCGGCTAATGGAACTTATCATGAGCTGTCACTCGCATGCACAGCCTGATAACGGCAGTCGTGTTCACGGTATCAATATGCCGCTTGCTTGAGTGGCGAAATTATCCGTGTTCTGGTTTTTCCGTAAGGAAACTTTTCGTTCCGTTCAAAAGCATTTGCTTTTTCTATTAGAACACTTTCATTGATATATACACAACACGCTTCTTAAAAAGGAAGGGAGATGAGGACTTAACTTTCAGACGACGTGCAGTCCAAAGGGTCAAATGTGCTTATTGATATTGTGTGAAAGGTACAGGCAACCGGATTACTGGATTTGAAAGCCATACTGGATACGCACATGCAACTGCAGCCCAATCGATCGTTAATAATGATCTGCACGCATGTCCGCAAGTTTCCAATAAAAAGGAATTTTGAAACTGCAACCGGGGAGGTGGAGAGGGAGTGGATGAAAGCCTCATAAATTGCTAAAACAGTTGTAAAAAGTAATTTGCCATCCACCCATACATTTATAAAAATCACTGTACCTATATATTTGCGTACCATCAACGTCAAATGGTTCAAATGGCTCTGAGCAGCATGGGACTTAGCATCTATGGTCATCAGTCCCCTAGAACTTAGAACTACTTAAACCTAACTGGGGAACCCGGGTGCGGGAAGCGAGTACCCTACCGCACGATCACGAGCTGCGGACGTACCATCAACGTCTCCAGGTAAATTATTGGATAGATTTCAATCAAACTTGGTCCAAATAATACATACTACCTAAAAAGAAACACTTTAAGTAAGAACCACGTATCTTTTTCAGTGGTAGGGGTGGAAAGGGGGATCATAGAATCATGACTCACATCTAAATCTACATCTACATGATTACTCAGCAATTCATAATCAAGTGCCAGGCGAGAGTTCATCGAATCACCTCTAAGCTACATCTCTACCGTTCCACTCTAACAACGTGCGGGAAAAACGAACACTTAAATGTTTCCATATGAGCACTGATTTTTTATTTTCACACTCTGAGGTGAAAGTTGGTGATTGAAATTTCGTACCGGAGTGGCTGGCTGGCTCTGAGCACTATGGACTTAACATCTATGGTCATCAGTCCCCTAGAACTTAGAACTACTTAAACCTAACTAACCTAAGGACAGCACACAACACCCAGCCATCACGAGGCAGAGAAAATCCCTGACCCCGCCGGGAATCGAACCCGGGAACTCGGGCGTGGGAAGCGAGAACGCTACAGCACGACCACGAGATGCGGGCCCGTACCGCAGTGAAAAACTGCATTTGTTTTAAGGGCCGTCACCCTAATTCGTGCATCATATCCGTGGCACACACTCCCCTTTTTCGCGATGGTACAAAACGAGCTATCTGACGTGGCCCCGCAGGAGTTAGCTGGGATAGATACCTGGGAAATCATCAGACAACGCCTGAAGGCCAATGCTTTCAGTACGTGGAAGTTGTGGGCAGTACGGGCAGGCACCGTTTCTCTAATAAAAGTTTTTTTTACCTTTAAAATTTTACAACTTTATTAGCTTGTTTTTAAAATAGTAAGTGAACATTCGTTATCATGAACAGCAAGATCCTCAATGGTTTCTTAATGTAAGTTCCTGAAGTATTTTAACAGATCGAAGAACAGCTCTTAGAATCAATTCACAACGCTTTAAAACTCAAAATCCCTTTTTAAGCAAGGAAAAAAAACAAATTGCATATGCAAGGTTAAATAAAAGACCTAACGCCACATGGTAATACCAATCACCTGTGTGTGATCTCTACTTTTGCAACACGGTCGCACTATTCCATGGATTACACTAGACGCAGACAGTTGGGGTACACACGTTCAGTCCCTGGGGGGGGGGGGGGAGGAGGGGGAGGGGGGTTATGGGGTGGTGACAGGACGGGTATCCGGCTACCCCTTCAAATTAACACGACAAATCCGGTTAACCATAACAGCAGACTCCGCCAGTCGGGATAAATGCTTGGAAAGAGATCACCTGTTATCTCTAAACGCAATAAAATATTGATCACAAAATTTTAATTAAAACAACTTAAATGCAATAAAAACATTACTATCAACGTACACTCAAACCCTGTAGCCTATATGATGCGCACCGCATCATAAAATATTTTCCTTCCTTTTAAACGCTTTATACCATAAACCTCCCTACATGTGACTACACCCAACGAATGACAAGCGTATATGTTACAATTAACCAGCTATGTAAATCTCTTACTTTTAAAATAAATAAAAAACACAAATCACCTCTTACGCTCAGTGATTACATCCGTTAAAAAATATATACAATACATGTATACTGATTTCGTCCTGGGGATGCGCTATTGTGCACAGTGCGCTCCTTCAGCACCACATGCGGCACGGGAAAGATTTTCCGCGATGTACAGAACGTTAACGGGGCGCAACCAACTTACACAAACTGCATACTGGGATTATATGTCGATATGGATGCGGCTCACAAATCTTAAAACGGGCGAAGGCGTTGATGCGGTACTACTGAACACTTCGACTATACCGCACCGCACCGAACAGCAGTACGGGGGGTAGACAAGAGACAAATCAACTGTTGCAAGCCAACCCCAGCAAAGGCAGTAAGAAAATATTTGGGGCTTTAAACTCTTGAGACGGCCATACGAAACCACAGAATGACGTCCCAAGCTAAATTATGAAAATACTATCGGCGATTTCGCCACGACAAATAGAACCGTACAATACCACAAGAAGTGAATTGCGATTAACACGATTCGTAAGCGTCCGACTGAAAAGCTCCACAGTCAGTCTTTCCCTTACTACAAACGCTTAACAATACCTCCAAAGTTCACTCGTGAACACTACCAAACTGTCAAATTACTCTTAACTGTAGATAACAGTTTAACACCCTGGGAGCCGACTTCGGTTTCTTAATAAGACAAGCAGTGATTCGGTCCCTCACTTGGATCCACCTGCGATCCGAAACAGTCATTTACTTTTAAAGCAGCTAAATAGATGACCATGCCGATATCAACACTCTCCTCCCAAGCAGCGCTCTAACTGGAGTCTGCAGTACCGAAGCAAAGCTTACACCGCTCACAAGTCTGATATATGCGCCACCATCGTGCACCTTTTCAGAATTCTTGTGTTCACCTCATGCACCAAACTTGCCGTTTTCTTCTTCGGAATCCAAGAGCAGAACCAAAAATTCACTTCTCAGCCCTTGAATGACCAAACGATAATTGCCATCGGGACAACACCGGCCCACCACACTGGGATTTTCGAGCCCCCGGCGTTCCGTCCCCAAACGACTGCTTCCGCGGGGCCCACCGACCAAGCAGCCTGCCCTCCGACACAGACATCGCTGCTCAAGCACAATCCAGAGCTAACTCCCACCAACCCCCTTCTTCCTCGTTGCGTCGCCTCGCGGCGCGCGGGAAGCCAAGTCGCCAAAGATATGCAGCGACCAGACTCCAATCCGATCTAGATATTCACTTCGCTATCCGTTTTTAAAAATTTTTGATGTCCTCCGTCAGTTCTATCTGATGCGGAACTCACACCGCATGGCAATACTCCAGAAGAGGGCGGACAAGCGTGGTGTAAGCAGTCTTTTTAGTAGACTTGTTACATTTCCTAAGTGTTCTGCCAATAAACAGCAGTCTTTTGTCTGCTTCCGCCACAGCAATATCTAATGATCGTTCCAATTTAAGTTATTCGTAACTACACTACCAGCCATGAAAATTGCTACGCCAAGAAGAAATGCCGATGATAAACGGGTATTCATAAGACAAATATGTTATACTAGAACTGACATGTGATTACGTTTCCAGGAAATTTGGGTGCATAGATCCTGAGAAATCAGTACACAGAACAACCACCTCTGGCCGTAATAACAGCCTTGATACGTCTGGGCATTGAGTCAAACAGAGCTTGGATGGCGTGTACAGGCACAGCTGCCCATGCAGCTTCAACACGATATCACAGTTCATCAAGAGTAGTGACTGGCGTATTGTGACGAGCAAGTTGCTCGTCCACCATTGACCAGACTTTTCAGTTGGTGAGAGATGTGGAGAATGTACTGGCCAGGGCAGCAGTCGAACATTTTGCCGGCCGGTGTGGCCGTGCGGTTCTAAGCGCTTCAGTTTGGAACCGCGTGACCGCCACGGTCGCAGGTTCGAATCTTGCCTCGGGCATGGATGTGTGTGATGTCCTTAGGTTGGTTAGGTTTAAGTAGTTCTAAGTTCTAGGGGACTGGGTGATACGCCAGTATGGCGATGACGAGTACACACTTCCAATGTGCGTTCACCGCTATGTCGCCAAACACGGATGCGACCGTCATGATGCTGTAAACAGATCGTTGTTGTCTTGCAAACGTCCTCATCTGTTGACTCAGGGATCGAGACGTGGCTGCACGATCCGTTACAGCCGTGCGGATAAAATGCCTGTCATCTCGACTGCTAGTGATACGAGGCCGTTGGGATCCAGCACGGCGGTCCGTATTATCCTCCTGAACCCACCGATTCCATATTGTGCTAACAGACGTTTGAGCAGCAATTTCGCGATACGATAAACCGCAATCGCGATAGGCTACAGTCCGATCTTTATCAAAGCCGGAAACGTGATGGTACGCATTTCTCCTCCTTACACGAGGCATCACAACAACGTTTCACCAGGCAACGCTGGTCAACTGCTGTTTGTGTATGAGAAATCGGTTGGAAACTTTCCTCATGTCAGCACGTTGTAGGTGTCGCCACCGGCGCCAACCTTGTGTGAATGCTCTGAAAAGCTAATCATTTGCATATCTCAGCATCTTCTTCCTTTCGGTGAAATTTAGCGTCTGTAACACGTCAACTTCGTGGTGTACCAATTTTAATGGCCAGTAGTGTATAATATCTTTAGATTTGTGTGATTTATCGTGCAACAAAATTTTAGCAGTTTCTTTTTAGTTCTCACGTGGATGACTACATTTTTCACGATTTATATTCAGTTGTCACTTTTTGCCCATACAGATATCTTGTCTAAAATCATTTTGTAATTCGCTTTTATAGTCTCACGACCTTACACAACAATAAAAGGCAGCAGCATCTGCAAACAATGTAAGACGTCTGTTCAGATTGTCTCCTAGCTCGTTTATGTAGATCAGGAATAACAGAGGGCCTATAACAATCCCTTGGTGAATGCCAGATATTTCTTCTGTTTTAATCGATGACTTTCCGTCAGTTACTACGAACACGGGAAACACGAATCCAGTCACCTAACTGAGACGATACCTTATAGGCACGCAATTTAATTAGAAGCCGCTTGTGAGGGTCAGTGTTAAAAGCCTTCTGGAATTCTAAAAATATAAAGTCAATTTGACCTCCCTTGCCGACAGCAGTCAATACTTCTTGAAAGTAAAGAGCTAGTTATTTTCCGCAAGAAAGTTATTTTCTGAGTCCATGTTGGTTATTTGTCAGTAAATCGTTTTCTTGGAGATGATTCAACAAAGCAAGGAGCAATTTCAATCAAATTTTATATATATATATATTACTCATTATATTGATTTTTTTATTGAATTCACTTAGAAGTTTAAAATTCTTACACCGTCAAGGGACCATAGTCCTTAATAGGCGATATAAATTTGAACCTGGTGCGTCTACCCCTTCTTGAGAAAAAGGATTCTTAACAGTCGGACAGAATGACAGACGGACAGGCAGCAAACGGTTAACAGGACTATCCTATAAGAGTTCCGTTTGTACAAATTTACACTCAGATCCCTAGAAATATCATTTTTGGTGTGGGTCGCGCGAGGGATGACCCATTTATGTTAGCGTAATTTCCAGACAATGTTTGACGAAATGGAAAGACTTCAAAACCGTAATCTGAGGATATCTGTTCTTGGAAAGTTATTTGCAGAGCTCTCGCGGACACTGTAAGTACAGTTCTTTCTTCGAAATTATTTGCAGTTCCAAATCAATTTTTTTTATTTCCTTTTCAAGCATTTTACGAAGATATCAATAAACATTAGCATTATTTCGGTTCGTCTGCAGTGTAACTAACGTAAAAACTGAAAGAAATTCAAAAATTTTCCCCGTACGGTTCCACGACTTTCGAATTTCCTCTGTATACTCTTCCCGTTGCCTCGAAACTGTGCTAACAGAAAAGTTTCATGGCCTGCCCGACCCGCGCCAAAGATGCTTTTCTGTCTAAACGCTTGGCCACCTGGAGCTTCCACTTCTATCACTTTCATTTCTGGCCAAACCCTGCATACACCATAGATCTGGACGAAATCGGTGATGACTAATAGGCACGTTCCACCTATTAGCTGGAAATTCAGCCTGGGGACCAATGGACGAGACATCCAGTGCTCGCTTGGATATGTTATAAACACTACAACGTCTCGTACCTGTTGCTAAAGCGCAAAGCGACTGCCGTGCGATCAGTTCCCATTTCGCCGTCCGCCCACAGATACGCGAACACACAACAATCCGTCACTCCTCTTCGTGTGAGGGCAAACTATTCAGACGATGCGCGTCGAAACACGCAGTAACATTGGAGTTGCCAAGGGATTTCAGCGGCACCAAAGGTCTGACAGCTTTCGCCACTGGTACAAAAACATCGCCGCAGCCTGGGGCAGCAAAGGTCTACTATCGCTAATACAGCTTCTACCTGTTTCCGGACTGCGGCTAATTCTCCCTGTGCCCAGACGCAACAATCAGAGTCCCTATACATTATTTATTATATATGAGATTACACAAAACCACGAATAAAATTACTAATGAGTCACTGAAGCACTGACGAAAGATGGAGCAGGTCACAAAGATTGCAGAAATAAAGTAAATAAAGTTACACTAATGATTACTGCGGCGGAAAAATACATTACGAAGTGAGCAAACTTTACAATACACAAACTACTGAAAAATACGCAAACTCTTACAATAAGGTTCTAGGGGACTAATGACCTCAGAAGTTACGTCCCATAGTGCTCAGGGCCATTTGAACCTTACAATACAATAAATAACATTGCTAAAAGCAGATAAACAGCTACTGTTCACTTCTAGTAAGAAGCACGTAACAACACCATCACACTAAACTATGTGCACAATTTGTGTTTACCGACAGCTTGCTTGCGCCGTACCATTCTCCAGCAGTAGATTATCACTACCGACTCGAGCATTGAAATCGCAATGCAGTAACACCTTTTCAAGTGATAAGGTTTCGCGAGTTGGTTATGTAATTCATTTTTTCGTTTCCCTCAAGGGAGAAACTCGCTTGCTTCATCAGTCTGTGAATAGTGAGAATTACGTTCTTTATGTACTCTTAAATACAGCAGCTATATGTATGTTATGTTTCTTAGTCACAAATGAGGGATTAGCGATGTATCCATGACATGAATGAAAACTACAACACATTTTTGATTACGTCCTCATCTAAAATGAAAATTCTTTTCCACTAACTGTTAGCTTGCGTAGACCGTGGTTTATCAAAAATATCAGGATTTCTTGAGGAATACAGACCTCTTGAAGAATAAAAAAGCAACATTTTATGTCAGAGAGGAACAGCTTTGGTGTCGATACGGCACCTAATTAAAAGACATACTGTATTGTACTGAAGAAAACAATCCACTTAACTGAGAAAATGTAGGGATGACCGCGTCACGCAACGAAATAAAGACGATACAGTATATAGTGAAGGAGGAAAGTGGTACAATCAGAGATGATGAAGAGCAGATAACTTTAAGAGGACATCAAGCACTGATAACACATGTGTGTAATGTAGCAAAGCTTTTTAACAAGCATTTTATATCTGTTACTGATAAGATAAAGTTGTAATATTCAGTAAACGCATCCTGGAATACTTGAGACCAACCGTTAGAAATCAGTAACACGAATTTGGTCCTTACTCAACCGGACTAAGTTATGTCTAGCACAGAACATTTAAGATCGAGTAATTTTGGTGGTTATGATAAAATATCAACAGAGTTGATTAAAGAGTGAGCTTAGTAACATCGTTAGGTATTTGTGCAACCAGTCATATATCTTAATTTCATTCATCATAAATGATGTTTTTAGGAAGCCTGCAACCGTGTCATTCAAGATTTAAATAATAAAATACTGTAACAGTTGCGTTTTTTCCAAGCATAGCACGACGCCTTTAGTGAATTTTTTTCTCATTAGTAAGGGCAAATATTTACACAGATATTTTACGTATATTTGCGAGTTTGGTGTTCCGCTTTTCTAGCTACGCAGTTATCTTCTTGTGGTTTTACTGTAAACGAAACATCAGAAAACATATCTTCTGTAATTTTTTACGTGCTAATGTCAGACAATGGTATTTTTTTCTGTCTACAAACAGCTACTGTGCATCCTGCATTATGCTTTTCTTTTTGCATGACATCCTTATTTCTGTGTTTAAGCACATTGCTTCGGTTTTTCGCTTCACAATGGCTTCTACATCCTGGTTTAACATTAATGCAATTTGGAATTAGACACAATACCAGACTTTTGCAGTAATCACAACGAAAATATTCAGCAGCTAGGAACCGTAGTTTTGATACCGGAAATCAAAGGTGACAGTAACACCATTAACATCATAAATTTTTTCGATAATGTACACAAGAATGGACAGTTTTAAAGTTGAACACCATAAAAATAGTACAAGTTTAGAAAATCACAGCAACAGGCATACTTTTAAGATATACAGAAAAAATGTAACTTCCAACACTACACTGCCGCATGTGTCACGCAGATATACACAAGAACGCTGCATGCAAAACAACTATACACAAAGCAAACAAAATTCCTGTGAACGAACAAAATAGGGAGACGGAATCAGACATAATTAAGCAAATTGCACTAGCTCAGTGTCAGACAAATCGCGGAAAAAATTGCAAAAACGGAAGAAATTCCTGGCTCTATAGAAGGAACTAATAATAAAATCAAATACATGGCCATCGCACGATTTGTAGATATCATTTTCCAAAAAATAGCAAACCTACTTAGCTCACTTAAATAGAAAGTTGCTTTCTCCACAAACAACAACAGAAATTAATTCCTACCTTAAGCAATAAAATAGATAAAATCTCATTCTCCGGAATATATAAAATCAGATGCAACAGTTGCTCAAGCCACTACGTATGACAGGAGTTTCAAGCTAGATACACTGGAAACATCAACTGTAATACACACAATTAATTCACAAAATCGGCCATGACAACACACATAAAAATCGCCTCACGGTCATACAAGAAGATCCTAATACACTTTATCACATCCATAAATCACATACAATGGATTTAACGGAGGAGCTGGAAGTTTCTGCACGCCACAAATAGCAAGGAGAAAAAATTTTCATTTACAAGCTAGATAGTGATTTAATTAATTTTTTGGAATATTTCTACTGTATACAATAACTGTAGCAGATCTATAAATATGTTCATGCATTTCATCCAATATTTTCAACAAAATAGAATAAAACAGAATACACCCACCAAAAATGGAACACCTCTGACTGTATGCAAACTCTTTGGGAAGCCATACTGTCATAATATCTTTGTACTGTATTTTCATTTCACGTAAACAAATATTGAGGGCGATGGTCTGTGATCTACATGCATAAAGTGCAGTACCTGTCAGTAAACAGACAAAAAATTCGATTTTCTAATACACTGAAAAATGTCCGATATTACGAATTTAAACAAATTGCGAGAACATACTTAATTCATTATAGTTATACAATAAATTATAGGCTCCCGGCATATTTCATGATATATCTAAGACGATTATGTGCATAAATTATAACGTTCTTTTATTTGGTTATCGTGATATCATCTGCTTTTGTATTAAATGATTGTAGCTATAACTTTGCAACAGGAAGAAACGATTTCAAGGAAAGAGCCCTGCATTGCGCTAGCAGTCTGTGTAGTAATAACCCGTCAGCTACAGTTCCAAATGATAAGTTTTATTTGTAGATGACATGGAAATTGAGATAACCTGTAAGTCACTGATAGGACTAGAAAGAATTGTTAACGAAATCCTTGTGGACATTATTCTATAGTTTCTAAACATTTAATTATTCTGAACTTTGAAGACTCACTATATACATTTTAAATATGCAAGAGGTTCTCATTCTGCACGTGCTTAAAATTTGATGACTTACAGATAGAAGAGGTTGACAATGTCACATTATTGGGATTTCAACTTCATAGTAACTTCAGTTGAAAGGACCATATTTCTGAAAGACGTTATCAAATTTGTTTACGATCCAGTGCTGCCACAGACAGCAGGTTTCTTACAAAAATCTTGCATATTTTGTTTATTTTTGTTACAGGCTCTCATACGCTATAAATATATTGGGATAACACAACAGGCCAAACTAAAGTTTCCTGTGTTCAAAGAGGTCGAATACGAATTACCAGTCTTGTCAATTCAAGAATGTCTCATACAGTCATGTCAAATGTTTGGGCACACTAAGCACTGATTCCTCAGTTAAATGTGCCGTAACTCTTACAAACCAACAGCTCAGTCCAAATAATTAATACCTGGAATAGGAATAAACTACATAATAACGATGTCGAATGGTATACCTTACTCACGAACATTTACAACTTTTTGGCAACCACAAATAGTTTATCCACTAATAAAATGCAGTTAAGAGAAATCTAAAGGAATTATTGACGAACAGCTCCTACCGCAATGACTAATTTCTAATGAAAGTAAATTTATATATTTATTACTACCAATATCATTTAACGCGAGTGCTTTGTAGCTACCAACACCTGTAAAATGTGTAGGTTGATCTGTTTGTGAGAACTTTCGTATTAATTTGTAAATGGAAAGACGTTTGTAATATTTTAGCTCCACATCTACATCCATAGTTCGTACGCAACTGTACGGTGCGTGGCGGAGGGTACCATACCACTACTAGTTGCTTCCTTTCCTCCTCCAGTTGCCTAATTTCTCGTATCTTATCTTCGTAGTTCTTACGGAAAACGTATGCCGGCGCCAGTAGGATCGTTCTGCAGTCAGCTTCAAGTGCCGGTTCTCTAAATTTTCTCAATATTGTTCCTCGAAAAGAACGTCGCCTTCCGTCCAGGGGTTCACGTTCGAGTTCCCGAAGCATCTCCATAACACTTGCGTGTTGTTCGAACCTACTGATAACAAATCTTGAACTATTTTATTTAGCGTCTAGAGAAGGAAATTATTAGTTCATTCATGAATATGTACGATGTACTTGTTCATCTGACATGTTTCACACCTTCGAGTATCTCTTTAATATAGGTTTATGAAACGAACGGGATGCGTAATATAGCTGAATGTCTAATTTTCCGAGACAAGAGCAGAAAACTGTAAAAGCTATTCTCAACCTGCCCAGTGTACAAGGCCAGTGGTCATTAATCTGGCGTGAAGATTTCGGCCAGGTCTAGCTGACATCCTGTGTTTCAGCTTACCTCTGAGCCCAGTCTTTGCATTTGTTTACAAGACCACCAGGACATTCGAGAACCAGCCTGATCAACGGAATTAAGCATATCTCAGTATCAGGGTACCCTCCGGCACGCACCGCACGATAGCTTGCAAAGTATGGATGTAGCTGAAGGAGTAGAACTAAAAAAATTATAAACATCTTTTCATTCACAAATTAGTACGAAAGTTATCACAAGCAGGTTAACCTACACATTCTACAGGTGTTTATGGGGTAGGTACATAATGTATACAAATGCGGTGTCAGTGACGTTAATGGAATCGAAAACGACAAGGAAAAACACATTCACGTCCTGTCACCAAAGTAGTTGCATTAGAACAAGATGAGGAAGAAACTGCTGTAATTTCGTTGGAGGATGTATCTCAGCATTTGCTTGAAGTGACTTATGGAAAAGCTGGAAAGCCCAATTTTGGCTAATTTGAGGGGATTTGACCCCAGTCTTTCCTAGTACGATTCCGGTGACACATCGGTTGAATTACCCACTGTAAGTACCGAAAATATCCTCACGTTTTTTATACGCGCTAACATATCTGAAAGATGAAGTAGCTCAAGCCAATAAACAGTGAAGATTAATCACGCAAAAGATCATAAGAGAGTGATCATAATGACTCTTTCATATTGCAGCGGAGAATAGGGAAGTGTCGTAATTTGGAACAATTTTCGAACTCTTGCCAGCCCTGTAATAGAATTTTAATATATCTACTTATTCCATTTTGAAATGAAAGGATTCACTTTATGTTTCCTGCAGTCTTTTTCTGAAATTGCCAAAATTACTCCGGAGAAGTAAGATTTTTCCAAGAGTGAGAAACTGTTCCAAGATACAACTTGGTTATGTACCTGGGAACAAATGTTCTGCTTAAATTTAAAAGTGCTGCAATTGAAGAAATTTACCAGTACTGTATTTAATAGTTTATATGTTACACTATTAATTTACGTCACACCAAGAATCAGTAACTGAAAACAAATTAAGAAGTATCATCAAAAGCCAGTTACAAGCTCAAAGCTGCTTGAAAAAGAAGCTAATAGCAATCAACACGTGTTTTCAAGACAATGACTTGATGACAAGCGTGTCTGCTCTCACGTTCCCAATCAGTCCAACATCGGACTACCGTCACCGCCCGAATGCCTCATGAATCTAGATACTGTACTATTCGACAAGCTGTTCCAATGGAGATCCACAATCAGGCCCCTTTCAAAGTGTCACGTGCTGAGACCTGAGTTTCTCCCGGTGTACACAATGACTTAACGGGAACGCAGCCGGGTGACGCCTTCGACAACCACCAATATTTCGACAGGTGACCACCCTGTCATTTTCAAGGTAAAACTGCAGTAATTAAGCGCTGTGCAAGGCAATTTAAAACCTGTGATTACAGAGCAATACCGGAAAGGTAAAACACACACACACACACACACACGCACACACACACTGCGAACAGTAGTGCCACCACACGACCAAACATGACCGATGCCAAAATTTATGTATAGTGAAAGCTACTAAACAATGGGTGAGATAGCATTAACTCCGTCCTTCTATTTTTAACGAAGGAGAGATCAGGATCCCACGCGGAATTTAAGTAAAAATCTCCATCTTTATTTATGAGGTTACTTGCTAATTTAATTTCAACTGCTTTCTGAATAACACAATCCCAGTAGCAGTGCATGTCACAATGTCCATGTTGTTATATCTCGTAGGATGACCGGTGCTAATACAATTTTTTGCAATAGCCGATTTGTTCGGCTGTTGTCAGCGTGTGTGACCAATATGTTCCGTACACCGCTCGTCTTGATATTATGATGAATACCACGACATGCCAAAACTGCAAGAAATGCGACAGACACGTGCCTTAGCTAACCAAAATACATCCTTTACGGAACCTAAAAGGATCCTAATCTTAAATGTTAGGTCTGAAAACAGATTTCGCATCACATTTCCGCAAAATACGACCAGTCTTGTTGGAACTGCTCCCTGCGTAAGGGGGAAGGTCGCAGACCTGGGTGCCAACTCGGTATTATCATCACATTCGCATCACATTTCCGCAAAATACGACCAGTCTTGTTGGAACTGCTCCCTGCGTAAGGGGGAAGGTCGCAGACCTGGGTGCCAACTCGGTATTATCATCACTCACCCGGTGCACGGCTGGTCGATAGCGCAATGCACGCCTGATCTGTCTTTCACTGTATCCATTGTGACGAAAGGTGACCCTAAGATGGGTTAGCTGAAGGCAGACATGCTTTTCCATCTCCATCGCAAAACGAATATTAAGGTGGATCGAATTGAGGTGCTGTAAAAAGTCGTTCAAAGCCTCAGTGCCTTCAGACCAAACGACAAAAGTATGGTCTACATATCTGGAAAAAGATTTCAAAGCCGTCGACTCCAAGGCACGTTCCTTATCATTCGATAAGCAGATTCGCATTAAGAGGTGACAAGGGGCTTCCCATCGCAACTACATCTGTATTGTCATAGTGCTGGTCATTGAATAAAAAGTAAGTTGGAAGTCAACACATGTCGAAATAGGTTCATTAATTCAGTTCAATTAACAAAAGCAATCAGACGGAGGAACACGAGTGAAGAGAAAGGGAACATCAGAACTTACTACGATATCAGAATCATTCAGGCGTATTCCCTTTAAACGAAGTAAGAAATCTGCCGATTTCCTAATAGTGGCCTCAACGGAGTAACAAGGTGTTTTGCTACACCACATGTTCTTGCAGTTGTGGCATGTCATATACAGGGTGGATCACCTGTACTACCACCGCAAATATTGCGGAAATGGAAAGTGCTATTGATGTGCGGTTTTCACAGAGTGCTGTGGTTGTTAGGGGCTCGCTTTTGAGCCAATTAACAGACTGTAATAATACTCAGAAAGTGTATTTTTCGTGCAAACATACACTTTTTTAAATGGAACAAAGCCCTTTAAATGCGAACATTTTAGGTACGGCTTTGCCGGGACTGTTGTTGACAATAAATGAAACAACAAGTTTACTGTTACCAGTCACTGTTTATTTATCTCCACGACGCGTTTCAAAGATTTAAACCTCCATCATCAGGTGGATTTACACTTGTTAATATGACATTTGTGTGTGTGTTGTGTTACGATTTTTTGGAGGAACTTGTGGCACTGTCTAATGTGAAATGACGTTATTTTTGAGACAATTTCTATTGAAGTGAATGTGCTGGAAGTTAATCTGCCCAGTCACGCAATCAAGGCTATTTTCGAGTGCAAAAACAGTGCAGAAAAGCTCGCATTGATAACACAGCACATTTACTTCAATAGAAATTGTTCAAAAATAACGCCATTCCAAATTACACAGTGCCATGAGTTCCTCCGAAAAATCGTAACACAAAACGCACACAAATGTCATATTAACAAGTGTAAATCCACCTGATGATGGAGGTTTAAACCTCTGAAACGCGTTGTGGAGATAAATAAAAAGTGACTGGTAACAGTAAACTTGTTGTTTCATTTAAGGAATAAAAAAATGGTTCAAATGGCTCTAAGCACTACGGGACTTACCATGTGAGGTCATCAGTCCCCTGGACTTAGAACTACTGAAACCTAACTAAACTAAGAATATCGCACACATCCATGCCCAAGGCAGAATTCGAACCTGCGACCATAGCAGCAGCGAGGTTCCGGACTGAAGCGCCTAGAACCGCTCGACCTCAGCGCCCGGCATTTAAGGAACAAAACCCATTGACATCAACAGACTAAAATTAGAATAAATTAGAAGGTCAGTGGTGTCTGTTGCAGGATTCTAGTGCGAGTCATTTACGAGATATCGTATTTTTAAAAGTTTCCACACCGGCAGTTGTTTGTACCATTCAACCTGCGTTGTCGCTAGGTTCGATGTTGTTGTGTTAGATCATAGTGTGCTTGTGTGCTCCTTGAGTGCATTCGAATTGCTACATCGTGTGTGACAGTCCAAGCAGTAGTTCGTGGGTGGATGATGGGATTTACCAAAGCAGAAAAAGCCGACATGCTCATGGTGTATGAAGAGTGTAGGAAGAATGCTGGTCTTGTACGGTGTATGCGGCAAGACATCCGAATAGACGTCGACCATCTCGGCAATTATTTATCAGCTTCTTCAACCAGTTTCGTGAAGGGGTAGTGTAACACCTGGACAACTTAACAGAAGGAAACAAGTGACGACAGAAGAGGGATAAATTAATGTTCTTGCTGCTGTCGCAGTTGATCCGCATGCCAGTTCCCGCCCAATCACACGAGGAAGTGGCATAAGTCAGGCACGTGCCGTAAGCATTCTCTATCGACATAGGTTTCATCCCTATCACATCTCTCCCATCAAGAGCTGCATGGGAACGATTATGCGAATCGTGTTAACTTCTATACATGGACATTAAGACATGGCACTCCACATGTATGATCCCGTATCTTGTTCAGAGATGGAGCCACATTTATCAATCATGGCGAGGTAAACCACCGAAACGTGCACTACTGGTCTGTTGACAATCCCCATTGGCTTCGTCAGATGGAACGTCAGCGCCCATGGAATGTAAATGTATGGTGTAGGACAGGGAACCATCAGCTCGTAGGCTCATGTTTCACAGATGGAACACTGAACGTGTCGCAGTCTCCTAACAGACCATCTTCTGCGGTTGCTAGAAGATCTTCCTCTGCAGACTAGGAGGAACCTGTGATACCAACATGCTGGCTCTCCAGCCCATAGTGCACGAAGCACTACAGCATGTCTTCACAGATTGTTTCCAAATCGTTGGATTGGACGTAGATGATCTGTACCTTGGCCCGTCCGTTCTCCGGATTTGACGCTTGTAGACTTTTTCTTTGGGGGGAAGCTGAAAGACGTTGTCTACAAGGACGCACCAACTACAATCCGATCATATTCAACGACGTATTACTGCAGCCTGCTCGTACATCTCCACTAAAATGCTAGCACGTGTGTGCAACAGTCGTTCAGTGCCAGACTTGGAAGCGCGTATTGCCGCTGCCGGTGGTCATTTTGAACTCAACACGTTGTGAAGCGTCTCGTTACTGGCCACAATCCACATAACTAGTGTGTGCAGTTGTCTTGTTGTTTAGTGCGTGCTACCACAGGTATTCTACAACTGTCGGGGTGGAAACTTTTAAAAATACGACATCTCGTAAGCAACTAGCACTATAATCCTGCAACAAACACCACTGACATTCTAACATTCTCCACTTTTAGTTTGTAAAT
The DNA here is from genome assembly GCF_021461385.2 of Schistocerca piceifrons. Taxonomy (NCBI): domain Eukaryota; kingdom Metazoa; phylum Arthropoda; class Insecta; order Orthoptera; family Acrididae; genus Schistocerca; species Schistocerca piceifrons. The sequence continues at coordinate 495,151,879 of NC_060142.1, read as the reverse complement.
GTCAATAGGCGTTGTTCCATTTAAAAAAGTGTATGTTTGCACAAAAAGTACACTTTCTAAGTATTATTACAATCCCTTCATTGGCTAACAGTACGACGCCCCGACTACCAATCCACTCTATAAAAACCACATATTAATAACACTTTCCGTTTCCGAAATATCTGCGGTGCAAGTTTTAGGTGATTCGTCCTTTAAAGGGCAGTCTACAAGGAGCGAGGAGGAGCAGTGTGCTGAACATAAGCATCACACACGCTTACAACAGACGGGCAGAATATTGTCTTGGCCCCGGTTGTACCTTGGAATGTAACAACGAGGAAATTCTGGCATGCACTTCCAGCTATTGGGACAGTGTTACTAACGAAGCAATTAAAATTAAATTACCAAGAAACCTCGTAAATAGAGATGGAGGGTTTTAGTTTGATTCTGCATGGAATCTTGCTCACTCCCTCGTTAAAAAAAAAAAAAAAAAGCCAGAGGCACTTCACAGTTTATTTCTCACTTTTCGCTTTCGATAACTTCTAGCGTCGGTCATCTTTGGTAGTGTGGTTGTGCTACTGTTTACAGTGTGTGTGTGTGTGTGTGTGTGTGTGTCTGTGTGTGTGAGTGTGTATGTATGTGTGTGTATCTATTCGATATTGCTTTTCAAACCGAGCTTTTAAATTCCCTTTCACAGTGCCTACTAGCTGCAGTTTCGCCTTGAAAATGGTAGGGTGGTCACTTGTCAAATATCGGCGGTTGTGGACAACGTCACCCGGCTGCATTCCTCTATGTTGTTTATAAGGTGCTGATCATACGCGTCATCTTCGCGTCCTTCACATTGATCACTCAACATCTGACGCTGTTCACGCCACTTATGTACGCTATCTGGGCTAGTAACAACAATAAACACGAGCAACGCTAATGCTCTGTGATAGCCGTTATACCTTCCACAGAGAAATGCGACTCTGATCACTTACATGGCCGCCGACGGTGTGTACTGTGCTAAGCTACATTGTGGCTTGCCTTCTGGGCGGTTCACGTTTTTTTGTCAGGCTGTATAGGTCTGTAGTTCTTGCCACTGTCTGTGACCGTCGATGTCGACCTTCTTTCATTCTTGCCGAAGTAGTATTGCGCCCCGCGCTAACAGGAACGTAAATTTTAAGCGTATAAAGGATTGAAGAAGAATTGTCCTGTGCTCTCGCAACCAGAAGCAGCTCGCTTTTCGCACGAGTTCCGCACACACGGCGTTTGAGCTCCCACAAGGAAGTTTTATAAAAGCGAAGTGGCGCGCTGCGCGAAATAATGGCGAGAGCAAGGCGACGCGCCACGGCAGGTCGGCTGCCGGCTGCTGGCTGCGGAATGACGTGCGCTGATTAACGAGCGCGGGGATATGAACTGGCGGCCGCGCGGCTCAAAAGCGCCACGGCGGGCCTTTGTGCAGCGCTCGCTGCCTGATTGTTCGCCACCGGCAAATCCGGTACCGAGCGCGCCGACAAAGGCCGCGCCGGATTTCGCAGTATCATTACGTTTCCCGAAAGCAAACTCTGAGCAGGTTGTCAGCGAAAGTTTCATTTAACCATTCTTTCTAGGGAATCGCACTGAAAGGGGAAACTGCTTTTACTCTCAGAGAAAAAGTCGACGAGTGATGCCTCGCTCTTTAATAAACCAGTAATATCCCTGATAACCGAAGTTTTTCCATTATGTACTTACAATGTAAACGAGGCTGTGTAGCTGGGCGTATCAGCGCTATCTTGTGGGCGACCAGTGTCAGCGATCGCGGCTGTCCTAGCGCAGCCAATCACAAGCTTCACAGTGTGCATAAATCATTTAAATAAATTAATTAGAACATTGTTATGTCGAACTGTTGTAATCACTCCAAAGACGCCCTTCATGCATCTCTCAACATTATCTTGTACTAGTGTCTTCGTCTCCGAATAGCTATTACAACCTTCGAGCCGGCCGAGGTGGCCGAGCGGTTCTAGGCGCTACAGTCTGGAACCAGGCCACCGCTACGGTCGCAGGTTCGAATCCTACCTCGGGCATGGATGTGTGTGATGTTCTTAGGTTAGTTAGGTATAAGTAGTTCTAAGTTCCAGGGGACTGATGACCTCAGGAGTGAAGTCCCATAGTGCTCAGAGCCATTTGAACCATTTGAACAACCTTCTAGGGGCACCCAATAAATAATACAACACTTTTTTATCTCAGCCAGTTTCTGTTGAAAAACTGCGAAATTTGCTGTGGGAAATCGTGGAATAGCCCCGCTTCAACCCCTATACTATCGTGAAGTTCCGATAGCTGGTGGCGCTAGAACTAGCCTTCAAAATGGCGTCTGTAACGGAGGTACGTTCCAAGTAAAGAGCTGTCACTGAGTTTCTTTTGGCGGCAACTGAGCATTGCAATTATTCGTAGGCGCTTGCAGAATGTCTATGGAGACCTGGTAGTGAACAAAAGCACGGTGAGTTGTTGGACGAGGCATCTGTTATCATCGCAACAAGTTCGGGCTAACCTGTCTGACCCCAAGCTTGCCGACCGTCCGCACACAGCTGTGACTCCTGCAGTGTTGGAACGTGCGGACATTCTCATTCGAACTGATCGGCGAATCACAATCAAACATCTCGCTGGTGTCCGCCTGCTTAGCTGGATGGTACATTCTTGCCTCCCGTGCAGCGGACCCGGGTTCGATTTCCATACGGGTTGGAAATTTTCTCCGTTCGTGGACTGAGTGTTGTGTTGTCCTCATCATCATTTCATCCTCATCATCGGCGCGCAAGTCGCCCAATGTGGCGTCGAGTGAAATAAGACTTGCACGTGGCGGCCGAACTTCCCCGCATGGGGACCTCTCGGTCAACGATGCCAAACGCTCATTTCATCGCCATACTCTCATTTCATTTTTACCTCGCTGGTAAACCGGACGTTTTCTCTTGGTAGTGCTGACACAGCCGTCCACCAGTTGGAGTATTCAAAGGTGCGTGCCGCTGGGATTCTCACCTCCTAAAAGAAGACCATAAAAAGCAACGAAGTACCATCTGTGCGGAATTGCTTGGGCATTACCAGACTGATCGTGACAGTTGCTTGTCGAACTTGGTCACAGGCAATGAAATATGGCTTCATCGCTTCGAACCGGAAAAAATGGCAATTAATGGAGTGGTATCATACCACCTCTCTTCTGAAGAAAAAGTTCAAAGTCACACCATCGACCAGTGAAGCCATGACTACGGTCTTCTGTGACTCTGACTGGGTTGTTCCGTTTGAAGTCCTCCCCCACGGTGCAACGATCAACTCTGAAGCGTACCGTTCCACCCTCAGTAAATTGAAGGAACGTCTTCAGCGTGTTTGTCACCACACAGATGCAAACGAGCGTCTCCCTTTCCATGACAACGCAAAGCCTCACACAAATCTGCGCACCCGAGAGAAGCTCAGAAAACTTCATCGGACTGTTCTTCATCATCCACCCTACAGCTTGGATCTCGCACATACCGATTTCCAGCCGGCCGCTGTAACGGGAGTCACAGGATAAAATATTTGCGTAATTTTTCGTGTACATCATGCCAGAGACGAAGGCCTACTGTTAGGAATATACCGACTCAAGCGACCAGGAAGAACTGGAGCTATTAAAGCCAGGTATGAGGAGCACCTGTTGGGTTAAATGGTCGTATGGCATCGTTGGCCGGGAGGCCCCATGCAGGGGAGTTTGGCCGCCGTATTGCAAGTCCTCTTTAGGTGTCGCCACAGCGGCGACTTGCGAGTCAATGATGATGAAAGACACACAACACCCAGTCCCTTGCCGGGAATCGAACCCGGGCTCCCGGCGTGGTAGGCGGTAATGCTACCGCTACGCTACGGAGGCGGACAAAACAGCTAACACCATAACATAGACGAGTAAGGATTTTGGTCGACCTTAGGGAACAAGAACGATATTGCAGTGCCTGTGTCATTCTGAATTACGATGCAGAGTTCTTCGGACATGCGTGTGTAAGGACGACCATCAGCTGTAGAATGGAATGACGACAATGAAAATTTGTGCCGGACCGGGACTCGAAACCGAATTTTGCGCTTATCGCGAGCCGTCGCCTTACCATTTGGCTATCCGTGCGCGACTCACGGCCAAACCCAAAATTCCATATGTCGTCAACCAAGCTTCTACGACCTGTACTTGTACATTCATTATATATATTCCCGTACAGGTCAGACGCTGTATTTTAAAGTCGCTTGCCCATTGTCGGCAGATAAATATGATATTGCACTGCCTGTGCTATCCTGATTACGACGCAAAGTTCCTTTGGACATGCATAAACAGGCACTGCGTCGCCTACAGCCGTTATGAAATACATGAAATGAATTCCCAATTGCGAATAAGGTCAACCATCAGCTGTAAAATGGAATGCGTTACTGCTCCGGATTATATGACCATTTTGGTTGATCAGGTCCATTTGATGGTACAATGTTCCTCAATAGTGATGCTCGCATCGTCCAGGGCTGGCTTTGTAAGCACGAGGATTAATTGTTGCATGTCTCCTGGCCACCACAGTATGTAGATGTCAATATTATTGAATGTTTGTGGTCTAGTTTGGAGAGAAGGGTGCCTGATCGCTACCCAGCTCCATCATCGCTAGCTGAGCATGTCATTGTTTTGTGGAAAGAATTGTATAAGTTCCCCTCAAAGCTACATAAGACCTTTTTCATCCATCCCTAGACAACTGTAAGTTGTTTTGGACGCTTATGTGTTACGTTATATGTAGCCATGTAAATGTTAGAGCGATAGTAGTAAGAAAAAATTAAGACAAGGAGTAACAGTATGATGTTGTTATTGTTGGGGTCATCAGTCCTGAGACTAGTTTGATGCATCTCTCCACGCTACTCTATCCTGTGCAAGCTTCTTCATCTCCCAGTACTTACTGCAACCTACATCCTTCTGTATCCGTTTAGTGTATTCATCTCTTGGTCTCCCTCTACGATTTTTACCCTCCACGCTGCCCTCCAATACCAAATTGGTGATCCCTTGATGCCCCAGAACATGTCCTACCAACCGATCCCTTCTTCTAGTCAAGTTGTGCCACAAACTTCTCTTCTCCTCAATCCTATTCAATACTTCCTCATTAGTTATACGATCTACCCATCTAACCTTCAGCATTCTTCTGTAGCACCACATTTCGAAAGCTTCTATTCTCTTCTTGTCCAAACTAGTTACCGTCCATGTTTCACTTCCATACGTGGCTACACTCCATACAAATACTTTCAGAAACGACTTCCTCACACTTAAATCTATACTCGATGTTAACAAATTTCTCTTCTTCAGAATCGCTTTCCTTGCCATTGCCAGTCTACATTTTATATCCTCTCTACTTCGACCATCATCAGTTATTTTGCTCCCCAAATAGTAAAACTCCTTTACTACTGTAAGTGTCGCATTTCCTAATCTAATTTCTTGAGCATAACCCGACTTAATTCGACTGCATCCCATTATCCTCGTTTTGCTTTTGTTGATGTTCATCTTATATCCTCCTTTCAAGACACTATCCATTCCGCTCAACTGCTCTTCTAAGTCCTTTGCTGTCTCTGACAGAATTCAATGCCATCCGCGAACCTCAAAGTTTTTATTTCTTCTCCATGGATTTTAATACCTACTCCGAATTTTTCATGTTTCTTTCACTGCTTGCTCAATATACAGATTGAATAACATCGGGGAGAGGCTACAACCCTGTCTCACAATGATGGAGACTGCAAAATTAGATCAGTGATTAGAATTTAAAAAAATGTTCTTCGGAAAGAGTGATATAAACGTATTTTTGTACAGGGAGCGCCAAAATGATTTGACAGTTTTCGCCTCCTCACAGTTGAGCGAGTAGGTGGTGAGGAGTGGCGGGGAGTGGGCATTTCAGAGCCTACACGTGGACTTTTTTTAGTAGCCATGGAGCAGTGGTCGGTTGAGGAACGCGCGTTTATGGTCGAGGTGTTTTTTAAAAGTGGCGATTCCTGTGTTGCTGTGCATCGGCAGTCCCGTAGGCGTTTTAATTTAGGTCCACGAGGAGAAGTTCCGGCAGGCAACACAGTTATGCTGTGGATGACTAACTTCAGAGCTACCGATTCAGCTTTGAAACGGAAGTCGACTGGGCATCCAAGATCGTCCCGGACGCCAGGAGAATATCGATAGAGTAAGAGAAGCTGTGGAAGCCTGTCCTCGGCGGCCGACCAGTAAACAAGCTGCTGCTTTGCATACGTATGACCGCTCGGTAAGACGACTTTCGCGGTTTGATCTGCATTTCCATCCATTCAAAATTTTTATGCTCAGCAGTTCAGGCCCAATGACTATGCAAAGCGAAAAGCATTTTCAGAGCAATTGATTGATTTGATGACAGATGAAAAAATTTTCACAATGAGCGACGAGGCGCATTTTCATCTGGACGGTTATGTAAAGAAACAGAACTTTCGTTATTGGTCAGCTACAAATCCTGAAGAACTGCATGAACGTCCTCTGTGTAGTCCTAAGGTCACTGTTTGGGCCGGCCACGGTGGCCGAACGGTTCTAGGCGCTCAGTCCGGAACCGCGCAGCTGCTACGGTTGCAGGTTCGAATCCTCCCTCGGGCATGGATGTGTGTGATGTCCTTAGGTTAGTTAGGTTTAAGTAGTTCAAAGTCTAGGGGACTGATGGCCTCAGATGTTAAGTCCCATAGTACTCAGAGCCATTTGAATCATCACTGTTTGGTGTGGTATAACAAAAACTTTTGTTGTTGTGCCATACTTCTTTGAAGATCCGGTCAGTTCGCAATGTTATCTGTTATCCTGATCCCTGAACTTAGGAGAAAACTCTTACTGCGCAGTAGAATGTGATTCCAGGAGGATGGGGCAACTGCCCATACAGCCAATGCGGTTATGGAGTTTTTAGAAAAGTAAGTTTCGTGGCCCAGTAATCTCGCGTTTCGGGGATATTGCATGGCCTGCATGCTTCCCTGATGTAAGCGTTTGTGATTTTTTCCTTGTGGGATTCCTTGAAATGATGAGTCTACACAAACAAGCCCCGCACATTGGCCTAACTTAAAATGGCTGTAACTCAAGAAATCGTCAACCTGTCTTCCCCAAAGTTAGGGAATGTGTTCGACAGTTTTGGTGCGAGACTGGAAGAGTGCTTGCCGGCCGGGGTGGTCGAGTGGTTCTAGGCGCTACCGTCTGGAACCGCGCGATCGCTACGGTCGCAGGTTCGAATCGTGCCTCGGGCATGGATGTGTGTGCTGTCCTTAGGTTGGTTAGGTTTAAGTAGTTCTATGTTCTAGGGGACTGATGGCCTCAGAAGTTAAGTCCCATAGTGCTCAGAGCCATCTGAACCATTTTTTTGGAAGAGTGCTTCATCACAGAAGGGCACCATTTGAAGGACGTCATCTTCAAATCTAAAACTGATGAAATCGGTTGTTCCAATATTATTTTGTTTAATTTCCATTAACACCAATACAATTTTTTATCACTCTTAACATTTGTGTTATTTGTACTTTAAAACTGTCAGATCTTTTTGCCGCTCCCAGTAAGTGACGGCCCATTGTTGTTATAAAAAAAATTGACTACAATAATTAAATAAATAAATAATTTCCATTAAATTGTGATGGCCATATGTAACCGGTATATTTGTTTTGAGTTACTGTGTGCACTAAATGTCTTGGGATGAAGATTTCGCTGTGGTCCTGTTAAGGGGGGCAGGACGTCAAACGGGCCGACTTGGGGCAGAAGAGGCACCACAGGACATTTTAATTTCTACAGTCTATACTTTTACAAATAAATTCATAAAACCTTGTAGGCATGACCAGGAAGGATTCAGGATTCACACTCGTAACAGTGGAAGTTCAAAAACATTAAAAAATATTTTTTTTACATGTCAAATTCCATTATTTTTTCACTTACTATTGGCTCCATTTGTTGCTATAGGTACACTTTTCTTCATACGTGAGGGAGATTCTTCGATGAATTTCGCACAGCGTACAAACCATACTTACAGGTGTATGAAACTCCAGAATTTTCCAAACCCATTGAAAACTGCGGTAAAACTTCAGATAATTAACAATAGAATTTGAGTTTTTTCTAAACATGAAATCTGCAGTATAACAGCTCATTCATTTTCTTGTAAATTAAAGAAATTCTAGAGTTTAATGCACCTGTAAGTATGGTTTCTATGCCGTGCAAAATTCATCGAAGAATCTCTCTTACTTATGAAGAGAAGTGTACCTATAGCAACAAATGCAACCAATAGTAAGTGAAAAAATGATGAAATTTCACATGCAAATAAAATTTATTTTGTTAATTTTTTCAACTTCCACTGCTACGAGTGTGAATCCTGAGTCCTTCCTGGTCATGCTGACAACGTTTTATGAATTTAATTGTAAAAGTATAGACAGTGAAAATTAAAATGTCTTTTGGTGCCTCTCCTGTCCCGATTTGGCCCGTTTGACGTCCTACCCGTCTTAAGGAGGTGCGCTTGCGCTCAGATTTGAGGTGCTGGTGGACTGTGTGTGAGCTGCTGTACGGCGGTGTGCAGGTGCTGTTCCTGGTGGCGGCCGTGGTGTTCCTGTCCTCGGAGGTGTGCCCGCGCGCCCCAGACTGGTACGTCTGGCTGTACCCCACGGCCGCCTTCCTGACTGCGGCGCTCACCATCTGCACGTACATCTTCTACGTGCTGGGCGTCGCCGAGGACGAACCCGACCACTGGGTCCGGGCGGTGAGTCCACCTGCCGCCGTCTCAGCAACACCACGACTCTGTTGTACGGGTATCCTAAACGATGAACCTATTTTCAAAAATTCGTATGTATTCAAGTACAAATCCAAGATGAACAAGCTTTATATGAGGATAATCCCAAAAGTAAGGTCTCCTATTTTTTTTATAAGTACAGAACACTGTTCGTGTGGCAGTTGGTCACACTGTTATGAAGAGTGCTTCACGCGCTGTGTGTAAACATGAGCACGCCGCGCTGAGGTGCTGTCTTGGCTTGGCAGCTGTTCAGAATGGAGCTCCCGTTGGATCTTACCGCCAAGTGCGAATTGCGCGCAGTTATTCGGTTTTTGAACGCAAAGCGCACTGTCCCAATTGAGGGTTGGGTTGGGTTGTTCGGGGAAGGAGACCACACAGCGAGGTCATCGGTCTCATCGGATGAGGGAAGGAACTCGGCCGTGCCCTTTCAAAGGAACCATCTCGGCATTTGCCTGGAGCGATTTAGGGAAATCACGGGAAACCCAAATCAGGATGTCCGGACGCTGGATTGAACCGTCGTCCTCCCGAATGCGAGTCCAGTGTCTAACCACTGCGCCACCTCGCTCGGTGCACTGCGCCGATTGAAATCCATCGCCAATTGACGGAAGTTTATGGTGAGTCGTGCATGGATGTCAAAAATATTCGTAAGTAGCGTAGAGAGTTTGCGGCTGGTCGGTCCCAAATTCACGACGAACTAAGGAGCGGGAGACCGTCAGTTTCTGAGGAGACAGTGTTGAAGGTTGAGCAAAACATGCGTGAAGATCGGCAGATCACCCTGGATGATCTCTGCACGTTGGTTTCTGAGGTTTCCCGAAGCACTGCTCACAGGATTTTAACGGAAACATTGAACTACCGGAAGGTGTGCACAAGATGGGTGCCACGCATGCTGACTGGGGACCACATGCGGCAACGAGTTGACGCTTCCCACGAATTTCTGCACCGCCTTGCAGCCGAACAGGACAACTTTCTGGACTCAATTGTCACGGGTGACGAAACCTGGGCGTACCACTTGACACCTGAGACCAAGCAACAATCACGCCAGTGGCGACATCCTTCTTCGCTAAAGCCGCGGAAATTGGTTCAATAGGCTCTGAGCACTATGGGACTCAACTTCTGACGTCATTAGTCCCCTAGAACTTAGAACTAGTTAAACCTAACTAACCTAAGGACATCACACACATCCATGCCCGAGGCAGGATTCGAACCTGCGACCGTAGCGGTCTCGCGGTTCCAGACTGCAGCGCCTGGAACCGCACGGCCACTTCGGCCGGCGCCGCGGAAATTCAAACAAACACAGTCTGCCGGTAAAATCATGACAACCGTTTTTTGGGATTGGAAAGGGGTATTGTTGGTTGCCTTTATGCCCACTAGGACCACAATTAACGCTGACAGGTACTGTGAGACTCTGAAAAAACTCAAACGGGCAATTCAGAACTGGAGAAGAGGAATATTGACCAAGGGCGTACACATTCTTCATGACAACGCTCGCCCACACATCGCTCGGCAAACCGTTGCTCTCCTGCAACAGTTTCATTGGAACAAGATCACCCACCCACCCTATAATCTGCGCCCAGTGACTAGCACCTGTTCCCTAGGTTAAAAGAACATTTTGCCGGAAAGCGATTCAGCTCCGACGACGAGGTGAAAGAAGAGGTTCATAACTTTCTGAACAGCATGGCTGCGAGCTGGTATGACATGGGCATACAAAAACTGCCACAACGTCTACAAAAATGCATCGACAGAAATGTCGAAAAATAACTAAATGTTCAAGCTGTAAACTGATGTAAGCCATTGTAGAAATAAACAGGCCTATGTACTTATAAAAAAAATAGGAGACCTTACTTTTGGGATTACCCTCGTCCTAACGAAAAGAGGAGGTTTCAAAGTCTTTGGCGGGCGGCGGCGAGCGGGCGGTTATGGTAACAGATGCGGTTAGTTGAGTTGGCGCCGCAAGAGGGCTGTTATTCCGTATCACTGTGAATTGTGAGTGAGATGGCGACTGTGGAGCACAAAGTTCTCTGCGTTTTTGAGTTCGCGAAAAGTTAGGCGAAAATTGCAGTGTAGCGAGCATTTCCTACCAAATTCTGTATTCAACTACCAACTTACAAAAGCATTTGCGGTTGGTTTAAGCAATTTAAACAGATTGGGAGTGTATGCAAAGGGAAAAGCACAGGCCCGCATTTGTCAGAGAATTCAAGAAATTTTTGTGCACAGTCCCAGCAAGTCTACCAATAGAGCCAGTCGAGAACTGTATGGAAAGTTCTGAGACGGCGTTTGCTGTACAAGCCCTACTGAGTACAACATGTGCAGGCTCTCAACCCCAATGACAAAGAGAAGCGTCTCGCATTTTGTGGTTAAGTGCTAGCAAAGGTGGAGAACGACGCATTTCTGCAGCGTGTGATTTTTAGCGATGAAGCGACGTTCCACCTTAAGGGAAAAGTCAACAGACGCAATGTTCGTGTATCGGAATTGTTAAGGCTTTCGTGGCCACTTGTTGACAAACTGCCTATTGGCACCTGTCTCGGGTTCTTCGGCCGACGTTCATCTAATGATTTTACTGACGTTTCGCCAGCACGAGTGGCTGGCATTGTCAAAGCTTCACCCTCCATTGCCAGTTCACCATCGCCAATGGAGGGTGAAGTTTTGACAAAGCCAGCCACTCGTGCTGGTGAAACGTCAGTAAAATCATTAGATGAACGTCGGCCGAAGAACGCGAGACAGGAACCAATAGGCAGTTTGTTCGCGTATCGGGTTTGGAAAATCCACATTCACCATTGCAACACAAAAGAGATTCACCGAAGATCAACGTGTTCTGTGCTGTATCCCGTACAAAGGTTTACAGGTCATTTTTCTTTGCGGAAAGAGCTGTAACGGGAATCACGTACCTGGACATGTTGGAACAATGGCTGTTCCCTCAAGTTATGGAAGATTCCCAGGACTTCATTTTCCAACCGGATGGAGCTCCGCCCCGTTGGCACCATGATGTACGAGGCTTTTTGAATGACTCCCTCCCTCATCTCTGGATCGGTCGCAGGGGACTTGAGGACCTGGCTCTGCACTTCTGGCCACAGATATCTCCCGGTCTCACACCCTGCAACTATTTGCTATGGGGATATGTGAAGGAAGCTGCTTACATCCCGCCTCTACCAAGCACTCTGAACTATCTGCAGAACCGGATCACTCAGTAGCAGCAGATACGCTTCCGCGTGTGTGGGACGCGTTTGGCTGCTGTGTCGATGTTTGCTGTGTAGCCAACATTGGCCACATTGAACATTTATCACACATCTAATTATTAAATAATTATTAAAAACTAATTAATTGCAAATTATTACAAATTATTCAATTTATTAAACTGATATCAAACATTATGAAAAAACTATGAAAATTCCTCTTTTTATTGCTATAAAGCTCGTTCATTTTGGATTTGCACTTGAATAAATGCAAAGTTTTGAAAATTGGTCCATCATTTAGAATAACCCTGTAGTTTCAGTAGAATTAGGATTACCATAGCTCTACAGGGCACGTACCCAGATGCTGAATTACGAAATGCCTACCAAGTATCAGACATTATGAAACTTCCTGGCAGATTAAAACTGTGTGCCCGACCGAGACTCGAACTCGGGACCTTTGCCAGACATGTCCTTCCCTCAAAACCTTGGTGGAATTTGTATGTGCTGTCACGCCCGACATTGTTTCAGCACTACGCATCCCTTCCTACCTAAGAAAATTCGGGGACACAATGCAGTTATCTTTTTTCTTGACAGTCGCGTTGAATCGAAATGTGTACTTTATACCTCCAGGTTCGTTCTAGTAGCCCTGCAGAATGTCTCCAAAATGGGTTGTGTGAAATGAATGGAAGTAAATCGTACAATGCCGCTAGTTTCAGTGAAATACACAGGTGCGCAAAACTAACAACGAGAGATACTTTACACTGAAATGAATGCCCTAGCTGCATACAGCCGTTGATATAAGTCAACGGGGACAGTTGAAAATGTGTGACCCGATCAGGACTTGAACCTGGGATCTCCTGCTTACATGGCAGATGCTCTATCCATCTTAGCCCCCGAGGACACAGAGGATAGTGCGACTGCAGGGACTTATCTCTGGCACGCCTCCCGTGAGACCCACATTCGCAACTTATTGTCCCGCACTATATTCATAGTGCCCCTGCCCATTATACTCATTCCTCGTGACTTTACTGCCGATTCCCGTAAGAGTTCTGGCACTGTTTATGCATTTGCACAGAAGAAGATGGTCAAATGGCCTGTGAGCCTTAACTATATATATAAAGATGGTACCTGTTCTTTCGAACATGTCCGAAAGAACAGGTACCATCTTCATATATATACACTCCTGGAAATTGAAATAAGAACACCGTGAATTCATTGTCCCAGGAAGGGGAAACTTTATTGACACATTCCTGGGGTCAGATACATTACATGATCACACTGACAGAACCACAGGCACATAGACACAGGCAACAGAGCATGCACAATGTCGGCACTAGTACAGTGTATATCCACCTTTCGCAGCAATGCAGGCTGCTATTCTCCCATGGAGACGATCGTAGAGATGCTGGATGTAGTCCTGTGGAACGGCTTGCCATGCCATTTCCACCTGGCGCCTCAGTTGGACCAGCTTTCGTGCTGGACGTGTAGACCGCGTGAGACGACGCTTCATCCAGTCCCAAACATGCTCAATGGGGGACAGATCCGGAGATCTTGCTGGCCAGGGTAGTTGACTTACACCTTCTAGAGCACGTTGGGTGGCACGGGATACATGCGGACGTGCATTGTCCTGTTGGAACAGCAAGTTCCCTTGCCGGTCTAGGAATGGTAGAACGATGGGTTCGATGACGGTTTGGATGTACCGTGCACTATTCAGTGTCCCCTCGACGATCACCAGTGGTGTACGGCCAGTGTAGGAGATCGCTCCCCACACCATGATGCCGGGTGTTGGCCCTGTGTGCCTCGGTCGTATGCAGTCCTGATTGTGGCGCTCACCTGCACGGCGCCAAACACGCATACGACCATCATTGGCACCAAGGCAGAAGCGACTCTCATCGCTGAAGACGACACGTCTCCATTCGTCCCTCCATTCACGCCTGTCGCGACACCACTGGAGGCGGGCTGCACGATGTTGGGGCGTGAGCGGAAGACGGCCTAACGGTGTGCGGGACCGTAGCCCAGCTTCATGGAGACGGTTGCGAATGGTCCTCGCCGATACCCCAGGAGCAACAGTGTCCCTAATTTGCTGGGAAGTGGCGGTGCGGTCCCCTACGGCACTGCGTAGGATCCTACGGTCTTGGCGTGCATCCGTGCGTCGCTGCGGTCCGGTCCCAGGTCGACGGGCACGTGCACCTTCCGCCGACCACTGGCGACAACATCGATGTACTGTGGAGACCTCACGCCCCACGTGTTGAGCAATTCGGCGGTACGTCCACCCGGCCTCCCGCATGCCCACTATACGTCCTCGCTCAAAGTCCGTCAACTGCACATACGGTTCACGTCCACGCTGTCGCGGCATGCTACCAGTGTTAAAGACTGCGATGGAGCTCCGTATGCCACGGCAAACTGGCTGACACTGACAGCGGCGGTGCACAAATGCTGCGCAGCTAGCGCCATTCGACGGCCAACACCGCGGTTCCTGGTATGTCCGCTGTGCCGTGCGTGTGATCATTGCTTGTACAGCCCTCTCGCAGTGTCCGGAGCAAGTGTGGTGGGTCTGACACACCGGTGTCAATGTGTTCTTTTTTCCATTTCCAGGAGTGTAGTTAAAGCTCACCATTTGACTATCTCCTTCTGTGCAGACGCACAGATTCGGACATGTCCAAAAGAACAGGTACCATCTTCATATATATAGTTAAGGCTCACTGGCCATTTGACCATCTTCCTATGTGCAGATGCACAAATTCTGACACATCCGAAAGAACAGGAACCATCTTCATACAGAAAGTTACTTTCTCGTTATCTGTCATTGCCAAGTAGCACATTTCTATGAAAACTGAACCATATACAGGAAGAACTGCTACAGTATGTACAGAAGGTAAGCGAAGTGAATACACAGTTTGAAGAACGGAAATGACACATTTACTGAAAGACAATAATTACTGTACTCTGACGTCACTACGATATATGATTGTTCCCTAGACATCACAAAAGTCGGACAGGATTCTTAATAGCGTGCGTGGTCACTATGGATGGCAATGCGTGTCCTGGAACGTGAGCGATGTTGGGCACGAGGTTGGTAAGTATTTGTTGTGGTAGGCCGGTCCATTCTTCCTCCAGCGCAGTTGATAACCACTGGATAATCGCGTGGAGGCGCCGCAGTACGTCTCCCTGACACATTCCACACGTGCTCGGCGGGGTTTAAGTCGGGGGAATGTCCTGCCAGTCCATTCGAGGAAATCCTCTCGTTCCAAGAGCTGCTTCACCTGCACAGTTGCGACGACGTTTCTCGGCGCATTACGTGTATCCATTTCCCGCCATATGACTGTACGTCCAGCGTTATGTAACATGACCGTTTTGGTGGATCAGATGTTATGATATGGTAAGGCATAATGTTGCATGCCCCCTCCCCCACCCCCTCCCTTCCCCCATGAACCATACACACTGCTGTTGATGGGGTGGCTTGTGTGCCTCACCTATATGGGTGCAACCATATCGGACGGGTATCTGTTGAGAGGCAAGACAAGCGTGTGGTTCCTGAAGAGCGGCAGCAGCCTTTTCAATATTTGCAGGGGGCAACAATCTGGATGATTGACTGATCTGGCCTTGCAACAGGAACTAAAACAGCCTTGCTGTGCTGGTACTGCGAGCGAGCGAATGCAAGGGGAAACTACAGCAGTAGTTTTTTCTGAGGGCGTGTCGGTTAAATAATGATGGAATGGTCTTGGGTAAAATATTTCGCAGGCAAAATAGCCCCCCGTTCGGATCTACGGACGGCGACTGCTCAGGGGTATGTCATCCTCAGGAGAAACGAAACAGGAGTTCTACAGATCTGAGCGTGGAATGTCAGATCCCTTAATCGTGCAGGTACGTTAGAAAATTTAAAAAAGTCAATGAATAGGTTGATGTTAGATATAGAGGGGATTAGTGAAGTTCGGTGGCAGGAGGAAAAACGGCTTCTGGTTAAATGAATACAGGGTTTTAAATACTGTATCAGATAAGGGCAATGCAGGAGTAAGTTCAATAATGTATAAGAAAACAGGAATGCGGGTGAGCTACGAAGGACAGCATAGTGAACGCGCTATCGTGCCAAGAGACATGAAGCCCACATCCACCACAGTAGTACAAGTTTATATGCCAACTAGCTCCGCAGATCAAGAAGAGATTCAGTAAATATATGATGAGATAAAAGAAATTATTCAGACAGTTAAAAGGGACAAAAATTTAATTCCGAAGTGGGACTGGAATTCGATAGCACGAAACGGAAGAAAAGGAAAAGTAGTAGGTGAATATCGACTGGAAGAAAGAAATGAAAGAGGAAACCGTCTGGTAGAGTGTTGGGCAGAGCATAATTTAATCATCGCTCGCATTTGGTTTAAGAATCATGAAAGAAGGTTGGATATGTGGAAGAAACGTGGAGACTTCGGAACGTTTCAGATTAACAACATAATGGTAAAACAGAAAGTTCGAAACCAGATTTTAAATTGCAAGACATTTCCAGTGGCAAATGTGGACTCTGACCACAACTTATTGACTATGAACTGTAGATTCAAACGAAGAAGTAGCAAAAAGGTACGAAGTTAAGGAGATGAGACCTGGATAAGTTAAAAGAACCAGAGGTTGTTGAGAGTTTCAGAGAGAGCATTAGGCAACGATTGACTAATGGGGGGGGGGGGGGGGGGCAGCGGAAGGTACAAGTTCTAGTATAAGCCCTTCGATAACACAACACATACTGAATTTAATTGATGAAACAAGAGAATATAACAATGCATTAAATGAGATTGACATGAAGTGCGAAACGGCTAAGCATAAATGGCTAGAGGACAAATGTAAAGATGTAGAAGCGTATATCACTAGGGGAAGGATAGATACCACCTACAGGAAAATTAAAGAGACCTTTATGAGAAAAGAGAGGCAGCTGTATTAATAACAAGAGCTCAGATGCAAAACCATTCCTAAGCAACAAAGAGAAAGCTGGAAGGCGAACGAAGAATATAGAGGGTCAATACAAGGGAGATGAACTCTCAGGTACTATCATACTCGTAGAAATGGAAGAGGACGTAGACGAAGATGAGACGGGAGGTACGATATTGCGAGAAGAATTTGATAGAGCATTGAAAGACCTAAATCGAAACAAGGCCACGGGATTAGACGATATTCCATCAGAACTGCTGATAGCCTTGGGTGAGCAAGCCACGACAAAACTCTTTCATCTGGTATGTATGAGACAGGCGAAATATTCCGATACTTCAAGAGTAATATAATAACTATAATGCCAAAGAAAACAAGGGTTTACGGGAGTAAATATTACCGAACTATCAGTTCAATAAGTTACTAACATGAATTCCATACAGAAGAACGACAGAACTGATAGAAGCCGACTTCGAGAAAGAGCAGTTTGGATTCCGGAGAAATGTAGGCACACATGATGCAGTTCCGACTCTACGACTTCTCTTACAAGATAAGTTAAGAAAAGGCAAACGTTTATAGCATTTGTAGACTTAGAGGAAGATTTTGGCAACGTTGACTGGATCACTCTCTTTTAAATTCTGTTGTTAGGAGCGGTAAAATGCAGGGAGCGAAAGGCTATTTGCAAATTGTACAGAAAAACTAAAGAGCGGTTAAAAGAGTCGAGGGGCATGAAAGAGAAGCAGTGGTTGAGAAGGGATTGGACAGGGTCGTATCCTATCCCCAATGTTATTCAGTCTGTGCTTTGAGCAAGCAGAAACCAAAGATAAATTTAGAGAAGGAACTGAAGTTTATGGAGAAGAAATAAAAACTTTGAGGTTTGCTGTTGACATCGCACATCTGTCAGAGACAGAATAGGACTTGGAAGAGCAGTTTAACAGAACGGAGAATATTTTGAAAGGTGGATACAAGATGGACAACAACAAAATGGAAAACGAGGATAATAGAATGTAGTCAGGTGATGCTGAAGGAATTAGATTATGAAACGAGACACTTAAAGTAGTAGACGAGTTTTGCTGTTTGGTCAGTAAAATAACTGATGATGGCCGAAGAAGAGAGGATGTAAAATGTAGACTGGAATGACAAATAAGCGTTTCGTAACAGGAGAAATTTGTTAATATCGAATATAGATGTAAGTGTTAGGAAGTCTTTAATGTAGTATTTGTATGGAGTGCAGCCATGTGTGGAATTGAAACATGGACAATAAGTAGTTTAGACAAGAAGAGAATAAATGTAGTGCTGCTGTGGAATGCTGAAGATTAAATGTGGCGATCGTGTAACTAATGAGAAGTTTCTGATCAGAACTGAGAAGAAAAGAAATTTGTGGGACAATCTGACTAGCAGAAGGGATCGTTTGATAGGACACATTCTGGGACATAAATATACCACCAATTAAGTATTGGAGGGAATTGTGGGGAATAAAAATCGTAGAGGAAGACCAAGAGATGAATACTGTAAGCAGATTCAGAAGAATGTAAGGTGCTGTAGTTATTCGGAATAGCAAGGAGAGCTGCGTCAAGACAGTCTTCGGACTGAAGACCATAACAACACTGTTGCATGAGCCTACTGACTTGCATATCTTTGAACATGGTTCACTCACAGGTCGACGTTATTGTGGCACCGTACTCCTTCCCCATCTCCGCCTTTTTTGATTCTCAGTTTGGGGGAGATCCGGCGGCCCTGCTAGCCAAGGTAATATTTGGGAAGCACGAAGACAAGTAGTAGAAACTCTCGCCTTGTGCGGGTGGATATTATCTTGCGGAAATGTATGAGAGGGCACAAAAAAAAAACGGAATACATTTACGTGGTCGCTAGTCATGTGTAGCGCAACTCATTGCCAGTTCAATGCTGCCTGTATTGGGGACCTGTGCGCTGTTTTGTTCTTATTTCGTTTTTTACTATGACATGTTTAAGTGAACAACGTGCAGCTGTGAAATTTTGTTTTCTACTCGGTAAAAATGCTGCTGAAACTGTTTTAATGTTGAAAACAAAAGACTCTGAGCACTGTGGGACTTAACTTCTCAGGTCATCAGTCCCCTAGAACTTAGAACTACTGAAACCTAACTAAACTAAGGACATCACACACATCCATGACCGAGGCAGGATTCGAACCTGTGACCGAAGCGGTCGCGCGGTTCCAGACTGTAGCGCCTAGAACCTCTCGGCCACTCCGGCCGGCTGTTGAAAACAGCTTACCAAGATGACGCTATGGGAAAAAACTCAAGTGTACGAATGGTTTGATCGATTTCAGACTGGCGACATGTCGACTGATGACAAACCTCATTCTGGATGTCCATCAGCTGCCCGAATCGACGAAAATATTGAGGAAAAAAAAAAGAGAGCTTGTGCTCATAGACCGTCGACAGACAATTGATCAAATGAGATTAGTGGGTCATCTTGGAGCTCTGCTCAGCGAATTTTGACGGAAGAGTTGGGAATGAAAAGGGTTGTTGCCAGGTTTATTCCTCGGGTTCTGACTGACAATCAAAAGGAATGTCGAGTTGACACATGTAGTGCTATGAAACGACAGCTTGAAACTGATCCAGATTTTCTGTCTTGTGATGAATCATGATGCATTGATTATGACCCAGGAACAAAGCAACAGTCAAGCCGATGGAAGACGTCATCGTCACCCCGTCCAAACAAAGTCTACAAGTCAAATCAAACATCAAAACAACGCTGATTTGCTTTTTTTATGCCAAGGGCATAGTTTATTTAGAGTTTGTTCCTCCAGGTCAGACCGTCAGTCAAACTTTCTATTTGGATGTTTCAAGAAGATTGCGCAACAGTGGTCGTCAAAAAACACTCGATTTGTGGCGGACGGGAGACATGTTCTTCCATCACGACAACGCACCTGCACACACAGCCATTCTGTTTGACAGTTTTTTGCTAAAATTGGCGTGGTTCCCCTGCACCATGCACGTTACTCGCCTGACTGGGGTCCCATGCATGAGAAGGGCACGAAAGGACACCGATTTGACAACACTATAGAATTAAAAAAACATGTGGGAGGGATTGTCAGCCATTTCTGATGATGACTACAGAAAATGTTTCCAACAATGGAAGCACCGGTGGGACAAAGGTATTAGTTTTAATTGAGAGTATTTTGAAGGGGATAAATTTGTTGTGTAAACAACTTGAAAATATATACCTTTTAAAAAATTATTCCTTTTCTTTTTGTTACCCCATTGTAAGCCCATGATGGCTTGCAATGAAAGACAAGAAAACGGGCCGTAGAGTATCGTCGGCGTGATATAAGGGTGCCGCGGATGGCAACCAAAGGGGTCCTACTATGAAATGACGGGGCATTCCAGACCATCACTCCCGGTTGTCGAGCCGTATGGCGCGCGGCAGTCAGGTTGGCCAGCAGAATCGCCGGATCTCAGACCAGCTGAGGAAGTTTGGAGCATTATGGGCAGGGCTCTCCAAACTGCTAGGGATTTTGACGATCTAACGCGCCAACTGGACACAATTTGGCACGATATCAATCAGGAGGACATGCATCAACTCTGTCACTCAGTGCCAAACCGAATAACTGCTTACAGAAGGGCCAGACGTGGACCAACGTGGTATTGACTTACTCCATTTGTGAAGCTCTTCTTCTTGAATAACTCACCCAGTTTTTCTGGAATTGTAATCGTTTGTTTGTCTATACATATACATCACATCTACCGATTTCCGTCCTATTCAGTTAATTCCATCGTGGTGCGTACTTTTTTGTTCTTTTTAAAGAGTGTTTGAAGATATTTAAATGTAGTCTTAATGTCAACTTAATATGTCCTCTTCTTCGTAATGATCACACTTAAGTGGATATAATTTAGAATTATTTTGCTTGTGTTTGTGTAGACATGCAGACAAAGTTCTGAACGAACAAACAACCTTAAAAAGTAAAAATTAAACTGACAAGTTTATTGAAATCATAGAACACGATAACGCATAAAATAAATTTACAGGCGACGACAACACCAACGAACATTAGCAAAGAATTTACTACTGCCACAAACAACTCCATAGATGAATAAGCCAATTATGTAACCATACAACGTCGTTGACCTTGCTGTCAATTGTAGCTGTTAAATTTGCGTAAAATTTTGAATAGATCTTAACGAATATCGCTCAGCAAAAAATTCCACTGCTGAGACATTGCATATCTACAACTTCGTCAAAGATAAATCTACTATACTTAACAGTACAAGGTATTAGACAACTACAGCATTGACGAGGTGTTGTGAAAATAAGCACCACGACAGATATATACAAAACTTTTGTTTGGACACAGATATATGCACTAACAATTCCACATGTTTGCAGATAGCTTCATAACGGCCATGGAGCCGAAATAAGCTTATAGCACCATAAAATATCATAGAAATAAAAATTCTTTGAATAAAGCAGCGTTTTGCCTTACAAAACATATAATAACCTTAAAAAATTAACAGTTATGGCGATTACTTTTGAAATAATAAACAGTTTACTTACTTTTCCCCCATCTGTCGGCGTTTCAGCTGACCACATGTTACGTATTAAAGTATCCGATGCTTGGCCTATTTCGTTACAACGTGATGAGAAGCTGTCCTCGACCCTGTGGTTGGACTGAACAGCGCATTGCTTTACTTGGCATGGTCTGTAACGTTCCTTCACGCATCAGTGTCTTGAGATTCTGTGTCCTCGAGACAACTCTGAATCGCGGTGGCGGCCACAATCCGCACAAACTGCGGTGTGCGCAACGAAAAATATTGGCTCCCCGCTTACATCTGGCATTTCGAGTGGAGCCAATATTTTTCTTAACTTATGGTCAGTTTTGAGCCTGATGTCCTGCAATATACACTCCTGGAAATTGAAATAAGAACACCGTCAATTCATTGTCCCAGGAAGGGGAAACTTTATTGACACATTCCTGGGGTCAGATACATCACATGATCACACTGACAGAACCACAGGCACATAGACACAGGCAACAGAGCATGCACAATGTCGGCACTAGTACAGTGTATATCCACCTTTCGCAGCAATGCAGGCTGCTATTCTCCCATGGAGACGATCGTAGAGATGCTGGATGTAGTCCTGTGGAACGGCTTGCCATGCCATTTCCACCTGGCGCCTCAGTTGGACCAGCGTTCGTGCTGGACGTGCAGACCGCGTGAGACGACGCTTCATCCAGTCCCAAACATGCTCAATGGGGGGCAGATCCGGAGATCTTGCTGGCCAGGGTAGTTGACTTACACCTTCTAGAGCACGTTGGGTGGCACGGGATACATGCGGACGTGCATTGTCCTGTTGGAACAGCAAGTTCCCTTGCCTGTCTAGGAATGGTAGAACGATGGGTTCGATGACGGTTTGGATGTACCGTGCACTATTCAGTGTCCCCTCGACGATCACCAGTGGTGTACGGCCAGTGTAGGAGATCGCTCCCCACACCATGATGCCGGGTGTTGGCCCTGTGTGCCTCGGTCGTATGCAGTCCTGATTGTGGCGCTCACCTGCACGGCGCCAAACACGCATACGACCATCATTGGCACCAAGGCAGAAACGACGCTCATCGCTGAAGACGACACGTCTCCATTCGTCCCTCCATTCACGCCTGTCACGACACCACTGGAGGCGGGCTGCACGATGTTGGGGCGTGAGCGGAAGACGGCCTAACGGTGTGCGGGACCGTAGCCCAGCTTCATGGAGACGGTTGCGAATGGTCCTCGCCGATACCCCAGGAGCAACAGTGTCCCTAATTTGCTGGGAAGTGGCGGTGCGGTCCACTACGGCACTGCGTAGGATCCTACGGTCTTGGCGTGCATCCGTGCGTCGCTGCAGTCCGGTCCCAGGTCGACGGGCACGTGCACCTTCCGCCGACCACTGGCGACAACATCGATGTACTGTGGAGACCTCACGCCCCACGTGTTGAGCAATTCGGCGGTACGTCCACCCGGCCTCCCGCATGCCCACTATACGCCCTCGCTCAAAGTCCGTCAACTGCACATACGGTTCACGTCCACGCTGTCGCGGCATGCTACCAGTGTTAAAGACTGCGATGGAGCTCCGTATGCCACGGCAAACTGGCTGACACTGACGGCGGCGGTGCACAAATGCTGCGCAGCTAGCGCCATTCGACGGCCAACACCGCGGTTCCTGGTGTGTCCGTTGTGCCGTGCGTGTGATCATTGCTTGTACAGCCCTCTCGCAGTGTCCGGAGCAAGTATGGTGGGTCTGACACACCGGTGTCAATGTGTTCTTTTTTCCATTTCCAGGAGTGTATGTTAATGACGTAAACTCATTCACTTGAAACTCGCATGAAAGACCGAAACCTAGTTCCTAATTAAATAAGCAACAATACAAATGGCGGTGTGTTCGTTTAAAAATTTCCATTTCTGTTCTTCTGTATATTATTCTTGTCAGCAACGTGGATGCAAGAGCCGTTAAGCCGATTGTGCGACAGATCACGCACCTATCTGCACTCGAAATTACTTCGATGATATTTTTCCAGAAGTCTGATGGAATGTTTCCAGGCATATGCGTTCTACAAATCACCTTGAATAGTCGTTCCGAAGGAATGTTATCTATCTTTGCCTCCCTCCTTATTTGATCGCAAGTATTCCAAAGCTCTTTAATTCTGACTCTAATACAGCATCCGTTATGTCTTCCTTGTTGAAACCCTTTTCTTCTTCTGGTACGTCGTCAGACAATTCCTTCCCCTCGTCGGCGCGTTTTATAGTGGAATTTCTCTCCCGTTCTTATTGTTTACGCTTTGATTTTAATTTCCCCGAAAGTTATTTTGACTTTTCTGTGTACTGAATCAGTCAATCCGACGACTATTTATTTATTTATTATTTATTTCGTCACACTTTTGCTGCAGCCATTTCCTCGTGGTTTCCCTGCACTTCCTATTTATTTCATTCCTAAGTGATCTGCGTTTCTGTACTGTTGTGCTATGCCGAAAATTTTTGTATTTCCTTCATACGTCGATAAACCGAAATATTTTTTTTCTCTTTCCAAGGTTTCTCCGCATTTATCTTCCTTGTACGAATAGTTTGCTGTCTAACTTCTCTGATTGCCATTTTTAGAGACGTTCATTCCTCTAAAAATTGAACTGCCTGCTGTGGTATTCATTGTCTGGAACCTTAGAGAACTTCAGACGCATCTCGTTATTCCTCTGTGCTGCAGTGCCCACTTAACTGCGCACTGATTTTTCTGGAGGATTCTCTTAAACTTCAACCTACTCTTCTTCATTACTGAATTGTGATCTGAGTCTATATCTACTCCAGCGTAAGTCTAACAATCCAGCATCTGATTTCAGCAATTCTGTCTGATCGTCATGTTAATCTAGCTGTAATCTTCCAGTGTCTCCAGGCTTTCCCGAGTATATCTCCTCCTCTTTCGATTTTTAACACTATATTCACTATTAGTAGCTGAACTTTATTGCAGAACTATTTTTTCCTCTACGTCTCTCTCATACTTATTACCGAGGTCATGTTTCCGTGTAACTCTGTCTGACTATGGCGTTCCAATCACCCATGATCATTAGATTTTCGCATCTGCTTACGTAACGAATTACCTGTTTAATACCAAACAGTATATTACACCTATTTCCACGATAAGGTTCATGAAAAACCTGAATGCATTCGTCGTCCTACGAACTATCATACGTCGGTGTTGCTCTGGCCTCCAATAGCCCCTGCTTTAACTCACAGGGATATGTCAAAGTTGTGTGTGTGTGTTTTGTGGTCTTCAGTCCAGAGACTGGTTTGATGCTGTTCTCCATGCTGCTGTATCCTGTGCAAGCCTCTTCATCTCCGATAATTACTTCAATAGTTTCTATTCTCTTCTTGTCTACAGTATTTACCGTCCATGTTTCACTTCCATTCATGGCTACACTCCATACAAATACTTTCAGAAAAGACTTCCTGACACTTAAATCTACATTCGATTTTAACAAATTTCTCTCCTTCAGAAACGCTTTCCTTGCCATAGCCAGTCTACATTTTATATCCTCTCTATTTCGACCATCATCAGTTATTTTGATCCCCATGTAGCAAAACTCATTAACTACTGTAAGTGTCTCATTTCCTAATCTATTTCCCTCAGCATCACCTGATTTAATCGTACTACATTTCATCATCCTCGTTTTGCTTTTGTTGATGTTCATCTTATATCCTCATTTCAAGACACTGTCCATTCCGTTCAGCTGCTCTTCCAGCTTCTTTGCTGTCTCTGACAGAATTACAATGTCGTCCGAAAATCTCAATTTTTTTTCTATTCCAAATTTTTCTTTTGTTTCCCTTACTGTTTGCTTAATATATATAAATATATATAAATATATATATATATATATATATATATATATATATATATATATATATATATATATATATATATATCTTAATCACAACAACTAGGCAGTTTGAGAAACAGCATCCTTCATGTCATATAACTGATAAGCTGGAGATATGGTGGAATGGGTGTGGGTCTACCCTAGAGACGCCTGCAACATCCATTGTCTTCATAAGCAACGTTCCTAACATGCAAACTGCGTTTCTACACTGTAACTAGAGTCCATGGACAACAGAGTTATGAAGGTCGTGTTGTAACGTTTCCCATCTCAAAAATGAGTAGAAATTCTTGTCGTGATTACATCTAACACATTAACTTTTCAAGTTGTATTTTGTGGAAGGTTGCATGTGGGCGGTTACGTTGAATGAGCCATAAAGGTAAATCTAGCAAATTAGACCTCATTCTTCTCTAGATAATTAAAAATGGCTCTGAGCACTATGGGACTCAACTGCTGTGGTCATCAGTCCCCTAGAACTTAGAACTACTTAAACCTAACTAACCTAAGGACATCACACACATCCATGCCCGAGGCAGGATTCGAACCTGCGATCGTAGCAGTCGCACGGTTCCGGACTGCGCGCCTAGAACCGCGAGACCACCGCCGCCGGCTCTAGATAATTAGGTGGAGGCTTGGATACCTCATATCTTCTAAAGCTGTCTCGATGTCGCCATTGAATTTCTTCTACTTAGGCCACGATTCCTACCATGCGATTTAAAGACAGTGAATTTTGAAATGGTTTCCGATGATCCTACCACAATGTCACAAGACAGTCTCGATGCATGGGTTACCTCATTTATTAATATAAATCAAAATGTGGATAAGGTGTTTTGACAATCAGCCCTATATGGGAGCCAGTCTGATTACAACCCTTACAGCACCATAACATTCACAAAATAACGCACTTTTTCCATGTTTCTTCGGTTCAAATTGTTGCACTACCCACAATATAACAGTTTATTTTTAAAGTCAAATGGATCACTCATGATCTCTTCATGTTCACATTCGGGATGGCAGTTCTAGTCTGGGGTGGTCTACCCAGCCTGAGCGCACAGGGCTCACTTTCGTGATCGGTCGTTTAAGTCCGTCATTCAATCGAAACATTAAATATTTCTGTCAATCTATACAGGTCGATTCTTAATAACTGAAACTGTTCTTACGAAGATATCAGGGTGGGTAAAGTCTTCAGCATTGTCAGGATGGTTTCTTAATCATTTAAGGATTAAATATTAATACAGGGTGACCCAGAAAAACGGGAACATTTCCACAATCCATTAAAACTGGAAGTGATGAAGGAAAGAAATTGCATTCATAGTAACTGAAACCTCATAACTTTGCCATTTACGAAACATTGATGGCATTTACCATTTTTTTAAAAATTACGTCTTTAGATGGCGTCCTCCTGTACTAATACATTCCTGAAATTTGCTGTTGAGATTCCTCATTGACCGCTGCAACATCTCAGCTGAGATACTGTGAACTGCATCCCGAATTCTCTGTTTTAACTCATCCAGTGTTCTTGGTCGAGTCGTGTAGACTTTGCTCTTGAGGTAGCCCCACAAGAAAAAATCACAAACGGATAAATCTGGCGATCTAGGTGCCAGGGAATGTTACCGAATCGTCAGATCACACGGTTGCCAAACAATTCTCGTACATGTGCCGTTATGACTGCCGTGCTGTGTGTGATGTCGCTCCGTCCTGTTGAAACCAGGCTTCTTGAACGTTTGGAAAGTTGTTCAGTGCAGGTGCAACGAAAGTTGGTAACATCTCCAAGTAACGATCGGCCTTGACAGTTACTGTGTTTCCCTGTTCATTTGCGAAAAAACAACACGCCATACTGCCACTTTACTAGCTCGTAAAGGGCGCTCATGAACGCCATTAGGATTTGTGTTTGCCCAGTAACGGTAGATCCGTTTATTCACATAATCTGTGAGATGAAAATGTGCCTCATTTGACATCCACAACTTGTTTATAAATTCATCGTCATTGTTTATTTTTGTTATCATTTGTTGACAGAATCCTAATAGTAACCAGTAATGATTGTCCTTCAATTGTTGAACCATCTGTACTTTGCATAGATGAAATTTTAAATCAAGATGAATAATTCTGTGAACATTCTCCCGGGACATTCCAACCACTGCTCCTTGCTTACGAATTGAAGGCCGTGGGCTCCGTAAGGCAGATTCGCATACAGCATCAATGTTCCCTGGAGAATGTACACTTCTTTGATCGTCCTGTTGGTTTCTTCTTGAGGGCAGACCCAGTCTGTTCAAAGTTATTAATCCAACATTTTATCGCGTATTTCGACGGAACGGCATCATGACGTCCTAAATTATAAAAACGTTGAAACTCCCTCTACACCGCTACCAAACTATCATTGTTTTTATAAAACATTTTTATGGCTAACGCACGCTATTGTCCGTTCTACTGATCCATGATTACTGAAACGGCGGACTGTTTACTCGCTAACTGACACTAAACCGCAGTGCTGCTACCTCCCAATGCCTACCACTACTCATTTCAAACACTCTCGTGTCACCCTGTACTACAAATTATGCATTTGGCGCCAAATTTTGTACGGGACTCCCTGCTATCTGTCATACCTCAAGACCAACTCAGTCTATTCTCATCTGTTTCCCACACTCCCGGAATGACCATCCGTCACTTGTGATGTGGATAACTTATCTTTCCTACTGGTTCGTTTAGCTACAGCGGAACACACAGTTCTGTTGTTGTTGTTGTGGTCTTCAGTCCTGAGACTGGTTTGCTGCAGCTCTCCATGCTACTCTATCCTGTGCAAGCTTCTTCATCTCCCAGTACCTACTGCAGCCTGCATCCTTCTGAATCTGCTTAGTGTATTCATCTCTTGGTCTCCCTCTACGATTTTTACCCTCCACGCTGCCCTCCAATGCTAAACTGGTGGTCCCTTGATTCCTCAGAACATGTCCTACCAACCGATGTCTTCTTCTAGTCAAGTTGTGCCACAACCTTCTCTTCTCCCCAATCCTATTCAATACTTCCTCATTAGTTATGTAATCTACCCATCTAATCTTCAGCATTCTTCTGTAGCGCCACATTTCGAAAGCTTCTATTCTCTTCTTGTCCATACTATTTATCGTCCATGTTTCACTTACATACATGGCTACACTCCATATAAATACTTTCAGAAACGACTTCCTGACACTTAGACCTATACTCGATGTTAACAAATTTCTCTTCTTCAGAAATTCTTTCCTTGCCATTGCCAGTCTACATTTTATATCCTCTCTACTTCGACCATCATCAGTTATTTTGCTCCCCAAATAGCAAAACTCATTTACTACATTAAGTGTCTCATTTCCTAATCTAATTCCCTCAGCATCACCCGACTTAATTCGACTACATTCCATTATCCTTGTTTTGCTTTTGTTGATGTTCATCTGAAATCCTCCTTACAAGACACTGTCCATTCCGTTCAACTGCTCTTCCAAGTCCTTTGCTGTCTCTGACAGAATTACGTCATCGGCGAACCTCAACGTTTCTATTTCTTCTCCATTGATTTTAATACCTACTCCGAATTTTTCTTTTGTTTCCTTCACTGCTTGCTCAATATGGAGATTGAATAACATCGGGGAGAGGCTACAACCCTGTCTCACTCCCTTCCCAACCACTGCTTCCCTTTCATGTCCCTCGACTCTTATAACTGCCATCTGGTTTCTGTACAAATTGTACATAGCTTTTCGCTCCCTGTATTTTACCCCTGTCACCTTCAGAATTTGAAAGAGATTATTCCAGTCAACATTGTCAAAAGCTTTCTCTGAGTGTACAAATGCTAGAAAAGTAGGTTTGCCTTTCCTTAATCTAGCTTCTAAGATAAGTCGTAGGGTTGCCTCACGACTCCGATATTTCTACGGAATCCAAACTGATCTTCCCCGAGGTCGGCTTCTACTAGTTTTTCCATTCGTCTGTAAAGAATTCGCGTTCTATACGACATGAAAAATAATGACCCGCAGTGCGGCATAAACGAAAATTATGTCGGTGCTTTCTTTTCCAACAACCTCTTTGAATAACGCTGTACTTCGTTGTTTAGTTCCACCGTGGTTTCGACAGAGACTTACTATCCACATTTCGCTATTAACGCTCAGATTCGATGGAAGTATCCAAGAGGAATGTAACTCCTTCACGAAAGAATTGGCTTATCAAACAACCGACCGATTTTTGAGGATCACTCGTCAGACGGGGACTCTTAGATTCGAAGAAGAACAATGCATTTCGTAGTGGTTTATGAAGTGGGAAGGCATCAGCTGAGATGGTTATTAACCTCTAGTGACAGTCGCACGAATAGAGGCGCTTTTTCTGTTAAAATTCTGAGTGAAGAACCAAAATCACAAGACATTACCATGTAATAACACGGCGTGGAAAACTGTTAAAATTTGGAACAGCTTCCGGGCATCTCGGAATGGATAAATACAGCTCATGTATTGTTTTCAGGGGAATTTATACAATTCTTTTCGCAAATTGTGGCAAGTTCAGTAACGATAATGGAGGTGGATAGCGACCGTGCACCCTTCTCCCCGTAGTAGACCACAAAGCCTCAATATATTGAGAGCTGGCAACTGTAATGGCCATGGGCGATAGGACAATTCACTCACGTGCTCACAAAATCTGTCCCGGACGATGCGAGCTGAGTGAACAGTGTTACTTTCATCTTGGAACACAGCATCACCGTTGGCAAACATCATACCATGGGGTGGACATGATGAGCCAAAACTGTCACATGACCTTTGGCAGTAATAAGACACTGCACAGCAACCAAGCAGCACATGGAAACTGTCACCGAACGCACGACATGTCTCAGCCTTGGGACCTAAACACGGCCAGAAGTTGGAAACAGTGTGGAACAGGACTCTACATCTACATTTATACTCCGCAAGCCACCCAACGGTGTGTGGCGGAGGGCACTTTACGTGCCACTGTCATTACCTCCCTTTTCTGTTCCAGTCGCGTATGGTTCGCGGGAAGAACGACTGTCTGAAAGCCTCCGTGCGCGCTCGAATCTCTCTAATTTTACATTCGTGATCTCCTCGAGAGGTATAAGTAGGGGGAAGCAATATATTCGATACCTCATCCAGAAACGCACCCTCTCGAAACCTGGCGAACAAGCTACACCGCAATGCAGAGCGCCTCTCTTGCAGAGTCTGCCACTTGAGTTTGCTAAACATCTCCGTAACGCTATCACGGTTACCAAATAACCCTGTGACGAAACGCGCCGCTCTTCTTTGGATCTTCTCTATCTCCTCTGTCAACCCGACCTGGTACGGATCCCACACTGATGAGCAGTACTCAAGTATAGGTCGAACGAGTGTTTTGTAAGCCACCTCCTTTGTTGATGGACTACATTTTCTAAGGACTCTCCCAATGAATCTCAACCTGGTACCCGCCTTACCAACAGTTAATTTTATGTGATCATTCCAATTCAAATCGTTCCGCACGCATACTCCCAGATATTTTACAGAAGTAACTGCTACCAGTGTTTGTTCCGCTATCATATAATCATACAATAAAGGATCCTTCTTTCTATGTATTCCCAATACATTACATTTATCTATGTTAAGGGTCAGTTGCCACGCCCTGCATCAAGTGCCTATCCGCTGCAGATCTTCCTGCATTTCGTTACATTTTTCTAATGCTGCAACTTCTCTGTATACTACAGCATCATCCGCGAAAAGCCGTATGGAACTTCCGACACTATCTACTAGGTCATTTATATATATTGCGAAAAGCAATGGTCCCATAACACTCCCCGGTGGTACGCCAGAGGTTACCTTAACGTCTGTAGACGTCTCTCCATTAATAACAACATCCTGTGTTCTGTTTGCTAAAAACTCTTCAATCCAGCCACACAGCTGGTCTGATATTCCGTAGTCTCTTACATTGTTTATCAGGCGACAGTGCGGAACTGTATCGAACGCCTTCCGGAAGTCAAGGAAAATGGCATCTACCTGGGAGCCTGTATCTAATATTTTCTGGGTCTCATGAACAAATAAAGCGAGTTGGGTCTCACACGATCGCTGTTTCCGGAATCCATGTTGATTCCTACAGAGTAGATTCTGGATTTCCAAAAACGACATGATACGCGAGCAAAAAACATGTTCTAAAATTCTACAACAGATCGACGTCAGAGATATAGGTCTAATCCGACCAAGTGACATTCTTCCATTTGCCTATAGTCTGGGTACCATGGCTTCAGCACCACGTTTTCCTGTTACGGGT
Source organism: Schistocerca piceifrons (assembly GCF_021461385.2). NCBI lineage: Eukaryota > Metazoa > Arthropoda > Insecta > Orthoptera > Acrididae > Schistocerca > Schistocerca piceifrons. The sequence continues at coordinate 495,120,464 of NC_060142.1, read as the reverse complement.
ATTTGCGTCACTAATGAGTGGTTTTGGACTTCCAACTCCCCTGCTATCCCTTGCTTCTGGAGCTCCCTTCGTGTTGTTTTTGTGCTGACAGGGTTCGCAGGTGCGACATGTAGTTCTGTAGTGACTTTTGCAGCATCGTCTTCTTATTTTTCGTCACAATCTTGTTCGATGATCGTCCGTCACGATAATTCAACACACATTTTGGCCCGCGTTGTGTCTTAGCGGATGGCGTTTTTCCTCTTTCCCCATATGTTTCATAAATCTTCGACAATGTCCGTCATGTAGCAGTAGTATGTTACTCTGCATTACGGCAGGTCTTGTCATGGGTTAAGCCTCTTCCACTTTTGTCTGTCCATAGCCAGTCTTTTCATTTCTGAATATTTGTCTCCTTTGATATTGTCCAGAATTTGATATCTTCTTTGTCCTCTTCCCCTTTTTCCCTCCACCATTCCTTCTATTCCTTCCTTCAATAAACAGTCCCTCCTGAAACAATGTCCAACCCAGTTCCGTTTTCTCTTTCTGGTGACTTTCAGCATGTTTCTTTTTCTCCAACTCTTCTTAATACTTTTTCATTCCTTACTCGGTCTTCACATTTCACTTTTTCCATTCGTCTCCATATCCACACCTCTAGTGCCTCCAATCTTCTTTCATCTTCCTTCCTCAATGTCCAGGTCTCCGCACCATATATGGCTCTGAGCACTATGGGACTTAACTGCTGAGTCTCCCACACCCGGGTTCCTGGGTTCGATTCCCGGCGGGGTCAGGGATTTTCTCTGTCTCGTGATGACTGGGTGTTGTGTGATGTCCTTAGGTTAGTTAGGTTTAAGTAGTTCTAAGTTCTAGGGGACTGATGACCATAGATGTTAAGTCCCATAGTGCTCAGAGCCATTTTTAACTGCCGAGGTCATCAGTCCCCTATAACTTACAACAACTTAAACCTAACTAACCTAAGGACATCACATACATCCATGCCCGAGGCAGGATTCGAACCTGCGACCGTAGCGGTCGCGCGGTTCCAGACTGTAGCGCCTAGAACCGCTCGGCCACATAGGCCGGCCCGCACCATATACTGCAACGCTCCAGATGTAACATTTGGCAAGTCTTTTCCTCAGATCTTTGTATAGTGGTCCACAAAGTAATTTCTGTTACCTCTTGAATCCTTCTTTTGCCAGTGCAATTCTTTTCCTAATTTCTGTTGAGCAATACATATCATCCATTATTACACTTCCCAAGTAATTGAAGTTATTCACTTGCTCTATTTCGTCTCCCCCTATTTTCATACGGCATTTTCTCCCTTTTCCTCCAATTACCATGCTTTTCGTTTTCTTCTTGTTAATATTCATTTCAAAAAATGGTTCAGATGGCTCTGAGCACAATGGGACTTAACATCTGTGGTCATCAGTCCCCTAGAACTTAGAACTAAGTAAACCTAACTAACCTAAGGACATCACACACATCCATGCCCGAGGCAGGATTCGAACCTGCGACCGTAGCAGTCGCGCGGTTCCGGACTGAGCGCCTGATATATTCATTTCATATTCACGTCCGAAAGAACAGATGCCATCTTCATATCGTTTAAGGCTAACCGGCAGATGACCTCCTTCAGTGCGGATGCACACGATTTGCCTGAACTCTTACGGGACTCGATGGATTGTCTGCCGAGAGTAATGGGTATAATGGCAGGGGCACTACGAATGTAGTGTGTGGACTATAAGTTGAGAATGTGGGCCTCACTGAGAGCGTGCCGGCGATAAATCGCTGCAGTCGCACTATCGTCTGTGTCCTCGGTGGCTCAGGTGGATAGAGCGTCTGCCATGTACGCAGGAGATTCCGGGTTCGAGTCCCAGTCGGGGCACACATTTTCAACTGTCCCCGTTGATGTATATCAACGCCCGTCAGCAGCTAATGGTATTGATTGAATTGTAACTTCATTCCATCAGTTTTTCCCATCTGATACATTCAAAAGTCTTCTCAAGATCAATGAACACAACATGCACCTTCCTTTTCTTCTCCATGTATCTCTGCCCCATCACTCTCAGCAGTCCAATGGCATCTCTAGTTGCCACTCCTCGCCTGAAACCAAATTGTTCATCTCCTATTACGCAATTCAGCTTTCCATATGTCCGTCATGAGAAACCAAATATTTCTGTTTCCTTGTTACGGAAGCAGCGACAATACGAGCATCAACAATGTACTCACAACTACAGGGAACATTGTTCTGACCACGCATGAAACTTCCGATGTGTTGAGAACATTGCATAGGTTCCGGTCGCGGTCAAATACAATACCACAACGCACAGGATTGGCTAGCATCTGCATTTACGTTCAATCATGCATTTCTCGCGGTGTTTCTATATTTTTGTCGTGTCTCTGTATATCCTGCGAATGCCCGAGATAGTAAAAAGAAAAAAAAAAGTCTTTACACGGTACTCGCCGACATTGTTTCTTCGCATACAGCAATCAGGAATGCAATAGCAAAAGCCGAAAATAATACTGGTGCCAGAAATACCCTCTGCGACGCACTGTATGTTGATGTGCTGAGTACAGACATGCACGTGGGGGATTCTGGACTAAAAGATCACTCACGATATTACATGATGAAAGTAAGTACCTGGAGGGCGCTACCTACTCAGTATGATTCTCGGACCGACACCTCTTTGGAGTCGCACAGTAGGCGAAGCTGGCAGTCTCGCAGATGGCGCTGAGATCGCGCAGCGAGATCCCCCGCCTCTCAGGGGATTCCCCTGCAGGCAGCCAAATTAATGAGCCGCCCACCGCCCGCGAGTGCTGCCTCTGCAGAAAACTCGGTGCTTCTTTTCGGAACGCAGAATCGCAGTGCGGCTGTAACAGCGAACGAAAAACCTGATGTCCCCTGTGGTGCAATAATTCTGTTTGCATTCGACTTCCGAAGTCGCTGAATAATGATTCACGCTGTGATCTGCGTCAACGTTTGTCCCTAAATTTGCTAGTAAATTTTCTGTGAATTTACTGATTACATCCAGTAAAAAATAAAAATTTGCATGTTATATAATTCCAAAAACAAATGTTCTATTTTCGTAATACGTAACCTTTCCCTCATAATTTTGTATGAGGCCATCAGACAGGGGTATTGGACAGTTCAGAGAGAGAGAACACGCTTCGTTGCTAAATGAATCTGACCATGTTACGTAATACGAAACTGCATCTCTGGACGTAACAAATATTATAGTTCCTCTGATTTACGTGGAAGAATGTTGTTTTATAAGGATAACATTACATACCATTTTACTACGTTTGTTTCTATCTTTTATTGATCTCTTTCATGCTGTGACAGCTTCTGTAACTGTCCAAGTAACAGTAACCGACTGCTGCTGACTAACAATGACGATACTCTTTTTTCCACTGATTTCGTTTGTGATTACACTCAGCGTCTGTGACTAAACCGGATAACTATTCATTGTTGTCTACCAATCTATGGAAGACATCCTAACTTGTATTTCATCACATTAGCAAATTATCATATAATTTTGATGCGTCTCAGCTGCACGTAACCGTTCCATGGGAAACGCTAACGACTCCGTATTCGCATTATGACGCGTGAGCGCTAAGGCTTGGGCATTGTTGAACGTAAACAGTGTGACAATAACACTGCTGGAGGAAAAGATGTGCTCAGCTCCGAAAGTTCTATAGAACCAGCAGTGCGTCATCCCACTATAGATAGTATTAGGGCAACGTAGGTAAACTTCCTCCTTCTGGCCTTAGACGGCTCATTAGAATCCGACAGACCGCCGCGTCATCCTCTACCTATGACATCATCGGATGCGGGATGGAGGGGCACGTGGTCAGCATACCACTCTCCCGGCCATTGTCGGGTGTCTTGACCTTTGAACCGCTGGTCATCGATCGAGTAGCTGCTCATTTGGCCTCAGGAGGCTGAATGCAACCCGTAGCAGTGCTTTCACCAAGGAAAAATGCCTGGCACTATCGGGAAACGTCAGCTGCAGCTCACATAATTCGCTGTTATATTAAGGCATTCCTAATTTGTGTTACCACTCGCTGCTTGCAGGAGAAGGTAGCAAGGCCTCTCGGGTGTAAGTGATTCGTTTTATTCTCAGTTTTTACACTGATATATGTGTACCTTTGTCTATATATATCGTTTTCCCATAATTTACTCAAAAATGCGTACGTGAGACGAGTGAATGTGAATCTGATAAGGGTGGCTGGTAGCTATGGTCTCGTAGAGCAACTAGTAATTGCAACTAGTAATAGCACAACCAGAATGGTTTAACTTTACCACGACGGCAGGTGCTTGGTAAGGTAGACACGGTTAGGTTGGTAGGGGATACCGTGGTCCTCTTTGTTGACCACAGTCTCTACTTTTGAAAAGCGAGAGCGGTATGATACGTACGCTGTGGGACGTAATGCCACTAACACCAGCCTTTCGGACATTCTGTGGATTGAACTGTCTGGATGTACTTAGTGTGGGATATTTCTACTTAATAATTTTCTTTCAACATTTCAGATATTAGGAGAAAATCATGCTAGTTATTGTAGGGGCGATTTCGTGTATATATTTATTATTATTATGTTTTTTGTAGGAAGTACCTCGTGTGTAAGTTGGTTTGCTACCACGTGGAATAGAATACAAAGAAACATCTCTCCTGTGTAGAGTGAGTGAAGTGGAATTCATTTCATTGTATCAAGTAAATCTGCAATCTATAATTGTGCAAAATATGGGGTTGCATTTTTGTATTTTTGGTGACTTGAGGGAGCTGAATGTTGGTAACTTCGTTCTGACATGACTCCACATAATCGATGGTAGAAATCAAGTTCATCATATCACTCATCTTCAGTACAAACTTGCGCCTTCAGCACTTGGCTAACATAAGAATAGGTTGACTTTTCTCCCTGAATGGGAGGAAGAGGAGATTAGTGTTTAACGTCCCGTCGACAATGAGGTCATTAGAGACGGAGCACAAGCTCAGATTAGGGAAGGATTGGGGAGGAAATCGGCCGTGCCTATTCAAAGGAGCCATCCCGGCATTTGCCTGAAGCGATTTAGGGAAATCACGGAAAACCTAAATCAGGATGGCTGGACGCGGGTTTGAATTGTCGTCCTCCCGTATGCGAGTCCATTCTGCTAACCACTGCGCTGCCTCGCTTGGTTTCTCACTGAATGCATGAATTTTCTTTGTGTTTACAATGGGTATGTTCAGGCTCATGGTACTCGGAGTGCATGGAAATTCAATTCTTTGCTAATCACTGAATATATTTAATATTGCAGAATGGAACGAATACCTGCATATGTTTTCCATGATACGTATTTTAATGCAGTTTTCCTGGTTCGGCACATGCTGAAGGTTGAACCTTGACCTCTTTGCTGAGTATACAGATGTCCTGGCAGTAGTTATCGGTAGTGGAGAATCACTTTTATTTTAAATTTTTTTTCTTGGTAAAAGTATGAGTGCGTGACTACGTTATTTTCTATCCTAAACACCATATGATTTTCTTAACATTTTCATGCCTTCCCCATCCTAATTGTCCTGTGTGATGATGTGTACTGCTTGTAAAAGGTTAGCTATTCAGTGCTGATGCATTGGTAAACTTTTTGTTTTTTAAAGTAGGATCATGCATGTACATTATGTTTCTGAATGTATTTGCTTTGTGTGTCTTCACTTAGATCAACCAGGCTTGACAAATTAATCATTTATTAGAATACTTAGAAAAACGAGTTTTATATGTTACGACCCCAGGTTATAAATCCATTTTTAAATAATATGATAGATTTGTACTCTGATTTTTCCGGTGCATGATTCAAGTGAGATGAGGTTTTCCGTTGCACTTTAAAAGAAATATTATCAGGTTCACATCAGTTTAAGTGATCTAGTAAATCAAATAAGAAATTAAAGACAAGTAAAGAATTAAAATAACATTTTTTCTATATAGTGACTCAATCCAGTTCAGTCTAGGCAGATGCAGTTAACAGAGTACTACAAGCACGTTCTACGTAGCTGCCCCTGCCACACTCTAGCTTTTGCTTTCCTCTCCCCGTCAGGAATAACATTTTTCTTTAGTAAAGACACGTTTTGCATGCGACCTAGTCTAAAATGGTAAACAGGCAATAATAAAAATATCATAGTAACATTTTAAAGTATCTCAAAGTCATTTATAATAGTGTATACAGCAGTACAAAAACTGTGGCTTCAAATAACATGAAAACCATCTATGTCACTGTTCTCAGTGATAAAATACATTAGTAAATACATTACATACTCAATAATAAAAGGTCTAACATCTTCGTCTACATATTAGAACTTTGTTCCGTCTTTCTGTTTGTAGTGTTGGCAGAAGCGCCAACACTGTGTTGCTAGAGGAGGCCGAAATGCACGCGTTTAATTACACGCTGACTGGCGTGAGGTCTGGAACAGGACAATATCTTGAGAATTGCAAATAAAGTACGTAGTTGATATAATACTTAACTTTAATCCACAATTGTAGAACATCTCTCTTGATGATACATGCTTCACATAATACATATAATTGAATACGGCGCCTTGCTAGGTCGTAGCAAATGTAGCTGAAGGCTATGCTAACTATCGTCTCGGCAAATGAGAGCGTATTTGTCAGTGAACCATTGCTATGAACGTCGGCTGTACAACTGGGGCGAGTGCTAGTACGTCTCTCTAGACCTGCCGTGTGGTGGCGCTCGGTCTGCTATCACTGACAGTGGCGACACGCGGGTCCGACGTATACTAATGGACCGCGGCCGATTTAAAGGCTACCACCTAGCAAGTGTGGTGTATGGCGGTGACACCACACTGTTTACATGTAATTAATGCGTATACGAAGATTCTCAAAGTTGGACATTTTATAATTGAATATTTAATGTATTTTACTGCTGACAGGAGTGACGCTGGATGGCTTTATTGTTACTTGATGCCACTGTTCAAACTAAACAGGTATCTAGGAGCGAATAATAGACATGATATACGAGGTGTAAAGCATAATTGTTTACAACGTACCACTGTGGTATAGAGGAAGTCGAGACGAACAATATGATATGGGATACTTGTGGTCTATCAAGTTGGCAAACTACCACAAACTAGCCTACAAAATCCACGTAAGCTGCAGCACATGTGCGTCGCAAGAGATTTTCACTATTCTTTCGCTCTCTTCGCAACGAACTATTACGCCTAGAAAAAAAAAGAATGTGCCTTTTCTGTACGAAATTTAACATAGTTTAATTTTGTACTGGAATACGTTTTTGCTACAGTCTGCGGTTTTCGAGTTATTCAAGAAAAAAATGCAAAAGTGCCCTTTCAACATAACCCACCCCCACATTCACTCCCAGCTGGTCAGGACTTTCAGTATGTTGTCCATGGCACTCCCTTCTATCACCATACAAAAATTTGCAACAACACATATTATTTCCCATATTCGACCTTTTTCGGCCTTCATTGACTGGTGTTTCTTGGCCACTTGCTTCATCAGTAATTCCGTTAACATTATTAATTTAAGGGTAATGAAAGAAAAACGACTTTTGTAAACGTTAACCAAAAATTAATTACGTTTATATTTTGATGTAAACTTAAACCTTACGAACGGAATAGTTTCATTGTAAGAAGACCAGACAAACAAAACGATTTAATTGTAAATTTTGAGCTGTTAAAATTACAAAATTGTGAGGTAAAATTTACACAAATATCAGCTTTATAATTTGTAAGTGCCCGACTAGGCCCGTGGCGTGACAGCCCAATGTGTGAAGGCCAAAAAAAGGTGCAATGAACAACATGCTAAAAATCCAGACTGGTGGGATGAGTGTGAGCGGTGGGTTACCTTGTAGATCACTTTTGTACGTTTTTCTTGAATACCTAGAAAACTGTGGCCTATCGCGGAAACATATTCTACAAGAAAATTAAACTGTATTGAATTTTTTACAAAATGGTCTCATTCAGTTTTTCTCAAGAATCAATACTTTTTACGAAGAAAGTGGAGGAATAACAAAAACCTCACGCAACGCGCGTGCGCTTTAGTTCGGTTTTTGTAAGTGAACTTGTGGTAGTTTCCTGTCTTGATAGACCTCAAGTGTTCTGTATCAGCTTGTTTGCCTCGTCTTCCTCTGCAACACAATGGAACGTTGTAAACAGTTATCGTTTACACCCTGTATATTACGTGTATATCTGTGATACTGAAATGTGGTCAAGAAGCTTACGTACTACCATAAATTGCAAAACTTCACGTATCGTACCCTGACAATTACATTTTAAGAAACATATGCCAAGTACTGGATAGGAGATGGTAACGAGACATGTTGTTGATTACGAAAGACGGTGGAGCCATCTAGAGAATTGCGTTCGGTTGACGTCATCGTGGTGTCACCTGTAGGAAGATACACAGTGGAGCAATGAAATAGAAATGTATTCGATATCATAAGGAGTGGAACGTGAAAAAAAAATTAAGCTGTACTCTTACGTCTCACCCTAACCACCCCCACAGAAGAAGTAGCTTATAACGAAAGAAAATAACAGAAAACAAGATAGATGATGTCTCTCTAGGAGAAAACATCACACTGAAACCCGTCTAAACTATCATCAAGTAGCAAGTCATTATACTGTCTTTGGAAAGGGGAAAAAAGAGTAACTGCAAATGCCTAAAATTTGCCACTCATTTCAGAGGAAACTCAGATAAAAGTAAAACTAAGTTCGGCTGATATTGAAAGTAAACTCAAAAAGGAACAAAAAGACAGATCGTAAAAAATAAAGATAATTGGTTTTGTATTCTGTCGCTGTTCGTTTTCGAATGCGCGCTACATTGAGACAAAAGCCCTTCGTAAACTAGATCAACTGTACTAGGTCGTACATAAACCGCCAGAGGCATTACCATAGTTCCATACGTAGCCAACTTTCTTTCGGCCTGGGCCAGTGCTAAAGTTTGGTCTAGTTTAGATGTTGCCCTGTAAGCTGTTGTAAATAACTTCAAGATTCAGTTGTGAATAATAAATTGTTTATCAACCGCCCTTGGCGGTTGTCGTACGACTTTTTGAAAAAGTGTATGACTGCCGTATTTCTTCAATAAATGCAATCCAGACACACGGAGCTCAACTACGATTAATAGTGATAGATTAATCTAAAATTTCAGGTGCACTGATAAAAAATTGTACCCACTTGATGGTAGCTTGGCTTTTTAAGCTGATTTCTCCACAGCTGAGTAGCCACTAAGAGCCGAAACTCTTTTTCGCAGGACCTGACCCTGATCGCATTGGAGCTGGGCCTCACCATCGGGGCGGCTGTCGCAACTCTCGCCAACTGCGATTCGAGCGAGTCGCGGTTCATCTTTTACGGGGTAAGCAATCACATCCACCAAGAGTTACCTCAAACATCAGCCTTGTGCAGTATTGAACGATCCCCTAGGCGTAGCAAAATCTCCCGTGAACCAGGTGCAGATCCAATTTTGATGGGGATAATTTTAGTAGATATGTTCCTATTTTTAGTCATTCAAATTCCAAATGTCACAGCTAACTTCCAGAGGATAAAGTATTCTAAAAATTAAGTGTCTTCAAAATGGTAAGGAACTGCAGAATTCACAAGCTCTGTTTAATAAAGGTCACATTTCAGTTTGTAGCCGCCCTCCATAGATCTGCTGTCGTCGACTTCTTTGACGTAAGTCATTGATGTTGTTATCGTCTATTTATGCCCGACCTTTCGTTATACCTACACATCAGATGGAGCAGCCACAAACATCTTCACTGTTTTTCTTCAGAATAATAAATGTTGACTATTTGCACAGTCGATCATCCTTCATTTGCTGCTGCGTTACCGAAGACAAGATAGTTAACGTCTTTGGATGTTAGTTATTATTTCAACTTCCTATTGACGACGGCCGGCCGGTGTGGCCGTGCGGTTCTAGGCGCTTCAGTCTGGAACCGCGTGACCGCTACGGTCGCAGGTTCGAATCCTGCCTCGGGCATGGATGTGTGTGATGTCCTTAGGTTAGTTAGGTTTAAGTAGTTCTAAGTTCTCGGCGACTGATGACCACAGATGTTAAGTCCCATAGTGCTCAGAGCCATCTGAACTATTTATTGACGTCGTTATTACTTATCCGCATTGTTTCTGATTTTGTATTATTTCTGTCCGATTGGAAATGAAATGTTAAATAGCTTTTAAGACACAATCTACTCTTCGTAATATTTCATAATCGAACCTTCCATCATCCAGAGATACAGTTTGCAGTTTGCCTATGATTATCGTTGACTAATACTCAAGCAATTGTGGAAATCACTTTAGTTTTTTATTAACAACTTTTAATAATAAATGATCGTCAACGATTGGGTTTTGTATATAGAGAAAAGGAGGGTTGATCCTACAATTATTACCCCCAGCAATTACGGCAACTAAAATGTCCGCGATTTTTGTAGTTCGACAGTCAAGGACCATGGTCCATTACTATACTTCGATACAGTCATTCCAACTTAGTACGCTTTTATTTTCACAAAGCTAAGTGTCCATTTCTGTTCTTATATTCAGTTTAACGTCCCATCGTATAGTCCACAGATCCTATTATTGATTATTCGGCATGTAATAGGGTTTAATACTGAGCGTTACTTTCTCTCGCGCACTCAATTCCTCAGATACTCTTAGTCTTTGATCTTATGTCAAAAATCTATCTAGACCTCAGTATAAGTTTCAACCTAAATCTGTCCAGAGTAAATTAACTATAGTCACTTTTCTTGCAGTTTAACAAAAGTGCCCTGATCGCTTCCGCAGCATATCACACGGAAATGCCAGCTATATCGCACGCCGCAACTACGTAGGCAACTTACAATACCCGCGCATGGTTTATACAGTAGAATTTAGAAACAAAAGTAGCCACTTAGAATCCTCTTTGATTTCCCTAAGGCGCTATTTTGCTGTGGGCGTTATTCTGATGAGAAATTCTATATCGATAATTTTAATTAATACTTGTTCCATGCTATTAAAAAATTATTTCCAATATTATCGATCATCTCTCCCCTATATGAGAATAAACGTGATAATATCGTTAACAGTTAAAAGAGCGGTTATAAGTTACTTGCGTGGGAAACTGATGAATGGTTAAGTCTATGGCAGTTGACGGTGAACGTAAATAAAAGTAGCACATTGTGCATACATAGGAAAAGGTATCCACTACAGAACAACTGCACTATTGATCACAAATTGCTGAAAGTGGTATCTACCGTAAAATATCTAGAAGTAACTATCCAGATCGACCTTAAGTGGAATGACCACATAAAGAAAACAGTAGGAAAAAGAGACGCCAAACTGAGATTCACAGGAGGAATCTCAAGAAAATGTAACCAATCCACGAAAGATGTGATTTACAAGGCACTTGTTCGTCCGATTCTTGAGTACTCTTCATCAATCTGGGACCCTCACCAGGTTGGACTGATAGAACAGATAGATAACATCCAACGAAGAGCGGAACTTGAGGTTTACTATTGAAATTTTGGGAGACTAGTTTCGGGGAAGAATCGGAAACTGTACAGGGTGACCCAAAATCTGTTAACATTTTAAAATTCAATAATTCACCAAATAATGTAGGTAGACAGGTAAAAACTGACACACATGCTTGAAATGACATGGGGAGTTATTGAAACGCAAACCGTGCACAAAATGACCAACAGATGACGCTTCATATGATAAAAGAGCAATAATTAGCATAAAAATTGATTTTTATCAACGCTGGTGTTCTTTACAGCAAATGCTCAACATATTCACCGTCATTCATCAACAATATCTGTAGTCTAGGGCAAATTTTGTGAACGGAATGGTACCGCATATCAGCAGGGATGGTGAGAAACCGCCGTCTGGTGTTATGTTCTAGCATTCCTAATGAGGTCGGACGATCGCGGTAGATTTGCGACTTTGCATAAACCCACAACCAATGGTCACACGGACTGAGATCTCGGGACCTGGGAGGCCAAAAAGGACGGAAGTGTCAGCTCACCCGAAGATGTGCGCAAGAGGTCTGTCACGTGTGTAGCAGTGTGACACAAACCGCCATCCTGGATAAAAGTCTTACCCTCCTGCAGATGTTTATCGAACCTCTTGGCCATTTTCTTCCAGAGAAACTTGTCGCTGGACATTGCCCCGTTTGAATACCCTTCTTACGGCTATAATATTGCAAAGCAGCAGTAGCAGATTCTCCATTCTGATATGAAAGCTTCACCAACACTGTCTTTTCCGGTAAAGACAACATGGCGCGACTGCTGTCGCATGCGCCACCCTCTTTCACTACAGCTCATTTTACACGCAATTCTCATGCGGCGTCACAGATATGCTGCTGTCATCTGTTGGCCGATTTTTGCACTCGTTTTTGGTTTCAATAAAACCCCATGTCATTTCAGACATGTGTGTCAAGTATTACCTCTCTACCTACATTAATCCGTGAATTAGTGTATTTTCGAATGTTAATGAGTTTTTGGGCCACCCTGTATTACTTTCTCGCACGTACATCTCGGAAATTATCGCATTGGAAAAATTTGAGACGTTAGAATTAATACGCAGGCTTACCGACTCTTTCTTCCCATGCGTCATTCGCGACTGGAACAAAGAAAGGGCAATTTATTTTGGATAAATGGCAATGTCGGTCGTAAATATTGAAATCCTTTATTTTACATATCGATTTCGATCAGTCTGTGGCCATCTTCAGCGCAAATTATTCGAACCTTGTAGGCCCGTATCACAATGAGTAGAAATAGAAACACACCAACGTAAGTCTTTACGATGGATTGGCAACTGCTAAGGTTAACTGCTAAAGTTACAAGATAGGCTCTTCTGTAAATTTAAAAAGTAATTGTATGCAGTAAAAGTAAAGATATCTATTGGAAGTAATCATCATATTACATATTACACGTCATGGAAAATGTTGTGCTGTTGTGGTATGGGCCTACAAGGTTCGAATAATTTGCACTGAAGATGGTTACACAGTGACCGAAATCTGTAAAATAAAAGATTTCAATATTTACGATCGGTGCTGCCATTTATCCAAAATATATTGACAATAATACGGTCGTGGTGCACACGGGTTCCAATGGATTCAGACATCAACAGAGAAAAAGGGGGTTCAGATAGTGATACCTAAAGGACCCTCCGCCACACACCGTCACGTGGCTTGCGGACCAATGACGTAGATGTAGGAGTTGCTCAACTGGATGGGCTTGTGACCTTGCCGGAAACATTCCAACTACGTGCATAAGGACATAGAGGGTATGTTACACTTATCGTCCCTCGTCAAAGTCATTGCGCAACAAGAGTAGCGCATTATCGGATGAGAGTACATGTTCTGGGTTTCCTGCAGACACAGCTGGCCTGCGATACGGATAACGGGCGCATCACTGTGTGCGGGTGAAATGCCACGGCAACCAGAAACGTACTCGAACGCTGAAGTACATGGGAAGGTACGATCCTTGTGGACAACAAGTCCAAATCGCACACGTATTAGCTGTAAAGTTCTGGCGATATGTTGACCGACTGCAATGTCGTGTCTAGGATTGTTGATATTTTTAAAAATATCGGGTATCCGATATATCGATATTTAAGAAAATTGCATTATTGGCTTTCGATATATAGAAAAAATCGTTCTATAGGCTGAGAAAATATCGACGTACTTGCCTATAAAAATATCGGATTCACATTATAAATACACTGTCGATTTTAGAGCTGCATATTTAAGTATTGATTTATTATTAGGTATTCTGTGTATCAATAAGCTAGCAGCCTACGTATCCCTCTTAGATATGATTCAAATGGCTCTGAACACTATTGGTCCTAACTTCTGAGGTCATCAGTCCCCTAGAACTTAGAACTACTTAAACCTAACTAACCTAAGGACATCACACACATCCATGCCCGAGGCAGGATTCGAACCTGCGACCGTAACGGTCGCGCGGTATCTCTCTTAGAGCAAGAACTGAAAAGAAAACGATGCACGTTTTGAGTCTGGCGATAACCACTTTTCTAACAATGGTAGTTGCATGTGAGCGGCACAATAAAAGGTGTCTGATGGGTCCATCGTTCGGTTTCGTCACTTATAGGATTTGTCCGGAACACTTCCTGTTGAGTTCCCTATTTCTTTTTTTTTCCATTTCTGCAAACGTCAGCTACGTAGCAGTTGTAGTGTCAAAATTATGTAGTGAAGATGAACGATGCAGTTTCTGGTGGTAGCGCCGAGGGCCGATTATGTGAGTATTTCCCCTCACACGTCTCCACCCGCCGCAACGACCAGCCTTGTCGTTTAGATTTTTGTTCAACATTTTCAGCAACTGTTTTTGAAGAATGTCGATATGAACAAACAGCACACTAGATGCGTCAGAAATTGTTTTTAACGCAACTAGTTAGCTGTTTCTTTACATCCGAAATCTTGTTATTCCATTCACACCGCTACTCTCTCAGTGCAGTTGGAGTTCTTTTTTTGTACCACATATAATTGCTTCACACAGTCTCTGAGAAAGACTCAAAAATAGTAGGAATCCTTCATACAGTGAAAGTTAAAATTACGTCCCACTGTAATTCAAGAGAACAACTTCAAATATGTTCCGAAAACTGTGAATGAAATAGAATACAAAATAAAAATATCGCGACTCGATAATGCCATTTCGACATCGATATGTCGTTGGAAAGCTTACTGCGACATAAATCGATACTTTAAGCGAAATATCGGTGCATTGATTTATCGATATTTTATCAACAGCCCTAGTCGTGTCTAGCAGTTGTGGAAAGATGCCAACAATTTTACTAAGGCCAGACAGAGGTGAGTGACGCTGATATGCTGATTGGGAAGTCCAGATCGTGTGCTGTGCAATTTCCATCTTAATGGTATTGTGAAAGAACATCTGGGGGGGGGGGGGGGGCATATCTTTCCAACGATGACGACGTTCACACAACGGTCTTCAAAGGCCTCCGTGATCAAACAGCAGATCTGTGTCGTCGAGGAACTGAAGGATTGGTAGAACGTTCCGGTTGCTATTTACAGAGACTTGGTGACTATGCTTAAAATGGTGTCATGTTGTTGCATCACTTTGAAATGTAGTGCAGCATTAATAAATGTTATTTGGACTGCCATAATAATATGCAACTTACATCGTAGCACACATTTACAGGCTACACGTATCTGTCGTCAAGAACAAACCCGATGCAGTTCGTGAGCCCACAGGCATAACCAGGAACCCACAGGAAGATGAGTAAGGGAAGACATAGGGGGAATGACTCTCCATTGGGAAAAATAAACGCCAAGGCTGACTTGTCGAAAATAGACAGAAGCTACTGTAAGAAACAACAGTCTCCTCAATTATAAGCTTGTATTACCATAGTTTGCGGGCTACTTTTCCCGATGTTAATGCAACACTTCGTTTTTGTATTGAGTACGTAATAACGATATCAAAGTTCCGAGAATCTGTTGCTATTATAATTCTGAAATGAATTGTATGTCACAAGTATTTGTCAGATTTTTGAAGGTATTATTTTCAAAAACTATATTTTCTGAAATGAAATTTCTTGGGTGTTATGCTAAAGCAATATATTATTCACCGATGTAAACAACTTACTATTATTCCAATAAAATATTTGATAAATTTTATGTAAACTAAAGAAAATCATCATTATTACATCAAAATATTTTGCACATTTCATTGTTGTTATTATTGCGGTCACACAAATCTGTACATGTTATAAGTGGGGGTAACGGAAGTTACACAATGGCTATTCGGAATGTAAGGTCTGATCTGTCACGCAATGGAAACCACTGTGAAAGTAAAAAAAATAAAATTATAACAGTTAGCTACACCTTCAGTGTGATTGTTTACATAGTCACCGCTCCGAATTAGACATTTGTCGTAGCGTTGTACCAACTTTCCTATACTGTCGCCATAGATGCCAACCGCTGTGCTTTCTGCCAATTCTGTATATTGGTCCACACCTCGTTGTCTGCGCCAAAATGTTGTCTTCATAGCCAGCGCTTCATGTGAGCAAAGATGAAACTCAGTGGGAGCCATTTACGGGCTGTGTTACTGGTGATCAAACATTTCCCACCGAAAATGCTGCAGGAGCATCTTCATTCCCCATGCAGACTGCAGCCGAGAATTGTCACGAAGAAGGAAATGCATGACAGTCACGTTAAGTGGGCTGCATCACATCAGATGAAATCTCTTGCCAGACTCTCATACTTGCCAGGAGACACTATTTGCTACGCATCTTTAAGTGCTCACTGTGCGCTCAGAACTGAAAACAGCGACGTGACGCGATCGTTGGGCATACTACAGACACTGCCTAACACATCTGCGTTAAGCTTCATCGCATTTTCACTGTGGTCTCCATTTCGCGCCATTCGTATCGGGGGGGGGGGGGGGGAATAAGCGAGGGAGTAGACGGAGACAGTAACTATTTGTGGGCGTTCCCACAAGCAAACCCAGGATCCATTTCTCTGGTGCCCCACTCAAGTGTAATGGTCAGGCATCTCATCTTAAAACAATCTTTCCCATCGTGTTCTGTACATTTTTCAAAGGATGTGTCCATATATCTGACTGGCTATCCTGTAAAGACCTCTTCTGTTTCAAATTTATTGCCGGACGCTGTGGCCGAGCCGGTTCTAGGCGCTTCAGTCTGGAACCGCGCTGCTGCAACGGCCGCAGGTTCGAATCCTGCCTCGGGCGTGGATGTGTGTGATGTCCTTAGGTTAGTTAGGTTTAAGTAGTTCTAAGTTTAGGGGACTGATGACCTCAGATGTTAAGTCACATAGTGCTCAGAGCCATTTGAACCAATTTGTTAAGTCCCATAGTGCTTGGAGCCATCTGAACCATTTTTTTTCAAATTTATTGTTATATTAATTGCTGTCAAACCGACTGACGTATAACGTTAAACTGGGAGACCTGTAGTGTCGATGTTTGGTGCAGGGATTGGCAGTTTGCCCCCAACATTAACAAAGTAACGCACAACGTATAAACAAACGGAAAGATCGATTATTGTGTGAGTAGACTATTGCGGAACCATCACTGGAAGCGGTCCTTAAACATAACCCCACCCCCACATTCACTCCCTACTGGTCAGGACTTTATACCTTGTGATTCTGCGATGATGTCACAAACTTTCAGGGATGATGGAGAAGGGTTAACGTACCAATATGAGATGAGGGACCCTGGTTCGGAAACTGTCGACTCGAAATCTATGAACGAAAATAGTTTTGATACCTCTGACAGTGGAATACATGTACCAGCGCTGTAGCTACTGTGCCCTCAGGGTAAGCAACTTTCAGACGTAGTAGCATGGAGAGCTTTGTTTCCCATATTTTTGGAGGAGGTAGTATGGACCAAAACAAGAAGAAATTTGCAGTAAATATGGATTATAAAATGCACACTTTAAGAGCTTGACCACTTGTTCATCTTCAGTGCTGTGAAACATCTCTTCTGCTGAACAAATGATTAAGGTACGTATGTTAAAGTCCATATTTACTGCACTTCTTTTCTTTTTTTTTTTATCCATACTACCACCTGTGAAAGTAGCTTACCCTACAGTCTTAGCAACAACAGTACCATTACATGCATTCCAGTGGCAGAGGCATCAAAATGATTTTCCTTTATAACTTTCGACTCGGTTGTTCGCGAACCTAAGTCCTTTATCTTAAATTGATGCACCCTCCTCCATCACCCCTGAAAGTTTCTAACATCATCTCCATACATCTGTGAGTATGTGTACGGAGCCATTTATGGGGAATGACCAAATAAAATTACTCGAAGAAAAGGCAGATCCCACACTGAGATTCATTGAAAGTATCCTGAGAAAGTGTACAGAAGACTACCACGAAGGACGTAGCTTACAAAATGGTTCAAATGGCTCTGAGCACTATGGGACTTAACATCTGAGGTCATCAGTCCCCTAGAACTTAGAACTACTTAAACCTAACTAAACTAAGGACATCACACACATCCATGCCCGAGGCAGGATTCGAACCTGCGACCGTAGCAGTCGCGCGGTTCCGGACTGAAACGCTTAGAACCGCTCGGCCACAGAGGCCGGCGAATGTAGCTTACAAATACCACTATTTGCTCTATAAGTAAATGTTGCTTGTCAGGATGCGAACTGTACCAGAAAGGACTCGTAGGTGAAACAGAGAAGATAAAAAGAAAATCAGTACGTTTAATCATAGTACGTTTATTAAGCTCGCGTCATGGAAATGCTAATCCATCTCTGGTAGTAGACGATATAAGAGAGGCGTGGTGATCACGCTGTAGTTTGCTGTTAAGATTTCCGTCAGCGTACTTTCCTAGTCAACCAATATATAGCTTCCTGTTCCTTAAATCTTGTCGAAAGGTAACGAAGGTGAAACTAGAGAGATGCGAGCTCTCACAAAGGCTTACTAGCAATCGTTCCTCACGCCCACGATTCAGCAGTGGAACAAAGAAGGGGAAAATGACAGTGGCAGCTTCCGCCACATTCCATAAGGTGAGTTTGTGGAGTGTAAATGTAGATGTAACATGCGTGTAAGTTCTCTCTGTACTCACTTGAATATAATGTAATACACGGTCTAGTCACATTAATGTAACCACCGCCTATGTTAGGTGTCAACGTTCAATAACCACTCACAGACTGCAGGTGGCAGCACTAGCAGTGGAGGGTATATAAAGTGTGACTTGAGGGGGGGGGGGGGGACATGGAAAACAGTGCAGTCGTTTTCGAAATGCGGAAACTGAGCGATTTATCTTGCGTTAAAAGCCGGCCGCTGTGGCCGAGCGGTTCCAGGCACTTCAGTCCCGGACCGCGCTGCTGCTACGGTCGCAGGTTCGAATCCTGCCTCGGGCATGGGTGTGTGTGAAGTCCTTAGGTTAGTTAGGTTTAAGTAGTTCTAAGTCTAGGGGACTGATGACCTCAGATATTAAGTCCCATAATGCTCAGAGCCATTTGAATCATTTTTTGGGTCGAAACGAGTTTGGCAATTGGCTTTCGGGCCAATGGTGGAATCAATTCCGAAACGGCTTAGTCTGTAAACTGGTCGCTTGCTGATGTGTTTAAAATATACCGCTATCCAAAACTGGCGTCGAGGCAACTGTGGTGCGAAATGGGCCATATACGACAGGGGTAAACGACAGTTGCGGAACTTGGTGAGGGAGAATAAACGTGCAACTGTTGACCAACGGACCGCACAGATGAAGAAAGGGCTACCAACAGTGTCTCATAAAGGACCGTTCAGCGAACGTTGCTGCGTATGGGCCACCGCAGCAGGCGCCTGGTTCGTGCACCCATGATGATTGCTGTTCAGTGACTACTAAGGCCGCAATTTTCACGTCAGTACCGCAACTGGACGTCCACTGATTGGAAACAGGTGCTCTTTTCAGGGGAATCTCGTTTTATGTTCCACCTGACAGATGGCCTCTGGCTCGTACGGTGTGAAACATCTGAAAGCAAACACCTTGCAACAATCGTAGGAAGGGTCCATGTCGGAGGAAGGAGTGTTATGGTCTATGGAACATTTTCGTGGCATTTCCTGTGTAGCTTCGTAGTTCTGGGAAGCACACTGGATCAACGGATCAACACAACTACACATCTATCCTCGGGGGCTATGTCCACCTCTACGTGCAGCTTGTTTTGCTTCGGCACGATGGCATCTATCAGGAGGACAATGCTAAGTGTCACAGCTCGCAGTGTACGTGCATAGTTCGGGGAGCACCAGGGTGAGTTTACCGTACTTCCCTGGCCACCAAACTCCTCGGATTAATTTCCAATCGAGAATTTGTGGGACCTCCTCGTCCGGGTTGTACGCGCCATGGACCCTCAACCGAGATACTTACCGCAGCAGGCCACGGTACCTGGATCGCATGGTTCCAAATGCCTGTCGGTATTGACTTCACAGCGCTACCACTGCTGCAGCAAGCATCCTGGCCGCGAATGTTAACTGTACGTGTTTGGCACTCGTCGGAAAACTGCAGTGGAGCAGTGAGGCAACAAAGTTTTTTAAGTCCTCCTGCTTTCATGGACGAGAATTCGTCGAATTCGACCCAAATACCGAGAGGCAGATCCCTAGTTTCTCCTCTATCACGAGACCGCAGTCCACAAAGCAAAGATTGTGTGCCAGCTTTGGGCAGCCAATGGATCACCGTCCTGGATCACCCACCCTATTTGCCGGATTGGGCCACAGCCGACGACTTCTGGTTGTTCCCCAAATTGAAGGCGGCAATGAAAGGACTCCGTTATGACACAGTTAAGGATAAGCAACAAAATTGCACTGTATTACTAAACGCAACTCCAAAAAAGGACTACGGTGGCTTTCGAAACACTTAAAACTATTTCCTCTGTGGTTTGATTCAGGGGAAGACTATTTTGAATAAATACAGTGATTTTGTGAACGTAATCCATGACTTTTATTTTTCATAGCCACAGTCCTCAGGGAACTGGAACACACTGTGTGTATTATACTTGAAGTATATTCAGTGGTATATATGGATGCTAACTGCAAATACTGGATGAATATATAGTCTGGGAAAATTGTGCACCGTGATTAACACGTAGTTTCTAACAGCACAGAGAAGACAAAAGTCGTAGGATACTTCCTTATATCTTATCGAGCCTCCTTTTGCCCAGCGTAGTGTAGCATCTAGACATGGCTTGCTGTCTTTATCGCCGTCAGATGGTTCAAATGGCTCTGAGCACTATGAGACTTAACATCTGAGGTCATCAGTCCCCTAGATTTAGAACTACGTAAACCTAATTAACCTAAGGACATCACACAGATCCATGCCCGAGGCATGGTTCGAACCTGCGACCGTAGCAGCTGCGTGGTTCCACGCTGAAGCGCCTAGAACCGCTCGACTACAGCGGCCGGCTTTATAGCTGTCAAAAACTGCGAAAGTGTTGCCAGTGCAGGATTTTGTGCACGAACTGACCTCTCGATTGCCGGCCGCGGTGGTCTCGCGGTTCTAGGCGCGCAGTCCGGAACCGCACGACTGCTACGGTCGCAGGTCCGAATCCTGCCTCGGGCATGGATGTGTGTGATGTCCTTAGGTTAGTTAGGTTTACGTAGTTCTAAGTCTAGGGGACTGATGACCTCAGATGTTAAGTCTCATAGTGCTCAGAGCCATTTGAACCATTTTTTGCCCTCTCGATTACATCCCATGAAAGTTCGATCGGATTCATGTCGGGCCATCTGGGTGGCCAAAACATTCGTTGGAATTGTCCAGAATACTCTCCAAACTAATCACGAACAATTGTGGCCCGGCGACATGGTGCATTGTCTCCATAAAACTTGCATCGTTGTTTGGGAACATGAAGTCCATCAATAGCTGCAGGTGGTCTGCGAGTTGCCGACCATAACCGTTTCCAGTGAATGATTGTGTCAGTTGGATCACAGGGCCCAGTCCATTCCAAGTAAACACAGTCCACACCATAATGGAGCCACCACCAGCTTGCACAGTGCCTTGTTGACAATTTGGGTACATGGCTTCGTGGGATGTCCGCCACAGTCGAACCCTATCATTAGCTCTTACAAGCTGAAATCGGGACTCATGATCACGGTTCTCCAGTCGCCTAGGGTCCAATGGATATGGTCACGAAACCAGTAGAGACGCTGCAGGCGATGTCATGCTGTTAGCAAAAGCACTTGCGTCGGTAGTCTGTTGTCGTAGCCCATTAACGCCAAATTAGGCCACTCTGTTCTAACGGAAACGTTCGTCGTACGTCACCCGTTGATTTCTGCCGTTATTTCTCGCAGTGTTGCTTGTCTGTTAGCACTGACAATTCTACAAAAACGACTGAAGGTCCTCGGCCGTTGCGTTCTCCGTGGTGGGAGGTAAGGCCTGAAATTTGGTATTCACGACACACTCTTGACATTGTGGATCTCAGAAGACT
Organism: Schistocerca piceifrons; assembly: GCF_021461385.2. NCBI lineage: Eukaryota > Metazoa > Arthropoda > Insecta > Orthoptera > Acrididae > Schistocerca > Schistocerca piceifrons. The sequence goes on along the minus strand of NC_060142.1, from coordinate 495,098,619 downwards.
GGTTTCCCCAACGATTTCCGGAAGAGAATGTCCTACACGTCTAGCTCCAACTATCATTCCGCGTTCAAAATCTTTTAATTCCCGTCGTGCGGCTATAACCACGTCAGAAGCTTTTTCATATGAATCATCTGTGTACAAATGACAGTACTGCCAATGCAGTTCCCTTCTATACATTGTGTACGTGATACTACCGCCATCTGTATAGGTGCATATAGCTAGCACATGAATTTTGTCAACTCAGTGTACGTGGATCCTATCTAAAAATACTGGATGAACATACAGTCTGGGCAGTTTTGCGCTGTGAGTTACACTGCATCAAGATTCGTATACAGTTTCTAACAACAATACTTGTCTTACTATGTTAAGTCTCTACATAAGATTGCATCTCTTAATAAGTAGATTATGACAGCATTTAAAAAATTTAACTAGATTAATAATTACACACATCGAAAACAGTTTTGCATCACCCAGTTTCCAGAACTCCTGAAGATAGACGTTGACTGTGGATATTGTATCAAGTACACAGTCCCCTTGACTGTTCAGAGACATTACTAAACTCGCCCAAAGATGTAAACAAACATGCATGTGCTGCGTCTATTAGACGGAAGGGGTCCGATAGCCGATCAGTTCCAGTCATTCCACCAGGAAGTAGGTAAATGGTTCGTGCTGTCTGTAGTTCAATCGTGCCTAGACGGTCAATACCGCGTCCGCATTGTTGCTTTGTGCTAGGAAGGGCTGTCAACAAGGGAAGTGTCCAGGCGTCTTGGGTGAACCAAAGCTACGTTGTTCGGACATGGAGGAGGTACAGAGTGACGGGAACTGTCCATTGACTTGCCTCGCTCAGGCTGGCCAAGGCTACCGCTGCAGTGGATGATCGCTACCTAAGGATTATGGCGCGGAGGAACCCTGACAGTAACGCCACCATGTTGAATAATGCTTTTCGTGCAGCCACAGGACGTCGTGTTGCTATTCAAACTGTACCCAATAGGCTGCATGATGCGCAACTTCACTCCCGATGTCCATGGCGAGGTCCATCTTTGTAACAACGACACCATGTAGCGCTCTACAAATGGGCCCTACAACATGCAGAATGGACCGCTCAGGATTGGCATCACGTTCTCTTCACTAATGAGTGTCGCATATGTCTTCAACCAGACAATCGTCGGATACGTGTATGGAGGCAACCCAGTCAGGCTGAACGCCTTAGACACACTGTCCAGCGAATGCAGAAAGGTGGAGGTTCCCTGCTGTTTTGGGGTGGCATTATGTGGGGCAGGCGTACGCTGCTGGTGGTAATGGAAGGCGCCGTAACGGCTGTACGATACGTGAATGCCATCCTCCGACCGATAGTGCAACCATATCAGCAGCATATTGGCGATGCATTCGTCGTCATAGACGAAAATTCGCGCGTCCATCGTGCACATCTTGTGAATGACTTCCTTCAGGATAACGATATCGCTCGACTAGAGTGACCAGCTTGTTCTCCAACGTGAATCTTATCGAATATGCCTGGGATAGACTGAAAAGGGCTGTTTATGGACGACGTGACCCAGCAACCACTCTGAGGAAACAACGCCGAATCGCCGTTGAGGAGTGGGACAATCTGAACCAACAGTGTGTTGACGATCTTGTGGATAGTATGCCACGGCCAATACAGGCATGCATCAATGCAAGAGGACGTTCTACTGGGTATTAGAGGTACCGGTGTGTACAGCAATCTGGACCACCACCTCTGAAGGTCTCTCTGTATGGTGGTACAACATGCAATGTGTGGTTTTCATGAGCAATAAAAAGGGCGGGAATGATGTTTGTGTTGATCTCTATTCCAATTTTCTGTACAGGTTCCGGAACTCTAGGAACCGAGGTGGTGCAAACCTTTTTTTTTATGTGTGTATATGAAATATCGAAAATCAAATCTTTGTTGCTCGTGGAAGATGTTAGACAGACAACTTGCGGCCGTGACCGTGTACCCTATTAGTCGTTTAGTAGTACAGGAGTCCAGGCACAGACCTTAAAATTGTAAGGAACCTGAAGAGGAGTAGTCCGCAATGTCGCCTAGTTGTATGCTCTGGAGGTAATGCCCGAGCTTTAGATCTACATCTACATCTACATTTATACTCCGCAAGCCACCCAACGGTGTGTGGCGGAGGGCACTTTACGTTCCACTGTCATTACCTCCCTTTCCTGTTCCAGTCGCGTATGGTTCGCGGGAAGAACGACTGCCGGAAAGCCTCCGTGAGCGCTCGAATCCCTCTAATTTTACAGTCGTGATCTCCTCGGGAGGTATAAGCAGGGGGAAGCAATATATTCGATACCTCATCCAGAAACACAGCCTGTCGAAACCTGGACAGCAAGCTACACCGCGAAGCAGAGAGCCTCTCTTGCAGAGTCTGCCACTTGAGTTTGCTAAACATCTCTGTAACGCTATCACGCTTACCAGATAACCCTGTGACGAAACGCGCCGCTCTTCTTTGGATCTTCTCTATCTCCTCTGTCAACCCGATCTGGTACTGATCCCACACTGATGAGCAATACTCAAATACAGGGTGATTCAAAAAGAATACCACAACTTTAAAAATGTGTATTTAATGAAAGAAACATAATATAACCTTCTGTTATACATCATTACAAAGAGTATTTAAAAAGCTTTTTTTTTCACTCAAAAACAAGTTCAGAGATGTTCAATATGGCCCCCTCCAGACACACGAGCAATATCAACCCGATACTCCAACTCGTTCCACACTCTCTGTAGCATATCAGGCGTAACAGTTTGGATAGCTGCTGTTATTTCTCGTTTCAAATCATCAATGGTGGCTGGGAGAGGTGGCCGAAACACCATATCCTTAACATACCCCCATAAGAAAAAATCGCAGGGGGTAAGATCAGGGCTTCTTGGAGGCCAGTGATGAAGTGCTCTGTCACGGGCTGCCTGGCGGCCGATCCATCGCCTCGGGTAGTTGACATTCAGGTAGTTACGGACAGATAAGTGCCAATGTGTAGTCCAGTTACAGTACAGTACAGTTACAGTAGCACCTTCGAAGAAAAAGGGACCAAAAACTTTATTGGCTGAAATGCCACAGAAAACGTTCACCTTAGGCGAGTCACGTTGTTTCCCGCGGATTCTCAGTGCCCCATATACAGACATTGTGACGGTTGACTTTCCCGTTAGTGTGGAAAGTTGCTTCATCACTAAACACGATCTTTGAAACGAAAGATTCATCTGTTTCCATTTGAGCAAGGATAAAATCACAGAAATCGATTCTTTTAATCTTATCAGCTGCAGACAGTGCTTGAACCAATTTCAGACGATAAGGTTTCATAACTAACATTTTTCGTAGGACTCTCCATACAGTCGACTGTGGAATTTGCAGCTCTCTGCTAGCTCTGCGAGTCGATTTTCCTGGGCTGCGAACAAATGCTTGCTGGATGCGTGCTACATTTTCATCACTCGTTCTCGGCCGTTCAGAACTTTTCCCTTTGCACAAACACCCATTCTCTGTAAACTGTTTATACCAACGTTTAATACACCACCTATCCGGAGGTTTAACACCATACTTCGTTCGAAATGCACGCTGAACAACTGTCGTCGATTTACTTCTGCCGTACTCAATAACACAAAAAGCTTTCTGTTGAGCGGTCGCCATCTTAGCATCAACTGACACTGACGCCTAGTCAACAGCGCCTCAAGCGAACAAATGTACAACTAAATGAAACTTTATAGCTCCCTTAATTCGCCGACAGATAGTGCTTAGCTCTGCCTTTTGTCGTTGCAGAGTTTTAAATTCCTAAAGTTGTGGTATTCTTTTTGAATCACCCTGTATAGGTCGAAAGAGTGTTTTGTAAGCCAGCTCCTTTGTTGATGGACAACATTTTCTCAGGACTCTCCCAATGAATCTCAACCTGGTACCCGCCTTACCAACAATTAATTTTATATGATCATTCCACTTCAAATAGTTCTGTACGCATACTCCCAGATATTTTACAGAAGTAACTGCTACCAGTGTTTGTTCCGCTGTAATGCAATCATACAATAAAGGATCCTTTTTTCTATTTATTCGCAATAGATTACATTTGTCTATGCTAAGGGTCAGTTGCTACTCCCTGCACCGAGTGCCTATCCGCTGCAGATCTTCCTGCATTTCGCTGCAATTTTCTAAGTCTGCAACTTCTCTGTATACTACAGCATCATCCGCGAAAAGCCGCATGGAACTTCCGACACTATCTACTAGGTCATTTATATACATGGTGAAAAGCAATGGTCCCATAACACTCCCGTGTGGCACGACAAAGGTTACTTTAACGTCTGTAGACGTCACTTCATTGAGAACAACATGCTGTGTTCTGTTTGCTAAAAACTCTTCAATCCAGCCACACAGCTGGTCTGATATTCCCTAGGCTCTTACTTTGTTTATCAGATACATTGTGGAAGTCAAGGAAAGTGGCATCTACCTGGGAGCCTGTATTAATATTTTCTGGGTCTCATGAACAAATAAAGCCAGTTGGGTCTCACACGATCGCTGTTTCCGGAATCCATGTTGATTCCTACAGAGTAGATTCTGGGTTTCCAGAAATGACATGATACGCTAACAAAAAACATATTCTAAAATTCTACAACAGATCGATGCCAGAGATACAGGCCTATAGTTTTGGGCATCTGCTAGACGACCCTTCTTGAAAACTGGGACTACCTGCGCTCTTTTCCAATCATTTGGAACCTTCCATTCCTCTAGAGACTTGCGGTACACGGCTGTCAGAAGGGGCAAGTTCTTTCGCGTACTCTGTGTAGACGTGCTATCAGCTGTTATGTTTTGATTGCAGCCACTGGCGCTGGTGGGGTCCCTGCTGGTGGCGGTGAGCGGCGGCGCCCTCTATATGATGTGGCGGTACCGAGAGGACGTCGAGGAACCTCCTGATCCCCAGCTCGGCGCCGACCGCAACCGAGCCGTCTCCGTCGTCATCTGACAGCTGCCTGCCTGCGCACTACTTCTGCCCCTCTCAGCTACCTGGTGTTCAGCACGCAGATATCTCGAGGATTCGAACGAATGCTGTGGACAATGTACACTATGATTCTTGCAGGACAGTCTGCGACCCCATACAGTTACAACAGTGTTGTTTGTTTGCGTTCTTCACTATATTGCACGATGTATCAAATAAGTTCACTACTTTGAAATGAATCGTTTGGTGGTCGTTTCGTAATGTACAAAAGGGCCAGTCGATCCGTGTGGGCGATTGGGACGAATAGGAATAGTTGACCGAAAAGTCTTCTCTTAGGATGCAAAGAATTTAAACAATTTTGTTGCGTGTCAGCTGTACGCGGCTCAACTCAGTCACGAAATTCGTAAGTTCCATGTTGATATAGAAGTCCAGTGGCTCCAAGAGATAACATTATATACACTCGCCTACAAATTAGAAATAAAAGGTAAAGCGAAGACGTGGCGGCGTGCATGCCCTTGAGCTGCACGTTGATGAAGGAGATCTTTGACGACTGACAACTCCCAATGGCTGATTCACAGAGTGACACCCCAGAATCGAAATCTGTTTTGCCTGCGGCCGTGTAGCGATCTTACCACGTGAAATTGCGTGTATGAGCCGACACTTGTCGCTACGGTTTGGATTCTTTATTACCAATGGCTTCCTAGAGTAGCTGCATTTTCCGTAACCCACCCCATCCTCTCCATTCTGTCTTGAAATGGTCACACCTATAAACGTCAAGTCTATGTCAGATACGGTATGTTCCACGTCATCATACGAGATCCTGTAGCAACCTGGTATCACTGTCAAAATGGATCTACACGCCATAAACCAAAATATAGCATTATACTAGGCATTCAAGCACTCCGTCTGAAGGCCACAAGTGACCCATCGGGACCATCCGACCGCCGTGTCATCCTCAGTGGAGGATGCGGATAGGAGGAGCGTGTGATCAGCACATCGCTCTCCTGGTCGTTATGATGGTTTCCTTGGACTGCAGTCGCTACTATTCGGTCGAGTAGCTCCTCAATTGGCATCACGAGGCTGAGTGCACCCCGAAAAATGGCAACATCGCGTGGCGGCCCGGATGGTCACCCATCCAATGGCCGGCCACGCCCGACAGCGCTTAACTTCGGTGAGCTGACGTGAACAGGTGTATCCACTGCGGCAAGGCCGTTGCCTGTTATACTAGGGCGTTCTGAAAAATAATGCCCCCGAATTTTTTGTGAGAAAACTCTCAAAGGTTTTTAAGTAAAACGAACATTATTAACATTCTGCATCTTTATTCTTCATGTTTACATATTTATTTCTCAACATAGTCAGCCTGGCGACGAACATATTTCTCCCGACGAGAGATCAGTTTGTCAATACCGTCACTGCAGAATGTTTGACTTTGTTGACAGAGCCACGACCTCATCCTTGCTTGCAGCGCTTCCCCACTATCAAAGTGACGTCCTCGAAGGTGTTGTTGAAGTCTTGCAAACAAATTAAAATAGGATGGGGCCAAGTCGGCTGTATGGAGGATGATCGATAACAGTGAATCCAAGGCATCGGCTTGTTGCAGAAGTAGCAGCGCTCTGGTCTGATATTGTCTTGCTGAAGGGGAGGGTGGTCCATGCGTGGACGAACTCTCCCAATTCGAAACCCGATTACAGCACACTGTTTCTCACGCGCTGACGTAGTTTCGTTACACACCGCCATGTTGCACGCTACAATTCAGAGCCCTCTAGCGGAAGAAGGTTGCAAATATATAGACGGGAAGAATAAAGTTGTTCAATGTTAAAAACGTTTGTTTTATTTAATAATCTTTGAGTTTTCACATAAAAATTTCCGGGGCGTTACTTTTCAACAAGCCCTCGTATACCGAATGGCGGGCGTGTGGATTTGCGAAGATTTGCGGAAATACGATATGACTTTAATGTGTGCATCCATGTTTCTGGAACTACTGTAGGTACTAATCATTCTGGCGAAATTTACTTTTTAAAATGTGTCCTTGCCGGTCCTTATCTTCCCGTCACAGATTCTCCCATCATAGAAGGATTCTTAAAGATATCGTACCATAGTCAATATTGCTAAGCACTAATTTAAGGCCAAGAAACACCTTTATTCGAGTTAAATGTTACATCGATCTGTGTATCAAGGACTAAGTATATGAACTGAGCTGATCTGTGTTAACAGCAGGTTCCTTTCGTACGCCTACCACAATGCAGTTGTGTAGAGGATATGTCAGCACGTGAACAATTTTGTTCATGCAAATTACGAAAGCCAGTTGATTTACAATTATTTTTTCCACAAAAAATAAGTTCTGCCTAATATTCTCCGCAGTATATTGATCATGTATTCCGCGGAGAAAGATTTCACGTTAACACTAGACGAGTCAAGTAATGACATGCACGTCTAAATTAATTTTTAATAATTAGCCCATAACCTCTCACAACCTATCCATGAATCATCTTTCTCATTGAATTTAATCTCAAAGGAGAGATTCTTTTGTAAATAAAACACTTCTGGAGACATTTGTGTAAATGTTCTGTAAAATCCGTACTCATCTGTCAATATGTATTTATTATGTTTCAAATATATGTCTTTTATCAAATGTATTGTGTTATGGAAGTTTTTGAATTTTCTTCTTTCAGTTAGTCGTCACTTATATACTACGAAGAACCACGCAAAAAATCAGGAATTCTAACTTGTGGTAAAGTAAAGGTGTGCATTCCTGCTGACGACTACGCCAGGAAGAGGGAAAATTAAGGTTTAACGGTCCCGTCTACATCGAGGTCATTAGGGACAGAGCAGTAGCTCAGATTGTCTTAAGTATGGAAAAGGAAATAGGCCATGGTCTTCCAAAGGAACCATCCCAGCGTTGCATCGTGCGATTTAGGGAAATTAAGGAAACCTAAATCTGGTGGACCAAACGTGGATTTGAACCGTCGTCTTTCTGGATGCCAGTCCACTGCGCTAACCACTGTCTCACCTCGCTCTGTGACGACATCGGAGATCCTTTATGGACAAGTAGGACCACATACGTCGTATATGAATCTCATTTTTGTTTGCTTCTGGAGAAATGATGGAGGGGAACGTAGTTTGACCACTGCAGTGCCTCATTGGGAGGTGGCTGTCCCTGTGACTGCGAGCAGACAAGGCGAGAGACAGTAGTAAGTGGAATCTGAAGAGGTTCAACCAGGCGTCCGAAAGAAAATGGCTCTGAGCACTATGGGACTTAACATCTTAGGTCATCAGTCCCCTAGAACTTAGAACTACTTAAACCTAACTAACCTAAGGACATCACACAACACCCAGCCATCACGAGGCAGAGAAAATCCCTGACCCCGCCGGGAATCGAACCCGGGAACCCGGGCGTGGGAAGCGAGAACGCTACCGCACGACCACGAGATGCGGGCAGGCGTCCGAAAGCTGGTGTTCCATGAACAGATAGTTAAGTTGAGCTTAGGCGTAAGCCAAGATGTTTGCTAGCGTGTAGACCGGTGTTACATGGTAGCTTAAAGGTGTCCACATTCGTAACTGCCAGCTTCAAACGCGTGCTTGTGCTAGCTTATTTGAGCGTCCGTGTGGGAATTATGTGTAAGCATTGTAACGATACAAGTGGCTACAGGTTTGAATGCTTTTCGAGTAAGCAGACTTGCGTAGAACTGGATACAGACCAATGAGTTATTATCGCGAGGTCGCAGCGCGATTTTGAACCAATGGTACCAATTACCACTTTTTCGCAGCAATCTTGCCGATCAACGCGAGGCAGCAGCGTTGTGGAAGAATTGGGCACCGCACACAATTCGCAATCCTAGCAGCAGCTGCCATCGGCCTTCTGTGGACATATTCTGTTTCAGTGTGGATTTCTTTACTGAAGGGATGAAAAATATCTTGAAATACTGGACAGCTCTTGCACCACGGTGAAGAGCCCCATTAATGAGATTGTAGCCCTTGCCCACTCGTCACTTTCAAAAGTTACCACCTTCCTTACCTCTATCCTCTTTCCATGTATCTCACTTCGGTCATTAACCATTTTATTTACTATTTAAATTATTACGTGGGGGCTTACCTAGTGGTTGTAGGGCGGCTGTTATTGTTTATTTAGGCTGTAATTTATTACGCTTTTTTTGCCTGCATCTCGTGGTCGTGCGGTAGCGTTCTCGCTTCCCACGCCCGGGTTCCCGGGTTCGATTCCCGGCGGGGTCAGAGATTTTCTCTGCCTCGTGATGGCTGGGTGTTGTGTGATGTCCTTAGGTTAGTTAGGTTTAAGTAGTTCTAAGTTCTAGGGGACTGATGACCTAAGATGTTAAGTCCCATAGTGCTCAGAGCCATTTGAACCATTTGAATTTTATTACGCTTTTAACTATCCTTATTGCTGTGGTTTAACAACGAATGAGGACAGCCTTTTCCTTATTGCTGTAATTTACTATCCTCATCACTATAATTTATTACGAAACATGGCTGCCACAACCAAACATGGCTGCCCAAGATAAGTTAGCCACTATTGTAACAGTGGACATAACCCAGTGCAAATAGAGCAAGAAATTAAAAGATACAAGTAAGATAGCTTGCGTACTGCGTAATCTACATCTTTAGAAACGTTTTTGGTTGGTTTAAATACTCTGAGGACTATGGGACTTAACATCTGAGGTCACCAGTCCCCTAGAACTACTTAAACCTAAGTAACCTAAGGACATCACACACATCCATGCCAGAGGCAGGATTCGAACCTGCGACCGTAGCAGTCGCGCGGTTCCGGACTGAAGCGCCTAGAACCGCTTGGCCACAACGGCCGGCTGAACGTTTTTGGGTTCTTCCAGATATGTATGTGGTAGTATTACGGTAATAACACACCACTGCTGCAGAAGCAGTGGGAACTTAGAACTGTTCAAGTAAGAGTTTGACAGCTGTATGATACACGGTCTGTTTATTAGAAACATTTAGGAACACATTTGTGAGCCCCTCCAAGAACGTGTGTATCAGTATTACACTAATAACTCCTTGGTTCTAGGTTTCACAACTGCCGCAACTTCCCCGAACATGAGTGGAGCAGTATTTAATTATCACTGATCACGCGAGGGACTCGAGAGCAGATGCGCATTGTGCAGCCAAGAGCTCGCTGGCTACACATGCATTCCAACTATGCGGTACGAGGGCAGGCGTCTGCTACAACGCGCAGGCACCATTACCTTAGAAAGCCATCTGGAGACCACCCTGTCAGGGAGTATGTAGACCGCTGTCACAACGAGAAAATAAACTGCTAAAACTATACAGAAAATTCACAGTCGTACGAAAGTTCCTATCACATTCCCAGAAAATCCGTGAAGTGCAAGTAGGTCTCGCATACGAGGTTTCCTTACAAAGTTACTTATGTACACAGATCCTGGGAACCGAGGACCTCGACGATTTATGCCTGTTATCGAATCGATACAGGCAAGATATACGTCTACCCATTCCTGAGAAAAAAGGTTCTTATCAGAACGACAGACAGACAGTCGGATAACAACCTATGTATACATGAAGATGGTATTTGTTTTTTCGGACATGTCCGAAAGAACAAATACCATCGGTGACCATGCAGTTCGTTGGAATGAAATTACAATGAAATGAATACTCCTAGCTGCACACAGACTTTGATATAAGTCAACGGGGACACATGGAAGTGTGTGCCCCGACCGGGACTCGAACGCGGGATCTCTCGCTTACATGGCAACCGCTCTATCCATCTTTTTTTCCCATTTTGTTCGATATAGTTCGTTGCATTTGGTCTGGGCGGACGTCACAAGACATTCGTTCAAGTTGATCGTTGATTCTTTGACTCAAGTTTTTTTTATAACCATTTGAGCCACCGAAGACACAGAGGATAGCGCGACTGCAGGGACTTATCTCTGGCACGCCTCCCGTGAGACCCATATTCCCAACTTATTGTCCCGCACTATATTCATAGTGCCCCTGCCCATTATACTCATTACGCACGGATTTTTGCCGATTCCCGTAAGAGTTCGGGCACTGTTTGTGCATCCGCACAGAAGAAGACGATGGTCAAATGGCCGGTGAGCCTGAACTATATATATATATATATATATACATAGTATCTGTTCTTTCGGACATGCAGCTCGTTCGAACGAAATTACAATGACTTATATCAACGCCTGTATGCAGCTAGGAGTATTCATTTCACTGTAATTTGAAAACAAAACAATTTTTTTTTCGTGTGAAATAATTACAAATTAATAATTCTCGGACTTTTTTCCGTTACTTGTTCTGTGAAACCTTGATACTTGCCAATTTTCTTGATTCTAGATCAACGGGAAGTGCTCTATAAATTTCGACGAGTGAGCTTGCGAATATAAAATATGTGACTTAAATGCCCGTATCTTTTGATTGCACTGACTCAGAAGCTTCAATTTTTTACTCTTCCAAGGGCTCGTAGACCATAATATGCGACATAAATGCGTCTATCTGTTCCTACGAAAAAAGTGTTGTTAACAGCCGGACAGGCAGATGGACGACAAAGTAGTGGTATAAGGGTTCCGTTTTGAACGATTGAGGTACAGAACGCATGGTAGTCAGTAGCACTTACCACTCAGCTACAGAGACAGATGCACACTGACAGGCACGCTATAATAAACTATGTATACGAACGCCAGTGCTTCTAGAATGAATTGCAAAAACATACTCATTGTACAGAGGCTACAGCTCAGAAACATGTAGTAACAAAATGATGGTATGTACAACTCATATACAGGGTGGAGAAAACTTGTGTTACGAAATTTTCACCCTGGATAGCTGATGCCAGTAGGAACCAAAATTACTAATGTTGCGTAGGTCGACAAGGCACCATTTTTAAACTACGGAAACTTGGAGCCGCGCGCTCCGATTGGCCGCAGGATTGCCCTGTTGCCGGATACTCTGGACAACGCATGGCCGCGAATGCTTTGTCTGCTGGCGAATTCGATGTATCCATGATGAGGGGCGTTTGTACGTGTGAACCGCCAACCAAACCGCTGCCCGTCAACCGATGAACGGCAACAGGGCAATCCCACGACCAATCAGCTCGCGTGGCGCCAAGTTTATGTAGTTTGTGCGTTGTCGACCTACACAATATTAGCAATTTTGGTTCCTACTGGCATCAGCTATCCAGGGTTAAAATTTCGTGAGACAACTTTTCTCCACACTGTATAACTGGAACCCAGGATAACAATAATAACCAAACAAGCATGTAACATATGCTTTCCAACAATTAGGAACTAAACAAATGTGAGGGAGGAGTAATACATGCCTCGGATTCCACTATCACTCATACATGTCTGTCCCACACAGTAATCGTTGAGTGACTGCCGAAGTGGCTGGGATGGTGCACTCATTACGAAAGGCATCCTGTGTGGAATTTTGGGTCATACGGGGAATGGCTATAAAATAACGGAGCAACTAGTGTAAAACATTTTACTTCAAAATCATAAATACGTAGTTATTGTCAACCTTAATATACTCCACTCCTCTGCCCTTACAACGCTCCATACGAATTTTCCATTGATGGAAACAGTATTGGAAGCATTATTTTATTCATGGCTGTGATTTTTACCAACTGTAGTATTTCTTTTTTTCAAAATAAATTTCAGTCATTAGTTGCAAAAAATTTCATTACGCATTACCAGTCTCGACAAATTAATTTGTTAGCTTCAGAAGCCTACAAAATTAGGGATACTATATATCTTCAGACTTTAGGTATACAAAGTAAAGTATGAAAAGTATATTACAGAAATTTACTTAGTTTAGCAGATAGTCAATATCTTCTTCATAGAAGGGTAATGCCATGGTATGTTCAGAAATTGATGAATTGTATGTTATTATTTTAAACACTGTTTGATAACTTACAATAGCTGAATCACATATATGTATCTGCTGTGCTAGCAGCAAGGAAGATATATAAAAGCATGTATAAAAGTATATCCAAGACATAAAGAACATCTATATAATACATTTAAAAACAGACACTGTTTTGACTGCATATTATCTTTTATAAAATGTGAAAATTATTCTACCCCTTTCTAATATTAGAATTATGTGTCACGCTTCTTCGAATGAATTATATATAAATTCCTTATGTGACTTGTTTATATTTTTACATACGCTTTTATATATGTTCCTTGCTGCTAGTACAACAGATTGATATATGTGAATCAGTTACTTTAATTTGTCAAACAGTGTTTAAAATAATCACATACAATGTGCCAATTTCTGAACATAGCATGGCATTATCCTTCTATGAAGCAGATATTGACTGTCTACTAAACTAAGTAAGTTTCTGTAACAATATTATAGAAGGAAAGTCGGTACTCACCATATAGTGGAGATGCTGAGTCGCAATAGGCACAACAAAAAGATTCACACAATTATAGCTTTCGTCCATTAAGGCCTTTTTTTTCCTAAGTAAGTTTCTGTAATATACAGGGTGTTTCAATATGAATATACGGGTTTGAAGGCTTTCTAGCATTTATTACATTTAACTTACATTACTTACTTTATTACATTTAATTTACAATTATAAATAATACATTAAATGAAAGAGGAACTATAACAGTCTTTCTTAAAAGTGTTCAATGTGAGCACCATCGTCACACATCGAGGCGATAGGCGAGTTTTTCCGAAACCTTGATCACTATGTCTATAGTAATTGTTGCAACAGTGCTGTTTCTGAAGTCAGATAGATCACTTGGTAGCGGAGACATATACACATCATCCTTTATGAATCCCCAAAGGCAAAAATCGCAAGGGGTCAGATCGCGTGTGATCACGAAGATCATATGAAACTAGCTCTGTCATCCCGCGCCTTGCGGCCAATCCAGTGGTCGGGTATAACGTCTTTAACCAGTCGCGTGCTGAGTTATGCCAGTGGGATGGCGCACCATTTTGCTGCTGAGAAACACCAGTTACAGCTGCTTCGCCGAAAAAGTCGAGAGCAGTCTCGTTGCAACTGCGCCATCTCATGGCGATTTGCTTACCCCAGATACGCACATTACGTGTGTTCACCACTGAAGACGACACGATCCAGAAAATCTTAATCTCATGCAGCAAAATTTCGTTTGCAAAACTGGCACGTAAACCGTAGTATGTAGGCTTTAGAGCTTGTAACAACTGCGAACGACAAGGACCAACTGATTTCTTGGGACTACGTGTGATAGACTGGCACTCGTTCCAGGTGGTTTTCATTTATTCTTGGTCGTTCATACTCTTCCCTTTGCGCACGGGTATATGTTAGAGTTGCTCTTTCATTTGATGTATTATTTATAATTATAGTTTGAATGTAATGAATGGAAATGAGCGTGTGGCGTCATTGGCCGTGAGGTCCCTTATGGGGCAGGTCTGGCCGCCTTGGTGCAGGTCTTATTACATTCGACGCCACATTGGGCGACCTGCGCGCCGGATGGGGATGAAGTGATGATGAAGACAACACAACATCCAGTCCCTGAGCGGAGAAAATCCCCGAGCCATCCGGAAATCGAACCCTGGCCCATAGGACGGCAATCCGTCACGCTGACCACTCAGCTATCGGAGCGGACAATGTAATAAATGCTACCAAGCCTTAAAACCTATATGTTCATTTTACCTGTACTTTTTATACTTGACATAGATATATACCCAAGGTGTGACGATTTATTATATCCTAATTTTGTAGTCTTCCGAAGCTGACAAATTAATTTGTCGAAACTGGTAAAGATAATAAAATTTACTTGCAACTGATGACTGACATTTATTCCGAAAAAAAAGGTGTTTGAAGTCTTTCTGCCGGCCGGGTTGGCCGAGCGGCTCTAGGCGCTACAGTCTGGAACCGCGCGACAGCTACGGTCGCAGGTTCGAATCCTGCCTGGGGCATGGATGTGTGTGATGTCCTTAGGTTAGTTAGGCTTAAGTAGTTCTAAGTTCTAGGGGACTGATGATCTCAGAAGTTAAGTCCGATAGTGTTCAGAGCCATTTGAAATTTTTTGAAGTCTTTCTCTGTGAACTCCTTGATGACGAGTACCATTTTTTCTTTCACTACTTCAATGGACTGAAATCTCGTTCTTTTTAATGCAAATTTAACCTTGAGAAATAGATAAAAGTCACATGTTACTGGGTCAGGCTAATGAGGTGGGTGGTTTAATACTAGGAAGCCGTACTTCGCTAAAAGCCTCTTAACAGACAATGCAATATGAAACGGTACGTCGTCTTGACGCAGAACCCATGATTTGTTCTTGCACAACTCGGGTAGTTTTTTTTTTCTTATTTTCTCACGGAGATGAGCAAGAACCTCAGGGTGGTAATGCTGATAAATAGTTTGACCTTCAGAACCCAAGTGAAGATGCATAGTTGCGTGAACATCGTAAAAAAGATCATTACCATTTTGAATCTTCATTTGCTAATTCGAGGTTTTTTCGCCTATCGGTAAAGTTGGCCCCTGCAGTGTATGGATTGGCGATCAGTTCTTCCTTCATAAGTGAAAAACCAAGATACGTCACATGTTATCACTCTTTCCAAAAAATTAGGATCATTTTCAATGGTATTCCAAGTGTCAGCACAACATTTTCAATAGCTTCTTTTTGCTTGATTATGAGAATTTTCGGCACCAGTTTCACACACACTTTTCTCACGTTAAATTGGTTATTTAATTTTTACGTTAGGCATTTCTTGTCAATTCCTACAGTTTCAGAAATCGATCAAATACTCAGCCGACGGTCAGATCGAATGAGATTACCTATTTCTTCGATATTCTCGAACGTTTTTGAAGTTGAAGGGTGTCCCGGGCGTGAATCATATTCAGCGCCTTCCCAGCCATCTCAGAAACCCTTGAACCACTCAAAAACTCGCGTACGTGATAAACACCCTACGCCATGCACTACTTTTAGTGAAAGAGAGGCTTCAGTAGCAGTTTTTCCAAGTTTCACTGAAACTTCGCACAGTTCGTTTCTTTATTATTACACTTATCATTTTTCCAGTAAAACAAAATAACAGCTGCGTAACGCAGACGTAGGCCACGGCCACACTAATTCGTTTGTCTACACCAGAGACGCCGCATTCGACTGACAACTTCGACCATAAATATAATAGACTGGTCCTAACGTCATTTTCGTGCCTCCAACATCTCTGGGCTGAAGTCACGTGAATGTTGGCGAAACATGGTTGTTTCGTGTTGCGCTTATGGCTGTGCTCAGCGTTTTTTCGGGGAAATGGCATTACATTTCACGTGTAACTGTTTCTATGATACTGCAGATGCGTTTATTGAAATCTGCTGAAGTGACTTCTATATTTTTTTTTACACTTGAAATAGAGTATCACGTAAACTACGGTAAGTGTTGACAGTAATGCCTGTAAAGTCAGACTCATATTACATTTTGGAAAGTATCTATGATAATTCGGCTACAGAAGTAAGTATAACTGTTTATCGTTCCTACTCATAGTTTCCCTAAGGATGAAAAACGAAGGCAGCTTTGGGTACAGGCCCTGAAACGGAACAACTTTAAGCCATCTGCACATACGCCCCTTTGCTGAAAGCACTGCGAGAAGTGTTTTCATAGGTTAGTTATTATTTACAATGTATATTTATATTTACAGTGTCTGTCAATTTTAATCCTGATGTTTTTATAGGGCTAAGACTGGAAGGAATTGGCTAATTTTCCGGAGCATATGAAATCGAAGAGGCCTAAGCTCCATAAATCACAAACTAGAAGGCGTTCGTGAGATGATGCCTCGTCTTCTGAAATCTGTTCTTTCAATGCCTGTAAGTCTGAATGTTGTTAGAATGTGTGTGATAACTGCGAGTTAGTAAAATATTGTATTAGAATAGAACTGTAGCACGTTACGTTTCTTTTAAACTGATAGTTTAAACTTTTGTAAAAATAGTGGGAACTGAACCTTTGAAGTGCACCTAAAATTGATACTCTAAAATTGACCTGCTCCTAAAGTCGACAATTTTGGCACCTATAGTTGACATAATTCCCATATCCCATTTTATTTAATAAGTGACTAGAGCTCAAAACACGGCGAATCCAATGTTTAAAGTTTTGATACGAGCCCACTCTTACTGTTCAAAAGAACATTTTACTTTAATTGATAGTTTATAGTAATTTCGTCCCACTGCCCACCAGAGTGGCGTTCGATGTATTTGTTACATTTTATTAATGGTACTTTGAACAAATCCGGGTCAAATGTAGTTCTGGCATAATTTTTCGCAAATAAAAAAGTAATTTTTGTTGGAAGCGTTTGGCAGTCAATTGAGAAATGTGGGGAAAATACGATGCAAACATAGGATGGCAGACCGCTGATTTGAAATCCCGCCACGTTTTGCCAACAGTCACGTGGTTTATGTTGGAGCCACACCAGCCCTATAGCTTCTGCACAGCAAGGCCAGTCTACTAGTATTTATGGTCGAAGACTGAGAAGCACAGCCATTGGTCTTTCATCTTTGGCGCATGTGCACATAATCTGTGGCAGCATCCGTCCCATTATTTTATAGCCACGGCTTGTAGATCCTTGTTATGGACCATATAGCTGTTTGAAAACGTTTATTGCCCTACGCCTTTACTTTGCAAGAATAGAACTAAATCCATTGCGACTTTATTATTTATAATTCTTAAACATGGCTGCGAAACAGCAACCGTGTAAATCTGAAGAGGTTGAAAAAATCAGGCAAACAGTTGCAAAACAAAGGTTCATTAGCGCTTGACCTAGATTTCGATGTTTCTAAAAATTACTTCTTCTGAGGGAGTGGGCCCTAAAAATTTATATAATCAATTACAAAATTATTTTTACAAACATAACAAAATATTAATAGAAAAATATTTATGAGATAAGCTGACTCATTTGTCACATCACATGATAGTACATTAGATTAGCTGAAGCCGAGCGGTTCTGGTCATATATTAATTTGACAGAACAGGAATTATCCCAAGCCCTGGCTTTAGATAGCAGCCAGATTACATATCTCGTACTTCAGAATGAATGCTCAGTAGTAAATGCCCACAGGTAGAGTCTCTTGACAACACAAAATTGTAACAGGAGTCACAGAACAAAACATTTGCGTAAGTTAGTGTACATCATGTCAGAGACTAGGGCCAACTGTTACGAATACACGGGCTCAAGCAACCATGAAAAATTGGGCTGCAGAGGGCGCTAAATACGTGCGCGTAAGAACTGCGCCTTTCTTGTGTTGAATAAAAGCATTATACATTAAAGTAAAAATGAAATTTCCTCTACAATGCTACTACAAATGTAATAGATTTACTGGTATACATAACGTATGAAATTACTAATCATCTGCTGGCAGAGTAATACTGTACATAAATTCAGTGTGCAGAAGGTAGAATTCTGTTTACAAAAGATCTCTGTTACAAATGGATGAGGAAAAGAGAGCAAATATAAGCCAAAACAATGTCACGAAAAAGGAAAAACTTCCTCTTAACACTGCGGAAGCTCGAGCGATAAGGAAAACGGGAAAACAGTGGGCGCTGTATACATGCGCCTTCTCACTGCGACGGTTCAGTCCTGTCTCCGGCCATCCTGATTTAGGTTTTCCGTGATTTCCCCAAATCCTTTCAGGCAAATGCCGGGATGGTTCCTTTCAAAGGGCACGGCCGATTTCCTTCCCCGACCTTCCCTAACCCGAGCTTGCGCATTGTCTCTAATGACCTCGTTGTCGACGGGACGTTAAACACTAATCTCCTCCTCCTCCTTCTCACTGCGTGTTGCTGGTGTTAAGTACCATAATTTTATATTAAAGCAATATGACAATTTCTTATAGAAGGCCACTAATAAATGCAGTAATTTTAGAGGTATATGTTAAATATATAATTATCTGTAAAACGTTTATATGTCAAAGTGATACTGCTCGTAGCTTTAGTGTGCAGAAGATAACAGTTACAAAAAATTACTTCTGTTAACAAAAAGGGTGAAGGACATAACGAATGGATAAAGTTACATTCTGCTTAGCTGTACCAATATCATTTTTTGAAAATCAACTGTAGGAATATGCATTGATAAGGCCACGAAAAATGAAAGCTAGTGATATGAAATGTCAGTAACTCAACAGTAAAGAAAAAAATAATTTGAGGATAACGGCACATTTACTGATATTAGCGGAGATCGGTAAACACGTATTATATGACAGTGAGCAGCGTGTTAAATCCATCAAGGAAATGCTTACTCACGAGTTGCAACTGATCGTTCAGGATGGTTCCGTCTTTCTTAGAAAGATATTTATAAATTTCATATTCTTCTAATAAATCTAATTTCCAGCCTCTTATTTCCTCACGTAAAACTACGGTTGCTTCTAATTCCCTCGGAGAATGGTCCGAAATAAGTAAATGTTCATCAAATGAAGAATTATGAACACTTCCCCCTTTCCTGCCCAACAGGTGCTCCTTATATCTGGCTTTAATAGCTCCTGTTTTTCCTGGTCGCTTGGCATGACGTACACATAACTTACGGAAATATTTTATCCTGTGACTCCCGTTACAATTTTATGTTGACAAGAGGTTCTATCTGTGGGCATTTACTAGTGAGCATTCATTCTGAAGTACGCTAAAAGTAATCTGGCTGCTATCTAAAGCCATGGCCTGGGATAATCCTAGTTTTGTCAGTTTTATATATGACAAGAGCCGCTCGGCTTTAGCTAATCTAACGCATCATCATGTGTGTAACGAGTAAGTACGCTTCCCTCACAATTATTTTTTTATTAATATTTTGCTGTGTTTGTAAAAATAATTTTGTAGCTGGTTATATACATTTTTAGGGCCCACTCCCTCTGAAGAAAATATTTTTAGCAATATCTAAACCTAGTTCAGTTGTTTTGCAACTGGCTGTCTGATTTTTTTCAACCACTTTATTATTTATGTAGCAGCGCCATGCTGTTACTGATTTCTCTGCAAAAACAGAGACAAACAATGAGGATTTTTAAAAAAAATTACACGTCTACTGTTGCTATGTAGACAATGGAAAATCGAGATTGGTAGAAGAGAAAAGTTATTGTATAACCAAATCCAATATTTACATGTCGTTCCTAAAATGGAACATCTACTACCTCTGTCATTTAACAAATTTCCCAGTTCAGTCTTGAAATGGTATGTGGAAACAATGACTACCGGCAAACCTCTGTTTTAGCTATAATTCCTCGGATTTTCCTGCTGTGGGTATTTTGCGAGACATTTGTGGGAGGAGGTAATACGTTGCCCAAGTCTTTCTTCCCTGAACGTATTCTCTCAGATTTTCTGCTGTAAATTTCTTCATGATGCACAAACTCTCTCTTTTAGCATGCACCACGAGAGATTATCATCTACGTAACACTCTCGCGCTAACTAAACGATTGCCACGTTGATCTTGTCTACCTCTATACTAATGTGACACGTACGGGACTGAGCCTAATGAGCAATACTCAAATATTGGTTGAACTGGTGTTTTATAGGCCACTTCTTTCATGGATGGATCAAATTTCTATAAGAACCCTCCAGTCAATTTGAGGCTGACATCTGTTTTTCTTATATTCTGTTTTATACAGTCATTCCATTTTACGACGATCCAGATGATTAGTTGGATTAGTTTACGACTCCTACTGTTTCTAGTGATTTGTCATCGAAACTGCAATCGTACAGTACTGTGTTTCTTGGCCTGTTTATGTGCACTATGTTACTTTTACATATAGTCAGCGTCCACTCCCAATCCCTCCACCAGTCATCAATTGTCTGCAGCTGCGTGATCTGGACCAGCCTCGTGGAGCTTCGAACATTATACATTGGATCATTGATGCTGCTTTGTGGGTCTGCTACAACCAATCAGTCATGTAACACGATTTTATCAGCAGTACCAACGTAACAGGCAAGCGTAATTCTCTGTTGCTATAGAGCAATTTGGTTACGTCCGTAGTACCACTTGGGTTTTTTTTTCATTAAATATTGTGTGTTTTGATTAATAACCATATATAATTTCATTTTGGCACAAGATCGAATTTTTGTCATTTGCAACCAGAGATCTATAATCAAACTGAATAATATGATAAGCAACTTGCCTATGCTCTTTACACATAGTATTATTCTCCACCATAAAACAGCTGCTTAGGGAGGAAATTTAATGGTGTCTGTTTATGAAACTGATATTACCCACACTTAAGACAGCTACTCTGCGTTCTTGTGCAGTAAAGTGATATGTACTGCAAAGCTCCCTTCTAATTGCGAAAATTTTGATGACTGTGATCCATGAAATTATATGTGTGCACTACAAGAAGCAACATGCCCCTGCTTTTTGAATGCATGGCGTTACTCTATCTCTCAAAACATCTACTTAGGGAGAAAATTTAGTGTCACTTCTTTATTGAAGTATCAACCTCGATATCTTTTTGACGCAATGTGTCACTCCAAAGTTAGCAATACGTTCCAAACAGGCAACTGTATAGAACAAGTGAGGTAAAAAACAAGGAAAGACCAATCAACTGTCAAAGTCGAAAGCTGCCATACCGTGGGGAGTCACTGTAGCTTATAGATGACTTTGATGTCGGTTTTAGCAGAACTAAGACCAGTCTTTGAACGAAAGTTGGGGAAGGGCAGCTCTGCAGTGTTAAAGAAGGCAATATATGCTTCTTTTCACAATTATCTATGTTTTAAATTTTCCAAGTTCATTTCTGCGAGACATGGTGTCAAGAGAAAACTATCATTTCTACTACACAGGAAAACGTTATTAAAATATCCCCCTTAGTGATATGTAGCTGCTAGATGACTGAATATATGATCAATAGCCTCTGAGAGAAGTAAATCTTCAGTGTACGTAGTATGATGAACTGGAAAATATGCATCTAAGCGTACCGAATATTTAATATTTTAGGACCAGTTTAAGTTCCCCTTAAATATAAATATACTTTTTTCACCTATCCACATCCTCAAGGGAAATATCATTTGGGATCTGTGGAGATTACATTAGCAGATCTGTTCTTATTTTGTAAATATTTGTGTATTCCTGTTTTCTCGCATGTTCTACATCCCAGAGGATCTTCTCACTGTGGACCAGTTGGAATGAAAAGTATATCTAATTTATACGACACATATACACTGATCGTCAGATACGAGTCCTGATTGAAATTCCACTACAATTTTTTTATAATGACTATTGTAGCACGCCGTTTAATAATGAATGAAATATGACTGTAAAGGCTTAAATTAACTCAGGAGCAGCAAGGAAGCATTTATGTGGAGCAGTTTTCGGGACAAAAGCTTTGACTCAAGTTGCACTCTATTTGAATGTTAACAATTTATATAATAGTGATTTATATCTGTTACAGTCTGACCTGTAGAGAAAGATATTTTTAATGCATAACTCTGCCATCTTAGTAGTTTCCTGGCATCAGCTTCTGCCAATTACTTTTCTAGAATGTGAGGGGGAAATTTTTATTGTCATTTATTTATTAAAATATAGATATGTCGTGCCATCTCGCTCCTATACTGTAGCACAATCTTATTTGACAGCTGGTGTTTACACGGTTTACTCAATCCATGGAATACCAAATTCCAAGTTTACAAAGCACATACAGATTGCTTATCACAATACGCAAGTAGGATAACAGAGCCTTGATCACGAACGAAACAGAAATGAGATCCTGTGGCAAAATAAAATTGTCTGCATTATTATTCATCGAAAACATTAAACATCGAATGTAACACACACGTAGCAGCGCTGTCATAACTTATTTATTGCTGCATCCAAGTAAAAAAGTAACCTCGAATCACATATTAGTGCTACTGACTTTTTCATCTTACATGACTGATTCGTTGTGGGACACCTACAAAGCAGCCCCACCCATATAAATGATCCAGTGGACAGAACCGAAAGCTCCATGAGACTGGTTGCGGACGACATGGCTACCTATAAGAAGACAGCAATGCTGGAAAACTGTATTGAATTGCAGGAGGAGCTGCAGAGGAGTGATGGTACAAGGACTGAGGGCTGACGCTGAATCTAAGTAAATGCAATGTAGTATGCATAATAGGCCAATAAATCCAGTACTGTGCGATTACAGTATTGATGACGAAGGACTAGACACAATAACAATCGTAAAATACCTCGACAAATCACTAGAAACAGTAACAATAGTAAAATACCAAGAAGTAACAAGCCAGAGCGACCAGAAGTGAAATGACTATATAAAACAGACTGTAGGAAAACAGATACTAGGCTAAAATATTTGGACGAATCTTGAAGGAAATGTAATCCATCCACTAAAGAAATGATTTCCAAAACATTTGTTGGATTGATTTTTGAGTATTGCTCGGCGGTCTTGGATGGTTACCGGGTGAAATAATAGTAAATTTGGACAGGATCAAAGATAGAGTGGTTTTCACACGATTATTTCACCAGTGCTGTACTGTTATAGACAGGGTAAACAATCTCTAGTAGTATTACTACGAGAGAGGCATTGTTCATCACGGATAGCTTTACTGCAGAAAGTTTGAGAGAATACGTTCTGGGAGCAACAAATTGAGTCCTCTCACATATGTCACAGAAAACCACCAAGACAAGAAAATCTGAGGCGTAAGAGCCAGTACGGAGCTTTGTCTCTACGCACCAATCATGAATGGAACCGGGATGAGAGTTAAATGATAGATGTAGTAGAAGTTTCGTCTTTGAAAAGAAATGTAAGTAATGGATTACTGGTTTTCTATATAATACAACTTTTGTCCAACTGCCAGTCACTATTTTCTTTTTAAATACGGGCTACATAGCAATGGCATATGAATGATTTAAAAAAAATACGTGTGCGTCGTCCTCTTTCCTTGCATAGGAATAAGTGGCAGGGTGGCTAATAATTTGTTTTCTATTGTCAGTCACAGTTTTCTTTTTTTAAGTACGGACTACATAGCAGTGCCAGATGCAAGGTTTAAAAAAAAAATTCAGCATGACACTTTTCTTTGCAGATAAATTAGTGGCATGATGACCATGCTCTATAAATAATAAAGTAGAAATTGATTTACTTTGATTCTGTGACCCAAAACGCCACACTGCATGCGTGTGGTAACTAGCGCACCATCTGAAGCTTCGTCGACAGTCAAGTCAACCGTTCCAGTGTGTGAGAGACACGTATAAGTAACAGTAGAAACCGGTGAACGAGCTACGCCCCCCGCACATTTCTTTAGCTCGTAACTGTTCTAAGTCTATATATGAAGATAGCAACTGTTCTCGAAAGAACATATACCACTGATGACCTTGCAGCTTCTCTAGAATAAATGATAATTAACTGAAACTCTGTCGGCAGCGGAGGGTTTCAATTAATTATCATTGTTCCAAGTCTGTTTTATAGTAATTTTCACGCGGTTCTGCAGTTATTATTATTATAGCGGTACCGATTTCATCTGACACGGGGAGGCCGCCAACTGTGAAATTCAAATTCGATTCATACTGCGCGTAATAAAAGCTCATGGCCAGAGGTGCAATGTGGCAAAGCACCAAGATGCACTTCTCAGCCGTTGTCGAGAAAATCGACAGTTAAAAGAAACTGTTGCGGTGAAATACTCTCTGCGATTAATGATTTTCTACAGCGTCGTGGCGCAGCGGTAAGCGCTCGGGTTCGTAATCCGAAGGTCGCCGGATCGAATCTCGCGCCATGCAATTTTTTTATCATTAGTTTTTTGTAACTCAAATTATATATATATATATATATATATATATATATATATATATATATATATATATATATATATATAAACTATTAATGAATTGCTTATGCATGTTGGTGAAGGCGGATCGCTCTCCAATTGTACCGCCTCCATTTTTCAGTTTTTTTAACAGGGTGTACCAAAACTCTCCCGTCCGCAGTGATTTTCGACGATGTTATAAGTTGCGCTAGGGGCCGCATCTACCTTCTTTCGAAGTTAGCAGGCAACTACGCTGTTATGCGGCGGCTCGTTTCGGCCTATTCAACATCTGTCCTTCAAGTGTAACGAGCGAGTAACGGAGTTTATATTTCATACCTGCCACAGCGAATTTGTGTTCGTGGGGTCTCATTTCTAATTCGAACGTTTGACTTACGTTATACGCATTCGTTTCGGAATATCGTTTCTACGTCTTCCGTTAACTATACGTGGTTAACATTATGAAGACAATTAATGACATTTGTGAAATACAACTTTGTTTGCGGAAAACATAATGATGTTCGAGGTCGCCAGTTTTTCCACGACAAACGACTTTCAACAACTTATTATATGCATAATTGTTGCAACTGATTGCCGGGAAATATATATATCTGAATTACAAAAAACAAATACTAAAAAAAAAAAGTTGCATGGTGCGAGATTCGAGCCGTCGACCTTCGGATTACAAACCCGAGCGCTTACCGCTGCGCCACGACGCTGTGGGAAATTATTAATCGTAGAGGGTATTTCACCGCAACGGTTTCTTTTAACTGTTGATTTTCTCGACAACGGCTGAGAAGTGCATCTTGGTGCTTTGCCACATTACACCTCTGGCCATGAGCTTTTATTATGCGCAGTATGAATCGAATCTGAATTTCACAATTGGCGGCCTCCCCTTGTGAGCTCTACAAATCATCCTTTCGTTGCACATGTTTGTGAGGTATAACATCTGTACAACGAATACAGTTTTGTAATTAGATTTGTTTTTGTTGCACGTTATCCATCATTCTCGCTCTGTGGGCGCTCGTTTCGCCTCTAGTTGTATTTTATCAGTCGCCCGTCAGCATGCGCATCATGTTTGTGGAGTTGTGGTAGGAAATTTTGCATTCTCCTCTTGATCTGAAAAATATTTTATTGCTGCCAACCTACAGAGGAAGAAATGATCATAGTAATAGAATAGACAAATCAGAGGTCCTACAGAAAGACTGAAGTGTTTATTTTTTCCCACGCACGCTTAGAGAATGGAACGGTGGAGAAATAATCTGAAGGTGCTTCAAAGAACCCTCTGCTAGGCACTTAAGTGTGAACTACAGAGTAGCGATGTAGATGTAAATAGCTGTGAATTTTATATGCAGTTTTAGCAGTTTATCTTCTCATTGAGGTAACAGTCACTAACAGGTTGGAGAACAGGTGGCTTTTTATCTAATGTAATGGTAGTACTGTTACATAGTGGTAGGACTTCAAAAGAATCACCGAGAATATTGCACTACAATTACTCCCAAATGACACACTTAAAATGCACACCAGACCATTCTAAATCCAAAGATGAGAAACAAGTCCAGTAACTGCATATATGGATGTCAAAAACCACCCAAAACTACGCTCTCAGACTGACCTATGTACCAGACAAATGGTCGCTAATTGTGCGTGCGTAAGTAAATGGGCTTGTTTATAAAATAACTATTTTTCTACTGCCAGTCACGACTTTCTTTTTAAATATGGTGTGCACCTCGACCAGCAGTCACACCCCCTATTAATGTCCACTAACCAATCTCCAGATACCTTTCCTCAGTTAGTGTATCCACAATGCAGATCATGCATCACACCACAACCAACTATGAAAGGAGTAAGTTTGCACATTCACACTGTCCATGTGGGGGGAGAAACACGCCACCCCCATCTGGAAACCAATATGAAAGTTGCCATATTGACTATTCCACTCTCGAACTGCACACGGGGAAAAATTAGCAGTGCTTGTTTTGTACAACCAAATCCTTGTGTACTCTTAAAGTAGCCTTGCATTTTGTGCTGCCACCTCAAGAAAAGGTGCTGTTGTATGAAATAAAGCTGGTCTGTGGATATAGTACTAAACACCGTATAATTATTACTAACTTAAGTTTCTGGACAATGCGTTATTGACAATGAAATGGAACAGTTATGTCTTACGCATCTGATCCCAGTTGCTAAACTGCCACTAGTGTTGGCTGGGGGATGCAAAAGGGTTTATGATGTTATTAAAACAGCATAAATCTATCTGCATGTGCACTAAAAAAATAGGGTGAGACTGATGTAGTGAGACCGCTATTTGTGATATCTGAGCCTGTGGTAGGCTGTGTTGTATTCAAACGAAATGTGGATATAGCAGCCATCCTCTTCACGTGCACAAGCACTATAACAAGGCGACTTGTGAAGCAGTGCACCATACAATGGTTGAGCCAGTCACTGCCTCAGGCTGGTGGCACATTGGCTCGAAGGCATGGGGTAAGGTGCTGGATGGGGTGAGACACCTGTAGCCACCAGCCACCGACCACTATGCGATATGGTTAGGACACGTGTCCATCAGCGAGCTCTCCACCACAAAATGTGTGCCTGCTCTAGTGTCCCTCATTAAGTCAATGATAATTAAATACTGTTACGTGTATCTGTGGCAGATGGTGGTAATTGTTAAAACTGGGACCAATGGCTATCAGTGTAATACTGTTCGATACGTATCTGGGGCAACTCTGAAAAACATATCTAAGTGTTTCAAATTAATAAACCACGCAATATACAACTGTCAAACGATCTGTCTTGCTTGAATTTCACAACGTTTATACAGTAGTGGCGAGTTTTTAACATAATACTACCACATATAAGTCTAGAGGGACCCAGAAACATTCCTAAATAAATAAAATTTCTCGCCGTTTTTACACTGGGTTATGTCCACGGTGACATCATAGTGGGGATGGTGTCATTCGCCACAGTCAACAAGCCAGGCGTGTCAGTTCCCAGTTATAAGGTTGGCACTATAGATTCAGAGTTCTGCCGCCACACATCATCCACGGCCGCCAACAAATGGCCGCTCCAGGGACACACGCCCCTCATCTGGCGCAGTCAGTGCCACTATTGAAGAGTGTAAAAGGCCACCACAAGTTATCATCTCCCCTTCAGTTGTGTGTTTCACACCTGCAGTATACTCAGCCTCTCTAGTGATACTACATCATTAACATGGACTTGGCAATGAACGTGTATTATTCTGAATTCTATATTGGACCTGGTTGCCCTTTTGCTCAGCTGCGACTCATTGAAGCTCGGTAAACGATTTTTACCTCAAATTTGTTGTGTCTTTCATTTTCTGCTTCCTGTTATAGAACGTATGCATCACTACAGGATGCTGCAGTTGACTTACCTTGGGTAGCCATGTTTAATAGCGGCAACCATATATAGTTACATAAAAGAGCAATAAGATAATAAATTATTGTAATAAGGAAGAGGATGTCCTAATTGGGTAATGAATTGTAGCAATAAGTATAATTCATTTGGTAATAAATTAGATTCTAAATAAACACCATCATCTGCCTTGCAGTCAATAGGATAACACCCCAAGGTAATAAATTAGATCCTAAATTAACAACAGATAACAGTCCAATTGACCTACAGGGAGGGAGGATGGAAGGACTTTGAAAGTGAGAGGTAAGGGAGGAGGGAGTCATAAATTATCAGCCCAGAACTAGTACAGAGGTTTCAGTGAATGATAAGTTTTGTGAGGGTTTGGTGTGAAGCCAGAACAGGAGAGAAATTATATAGATATGCATCCCTGTTAAGCTGCTTTTTGTTTGTGTCTATAGTGGATACATTTTTAGTTGAACATGGCCATCCAAAACTTCGAATTGCCGTAACCAGACAATGCGTTGCTCCCTGGCGAGAGCCCTTTTCTCTGAATGTACAGATCTTCAGTCAATAAAAAGGGTTTAAAATATATTGTTATTTCACCTGGTTCAGTGTAACCACTGTTTTATGATACACCAGCCATATTGCCTGCTTCCATCTGCTGGTGTCTATACTAGCGGCAACATGAGTATATTACTCAAACAGGTAAATCTCGATCAGTATGAGGATTTTATTCCAGTATATGCAACCCACCCTTGTCTATAGCGAATAAAATCTAACGTTTACTTTGATAAAAGTAAACATGTCACAGTACATGATACATTTTCCGGGCGGGAAGGGGTGCCGGTCCGCCCAGCGGATTAGTGTCGAGGCCCGGTTTGCCGGCCAGTCTCTGGATGGTTTTTAAGGCGGATTTCCATCTGCCTCGGCGAATAGGGGCTGGTTCCCCTTATTCCGCCTCAGTTACACTATGTCGGCGATTGCTGCACAAACACTTTCTCCACTCACGCGTACACCATAATTACTCTGCCACGCAAACATTGGCGTTACACTCGCCTGGTGTGAGACGTTCCCGGCGTGGTCCACTGGGGGGCGGACCGCACAGTAACCCTGGGTTCGGTGTGGGGCGGCGGTGGGGTGAGTGGACTGCTGTAGCCTGTTGTGGGGTTGTGAACCACTGAGGGCTACAGCGGGGACGAAGCCTCTCCGTCGTTTCTAGGTCCCCAGTTACATACAATACAATACAAAATATGATTTGTTGCTGTCTGAATACCGAGTAATCGATCCAACAGCAGACAAGGATACTCTGATGAAGGAGATATATCTTCCAATAGTAAATTTTAGAAGATAAATGAAGAAAGCGGAAAATATTTATAAGTCAAGGAGTGGCATTGATCAACTGTACGCATCCACACTGTAGTATTACCACTTCTTTCGTTTCATCCTCAAACGAAACTCTTGCAGATGCTGTGCAACAAACATGGAAGCAGGAGAGACAGATTTCATATATTATCAATTAAATTTCGTCTCACATAACGCAGGTTTAAAAACTGCCTTCTTTTACTGAACAGAACTTCAGTACATAAGTCATTTTAACGAAAAACTCTTTGCCGTCAAGGAATTCGTCTTTAATTCACAAAGTAGACAATAAAGTCTTCTCCAGTACGTTTAGGATGAAGTGAAATATTTCCAGGTATACTAGACCGTTGTAAAGGATTTAGCGTTATTATACCAGCAGCATTCCCACTAACTTCCATTTTCTGTGTTCCAGCCAATTTTCCCTATATAAACCGGATCATAAATTAGTTTCACCCTGTGAATCGACCTAATACTTTCAATCTCTTAATCATTCCTTCAGCGAACTCTGCAAACAATTAGTGCATTACGTGGCTCCACGTGACTGCTCGTTACGAAATGCAAACGATAACCCCACTCATATTGGTCTTGAGCATAGAAGACTATAATAACAAGGCAATGCATCCGCCAGAAAATAAGACAAGCTCGGCTTCGAAAATTACAGAAGACAGCCTTATCTAAGGAGTACAATTACGATTAAATATGTCACAACACTAGTTAAAGTGGTACTCCTTACATCCCCAGTAGAATTTTTTGTAAAAACGCAAAAAAAAAAAGATTTCTGGAAACTCAAAAGAAAACTTGAAATTCCAAGAAAGAACGTTGACACAGCAGTAAGATGTCCCAAAAAATAAATAACGGCATACTGATGAACAACCCAGCAATGGCGCCCAGCTCCTGAGTCATCATACCAAATCAACGTAGAGTAATGAAATTTCGGAAATACTTCTGTCTAGACAATATATTTGAGTGGTTAATACTGCAAGAACACAGGTTAGCGTCAGTGCGACGTAAGCTATCGCAAATGTCAAATGCTGGTACATTAACAATCGGCGTAACCGCCGGAATGTTGAATGGAAGCATGCAAACGTCTGTGAATAGTGTTGTACAGGTGCCGGGTGTCAGTTTGTGGGACAGATTTCGGTGCCTGTCGCTCTTGGTCAGTATGGGGCCGGTTAATGCTGTTTGAGATTGAAAATGTTAAATGCGTGTGAAATCCTAAGCGACCAAACTGCTTAGGTCATCGGTGCCTAGACTTACACACTGCTTAAACTAGCTTAAACTAACTTGTGCTAGAACAACACACACACCCATGCTCGAGGGAGGACTCGAACTTCCGGCAGGAGTGGCCGCGCAGTCCGCGCAACTGTGATGAGAGACTTGGAAGATATTACAGAAGATGAGT
This sequence comes from Schistocerca piceifrons, assembly GCF_021461385.2. Taxonomy (NCBI): domain Eukaryota; kingdom Metazoa; phylum Arthropoda; class Insecta; order Orthoptera; family Acrididae; genus Schistocerca; species Schistocerca piceifrons. The sequence continues at coordinate 495,067,887 of NC_060142.1, read as the reverse complement.
TCCAGAAATGTTACCATCAATAGCAGAGGCGCTGGAAAAAGTCTGTGCAATCAGAAGGGAACTACTTTGAAGGAGACAACATTAAACTTGACTAAAACTAAGCAACTTTCTTGTCGCACCTCGTATTATCATCCAGAAATATTCATAGATAGCCGTAAAGACAGTACATATATCACTTGTAAAATATATGGTCGTATTGCATCTGTGAGATACGCGAACTTATTTGGCTAGGGTATTTTATCGGCGAGTAAATGATTACAAATGAGAGACATCACTATGTAAACGACTTACATCAAGCACCAAAATCGGAAAGTAGACACAATGCACTTACGTGATAATATAGTCGCGCGGTATCTCTGCAATACAAAAAGCCTCACATCCATCAAATTGAAGCGGACAAGGTCACCGCGCGACTGGCATTCGTCCCGCAACTAGGTAGAGGAATAGGAGAGGGTGGAGCTTGGTCCGCACACACGCGAGGGCTACCTAGTACGAGAATACGTAGCTTTGTATCTGAGAGATCACACGCGATCACTGGAGTGTTATAGGCATTCGTGACTAACAACAACTGACCACGTCAAATCTCAGAGGTAACCAATGCTCACGACCCTTATAGCATGTATTTAAAGCAAACCTGATTTGCGTCTTCGTAGCATCGCCCTTATGCGACTGACGCGAAATCTTAATAGACATCATCTTTTAGGTGTAGAAACAAGCCTACCAACTTTCGTTTACGTCGCACAGTTCCTTCTTAGTGTTGCGATTTTTTTCCGTCAGTGTATAACAAAAATATCAGGTACACTGCACATTCCATCATAACTACACTGAAAATTACAGTTGTTTACATTTTGTTAAAATATGCGGTAAGTAGGTATAGAATTTACACGAAAGTCGAATTTGTTGTGTGTGTGTAGATCATACAACAAAAAGATGTCAAAATTCCCCTGTACAGTTGTACTTATGCAGTATCCATGAAAATAGTATCAAAAAGTTACTTAAAGCAATTCAGTTAAATCTATTTACCGCACTGTTCACGTAGTTCATTAACTTTTTCTGTCAGTAAGATAATATTTTATCTCTATAAAGGCATATTCATGTAAATCTATGGACGTTATTGGGACAGGTTGTGCGAAAAAAAACACTGTCATCACAAAAAATCATCTCTATAAGGACTGCATACCTTTCTTTTATCGATCTCGACATCACTAAAATACTTCCTCTACTGCAATGATGCATGACTTCTACATGTTTCAGACGTATTTCCAAAAGCTCGGCAGTTGTCATACTTCAGATGTTCTCTATATGTAGACATTGGCCAAGGTACGCGACAGGAACCTGCAGTCTCATGACAGTTACACGCATAACTGTAGCTTAGTAGGCTCAACCAATAAAAGGAAATATATATTACAGCAAACTGGAAGCTAATTAGTTAACGATTCCTTTGGAAGTGCACAGCTGACTTCGTTCTGCATCCTTCCCTAATCCGACGCGACCGATGACCTTGCTGTTTGGTCGCCTCCTCCAAACCACCCACCCAACCAACCGACCTAATTAGTTACCAACTGGTTGCCTGACGTGGTAAAGCATCTTAAGACTATACTTCGAATATAACATCTTCTACAAAGTGAAAATCAAGCTAATTTACTGAGGTCGTGTCAATAGGACAAACTACAAAAACAATGCACATTTATAATCGAAGGGAAGAAAATTTTTACTGTAAATTGCTACACTTACAAGGACAGTAGCGAAATTGAAAATATGTATACTTCAAGGATAAATAGTATGACACACATATATATGATGCGACCATACTTCAAATTAGCTAGCGTGACATTTAGAAATACACAGTGCAGTCATATTAACGTGACCACAACGTATGTTCGATGTCAGCATGTAACAACCGCTCACAGACGACAAATGGCAGCACTAGCTGTCGAGAGTTCGTAAAGCGCGGAAAACAGTGCAGTCGTTGTCGTTATGCGGAAACGGAGCTATTTATCTGACCTTCAAAAGGGCATCTACATCTACATACATACTCCGCAATCCAACATACGGTGCGTGGCGGAGGGTACCTCGTACAACAACTAGCATCTTCTCTCCCTGTTCCACTCCCAAACAGAACGAGGGAAAAATGACTGCCTATATGCCTCTGTACGAGCCCTAATCTCTCTTATCTTATCTTTGTGGTCCTTCCGCGAAATATAAGTTGGCGGCAGTAAAATTGTACTGCAGTCAGCCTCAAGTGCTGGTCCTCTAAATTTCATCAGTAACGATTCACGAAAAGAACGCCTCGTTTCCTCTTGAGACTCCCACCCGAGTTCCTGAAGCATTTCCGTAACACTCGCGTGATGATCAAACCTACCAGTAACAAATCTAGAAGCCCGCCTCTGAATTGCTTCAATGTCCTCCCTCAATCCGACCTGATAGGGATCCCAAACACTCGAGCAGTACTCAAGAATAGGTCGTATTAGTGTTTTATAAGCGGTCTCCTTTACAGATGAACCACATCTTCTACCAATGAACCGAAGACGACTATCCGCCTTCCCCACAACTGCCATTACATGCTTATCCCACTTCATATCGCTCTGCAATGTTACGCCCAAATATTTAATCGACGTGACTGTGTCAAGCGCTACACTACTAATGGAGTATTCAAACATAACAGGATTATTTTTCCTATTCATCTGCATTAATTTACATTTATCTGTATTTAGAGTTAGCTGCCATTCTTTACACCAGTCACAAATCCTGTCCAAGTCATCTTGTATCCTCCTACAGTCACTCAACGACGACACTTTCTCGTACACCACAGCTTCATCAGTAAACTGCCGCACATTGCTATCCATCCTATCCAAAAGATAATTTATGTAGATAGAAAAGAACACCGGACCTACCACACTTCCCTGGGGCACTCCAGATGATACCCTCACCACCGATGAACACTCACCAACGAGGACAACGTGCTGGGTTCTAATACTTAAGAAGTCTTCGAGCCACTCACATAGTTGGGAACCAATCTCATATGCTCGTACCTTAGTTAAGAGTCTGCAGTGGGGCACCGAGTCAAACGCTTTCCGGAAGTCAAGGAATATGGCATCCGTCTGATACCCTTCATCATGATCATTGGATTTCAGGCCAAAGGTGGAAGCATTTTCGAAACGGCCCAGTTTGTAAAATGTTCGCGTCCTGCCATAGTAAAAGTTTACCGTGCTTGGTAGAATGGTGCTGTCCAAAACCAGCGCCGAGGCATCTGTAGTGCACCATGGGCCATAGATGACAGAGGTGAATCATGACTGCGGATATGTGTACGGGCGAGCATCTGTTGAACAACTGATAGCCCAGATGAACCAAGGCGCTTCCAATAGCATCTCCTCAACGACCATTCAACGAACGTTGCTGCGTATGGGCCTCCGCCGCACGCACCTGGTTCATACACTCATGTTGACTGCTGTTCACCGCCGACGAAGGCTGGTGTTTGCACGCCAGTACCGCAACTGGACGTCCACTGAGCGGCGACAGGTTGTCTTTACAAACGAAGCACGTTATATTCTCCATCAGACATATGGCCGTTGACGTGTAAACTGTGGAATCTCTGGAAGCAAACACTCTGGAACAATCGCCGGAAGGGTCCAGACCGGAAGAGGGAGCGTTATGGTATAAGAAATGTTTTCGTGGCATTCCGTGGGTGAACTTCTCATTCTGGAAGGCACAGTGGATCAATACAAGGTGGGGACCATATCCATCCCTACATGCTGTTGTGACTGAAAATTCGCAATTTTTCACAAACACACCTTTTATGGATGAAGGTTCAGAAGTTTGATGACTGAACAACAAATGAAAGGTAACAATAACGATGCCGTAAGTGTCTCCTAATTGAGGCAAACAAAAGTTCACTTCTAATTTTCCACAAAGGTTCGTCGTAACACACACACACACACACACATACACACACACACACACACACACTACAAACTGTCCAATTCTGAGACAAAGACGTGATCTTCAACAGTCGGAGTACACGAGGTCGGCATGCAGAGTGAACTGAACTTCGGGGCTGGTTCTAGCCCCAAAATAGCTGTCTCCAGCCAATCAGGTTTTGGCGTAGTGATACTTCCTGCAGGCTGTGGCTCGAGCTCCCCCTGCAGGAAATAGCGCTCAGAATGTCTGTTTCCATTGTCTTGATTGTAAATAGCCAGTGTTTAGCATGGTGATTTTGGTACGCCTTGGATATACACAACCTCGTCCTCTGTGGTGTAATATGGGTTGCCAGCCCTCAGGGGTTACTTTGGCTCCGGTGTAACACATGCTGTTTGTTTTTCCTCGGCGCGATGACATCTACCAGCATGACGATGCGAAGTGTTACACAGCTCGTAGTGTACATGCGCGGTCCGAAGAGGACCAGAGTTTACTTTTCTCTCCCTGCCACCCAGCTCTTCGGATATAAACCCAATCGAGAATCTGTGGATCCTCAACTGACAAAGCTAGCGCAGCTGGCCACAGCAGTGCAGTCGGCTGGCTCCACATCCCTGTCGGTGCGTACCATAGGCTCACTAACACTCCTCCTGCATTCTTAATGGTCTGCGCTTCAAAAGTTGGTATTCAGGCTTTTGACAGGTGGTCACACTAACGTGACTAGACAGTGTAGATAAGTTTTTTTATGTCAGTAATGAAAAACAGCCAGAAAGAAACGTGCTGCTTTAAGTAGTACAAGTTGTAACTATTCTGCTTAAACAAAAACACGCGCGAACACTTGCATATGTGGTGTTTTTCTCCGCCACACAGCTCTTTAAAAAACATGCACAGTTATTGACAGATGGGTGTAGGAGCTGAAGTTGGCGTTTGCTACAACTGAAGAACGCTGGACTAGCGCAAACACCGACGCGTCGAGGCATGCGATTATCGCGGCACTGTAGCAGTTAACGGGTGCTCTTCACCGGCAAGCTTTGTGGCTGAAGCCGAGCACCTGCCAGCCGCCAAAGGAAATGGAGAGTGAAGACGGCGAACGTGAATTAAACTAATATTGGACAATCTAACTTACGCTAAGGACAACACACACACCCATGCCCGAGGGAGGACTCGAACCTCCGACGGGGGCAGCTGTCCGGACCGTGAGAAGACGCCCTAGATCGCGCGGCTACCCTGCGTGGCCGAGAAGTTGCAAGAACGAATCCCGGTCAGAGCATGGAATTTTCGGACGTCCTGCTCGGAGCATGGAACTTTCAGACTTTCCAGTTGGAGCATGGAATTTTCAGACTTCCTGGTCGTGCAGCGCGGGGAATGTTTTTCATGAATTGTATGTCCTTTTTATCCTTTTGACATGTAACCGAAGGTTCTACGACGACGTTCAGGAGAGGATGACCTGGTAAAGTAATTTTGTTTTTTACACCAGATGATGGAATTTTAAGTGTTGTGAAACCGGTCGTAGATTAAGCACTTGTTGTGCGGTTTCTTCATTTTACCAAACAGACTTATACAGATGCGGCTGCCCCAAAAGGAGAACTCTCCTTTTACGATTTATTTATTATTGAACTAACTTCATGCCTGCAGCTCCGCCTGCGTTATCAGTTAGCGACTTTCACGTCGTCTCCCAAATTCACAGCCCGTGATGGGCTAGTTTGTTCCCATATTCCTTGCAAGTGATGTCTACAATGATCTTCAAATTCAATAGCCCACACTGGGTTGACAGATTCATGCAAATCCTGAAGTCGATGATTTTTAATAGTTTTCCTCTTTTCTTGCTCTGCTAATAACCTGAGTTGGAGACACTTGTGAGAAGCGACACTTGTGAGAAACTGGAATGTGGTGACACTTGTGAGAAATCCGGAATACTGAGGGACGGGCACAGGGTGTGTCGCAAATGCTGCGCCACTACCTGCTCGGCCACTACCTGCTGCCGCTTGGTGTGACAGCGCTCGGCTTGTGCCGGCCCGGGCAGCGGACGAGGGACAATCACACTCCTCCAGTGCAGCCAGGTTACATTATTCCAGAATTTTTTTGGGCAAGGAAGAGTGGCCTTAGTCAAATTAGAAATCGGAGCTGATTTTGCCCACACGATGTCATGACAACCATTAGTTGCAGCACAGTTATGCTTAAGACTTCTTCATTTGAATTTTTGTTCTGATTAATCTTACACAGGGCATAGCTTTCGCTCAACCTCATACTTAGCGATGTATTTTACAGAAACTATAAAAACCGAAAATGTTTTCCATCTTTCAACCCCTCACCCAATATTTGATATGATAGGAGTGGCAAACTTTCACCATATATTAAGAGGAGCCAACTAAATAATTTGGTTCTCGGTAGAAACTTTTTTCTTTAATTATTTCGAAATAAACCTCAATTTTCCCGCACCACGCAGGGAAGTGTACTGAGGTCTAATGTGAGTCCTGCTAGCAATTAGCGTTAAGGAATGCAATTTATGTATTGAAACAAGATGTATTCATCGTCCACGCAAACAGACATTGTTTCTAAAATTCTCGATACAAAAATGCTGATTGCGATTGTTAGAAAAGCTATGACTTTTCAGACTTCATTTGCAAGAGACATTTAGCTGACTTTGCGTCGTTTCCAGGGAACACCACGAGGAGGTAGTCCCTCTTCGTCTCCCATTATATTTATTTACAATATTTACAGGATGATTATTTATTTGCAATTTTTACAATAGAGCGATCGAGTGTTGCTGTAGCTTCAGCTATTTCCTTTTCATTGTAATTTCTGTGCATAGGCCACGCAATTAAGAGATGATTTTATATTGCCGTCAACTTGGAGTCTTCTAAGGGCCTTAGAAACTATCTCATCTGTCTTAATTGCGGACTTCTTTCTTCTTTTCCCACTTAGATTTAAAACTAGTCTTTGAAATTGGTACGCATGATATTCTCGTCCTCTCTGAGAATTTTTACTAAGGAGTAAAAATTGGGATCAATCTTCGAAATTAATGTATTTATCCTCCTATTCCATCCTTCTGAAACATAGTTGGTGTGGTGACGCCTTCCTGCGCAGTTCCATGTATCCCTTGACATGTCTTCATTATCCAGCCATTGTTTAACAAAATAGTCGTAAAAATCCTGCAGTTTTTCATTATCTGGCGTGCTCTCCTGAATGCATAGCCACCCATCATCTATCATGTCCAGGGGAATGTGAGCCAAAGCGGAACACAATCTTACGTGAAAACAAATTTCTTCGTTTTCCTTGTAGGCAGCAACAAGGCCGCAATTCTGCACTTGCCTCCACAAACACTGATTGAAATAGTAGTTGCAGCCATTAATCTTAGCACCAGGAAACAAATGTGTTACTGATTGGATGATTGCAGCTTGAAAATCCACCATGATAGCTGTAGGATTCCATCCAGGTACGTTGCCCTTAACAGCTGTGAAAAAGCGATCGTACGTTTCTCGCTTTTCATTGGGTAGCAAGGCGTATACGGTTGGAGCTGTGTTTGTTTCCTCCTCAGAACGAGAAATATCGGCATGAACAATAAATAACTGTCCAAACTGCTGGCTGGAGCTTTCGAACGTTCCATCGACAAAGAACGAATTGCTGTCTAAACAGGATTTTCCCCTTTCGCTGGCGAACACCAATATCCTTCCATTTGGTCCTCTGTCGTCATCTGCAAGTAAAAATTTGCTCCCGTCATTCATTAGCAAATAATGTTCTTGCAGAAATATTCCTGCAGCATTGGTCGGATCTTGTGTAGATCCCATGCTTTTTGTCCTGATGCGTTGCAGCGATCGTTTTGCACTCCTGTGTGACGACAGTGCGCCGTCCGAAGTGGCCGTGCGGTTAAAGCGCTGCAGTTTGGAACCGCAAGACCGCTACGGTCGCAGGTTCGAATCCTGCCTCGGACATGGATGTTTGTGATGTCCTTAGGTTAGTTAGGTTTAACTAGTTCTAAGTTCTAGGGGACTAATGACCTCAGCAGTTGAGTCCCATAGTGCTCAGAGCCATTTGAACCATTTTGTGACGACAGTGATGTGACGATTTCGTATCCTTGATTGAACAGCGGCTCTACTTCTTCGGCGTAAAGAGAGGAAACTGACGTGACCGTTTCTTTTGCTCGCCTTTTGGCGTTTGCCACGTGTTTTCGCACTTCATTAGCCGCGACGCCCGGAATACATGTATGCTGCCTTCGCCTAAGAGTAAGTTGTTTCTGGTGGATAGTCTTCCTTTACACTTCTTGTTTACGTTTACGCACCGCCAATAACTTATACCTACATTGTTGGTATATTCCACAATATACTGGCAACCGTTATAAATCACTTCCGTTGTCGTGGTGAATTCCATCTTTACAACAGCAATACTGAACTGCAGTGCGCTACATGTTTGGTGTCCACAGCAGAACTGAACTGCGGTGCACTACCTGTTTGGTGTCCCTATAGACCGCCCGCTACCTGTTCGGCCGGGTCTCCTCACAAATGTCGCTCCTCACGACTGTCTCTCCTCACAAGTGTCCCAACCCCTAATAACCTAGACGACAGGAATCCGTGGTAAGCTCCTATGAGACCAAACTGCTGAGGTCATCTGTCCCAGGGCTTTCACACTACTTAATCTAACTTAAACTAACTTACGCTAAGGACAACACACGCACCCATGCCTCAGGGAGGACTCGAACCTCCGACGGGGGCGGCCGCGCGAACCGTTGACATGACTGCGCGGCTACCCTGCGAGGCATAGACGACAGAATTCAATTTCGTTACAGGTATATTGACAACTGCAACTGACCGTCCTTTCGAAGAAAAGGACTGCCGCTCGTAACTGTCTAACTGTCCACTGTTTTATACCATGCGACTCCATAGAGGACATGAAATGTGTGGTGTCGTCTCTGACGCGAAACATGCTGACAGAAGTATTGGCTCACTTCCGTGCACATTCTCGTGACTTTTTTGACGCAATGGACAACCAAAATAAGGTATAGATCGTGTTTCATTGTTTTAAAGTACTTCAGATCCACTAAATACAAGATATAAATATCAACAAGTGGTTTTCGAACACTTTTACAAGTCACTCCCTCTCATCCTTACCCCTGAGCCTAGAGATGTTAGGAGTACATTACACCATAGGGTTTATAGAAAAATAACTGTGCAAATAACACAAATAATAAGGTATGTATCTATAATAGTTTGGTTCAGATTACTCCAGATACTCGTGATACATGCTTCTATGTCATCCCGTTGCACCCCCATCCCTATGGCCGGTGAGTGATTGTTGCCCCCGCAGTGCTTCTTTTCAGATATGAGTATCTCGTTGTCTACGACTTCATACACGACGGTTACGAGAGGTGGGCCACAGAGTGCCGCGACAACTGTCATCGTAGGAAAGCTGTATGTGAACACATCAAGTGCACGAAGACTCATTAAAAATAATGCAGCAAGGAGTCCAGCTATCACAGTTTTAACAGGGAAGAGATTCGCTGTTCTAAGCAAGAACGGTGGTGTTTTAGCGAAGTGGCTCCGAGTACAAGTGGGGTGAACGGCTGTCACCGATCGTCCTACATTGCAGCACTCGTAGTCCACCGCCGCTGGAGGTGTGACACAATGGGCGAACACCGTAGCGTCCACCACATCCCGCGTGACCACTATCAGTTTCTAAGGGAAACTTACAATTATGTTATCAACTTTGCGACGCTCGCGCTGTGGCATCGATACGTGATGTCATATACCTAGTTATGTTGCAATCATTCCAGTAGTTTAGGAGGAGATGTGGAACGTACTTACAGTCACACATACGATTTTTATAATAAAAACATTATATAAGCTGTTTTTTTACGTTATTCATGTTTATTGAACTAAGCTAGTTGGAAGATGTGTTTATCATAGCAAACAAAGATGAAAACATACATACGAATTTTCGAAAAAGCGAAAATTACTATATTTTTGTCAGAAAAAGCACAAATAAATTTGCTGAACCACTCTTTTATAAAAAACGTAGTATAAGAAAAAGATAAAAAAAATTATTGGCAAATTTAAATAATAATTTCGCATCTCCATTTTCAAAATTAAAATTAAAATTCAGAATTTTCATTGTTTCATAATTTGCTACTGTTTTTCGTTATAAATTCAAATGTTCTATGCAGTAACCAATCCAAATCCCAAGCGGAGCTATCTGCATGCTTGACCAGCATGTGAATGATCCAGGTAGAATTTCCTGTACCCACGACCCGGCCGGGAATCGAAACCGGCACCCTGTGATCCAAAGGCAGCAACCCTAGGCAGAAGAGCACCAGCTGTGGATGAATTAGTTTAGATAGGCAGTGCAGTTACGGAACCCAGTGAACATATTTCCAAAGAGTGCTGTTGCCATGCCTGCCTAGGCATTTCGTTTCAGCGACTTCAATAAGTTGACGTTTGCCGCATCACTAACGGTGGACATATTGTGCGCCGGTAGTGTAAGTCAAAAACTTGGACAGATACTCTGCCCACTGATATGTGAAATTTTCTGTATGCCTACAAGTTTTTGAGCAGTTATCTCCTGAAACACTGGAGACATTTATGAGTAACTCTGTCTGCGATGGGGTCTATTCATCCTTTTGATGTCAACAGAGGAGCTACTTGAAAGAAGAGTTTGACTTTAAAGTCCGGAAAGCTGTCAACGGCCGAGAGAACCAACAACTCCGAGAGCTGAACCTACATCCCTCCCCACCTCATAAGAAGGTCGCCATTGACAGAGGATAACGCTGATACCGGTCGACAGTGAATATTCGTCAGGTCTGCACCGTGGAGTTGGAATACGTGATAAATATAGATAATACACTATGTGATCAAAAGTATTGGGACGCCTGGCTGACAATGACTTACAAGTTCGTGGCGTTCTCCATCGGTAATGGTGGAATTCAATACGGTGTTGGCCCACCCTTAGCCTTGATGACAGCTTACACTCTCGCAGGCATACGTTCAATCAGGTGCTCGAAAGTTTCTTGGGGAGTGGCACCCAGTTCCTCATGGGGTGCTGCACTGAGGAGGGGTATCGATGTCGGTCGATGAAGCCTGGCACGAAGTCGGCGTTTCAAAACATCGCAAAGCTGTTCTATAGGATTCAAGTCAGGGGTCTATTCAGGCCAGTCCATTACAGGGATGATACTGTCGTGTAAACACTCCGCCACAAGCCGTGCATTGTGAACAGGTGTTCGATCGTGTTGAAAGATACAATCGCCATCCCCGATATGCTCTTCAACAGTGGGAAGCAAGAAGGTGCTTAAAACGTCAATGTAGGCCTGTGCTGTGACAGTGCCATGCAAAACAACAAGGGGTGCAAGTCCTTTCCATGAAAAACACGACCACACCATAATACCAACGCCTCCGAATTTTACTGTTGGCATTACACATCTGTCATATGACGTTCACCGGGCATTCGCCATAGCCACACCCTGCCATCGGGTCGCCACATTGTGCACCGTGATTCGTCACTCCACGCAACGTTTTCCCACTGTTCAATCGTCCAGTGTTTACGCTCCTTACAACAAGCGAGGCGTCGTTTGGCATTTACTGGCGTGATGTGTGGCTTATGAGCAGCCGCTCGACCATGAAATCCAAGTTTTCTCACCTCCTGCCTAACTGTCGTCGTACTTGCAGTGGATCCCGATGCAGTTTGGAATTAATGTGTGAAGGTCTGGATAGATGTCTGCCTATTCCACATTACGAACCTCTTCAACTGTCGGCGGTCTCTGTCAGTCAAAATATGTTTGTGAAATCTTATGCGACTTAACTGCTAAGGTCATCCATCCCTAAGCTTACACACTACGTAACCTAAATTATCCTAAGGACAAACACACACACCCATGCCCGAGGGAGGACTCGAACCTCCGCCGGGACCAGCCGCATTAATGACTGCAGCGCCTTAGACCGCTCGGCTAATCCCGCGCGGCTCTCTGTCAGTCAATATATGAGGTTGGCTTGAACGGTTTTGTGCTGTACGTGTCCCTTCACGTTTCCACTTCACTATCACATCGGAAACAGGACCTAGGGATGTTTAGGAGTGTGGAAAGCTGGCCGAAGTGGCCGTGCGGTTCTAGGCGCTACAGTCTGGAACCGCGTGACCCCTACGGTCGCAGGTTCGAATCCTACCGCGGGCATGGATGTGTGTGATGTCCTTAGTTTAGGTAGGTTTAAGTAGTTCTAAGTTCTAGGGGACTGATGACCTCAAAAGTTGAGTCCCATAGTGCTCAGAGCCATTTGAACCATTTTTGAGTGTGGAAATCTCGCCACGGACGTATGACATAACTGACACCCAATCACCTGAGCTCGTTCGAAGTCCGTGAGTTCCGCGGAGCGGTCTATTCTGCTCTCTCACGATGTCTAATGACTACTGAGGTCGCTGATATGGAGTACCTGGCAGTAGGTGGCAGCACAATGCACCTAATATGAAAAACGTACGTTTTTGGGGGTGTCCGGATACTTTTGATCACATAGTGTATTTTCAAAATATAAAATGTATGATACACAGTTTTGATTTACGAAACACACACGCAGAAAGTTTGCCCTTCAGCGGCAAATTATTCAGCACACTTAGAGTGGTGAGATGCACCTGACGTTGGCACGCATTGCAGGAATTAATTATCAGATTTTGTTGGTATTAATAATACTACATTAAACGAAGCTTACTCATGGCCCCGTATTGTGTGAATTAATGACGCCAGTGAAAAAACTAACAAATTAAATAATGATCACCACAATACACTTAAAATATTGGAAAACAACTTCCACAGGCAACAGTCACGGAACTGATACAACTCACATGCGAGTCTTCACTGCAGTTATACCTCACATAAGGTGTCGTGGACCTTGCGGTGATGGAATGGCTTGAGTGCCTCAGTGATACAGACAGTCATACCGTAGATGGAACCACTTCAGAGGGATATTTGTGGAGAGTCCAGACAGACGTATGGCTCATGAAAACGGGTAGCAGCCATTTCAGAAGCTATGCGGGGAACCGTCTCGATCGCTGATTGATCTGGCTTTGTAATATTAACCAAGATGGTCTTCCTATGTTGTTCACGCCGTTGTATTTCCAGAGGTCATCCAGCTCTACTTTATGGACCTTGTGTTGAAGTTAAAAGTGATTGATAAACAGTTCAGACATGATGAGAGTAGAATATTTTTTAAATCTGAAGCTACAGAGTAATGTTAAAATTTTGATGGGCATGTCAGGTAAGTACTAAAGTGGCTTCAACACAACAGTCAAAAATTTGCGGTTACTCTGTAATCCACATACAAAAGAAATAGACGCATCAGTTGACCGTGATGATGTATTTCATACAGTTAAATCATGCGCTGTCCATCTCATTTATGGTCTAAAACCATTAGCTTTCTAAATAGGGTTAGACACGGTGACTAACATATTGACTCAGTATACAACAACTACGCCTATTGTCGGAAGTGCGATCGTATGTGGTATCAAGCGAAATTCGTGACTGGACTGAGGAACTCTTACAAGGGAACCTCCCCACCGCACCCCCCTCAGATTTAGTTATAAGTTGGCACAGTGGATAGGCCTTGAAAAACTGAACACAGATCAGTCGAGAAAACAGGAAGAAGTTGTGTGGAACTATGAAAAAAATAAGCAAAATATACAAACTTAGTAGCCCATGCGCAGGACAGGCAACATCAAGAAGAGTGTGAGCTCAGGCACGCCGTGGTCCGGTGGTTGGCGTGAGCAACTGCGGAACGAGAGGTCTTTGGTTCGAGTCTTCCCTCGAGTGAGAAATTAATTTTTTTATTTTCAGACAGTTACTATCTGTACGTCCGTCCGTCCGATGCGAGGTAACTACGCGGCAGTATGGGGACGAACACCTAAACAAACATCGAAACACACGACGTCAGTCGACTACAGCGACAGAGCACAGGGAAAACTGTGAAACTGTTGCATTCATTTGTTGCAGTTTATGTGACAAACTCTTATGTTTTCATCACTTTTTTGGGAGTGATTATCACATCCACAAGAAAACCTAAATCGGGTAAGGCGGAAGAATCTTTATACCCATTCGCCAAGTGTAAAAGTTAGGTGGGTCGACAACATATTCCTGTCATGTGACGCACATGCCGTCACCAGTGTCATATAGAATATATCAGACGTGTTTTCCTGTGGAGGAATCGGTTAACCTATGACCTTGCGATCAAATGTTTTCGGTTCCCATTGGAGAGGCACGTCCTTTCGTTTACTAATCGCACGGTTTTGCGGTGCGGTCGCAAAACACAGACACTAAACTTATTACAGTGAACAGAGACGTCAATGAATGAACGGACAGATCATAACTTTGCGAAAATAAAGAAAGTAAACTTTTCACTCGATGGAAGACTTGAACCAAGGACCTCTCGTTCTGCAACTGCTCACGCTAACCACTGGACCACGGCGCTCGTGAGCTCACACTGTCCTTGATGTGACCTATCTTGCGCGTGGGCCACTCAGTTTGTCTATTTTGCTTATTTTTTTTATAGTTCCACACAACTTCTTCCTGTTTTCTCGATTGATCTGTGTTCCGTTTTTCAAAGCTTATCCACTGTGCCAACTTATAACTAAATCTGAGGGGGGTGCGATGGGGAGGTTCCCTTGTTAGCGGGGCAGACGCAGGATGATGTCTCGGATGGCCGGCCGCTGCGACCGAGTGGTTCTAGGCGCTTCAGTCCGGAACCGTGCGCCTGCTACGGTCGCAGGTTCGAATCCTTCCTCGGGCATGAATGTGTGTGATGTCCTTAGGTTAGTTGGGTTTAAGTAGTTCTAAGTCTAGGGGACTGATGACCTCAGATGTTAAGTCCCATAGTGCTTAGAGCCATTTGAACCATTTTGTCTCGGATGGACAGTCGTTAATAGATGTAGAAGTAGCTTCAAGGTGTGCTCAAGGGAAGTGTGTTGAGACCCCTGTTGTTCATGTTGTATATCAATGACCTGACTGCAAATACTGATAATAAACTGGGAATTTTCATTGATGATGCATTTATCTATAATGAAGTACTGTCTATCTCTCAGAAGGAAGCCTGTCGTTTACTTGAATGTTTCTTATCCATTCCTTATTATGTTACAAAGAAATGGGTGCCTGAATCACACCAACGCCCTTGTTCCATTATTTAACTTGTTGTGCGTGACTGAAACGAGTGAATGTCAGTTTCTGTGAGGGTAGCCAGTGGTTTTCTGCTACTGCAGTTTTCGTCTGCTCCTCCAGTTTTGTCCATTACCATAGGGGAAGGGCAGGAAGGTCTAGATTGGACATCAGAGCTGGTAAATAGCACACAAGAGAGTTGGGTTGGCGGGTACGACGACCGAATCTTTGGTGTCCTACTCCACTACAGGGGTAGCGGAGGCGGTTGGGCTGGGGGCTGAAAGCATTACTGTTCGGCTGGTGCTTGGTAAGTACGGACCGATCTGTAGGTAGCCCACGGGTGGTAGTATCTGAAATATTTACGGTGCCAATTTATGTCATTTCATTGCAGTTTCTTTTGGAATCCGGGGTAATCATATTAGAGTGGGTATAACATTCATGTGAAGTTTCAATACAATTTTTTTAAATTTTGGTATGAATATTGTGTGCACGAATGAGCTATGTTCCAAGTGTGTTGTAGAATAAATGAGACTTAGTTTCTCAGATTTACATGGCGGTGTATACATTTTAATTATACATAGTAAATTTATTAGACGGAATTGTGAGAATTGCGATTTTGCATTTTTGATTTGTTCATGAGCTTTGGTAAAAATACTTTGAGTATGAATGACTTATGTTCCACATGTATAGCAGAACAAAAGAGACTTAGCCTCCTAGGCCGCTTTGGTAGTGCATTTATTCTAAAAATTCATAGTAAATTTATTAAACGTAACTGCGAGAATCGTAAGTTTAGAACTTTAAACTCTATGGCTTTGCACAGTCACAATGCCACGTTGTTGAAAATAGAATCTAAGCCCATTCTTTGGTAACTCATGTATGAAACGCATTTTTTATTGTTATTGAATTTTCCGTTGTAAATTGATGCCTTTTCATTGTGGGATTCCGGATTTGAATTTGGTGTGAACATATTAAAAATATACTACCACTGCTTATCCAAATTATTTGGTGTTTCGGTAATTCAGCAGTTTATATTTTTAAAGTATTGTTGGGATTACTTGTACTTGGCCACATTTAAATCATTTTCAAATGAAATTCTCGGTAAATGCCCACGTCTTCAGCCTTCGAAGATTATTTGTAGCCGGCCGGGGTGGTCGAGCGGTTCTAGGCGCTACAGTCTGGAACCGCGCGACCGCTACGGTCGCAGGTTCGAATCCTGTCTCGGGCATGGATGTGTGTGATGTCCTTAGGTTAGTTAGGTTTAAGTAGTTCTAAGCTCTAGGGGACAGATGACCTCAGAAGTTAAGTCCCATAGTGCTCAGAGCCATTCGATTTTTTTGATTATTTGTACGTTTACATGTTTTTGTCGAAGCTGTAGCCGGGGTTTTCTTTGCATGCCCCGCGCCTTATGCGTCCTCGTGCTGATCAGTTCACGGTCTATCTTTTAGACTTAGCCCAGATGCTCTCCGCCGAATAGTCATTGGATTTTGTTTAGTGTCTAGCAGTAGTAGTAGAATATTTATTCTGGCTGTTGTTGAAAGAGCGAGTATAAAAATGTTACATTAGCTTGCCGAATTCTCGTTTCCTTCGACCATCCTGTCCACCCCACAACAGTGTTTGGATTTGATGCCTTAAGATAATTCATTAAAGGTTCATGTAATGTAGAGGATCAGAATTTATTAATAATTCAATACTGTTGTCTTAACCGGACTAGCTCGACTGATAATCTGGCTATTGAATAAATCTTTTGTCTCGTCTACAAAAATGTTCCACGATTTCTAGAATACGATGCTATCCACATATTTAACGTATTTGTGGTAGACTAAACTGAGAGATTAATGAAATTAAACTTCCTATTCTATTCCCTTAATTAATCCTGCTGAATCTGAAAGACAGTATTGCGTTGCGCGTTTCTTTAAATGAGTGTCAGATGCAAGCTGCGAATAGGGTGTAAAGGAAAGTTGAGAGTAAATGACAGTTAAATTGAAAATAATGTTAATGCTTAAAGGAACTGAGACTGAAATCAAGTATAATCATCCTCTACGCTTTTAAATGTAACCTTTCCATACTTCTGCGAGGCATGCTAGAATATTGCTCAAGTGTATGTGATCCGTACCAAATAGAACTAACAGGGGATATTGAACGTCCACGAAGAAGGGCAGCACGAAGGACCACATGTTTGTTCGACCTACGCCTACGGGAAAACATCAAAGAGATGCTAAAACCTTACACTGCGGACGCTTCAAGATAGTCGCGAACTATTCTTTGAAAACCTAATTACAGAATTTTAGGAGCTTTAAGAAAGGACTATAGGAATATACTACAACCCCCTACGTACTGCTCCCGCAGGAATCGCGAAGGCAAGATCAGGCTTTTTTTTTCTTTATTGAGATTCGATTCCCCCTCCCCCCCCCCCCCCCCCGAAGGGGGCGGGCTCGCAGCAGTTTAGTAAGCCGCTCTTCAGCCTACAGAATTTGTTTTAAAAATAAAGACAATAAATAATAAAAGCAGGCGACAAAATCGGTGACGTAAATGGTAAAACGGCGGAAAACTGTGGAACTTAAAACATAAAACAAATGGTTGGCGATGCTAATAAAATACACAGGAAGCAGACAGGTAAAATAATAGACAGACAATTAAAAAACACGGCGACATTCTCGTTTCTGTTCGCAAGAGATATAAAAATCATACCCAGCAACAGCACGATTTCTGTTCGCAACACTTTGGAAAGACACACAACACTGAACACTCACTTGAACACTGCACTAAAAAGTTGGTACAAATATGACACACCACAGCCGAGGGCAGATGGGGGGAACCGGGACAGATGATGGGAATGAAAAAGGAGAAGGAGAGGGAAAACAAAGTGGGGGAGGAAGGGGGGGGGAAGGAGCCGACGAAGGTCAGGCTAATTGCAGAGGCATTTTAAGCAGTCATTCCTACTACTCTCCGTACGAGAATGGAGCATAAATATGTACTAATTAGTGGTACCATCGGAGGTACGCTTTGTGATGTGCTTCACGTGATTTGCAGAGTATTCCTGTAGATGATATATTTTGCCGAAGTAAACAAAGAGGTCAAGATAGCTGATCCTTGAGAGCACACATCGTTAAAATACCTCACAGAACAAAAAAAAAAAAAGACAGAGACAACAGTATTCGTTAGACTTTCTCGTGTTAACAGCATTTGCCTGTACCTTGAACAGCGATTTACACATTTTCGATTGCAGCTGACGTCTGACCGTCGAGAACAGGCGTGAACCGAGCCACGCCCTTAATGAGTCCGCCTTATCAAGCATTCCAAGGAAAACGCAACGCTATGGCGTGTGAGTTAACGAGCATTTCGCTCTCATTTACGTATATGGCCGAAAGAGTCAGCCTTCAGAAACTGTGAAACGAACCCTGTCGTCCAGGACCGGATGCCCCAAAGGGTGCAGATTCACCATGAGGTGGGGAAACTCACAGGCGTCTATTGTCTGTTGAGGCACAAGCGCTGTAGTGTGCGAGTGAGAGAGACGAGAACCTACGACATAGGGAGACCCAGTAGAAGGCTTTTGTGGCGAAGGAGACGTAGCAGTGTTAAATATGGCGGAAATAAGATCGGCCATAAAGGGAAACATTTATGAAAATGTTCTGTAGTATTGCAGAAAATCAAGCTACATTATTTTTAATCTGCCACCCTCCATAAATTTTCATGGTGATCCCAATAAAACTTGAATATTGATCATATCTATAATAGTTCAGGATTTACTGTGAACTTGAAATTAACAAGTCTTGTAACAAAGAGCTATGCTAAAAGCTGAGGCTTTGGTCGATCTTAACGATCGACATTTCATGTAGAAGCACATCATTAAAATGACAAATGTTGTAAATATCAACTCTGTAACTTTATTTGTTTAAAAGATATAGTACATATAAATTATCAGTAATTTCAGATAAGCGTCAGATCATCATTTACTCCACACAAAACACATTGAACGATGATGGCATGACACCTTATTGAATCATTAGGTAATACACTCCTGGAAATTGAAATAAGAACACCGTGAATTCATTGTCCCAGGAAGGGGAAACTTTATTGACACATTCCTGGGGTCAGATACATCACATGATCACACTGACAGAACCACAGGCACATAGACACAGGCAACAGAGCATGCACAATGTCGGCACTAGTACAGTGTATATCCACCTTTCGCAGCAATGCAGGCTGCTATTCTCCCATGGAGACGATCGTAGAGATGCTGGATGTAGTCCTGTGGAACGGCTTGCCATGCCATTTCCACCTGGCGCCTCAGTTGGACCAGCGTTCGTACTGGACGTGCAGACCGCGTGAGACGACGCTTCATCCAGTCCCAAACATGCTCAATGGGGGACAGATCCGGAGATCTTGCTGGCCAGGGTAGTTGACTTACACCTTCTAGAGCACGTTGGGTGGCACGGAATACATGCGGACGTGCATTGTCCTGTTGGAACAGCAAGTTCCCTTGGCTGTCTAGGAATGGTAGAACGATGGGTTCGATGACGGTTTGGATGTACCGTGCACTATTCAGTGTCCCCTCGACGATCACCAGTGGTGTACGGCCAGTGTAGGAGATCGCTCCCCACACCATGATGCCGGGTGTTGGCCATGTGTGCCTCGGTCGTATGCAGTCCTGATTGTGGCGCTCACCTACACGGCGCCAAACACGCATACGACCATCATTGGCATCAAGGCAGAAGCGACTCTCATCGCTGAAGACGACACGTCTCCATTCGTCCCTCCATTCACGCCTGTCGCGACACCACTGGAGGCGGGCTGCACGATGTTGGGGCGTGAGCGGAAGACGGCCTAACGGTGTGCGGGACCGTAGCCCAGCTTCATGGAGACGGTTGCGAATGGTCCTCGCCGATACCCCAGGAGCAACAGTGTCCCTAATTTGCTGGGAAGTGGCGGTGCGGTCCCCTACGGCACTGCGTAGGATCCTACGGTCTTGGCGTGCATCCGTGCGTCGCTGCGGTCCGGTCCCAGGTCGACGGGCACGTGCACCTTCCGCCAACCACTGGTGACAACATCGATGTACTGTGGAGACCTCACGCCCCACGTGTTGAGCAATTCGGCGGTACGTCCACCCGGCCTCCCGCATGCCCACTATACGTCCTCGCTCGAAGTCCGTCAACTGCACATACGGTTCACGCCCACGCTGTCGCGGCATGCTACCAGTGTTAAAGACTGCGATGGAGCTCCGTATGCCACGGCAAACTGGCTGACACTGACAGCGGCGGTGCACAAATGCTGCGCAGCTAGCGCCATTCGACGGCCAACACCGCGGTTCCTGGGGTGTCCGCTGTGCCGTGCGTGTGATCATTGCTTGCACAGCCCTCTCGCAGTGTCCGGAGCAAGTATGGTGGGTCTGACACACCGGTGTCAATGTGTTCTTTTTTCCATTTCCAGGAGTGTAGCATTGTACCCATTTTGGATGGTGGACAGATACTCTTTATATCATATTTTGAAAGAATTCTGCTGATCTTTGCAGAAATAGGTTCAGCATTTGGCAGGTATGCCACCTTCTTCACCTCCTCTGGCTCCTCGTCTGTACCCTGTGATTGGCTGGTAGCACGAAGTGCCCTTTGGATGTCTGTGGAGGAGTATCCCGGCACAGAAGAATGGAGTCTTGAAAACATTAGTTCACAGGGCTCGGGCTCGGTCGGATACGGAAAGTCTGGCCACAGAGATAGAACATCTATAGCTAGTGTTCAGCAGAAATGGATACTCCTCCACAGGACACAGGACGGGCCTCAGACAGCTGCCACATATGGCGACCATGTCGGGCGCGGACGTCCGAGGGAGCACCGGGGAAGAGACAACACATTACAAGCAGTGCCAGGCGGGCGCGGACGGCAAACAGAGCGCCCAGCGCCCTCTGGGCATAAATACTGGAAAAGATCCTCCAATACGGCAGTCTCAGGTAGCACTTGAAGAAGGCAACGAGTTACGGGGCCGAAATATTGTGCCAGAGCGACACAAACATCCGGCAGTAGACTCGATTATTCCACATGTCAAGATCTCGCCGGGAAAGCCTGAAGAGTTACAATAAAATATTTATTGTAAAGTTTAGTGCATAGTAGTTACTTTTGTTCTTTATTTATTTATCAGAAAGCACATTGGTGCAAGGCTACTGGCCGTGACATTCAAAGTTAAGAAGGAAATTCAATTGGTTTTATGTAAAAGAATTTAACGTTTATTATGTAATGGATATTGTTGTTACTTTATTTAGAACTTGAAAGTGGTCAAGCTTTGATTATTTAATTATGTTAAAATGCAAAGTAGTGTAGAATAAGCTGTAGCCAATCAGATGGACGGCTTCAGGAAAGGGAACTGCTTCAGTCAGTTGAGCGAAGATGTTGGGCGCGCGAGAAACGCGGTCGGAGACGGGCAGAGGGCAGTTCTGGTCAAGACACCAAAGGGGACAGTTCGGATGGTGACACCAAATGGTACAGTCCGGCTTGAGACGTGAAAACGGACGGTCCGTCTTTAGGTAGCTAGGAAGTGAAACGACTTAGAAAATTTCGCGTTGTGTGGCATCGCGGGACTTAGGCTCTAAGAGGTGGGCAGCTGCGCGCCTGGTGTGAATTCTTAACTTTTCTTGTAGTTAAGGAGGCGGAGTATTGTCTTTCGCTATGAGATTGTGAGTGACCGAACCGTGTCAAATGGATATGCGCCCGAGTGTAACAGTAAATCTAAATACGACCACTTTGGCGATTAGTTTGATTTCTGAATAAACATTACTCTAACCAAATCGCAACTGTGTGGCCAACATCATTTATGAGTCGTTAATTTAGTTCCCGATATTGTTGTTGTTGTTGTGGTCTTCAGTCCTGAGACTGGTTTGATGCAGCTCTCCATGCTACTCTATCCTGTTCAAGCTTCTTCATCTCCCAGTACCTACTGCAACCTACATCCTTCTGAATCTGCTTGGTGTATTCGTCTCTTGGTCTCCCGTTACGATTTTTACCCTCCACGCTGCCCTCCAATACTAAATTGGTGATCCCTTGATGCCTCAGAACATGTCCTACCAACCGATCCCTTCTTGCCGGCCGGAGTGGCCGTGCGGTTCTAGGCGCTACAGTCTGGAACCGCGTTACCGCTACGGTCGCAGGTTCGAATCCTGCCTCGGGCATGGATGTGTGTGATGTTCTTAGATTAGTTAGGTTTAAGTAGTTCTAAGTTCTAGGGGACTGATGACCACAGCAGTTAAGTCCCATAGTGTTCAGAGCCATTTGAACCATTTTGATCCCTTCTACTAGTCAAGTTGTGCCACAAACTTCTCTTCTCCCTAATCCTATTCAGTACCTCCTCATTAGTTATGTGATCTACCCATCTAATCTTCAGCATTCTTCTGTAGCACCACATTTCGAAAGCTTCTATTCTCTTCTTGTCCAAACTATTTATTGTCCATGTTTCACTTTCATACATGGCCACACTCCATACAAATACTTTCAGGAACGACTTCCTGACACTTAAGTCTATACTCGATGTTAACAAACTTCTCTTCTTCAGAAACGCTTTCCTTTCCATTGCCAGTCTACATTTTATATCCTCTCTACTTCGACCATCATCAGTTATTTTGCTTCCCAAATAGCAAAACTCCTTTACTACTTTAAGTGTCTCATTTCTTAATCTAATTCCCTCAGTATCACCCGACTTAATTCGACTACATACCATTATCCTCATTTTGCTTTTGTTGATGTTCATCTTATATCCTCCTTTCAAGACACTGTCCATTCCGTTAAACTGCTCATCCAAGTCCTTTGCTGTCTCTGACAGAATTACAATGTCATCGGCGAACCTCAAAGTTTTTATTTCTTCTCCATGGATTTCAACACCTGTTACGAATTTTTCTTTTGTTTCCTTCACTGCTTGCTCAATATACAGATTGAATAACATCGGGGAGAGGCTACAACCGCGTCTCACTCCCTTTCCAACCACTGCTTCCCTTTCATGTCCCTCGACTCTTATAAACGCCATCTGGTTTCTGTTCAAATTGTAAATAGGCTTTCGCTCCCTGTATTTTGCCCCTGCCACCTTCAGAATTTGAAAGAGAGTATTCCAGTCAAAAGCTTTCTCTAAGTCTACAAATGCTAGAAACGTAGGTTTGCCTTTCCTTAATCTAGCTTCTAAGATAAGTCGTAGGGTGAGTATTGCCTCACGTGTTCCAATATTTCTATGGAATCCAAACTGATCTTCCCCGAGGTCGGCTTCTACTAGTTTTTCCATTCGTCTGTAAAGCATTCGCGTTAGTATTTTGCAGCGGTGACTTATTAAACTGGTAGTTCGGCAATATTCACATCTGGCAACACCTGCTTTGGTTGGTTGGTTGGTTTGTGGGATTAAAGGGACCAGACTGCTACGGTCATCGGTCCCCAACACCTGCTTTCTTTGGGATTGGAATTATTATATTCTTCTTGAAGTCTGAGGGTATTTCGCTTGTCTTATAGATCTTGCTCACCATATAGTAGAGTTTCGTCAGGACTGGCTCTCCCAAGGCTGTCAGTAGTTCTAATGGAATATTGTCTACTCCCGGGGCCTTGTTTCGACTCATGTCTTTCAGTGCTGTGTCAAACTCTTCACGTAGTATCATATCTCCCATTTCATCTTCATCTACATCCTCTTCCATTTCCATAATATTGTCCTTCCCGATGTTATTATTACTGTTATTATATGTTACGGTAACTCTGTATTTCGCAAACTTGCCACCAGCCAGACAATTTTACCAAAGAGTAGCGAGTGTCTAATGTAGGGCGTGTTATGCGACACGTGCGGTTCAACGCCTAGACGAGTTTGAGCCAAGACATTTCCACGAAGAGGAACGGCATGTGAGCCCGAACATCTTTGGGATGTTAGCTCGCAGGCTCAACTGTCACAGTTTCGTCAATCTCTATGGTCACACAAATTATGATCTAAGTTGTCAGTTTGCTCAATCGAAATAACAGACGCTGGTTCAATAAAATTTTGATTTTCAGTATTTCATACAGTTATCGACCAATTTAAAAATTGGTAAAGTTTTATAATCTACACATCGAGAGGTATCATCTTATGTTAAAGGTTTAAGAGAAGTATGAAAGTCAGAAACAGCGTAAACACCTTGAGGCAGCGTAACTCATGGTACGCGTAATAGCCCCAGGGTAGTTTTCTCTATTTCAAATTAACCCTATCGATGGGAGTCTCATTGTTAATGAATCTCTCGATACCATTTTTTATCGATATTAACGATTGTCAGCTCTTACTGCGGTGTTTTTTATTATATTTGTTCATCATTTTTATTGCTTTGTCCTACTGGATAAATATGGGAATCTTCAGTATACATTTTGTACGAAAATAAGTGCTTTCTGAAAAGCTAGTCATACAGGTATTTTTAATCTCAAATTAAATTGAAGCCAGACATTACTGGCTCAAACTAAGTTGACACTCGGCACGGTGGCTGGTGAGAGCGACAGTAAATGGGAAATTGTCGTTTCCATCAGCCTCCGCGCCAAGTGTCAACTTAGTTTGCGCCATTAGTAAAAGTAATTATCAACGTCAATTCAAGTTATATTTTGGAATAATTTCTATTTTTCAAATGCATAAAATAAAAAAATGTATCAATTTACATTTCAATATCAATGTAACATCGTTGACGTGAGCTTTGTGACATAATTGTCAGCTGTTAACCATGTGGTAGTAACATGGTGGTAAAGAGAGAAGGGAGTCGTCGCTACATCGCAAACTCTGAAGCCGACGTCCATCATCTTAAATAGCCCAAAAAATTAGGTACACCCCATTTATACCTCCAAGGAGTACTGCGGTAATACTTCCCCGTCATATCACTCTGAGGTGTCCGTGCCCAGTTTCGACCGTTGGGAATATCCAGCTACTTTTGTGGTCATATCCCAAATAGCATCTGGTCCTTTGATTGTGTGGAGACGTGGTTGTTTCATGAAAAACGCCAGCTTGCGCCGTTTACGGGTGTACTAATCGATCCGATCTTAATCTATCGTTGCACTGTTTACTTTTATTCGTTCCTGTATTTTTTTCATTGCTTTCCAAACCTCAAACGCTCCGACATCCGAGCCACACTGTAGCAACGGCCTCGTCCCCGCACAACACACGGCTACGTGACCTCCCTGGTTGTTGCTGCAGCATCTCACGCCCCAAATTCCTCTCGCCGATAGTAAATTAATCATTCTTCCCATTTCCTCGCTCTTTAAAGAAGATTCTGGTTAGAACATCCGCGGTCATGTGTATGAATTTTGTATATGTGATTGTATAAATGTGTGAGTGTGCTTTAAAAAGAAGGCTTTGACCGAAAATTTATGAGAACACTCTTTCCGTCGTGCCTGCCTGCTGCTGGGTGTGTGAGTCGCGATCTAACGGCTTCTCAGAGTAACTATTCCACCATGAAGTTTGTTGTAAAGAGTCCACTCCACTTCAACAGGAACAATGGTGTACATAATTACAAGACAAAAAGAAAAAAGTTTCATTCATTAGCCAGATTAAGGTTGTCTGTTGCACAAATAGGGGTTCACTGTGCTCCAAGTAAAACTTTTGATCACTTACCCTGTGACATAAAATGCCTGACAACAGTAAAGTAAAATTTGAAACTAAAATGAAAACGATTCTCTTTGACGAGGCCTCCTCTTCGGCAAAAGACTATTCACTATCGTAATGTATACTTGGCGATGATTATGAACTACCTTAATTAAAAACAAAAGTATATGGTCAAAATGGAGACATATTTACAAAAATAATTATTTGTAATATAATATGAATCGTCCCACATCATTAACATTTCTCGTGCAAATGATACGTGGAGCATAACTAAGTAATTACCGGTGTACCACAAAGCATCGGATGGTCATCTACACTTTGAAACCGTCAAACTAAAATTCAAAAGCAGAAAGAAGCAGATGATCAAAGCAGATGCACGTTGCAATTCTGATTAGATATTCCTGACAAACTTACAGAGGTACTGACGAGGAATATTTCGGGAAAAGAAGCAAACAGTTTACTGCTGGAAAGGTAGGCCCTTATGTTACTTCGGTTATAGGCTACCACAACGAACAAAATGACTTGCATATATGTTAAATCAAAATGTCCATTTTATGGGGGTCTAAGAGTTTGAGACTATTCCCTTAATCACGTTTATAGTATTGCACAATGCTACAACATGTTTCACAAAATTGTATCGCTTTTTTACCCTGAAAATTGCTATTATTGTCGCACACTGAATGCCGCATCACAGTAAGATTTCAAAATGAGTAAATATGTAAACTACAGCGAAAGTAATGCACTGACAGCTTAATAAAACAAGAACTTTATTCTGCATGAAGCTACACCTACACTATGTGATCAAAAGTATCCGGGCACCTGCCTGAAAATGACTTACAAGTTCGTAGCGCACTCCATCGCTAATGCTGGAATTCAGTAAGGTGTTGGTCCAACCTTAACCTTGATGACAGCTTCCACTCTTGCAGACATACTTTCAATCAGGCGCTGGAAGTTTCTTCGGGAATGGCAACCGATTCTTCACGGAGTGTTGCACTGATGACTGGT
This sequence comes from Schistocerca piceifrons, assembly GCF_021461385.2. Lineage (NCBI taxonomy): Eukaryota > Metazoa > Arthropoda > Insecta > Orthoptera > Acrididae > Schistocerca > Schistocerca piceifrons. Next base: position 495,041,294 of record NC_060142.1, on the reverse strand, counting down.
ATCGATATCAGTCGGTGAGACGTGGCACGAAGTTGGCGTTCCAAAACATCCCAAAGGTTCAAAATGGTTCAAATGGCTCTGAGCACTATGGGACTTGACATCTGTGGTCGTCAGTCCCCTAGAACTTAGAACTACTTAAACCTAACTCACCTAAGGACATCACACACATCCATGCCCGAGGCAGGATTCGAACCTGCTACCATAGCAGTCGCACGGTTCCGGACTGAGCACCTAGAACCGCTAGACCACCGCGGCCGGCATCCCAAAGGTGTTCTATAGGATTCAGGTCAGGACTCTGAGCAGGCCAGGCCATTACAGGGATGTTACTGTGGTGTAACCACTCCGTTCTAGGCCGTGCATTGTTAACAGGTGCTCGATCGTGTTGAACTATGCAGTCGGCATCCACAGGTACTTAAAACGTCAATGTAGGCCTGTGCTGTGATAGTGCCACGCAAAACAACAAGGAGTGCAAGTCCCTTCAATGAAAAACACGACCACACCACAACACCACCGCCTCCGAATTTTACTGTTGGCACTACACACCTGTCAGATGACGTTCACAGGACATTCGCCATAACCACACCCTGCCATCGGATCGCCACATTGTGTGCCGTGATTCGTCACTCCACACAACGTTTTTCCACTGTTCAATCGTCCAGTGTTTACGCCACTTACACCAAGCGAGGCGTCGTCTGGCGTTTACCGGCGTGATGTGTGGCTTATGAGCAACCGCTCGACCATGAAATCCATGTTTTCTCACCTCTCGACTAACTGTCATTGTACTTGCAGGGGATCCTAGTGCAGTTTGGAATTTCTGTGTGATGGTCTGGATGGATGTCTACCTATTTATTACACATTACGACCCTCTTCAACTGTCGGCAGCCTCTGTCAGTCAACAGACGAGGTCGGCCTGAACGCTTTTATGCTGTACGTGTCCCTCCACGTTTCCACTTCACTATCACATGCGAAACAGTGGACTTAAGGATGTTTAGGAGTGTGGAAATCTCGCGTACAGACGTATGACACAAGTGACACCCAACCACCTGACCACGTTCGAAGTCCGTGAGTTCCGCGAAGCGCTCCATTCTGCTCTCTCACGATATCTAACGACTGCTGATGTCGCTGATATAGAGTACCTGGCAGTGGGTGTCAGCACAATGTACCTAATATGAAAACGTATGTTTTTGGGGGCGTCCGGATACTTTTGATCATATAGTGTATATGCAGTTCTATTTCTTTGACATTTCACTTTCTTGACAAGCACAAGATACAATAGCATACTTTGCTTCTTTCTTCATAACACACGTTTATAGGCTAGCAGAGAACAAGTAGGTAAGTTTTTTGGCGAACGTTAAAATTAAAAGTGTTGTTAATTATGCTGCCATTCGAAAATGTAACGAACAAGAAGCAGTACCAGTAAGCAAACAAGCAATGGTTTTGGAGTTCCAGTTTCATTTGCTGACGAAACAAATACCGTAAAAGTGGAATTAAATGGCTTACGAAATCATGCTTTGCGCATCGTTTCTTGGTTATTCGAAACATTTCAACAAAAAGCAAGATACACTAACGAGGCTAAATGTGTCGTATTGCTAGAGCAAATACTATTCAAGAACAGAAAAACATTCGAAGTTGCCTTCGTAACACTAAGTTGTTCAAGTAAGGATTTTAATTTTTAGTATTTAAAACAGTTGTAGAGTGCACACAACAGAAATAATTAACAAGACGCAGTCGTAAACGACAGTCTGGCAGTATTTTGGGCTATATAAGATGGCGACAGGCCCCGCCCGCACTGACTTCAAAACAACGTACAGCGTAATTCTATAGCGCCAACTCCCTTCTTTTCTTACCTCCATGTTATGTTTCTGGAGCAGTCAGTCGAAAAGTACTGTGTTATGGCGCCTATCTGTTAAATTTTTACGTCTTGTTTTGTACGAGTAGGACCGAATTCTAAAGTTATGAATTTCATCTGAAGAATTGCTGTGATGAGAATGATATGTATTGTCGGTGTAAAAAAGTACACGAAGAGGTTTTTGCTGTTTTGAATAAACAGCCAGAGAGGAAACTGGTGTTTTAGTCAAGCAGTTGATAAAACCCATAACATTATTAACACCAGGTTAACAGAAGAAACGTAACTCGAGACAACCATGCTGAAGTTAAGTATCTGCAACAATTTATTGAATGTACTCCACCATAGTTATCACCTGTAAAATGCCTTCATTTAATTAATTGTTTCCAATAATATCAGCGTCGAGCTGGGAATATTTCACGCGCAAACTGCCAACAGTACAGTAACCCACTGTTTGACAACTAAAGCACTTAGCGACTTCCAACAAACTTTAAACATAATTTGGGAACTTTTCTTAATCTTTTCGCACTAATGGCTTCAGATAATAATGGAAGGAAGACAGCATATCGCTTACTAATTGATCGTTATTCATAGAGTAAAAATTCAGTATTCAGCTTGACACTTTAACGTGAGTGTCACTATAATAAACATTGTGCTTCGTACATCAATATAAAATACTACTGATGCATTTAGCAAAGAGTTTACAAAGAATATCATTTGTAAGTCAAATATTTAACACGTTACATCATTTGTAAAGTAAGCAGACGTTAGAAGCTGTTTTATACATGCAAGTCGGATTCTTTAAAGACTCGAATGTGAGGTGTTCCTGGTTCATCATAAAAGAGGATTTCGTTACTTTCCTAGAGCTCTGTAAATAGGCTGTCAGCTTCCTTCATCAAAATTGTTTTGTGTTCTTCATGTTTCTGTATTAGAAGTTATGTCGTTGTAGCCTTCAGCCTGAAGACTTGTTGATGGAGCTTTCCATGCTAGTCACTGTGTAACTATATTTATCTCTGTATAACTCCGAAACCTACATTCATTTGAATCTGCTTGCTGTATTCGAGCTTGGGCTCCGTCTACAGTTTTCACCTACCAAATAATTCTTTATACAATAGGATATGTCCAATCAACATATCCCTTCTTTTCGTCAGTTTGTGCAGAGGGAACTTTTCTGCCCAATTCAAGTCATATCCTCTAAACTAGTTACCCTATATACCTAACATTCATCAGTCTTCTGGAACACCTCATTTCAAAAGTTATTTTCGTCCTGTAAACACTACCCACTTTTAGCTTCGATGCTAAGTGACACTCCACACAAATATTTTCAGAAAACAGTTTGCAGTATTTAAATTTGTGGTTGGTGTTCACACAAATAACTTATATGTTATAGTAAAACGTTATCTCGTAGCGGTTGCTCGAAATCATGACCACCAGTGCCAGTGGAACCATTACAAAGGCGCAGAAAACATTGCCAACTCTCTGAAACACACCTGCTCTGAAACTGCTATTAATTACATCTTTGTAGACAAGTCTAGGACAAATAGTCATGTCACAAAACCAATAGTAAAGGGCCTATCTGATCATGACATGCAGCACCTGGTGATAAATGTTGAAAACTGTCAGGATCAAAAATCTGTTAAATCTGAGTACTGGGGGGTAATAAATCAGTCGAAAATTGAGAATTTTAGGAAATTTCTCAAAGACATGAACTGGATAGATGTTTACAGTACTTCAGACTCGAATGTAAATTACAAAAGCATCCACTAATAAAGTTACTTTCGCTTTTGAAAATTGTTTTCCGCTAAAGGTAGCTCAAATCAAACAGAAGTCAATAAATAAACCATGGATTACACAAGGAATAAAGATATCAGACAGGACAAAAAGGAGACTAGGAACAGCTCTAATGTTAGCATTGTAATGCAGTACAAGGAATATTGTAAAATACTGAAGCAAGTAATACAGAAATTAAAGCAGTTTTATTATAAGAAAAGGATAATTACACAAGGATAAAAAGTAAAAACTGTATGGGATGTAGTGAAGACAGAGATAGGTGGGGTCAAAAAGGAAGATGAACAGACAGCACCAAAAATAAATCAGATATTGGTCACAAGTGCATGTAGTGTTGCAAACTTTTTAATGAGTGCTTTTTCTGTGTTACTGACAGCATGGGGTTATCGGGTTTGGTGAACAGTGCAACGGAGTATCTGAAATCAGTCTTTAAAAATTAATTCAGCTAACTGGAAATCTCCCAAAGAAATAGCACCCATGAAAAATCCTTAAAATCTAAGTACCCTAGTGGGTATGATATCATGTCAACGAATTTTATCAAAAAGTGCTCATGTGAGTTGAGTTCTATCTTAAGTTATTTGTGTAATCAGTCTCATATCAGCGGAACATTTCCAGACTGGTTAAAAAATGATGACGTTAAACCTCTTTACAAGAATGGGGATAAAGAGATACCATCAAACTGTCGACTAGTTTCACATTTGCCGGCTTTTTTAAAAATATTAGAAAAAGTTGTGTTCAAGCATCTCCTTAAGCATCTAACGGCAAATAATATATTGTCCATCTCACAGTTTGGGTTTCTTAAGGGTTCTCAAGCAGAGAAAGCTATTTACACTGGCAGTTAGAATGTACTTAATTCATTATATAATAAGTTGGAGTCTATTGGTATTTTCTGTGACCTGTCAAAAGCCTTTGACTGTGCGAATCACAGCATTCTCTTAAGTAAATGAGAATTTTATGGGGTCACCCTCAATGTTGCGAAATGGTGTGAACCTTATCTAACTAACAGGAAAGAAATGGTGTCGTTGGTAACGCCTGTGCAGTAAACAGTCAGTCTTCATCTGACTGGGAATTAACTACATATGGTGTTCCTTAAGTTTCCGTCTTGCGTCTATTGCTTTTTCTTGTGTACATTAATGATCTCTCATTTGTTACACTGCCAGATCCTAAGTTTGTTTTGTTTACAGATAATACAAACATTTCAATAAGTAGAAAGTCAAGTAAATATTTAGAAATAGCTGCTAATCAAATTTTCACTGACATTAACAAATGATTTAAAGCTAATTGACTGTCACAAAACTTTGTAAAGATCCACTATATGCAGTTCAGAACCCGCAAGACATTTCCTTCCAGCATGTGTATACCATATGAAGAAACGCAGACTGACGAGGTTGACTGTGTTAAATTCCTGGGATTACAACTCCATATTAAATTCAGGTGGGAAGAGCATACAACGGAATTGCTGAAGCGCCTAAATACGTCTGTATTTGCATGGTGAATGATATCAGGTGTACGAAATATAACCATAAAAAAGACTTGCATACTTTGTTTACCTTCATTCTATTATTTCATACGGGATCATATTCCAGGGTAAATCATCAAACCCAGGAAAAGTTTTTAGTGTGCAAAAGCATGTAATAAAATCATTTGTGGTGTAAAGTCAAGAACATCATGTAGAAACCTGTTCAAGGAACTTTGTATTCCAACCAGTATACCTCTCAGTATATTTATTCCTTAATGAAATTTTTTGCAAGTAGTATATCTCTATTTCCAACCAATAGCTCAGTATATAGTATCAATTCTAGGAATAAGGAAAATCTACATAAAGACCTAAAATCACTTACCTTGGGCCAAAAAGGAGTCCAGTATTAAGGAACACACATTTTCAATAAATTTCCAGCATCCATTAAAAAGTTGGTTTCAGGTAAAGCACAATTTAAATGGAGTTTGAAAGACTTTTTGATAGGCGACTCCTTCTACTCTATAGATGGATATCAGGGACTTTTAGACAAGCTTAACTAAAGATGTCTGTTAGATTTCAGTTTTCACAACACTTGATCACAACACTCAAGATTAAGTATTTTTTTGTACAATAAATTTATTAAAAGTCCATAACAGTATTTTATTCTGACAGTATATTAACTCTGTAAATATTAGTAGTTCCAGTTTACTATAATGTATTCACCTATTTTGACAATCTCCTGACAAATGATCAGGTCAGTGAGTTTTATATTCAAATGTTTTATGTTTTTGTGTTACACTTTCTGACAAGTTTCATGCCCACGCGAATCATCTCATTTTTGGGTCTATGAAACAAAAACTGAATCTAATCTATTATGATCTACAGGCATCTGAGACAACACCAGCCAGACCGTCGTCAGTATCAACTACGCTTCATGCAACTACACAGGAAAAAATTCATCGTGGACGAATCACAAACGGTTGTCCGTTGTTTCCAAGGTAGCCGTAAAGACGTCAGTGAATAAGTGTATGCATTTTACCGTCAGATGGCTTACTCGTAAGGCTCATTCGAGATATGACACCGCCTGAAAAGTTAATTTCCGACTATTGCTTTCTTACGCCAATATACTTGGTTTGTGATCGTCTACTGCCTACGTAGTCTGACCATAAAACTTTGGGAATTTCTGTAGTTTTTGTAAACTGTAGAATTTGTAGAGTTCAGATATGCTCAACTTATATTCAGTTGTACAGCCTATTTATATTTTCTAATCACAGATGATCATTAGAGTAGTAGGAAATTATGTCACTCAGACGAAAATAAGTAAATGATTTCCCGTCAAATAAAGGTGCAGTCTGCAAAGTCCTTCCATGATACCAAACTTCTATCAATATTTTTCAGTCTAGTCACGAGTCCGAAGAAAGTGTTGAGAAGAGGTGCGATAGCCTACAACTAGACATTCCTTTCCACCTCAGACTACAAAAGTTAAGCTCTTCCAGAATCAGTTCAGTGAATTGATGTGTAGGACTTCCTCTAACTGTTCTGTGCCGTTCTCTCGTTGATGCAGTTCCTTGAAGCTGATCTCGTAGCGCGTGGAATTCTGTCATAGATATAAAGAGTCTACCTGTCTGGCTACGAATGGAAGTTCGAGTAGTTAATCTACCTTAAATAAATTCCACGATGTCATTACGGCGCATTATTAACAAACATTGAGACCCAGGACGAGGATAGTGTTTAATTTAAGGAAAAGAGGCGGAAGGATGGAAAAACTAGATGCGTCATTTATCATTCCCAGACAAATACTTTTTATTAACAACAATTCTGTCATAAACCAACTAACATTTACCAAGATTCTAACAAAATTCGTACAAATAGTTAAGGTTTTTAAGTTAATATCACAATGCATAAGGACATTTGCATTATATATAAAATTACAAATGATGCTCGAAGAACATGTCAACTGTGCAATACAATAGTGGCTCGATTCAAACACTTAACTGGTTAAATAAACCTACGGAGGCGATCTATCCGAGCAACTAGCATTACAACTGTGGGCTAATCCAGTGTGGACTTGAATAGAAGTTTGACAAATGTTAAATAAAAGACATTAAAATACATACACCTCCACTGCAACAGTAGGCTGCAGGTCTACTCCAGCACTATAAATTAGGCACAATTACATACGAGGGTAATCCCAAAAGTAAGGTCTCCTATTTTTTATAAGTGTATAGACCTGTTTATTTCTACAATGGTTTACATCAGTTTACAGCTTCAGCGTTAAGCTATTCTTCTACATGATCAACATTTCTGTCCTTGCATTTTTGTAGACGCTGTGGCAGTTTTTGTATGCCCATGTCATACCAGCTCGCCGCCATGCTGTTCAGAAAGTTATGAACCTCTTCTTTCACCTCGTCGTCGGAGCTGAATCGCTTTCCGGCCAAACGTTCTTTTAACCTAGGGAACAGGTGATGCCAAGTCAGGACTATAGGGTGGGTGGGTGATTACGTTCCACTGAAACTGTTGCAGGAGAGCAACGGTTTCCCGAGCGACGTGTGGGTAAGCGTTGTCATGGAAAATGTGTACGCCCTTGCTCAACATTCCTCTTCTCCGGTTCTGAATTGCCCGTTTAATTGTGGTCCCAGAGATTCAGCTCCGACGACGGGGTGAAAGAAGTTCATAACTTTCTAAACAGCATGGCGGTGAGCTGGTATGACATGGGCGAACAAAAACTGCCACAGCGTCTACAAAAATGCATCGACGTAAATGGTGATTATGTCGAAAAATAGCTAAATGTTCAAGCTGTAAACTGATGTAAACCACTGTAGAAATAAACAGGTCTATGTACTTATAAAAAATAGGAGACCTTATTTTTGGGATTACCCTCGTATAATGTTGGTATCTGAATTCCATTAGCCACCTCACCAGTAGGATGTACACTGTCACGTTAAATTTTCCGTTTTTCTAACAATACTAGGGAGCGTAAGGCAAATGACAACAAATTAAAACTGTGTGCCGGACCGAGACTCCAACTCGGGACCTTTGCCTTTACGGGCAAGTGCTCTACCAACTGAGCTACCCAAGCACGACTCACGCCCCCTCCTCACAACTGTACTTCTGCCAGTATCTCGTCTCCTACCTTCCAAACTCTACAGAAGCTCTCCTGCGAACCTTGCAGAACTAGCACTCCTGAAAGAAAGGATATTGTGGAGACATGGCTTAGCCACAGCCTAGGGGGTTTCCAGAATGAGATTTTCACTCGGCAGCGGAGTGTGCGCTGATTTTAATCTGCCAGGATGTTTCATATCAGCGCACGCTCCGCTGCAGAGTGAAAGTCTCATTCCGGCAAATGACAACACTTTGGTGTCATAAGTCAATGTTATTTTGCTCCCACATACACAAAATGCGACCAAGCTGGCCAAACGCTATCCACGTGTTCACGCTTTTAATAGCAAGCAAACGGGAATACTTCACTGATTAGTCAAAAGACTGTTATACATAAATCAAGTTAAGTACTTAAATAAATTATCGGGCCCTTAAAACACTATTCAAATGATAATGACAATTAAACCCTTCTTTTTTAAAGATATCAAGAAACTTAGCGCTCAGTTTGCCCAAAGTCTTTCATCACACGCCAAAAAGGACTTTACAATAATATAAACACTGAGTAAATTACTTCACCAAAATCGCTAAAGCCAAGTCCTAATCCGGAGACACTCCCGCTGCGGCATGATATCAAAAGAATGAGAATAAACTACTCAACTTAAGGCTGGAACGCGGGATTCGCAAAAGCGTGTGTGACCTGCTAACACCTAGGCCCCGTACCATAACAGGATAGCCGAAGAAGTAGGAGGAAAGTACGTCCCTGCCCAGAACAGCAATGCATCAACGGCCGCCGATTAGAGGCTGTTAACATATACCAAACAACAAATAGCAAACAAGTTTGATAGAAAGTAACATAAACAGCAATACTTAAACAGGCAATTAAATATTATTTTCAAGGAAACCAACTATTAAAACTGCATTATAGGAGCAGCCCGCTAATCAACCTTGTAAGTTAACCTTCCTAGTGGTAATGTACAAAGCCATTTAAGAGAATAATCACGTAATAATGAAACAAGATTAAGTAAGTCAAGGTATACCTATACTGGGGCCTCTTAGGGTCTAATAGACACTGTAATTTGGATACGCACCAAATGGCAGATGGCCGATTAAAATGTACACCTATAAACCGAAGAGCTCCTCAGCACAAAGTAAGAGAGCGTGCAAATACAAGCATGCACACAGACATGGCCAAGACCTGCATACCTTTAGGCTGAGTGCACGCAACTTTAGTAACAGGACAAATCCAATAAGGGGCATGACCTCTACAACAAACAGAAAATACAATCAGTAGAACCAAATATTCAGTGATAACAAACAATGATTTCGGGTACCAGATTAACATTGCTAAATACTAGCTTGGCTGCAGAAATCTCCAGACTGACAGACACAGCTCAAAAAGGGGGCACTGAAAGGCCTAAAGGAACTTGATTTTTGGCCAGCTCACACCGCGGCAGAATTAGCAATCTTTAAGTACAATCTTCATACATAATTTCAAATAAGTGCCAAATGCCAAATAAATACTGTCCTTCTGCTTGTAGCTGCTAACAAGTAGTTCAGTACATATCGGCGTATTTAGCATACCACAATTGACTGATGCTCTTCGTAACCAGGTTGGGCGCAACGAGAGACGCTCCTAGCCCGCTAAACCCGCCAGTAACAACGGTCAACGCTGCAGGAAAATGTTGGCCCCGATAGCCCAACGGTCAACGGTTTCAGTTCGCTGGAAACGACAGGATGCCGAGTTCTCAGCTACACCAGTCCAGCTCCGTGTCCCATACGCTACTCACTACCGCACAGCCCTAGAGGGAACACATACCCAAGCAAAGATGGCACGAAAAGGGCCAGAATCGATGGAATACGCACACAGGGGGAAGCCGTAGGATCGCGCGTGCCTCCTCACAGAAGCTGCCACGTATCAAACACAATACAATACAATAGTTCACAAATGAACGTTTCGATACAATTGATCCCAAAAAGTTACTGAAAATTAAGAATTTGATTTACACAGAGAGCAGACTCGTATTGCATCCTCACGGCGATTGAAGTGCTTGTAGCGTAATAGAAATTTCTAGTACATTTCGTGTAACTTCGTAATAATTCGTACATTGTCAGCAGAATATTAACTACCATTTGTTTCTTAACGTAAATACTTACTGCATAGTGAACTTTAGGTAATAAAGCTGTAGGACACTTAGGCCTCCCCTAGCATTTAATATATCAAAATCGGCTTTTAATAATTAATATTTGCTACAAAAACGTTTTTAATTTCGTGCCTACATGTTGGTGGTCCTCGTCACGCACGATTGCCGAGTTGGTTTCCCCTCACGGCTTACTCTAGGCTCTTCGCCTCACTGGCATCGATTCAGCGCCATAGGCGCTGTCGGTCATCCTGTCTGAGTTCCGATCGTGAGATCATGTTCCTTACTCGCTATCTTAGCGATCAATTTTGCTGCTTAAGAGACCGACTTACTCATATTAACGGCAGCGTCCAAATACAACGTTAAAATTAGCTTAATGTTGTCCAAATTAAGAGGAACCTTACAAGTAGAATCTTGCAAATTCGAACCTTCATAAACCGAATTTATCCATAAATCGAAAGGAGGTTTTCTGGTCACATGTAAAAACCTCCGTCATTTGAGCAATTGTCTTTGTTTCGGTATATATGTAGCGGTCTTCAGTCCTGAGACTGGTTTGATGCAGCTCTCCATGCTGCTCTATCCTGTGCAAGCTTCTTCATCTCCCAATACTTAATGCAAACTACATCCTTCTGAATCTCCTTAATGTATTCATCTCTTGGTCTCCCTATACGATTTGTACCCTCCACGCTGTCCTCCAATGCTAAATTTGTGATCCATTGATGCCTCAGAACATGCCCTACCAACCGGTCCCTTCTTCTTGTCAAGTTGTGCCACAAACTCCTCTTCTCCTCTATTCTATTCAGTACCTCCTCATTAGTTACGTGATCTACCCATCTAATCCTCAGCATTCTTCTGTAGCACCACATTTCGAAAGTTTCTATTCTCTTCCTGTCCAAACTATGTATCGTCCATGTTTCACTTCCATACATGGCTACACTCGATACAAATATTTTCAGAAACGACTTCCTGACATTTAAATCTATACTCAATGTTAACAAATTTCTCTTCATCAGAAACGCTTTCCTTGCCATTGCAAGTCTACATTTTATATCCTCTCCACTTCGACCATCATCAGTTATTTTGCTCCTCAAATAGCAAAACTCATTTACTACTTTAAGTGTCTCATTTCCTAATCTAATTCCCTCAGCATCACCCGACTTAATTCGACTACATTCCATGATCCTCGTTTTGCTTTTGTTGATGTTCATCTTATATCCTCCTTTCAAGACACTGTCCATTCCATTCAACTGCTCTTCCAAGTCCTTTGGTGCCTCTGACAGGATTACAATGTCATCGGCGAACCTCAAAGTTTTTATTTCTTCTCCATGGATTTTAATACCTACTCCGAATTTTTCTTTTGTTTCCTTTACTGCTTGCTCAATATACAGACTGAATAACATCGGGGAGAGGCTAAAACCCTGTCTCACTCCCTTCCCAACCACTGCTTCCCTTTCATGTCCCTCGATTCTTATAACTGCCTTCTGGTTTCTGTACAAATTGTAAATAACCTTTCGCTCCCTGTATTTTACCCCTGCCACCTTTAGAATTTCGGTACTCTCCCCAAATCTAAGTGATAGTCATGACCGAAGGCCTGCAAACATATTTAACACGAAGTCAGAGGCTACCATGCATTCGGAAATTCTTATTGTTTCTTAGTTGTTGTCATTCAATTCTTCGCGAGATACCTTTTTTTTCTACAATGTGTAACCTACTGCAGTACATAAAACAATTGTAAAAAATACCTTCCAAGAATTACGGATGTCTGATTCTCTCAGAAAAGAAGTAGCTTACCGAGGCCGTGGAATGCGGAGTGAAAAAGGAAGGATGTTGCGAAAACTTTCGGGATTCCGCCATCCATGCTGTCCTGAAGCAGAAATATCTGTTTCTTGTAGATGTATCAGACGGAGGCAGGAAGTGGAGCCTCTAATTTCGTTTTCAAGAGGAAGAAGAAGAAGCAGAGCCCATTTCATCTGTGACTCCAAAAGATTATTTTTTTTAAAGAGGTGGAGAACCTCCACGCCCACTCCGACATGATGGTCAACTCAAAAGGTCTACTGTCATTCTGCATAAAGGTTAGTTTTCACTGAAATGAGGTGTCGCAGAATGTAGGTACTGCGATGTTTGCGTCTGGTTAAGGTTAACCATTAATACGCGCTCATCTGGAGATAGATTGGGTCGGAGCCAAGGGGGAAAAAAAACTCTGCAATAGTTGGGTCGGGTGGTAAGAGCAGTAGCGGATGTCTTGCCGCCTGCGACAGGTCATGCAAGGGTAGGCTTTGTTAGTAGCTGTGCGGTGCTGTTACTCGGCGGCTGCCGCTGGGTGCCGGTGTTGATCTCTCGGTCAGCGTCAGCAAACCTATAACAGTTAAGTTCATCACCGTTTTCTGTCCGATAGGTCATATATCAGATGCACAGTGCAGGGTGATGTTGGTGATTTGTTTGTGTGTCAATGGGCGAGCTTGTCAATTTCCCTGCTGTAGTCTGTTGGTCAGCTTTAGTAGCAGCTGGTATTTCCAGTCAGCGTTGCTGATATGCGGGGGCTTGCCGACGTTTGTCGCTTATCTTGCCATAGGTGGTTATGCCCTAGCTAGCAGTGTCTTTGGCCGCTTATGCTTCCACCCATGGTTGTGATCATTGTTTCCCAGATTGAGGATGAAAGGATTGTTCGAGTGTCATCGAGTTCCTGTACAGTCGTGTGGCGTGTTTTTTGAATACTTCCTTGAGGGTTTCAAGGCGGTATTCATTGTGAAGATCCACGGTGCGTGTGTAGCTTGGAGCGTTGCTAATGATTCGTAGCATTTTGTTCTGTATGATCTGCAGGCTGTGCAGGCGTGTAGGAGCTGCATATCCCCAGACGGGAGCTGCGTACATCAGAGGTCTAATTAGTGTCGCGTATATGGACCTCGATACCCTCCTATTCAGTGTGCTTTCCCTGTTGAGCATTGGGTACAGTTGTTTGAGCCTCACGTGCGCTCTGTTGGCAACGTATTCGACGTGGTCCCCTCACGTAAGTTTCCGGTCCAGCCAGCCACCGAGATATCTCACTATCTCTCGGAAACGTATTGGGCGTGTATGTAGTGTTATCTGTCTATTGTGTTGATGTTTGCACAGTAGTTTCGGTCTGCGTGTAAACAGAACTGCTTCGCACTTGTCGACGTTTACTTTAATGCGCCATCGCTCCAATCAAGGCTCGGGAGTTCTGAGTGCCGTCTGTATTCGTGAATTAATGCTCGACGGTTTCGAATCTTGCGCAACGATGGCTGTGTCATCCGCGTAGATGGCTAACATCGTGTTTTGTGTTGCTGGGAAGTCGTTAATGTACAGGTTGAACAAGATGGGCCCTAGGGTGCTTCCCTGGGGTACTCCAGCTTTGATATCGTGTTGTGTTGATTGTTTGCCCTGCACATTAGTGTTGAAACACCTGTTCGTGATTATGAGTGTATGAGACGTACGAGTTCGGGGAACCAGCTTCGCTTAGTTTGCGTATAAGGATGTTGTGCCAAAGACGGTAGAAAGCTTTTTCGGTGTCCAGGAATACGGCCCCTGTGGCTTTCATCATGTTGAAGCCGTGTGTTATATGTTCGACTACGCGGAGGAGTTGTGTTGCTGAGTGGTGATTCCTAAAGTCGAATTGCTGCGGTCTTAGGATGTCATTGGCGATGCAGTGCCTAGTGATGCGTTTTAATATTACCTTCTCAACAATCTTGCTGAGCGAGCACAGCAGACTGATGGGTCGGTAATTCTGTGGGAGGGAGTGGTCTTTCCCTGGCTGGCCGTGCGGTTCTAGGCGCTACAGTCTGGAGCCGAGCTACCGCTCCGATCGCAGGTTCGAATCCTGCCTCGGGCATTGATGTGTGTGATGTCATTAGGTTATTTAGGTTTAAGTAGTTCTAAGTTCTAGGCGACTGATGACCTCAGAAGCTAAGTCGCATAGGGCTCAGAGCCATTTACCTGGCTTCCTGAACATCTGGACCCTGGCAGCCTTCCACACGTCAGGGAAGTGTTGGTATTTTAGGATGGCATTCTTTATGTGTGTAAGGTATTCTACGGCTCTATCCGTGAACTCCAAAAGAAGCAAGTCTTCACCGAAAACGTTGCACACCAGCGATCTTGAGAAGCGAAGTAGACAATAACATATTTTCGACTTTAGTCTTAATAGAAAATGCACTTGACCAAACGCGCTGACCCGGCCGCTGTGGTCTAGCGGTTCTAGGCGCTCAGTCCGGAGCCGCGCGACTGCTACGGTCACAGGTTCGAGTCCTGCCTCGGGCATGGATGTGTGTGATGTCCTTAGGTTAGTTAGGTTTAAGTAGTTCTAAGTTCTAGGGGACTGATCACCATAGATGTTAAGTCCCATAGTGCTCAAAGCCATTTGGACCATTTTGAGCCAAACGCGCTGGAGAGCACTGAAGCAGAATATGTTCACTAACTTCTTTGCAGAATAAAATTTAAATTTTGTTATTTTAGGAAAATTATATTGATCAGTCGCACTTAAACGGACACTCAATTATTCTAACTATTTACGCGGTCCTTTGAATTATGAATTATCGAGAGTTACCTGCAGCAACTTTTTTGTATACAAAGAAAACAAGCAATTTGAAATGAGGCTGTTCCACTTCCTCAGTTCACAACGTCCTTTCCTCATTTATGTATACACTGAGGTAACAAAAGCCATGGGACACCTCCTAACGTCGTGTCGCACCTCCTGTTGTCCGGCGTAGTGCAGCATGGACTCAACAAGTCGTTGCAAGACCTCTGCAGAAATGTTGAGCTGTGCTGCCACTATACCGGTCAATAACTGCGAATACGTTGACGGTGCCAGCTTGACGTCTCGATTACGTCCCATAAATGTTTGATGAGATTCATGTCGTGCACTATGGGTGGCCAAATCATTCACTCGAGTCGTCAAGAATGTTCTTCAAATCACTCGGCACAATTGTGGCCCAGAAACACGGCGCATTGTCAATCACAAAAACTCCATCGTTATCTGGAAACATGAAGTCCGTGAATGGATACAAATGGTCTCCAAGTAGCCGAACATAACCATTTCCATTCAATGGTCGGTTCAGCTGGACCAGAGGACCCAGTCCATTGCATGTACATACGGTCCACACTATTATGGAGCCACTACCAGCTTGCACAGTACCTTGTTGACAACTTGGGTCCATGCCTTCGTGGGGTCTGCGCCCCACCCGAACCCTACCATCAGCTCTTACCAGCTGAAATCGGAACTCATCTTCTCTAGAGTCCAACCGATATAGTCATGAGCCCAACAGAGGCGCTGCGGACTATGTCATGCTGTTAGCACTCACGTCGGTCGTCTGCTGCCGTAGTCCATTAACGACATATTTCGTCGCACTGTACTAACGGATACGTTCGTCGTACGTCCCACATTGATTTCTACGATTATTTCAGGCCGTGTTTCTTGTTTGTTAGCGCTGGCATCTAAAAATGGTTCAAATGGCTCTGAGCACTATGGGACTTAGCATCTGACGTCATCAGTCCCCTAGACTTAGAATTACTTAAACCTAACTAACCTAAGGACATCACACACATGCATGCCCGAGGCAGGATTCGAACCCCAGATCCTAGCAGCAGCGCGGTTCCGGACTGAAGCGCCTAGAACTGCTGGGCCACAGCGGCCAGCCACTGGCATATCTTATTAGAGATGTCATCTACTCCAACAGAACATTTATTTTTCAAAGATTTAATAATTTTACTTATTTCACAAGAGGTTATTAGGTGAAACATAATCTGACTAAAATTTTTCGTAACTGACTCTTCTATGTGTTGCCGGGCTTTTTCTTTTGAACTACTCTCACAAATTTTTTCTCCTACAGTTAAGAAATGGCTTTTAAATACATTACCTACTTGTGTACTGTTGGTTAGGATGGTCTCATTCTCTTTAACAGTAATACTACCTACCCCAGTGGTTATTTTTCCTGTCTCCCTTCCAACAACATTCCATATTGGTTTGATTTTACTGCCGGTGTTGTTAATTTCTTCTCTAACATAGATATTACTTGATTTCCTTACAACTTTCCTCATTGTGTTATAATAATTTTTGTAGTGTAAAATTACTTCTGAATCTTTACTAGTTCTTGCTGTCTCATACACTTTTCTTTTTCTTTGTGAAGACACTTTAATACCTGTAGTAATTCAAGGTTTCTTTGAAAAGTGTGTGGTGTTACTTTTAGTAATTTTCTTTGGGATACAATGTTCAAAAAGGGATATAAATTTATCAAGAAATATGTTGCATTTATCATTAGCATTTAGCTCATTATATACATCTCCCCAATTAACATTTTTAAAACTTTTTCTGAAGTGCTCTACAGATACCGGGTTGAGCAACCTCACACTTTTACTTAATGGTCTCTGAACTGTACACCCTGTTAAGTTTTGTAAGTTAATCAGTTGTGTATCATGGTCCGACAATCCATTTACCACAGGGAAGCATGTGTTTGTTTTACATCCTCTTTCTGTACAAATACGTTATCTATGAGTGCTACTGTCTTGAGCTATACATGTAGGGAAATTGACCACTGATTCTAAGTTATATGTTGTTAATAACACTTCTAATTCACTTTTCCTACTAGAATTACTTAGAAAGTTTACATTGAAATCACCACAGATTAATAACTTCTTTTTGTCTCACAAACAGCATAATAGGGAGTCAAACTTTTTTATTAATAGTTCCCACTGTTACACTGTTGATAATATCAATACTACGTTATCTAGCTGAACTTCACATGCACAAACCTCAAAGTGCTGATCAACACAAAATTTGCTTTCTTCTACAGTTTCGTATCTATACCTTTGTTTTATGAAAATGGCAACTCCTCCTTCATCCACCCTAGATCTACAAGTGTAAGATGCTAAATTATACCCATTTTACTGACACTATCCATCACCACAGTCACATGGTGTTCAGACAGACAGAGTATATCAATCTCATTTTCATTTTTAAGATCATCTAAACACACTAATAGGTCATCCACTTTATTTTTTATTCCCTGATATTTTGATGAAGTAAGTTGATACTGCCCTTAGCTTTGCCCCTATTTACTGTACATGAGGTTTCTTTTATTCTATTTATCTTGATTGTCTGGACTTTGGCTTTAACCTAAAAATCCTGTTTGCCTTGACCCATTAACAACTGGGATCACCCCTTGTGTGACTGTGGACCCCCTAACAGTTTCTGATAATAGAGAAGCTAACTTATTTTTCCCCTTACTATTCAGGTGCAGGCCATGTGTAGGTTATCCCCACCTACCAAAAGCATTAACTGGAACTACACTTACGTGAGATTTTGCCGGTGTCTAGAGCATCCTGTTCAGCTCAGTGTTAACATGCCTGACAGCAGTGTTTACCCAGGGCTGACCATGGCGCTGAAAGACCTCCACATATCCCACATTTGTGTGCCCAGTTTCTGCTCCTATTTTATCCACGTCACTCCTAATCCTGTATCTTGGATTCATAGCCAGGCTGTTTCCTGCTCTCCCAACTATGATTACCTGATCTTCCTTCACAAAGTCCCTTCATAGCTGAACTTAGTTTTCTGTCACCTGGCTAAGGCTAGCACTTGGGTTCACAAAGCTTGTGACCTGGTACCCTGAACCTCATTTCTCCTGAAGCCACTGGCCCACACCCTTCTCATGACTGCTGCCTATAAGCAGAATTTTTCTTTTCCTATTCTGGTTTGATCCCGACCTGTCTGTTTTCTTTAAGCTAATATTCTGCTTCAACCTACTTTCAACTACATCTGGATGAGGCCCTTCCTCCATTTCAGATAGCAAGCCAAACTGACTTACTATTTGAATTCCTGGAGTTTTTTCAAGTGTTTCCCTTTTTCGCCCTTTGCTTGCTACCTTTTCCCAGTTCCCAAATCTCTTTTTCCTCCCTTAACCTACATAATTCCAAGTTCGCGTTATTTAATTCAGCCTTAAGGGCATAAATTTTTGCCTCCTGTCCAGCGATTTTTCTGTTCTTTCTACATAACCTAAACTGCCATGGAAGAGCCTCATTTTCTACCCTCGTTTCCTCACCGCTACATTCGCCCCAATGAAACCATAACTTACAGTCTACACAGAACACCCCCTGTTTCTAATTTCCACGGTAACCACCACATTTGTCACACATAGTTTGATAGAAAAGCTTAACACAAAAGCAGAGAATACATTGGCACAAGATCACAGTAGTTTCGTAACCTGTATTGGTTCAAATGGCTCTGAGCACTAGGCGACTTAACTTCTGAGGTCATCAGTCGCCTAGAACTTAGAACTAATTAAACCTAACTAACCTAAGCACATCACACACATCCATGCCCGAGGCAGGATTCGAACCTGCGACCGTAGCGGTCGCTCGGTTCCAGACTGTAGCGCCTAGAACCGCACGGCCACTCTGGCCGGCTAACCTGTATTAATCCGTAAATAAACACTAATGTAAACAAACTTTTAAACTTACTCTGAAGTTATAACTACCTAAAATCTGTATGACAGACCCGAATTAATTTGATTTGAAGCGATAACGCAGTCAAAAAGGAAAACCTATACTCGCGCGAAATTTACGCCTAAAAACGTAGACAAAACTAACGACTACCGGCCTTTACGAAATACTTTTCGATCTAAATACGGTCAGGAAAGCGAAACCTTCAATAGATAGCCTAGAGAAGAAGTAAATACACTAGTCTAAAATGTAATATTAACTAAATTAGCTCTTATTTCAATATTAATCACCTAACTTAGCGAGAGCTTCATATACGCGCGTCTGCCTACGTGCAGGGCTGCCAACTCCTCAAGGAAAAGTCACAGCAACTTACTGTGGTAAAGGAGAGGACAGAGCTAGAAGAGGCAAGGTTGTAGTTCGATTCTATGAGGTGATGAAGAGACTTGATCATTTAGTCGAACAGTGACTAGTAGCTAGTATCTCAGAGCTGCAAAAACAGTTGATCAACGTTATGGAGAAAGTGAAACTACGAGGGCGTTATGAAAAGTAATGCCTCTGAAGTTTTGGTGTGAATAGTGTTGAAGCTTTTTAAATAAAACAAACGTTATTAACATTCTACATCTTTTTCTTCATGTCTATCTAATTGAAGACCTGTACCGCTATAGGGCTCCGAATTGCAGCGTGGTGGTATGTAACGTAAATATCTCGGTGCGTGAGAAAAAAAGTCTGTAATCGAGTTTCGATTTCGAAGAGTTCGTTCACACAGGGAGCACCCTGTCCTTCAGCATGACAATGCCAGACCGCACACGAGTACTGCAACAATATGATGCATTGGTTCACTGTCATCGATCAACTTCGAGGACTTCACTTTGATAATGATGAAGCGGTGTGAGGAGAGGTGAGGTTGAGACCCCGTGAACAAAGATAGACATTCTACAGTGACGGTGTCGACAAACTGTCGACAAAATGTGTTCGTCGCCAGGGTGACTACGACGAAAAATAAATATATAGACAGGAAGGATAAAGGCGTAGAATGTTAATAATGTTTGTTCCAATCAAAAACCTGTAAAAGTTCGGAGCCACTGCTCTTCACTACGCCCTCGTGCTTTTGTCTTCGGGTATCTCTGTTTTTCTGATTCACTTTGAAATGCAAACTAGGCAAGATAGAAGGATAGCAAAGCACAAATGACCCAAGAGGGTGATGCAGGGGGCAGCAACAGATTTTTATCTAAGTGAACACCTCATCCTTTCGGCCCAACTGGGAAGGTTCCTCCTGTTGCATTCGTAAACCAATTTGCTGAGGTACTGCTGAAGAAATGGAGTGAGAGGCGAGAGATCAGGTTTGCCACAGGTCATATACAGGAGGGAGTGTTAGTGTGGGGGCTAAGAGTGGTGGAGTTTTGTCAGACGTTTTCGGCATCTGAAGCAGCAAACCTGGCAAAACTCTGGTCTGATGCTTCGCTAAGCAGCGCGAGAAAAGGCAGCTATCAAGGCAAACCTAAGGCCTTCTCAGTTTTTATAACAAACTAACTGAGTACCTGGCATTGTTCAGGTATGAATTTATTCCATTCTTCTATTAGGCCACCTCCCACTTCCTCTTCTCTCTGCCCTTCCCCCACCCCCTCTCAATGTCCACCTCCTACACCCCCTACTCTCTCTACATCACCTCCTGCCCCTCTCTCTGTCCATATGCTCCTCTTCCCTTTCTCTGTCCACCTCCTACCCCTCCCCATCACTCTCCACTTCAACCCCTCCTCTCTCTGTTCACCTAATCCTCCCCCTCTCTGTTCTCCATCTCCTCCTTGATAAAAAAAAAATGTTCAAATGCATGTGGATTTCTAAGGGACCAAACTGCTCAGGTCATCGGTCCCTATACTTACACACTACTTAAACTACTTTATGCTAAGAACAACACACACACCCGTGCCCGAGGGAGGAGTCGAACCTCCTGCGCGAGGGGCCCCGCAGGCCACTCCGCGCGGCAGCGATTGATCAGTCGTATCGGAAGGTACGTACACCTTACTGATCGAAAAGGGCCTATACCGATGTTGCCGATATTGGGAGTCAGAATCGTTGATGCAGCGGGAGAGAGAAGCCAACCTTTGAAGTTTGCGATGGGAAATTGCATTTCAAGCATAACTTTACTGTCATTCGGCATTTATGTTTTCGGATTGTCCTAGGATGAGTCTGGGTAAGATATGTAGCGGCCAACTTAGATGCTGGGAAGAGTCTACCGAAGCCTAGATCTGCCGGATAGCTAGTGACAATAGGACTTTGAAGAGTGGACGTTGCCAGGCATTGCAAAGGATCCCAATGTCCTACATGTACGAATTTGTTCTACGAGTATGAACTGTAGCAGCGGGTGGAGGGAGAACGACGTGTGTGGTATTCCACGCTGGATTATGATGATGATGATGATAATAAAGTTTGGTTTGTGGGACGCTCGACGATGCGGTTACCAGCGCCCGTACAAAGTCCCAGTCTTTTCACAGTCCAGTCTCACCATTTTCCCGAATGATGATGAAATGATGAGAACAACACAAACACCCAGTCCTCCGGTAGAAAAAGTCGGCGACCTGCCAGGGAGTCGAACCCGTGACCCGTGATACAGAGGCAGCAGCACTAACGACTAGACGACGCGAAACTGCTTTCAGATGTATCTCACGAAATAATGGATGGCTAAAAACTGTACGTTCCAGTGGTTCCAAAGTGGAACCATCCCTTAAAACAATTTATTGTTTACTTTTTCCAGTTTTTTTCTTTTATTCGTTGCTTACTATGACGATGAAGGTCAATTTTATGAAAAGTTACCAAAAAAAAATCCATTATTGGGATTGAAACGGTTGAGAGATACGTACGTCTCGGGTATAAAATGTTAAATTAATACTAACTGTACTACGAGGCAGAGAAGCCTGGGATACGGAAGGGGATAAAGTGGTCGCACATTGGCCGATTTCAAAACTGAGCATTTAGAGGCGATAGGAACGCCAGCCTGTTCAAAACGGGAATGGGTATTGCACGCTGACAAGGGGACCCTCCACACTGTAAATCACGGATTTTGATGCGCTTCAAATATGTCGTAGAGGTACTCTCCCTTGGTACCTGGCTATCTGGTTTTTTAGCGACGGGCCTTGGTTATTGAGAAAATCGATTTTGAAGTTCATTGCGCACTTTGTGTACCCGTAACATTACGTATATTACGAGCAAGTCAGCGTAGCGCAGCGGTAAAGGTTTACGGCTCCCGCGCTGGAAGTACCGTGTTCGAATCCTGCTCGCGGAGCAGATTTTCGGCGTATTTAATGGCATCTGTGATTTAGCCTTTTGATTCTTCGTTCAATTAGTCTACTTGTGGATCTTCTTCTGGCTACACTTGGTTCTTCCAATTCACAGAATTTTTCTAGCACACGGCACTAGAGTCGCTTTGCGAGCAACTGACGCTGCAGTTAGATGCGAACGTAAAGGAATGCAACTCGCATCCTCATTGGCCACAACTAGGACCTGGGGTTCCCATTACGGCTAAGGTATTCACTGGAGAGGGGACGATAATGGGCGGAGATCTATTTCAGGTAATACAAGAAGCGACCGTTGTACGAACATTTGGAACTCCAACTGCGAACCACAAACGGAATGAATATTTGAAAAAATTAATAACTGAATATATTTTTATAATTTCGCACACCTTACACTGGTTGTTAATATTCTTTGAAATAAAATTGAAAAATCCGGTCGATTTTGAAAGAAAAAAAATACGCGAGTAGGATTCGAACACAGTACCTCCAGCGCGGTAGCCCTCAGTTTTCTTAAATTTTTTTTTTAATCTCATTTCGTTCGTTATAGTTCGTTGTAATCGTTCGTGGCGGACGCCTCCTGACGCCCGTTGAAGTTCATTATTGAGCCATTCATTCAGTTTTTTTTTTTTTATTACAGAGGGCTGCTAACCCTCTGACCGAACACGCTGAGCTACCATGCCGGCAACTTCGCCAATGCGCTACGCTTACTTGCTCGGAATATGCGCAATGTTACAGGTATACAAAATACGAGAGGCGTTTGAAAAGTCCGTGCAAAAATAAAAACTACTTTTTATTCTTGGACAGTCTCCTTTTAGACTTATACGCTTCGTCCAACGCTGTTCTAATTTGTTGATCCCTTCCGAATAATAGGAATTGCCCAAGTCTGCAAAATAGCTATTAGTTGCTGCAATCACCTCCTCGTTTGAATAAAATCTTTGTCCTGCCAGCCATTTATTGAAATTGGGGAACAAATAGTAGTCCGAGGGAGCCAGGTCTGGAGAACAGGGGGGATGTGAAACGAGTTGGAATCCTATTTCCATTAATTTTGCGACCACAACTGCTGAGGTGTGGGCTGGTGCATTGTCGTGATGGAAAAGGACTTTTCTGCGGTCCAATCGCCGGCGTTTTTCTCGCAGTTCGGTTTTCAAACGGTCCAATAACGATGAATAACATGCACCTGTAATAATTTTACCCTTTTCCAAATAGTCGATGAGGATTTTCCCTTGCGAATCCCAAAAGAAAATCGCCATAAATTTCCAGCCGAAGGAAATGGTCTTCGCCTTTTTTGGTCCCGATTCTCCCTTGGTAACCCACTGTTTAGATTGTTGTTTGGTCTCAGGAGTATAGTAATGTATTCATGTTTCATCCACAGTGACGAAACGACGCTTAAAGTCCTGCGGATTCTTCCTGAACAGTTGCAAACCATCCTTGCAACACTTCACACGATTCCGTTTTTGGTATGAGCAATCGTGGAATCCATCTTGCGGATAGCTTTCTCATGTCCAAATGTTTAAGCAAAATATTATGTACCCGTTCATTCGAGATGCCCACAGTACTAGCAATCTCATGCACCTTAACTCTTCTGTCATCCATCACCATATCATAGACTTAACCAATGATTTCTGGAGTCGCAACCTCCACAGGGTGCCCAGAACGTTCAGCATCACTTGTGCCCATATGGCCACTCCGAAAATTTTAAAACCACTTATAAACTGTTCTAATCGAAGGCACAGAGTCACCGTAATGTTTATCAAGCTTCTATTTAGTCTCCTGAGGCGTTTTGCCTTTCATAAAGTAATGTTTAATCACCACACGAAATATTTTTTTGTCCATTTTTCGACAATCACTTGACTTTCTTGATTCACGCGAATGCCAAACACAAAGAAATGGACCAATATGGCTGAAACTTGACGTGCGTTCATTCGGAAGATGCTACTAACTAAACATGACATCGATACTCGCCGGTGGTGCCACCTCTCGGACTTTGCATGGACTTTTCAATGGCCCCTCGTAAGCAATGGACTTCAAAATCGATTTTCTCAAAAACCAAGGCCCGTCGCTAAAAAACCGGACAGCCAGGTACTCAAGGTGAGTGTCTCTACAACATATTTGAAGCTCATCAAAATCCGCGATTTACAGTGTGGAGGGTCGGTCCCCTTGTGGGAGCAGGCTGGAGCCACGCAGGACGAGCCTCAGGAGAGGCAGCACTTACTGTTAGACTAAATACCAGTCTACATGGAAGTGCAGCGGCGCCCATGGAACACAGTCTTAGCTGTGCATAGACTTTGTTGTAGGATCTAGATTAATTATAAGTTGGATCTGCCTGTTTATAGCTTAGTTGGCGCAGGCTGATCCCTGACATTTGGAGTGAGTGGGGCGCAGCAGCTTCGCAGTCCTGCCTCAAATAATAACGTGACGCTGTAGACAGCTACTGTTTACGGCTGCGGCTGTTAGCGCTTCGCAGTTGAAAGCTGGCAACAGCGATATGAACGGTCAGGGAACTTCTTACGCCATCTCGTCTATAGTTACTTAGTTATTTTAATAGGTTAGGCTGTATTTTTACTGAAATAATCAACGTTTTCAATGGACAATAGCAAACAGATGCACAATTTCGCCGTAACTTTTTGTTCACATTACGTCAAGAACCCACTGAAAGAATTTTACGATATTTTACTTCTAAAAATAAAACACACAAAAGCGGATTTGCCTCATATTTGCAGCAGACCTTCAATACTTTTGGACAGCTGAATCAATTTTTTTTCCTTGTGATAACCCAGAAACATTTCTCTTGATACTTATTTTATCATGTTCACTTCTTATTGTTAACTTATTATTTTGTATTTAACAATTCCCAGGATAAAGGCCAAGATTAGAATTTCTCATTCTCTGTGGTACAATGCATTTTGACGTATGAAAACGTACGGCCGATTGTATAAAACATTTGACCTTAGATTAATACAGAAAATGACTTCAGATCAAGCCTGACTTGGAAATCTGCGTTGTATAAACATTACTGCCAGATTAGATCGCCGTGAAGTAGGATAAACTTTGACCGGCGAAAATTCGCGGATCAAAGTCGGGCTCATATATAATCGTCAGTTTACAAAGTAGTGAGATAATAAAAAAAGCGCTTTTGTTTTGTGCAAATACAAACTGAAATAACAAAAGATTTGTTTTAAAACACCAATCCCACACTGCTGAAGCTTGAAATATATTTTTCGATCTGTAAGGTTAGGTTGGAAATTATCAGCTATGTACGTAATGAACGCAAATTATAACAGATCACATAAAAATTCTTGGAGACGTCTCATGATTTATGCAATAACATTAAGGACCTTTTATAGACACTCAGCGGCGTAGTAAGAAAGGAAATTTCGAAATATTTGCCGTGAATAGATGTTGTTGTTGTGGTCTTCAGTCCTGAGATTGGTTTGATGCAGCTCTCCATGCTACTCTATCCTGTGCAAGCTTCTTCATCTCCCAGTACCTACTGCAGCCTACATCCTTCTGAATCTGCTTTGTGTATTCATCTCTTGGTCTCCCTCTACGATTTTTACCTTCCACGCTGCCCTCCAATACTAAATTGGTGATCCCTTGATGCCTCAGAACATGTCCTACCAACCGATCCCTTCTTCTGGTCAAGTTGTGCCACAAACTTCTCTTCTCCCCAATCCTATTCAATACTTCCTCATTAGTTATGTGATCTACCCATCTAATCTTCAGCATTCTTCTGTAGCACCACATTTCGAAAGCTTCTATTCTCTTCTTGTCCAAACTATTTATCGTCCATGTTTCACTTCCATACATGGCTACACTCCATACAAATACTTTCAGAAATGACTTCCTGACACTTAAATCTATACTCGATGTTAACAAATTTCTCTTCTTCAGAAATGCTTTCCTTGCCATAGCCAGTCTACGTTTTATATCCTCTCTACTTCGACCATCATCAGTTATTTTGCTCCCCAAATAGCAAAACTCCTTTACTACTCTAAGTGTCTCATTTCCTAATCTAATTCCCTCAGCATCACCCGACTTAATTCGACTACATTCCATTATCCTCGTTTTGCTTTTGTTGATGTTCATCTTATATCCTCCTTTCAAGACGCTATCCATTCCATTCAACTGCTCTTCCAAGTCCTTTGCTGTCTCTGACAGAATTACAATGTCATCGGCGAACCTCAAAGTTTTTATTTCTTCTCCATGGATTTTAATACCTACTCCGAAATTTTCTTTTGTTTCCTTTATTGCTTGCTCAATATACAGATTGAATAACATCGGGGAGAGGCTACAACCCTGTCTTACTCCCTTCCCAACAACTGCTTCCGTTTCATGTCCCTCGACTCTTATAACTGCCATCTGGTTTCTGTACAAATTGTAAATAGCCTTTCGCTCCCTGTATTTTACCCCTGCCACCTTTAGAATTTGAAAGAGAGTATTCCAGTCAACATTGTCAAAAGCTTTCTCTAAGTCTACAAATGCTAGGAACGTAGGTTTGCCTTTCCTTAATCTTTCTTCTAACATAAGTCGTAAGGTCAGTATTGCCTCACGTGTTCCAGTATTTCTACGGAATCCAAACTGATCTTCCCCGAGATCGGCTTCTACTAGTTTTTCCATTCGTCTGTAAAGAATTCGTGTTCGTATTTTGCAGCTGTGGCTTATTAAACTGATTGTTCGGTAATTTTCACATCTGTCAACACCCGCTTTCTTTGGGATCGGAATTATTATATTCTTCTTGAAGTCTGAGGGTATTTCGCCTGTGTCATACATCTTGCTCACCAAATGGTAGAGTATTGTCAGGACTGGCTCTCCCAAGGCCGTCAGTAGTTCCAATGGAATGTTGTCTACTCCTGGGGCCTTGTTTCGACTCAGGTCTTTCAGTGCTCTGTCAAACTCTTCACGCAGTAACCTAGCTCCCATTTCATCTTCATCTACATCAATAGATATGTATGATGATTTCGACAGAAGTCAATAATGACTAAACATCTCTTATAAATGTGTTCTTGCTCTCTAGCTCAAGTACTAGTAACTAACTATACAATACATATTATTTTTTTAACTACCAAACACGGTGTATAAAGTGCTATGACAACTGCACACACGTTGACGAATGAACCGTAAGCAAGTTTATGTGAGTGAAGAAGTAACGTCTTCAGGAGACCTGTGTTACACTGTCTCGGTTGCTGAGAGGTAACATTGTGCCACAGTGTTGAGCAGCATTGCTTTTTTTTGTTATGGTTTTAGGGCGCAAAACTGCTACGGATATAAACGTCCGTTCTGTGGGTTAGGAAAGGGTAAAAAGCCGAATGTGAAATCAGCAGCAATGGGAACGAAATTCAAGAAGGAGGGAAACTAAAAACGGAAGTAAATCTTGGAGAACTACTATTGAGCGGAGGTTGTATTCCCCAAAAAGAAGCTTCAAATGACCGATGTCACGTCATTGACACAAACTCAAGGACGCGATCAGCTGAGCGCGTGTCATCTGCTAAAAACGAAGATGTATCAGGCAACAACTGCAAACGGGCGCGTAGCTTATTAAAATAGGTGCACTGAAGTAAAAGGCGTCTCACTGTCCACGGCTGAGAGCAGTGGGACAAAGCGGGGGAGGATCACCACTTAAAAGATGTCGATGGCTAAAAAGACAGTGCCCTATGCGGAGTCTGGTTAAATTCAGCTCCTCCCGACGACGAGGCCGGGAGGAAGAGGTCCAAGCACAGGGAAGAGGTTTTACGTCCCGCAATTTATTATCGGGATGTGTAGACCAATGTGTGTGAAATAAAAGAGTAACACGACGGCATAGAACGCTCTGTAGATCAACAAAGTGGAGCAGCATTGTGTGTGCTTACGCGATGTGGATTACATTGTTTCCTTTCGTTTACGTTACAGATATGTGAGTACTCCGCTATGTCTACTGACGGCGTCAAAGGACGAACCTATATTGGGAATTCAATCAAATCGTTTAAACTGTTTCGCCTGGACAAAGAAACCGTGCAGCAGTTAAAAGGCTGAGAACACAGAAAAAGAGAGTATCTGCTGAAACCAATTAAAAGAAAAAGTACCAGCCACTGCCTTCAACGCGGATGCTACTTTTGACATTAAGATTTTATACCAAAGGAAGCTTTTAAATGGTGGTTGCCGATTTGCTTAAAACTGATGTACAACAGCTTACAGTGCCGTCCACAACGTATCGGCATGCATTGCCTCGCTGGAGAAAGGATCCAGCAAAGTGGAAAAAAATTACGTGAGAAAAACCAGTTTGATTTTTATAAAATATCGGTAGCGCGTTTATCTGGTGATTCAGGTGTTATTGACTGTACTCATGTCCCCGTGAAATCATCTCCAATTTTCATCCAGTTGAAATCCATTGTCACGATTGATAAGACTGCCAGCAATACGTATTTCCATCGAGTCTTTTATTACTAAATCCCAAAAACTAGAAACGGGATCTAAAATTATTCTTCTATTGTATTCCATCAAATTTCCCATGGAAATACGAGGGTTGGAACTTTAATAGTGGCAGCTATTTATTTACAGCTCATACAAAATACGAGGGTAATCCCAGAAGTAAGGTCTCCTATTTTTTTATAAGCACATAGACCTGTTTATTTCTACAATGGTTTACATCAGTTTACAGCTTGAACTTTTAGCTATTTTTCGACGTAATCACTATTTCTTCTGATGCATTTTTGTAGACGCTGTGGCAGTTTTTGTATGCCCATGTCATACCAGCTGACCACCATGCTGTTCAGAAAGTTATAATCTCTTCTTTCACCTCGTCACCACCCAGGTTTCGTCACCGATGGCAATTGAGTCCAGAAAGTTCTCCTGTTCGGCTGCAAGGCGGTGAAGAAATGCGCGGGAAGCATCAACTCGTTGCCGCATGTGGTCCTCAGTAAGCATGATTGGCACCCATCTTGCGCACACTTTACGGTAGTTCAATGTTTCCGTTAAAATTCTGTGAACGGTGTTCCAGGAAACCTCAGGAAACGTGCAGAGATCATCCTGGGTGATCCACCGATCTTCACGCTTGCTTTGCTCAACCTTCAACACTGTCTACTCTGAAATTGACTGTCTCCCGCTCCTTTGTTCGTCGTGAATTTCGGTCCGACCAACTGCAAACTCTACACCATTTACGAACATTTTTGACATCCATGCACGACTCACCATATACTTCTGTCAATTGGCGATGGATTTCAATCGGCGCAGTGCCCTTTGCGTTCAAAAACCGAACAACTGCGCGCAATTCGCACTTGGCGGTAACATCCAACGGGAGCTCCATTCTCAACGGCTGCCAAGCCAAGATTGAGCGCCTCAGCACGGCGTGCGCTTGTTTACACACAGCGCGTGAAGCACTCCTCATAAGTGTGACCAACTGCCACACACAGTTCTGTACTGATAAAAAAATGGGAGACCTTACTTCTCGGATTACCCTCTTGGATACGTGTTTCAAAGTTTTACTGACCTTCAAAGTAGTCACCAGCATTGTGTATAATCTGTTGCCAGCGATGTGGAAGTCGTAGGATACTCTTAGCAGTGCCAGTTGTGCTGACAGTTCGAGCGGCGCGGTCTATTGCCCGACGAATTTGTGGCAGTTCTGAAGCGAATGTCGTCAAGTGTTTGCTTCAGTTTAGGAATCGAGTTGAAGTGCAGTAGTTGGTGTAGCACTTAGCAGCCCCATCAGTCAAACAAATCAGTTACAGCTTGCACTGTACGTGCTTGAGCATTGTCCTGCAAAATGATGGCCAGGTCCTGCATAAAGTGTCATCACTTCCGTATCTATGCTGTTCATTTTTGGAACACAACCTACGACCAACTTAGAGACAGAAATGATAACACTTTCTGCAGGACCTAACCATCATTTTGTAGGAGAATGCTGAAGCACGTACAGTGCAAACTGCTACTGATTTGTTTGACTGATGGGGCTGCTAAGAGCTATACCACTTACTGCACTCACCTGCCTTAAGCCTTCGTGAGTTCAAATCGATTTCTAAACTGAAGGAAACCCTTCACAGCATTCGCTTCAGAACTGCTACAAATTCGTCGGGCAATAGACCGCGCCGCTCCAACTGTCAACACAACTGGCACTGTTAAGAGTTCAAATGGTTCAAATGGCTCTGAGCACTATGGGACTCAACTGCTGTGGTCATAAGTCCCCTAGAACTTAGAACTAGTTAAACCTAACTAACCTAAGGACATCACACACATCCATGCCCGAGGCAGGATTCGAACCTGCGACCGTAGCGGTCGTGCGGTTCCAGACTGTAGCGCCTTTAACCGCTCGGCCACTCCGGCCGGCTGTTAAGAGTATCCTACGACTTCCACATCGGTAGCAACGGGTTATACACAATGCTGATGACTACTTTGAAGGTCAGTAAAACTTCGAAACACGTATCTATTTTGTACGAGCTGTAAATAAATAGTTGCCACTATTAAAGTTCCAACCCGCTTACAAGTTCTGCTACTGCTGAGTTAAACGGCTGCCGAAGATGGGTGTATCTTTCGTGTTCTGTACAGCGGTCCTGGACAGCTCGTGTCACCTGGCCTTTGTTTGTAGCACTATACACAGGCAATTTTGTAAACGCCCGCTTTTTTAAGTTATAATTCGTCTTTAACAGATCCAGCCAAGGCCAAGCAAGCTCTTCGCTGCTGGACGGAAGGCAACAAAAACAAGAGAAGACAACAAAAATAGAACAAAAATTTTATCTCCAGTTTCCAGTTTTTGGGATTGAGTTGTCAAAGAATCGATGGAAATACGTCTTGCCGATAGTCTTATAAAGTGTGACAACGGCTTTCAACTGGATAAAAACTGAATCCTATAATTAAAATTATCCAGTCACAGCGGAATCGACGGGGTCATTCGATACTCAGTGATCAGATCATCTCTCACTTCCACCACCGAGTGCAGCACACACACAACTCGGCTGTCCTGAGCAAGCGCCGAAAGACGCCAGCACATTTCGAATCCGCGAGATTCTGCATAAATACGTGAATGCACCTGGGCTCTTCAGTAGTTGTCCACTCACATGGAGACGGCCGGAAATCTCTGGTCGGAAATATCGTGGCAGAATGTCGACGAGATCCGGCTGCACACCCGTAAATTATTACAAGAATAAATGCGCCAGGCAAATGTCGGAAGTTACATTCTGCATTGTTGTTTACTTTGGGACGGTCCCAGACACATCCCAGGGTTTCTATAGGTGAAGACAAATGACGCATGGGAACCGATGCAAACGACCTGGGTGATATTTTTAGATGCAAAAATGATGTCCAACGAATTGTGTGGACGGAAGAGAATCACCGATGAACGGGAACGCATTAAAAATTAACTAATTACCTCCAGTACTAGCGGAAAAGGATTTAGCTTTTGACCAATGGCACAAATGAACGAATGCTGGTGTTTCAGCAGATTCAGAGGAGAGCTAACTAACCAATTAATAAGGGCCACCTTCACAAGTGATCTGATTGTCTCACTCTGCTCATAGCTTCCACTGTCTAGTCATCTGAAATGTCTGTGTACACCAATGCCCGTTGATGGTCATTGCTTGCTCATCAGCTCCAGACATTCGCTGGCTCACTCGCACTGCACTGCAACCCAGCTCTTTGGTGATCACTGGCTGACACGTTTACGACTTTATCCTAGTCTCACTCAAACTCGGTGAAACTGTTAATACAGCATACCCACCTTTTCACTAACTACCTTCATTTTTCAACAAACATTTGTAAACGATATATGCAACTGTTTGCAGTGGCCCACATGGAGTAATTAATGAACAGGTAGCATCCTATCCAAGCCAAGCACTCTGAGATGAACCAGGTAATAACGTCACGTTGTTTCATAAAAAATACAAATTAATAATGCACTTGTTTGTTTCAATGCAATTCCCTCTCTGAATATTTTCTTTCATGCAATCTATTCCTAACCTTCTAAAGAGGATCACTGATGGTTTACGATCAGCAATTAGGCGCACAGCAAACGTTAAAAAATGGCTGAGAGGGCGGCAAGATTACATCATCATTTTGACAGTGTGATACCCGAAAAAGCAACCACTAAATAATATTGCACCGATGTAGAGCTTGCAACAGAAGCAACCTATAACTGGCGTTCAGTGGTGGCTAACAAAAGTAATCCAAAGACAACAGTCTCCAGGCAATAGTGTATGAAATAGAGGCCACTATACATTATATTATTATATACACTGTGGTGTAATATTTGACCATGTGTTTGTATTCGCCACACCATTTATTACGAACAAAGTTTTGACACTAATTCTACATATCAAAAGATATTGTGATAAACATGTTGTTTCTTGCCAATGATGATGTAGTTAGTGTTCCCTCCGGCTTAAGGAACATGATGCAGTTAGGCCTGTACAACTTTTTATACATATAAGGCGCATGCAGTTGTACGAAGAGGCAAGTGCCCCTAAAATTTGATACCTTATGCTGGATTAAACTGGGAGAACTATTAACAGCTTTGTGACTGACAGGACATGAACAGCTCATCTTGTCATCTAAGAAGTTGATGCTGTGATTAATTTCATGCTCAACAGTGAATACTACGTTTTCGTGCATGCTGGTCATCTTTGTTGCTGATTTACTCATGGTGCCATCAGAAAGAATAGTTGTATCATCCACATATCATTTACAGTAGACTGATTTTGTTACTGTTGTGACTTAGCGTTGAAACATATTTTCTCGAAGTGGTTTATGTAAATACCAGCTAACATCCCAGTTAGGCTGCTACCCATTGCCAACCTATCCTTCTGTTTGTATATGTAAGAACTGTATGTCGATTCTAATGTAAGTAACTCAGTGAGCTAATGGATCTGTAATGTTCAGCTTTTTGCGTTTATGTAGATTGTTCTTGATTACACAAGTGGCCCATCGGCATCATCCGACTGCCGTGTGATTCTCAGTTGAGAATGGGGATAGGAGGGGCGTGGGGTCAGCACACCGCTCTCGCAGTCGTTATGGTTTTCTTTGACCGGAGTCGCTACTATTCGGTCGAGTAGCTCCTCAATTCGCATCACGAGGCTGAGTGCACCCAGAAAAATGGCAACAGCGCATGGCGACGCTTAATAGCGCTTAACTTCGGTGATCTCACGGGAACTGGTGTATGCACTGCGGCAAGGCCGTTGCCCTGGTTACAGACAAAGAAAAAAAAATGGCGGAGCACGAAGGAATAATGTGATTCATACGGAAATCGGTAGAAGCCAGTTAGATGTACAGACAAATAAATGACTACAATTTCAGAAAGAAATGATGATTTTTGCACAGAAAAGGCTTCAGAAATCGAGCAAGTCAGTAAACGCAGTGGTCCATATCTGGCCCTTATGGAAGCACTTATTTTGCTTGGCATTGATTGACAGAGTTGTTGGATATCGTCCTAAGGGATGTCGTGCCAAATTCTGTTCAATTGGCGTGTTAGATCATCAAAATCCCGAGCTGTTTGGAGAGTCCTGCCCATAATGCTCCAAAAGTCCTCAACTGAGGAGATATTTGGCAACTTTGGCGGCCAAGGTAAGTTTGGTAACCACACAGACAAGCAGTAGAGACTCTCGCTGAAATTTAAGCACAGGATGGGTTGCCATGAAGGTCAACAAAACAGGGCGTAGAACGTCTTCGACGTACCAAAAAAAATGGCTCTGAGCACTATGGGACTTAACATCTATGGTCATCAGTCCCCTAGAACTTAGAACTAATTAAACCTAACTGACCTAAGGACAGCACACAACACCCAGCCATCACGAGGCAGAGAAAATCCCTGACCCCGCCGGGAATCGAACCCGGAAACCCGGGCGTGGGAAGCGAGAACGCTACCGCACGACCACGAGATGCGGGCTTCGACGTACCGCTGTGCTGTAAGGGTACCACGGATGAGAACCAAAGGGGTCCTGCTGTGGAAGGAAATGGCACCCCAGACCACAACTCCCGGTTGTCGGGCCGTATGGTGGCGTCTCCAGACACGTCTTTGCTGGTCATCGGCGCCCAATTCAGAGCGAGACTCATCACTGAAGACAGTTCTACCCCAGTCAATGAGTTTCCAGGCTGAAGACGTGTCTGAATACGCCTGCGATGTGACACTCGGGCTGGCGACGCTTCAGACACAAAGGTGTCGATACATACGAAAAAAAGGCCACAGCACAGAACTTCATGTTACGTGTAAAGGAGGTTAATAATGTCGTATCGGCACCAAATTTCATCAAAATTCCGCCCAGCGCTACGGCGGACGTGCCACACGATCAGCATTTCACCCCTTCTTTTGACGCCTCTGTGAGGGAGGTCAGAATCGAGACACCCAACGGTGAAATAACGCAGTTTTCTTATGGGCGGTCGGGGAAAATACGGGGCGTCCCAAAAAGAATGACCCGATTTTAACTTGTAATAATATTAAGACAAATGACACTAGGTAACTGAAACACGCTAGATGTAATCGGCATGGTCTAGAGTTTCAGAAAAAGTCCGCTAGATGTCACTACGAGCGCTGACCTGTATCGCGCAGCCAGTCTCGCGCAATATGGCGTCTGCGCAACAGAAGGCGTATTGTGCTATTGAATTTAGTCGTACTCCACTAGTGATCGTAATTCAGCGGGCCTTTCATATTAGATTTCGTGCTAAACCACGATCACCAAAGACCATTCGACGATGGTATAAACAGTTTGAAGAAACAGGGTTCCTCTGTAAAGGCAAAAGTCCTGGCCAGCCACGTGTTCCTGAAGAAACAGTTGAACAAATCCGATGAGCATTTGAGCGGAGCCCCCGCAAGTCTACGAGTCGTGATAGCCGAGAACTTGCGTTACCGCGCATGACAGTGTGGCGTGTGTTACGGCGTCGTTTAGCCCTTAAACCATACCGATTACAACTGGTACAAGCTGGCTGGTTCAAATGGCTCTGAGCACTGTGGGACTTAACTTCTGAGGTCATTAGTCCCCTAGAACTTAGAACTACTTGAACCTAACTAACGTAACGACATCACACACACATCCATGCCTGAGGCAGGATTCGAACCTGCGACCGTAGCGGTCGCGCGGTTCCAGACTGAAGCGCCTAGAACCGCTCGGCCACACCGGCCGGCTGTTACAAGCTCTTCGAGATACTGACAAAGTGAAGCGAGTGGACTTAAGCAATGCTATTCTAGAGGACATGGAAGATGACACTTTTATGTCACAGTTGATATTCAGTGATGAGGCAAGTTTCTACATTAGCGGTAAGGTCCACCGTCATAATGTGCGTGTATGGGGGCACGAAAATCCTCATGAAACAATTGAACACGAACGTGATTCACCAAAAGTGACTGTTTTTTTTTTGCTTTTTTGCAAAGCAAGGTTTATGGACCCTACTTTTTTGAGGAAGAAACCGTAACAGGACAATCATATCTTGCAATGCTACGGAACTGGTTATTCCCACAACTTGACTCTGACAATTTCATCTATCAGCAAGATGGAGCACCACTGCACTGGCACAACAACGTGCGCAGTTTCCTCAATGCCAACGTGCCTCAACATTGGATAGGGCGTACAGGACCGCGAGACCAGGTTTTACACTCTTGGCCTCCTAGGTCCCCTGACTTGACACCTTGTGATTTCTTACTGTTAGGATATGTTAAACAATGTGTTTACGTTCGTCTCTTACCTCGTGACATTAATGAACTAAAAACCAGAATATCAGCTGCTGTAGCTTCGGTGACAGAAGAGACCTTACACTCAGTTTGGGATGAATTCGGTTATTGGCTAGATGTGGTCCGTGCAGCCAGTGGAGGACATATTGAACATTTATGACGGATTTTTATAAACTTCTGTCTCTTCTGAGTAATTACATATGCAGTTTGTCGGTGTTAAGTCCTTCTTCCTAGTAAATAATTCTATTTAAAATCGGGTAATTCTTTTTGGGACATCCTGTATTTGACACACCGCTGCACAGAACCGACACGGAAAGCCCGCAGGAGGTGGCAAGGGCGCCAATGAAACCACCCCTTCCCTTGGGGCGTTGGTTCCGACATATTTGGCCGGCCGAAGTGGCCGTGCGGTTAAAGGCGCTGCAGTCTGGAACCGCAAGACCGCTACGGTCGCAGGTTGGAATCCTGCCTCGGGCATGGATGTTTGTGATGTCCTTAGTTAAGTTGGGTTTAACTAGTTATAAGTTCTAGGGGACTAATGACCTCAGCAGTTGAGTGCCATAGTGCTCAGAGCCATTTGAACCATTTTTGAACCGACATATTTCGCGGTGCAAAATGACAGTTCGCCGTGCAGTGAGTAACAAGACAACGGTCTTGACAAAGTCCGACACGCTGCCACCCCTTGGGCGACTCAGCCCTGCTGTAAGGAGATCGTGCGGCTGCAACCATATTGAACGTGGCACTACACTCCAAAGGCAGCAGATCACATTCGTTGGATCTGCAACCCCGCGATGTCCTCGGAGTAGGTTTGCATCGCTCACCGGGTGGCAGCAGCGTCGAACGTAGTCGAGGACACCGTCCTGCTGTTCACTGTTCGACCGCGAAAAATGTGGGAATCAACATTCCAAGGGAAAGGGTGGTTTCACTGCCCAAATCTTTACCATTTCCTGAGGGCTTGTCCTGTCGACTGTGAGCGGCGGAGTGTCTGAAATCTCTCTCTGTCACCAGCAAGGAAACCTCGTTATTTCAACCCTGGGTGTCGCAGTTCTGACCTCCATCGCAGACGCCTCAAGAGAAGGGTTGAAAGGGGGGAACGAGAGGTTGTGACGACCTTCTGATCGTTGGCACGTCCACGATGGCGTTGGACAGAACTGTACTGAAATTTGGTGACATAGTGACGTCATTAACCCATCCCACGCCTCCCATAAGCTTCTCAGCTATGGTCTTTATTTTTGTATGTGTCGACACCTTGCCCTTCGTAGATCACCGAGCCCTTGGGTGACTTGTCAGAGTGCCACGCTTTTGCACAATGACAGAGGAAGGTTTTAAGTAAATTTGAGCGAAATTTCAGATGGTTCAGATGGCTCTGAGCACTATGGGACTTAACATCTGAGGTCATCAGTCCCCTAGACATAGAACTACGTAAACCTAACTAACCTAAGGACATCACACACATCCATGCCTGAGGCAGGATTCGAACCTGCGACCGTAGCAGCAGCGCGGTTCCGGACTGAAGCGCCTAGAACCGCTCGGCCATGCGATATTTCAAACTTATGCGTCGCAACAAGAGACAGTTATGGGCTTTCGAAAATATGGTCCTTTAATTTTGTCGCGCAATGTAGTTTACTCACCTGGATAATGGTCTGGACTCGTAATGTAAATGCGATATTGCAGTGCCTATGTTATTCTGAATTACGATGCAAAGTTCCTTTTGGGAAGAGGCTCTGCGGCGACTAGAGTCCTTATCAAATACGTTAAATGTATTCGCAATTGCTAATATGAACAACCATTAGCTGTAGAATGGAATGATGACAATGAAAATTTGTGGCAGACAGGGAATCGAACGCCGATTTCTCGCTTATCGTGAGCTGTTACCTTACCATTTAGCTATCCGTGCGCGATGCACACACGTGTCTACAACCTGCATTCGTATATTCACTATGTATATTCTCGTATAGATGGGACATTTTACTTGAAAGTCACTTGCCCGGTGTCGATGGTTAAACATGACTTTGCCAGTGCCCCTGTAATTCTGAATTACAATGCAAAGTTCCTTTGGACCTGCATGCAGGCCGGCCGAAGTGGCCGTGCGGTTAAAGGCGCTGCAGTCTGGAACCGCAAGACCGCTACAGTCGCAGGTACGAATCCTGCCTCGGGCATGGATGTTTGTGATGTCCTTAGGTTAGTTAGGTTTAACTAGTTCTAAGTTCTAGGGGACTAATGACCTCAGCAGTTGAGTCCCATAGTGCTCAGAGCCATTTGAACCTGCATGCAATATCGTATTTACCCGCCGACGCCGGGCAAGTGACTTTCAAGTAAAATGTCTCAGTGTACGAGAATATACATAGTGGATGTACAAGTACAAGCTACAGACGTGCGGTTCACGACATATGAAAGTTCCGGTGTAGCCGTGAGTCGTGCATGGATAGCCACATGGTCAGGCGAGCGAGCGCTCGGGATAAGCGGGAAACACAGGTTCGGGTGCCGGTACGGCTCAAATTTTCATAGCCATACAAGTCTACAGACGATAATTGTCCATATTCGCAACTGCGAATACATTTAATGTATTTCATAAAGTAAGGGGGAGAATGGAGGCCTACAAAACCATCAAATTGTGAACAGGTAATTTTAAAGATTTTACTGACCTAAATGTAATGTAAAAAGAATTTTGTAGGTAACAGAAAATGCGTTATGCAAGCGTTGCAGTTTCGTTATAACAGACATGAATACACAGAGTATGTGATTTTTCTGCGTGATACTGTTACAGAGGGAAAAATTAATGTACGTGGAACATTGCATCGAACTATACAGACACTGTCCTATTGATTTTCTTGCCAAAGCAAGTCAATTTGCAAAACAGTGTCCCTCCCGATGCATCAAACATACGATTTATACGCGAGCACAATGGCACTTAGACATTAAATCGTAAGGAAGTTTGGGTGTGGATGTGAGTTGTGCACGCCTAGCCAAAGCGTTAAGGCGATCACTCTGTAGGGAAGCAGCCTACTCACGCCTTATAAAATTCTCATCAGTCTTTCCATTGTGTGCCAGCCAGTCTGCTGTAACTAGTTCTGACGTCATAAATGTTGCGCAATACTTTAAAAATCAAGTAAATAACCTGAAACGTTTCTAGCATGTCAGGAGTAATACTAAATCAATATGTGTTGAATATCAGTTCAATAACTTTAACCATTTTCGAAATTTGGATGTTTTTCTGTAAAAATCATTGGCGCAACAGAAAAGAGCTAGAAACTTAAAAATTTATATTTCGATTCCTTTTGCATAACAATTTAGTAGAAACAGTATTCTGAATCTCACAAATTAAAATTTTAGTTGAAATTCATGATTTTCTGGTTTTTGTCTTAGAAATTAAGGAAGCAAGATAGATTAAGTAGGCGAATAAATAAAGCTAGGATGTTTAAATTTAAGTAGAAGGGAGATCCGCTGTAATCATAAAAATGTGAGAAGTTTCAACAGAATAACTATAAAACTATAGCTATAGCGTATCTCCAAAGAGCAAGTTCAGAGCTCGTCTACTGCGTTTAGTGTAATTAAATTAATTCTCTCGCCCAAAATATTTGACTTAGCCACATCAGACTTTTATTATGATTACTTACTTGTGTGCTGATTGCACAAATAAATTGAAAGCTTCACCGGCCATCAGCAAAGGAAGCAATGATTTATTTGATAACTTAAAGTGGTGCATTACTAGCCCAGCGACTAGTCGGGAGAGCAGATTTGATCAGGTGTTCCCTTAGCCGTCCACACCGCAGCTTTATATGTAAGAACGCTGTGCGAGAAAAAAGAAGAGGAAGGCCCCAGTTCTCTCCAGAGGCTGGTTAGCGCACCACCTGTGCCAGGAGTCGCGTCGCGTCTCATCGCTATCATTAATATAAACAGCCTCGGATGCAGTAATAAGTTACTTGGGATACGCGTAACCATGAAATCGTTTTCGAGTGAAGTGTTAATTCTGGGATGACTTTAATGATCTATCTTCAGTTTGCGTATGTCGTATTTTCACGTGCCGCTGCAGAACAGACATTCTACCATTATTTAGCGTGGCGTTTGATGAACATTGTCATCAAATTATGGCGAGCATTCACTTAAACATTTAATTTGAACAGTTATAGTTGCATCAGCGCATTAGACTCTGAACTGCTCTGGTAGTTGGATTGTGTAGATTCTTTTTGGTCTGTGATTTTCAGAATATAGTGAACATTTTAGAGAGAATAGTTTTTGATTATGAATCCCAGACAATCTCCTAATTCCTCAGAGCTAAAAGCTGTAGCTATAAATGTATTTCTCAGATGAAGTGGGCACTAGGAATTCTAATTACAGGCTTCACATTTTGCTAATCACTTTCTGGTTGCCAATATTGTAGTTAGAGAGCCAGTGTTGAGGACGGCAAACAACAGCATTAAATAAATAACAGGAACATTAACAATTATTCCACCTGCCGCCCCACAACTCACATAAAGCGATAAATCCGGGTTTGAGTCACAGTCCAGCACAAATTTTCATTTGTTAATAGTAAATTGTAGAGCTGTTGTACAATCGTAGTCGCAGTTTAAGAAAGCATTTCATAAATATAAAAAACACTGGCACATTAAAGATCAGCCAGATATGTGTCGTTTTTACTTTGATTTGTTGAAAAAAAAGTCAGGAAATGGTATGCAGAGCTTAAGAGTGGTACGTCACCTAAGTGCAAAGTTATGGGTGGTAATAAGAACCTCTCGAAAAACTTTACTTAATGAGTTGGCTGTGTTCATTTGATGAATTTGGAAGGTATGGAGGCAAGCAATTTATAAATATAAACTCTGGCCATCTGATTTAGTATACCTGAATAAACTATTTGGCAGCCTACCGCTTTCGAAATACACACATCTGTTGCAGTCGTTGGGCGCGCATCTGTTGCAGTCGTTGGGCGCGCTTAGTTTTAAGTTCTCAAAAATGTTCGAAAATACACTCCTGGAAATTGAAATAAGAACACCGTGAATTCATTGTCCCAGGAAGGGGAAACTTTATTGACACATTCCTGGGGTCAGATACATCACATGATCACACTGACAGAACCACAGGCACATAGACACAGGCAACAGAGCATGCACAATGTCGGCACTAGTACAGTGTACATCCACCTTTCGCAGCAATGCAGGCTGCTATTCTCCCATGGAGACGATCGTAGAGATGCTGGATGTAGTCCTGTGGAACGGCTTGCCATGCCATTTCCACCTGGCGCCTCAGTTGGACCAGCGTTCGTGCTGGACGTGCAAACCGCGTGAGACGACGCTTCATCCAGTCCCAAACATGCTCAATGGGGGACAGATCCGGAGATCTTGCTGGCCAGGGTAGTTGACTTACACCTTCTAGAGCACGTTGGGTGGCACGGGATACATGTGGACGTGCATTGTCCTGTTGGAACAGCAAGTTCCCTTGCCGGTCTAGGTATGGTAGAACGATGGGTTCGATGACGGTTTGGATGTACCGTGCACTATTCAGTGTCCCCTCGACGATCACCAGTGGTGTACGGCCAGTGTAGGAGATCGCTCCCCACACCATGATGCCGGGTGTTGGCCCTGTGTGCCTCGGTCGCATGCAGTCCTGATTGTGGCGCTCACCTGCACGGCGCCAAACACGCATACGACCATCATTGGCACCAAGGCAGAAGCGACTCTCATCGCTGAAGACAACACGTCTCCATTCGTCCCTCCATTCACGCCTGTCGCGACACCACTGGAGGCGGGCTGCACGATGTTGGGGCGTGAGCGGAAGACGGCCTAATGGTGTGCGGGACCGTAGCCCAGCTTCATGGAGACGGTTGCGAATGGTCCTCGCCGATACCCCAGGAGCAACAGTGTCCCTAATTTGCTGGGAAGTGGCGGTGCGGTCCCCTACGGCACTGCGTAGGATCCTACGGTCTTGGCGTGCATCCGTGCGTCGCTGCGGTCCGGTCCCAGGTCGACGGGCACGTGCACCTTCCGCCAACCACTGGTGACAACATCGATGTACTGTGGAGACCTCACGCCCCACGTGTTGAGCAATTCGGCGGTACGTCCACCCGGCCTCCCGCATGCCCACTATACGCCCTCGCTCAAAGTCCGTCAACTGCACATACGGTTCACGTCCACGCTGTCGCGGCATGCTACCAGTGTTAAAGACTGCGATGGAGCTCCGTATGCCACGGCAAACTGGCTGACACTGACGGCGGCGGTGCACAAATGCTGCGCAGCTAGCGCCATTCGACGGCCAACACCGCGGTTCCTGGTGTGTCCGCTGTGCCGTGCGTGTGATCATTGCTTGTACAGCCCTCTCGCAGTGTCCGGAGCAAGTATGGTTGGTCTGACACACCGGTGTCAATGTGTTCTTCTTTCCATTTCCAGGAGTGTATATCTGCCTGATCAGATTTGTTGTCAATAGTATTTCGTATAGGAAGGAACAGTATATCATGTTACCTTCCATTAGGAAGCGACTGTTATGTAATTTATAAATGATAAATCGCAGTAATCAGTCGTCATTTTTTTTGCAGGTTTTATTACGCAAATCCAGATTTCGACTCGTGCCTAGCCATTATCAATGCACTATTTTTTAATCTCTATGCATGTTAGTTCCCTGTCGTTCGGGCGTCAGCCGCAGTTCTT
Source organism: Schistocerca piceifrons (assembly GCF_021461385.2). Classification (NCBI taxonomy): domain Eukaryota; kingdom Metazoa; phylum Arthropoda; class Insecta; order Orthoptera; family Acrididae; genus Schistocerca; species Schistocerca piceifrons. The sequence continues at coordinate 494,998,976 of NC_060142.1, read as the reverse complement.
TGAATACTGACGCCCGAACAACAGGGAACTAACATGTATCGAGATTAAAAAATAGTGCATTGATAATGGCTAGGCACAAGCCGAAATCTGTATTTGTGTAATAAAACCTACAAAAAAGGGCGACTGATTGCTGCGCTCTATCATTTATAAGGAACAGTATACTTTAAAACACACTTTCCAGCATAACTGCCCACAAATCCATATTTTCTCTGCCCATTTCCAACAACGTTAACATAGCTACTTCAAGCACGTCAATTTTCGGAAACAAACTTTGTATGATTAGGCCGTCAGATGTATCAGTCACCTCTACGGTCTCTGCGGGAGAGATATGTAGGGGGTTCTAGCATATTGCTGCATTCCTCACTTAGTACTTCAAAAAATGGTACTATGGGACTTAACTTATGAGGTCATCAGTCCCCTAGAACTTAGAACTACTTAAACCTAACTAACCTAACGACATCACACACATCCATGCCCGAGGCAGGATTCGAACCTGCGACCGTAGCAGCTGCGTGGTTCCAGACTGTAGCGCCTAGAACTGCTAGGCCACATCGCCCGGCTCACTTAGTACTGATTCTTGAAACTTTGTTAGTAGGCTTTCGCGATCTAGTTAATGTCTGCCTTCTAGCGCTTCTAACTAAGGCTCTTCATCGATTTCGTAAGGCTCTTCCATGATCCCAACAACCCTGTGACCATTCGAGCGCTTTTTTGTGTGCGTTCGATATCCCCCGTTAATCCTATTTGGGTTGAGTCCCACACGCTATGGATAGCTCCATTCTAGCCTGACTGCGTTTCTCCAGTATCCTACCAATCGATCAAAGCTTTTGAGGTGGTTTACCTACTAGTGAGTCTATTTGAACTTTCGACTTCATATCCCTACAAGATGTTACATCCAGGTATTTGTACTAGTTGACTGGTTCCACTTGTGACTCACTGATATTATAGTCATAGAATACTAGGTTTTTCCTTTTTTTAACCCCACAATTTTATATCTCTGAACATTTAAAGTAGTTTGCCTGTCTCTGTACCATTTTGAAATCTTGTCAAGGACTATCTGGAAGTTTGTGCACTTTTTCCAGATCCAACTCCATTATAGATAAATCTGTGAAAATTCTGAGGTTACTTCTGCATCTACATGACTGCTCTGCAGTTCACACATACGTGCTTGGAAGAGGTCTCATCGATCATTTTCAAATTATTGCTCTACCGTTTCATTCTCGAATAGCGCGCCGGAAAAGCGAACACTTAAGTCCTTCCGTGAGAGCTCTGAATTCTCTTATTTTATTATAATAATAATTTCTCCGCATGTAGGCGATCAACGACAAAATATTTTCAATTTCAAAGGAGAAACTTAGCGATTGAAATTTTGAAAAAAAAAGAAAAAAATCTAGCCGACCGAAAGACCCTTTGTTTTAGTGACTGCCACTCAAATTCGCGTATCTGTGACACTGTATCTCCTATTTCGAGATAATACAGAACGAGCTGTCCGTATTTGAACTATGTCCAGCGTCAATCCTATCTGATGTGGATCTCATAACACGCAGGAGAGAATGCCCAAGCATATTGTAGTCACTTTAGTAGACCTGTTACAACTTTAAAGTGTACTGCCGATAAAACCTAGTCTTTGGTTCGCTTTGCCCATAATATTATCCATGTGATAGTTCCAGTTTAAGTTAGCCTTGATTGTAATCCCTAAGGATTTAGTTAAATTGGCAGCCTTTAGTTTTGTCTGATTTATTCCTTAACTGAAATTTAGCGGATTCCTTTAGCACTTATGTAGATGACGTCATACTCTTCATTATCTAGAGTCACTTTCCACTTTTCGCACCATACAGATATCTTGTCTAAATCATTTTGCAATTGGTTTTGATCTTCTGATGAGTTTACGAGGCAGTAAATTACAGCATCGTCTGCAAACAATCTAAGAGGTCTGTTCAAATTGTCTCCTAAATCGTTTATTGCAGATCAGGAATAACGGAGGGCCTATAACACTTCCTTGGGAAGTGACAGTAAATCACAAATCCAGTCACACAACTGAGACGATACTTCGTAGACACGCAAATTGGTTGGAAGTCGCTTGTGAGGAACGCTGTCAAAAGTCTTCTGAAAATCTAGACATGTGGAATCAATTTGAGATCCCCTGCCGATAGCACTCATTACCTTGGATGAATAAAAAGCTACATGTGTTTCACAAGAACGATATTTTCTCAACTCATTTTCTTCGAAGTAATTCACAATGTTAGAAAACAGTTTATGTTCCAAAATCCTACTGCACATCCTTGTCAGTAATACTGGGCTTTAATTCGACGGAATGCTGGTGTTACTTATGCAACCTCCTAGTCTTTAGGTACGGATCTTTCTTCGTGCGAGCAGTTTTAAATGAATACTAAGTGTGGAACTACAGGGTAATTACAATTGATTGAAGCGATTTCACAGCTCTACAATAACTTTATTATTTGAGATATTTTCACAATGCTTTGCACACACATACAAAAACTAAAAAAGTTTTTTTAGGCATTCACAAATGTTCGATATGTGCCCCTTTAGTGATTCGGCAGACATCAAGCCGATAATCAAGTTCCTCCCACACTCGGCGCAGCATGTCCCAATCAATGAGTTCGAAAGCATCGTTGATGCGAGCTCGCAGTTCCGGCACGTTTCTTGGTAGAGGAGGTTTAAACACTGAATTTTTCACATAACCCCACAGAAAGAAATCGCATGGGATTAAGTTGGAAGAGCGTGGAGGCCATAACATGAATTGCTGATCATGATCTCCACCACGACCGATCCATCGGTTTTCCAATCTCCTGTTTAAGAAATGCCGAACATCATGATGGAAGTGCGGTAGAGCAACATCCTGTTGAAAGATGAAAATAGCTCCCTGCTTGCTTTATTCGTCGACTTCCGCGGGCTACGCGTGAAACTTGCCCACACGCGTTCAACCGTTTCTTCGCTCACTGCAGGCCGACCCATTGATTTCCCATTACAGAGGCATCCAGAAGCTTTAAACTGCGCATACCATCGCCGAATGGAGTTAGCAGTTGGTGGATCTTTGTTGAACTTCGTCCTGAAGTGTCGTTGCACTGTTATGACTGACTGATGTGAGTGCATTTCAGGCACGACATACGCTTTCTCGGCTCCTGTCGCCATTTTGTCTCACTGCGCTCTCGAGCGCTCTGGCGGCAGAAACCTGAAGTGCGGCTTCAGCCGTACAAAACTTTATGAGTTTTTCTACGTATCTGTAGTGTGTCGTGACCATATGTCAATGAATGGAGCTACAGTGAATTTATGAAATCGCTTCAATCATTTGTAATAGCCCTGTATTTTATCAGCATTCTCTGAAATTAGGATTAGTGTATGGGTATCCACACATGTCTCTGGGGGAAGCTGTCGATGAGTTTCCCACTAAAACAACATGCAGCGTCTTCCACACCAAGAAATCATTAAAACTATCACAAACTTAATTTCATTCATACTTTCTTTATCAAGTGTTGGTGTCGTACTGACTCGAAAGCTTGTCGGCAGTCACAAATTGCTGTATTCACCAGTTGGCCTTGACCTGGGAAATGTTTCCTTCTTCATCGTTGACGTAGGAACGGATTATAAATCACGATACACTGCATAAAATTCAAGTGGGAACTCTTAAAAGAAGAACTGCTGCTCTATGAAATTCTAAATAACAGACGTGAACGGAATGTTAGTTAATGTCTTTTTTTTCATTATTCTGACAACCATCACAGTGACGGCTTGTCTCCCAAGGCAAATAACGACTTGCGTCATTTTTCCATAGCGGGAGTAGTTGAGACTCCTCCTCTGCACGCTAGTAATTTTTGTATTGGTTGTGAGACTCAAATAGCTGGCTGGGTTTACGCACAGTCACTTGCATGGAACCAAACGACGTCTTTCGAATTTTTTTCTACTTCTAATGACGCTTTTTATGTGTGTAATTTTATATGACCCTCGTGCATTATGCTGTGCTGCACTCACTAATTATCAGTCCGAGGGTATGTGGGGATGTATGTACTTAAATACTTTTTTACAGTCTCGAGGCGATTATTTCTTGCTTTAAACATGCCAAGGTTTTAGATTCAGCATAAAAGCAGAAGCAAATATTAAAATGTTGCACTTATTATGCACGAAATACGCGTATTTTGCTGCTGTTCAGTCAGATGCTGAGTTTTACACATTAGAAGCACACACTTGAGAGAGAACAAATGCCGAATATAAAACAGAGCACATAATGATGGTGTAATACAAAACGACTACATGTGTAGAGCGTCTAAGTCGGTTCACGTTCGCAGGTATAACTTTTAATTACCCTGCACTTGACCCCTGCGTTGCCAGCTATTAAACATGCTGCATGTTGGTTTTGCAGACTGTTTTTATTTGTTTGGAAATAGGAAAAAATATGTACTGTATTGACTGAGCGAACTACATTGTTAATTTACTGTAAAGTTCTCTCAGCAACTTAGTGCATATTTTTTCCATTTCCAAACAAAGAAAAACAGTCTGTAATACATACATGTTAATCAAGAACGTGTTTGAAGCTTTTCTGATTGCTGACTTCTACCCCAATTGCGTCGCTCACACAAGTCAATAATAGTTCATTTTTCTACACAACGTACATTCGTGAAATAAGAACTGAACTAAGGTATTCCTAAAGCCGGCAACATATAATAAGAAATGCGGTTCACAGTCCTCCTGCGATATGCGTTCGTACTCTTTCAAGCCATCTTTTTGTCAGGGTGTGCAACAGTTAAAACCTTTAGCTTCGGCATCGCTAATAGTGAATGGCGGGTTATGGAACACTTCTACCGGGATCTGGATTCTGCGGATTATTGCGTTTCACGTTGTAGCAGCTTGCTTAAAACTGATTTTTATTTTCATTTTATTTACGATATATTATGTATAATTTGACCAGACAATACAATTTGCTTGTAAAGCAGGCAAGAAAATTAAATGCAGATGTGGCTACAGAAGTATTGTCAGTACTTCATGTCATTTGAAACATAATTTGTCACGCTTATGACTGGTAAATGCCATCTTCGATAATTAATCTCGCTGGAGACTCTTAAAATCTTAAGCGTTGGAGACACTGGCAAAAAGTTGGATCGATAGAGTGGTAGCAGATTCTGCAAGACGTCCGTAAGTTTGCTCTTTGTAGATGCTGTCTTCTGCCTTAGCAATCTGGTGGCTTGAACCCTGCTTTGAGACTTTAGAATGCAGACATAAATCACGCTTCCTCCCGTGCGTGATGTAACTCTTCCATCACTAGTCGTAAAGCCTTCGGGTCGAAGCAGTTTTTTTTCTCTTTCCCTGCTCCGCTGCATTCGTCACGTTATGCACGTCTGGTGCGGTTTGTTTGATCGATAGTCCGCTGGAGACAGGCATAATGCACGATAGAGCTCAGATCTAAGCTACACAACACGGGAAACTAGTCCACGATTCCATAAGCAGCTGTTCGGAACCCGCGGCTTCACCGCTTGTGAGCACACAGCCGTCGCCACGTATCAGCCATGCGGTAAGTGCGTTGAGAATTCGTTACCATGGTGATGTCAACTCGCGAGGCTGTTGCTTCTCAGATTACGCCCACTTCTGCGGCACATCGCTTCCGAGTATCACAGCTTTACGATCTTTCGAATACACGCAGAGTTAATTCTGGTTTGACACATTTTGATTTTATATTCCTGTCACCATACTGAAGTATATTTGAATATTAGAAGGGCTATGTACGACTTCGTACTTTTCTAGCTATAAAATGCCCTTGAAGGTCATAGTTAAATTGTTATTTCACTAAACATATTACGAACAATAGTTTGAAAAAGCCTGAGAATACAAAACATTATTTCACGCTGAACTGCATTCTGTCACCACTTCCGTAGTTTCTTATATCCACTAATGAGTTTCGAAGTGTTATTTCTTTGTCTACAGATAAGGACATTTTTCATTTCACACGTGATATGCGTTATAACTTTTAGTTGACACTATATTCCTATTTTCTGCTAGCTTAACTGTAAACCGTGACCTGAAACGAATTAAAATGTCCAGTTTAGAAACATTCGAACTAGTTTATTATAGAAAATTACTAATTTTTCTTTCCTCTTACCCGTAAACTGGTAGGGTCTTGTGTGAGCTTAATTATGTGAGTGAGAGAGATTCACCAAGAGGTGGATTTTTTTGTTTGTCATTCTGTTTGTCTATTTCCGGTCTGTTTCAATGCGTTATAAAAAGTACATAATTGTTTGCCAAAACCTGTCTTCATTTCATACCCACTCCTACACGTTCACATAAGGATATGCTGTTCTTCTATAAATTAATCTTATGCTCTTTCTTTTATTTTTTCATAATTTCCGCAACTGATTCAATATGTCACAGTAATTAGATAGACGTACACTCACGTCCCCTACTTGACAATTCTCTTAAAAATTCATGATTGCAGAAAGCTATCTAGTGTTTCGCATAAATTCGTCTTGTACCCATTGTTTACATGTTACAACATTTAAAGTTATTTATCTAGCTCAATAAGTATTTAAAATTCATTAGTCTTTTTTTATGCATGGGTTCAGAGCCACATTCAATTTCTTTACAAGAAGTCATTTGCCTACAGCATCAGTAAATTTTTTAGATTAGTGGTTACCGAGCTAATTCTCCATCTCCCCCCCCCCCCCACCTCTGACAACCCTTCCGTCTTGGATATTATCAACCACTATCATACAAAGAAATCATTTTATACGCTTTGATTTGTCATGTTCAATATTATCGACCACTAACACACAAAAATACATTATATATTTCCATTTGTTGTGCTGACGTATGGAAGCTTATAAAACATTTTTTGTGTGAAGTTGCTTGATAATGCGCGAGGGGGTGAAATTTGATAATAACCAATGAAATGAAGTGGTTGTTTCGAATGAAAAAAAGTCTTAGGCGGGAAGGTGACCTCTTTCAAATAACTTAGGTTCATTGCGTGTCTACCGAGTTGCTGATCCGTTCCTTTTGCACGTCTGGCTGCTGACTGACGTAAGCTGTTATACAGGCATCGAACTTTACCTTAGGTTCTAGTACTTTGCCCCAGATGCCACAACAAAAATTTACACTCCTCCTTCTACATGTACACGGTGATTCTGTGAGAACGTCGAACTTTAAACATGTGAAACACATTATCTGCTGGGCATTTTGAGTCAACTTAGATCAGGGGTGCGCATCCTTCTCAGGCATATATGATACGAAACAAAAATTGGCCACCACTGGGATTCATTGTTTCACGTGTAACACTGGCGTGTACATATTATTTGTATTCACTTATATACTAGTTTGCTAATTATGTGTGGTATGTCACTGCGTCCCCCTTTGCTGGTTTGAGGGGATATGGTTTGCCATTTCCTTTCTGCGACTGGTGGCTGAACCGTCACATGTGTGACTACGTAATATGGAGTACTGTGATGAATGCTTGTATGGTGTAGTGTCACGCTTGAGTTTTACGGTGACTTTCGAAACGAAGTAAAGAGAGTGAGAGATTATGTCAGCACACAAGCTACTACAATCGAGTGGCAACAGTGACCAGCCGAGTTGAATATCCAAATCCGACTGACATATCACTGCCAGCAGCGTTTCATTCCATCAGAAAGGCGCGACCTTTTTTTTTTCTTGGTTATATATTTTACTGTTTTACAATTTTGTATTAGCCATTCGGTTTTCTGATTGTACAACAAAAAGCAACCAGCAGAAAATGCGTGTTTTGACAACTAGTAAAACAAATACACAACATTTTTTCTAATCACGACGTATCGGCTCCAGCTTCATGGACGCACTAATCACGCCAATGTCCTTCTCGGTCCTTATGTAACACACATGCTAGATCCAAAGTTTACTTTTTTCTAGGATAAACTACATGTGCTGTGCCTGATTGTAGATACTTTAACCATATGTTTTCAGTGTATCATTTGTTTTCGTCTCTGCATGGTCCTAGCAGGTGGTAGCATCTGCTTATAGAAAGCTGTCTATTGCAGTGTGAACATGTCTTCAAGGAAAAAAGATAATTTCTATTTTTTATAGTACTTTTGGACCAGAATGTGTTTAGAACGTGAATAATGTGCTATATATATATACATATATATACAGGGTGTTTCAAAAATGGCCGGTATATTTGAAACGGCAATAAAAACTAAACGAGCAGCGATAGAAATACACCGTTTGTTGCAATATGCTTGGGACAACAGTACATTTTCAGGCGGACAAACTTTCGAAATTACAGTAGTTACAATTTTCAACAACAGATGGCGCTGCAAGTGATGTGAAAGATATAGAAGACAACGCAGTCTGTGGGTGCGCCATTCTGTACGTCGTCTTTCTGCTGTAAGCGTGTGCTGTTCACAACGTGCAAGTGTGCTGTAGATAACATGGTTTATTCCTTAGAACAGAGGATTTTTCTGGTGTTGGAATTCCACCACCTAGAACACAGTGTTGTTGTAACAAGACGAAGTTTTCAACAGAGGTTTAATGTAACCAAAGGACCGAAAAGCGATACAATAAAGGATCTGTTTGAAAAATTTCAACGGACTGGGAACGTGATGGATGAACGTGCTGGAAAGGTAGGGCGACCGCGTACGGCAACCACAGAGGGCAACACGCAGCTAGTGCAGCAGGTGATCCAACAGCGGCCTTGGGTTTCCATTCGCCGTGTTGCAGCTGCGGTCCAAATGACGCCAATGTCCACATATCGTCTCATGCGCCAGAGTTTACACCTCTATCCATACAAAATTCAAATGCGGCAAACCCTCAGCGCCACTACCATTGCTGCACGAGAGACATTCGCCAACGATATAGTGCACAGGATTGATGACGGCGATATACATGTGGGCAGCATTTGGTTTACTGACGAAGCTTATTTTTACCTGGACGGCTTCATCAATAAACAGAACTGGCGCATATGGGGAACTGAAAAGCCCCATGTTGCAGTCCCATCGTCCCTGCATCCTCAAAAAGTACTGGTCTGGGCCGCCATTTCTTCCAAAGGAATCATTGGCCCATTTTTCAGATCCGAAACGATTACTGCATCACGTTATCTGGACATTCTTCGTGAATTTGTGGCGGTAAAAACTGCCTTAGACGACACTGCGAACACCTCGTGGTTTATGCAAGATGGTGCCCGGCCACATAGCACGGCCGACGTCTTTAATTTCCTGAATGAATATTTCGATGATTGTGTGATTGCTTTGGGCTATCCGAAACATACAGGAGGCGGCGTGGATTGGCCTCCCTATTCGCCAGACATGAACCCCTGTGACTTCTTTCTGTGGGGACACTTGAAAGACCAGGTGTACCGCCAGAATCCAGAAACAATTGAACAGCTGAAGCAGTACATCTCATCCGCATGTGAAGCCATTCCGCCAGACACGTTGTCAAAGGTTTCGGGTAATTTCATTCAGAGACTACGCCATATTATTGCTACGCATGGTGGATATGTGGAAAATATCGTACTATAGAGTTTCCCAGACCGCAGCGCCATCTGTTGTTGAAAATTGTAACTACTGTAATTTCGAAAGTTTGTCTGCCTGAAAATGTACTGTTGTCCCAAGCATATTGCAACAAACGGTGTATTTCTATCGCTGCTCGTTTAGTTTTTATTGCCGTTTCAAATACATACACATATATATATATATATATATATATATATATATATATATACAGGGTGTTTCAAAAATGACCGGTGTATTTGAAACGGCAATAAAAACTAAACGAGCAGCGATAGAAATACACCGTTTGTTGCAATATGCTTGGGACAACAGTACATTTTCAGGCAGACAAACTTTCGAAATTACAGTAGTTACAATATATATATATATTCCGAAACAACAGATACCATCAAGGCTCACCGGCCATTTCACCATCTTCTTCTGTGCAGATGCACAAGCAATGCCCGAACTCTTACGGGAATCGGCAGTAAAGCCGAGAATAACGAGGATAATGAGCAGGAGCACTATGAATATAGCGCGGAACAATAAGCTGCGAATGTGGATCTAACGGGAGGAGTGCGAGAGAAAAGTCCCTGCAGTCGCACTATCCCCTGTGTCCTTGGTGGCGTGCTCGGTCAGAGGGTTAGTTACCCTCTGTAATAAAAAACTGATAGAACGTATCAACAAAGAACCTTAACGGGTCTCATCGGACATTCGCCCCGAACAAATTCAACGAACAATATAGAACAAAATGAGATCAAAAGAAAGATGGATAGAGCGTCTACCATGTAAGCAGGAGATCCCAGGTTCCAGTCCTAGACGGGGCACACATTTTTAATTGTCCCCGTTGACTTATATCAACGCCTGTATGCAGCTAGGGGTATTCATTTCATTGTAATATGACACATTATTCAATTTCATTACAACAACACAGTGATATATATATATATATATATATATATATATATATATATATATATATATACACAGGGCTATTACAAATGATTGAAGCGATTTCATAAATTCACTGTAGCTCCATTCATTGACATATGGTCACGACACATTACAGATATGTAGAAAAACTCATAAAGTTTTGTTCGGCTGAAGCCGCACTTCAGGTTTCTGCCGCCAGAGCGCTCGAGAGCGCAGTGAGACAAAATGGCGACAGGAGCCGAGAAAGCGTATGTCTTGCTTGAAATGCACACACATCAGTCAGTCATAACAGTGCAACGACACTTCAGGACGAAGTTCAACAAAGAGCCACCAACTGCTAACTCCATTCGGCGATGGTATGCGCAGTTTAAAGCTTCTGGATGCCTCTGTAAGGGGAAATCAACGGGTCGGCCCGCAGTGAGCGAAGAAACGGTTGAACGCGTGCGGGCAAGTTTCACGCGTAGCCCGCGGAAGTCGACGAATAAAGCAAGCAGGGAGCTCAACGTACCACAGCCGACGGTTTGGAAAATCTTACGGAAAAGGCTAAAGCAGAAGCCTTACCGTTTACAATTGCTACAAGCCCTGACACCCGATGACAAAGTCAAACGCTTTGAATTTTCGGCGCGGTTGCAACAGCTCATGGAACAGGATGCGTTCAGTGCGAAACTTGTTTTCAGTGATGAAGCAACATTTTTTCTTAATGGTGAAGTGAACAGACACAATGTGCGAATCTGGGCGGTAGAGAATCCTCACGCATTCGTGCAGCAAATTCGCAATTCACCAAAAGTTAACGTGTTTTGTGCAATTTCACGTTTTAAAGTTTACGGCCCCTTTTTCTTCTGCGAAAAAAACGTGTATCTGGACATGCTGGAAAATTGGCTCATGCCACAACTGGAGACCGACAGCGCCGACTTCATCTTTCAACAGGATGGTGCTCCACCTCACTTCCATTATGACGTTCGGCATTTCTTAAACAGGAGATTGGAAAACCGATGGATCGGTCGTGGTGGAGATCATGATCAGCAATTCATGTCATGGCCTCCACGCTCTCCCGACTTAACCCCATGCGATTTCTTTCTGTGGGGTTATGTGAAAGATTCAGTGTTTAAACCTCCTCTACCAAGAAACGTGCCAGAACTGCGAGCTCGCATCAACGATGCTTTCGAACTCATTGATGGGGACATGCTGCGCCGAGTGTGGGAAGAACTTGATTATCGGTTTGATAGCTGCCGAATCACTAAAGGGGCACATATCGAACATTTGTGAATGCCTAAAAAGACTTTTTGAGTTTTTGTATGTGTGTGCAAAGCATTGTGAAAATATCTCAAATAATAAAGTTATTGTAGAGCTGTGAAATCGCTTAAATCATTTGTAATAACCATGTATATATATTTCGGTTTAACACTGGAACTCACTGGAACTACACTCGACAACGACCTATACTTTCGCATTCCAGTGGTACTGTTTTCATTGTTTTTATGTGTTTAACATTGAGTTTTTAGAGTACTGCACAAATTTCAGTTATTTTTCTAACATAAATAGTATTCACTTTGAACATGTTCTAGAATTTTTATTAATCGCGTCTGTTTTTTTATATCTAGTATTTTTAACTTATTTTGACCGAAAAAATGCATTGACCCCCCAATATAAACTTTTCGGTCCTAAAACCTAAACTTAGGACAGGAGGATATAGTAGAGATGTGATTTCATGGTGTGATCACAATATAGGCAGTATACACTATGTTTTCAGAAACTTCCGCGATAAATGTTATCATCCGCCAAACCTAGTTCATGGCACCATATCCAACGAACTTCTCAACACACAGAGACAAATACTGTTTTCCAGGCGGCCGCCTGTTCCACAAAACCATACCGAGTGCTACATGTATTACGACTGGACTGCAAAAAGTAAGACATACTTATTATGGCAAGCCAGGTAACTTTTATTGAATGCTGCCACAGATACATCACACTATTTTTTTTATCACAGTCAGCGAGTCTCTGTAAACAACAGTCGGAAAGTTCTTCCAGTCGTTCGGTTCCCTGACGATAGAATTCCCCTCCTTGGTCAAAGACCATTCGAGAAGTGCTGTACGAACGTCCTCATCGTTGGAAAATTTCTTTTCCCCACAGAAGTTCTTACAGCTTGCCGAAAAGGTGGAAATCACATCGGGCAAGATCTGGACTTCCCGATCAGAATCACCCACCGTTTGTGCGGCCGTGGTCAAACTGTTGGCATCATTTCCGTAGAAAGGTCTGTTCAAAAAATTACGGAACATTCGCAATTTCGCGCCGATGGTGTGTTGGAGCGAAAAGCGGTTGGCATCCATGCAAACACTCTGTGTATAATGTGTAACTGCCAGAAGTTTCATTACTGCATGTCTGTTAGTTATTGTTCAGTGCTGTATTGAGTAGAATGTTGTCTCGCACAGTTTGTGAATTTCTAGATGGCAAAGTCAGAGGAGCAACGCGTCTGCAATAAATTTTGTGTGAAACTCAAGAAAATCTTTACAGAGACAATCCAAATGATGCAGGAAGCATATGGTGATGAGTGCTTACTCGGTGTTACGAATTGTTCACACGCTTTAAAAATGGCAGGACGGAAGTTAAAGATAATCCTCGTTCAGGATACCATCCGACGTCTACCGACAACGCTCCGGTCAGGAACATCAAGGAAACTGTGGGTGCCAATCGAAGACTGACTGTCTGAGAGATTGCAGAAGAATGTACCATTATCTTGGATCATGTCACGAAATCCTGACATAGCATCTTGGAATGCGTCGTGTTGCCGACAATTTCGTCCCACAGCTTGAGAGCCAAGATCAGAAAGTCCTTCGCCTCGCAGTCTGTGAAGATCTTTGAATCGCGCAAACGAGAACGAGATGTTCCTTAAGAGAATCCTAACTGGTGATGAGACATGGGTCTACGGTTATGATGTTGAGACCAACGTTCAATCTTCACAGTGGGTCAGGAAAGGTTCTCCAAGACCAAAAAAAGCTCGTCAGGTCAAATGTCATAGTCTTGATGACAGTTTTCTTAGACTTCGAAGTATTAGTTCATCATGAATTGGTGCCACAGGGACAAACTGTTAATCGATGATACTATCAGAAGGTGTTCCGACGCCTGCGAGAGAATATGGGAAGGAAACGGCCTGAAATGTGGTGAGACAATTTATGGGTCTTGCACAACGATAACGCACCCGCCATTGCGGATTTTTTTAATTCAAAAATCGAAAAAGCCGTTGAAAGGACGAAGATTTGCAAAGACAGACAAGATAAAAGAAAATTCGCAGACGGCGCTTTTCTCAATCCAGCAAGAGGCGTACCAAGACTGGTTCCGGAAATGAAAACGCGTTGGGGGCGGTGTATCAATTGTGGAGGAGAGTATTTCGAAGGATACCATGCGTAATAAGCAAAAGGTAAGCGTAGAAAAATTTTGTGGGTAAGGCTCCGGAATTTTTTGAACAGATATCGTATATCACCAGAATTCAATGGCGAATTTCTGTGCAGTCCCCGATTTCGTTCGATGTCTGCTGTCATGCTGTTCTGTAAGGACACCGCACACCGGAGTGGTACTCCAGAAGGAAGATTATAAAGTGTAACGCCCCGTCTATGATGTGGTCATGAGAGCCACAGAACAAGTTCGGATGGGGAAGGATAGGGAAGCAAACCGGCCGTGTACTTTTCTAAGGAACCATCTTGGCTTTTGCCTTAAGCGATTTAGCAAAACCACGGAAAATCCACATCTAGATGGAGGGGGGGGGGGGGGATTTGAAGCTCCTTCCTCCCGAATTAGATTAGAGTCTTTTGTGTTACCACATCACCACCTCCTTCAGTATAGTGCTGCGGAATTGGAAGCATAAGCGCCAAATAAGCGACTCTCTTTGTATATTCACTGCTCTTTCCCAGAACCCTCCGATTAACTATTTCATGCAACTTTTTCCACTCTTCTCCAAACATTACAGATCAACGATGGCACTGTTTGTACTACTCAAAACGGTATATCGAACTGCTTCTTGTCATCATTGACTTCTTGCAAGTTAACATCCCCATTAGCTATGTTCTAATCAAGAAAATAATATTAAACAATGTAAAATATTGTGAAGGAAGTGAACCATGACACACTTTTGAAATACGTTGATTCATAAAAGGCAACATTTGAACGCTTGCAAGAAATGTGATGACGAAGTGAAAGGACCAGGACCCTGACCAGAAGTTAGCAAAAAGTGATACAATTAGAGACAAGGATGGATAGATAACATACTAATGATAAAATTGATTTCGATCAACCAGTGAAAATTTTATTGAAAATTTCAGATGATTTGATCGTAAAATAGAATAAAATATATAAAATTCATAAAAAGTAAGTTTGCTTAAAATTCACTTCAGATTTTTTTTCCTAAGAACTAAAGTTAAAGGCCTTACCAAAACTTACTGCACTGAATGTCGTTAAATTAAAGGGCAGCAGCAATCCAATTAAAGGTAGAATGTTAGTGTAACTTGTCAAAAGATCGATGTTGCTAAATAACTAAAAGTAAATAGCAGGTAAAACGTACAATACGATCCATGTTGAGCAAATCTTTCTAATAATCAATCTTTCATAAAAAATATACTGAATTCTTTCTTCTGATATGCCCATTGTGGGCAGTTAGACGTTAGATCTGTGCTTATCGTTTCGGTACTTTTTTTTGTATGGATCAACTTGAAGAGAAATTTGTCCACCTATGAAGTCAGGCTTTAAATTGTAAGACATTTCCAGGGGAAGATGTGGACTCAGACCGCAATCTATTGGTTATGAACTACAGATTAAAACTGAAGAAATTGCAAAAAGGTAGGAATTTAAGGAGATGGAACCTGGATAAAATGGAAGAACCAGAGGTTGTAGAGAATTTTCAGAGAGAGCATTAGGGAACGATTGACAAGAACGGGGGAAAGAAATACAGTAGAATAAGAGTGGATAGTTTTGAGGTATGAAATAGTGAAGGCAGCAGAGGATCAAGTGGGTAAAAAGACGAAGGCTAGTAGAAATCCTTGGGTAACAGAAGAGATATTGAATTTAATTGATGAAAGGGTAAAATACAAAAACGCAGTAAATGAAGCAGGCAAAAAGGAATACGAACGTCTCAAAAATGAGGTCGGCAGGAAGTGCAAAATGGCCAAGCAGGGATGGCTAGAGGACAAATGTAAAGATCTAGAGGCATATATCACTAGAGGTAAGATAGATACTGTCTACAGGAAAATTGAAGAGACCTTTGGAGAAAATAGAACCACTTGTATGAATATCAAGAGCTCAGATGGAAAACTAGTTCTAATTAAAGACGGGAGGGCAGAAAGGTGGAAGGAGTATATAGAGGGGATGTACTTGAGAGAAATATTATGGAAATAGAAGAGAACATGGATGAAAATGGAATGGGAGATATGATACTGCGTGAAGAGTTTGACAGAGCACTGAAAGACCTAAGTCGAAACAAGGCCCCGGGAGTAGACAATATTCCATCTGAACTCGTGATAGCCTTGGGAGAGCCAGTCCTGACAAAACTCTACCATCTGGTGAGCAAGATGTATGAGACAGGAGAAATACCCTCAGACTTCAAGAAGAATATTATAATTCCAATCCCAAAGAAAGCAAGTGTTGACGGTTGTGAAAATTACCGAACTATCAGTTTAATAAGTTTCTGCAAAATACTAACAAGAAAGGAAAAACTGGTAGAAGCCGACCTCGGGAGAAGATCAGTTTGGATTCCAGACAGCTGTCTTGGTAGAAATGTTGGAATACGTGAGGCAATATCTGACCCTACGTTTTATCTTAGGAGATAGATTAACGTTTCTAGCATTTGTAGACTTAGAGAAAGTTTTTGACAATGTTGACTCGAATACTCTCTTTCAAATTTTGAAGGTGGCAGGGATAAAATATAGGAAGCGAAAGGCTATTTACAATTTGTACAGAAACCAGATGGCATTTTTAAGAGTCGATTGGCATGAAGGAGAAGCAGTGGTTGCGAAGGAAGTGAGACAGGGTTGTAGCCTATTCCTGATGTTATTCAATCTGTATATTGAGCAAACAGTAAAGGAAACAAAATAAAAATTTGGGGTAGGAATTAAAATCCATGGAGAAGAAATAAAAACTTTGAGGTCTGCCGCTGACATTGTAATTCTATCTGGAGGAGCAGTTGAACGGAATGGGCAGTGTCTTGAAAGGAGAATATAACATGAACATCAACAAAAACAAAACGGGGATAATGGAATGTAGTCGAATTAAATTGGGTGGTGATGCTGAGGGAATTAGAGTAGGAAATGAGGCACTTAAAGTTGTAGATGGGTTTTGCTATCTTGGTACCAAAGTAACTGATGATGGTCGAAGTAGAGCGAATATAAAATGTAGGCTGGCAATGGCATGGAAAGCGTTTCTGAAGAAGGGAAATTTGTTAACATTGAGTATAGATTTAAGTGTGAGGAAGTCTTTTCTGAAAGTAATTGTTTGGGGTGTAGCCATGTATGAAAGTGAAACATGAACGATAAATAGTTTGGACAAGAAGAGAATAGAAGCTTCCGAAATATGGTGCTGCAGAAGATTAGATGGGTAGATCACGTAACTAATGGGGAGGTCCTGAATAGGACTGGGGAAATTGGTAGGACACATTCTGAGGCATCAAGGGATCACCAATTTAGTATTGGATGGAAGCCTGGAGCGTAAAAATCGTAGAGGGAGACCAAGAGATGAATACACTACGCAGATTCAGAAGTATGTAGATTGAAGTAGTTATTCGGAGATAAAGAGGTTGCACAGGATAGAGTAGCATGGACAGCTACATCAAACCAGTCTCTGGAGTGAAGACCACAACAACAACAACGATGAAGGCACTCCCACACTTTTTAATTATTGGAGTAGAAAACTTATAAGTCTTCACCAAATCAGAATGAATTTACGTTGGCAATAAACTGCGAAAAACAAAGATACTGTTCCAAAAAATCAATAAACAAAACAGTTTGGCAAATATTAATTGAAAGTGACCTGCATTAATGCACAAAATATACCAACAGTACAAAAAAACGCTTTAACTCCTGTGGGTGCCATCCGTCTACCTGGACGAGATCGTTTCACTCTCCTCTAGCAACTGCATTATGAAAGATCACCATATCTTTAGTATCTCCGGAGACTAAAAAGCTATGAACATAGGTTATACAGAGAAATACTTAATCTTTGATCCTTACTGTATGCAGAGAAAGCCTTATATCTTCAGCGTTCTTTTTTTAACAGGAAATAACTAATATTTTGCATTATATCATACACCTGAAGCGCTAACGTTTAGGCCTCATTTTTCTGACCGGTAAATAACGAAAATTCCTGTAGTGTACAGTGTGCTAAATGATTTAGTTCTTCTTTTAAGCGTTTAATATGTGTTGTTGTGCATGGTAAGTGTGATTGTTGCTATAGGGTTGTCAGTCGGGGTTTGGTATATGTGGATTGCGGACTGGAATTCCACTGCGGCGACTGTAATGGGGAACTGAACTAGGCTCTCCCATCGGACTGTAGGCTCTGCAAAAAATACAAGAGAATCGCTGCACAGGAAGCAAAGATTTGTGACCTTCAGGCTGAATCAGAGCACACAAAACTTGAACGAGATGGGTTAAAGATGGAAAAAGACAGTGGAAACTGGGTAAAGCTAACAAGTAATAGCTTCATCTACATCACATTGTAGCATCTTACTCGTGTAGAAATGAAGTGGTAAAAGGGGGAATTATTACGTACGTTAAGGTGGAATACAAACCCAAAAACACCTTAACAAGTAGATTTTGTAGAAATCAGCGCACAGAATTAAGTCTTGTGAATTAACACTGAAAAACAGTTCACTTTTAACTGCAACTGCTCATAGATATCTGCTGGGAAATTTTGAACTGTTAATGAGAAATACTGATTCCCTACTAAGCTATCTTTCAGACAAAAACAAGCAGTTATAAGCCTGGTGTGATTTCAGTGTAGATTTTCTAAACTATTCTGATAGAAAAATCATCTGGAAACCTTGTTTGAATCCTACAGTTTGATCTCAGTAATTGACTTTACAATAGGTAGAGACAGACTGTAGGACGTTAACTGATTATGTTTCCTTCGATGAATCTCAAAACAAGAAAATGGCTATGTATCCAGTAACAAATACTCTCTCTGAATATGACGCACAGTTAGTTAGAAGAAATGAGATAGTGCTTTGCAGTAGAGACACTGCTTGGTGGAAATCATTAGAACAAGTAATGATTCAAGGACGAAAATTTGGAAAATAGTTCACGAGAGATGACCTGTGAGGAAGTTTATAATGAACCAAACGCTGATATAAATGTAATCTATTCCATGAAAAATTCGTATCATTATTTGAAAACAGCTATCCACATAAGCTAATCAGAAAGGACACTAAAAAGCCAGTAAAAACAATGGACTACTAGACAGGTTAAAGAACCTTGTGAAAGGTGAAGAGAACTTTATCTGTTGACAAGAACAATTAAAGATCTGGGAGTAGTTGTACACTGCAAAAACTACTCAAAATTATCGAGAAAAAAATAAGAATCAAGGAACATGCATATTATGTCAGAAATCAGTAACACCGGCAACAGACTTAAGGCTATAGGAAATATGATAGAACGAGAGAGGACAACAAGCCACAGAACAGGGTAACGTCACTGTTAAATGGAAGCGCTATAAATGATCAGTCACAGGTAGTAGATAATATATAATAATTTCTTAAATGAAGTAGAAAATATAAGGACAAAAACTTCAAGAGAAAAATAAAAATAGTACATTGAAGAAGCAACTTTTACAAAATTCAGTCATATGGACGTCTCACCCACTTCTCTTACTGAAATTAAGAAACTCATATATTCTCTCAAAAATAAAAGCTCACCTGGATTTGTTTGAGTTTCCAACAGAGCACTAAAGACTGGTCCCATACAATAAGCACTCTCTTTCTGAAATATGTAATGAATAACTAACTAAGGGTATTTTTCTAGAGAGATTGAAATACGGCATTGTAAAACTCCTCTGTAAGGCCTGTGTAACTCCTACAACACTGCAACCTGCAAAACATACGCGTCCATTGGGTGGCCAAGCTTCAGACATCGTCTGCCGCGATAGTCACACGTTCCTGCAAGCCAACCAATGGTTTGCGCTCGTCTCGATGTTAGTTAAAGTTCCAGACAACAACAACAACAGCAACACGCTGACTCATTGTCTCAAGACAAATTAAAATTTGTGTCAAACTGGGGTTCGAACTCAGATGTGTTGCTTATCAAAAATAGTCAACTATCTGATTTTTCTAAAGGTATCATAATTTCGTTTCATTTTGTAATTAACACAAGCATGAGGCCGATTTTTTCCATATTTTGAAGTTTTTCGATCTGTAGTACCGTATCGTTGCTTTTACCTATCTGATTTGCAGCAGAAGTCTCGAGTTAGAACTCCAGTTAAGACATTTGCACGCTTTGTGGTCTACGAGCTGAAGACGGGTTTGATGCAGCTCTCCACGCTACTCTATCCTGTGTAAGCCTCTTCATCTGTGCATAACGACTGCAACCTAGCTCCATTTGAACCTGTTTGCTGTAGCAAAGCCCTATCATTCTCTAAAGTTTTTACTCTCACACGTCCCTCCATAATCAAACTGACTGTACCCTGGTATCTCAGCGTCTGTCCTATCAATCGATTCATTCTTTTAGTCATGCTGTGCCATAAATTTCTTTTCTCGCCAGTACGATTCTGACCTCTTCTTTAGTTATCCGAACTACTCACCTAAGCTTCAGCATTATCCTGTAGCGCCACATTTCTAAAGCATCTATTCTTTTCTTGTCTAAACATTTTATCGCCCACGTTTCACCTCCATATGCGGCTACATTTCATACAAATATCTTCCGACAACTTTTCCTAACATTTTTAATTTGTACAAAATTGTTGAGGCTTTCGTGGCCACTTGACCTATGACCTGTTGGTTTATGTTTTGGTTTCTTCGGCCGACATTTTCCTGATGTATCACCAGCAAAGCTTAACCCTCCACCGCTGATGTTTCCACTTATTTCTTTGCTCCTTTGTTTTGAGGTTCTAGTAATACGTGCATCTCTCATCTATGGTAACAGGGCGGCTGAAGAGGTCGTCTGGATCGACCTGATACAGCTGCTAGGTTTTTGCTGCTACCTCAGTTCCGCGGACTTTTTGAACTGATGTGAGCAGTCCCGGAATCCAACGAACAGCGATGTTTGTCATGTTCAAAATATGTGAAAAATCTTGAAAACTGACCAATGACTGATTTTAAGTTTTTCCCGCCACTGCCTCGATTGTGATACGTTGCTCTTCGAAGACCAGGGCTTCCGTTTCTCTAGTGATTGCCAGTTCTTCACATAGAGGTGTAATGCCACTCCGTTCTTTGCCATTCAGACTTGTTAGAACACATTGGAAGCGACTACGCCACCTAAACAGTGTATGATGTGACGATATGTAGTTGCCACACTCTTCCACCTACAACGTGCTGACATGAGGAAAGTTTCCAACCGATTTCTCATACACGAACAGCAGTTGCCTGGTGAAACGTTGTTGTGATGCCTCGTGTAAGGAGGAGAAATGCGTACCATCACGTTTCCGACTTTGATAAAGGTCGGATTGTAGCCTATCGCGGTTGCGGTTTATCGTATCGCCACATTGCTACTCGCTTTGGTCGAGATCCAATGACTGTTAGCAGAATATGGAATCGGTGGGTTCAGGAGGGTTATATGGAACGCCGTGCTGGATCCCAACGGCCTCGTATCACTAGCAGTCGAGATGACAGACATCTTATCCGCATGGCTGTAACGGATCGTGCAGCCACGTCTCGATCCCTGAGTCAACATATGGGGACGTTTGAAAGACAAAAACCATCTGCACGAACAGTTCGACGACGTTTGCAGCAGCATGGACTATCAGCTCGGAGACCATGGCTGCAGTTACCCTTGACGGTGCATCACAGACAGGAGCACCTGTGATGGTGTACTCAACGACGAAACTGGGTGCACGAATGGCAAAACGTCGTTTTTTCGGATGAATCCAGGCTCTGTTTACAGCATCATGATGGTCGCATCCGTGTTTAGCGACATCGCGGTGAACGCACATTGGAAGCGTGTATTCGTCACCGCCATACTGGCGTATCACCCGGAGTGATGGTATGGGGTGACATTGGTTACACGTCTCGGTCACCTCTTGTTCGTATTGACGGCACTTTGAACAGTGGACGTTGCATTTCAGTCGTGTTACGACCCGTGGCTCTACCCTTCATTCGATCCCTGCGAAACCCTACATTTCAGCAGGATAATGCACGACCGCATGTTGCAGGTCCTGTATGGGCCTTTCTGGATACAGAAAATCTTCGACTGCTGCCCTGGCCAGCACATTCTCCAGATCTCTCACCAATTGAAAACGTCTGGTCAATGGTGGCCGAGCAACTGGCTCGTCACAATACGCCAGTCACTACTCTTGATGAACGGTGGTATCGTGTTGAAGCTGCATGGGCAGCTGTACATGTACACGCCATGCAAGCTCTGTTTGACTCAATTCCCAGGCGTATCAAGGCCGTTATTACGGCCAGAGGTGGTTGTTCTGGGTACTGTATTCTCAGAATCTATGCACCAAAATTGCGTGAAAATGTTATCACATGTCAGTTCTAGTATAAAATATTTGTCCAATGAATACCCGTTTATCATTTGCATTTCTTCTTGGTGTAGCAATTTTAATGGCCAGTAGTGTACACGCTGTGGGGTGTGCACAGGGACTTGGACTACGGAAACTTTCCTGTAACGCACATTACGCTTTGTGTGTATGGAATTGGACGTTGGGGATTCACTTATAGTATGTGCTATGTGGTGTGCGCAGGGACTCGGACTGGAGGGGCTCTCCTATAAGGCACTGTGATTGGTGTTTACAGGGATTTGGAGTTCGGGGATTCCCCAGTCCCACAAATGCCGGAGCGGGGCGGCGCAGCGGGCGGCGGTGGCCCCCGGGTGGTGCTGGTGACCGACCTGGACGACGGCAGCGACTCCTCCTCCACGGAGTCCTCCTCCTCCTCGGAGGACGAGTCGCGCTTCCAGGAGTCTGCCCGCAGCTCGGACCTCTCTTCCGAGTTCTGGCAGATCCAGAAGCTCGTCAAGTACATGAAGGCCAGTACTCGTCTGCACGGCGTGCATTGACACTTACCCACTCCTTGCACGTCTCCATTTCAGTTTAATCTCTGGAATCACTGTACTATTTCTCGGTTTTCCAGTTTGGATCTGTAACGCGTTTTCTGAAGTAACTGTTCCTTTCGAGGTTGTCTGTCAGAGCGGGTTTCAAGGACGTTTCAGTAAGTAGCTTTCTTAGGAACAAAGACGCCTTTTGCAGTAACAAATTATGTATTTTTCAACAATCCCCTAATAATCTTTCAAAATAATCCCCTTTAAGCTTATACACTTTTCTCAACATCCTCACCAGTTTTTTCAGTCCCTTCAAGCTAGCAATTAGCGACCTCTAAAATAGACTCTCTCAACGCTAACCACCTCATTTAAGCAGAATTTTTTTCCAGAAGGCCAGTTCCTAAACTCTCGAATCGGAAAAAATTTTAACAGAACAAACTCAGGCAAATAAGGGAGTGCAACAGCAACTCAAGGACTAGATTCAAATAACCAGTGGCGCGATGCAGCTAAACTCACTCCAGGGAAAAGCTAGTTTCACTCGAAGCCTACTGAGAAGTGGCTTCAAAACAACGTCGATTGGCGGTGACAGCTCCAGATGAATTTGCTAGCTTGTTTAATCTCTGGAATCACTGTAATATTTCTCGGTTCTGTAGTTTGGATCTTTATCGCATTTTCTGAAGTAACGGTTCCTTTCGAGGCTGTCTGTCATAGCAGCTTTCAAGGACGTTTCAGTAAGTAGCTTTCTTAGGAACAAAGACGCCTTTTTCTGTAACAAATTATGTATTTTTCAACAATCCCCTAATAACTTTCAACATAATCCGCTTTAAGCTTATACACTTTTCCCAACATCCTCACCAGTTTTTTCAGTCCCTTCAAGGTAGCAATTAGCGAGCTCTAAAATGGTCTCTCTCAACGCTGATCACCTCATTTAAGCAGAATTTTTTTCCAGAAGGCCAGTTCCTAAACTCTCGAATCGGAAAAAATTTTAACAGAACAAACTCAGGCAAATAAGGGAGTGCAACAGCAACTCAAGGACTAGATTCAAATAACCAGTGGCGCGATGCAGCTAAACTCACTCCAGGGAAAAGCTAGTTTCACTCGAAGCCTACTGAGAAGTGGCTTCAAAACAACGTCGATTGGCGGTGACAGCTCCAGATGAATTTGCTAGCTTGTTTAATCTCTGGAATCACTGTAATATTTCTCGGTTCTGTAGTTTGGATCTTTATCGCATTTTCTGAAGTAACGGTTCCTTTCGAGGCTGTCTGTCATAGCAGCTTTCAAGGACGTTTCAGTAAGTAGCTTTCTTAGGAACAAAGACGCCTTTTTCTGTAACAAATTATGTATTTTTCAACAATCCCCTAATAACTTTCAACATAATCCGCTTTAAGCTTATACACTTTTCCCAACATCCTCACCAGTTTTTTCAGTCCCTTCAAGGTAGCAATTAGCGAGCTCTAAAATGGTCTCTCTCAACGCTGATCACCTCATTTAAGCAGAATTTTTTACCAAAAGGCCAGTTCCTCAAATTTGGAACCGGAAATAATTTTAACAGAGTAAACTCAGACAAATAAGGGAGTGCAACAGCAACTCAAGGACTACATTCAAATAACCAGTGACTCGATGCCGCTAAACTCACTCCAGGGGAAAGCTAGTTTCTCTCGAAGCCTACTAGGAAGTGACTTCAAGAAGAAATCTATTGGCGGTGACAGCTCCAGGTGAATTTGGTAGCATGTTGTCGTGGTCAAACAGTTTTTCCTCTTTGATAAACGGAAACATATTACCTTTAATTTCCTGTCAAAAAGGTCCCATATGCCACTATAGTAATATCGAGTGATCGTTTTTTTCTTGTCTAAGAAGCTACATGGCACAAATCTGTTCGACCATCAACGAAAATTATAATCATCTTCGGGTTTAAGCTCTTTTTTTCCATGTTTGCTTTAACAATAAGTATGTTTTTGGATAGGGTCCGCCTTCAGCAAAACACAATTTTTTTTTAACCCAAACATATTTCACTGCAGTTGCAGCATCTTCAGTGGGCTTTCATTTTTCATCTGTTAAAGATAAACAATGTTCTTTACTGTTTGTATACATGTAACTATTAGTTTTTAAATCGTAATTAAAGATATTTGAAAAAAACACATAAATTATGAATTCATACCTTTTCACCACATGGTGTGGTTTTTCTGATGTGTTGTGTTTGTACAGTGACTGTTTTGTTCCCCAGTTTGTCATCTGCAACCATTTATATCTTAAAGTAGATAAATTGTTTAAGCCAAAATTACGATTTGAAAAATTGTTATTTCTATGCCTGAAATTATTTCATTCTATGTGTGTGTGTGTGTGTGTGTGTGTGTGTGTGCGTGTGTGCGAATAGGGAGAGAGAGAGAGAGAGAGAGAGAGAGAGAGAGAGAGAGAGAGAGAGAGTGAATGTGACAGTAGGTTTTAGGATTTATTATTTTTTTATTTTTTTGTTATTTTTTTATTTTGTGTGTGAGGGGGGCTGGGGTGGGGGGTGTTTTTACACGTTCAACTGTTCCACTGCTCGCTATGTTTGTTTTTACAGCTGGTAAACAGTGAAACAGTGGCAGTGACAGCGGCAGTGTTTGAGAGTGATGAAGATGAAGAAAAAGAAAATGTAAGTGAAACATTACGTAAACAGACACACACACACACACACACACACACACACACACACACACACACTCACACACACACACATATAGAATTAAATCATTTCTGGCATAGAAATAACAAGTTTTCAAATCGTAATTTTAGCTGATACAATTTATCTACTTTAAGGTATAAGTGGTTGCAGATGACAAACTGGGGAACAAACCAGTCACTGTAGAAACACAACACATCAGAAAAACCACACCATGTGGTAAAAAGGTATGAATTCATAATTTATGTGTTTTTTCAAATATCTGTAATTACGATTTAAAAACTAATAGTTACATGTATACAAACAGTAAAGAACATTGTTTATCATTAACAGATGAAAAATGAAAGCCCACTGAAGATGCTGCAACTGCAGTGAAACATGTTTGGGTTAAAAAAAAAATTGTGTTTTGCTGAAGGCGGACCCTGTCCAAAAACATACGTAATGAAAATTATGTTGTGGAATTTTCCAATCATCTCTCCAATATCCACACCTGCCTGGTATCCTGGGATATCCTCATAAAAAATAAATGTTAGACCTCGTAGGAACGCGTTGAAGCAACCTAACTGGTGTTATTGATAATTTGCATTCTATACCTTCACACATTTTCCCACCAATGTAAAAAATTGAGTCACTGAACGATACTGCTTGTTTTCCATCTCGACGAAAAACCTACGGCACAATTTACTGAAATATCTGTCATATCTAAATTAACCTTTGTCGGCCTGCAGATGGCGGTGTACCATGATAACCTCAACTTTCATTAGTAATGTCATCTGTCTTCAAACACAGGTACTTACTGAGCCGCCATCATAATGGCCGCCTGCATGAGCCACATATGGATGTTAAACTATATGATGTAAACTAACACGTACACAAAAAGTTCATATAAAATATTCTTTCCCAATGATGAACTCTTTGCAAACAATAAAGTCATTTGAAACAAATCGAATGTATTAATGTTTCTATTGAATAAGGAATATGTTCCCTGTGAAGCATACTATCCATGTTAATGAATTAAAACGTTATTGAATCTGTCGTTTAAGTTCATATTATAGAAACGTTCAAAACTTCGATAACGTGGAGAAACAGTCTTTAAACTTCTGACAACCTTTTAAATTGGAAAATATTCGTTCCTTTACTCATGGTACAGCAATGGCCCATATTAGAATATCACTCCTGTCCACGTGCGTTTCTACAAATCATTGTAACTTCCGAAATATTTATTTGCGGTTTGCGATAGGCCAACAGATATATTATGCTGTTTAAACATTCCAAACTATGAGTATAATTGGTGTCACGATAGCGCCCGTTAAACTACGGAATCTCTGGCTGGGTGGGTGGGGAGAGGGGGATGGGCAGCTGGCCTACCCTGTTCCTCGCCGCATACGCCCTGGAATCTTCCTACCACAGCCGACACGAGCCATGGGGATGGAATGTTCACTCACACGTTCCACCAACTACACTTTCCTAGGGATGTGAGATGTTGCCAAACTGTGGATGGTCGATGATAATCGACTCCAAAATGTCGATGATAAATGTATAGAACGGCGTAAAAAGCAACACACAAATACATCTTTATCATATTTAATAATCAATAAAAACAAGAAAAATTAATATTACATATATCACAAGGATGTCAGATACTATAATACTTTCTTATTACCTGTTGGTAATTTCTTTAATGATCCAGGTATAAATCGATTCTTTCTGCGTAGTCCACGTTTAACGTAATCCGGAATTCCCCTCCACTTTTCTAGCACTTTTCGTGACGATGTAAGTGTTAAAAATATAATATATAAAGTATCGATAACGGTGACGTCGCTCGTCGGAGAATAGACTGCCGTATTCTTCCGTTAGCGTTTTTAATGTTAACACGGATAGCGTAAAAGTAAAAGAGAGTCCAGAGTGTTTATTATTCGTAGTAATTAGCTTTCGAAGGAATAAGAAAACTGTAAAAATCATTCGATAACTGGCGGAACGAAACTGTAAAACCTTAATTGTGGGTATGGTGGTTTTCTTTATACTGTACTTACGTGGATCAAATGTAACCATACATATCATAAACGGAAAATGTACTTCAATAACTCGATGCACAGTTTTTAGCAATTAAAAAATGTGTTCGAAACATTAGGGACCACACTACTTGGCATCAAGAAAATATTAACTGAATGGGCATTTAAAGGCGTCAGTCAACATTTAGCTAAAGCAACAGTCAATGTTCCTGCCTCAGTTCGTTCAGAAATATTCCTCCTCGCTTCCACCACAGCTACGTTCGGCAGGTCGCAAAAGTGTTTCACTGGCTTTGCTATGAGACAAGTTTACAAAGCGATTCGATTCAGTGACAACATAATTATCCACAGTGGTAACAAGTAGCCTGGGTTCATCAAGTTTGATTCCACGTGGAGACAGTCGTGCCCGGCGACTGTGTTCATTTCAAGTAGTAAAGGATGTAGCAGTCAATAGCAATGATGTTTATTGTGTATCTAGATTTCGGTCACTGTGTGGCCACTTTCAGTGCAGGAAATGTAGGTTAAAATATTAAAACCACTTGTATATATACGTGGACGCAACTGGACTGTTGATGTCAGAGGCTGAATTCATCTCGTGTATACTGGACTTTGTGCATGTGCAAGTGTTTTTCATGTTTTAACTTGCATTTATTGCACTGAAGATGGCCATACAGTGACCGAAACCTAGATATGCAATAAACAGCACTGCAACGGATTGCTGCCTCCTTTTTGGTTTTACCTCATACAAAATTTAAAT
Organism: Schistocerca piceifrons; assembly: GCF_021461385.2. Lineage (NCBI taxonomy): Eukaryota > Metazoa > Arthropoda > Insecta > Orthoptera > Acrididae > Schistocerca > Schistocerca piceifrons. Next base: position 494,970,990 of record NC_060142.1, on the reverse strand, counting down.
TCACCTCCTCTCCCCCCCCCCCCCCTCCCTTTCCCTCCCTCCCTTAGGTTGGGAGTCACTTCTCTACCTGATGTGCCAGAGGATGAGGACTTATCGATACGGGGAAACATGTACTCGACGCACGATGAAGTTTCTCTTCATTTTAGTGTTAATGCCCGTTGGCTACTACATAACAGATTTCGTGACAGATTGTAAGGAAGAGGTGGACCGATTCTCCAGACTGAAAAGCACTAGACTTTTACTTGTGGGCTACTCGTAAGCTGTCACGTATCGAGCCACGATAACAAAATGCTGAGCGTTTTGGCGTCTGTATTGTGGAATAGGGCCTTATTTAAGCCCAGGCTACCTAGGATCCGACCTAAGGAACCGCACCACATAAGTTTAAAATAGGAAATGAGTTTATTTTAATTGCCTGCCGTAGGCCTTCTTACAATCGTAAGAGACGTAGACATACCTATTTTGTATGAGCTTACTCGGCTGAATTTTTCAGTGGACAGCCAATACAATTTAAGTCAGGATTCACCACTCAAAGCCCGCGATTCCTTGCTTCAAATTCCCATTGGTGGCTGGTCATACCTGTAGTACTTCACTTCGACTTTTCAATTTACAGTTAACGGAATGTTTGCAGTTTGAAGTGAGCTCGATTTAGTTAGACACGGATTCTTGCGTCTTAAAGTTGTGAAAAGCTTAATGTTATATCGATGTACGGTCTGAAAGTTTGGGAATTTCCTGACAAGACAACACACTGACTCGTGGCAACAATAGATGTTAGGTGATCGCCGTGCACATTTTAGTGAGAACAAAAAAAAAAAAACAAAAGCAGTTTTAAAATATTGCTGTATACTTGTAAAAAATATTTTTGTGGCAACAATTATGGTACTATCAACAGGAAACAAACCAAGAAATTTATTCAGCATCGCTATTACAGCAACCTTCGCCTCAGTAGCTCAGTGCTCAGCGTGTCTGGCTGATGTGCGGAGGACCCGGATTCGATTCCAAGTAGTGACATGAAATTTTCTTGCTGGGAGGACTGGAGCGAGCGCACTCAGCCTCGTGATGCCAATTGAGGAGCTACTTGTAGGAGAAGTAGCGACTCCAAGGTCTAAAAAAGCGCCAAAAGCGAGGAGAGCAGTGTGCTGACCCCACGCCCCTACATTTTTTTCTTTAATTACTCTTCTGACTGGTTTGATGCGATCCGCCACGAAATCCTCTCCTGCGTAAACCTCTTCATCTCAGAGTAATACTTGTGTCCTATAGCCTCAATTATTTGCTGTATGTACTCCAATCTCTGCATTCCTCTGCAGTTTTTTCCCTCTACAGTTTCCTCTAATACCATGGATGTCATTCCCTGATGCCTTAATGGACATCCTTTCATCCTGTTCCTTCTTCTTGTCAGTGTTCCACACATATTCCTTTTCTCGCCAGTTCTGCGCAAAACATCCTCGTTCCTTACCTTATCGGTCCACCTAATTTTCAACTCTTTCTGTTGTCTTCTGTTCCCGTTTTCCCACAGTCCATGTTTCACTACCATACTATCCTGTACTCTAAACATACACTCTCAGAAATTTCTTCCTTAATTAAGACCTATGTTTGATACTAGACTTCCTTTTTTTGCCAGTGCTAGTCTTCCTTGTACGCCCTCCTTTCTCCGTCTACCCTTTTTTTTTCCTTCTTATGTAGCAGTATTCCTTAACTTCATCCACTTTCGTGATCCCCAAGTCTCATATGAAGTTTATCGCTGCTCTCAGTTCTACTCTTTCTCATTACTTTCGTTTCTCTTCGATTTATTCTCAGTCCATATTTTGTTCTCTTTAGACTGTTCATTTCTTTCAACAGATCCTAAAATTCTTTTTAACTTTCAGTTAGGATAGCATAGTCATCAGCGAATCTTATCATCAATATCCTTTCACCCTGAATTGTAATCCATTGCACTTCGATGTATAGATTGAATAATAGGGGCGAAAGATTACATCCCTGTCTTACGTCCTTTTTAATCCAAGTACTCCGCACTTCAATTTTATTGTTCCTTCTTGGATCTTGGACATAATGGATATTACACGTTTCTCCCTATAGTTCATCCATATTTTTCTGAAAATTTCGGACATCTAGTACCATTGTCGAACACTTTTTCCAGGTCGACAAACGTACGAACTTGTCTTGCTTTTTCTTTAGTCTTTCTCTCCATTTTCAACGGCAACGTCACAATTGCCTCCCTCGTCCCTTTACTTTTCCTAAAGTGAAACTGATCGTTCGCTAACAGTCCCATCCTTCTGTATATTATTCTTATTACCAACTTGGAGGCATGATCTGTTAAGCTGAGTGTGCGATGATTCTCGCACTTGTCGGTTCTTGCTAACTTCGGAATTGTGTGGATGAAGTTTTTCCAAAAGTCTCACGGTTTATCACTAGTCACATAGATTCTACCGACCAGCCTGAATAGTCGTTTTGGGGTCACTTCCCACAATGATTTTAGAAATTCCAATGGAATGTTATCGATCCCTTTTGCCTTACTTGACCTTACGTCACCCAAAGATCATTTACATTCTGATACGAATACTGGGTTCCATATCTGTTCCTTGTCGACTCCGGTTTCTTATTTTATCACGTCATACAGTATCCAAATGACGCCATCGGTAGAGAATGACACGGCAGTCGGTCGGTCCCAACTGTAGCCATAACGAGGGGCTTTGCTTTGCTATTATAGCAATATGGGACGTTGTAACGTAACACACCGAACTATTGTCGCAGCGTATACATCATCGTAAGCGAACGACAACAATGTATTTTTCCGTGTAACCTTTTATTATGGCTAGCAAAAGAAAAACAACTAATCGCCCTAAAAAGATCATTTATAAAGCAGAAGTGACAAACGAAAATTCCTTTCGTTTTTTCAATCTCATCAACTCTTTGAATCATAAGTGGCATAGGAAAATTTTATACAGTGAGATACAATAAAAAACCTTAAATGCAGTGTTACAAGTGTTTAATTCCAAAATTGCTCTAGAATACTATTTTGTTGAGCTAATTATCACGAAAGCGGGCCCAACACAACAGGTTCAGCCCAGAGATCTATGAACTCTAAATACTAACCTGCTGTAGAAACCTGTTCATCTGGGATTCAATGCGACGACGGGTTGGTGAATATATCAATACCAGCAGAGGGCATTTAGAACTTTTCATGCAAGAACCACTTAATGTGGTTCGCTGGTACATTCTGTTCCTAACGGTTAAAGTACTGTTGAGAGTTATAGAAAAGGTACTGTAACCTGGAATTAGATGGTTTCCGGACCAGCTTCAAAATTAAATATTTTCTTCTCCTATGTAAGAGGAATGTGTTCTGAAAGCAGTCTCGCTGCATTTATTTTTACAACATTTATGTGGTCCGTGGGACCACGGTAGCCACACCTACTTGTTCACAGAGCGAGCCAGTACACTGTCTATAGAATACTAATAAGAAAATATATAATCAACGGAAGTAATAAAACACGAAAAAATGTGTGTCACAGATAAATGTTTTCAACCACTGAAAGAAAGTCGCCCGCAGCTCGTGGTCGTGCGGTAGCTTTCTCGCTTCCCACGCCCGGGTTGCCGGGTTCGATTCCCGGCGGTGTCAGGGATTTTCCCTGCCTCGTGATGACTGGGTGTTGTGTGACGTCCTTAGGTTGGTTAGGTTTAAGTAGTTCTAAGTTCTAGGGGATTGATGACCGTAGATGTTAAGTCCCATAGTGCTCAGAGCCATTTTTTAGAGAAAGTCGTGGACAAAATACAAGGAGTGGCGCAAAGAAACATTCCAACCCGGACTTGAAAGAATTCCGAGATACCTGCACAACGCCCTACACGAATTTCGCGAACTTACGAGGCAGATCTGACTGACCATCCTAATCTGGCCCAAAGCTGTTGTTGATTGAAGCACAGAGCTGCCCCAAAACATGACACGATACAATTGTTCTGTCTCTTCGCGATCCGCCACGTAATACTACAGCTGACTAAACGATAAACTTAGCGTGAGTACGGGAAGTTACTTCTAGAAAAGTATGAGAATCCTGTAATGAATAAAAACTCTACACTCCAGATCCTAGGAGCTGGAGAAGGTGGGAGACAGAACCTCTCTTGCCGGTTCTTGCGGACGCTTATGGGTGTGAGACACTAGTAGCTCTAAGGGATAAGTTGAGGGCAGTAGTATTTTCTTTGATTTAACAAAGGCACTTTATTGTGTGGATCATGCAGCATTTTCAGTTTAGTTGGAACATTGTGGAATCAGCGAAGAGGCACAACAGTGGTCCAATTTATGTCTGAAAAACTGGAAGCAAAACAGTGTCCTCCAGTGTTAACGAACAGGAAAATGATTTGAATTTGATTTGGAGGAGGGGGGGAGGAGCGGGAAGAAAAGTCATATAAAGTGGGGTATACCACACGGTTCTATTCTGGATCCATTGCTTTTCTTGATGCTTATGATAGATGACTCTAACATTTTTTTTTCTTTTCAAATGGTACAAGCGTTATTCAGAAGACATGAAGCGTAATATAAATGAGGTAGCTAATAGCCTAGTCAGTAACATCAGTTTGTGGCATTCGGAGAACAGATTACAGCTTAACTACAAAGAATCGCAATGAATATATTTTCTGACACAGAATTCTTCTGAAAGCGAAATTTTACTGTCTCATGGAGGCCAAACAGTCAGTGAAGCACGTCATTTGATACATTTGGACTGAGAGTATATGGTAGGCTTTGTTGGAAGTGTAACGTTAAAGAAGTTGTGCAGAAGTTGAATACTGCTATTTTACTAAAGAATGATCTCCGCTGTCTGTGACACTAAACGTGAAAGCTTGTTTATTTTGCTTAGTTTCACTCTATTACCACGTACCTTGTTATATTTTGGGACAGCTCTGTGATTCCACCAACAATAGTCTTATGCCAGATTAGATCGTTCAATCTGATCTGTCGGTTCGCGAAATTCGTGTAGGGCATTGTTCACATCGCTAGGAATACTTTCAAGCTCGAGTTCGAAGATTTCTTTGTGACACAGTCCTATTTTGTATGAGAGTTCCTGTCAGTGGTTGAGAAATTTTCTCTGTAACGAGTTATTTGTTCTTGTACTCTCTCACATTATTTCGCGTTTTATTAATTTTTGTTAATTCTACAAATAAAGTATTTAACTCGTTTTCTGACCAAATGTGGTTTCACGGATCTCATAATACTATTAAAAAAGTACATCCAGATTGCTTTCATAACACATTCCTCTCGTTTAGAAGAAGGAAATATTGTATTTGGAAGCTGGTCCGAAACCCTATATTTCCAGGTTAGACTACATTTTCTAATCTGTGAACTATACCTTAGTTGTGGGGAAGATAATGAACCACCAGCCAACATGAAACCCTTTCTTTCCATGAAATGTTCAAAATGCTCTACGTTGGTACTGATACATGCACCACATGCACCAATCCGTCGTCGCATTCAATCCCAGCCTTTGACAGGAGGACCTTATTTGGAGTTCATAGACCTCTAAGCTGAACGTGTGGTGTGGGCCCTGCGAGGACAAATTTTGTGGTAATTAGCTTGACAAAAGAGTTGTTTATAGCAATTTTCGAATCAAAAAACCCGTAACACATTATTTAAGGTTTTTTATTTGACTGTATAAAATTTTCTGATGCAGTTTATGATTTAGTGAATTGAAGAGGCTGAAAAAATGAAAGGAATTTTCGTTTGACACTTATGCTTTGAAATTCTCCTTTCTAAGGCGACTGGTTTGTGTTTTATGGCGGACCGCAATAAGAGAGAAATAAAAAAGTCTTTACTATTACATTGTTGTTATTCGTTTACGGTGATGTGTTTGCTGCCATAGTCCTTCTGTGTATTACGCTACAATGTCCCATGTCGCTGAAATAGCAAATCAAAGCAAAGCTCCGCGTTATGTCTCAGATGGGTTAATCGGGTCCGACCGACCGGCTTCTCATCCTCAGCCAATGACGTCATTTGGATGCAGTATGGAGGGGCGTGAGGTCAGCACACCGCTCTCCCATGCCGATGGCGGCTATCTATACCCTGGAGCCGCAATTTTTTTTAAATTTTATGTTTGGCTTTCCCCCCCACCCCACCTCATCCCCATCAAAGAAATGGTTCAAATGGCTCTGAGCACTATGGGACTTAACATCTGTGGTCATCAGTCCCCTAGAACGTAGAACTACTTAAACCTAACTAACCTAAGGACGTCACACACATCCATGCCCGAGGCAGGATTCGAACCTACGACCGTAGCGGTCGCACGGCTCCAGACTGAAGCTCATAGAACCGCTCGGCCACTCCGGCCGGTTCATCCCCATCCCTCCCACCCGACTTTCCTTTGGAAAATTTCTGTTGATGCTCATGGTTACACCCTAATTTCCCTTAATTGGGAGGGGAGGGCATCGTTTCCAGGTGATTCGTCTTCCTCCTAGATATGTTCTGTAACTATAACGAGGGACATACTCTTTGACTTTTACTTGTGCATAATTGAAATTATGTTTTCGATGTGTAGTCAGGAAACCAGACAGCGACGGTTATCGCACTCTGCTGCCTCAAGGACCACGACCTCACCACCGACGCCAACCAGACGGCCATAAGAGATACCGGAGGACTGGAAGTTCTGGTTAACCTGATTGAAACTGACGACTTCAAGTGCAAGGTAACTAGCCTACAGTTACATCAAAGGTTAAATTCTGAAATAAAATAGCTTTTCATGACAGCCGTATATCGATTATGAAATTCCACATAGTATATCTTGCAGCATATTTGTCTGTTCGAGATTTGTACAACCGTCTGTCCAATGTTGATCGAGCAAAAATTGCTTCTATACTCGATGATTTCAGCAGCTTACGGCAGTGCAGTACCCACTCATGTTGTGCAGTATTCCCTTGGCTCTGAAATTGGTGTGCTTCTCAAATCGTCTTCATCTTGAGGTATAGCTAGAAATGTAAGAGGAGAAGGGAGCCCGGAGAACCTGTGATATTCTGTCTCTGAAGAGATGGCCTGATCAACTGGTCCAAGCTTATGATGCAAGATTTCCTGGTAGTTAAGAAAAAAATCCGGACAAGTTCGAGTAGGACACGCACACCGAGGGTTCCTGAAAAACTTAGTTACGTATACAGATAGTTCGTCAATCCTGGTAATCAAGAAGCTCGACGACCTTTCCCTGTAGTCGACATTGATATAGACAAGATAGACGTCTACGCATTTCTGAGAAAAATTTGTCTTAATAGGACACACAAATAGTCGGATAACAAATGACAAAAACAGTTTTTTCGTGTGATGTACAAGGATCACTCCAAAAGAAATGCACACTATTTTTTTAAAAAAATTCATCTTTCATTCTACATGTTTGAAAGTTTTACAGCGTGTAGATGCATCCTTTACGAACAATATTTTCATTTCTCCACATAATTTACATCCCTCTCAACTGCCTTACGCCATCTTGGAACCAGCGCCTGTATACCCGCACGGTAAAATTCTGGACCAACTTGTTGGAGCCACTCTCTGGCAGCGCGCACAAGGGAGTCATCATCTTCAAACCTTGTTCCACGAAGAGAGTCTTTCAGTTTCCCAAAGAGATTATAGTCACATGGAGCCAGGTCAGGACTGTAAGGGGGGTGTTTCAGTGTTGTCCATCCGAGTTTTGTGATCACTTCCATGGTTTTTTGACTGACATGTGGCCGTGCAACAGCAAAACATCCTGCTTTTGCCGATGTGGTCGAACACGACTCAGTCGAGCTTGAAGTTTCTTCAGTGTTGTCACATATGCATCAGAATTTGTGGTGGTTCCACTTGACATGATGTCCACAAGCAAGAGTCCTTCGGAATCTAAAAACGCCATAGCCATAACTTTTCCAGCAGAAGGTGTGGTTTTGAATTTTTTTTCTTGGGTGAATTTGCATGATGCCACTCCATTGATTGCCTCTTCGTCTCTGGTGAAAAATGATGGAGCCATATTTCATCACCTGTCACAATTCTTCCAAGAAATTGATCTCCACCATTCTGGTATTGTTCCAAAACTTCGCTGCATACCGTTTTTCTTGTTTCTTTGTGAGCCACTGTCAACATCCTCGGAACTCACCTGGCACAAACCTTTTTTAATGCCAACACTTTCAGTATTCTGCAAACACTTCCTTCCCCTATCCCAAGATAGCGTAACAATTCGTTCCCGAGCGGTCTAAGGCGCTGCAGTCATGTACTGTGCGACTGGTTCCGGCGGAGGTTCGAGTCCTCCCTCTGGCATGGGTGTGTGTGTTTGTCCTTAGGATAATTTAGGTTAAGTAGTGTGTAAGCTTAGGGACTGATGACCTTAGCAGTTAAGTCCCATAAGATTTCGCAAACATCTAAACAGTTGAACAATTCGTTCACTGTGATGCGTCTCTCAGCAGTCACCAATTCGTTAACTCTCTGCACATTGTCTGGAGTGTGTGCAGTACGAGGCCTGCCGCTGCGAGGACAATCCTCAATATTGTCGTGCCCGCTTTCGTCACGTAACCTGCTTGCCCACCGACTAACTGTACTGCGATCGACAGCAGCACCTTTTTCAACATCTTGTGGATGTTTCCCACTGCCTCGTTTTCACAGCACAGGAATTCTATGACAGCCGGCTGGGGTGGCCGAGCGGTTCTAGGTGCTACAGTCTGGAACCGCGCGATCGCTACGGTCGCAAGTTCGAATCCTGCCTCGGGCATGGATGTGTGTGATGTCCTTAGGTTAGTAGGGGACTCATGACCTCAGAAGTTAAGTCCCATAGTGCTCAGAGCCATTTGAACCATTTGAATTCTATGACAGCACGTTGCTTCTGACGAACGTCAAGTGTAGCAGCCATCTTGAAGACAGGCTGTGATGGCGCCACTCACGGGAACATGTTGAACTACGTTTGAAAACAAGTGGGGAGGAAGTATCTACACACTGTAAAACTTTCACACATGCAGAATGAAAACTGTATTTTTACAAAAATAGTGTGCATTTCTTTTGGAGTGACCTTCGTAATTACAAATTAACAATTGTATTTTTTCCTTTACAAGTACTGTGAAACTTTGCGCCTTGGCAAGTTTCACGATTCTAGGTCGACAGGAAGTACCCTACAGCTTTTGATGACTGAGTTTGCTAGTATCAAATTATGTGACATAAATGGCCGTATCTTTTGATTACATAGACTTAGAAACTAACTTTGTGTTCTGTCTTGCAGCAGTTCTTGTCATGGGGAAGCCTCGTCAGAGAGGTCCACCACATGAGTGTCCAGGGGAGTGACTCCAGTGGTGTCTTCCCGTTGCCTTCCACTGATGATAATGAAATGATAATGAGGACAACACAACATCCAGTCCCTGAATGGAGAAACTCTCCGACCCAGCCGGGAATCGAAACCGGGCCCCTCGGCGTGACAAGCCGCAGCGCTGACCACTCAGCTATCGGGGAGGACATAGAAGCTTTCATTTATTACACCGAGAAGACACTGTTTACCTTAGCATGCGACATACATTTCATATATATAAGTCAACCCGTTCCTGAGAAAAAAGAGGATCTTAACAGACGGTCCGGCAGACAGAGAGTCGGATAACAAATTAAAAAAGAACATCGTATGTTATAGTTAGAGATTAACAGTTTTCTGATTTTTTTCCTTTAGCTGTACTGTGAAATGATTCCAGGTCAACGAGAAGTTCCATGTATGTTTTGATGAGTCAGTTTGTGAGTATTAAAATATGTGACATAGATGGTTGTGTCTTTTGATTGCACTAAAGAAAGCAGCTAGCGCCATCTTCACTTCGCTTAAAATCGTTCATATTCTTCAACACAGTGACTTGTGTGCATTACTCACAAATCTCCAAACTCTTCTGCTTACATCTCATCTCATCCACTCGAGACTATGAACTACTTGCAAATAAGGTTCTTCGGATAGTGAAGATAAATTTTAGAATGAACGCGTAAAATAAGAAATTATTGTTCATATATCTGTCCTTCAATAATGAATAAGCTACATATATTATATGCCATAATACAGTGCCAGAGAAACACCTTTTAGAGGTTTCCGATTCACTGAAGATTTATTATTGCAGTGGTGCATGTGGTGTACATGAAATGATTACATTTACAGATCAATAGCACAAGCGGTTCTGAGGTACCAGGTATCGACCCAAGCTGAAGCAAACCGTATTAGTACGTGGTGTAGCCTCCACGAGCTGCAATGCAGCCACTGACTCTGACATCCAGTCGACAGTACAGATGGCGAATACTGTCCTCGGATATGATATGCCATCCTGTTCGACCTGTTCACGTAGTTCTACAAGAATAAGAGTTGTTGGTTGACAAGTCGCTCGGGGCACTTGTCTCGACTGGCGACGAGTCCAGAGAACGTGCCGGGCAGGGAAGTTACTGAACGTCTTCCAAGAGCATGCTGAGTTTCACTGGCGGTGTATGGGCAAGCATTATAATACCTGAATAACACATCACTTTCGTGTTGCAAGAATATCAAAAGAACGGGTTTCACAATATTCTACACGTACCGTGTGCTTGTTAGCATCCCCTCTATGAATACCAAAGGCGAAAGAGAGTTGTAGCCTATTTTATCCCAAACCATAAGGCCTTGGGTGGGGCAGTGTGCCTTGGACGAATACACTCGGGAGGTAGCATTCACCAGGTCTACATCGTGAGTGCAAGCGACCATCACTTGCGTGAAAGCAGAATCTGCTTTCATCGCTGAAGACTACGGCGCGCCGTTCCATCTTCCGAGCGATCTCTGACGGCTTCAGTCGAGCCGTGGACGTCGATGCTGTGGTGTGCGTGGAAGACGGGCTAAAGGTGTGCGTGCCCGTACTCCCACTGCTAATAACCGGCTCGCCAGAGATCGTGTTGACATATCCGGACTCTGAAGCCTTTTCATCTGTGCTGTGGAAGCTGTACGATCTGACACTGCTGCCCCTACAATATGACCAACCTGGTGGGCGTCTGTACTCTGTACCCTGTCTACTGGTGTGAGAATGTTCACGTGACCACTGACACCAGCATCATTGCACAACTGACGCAGTACGTCCGATTTGTGTGGCAATGCTGCGAAAGGACCATCCCACCACTAGGAAGGCTACAATGTGACCCCTTTCAAACTCGCTCACTTGGCTGCAGGAAGCACGGTTGCATCTTCATTGTATGGCTGCCTGCTTGCTTCACTCGTTTGCACCACAATGAGTCTTCTGGCAGTGAGAATTTCCTATTAAGAGGCTCTCTGGTAGCTATACCACTAAGCTATCTGCTGACAAACGACGCTGAAACCGTCATCATTACATTTACTATCACCCAGGTGGCACATGCCGTCATCGGATCAAAATCTACGTGGTTTTTCCAGGTGTACTAGTTTCTTTCTGATTTTGTATCTAATCAAACTTCCTATCAAAACGATTTCTCCTCCCCTGGACCGCTGATGTGTAAGCTTCCCAGGCATGGAGCGATTCTCGTTCCAGTAACTACACAACTGGCCATTAAAATTGCTACACCACGAAGATGACACGCTACACACACGAAATTTAACCGACCGGAAGAAGATGCTGTGATATACAAATGATAAGTTTTTCAGAGCAGTCACACAACATTGGCGCCGCTGGCGACACCTACAACGTGCTGACATGAGGAAAGTTTCCAACCGATTTCTCATACGCAAACAGCAGTTGACCGGCGTTGCCTGGTGAAACGTTGTTGTGATGCCTCGTGTAAGGAGGAGAAATGCGTACCATCACGTATTCGACTTTGATAAAGGTCGGATTGTAGCCTATCGCGATTGCGGATTATCGTATCGCGACATTGCTGCTCGCGTTGATCGAGATCCAATGACTGTTAGCAGAATATGGAATCGGTGGGCTCAGGAGGGTAATACGAAACGCCGTGCTGAATCCCAACGGCCTCGTATCACTAGCAGTCGAAATGACAGGCATCTTATCCGCATGGCTGTAACGGATCGTGCAGCCACGTCTCGATCCCTGAGTCAACAGATGTGGACGTTTGCAAGACAACAACCATCTGCACGAACAGTTCGACGACGTTTGCAGCAGCATGGACTATAAGCTCGGAGACCATGGCTGCGGACATCACAGACAGGAGCGCCTGCGATGGTGTACTCAACGACGAACCTGGGTGCACGAATGGCAAAACGTCATTTTTTCGAATGAATCCAGGTTCTGTTTACAGCATCATGATGGTCGCATCCGTGTTTGGTGACATCGCGGTGAACGCACATTGGAAGCGTGTATTCGTCATCGTCATACTGGCGTATCACCCGTCATGATGGTATGGGGTGCCATTGGTTGCACGTCTCGGTCACCTCTTGTTCGCACTGACGGCACTTTGAACAGTGGACGTTACATTTCAGATGTGTTACGACCTGTGGCTCTACCCTTCATTCGATCCCTGCGAAACCCTACATTTCAGCAACATAATGCACGACCGCATGTTGCAGGTCCTGTATGGGCCTTTCTGGATACAGAAAATCTTAGACTGCTGCCCTGGCCAGCACATTCTCCAGATCTCTTACCGATTGAAAACGTCTGGTCAAGGGTGGCCGAGCAACTGACTCGTCACAATACGCCAGTCACTACTCTTGATGAACTGTGGTGTCGTGTTGAGGCTGCATGGGCAGCTGTACCTGTACACGCCATCCAAGCTCTGTTTGACTCAATGTCCAGGCGTATCAAGGCCGTTATTACGGCCAGAGGTCGTTGTTCTGGGTACTGATTTCTCAGGATCTATGCACCCAAATTGCGTGAAAATGCAATCACATGTCAGTTCTAGTATAATATATTTGTCCAATGAATACCCGTTTATCATCTGCATTTCTTCTTGGCGTAGCAATTTTAATGGCCGGTAGTGTACAAGGATCATATTGCACCTCTTAGTGTCCACTCATGGTTACTGCTAGGAACGAACCTTCGCTGTCGCCTGCATGCCAGCAATACACACACAAGATCCACTGTTGAGTCTAGAGATGTAGTATTACTCGTTACTACAGCCCGCCGCCGCTATTGCTCGCACACACGAGAGAGAACTGCGACAGCAGTAGCCTTACACCTGTGTGTTCCGATAGGACTTCTGATTTCCGGCCATTTAATAGTGAATCGACGTGAAAGGTTGATGTAAAATGCCACATCCAACAGTGGATCACCAAAAGCAGTAACTGTTTGCCTTGTACTCCATAGCACATGAATTTACCCAATGTCCCAGTTCAATAACGGTCATGCTTTTGTTTTCTTCACTTGACACATATAAGTTAGAAGCAGTGGGTTAATTACAAATTTACGATACCATTAGAAAAACTTAGTTGACTGCTTGTGATAAGAAGGACATCTGGGTTCGAACACTAGTTTGAGGCAAACTTTAATTTGTCTTGAGATATTCGTATCAAGCTCTACTGTTTCGAAATAAGTAATTTTGAACCTATATTTATATAGACTTCCCTCCTCCTTTTGGCCCCAGACTCAGGGAACTTAAATATCATCCGGTATTTACCTGACACCCTTATCCTATTATTTGCGATACAAGTAATGAATTCTTCGGCTTACATTCTGCTAAGGCTCCCACTTAGAATTAAATCACTTTACTTTAAACGTGGTAAACTGGTAGCCATTATATTCAGTTATTCAAATCTTATGTAAACAGTTTTATTTTGTACTGTAACCAAAAATATTTCAGCTAACAATTTCGGATAACTTCAGTTGTCGAGTTGAGAAACCATAGAAGTTCATCACACACATATTTTGTGCCCATGTCTTGATATGTGGTAGTCAGAAGCATAACTCTCGCAGGATTAGATTAGATCAGATGTTCTTTTTGTTGACCATATCCATAGTGAGATCTTCAAAGACGTACAACATGTAATAATACAAGATTAAATCGTACATATTTGAAAAAAAAAAAAAAGAGAGAGAGAGAGAGAGAGAGAGAGAGAGGAAGAGACAGAAATGTGCTGGTGTCTCTCCCACAAATTCTTAGTGAAATAGACCTCATGAATGTCAAAAACTCAAAAAATCATAAAAAGATTTTCATTAAAGAGCTGTCTGTCCCCACAGGAGAGCGATCAGCGCAGTGGGACACCCTGTGGGGTGCTCAGGTTCGATTCCCAGCTGGGTTATATTTTCTCCTGTTAGGCACTGGGTGTTGTGTCGTCTTTACCATCATTTAATATTCATCGACATGCAAGTCGCCAAAATGGTGTCAACTAAAAAGATTTGCAGCAGGCAGCCGCAGCTGGTGCTCCTGGCCTAGCCATATGCATTATTATTATTATTACTATTTCAGAGATAACGAACTTATCTCAAAAGCAAATGACTATGCTGTACACTGAGCTACAGATGAGAATTCTCATGGATGTCCTAGCCACACATCATCAAAGAGAAGATCAGTTTACGACGTCTTGTTTGCAATGATCACATTTCTGCACTGAAGATGAGCAAAAGTCAGTTTTATGTAACACAGACGTTATTTGATAAATATATATCCACTAAAAATTTACTAGTGCCACCAAATAAGTCACTTAGGCTCCTCTTAATATTACCTTTATTAGTTGTTACACTTTCCATAGCTGCTGCTAAGACATTGAAAATGTATGTTCCTGAATAATGGATATCTTTCTGGTCCAAAGTAAGCGACATTAAATCTTTAGGAAAATTATTCTTATCTTTAGCATTGATTCCATGAACTGTGTTGTAGCTTTACAAAAGAGATATATTATTTATGGCTAATGTTCCACATCAAATCAGTTAATCAAAAAAATGGTTCAAATGGCTCTGAGCACCATGGGACTTAACTGCTGTGGTCATCACTCCCCTAGAACTTAGAACTACTTAAACCTAACTAACCTAAGGACATCACACACATCCATGCCCGAAGCAGGATTCGAACCTGCGACCGGAGCGGTCGCGCGGTTCCAGACTGTAGTGCCTAGAATCGCTCGGCCACTCTGGCCGGCAAATCAGTTAATCATCTCTAGCCGAACGGCTTGTAAAGTGGCCTGGATGCACATAAATACCACTTCTAGCATCTCTTATAAACAGGCAACTACATGTTTTTAAATGTTACTGTTATCTGTTCTTTTTTAGTTATCTCATTGTTACTTGAATCTTGGGCCTGAGACGCACAAGTTTCATGTGGGACGCCCTGTATATCAGGAAACTATAGTGAGAATCCCCAGTTCCTTGAACAAGCCTCTGCAGGACGTTTATCAATTCACGCCATACGTAATTCATGTTACACACTTGTATACTCTGTAAACATTAGCTTTGACTGGCGGTGTACATAAAAAAGGATTCTGTAATGGAATTATCAGCAGCATATCTATTGGAATTCTGGCCAACTTTGCAGCTGAATTACCTTCAAAAAGTGCAAGTGGGCTAGAAACTTCACAGCTCTACTACCCAAGAGGTCTTTATCAATGACATTATTATCAAGTGACAAGCTACATCCTCCTTATCTATGATGGCCTTAACATTCCAAGAAGGTACAACCCTTTTCTCGGGAAGGTGGCAACCATTAAAACGAAACAACCAAACACAGCGTTGTATCTTAGTGGCCATGAAATGAAAAAGCCAATCAGAAATAAGCCCAAGAACCGCCATTTTGGCTGTGCTCAAAATTATCCAAGTGATCTGAATTTTTTGCTCTATGTTATAAAGTATTTATGCAAAAATTACATAAAGAGTGTAACTTGCAGTAATTCCACATCTAAAATACATCACACATACACACATACACACACTCACTCACTCACATGCACATACATACACATACATATGCGCGCACCCTCGTAGTACAATATGCCATGAACCGACAGGTCAGTAGCACTTACGAATGTCCAAAGTTGATCCATGTATCATAATTGGTGCAAGACACAATGGACCCTCAAATGAAATATTTTCCTCATCTAAATTTTTCTATTATGGTTGTCAAGTGTCACATTGTTAATTCTATGTTCAAAATGTAGGCAAGAGTACGTCAGCAACTCAGTGTTCTGCCAGTGTTAATTCCATATCTTGTCAAAAGAGTACATCAACGAAACACACCCACATACACAATGTTTACGTCAGATGCTACAGAAGTGCCTCCACATCTAAAATACTTGAGGGGTGTTGGCAGTTCGATCAGAGAATGTGTTATTGCTGGTTAACAGAATAAATTAACATCACTTCATATTTTTACAAGTTGTTCACACTGTCACTTTACCAATTACAAATGGTTTAGGACTATTTGAAGTTACCCATAAGATAACTTTTGAAGAAGGTTGCAAACCTTTGCTGACGGGAAATAAGGCGCCAAGGCTATCTTAAACTGTATTTCCAATAATTAAATACTAAACAATATCAAAAATCGAATTATAATCCTCCAAAATTTGAAAACATGCAAAATCACACAACATAATCACGGACAACGGAAATGATCAAGCACAATTATTATAGGTGGGAAGAAACAGTTTTGCTGAGATATCAATTATTGTGATACCTCACTTAAATCGCATATTTTCCTAATACACAACGGAACATCACTATATGAAATGTTTACATACAACGCAACCTGGCCAAAGACAGTCATGGGCCAAGACAGATGTGAAACGTCGATATCTCGAGAATACAATCTTTGCATCGAAGTTAGAGTTCACCGCTCTGTTAACAATGAGGTCATTAGAGATGGAGAAGTAGCTAAGATTAGGGAAGGATGAGGAAGGAAAGTGGCTGTACCCTTGGAAAGCAACCATCCTGGCAGTTGCGTTAAGCTGTTTAGGGGAATCATGGAAAACCTAAATCTGAATGGCCAGAAGGGGATTGGAACCGTTGTCCTCACAAATATGAGACCAGTGTGCTACCCCCCTTAACTGCTGTTTGGTGAAGTGAGGCATTACTGAAACACTTATAAAAACGTCAAGTGATGTGAATTTGTTCTGTGAATCAGCAATAGCATAGACTCAGATCGAACTGCCAACGTACTTTACGTATTTTAGACACGGAGATACCATTATAACACTTAACACAGACTTTATATGTGCTTGTATGTGTATGTGTGTGTGTGTGTGTGTGTGTGTTTTGCTGACGTATTTTAGATGTGAAAATATTGCAAGTCACACCCTTTACGTATTTTTTTGGATAAATACTTTTGAACATGGTCCAAAAATTCCGATAGTTCAGATACTTTTGAGAACAGCCAAGATACGGCTCTGTGCCTGCACTTCGATTGCTCATTCCATTTTAATGTCTGCTGAAATACTATGCTGTGATTGGTTATATCATTTTAATGGTCACCACCGTTCAACGAAGTGAATTGCGGCTTCTTGAGGTAATGAAGGTGTGGTTTGTCACATGAAGATGACGTCATTGATAAGGATGGCGTGGCTTGTGATGTCATGGGTGGTATACCTATAAAGTCTGTAGCCCAATAGCACTTTTCAAGATCGTTTAAGTAAAAAGTGGACTGAAATGGCCAAAGACATACTAGTGTTAGGGGGTAAAACTAAGTGAAGTGTGCTAGCTTTTTTTATTTTACAAGTTTCAAACTGCATATATTGGATCTTTTCAAATGTTGTTGATAAAGAATTGTCTATGAACCACTAACTTAGGGTCACGAGTATTTTATTAAAGGATTTTCTAAATTTATACTTGATTTTCTGTTTATTGCAATGTTTGTATCATCTGCAAACAAAACAAACTTGGCACCTGGTAATGTTATTGATTAAAGACGGGATCATTGACATAGGGCCTTTGCGAGAAAATTAAGAACCCTAAGACGTAACCTTGTGGAACACCAAATGCAATTAGTTCCTTGTACGATGATGACTGAAAGCGTGATTCAGGGCCCTTTCTATTGATTCCTTTTGTTTCCTGTTAGAAAGATACCATTCGAATCATTCTGCAGCATTTCCTGTTATACCGTAATATTCTGATATTCTTAGAATGGTATTGTCATTCGCACATTAAACGCCTTCAGTAAATAACAGAACATATTAGTATCATTTAATTTAGTGTCAAAACTTAAGTATGAGGGGCAGTCAAATGAAAATGAGACAGATGGAAAAAAGTATGTAAACTGTTTATTATTTCTAAAGTAATCACCATAAGTGTTAAAACATTTGTCCCGCTTTGAGACAAGATGGTCAGTACCTTTATGGAAAAATGCTTGCAGTGCTTACAGAAGCCGGCCCCTGTGGCCGAGCGGTTCTAGGCGCTTCAGTCCGGAACCGCACTGCTGCTTCGGTTACAGGTTCGAATCCTCTTGGGCACGGATGTATGTGATGTCCTTAGGTTAGTTAGGTTTAAGTAGTTCTAAGTTTAGGGGACCTATGACCTCAGATGTTAAATCCCATAGTGCTTAGAGCCATTTGAACTTTCTTCTTCTTCTTCTTCTTCTTCTTACAGAACCACGATTGAATCCTGGCGTACACCTCTTCGTCTGAAGTAGATCGACGCCCACAAATGTGTTTCTTCAGGGCTTCCAAAATATGGAAGTCGCATGCGGAGAGGTCGAGACTGCATGGACGATGTGTGAGGATTTCCCAGCGAAACATCTGAGCGTAATCCAAACGCCCAGGAATGTCGACGGACGGAATCATTCTGTTTCAAGATAATGGCCACCCATATGTTGCCAAGATTGTTTCAAGGAAGCCGCAGAAGTTTCGCTGGAGGCGCTTACACATCCTCCATACAGTCCCAGTCTCTATCAAAGCGATTCCCATATTTTTATATCCCTGAAGTGAGATTTTCTGACTGTCGATTTGCTTCGGACGAATAGGTACACGCTTGGGTTCAATCACGATTCCTCTGTCAACTGCAAACACTTTTTTCCATGAAGACATTGAGCGTCATGTCTCACAGTGGTATAAATATACGAGGTCTGTCGAAAAAGTATCCGACCTCTGGCCAGAAAAAATATTTCGAATACCTGACGGGGTTGGGACCCAAATCCCCTTCAGAGTAGGCCCCCTGTGCTTGCACACACTTAGCCCACCGATCCTTCCACTGCTGGAAACACCTCTAGAAGTCTTCTTTTGAAACGGTGTTCAGCTCCGTCGTCGTGATCCGCATTATCCCTTCTCTACTCTCAAAGCGGGGTCCTTTCATCGGCGTCTTCAATTTTGGAAACAACCAGAAGTCGCAAGGAGCCATGCCTGGAGAGTAGGGAGGTGGCGAACGACTGTAATTTGTTTGGCCAAGAAATTTTGGATCAAGTGGGATGAATGTGCGGGGGCGTTGTCGCGATGCACTTACCAGTTTTTCGCCGTCCACGTGTCTGGTCTTTTGCTCCGAACTGCGTCACGGAGTCGCCGGAGAACATCTTGATATTACTCCTTTGTCACGGGTTGTGAGTCCGGTGCATATTCGGGATGCGCAGTTCCACGGACATCAAAGAACAATCAGCCTCACCTTGATTTTGCTTCGCACCTGCTGCACCTTCTTCGGCCTTGGAGACTCGGGATGCTTCCATTGCGACAACTGTCTTTTTGTTTCTGGGTCGTACCCATACACCCATGACTCATCCCCAGTTATCACGGTGTTCAGAAACCCGGGATCAGTGTTGGTGGTATCCAGAAGTTCCTGTGAAACGTCAAAACGGAGGTCTTTTTGTTCTGGCGACAACAACTTGGACACGAATTTCGCAGCCACTCGGTGCATGTTCAAATCACAATTCAAAATTGGATGTGCAGAATCTTTACTCACTCCAACCTCTTGGGAAATCTCCCGAACGGTCAAACGACGATCTGCCATCGCCAAATTTTGCACCCTCACAACAACAGTTGCAATTCGAGCAGTTTGGGGCCTGCGAGAGCGCTGATCACTCTCCGCTGATGTACGGCCATTTTTGAATCGGTTGAACCACTCCTTAGCTTGTGTTACACCCATCGTATCTTCACCAAACACCTGCTGAATCTTACGAATTGTTTCGCTTTGAGAATCGCGAAGCTGTTGATTAAATTCGATGCAGTATCTTTGCTCAACACGTTCAGTCGTCTTGAGAGAATCGGTAATCCGACGAACACGTTGTGTAGCACCTCACTCAGCGACCTACAGGCAGCGACTGAGGCGCTGGAAAGCGGGGACAAAATTCTCGCATGCGCATAAAAGTCTCTTCCTTTACCGTGTACAGTGGCGCCGCGCTATGGTCTCTATTTTGCGAGCGAAAACCAAAGATCGCGTACTTCTTAGATAGGCCTCGTATTCACAGTTATGGCAGTTATTTTTGGAGTAATAAATAGTTCACTTACTTTTTCCTATCTGTTTCGTTTTTAGTTAACTGCCCCTCATTCCTTCTCACTGTATGCGCGAGGACCCTTCTCAAACATCTGAACACTTTAGACTTCCAAACTGTGACGCCGATAGTATATTTATTCGTAGTCAGGTGCTTAAGTTCATATCACTTTTGGTGGTCAGTTTCTTTAGTTCTTTGTGCACGTGAGTGTCGTGACGGTGGTGGTTGTGGTTGGTGGGAGAGGGTGGGATGGAGAGGGGGTATTTATTTGTTGGTGTTGGCTCTGAGCACAATGGGACTTAACGTCTATGGTCATCAGTCCCCTAGAACTTAGAACTACTTAAACCTAACTAACCTAAGGACAGCACACAACACCCAGCGGTATTTATTTGAGTGGTTAGATGTTGTATAGATATGCACTACTGGCCATTAAAATTGCTACATCACGAAGATGACGTGCTACAGACGCGAAATTTAACCGACAGGAAGAATATGCTGTGATATGCAAATGATAAGCTTTTCAGAGCATTCACACAAGGTTGGCGCCGGTGGCGACACCTACAACGTGCTGACATGAGGAAAGTTTCCAACCGATTTCTCATACACAAACAGCAGTTGACCGGCGTTGTCTGGTGAACGTTGTTGTGATGCCTCGTGTAAGGAGGAGAAATGCGTACCATCACGTTTCCGACTTTGATAAAGGTCGGATTGTAGCCTATCGCGATTGCGGTTTATCGTATCGCGACATTGCTGCTCGCGTTGGTCGAGATCCAATGACTGTTAGCAGAATATGGAATCGGTGGGTTCAGGAGGGTAATACGGAACGCCGTGCTGGGTCCCAACGGCCTCGTATCACTAGCAGTAGAGATGACAGGCATCTTAACCGCATGGCTGTAACGGATCATGCAGCCACGTCTCGATCCCTGAGTCAACAGATGTGGACGTTTGCAAGACAACAACCATCTGCACGAACAGTTCGACGACGTTCGCAGCAGCATGGACCACGGCTGCAGTTACTCTTGACGCTGTATCACAGACAGGAGCGCCTGCGATGGTGTACTCAACGACGAACCTGGGTGCACGAATGGCAAAACGTCATTTTTTCGGATGAATCCAGGTTCTGTTTACAGCATCATGATGGTAGCATTCGTGTTTGGCGACATCGCGGTGAACGCATATAGGAAACATGTATTCGTCATCGCCATACTGGCGTGATGGTATGGGGTGCCAATGGTTACACGTCTCGGTCACCTCTTGTTCGCATTGACGGCACTTTGAACAGTGGACGTTACATTTCAGATGTGTTACGACCCGTGGCTCTGCCCTTCATTCGATCCCTGCGAAACCCTAAATTTCAGCAACATAATGCACGACCGCATGTTGCAGGTCCTGTACGGGCCTTTCTGGATACAGAAAATGTTCGACTGCTGCCCTGGCCAGCACATTCTCCAGATCTCTCACCAATTGAAAACGTCTGGTCAATGGCGGCCGAGCAACTGCCTCGTCACAATACGCCAGTCACTACTCTTGATGAACTGTGGTATCGTGTTGAAGCTGCATGGGCAGCTGTACTTGTACACGCCATCCAAGCTCTGTTTGACTCAATGCCCAGGCGTATCAAGGCCGTTATTACGGCCAGAGGTGGTTGTTCTGGGTACTGATTTCTCAGGATCTATGCACCCAAACTGCGTGAAAGTGTAATCACATGTCAGTTCTAGTATAATATATTTGTCCAATGAATACCCGTTTATCATCTGCATTTCTTCTTGGTGTAGCAATTTTAATGGCCAGTAGTGTATAAATATGATTTACTAATTTGAGTGTTACATCCATTAGTAATATAAAAGTGAAAACATGAATAAATGTTCTTTCTCTTCTGATTCATCGAATTAACTTAAAGTTCTAAGACTAATTATGATTATGAAATATCAAAATAAGTCCTGCCGTAAAAGAATAGTGTAAAGCGTTTATACTAGCAAGAACAGAATTCTCGTCATATTAAAAATATTTTGCACAAAATAGTAGTGTCTCTCTTATGTTTACAGCTTGGCTCCCTTTCCGTCCTGAGCAAAATCTCCACAAACACAGACGTGAGGCGGTGCGTCACCGACCTAGGAGCTGTACCTCTGCTCGTGAACATCCTTTCTGATCAGGCCAAGCACCTGCAGATCCTGGCCGCGGAGACGATTTCGAATGTCGCTAAGGTTAAGAAGGCGAGGAGGAGCGTCCGGCGGTGTGGCGGCATCCCCAAGCTGGTGAGTAAACGTACAACAACCGCCTGACTAATAGCGTAACTGAGTTGCAGCTCGACCGGGAGAAGTGTGCTGCACGTTTTACTACTTCAAGAGTAGCACGCTCTCGGCGCCTGTCTTCATTACAGCATTGCTTTCCTTCTACAGAAATAAGAATAATACAGACGATAAGATATTGCACATAATGGATTGTACGGGCTTCTTTTAATTTATTAGGTCTACAACTTTGCTTCCGCCGTTTTGCAGTAGACGGCATTATTGGAAAGTAGTGGCGCAAGTCGTAGGTCGTGTCATACAGTAAGCTTAGGCATCTGAGAACATAACGCAAACATTAGTCGATTTTTGATTGCACCTTAAAGTTATTCTCGGCTGAATATGTCAACTTATGACCCCAGTCCTCGTCATCTGTGGAAGGTTTTAATTTTCTGCTTTGATATGAAGAAATCTGAGGCTGAAGCTCATAAAAAGCTGGGTAAGGCCTATGATGAGACGCCTGTTAGTGACAGAACTTTGCAGAAAGCTTTCGATGCTACTGCAAGCGACGGGAGCAATCACAGGAGATCGTTATCGAAAGCAATTGATGTGTTTGAGCCGATTACTAAAAGACAATCGGCCACAATACAGTGATAGACATGAAAAAGTGATTTTTCAGCATGACAATGCTCGACTCCATGTCGCAAAACCCGCCAAAATATACCAGGAAATGTTGAAATGGGAAGTCCTACCTCACCCGCCGTATTCTCTAAACATTGTTCCCTTTGACTACCAACTTTTTAGTTCAATGGCACACGACCTGGCTGCCTAGTGCTTCCTGTCATTCGAACAATTGCAAAATTGGACCGATGCATGGATCTTCTCGAAAGACGCCCAGTTCTTCCGCCGCGGGATTCGTATGCTGCCTGAAAGTTGGGAGAAAGTAGTGGCCAGCGATGACCAATACTTTGAAACGTAAGTTATTTGTAAGATTCTCACAATAAAGTCTCGAACTTTGAGAAAAAACGGCGGAAGGAAAGCTGTAGTCCCATTATCCCACTACCTAACTAATTAAATATTTAGAATTAGATATAAGGAATGTACCTGTGGTGACACATTACTGCGTCGGGCTTATTAAGATTACAAGTTGTGCCCTCTAATTGTTGCAAGTGTGGGGCTGCGTTCACCATTCGTAACGAGAAGGTCCAGCAAACTTTATGCAACTTCCCTAGCTCAAGAGGAGGCCTTCTGTCGTATAAAGCTGACTCGATGCCCTCATTGGTTTTCTTTTTCGCCAGTCACCGATTCTAACACGCATACAGCCAACTGCGAATGATGTAATGGCAAGTGGGAAAGTCGCATCACTACTTCAATTTAAGTCTCGGGATAAAAGTGCCATCTTAGTATCTTCTTTCTTTCTTCGTTTGGGTCACCTAAGGACCACGCACCAATTTCAATGCTTCCTACTTTATTCTTCTTTCTTTTTTCTCCAGTATTCTTTCATCTTTTCACTATGTATTCTTTTTCTCTCCTCGGACCATTTTGACTCTGTCTTCTTCTCCCTCTTGCCTTGGAATCCTTCCATTTGTAACACTTTCCTCTTGAAACTCTCTCTTTCTGTTGCATCTTTTTCACTTATTTTGTTTCTTTACAAATCTTTCCTAACTTCTGGAATCCAGGCTATTGTTGACTTCTTCTCCCCAAAGATATTTAAAAATCTGTTTGGTGAACCTGTTGCTGTTCATTCTGTACAAGTGTGCAAAAAAAAGCAGTCGCCTCTTTCGTAGTGTCTCATTTATGTTTTCTTCATTGCTTCTTAATTTCCATACCTCTGTACTGTTTAGTGGTCCAAGTATTTTTCGAATTATTTTTCTTTCTAGGACTTCAAGTTTGTGTAATTTGTGTTTCAGTACTAAACATTCACTTGCATAAAGACATTCTGGTTTTACTACTGTGATGCAGTGCTGTATCTTCAAATTTCTAGACAGACACCTTTAGTAGTAGACATTCCTAGTTATTCCATAAGCTCTCTCCATTTTATGTACTCTTTCTTCTATAGCGAATTTTTCTAAGCCATTTTCTTGGATAATTTCTCCCAAATATTTAATTTACCCTCTTTATCTGGTCAATATCTGTCGCTAGGGATTCCGGAGAATTTTTTATATTATAATTTTTTTTTTCTACAGATATTCTTAAGCCTGCTTTGTTGGCTATATCTTCTAAGAGATGGACTTGCATTCCAGCATTTGTTAGATTTTCAGAAAGAATGGAAAAATCATCCGCAAATGCTAAACAATGAATTTCAATGCCTTTGTTCTCATTTCCCATCCTGATTGGTGATAGCTTCTCTTCTTTTGGTTTTTGTTTCCATTCTCTCAGTATTTTCTCTAGTGTGCAGTTAAAGAGGAGTGGAGACAGGCCATCACCTTGCCTTACAATTGTTTTTATGTTGAATGCCTTCGATATTTCAACCTAAAACTTTACTTTTGATTTGGTGTTTGTGAGCGTTTCACGAATAAGGTTTACTAATTTAGAATTGACGCCAAATTCTCGGATCACTGTATCTAGTGTTTCCCTGTCAACTGAGTCAAATGTTATTAAAAATAAGGAAAAATTGTCTTTAAAGCCAGTTTAATGGTAATGTTTGGATATATGCCGAATGTAGGTGTTCCACACTGAGATGGCAAAAATCATTGGATAGCGATATGCACATACCGCAGATGGCGCTATTAGGGCATACACAAAGTATAAAAGGAAAGCGCATTGGCGGAACTGTCATTTGTACTTGGGTGACTCATGTGAAAAGGTTTCCGGCGTGATTATTGTCCCACGACGGGAATTAACAGACTTTGAACGCGGAATGGTAGTTGGAGCTAGACTCATGAGATATCCCATTTCGGAAGGTGTTAGGGTATTCAGTATTCCGAGATCCACCGTGGCAAGAGTATGCCAAGAATATCGAATTTATAGTATTCAGTGCTAACAGACAAGCAACACTGGGTGAAATAATCGCACAAATCAGTGTTGGACGTACGACGAATGTATCCGTTAGGAGAGTGCGGCGAGATTTGGCATTAATGGGTTATAGCGGCGCGAGGTCCTTTGGTAACAGCACGACATCGCCTACAGTGCCTCTTCTGGGCTCGTGACCATATCGATTGGACCCTAGACGACTGGAAAACCGTGGCCTGGTCAGATGAGCCCTCACTTAAGTTGGCAATAGCTGATAGTAGGGTTCGAGTTTGGCGCAGACCGCAAAAGACATGGAACCAAGTCATCAAAAAGGCCCTGTGCAAGCTGGTGGTGGCTCCATAATGGTGCGGGCTGTATTTACATGGAATAGACTGGATCCTATGGCCGAACGGAGCCGATCATTGACTAGAAATGGTTATGTTCTTCTACTTGGGGACCATTTTCAGCCATTCATGAACTTCATGTACCCAAACAATGATATCACCGAGCCACAATTGTTGGTGACTTGTTTGAACAACATTCTGGACAATTCAAGTGAATGATTTGGTCACCCAGATCGCTCGTCATGAATCCCATCTAACATTTGTGGGACATAATCGAAAGGTCAATTGGTGCACGACTTCATGCACCGGCAACACTTTTGCAATTACGGACGGCTGTACAGGTAGCATGGCTCAATATTTCTGCACGAGTCCCAACGACTTTATGAGTCCATGTCATGTCAAGCTGCTGCACTAGGCCGTGCAAAGGGAGGTCATATACGATATTGGGAGGTATCCTATGACTTTTGTCCCCTCAGTGTGTCATTCAATGTTTAAAATGTTTCCTCCACTGTTTTAATGATAGTACTAGAATCAAAGTTCGCGGAGTCTAGTCTTCACTTATCAAGCACCACTGCAAGCTCACGGTTATCTCCACACGACTTTAATGAACGCACGAGGTCGCACACACGTATGATCGAACATAAACGATTACGGAGCCTGAATAATGATTTCACTTAAGTTTAAAAAAATAAAATATCGACTCGCAGTACGTATATGGCGTCGGCCGGATTACTAGTTGAAGACTGGCTAGTGAGGTAGCGGCCAACGACCTTG
The DNA here is from genome assembly GCF_021461385.2 of Schistocerca piceifrons. Lineage (NCBI taxonomy): Eukaryota > Metazoa > Arthropoda > Insecta > Orthoptera > Acrididae > Schistocerca > Schistocerca piceifrons. Next base: position 494,944,483 of record NC_060142.1, on the reverse strand, counting down.
CCACAATGGTAACACCGGTTCCCGTCAGATCACCGAAGTGGAGCGCTGGTGGCCTGAGATGCGTGACCAACCGGCCTACCGAAGGCTGTTGGCAAGCAGAGTGCACTCAGCCCTTGTAAGGCAAACTGAGGAGCTACTTCATTAAGGGGACCACACCCTGCCTACCTAACCCATGTTAATTCAAGCAAGTATTTGACCCATTTCTGAAAACACTATTTGATGCAGGACCTTAATATTTTTACTGTATGTTACATGATGCTAATAGAGTCAACTGTACTAAAATTTACTTTATCCATTTAATAGTTCTTAAGAATTACTTTTTTAAATTTATTAACAAAAAATATTAAGTTTTTTTTCTGCAGAAAATATTTTTTTTTGTGAACTTCCTAATGGGAGAATACTAATGAATGTAGTACCAGAGGTGGCTTTTTATGTTATGCAGAGTCTCTGAAAATTTCATTCATTTGTCTATGATAGTTTCTGATATAATGGGACATATGTACTGAAAATTTTAGTTTGTGGGAAATTGGCTTTAAAGAAAAAACTTTTGAAATTTGTTACTTACAGTTAATTAAAGCTGTCCTGCTGCATATGATGGCCCTTCTTTGGCCTCTAGCCGGTCTTCCAGCTTCTTTTTCACCTTCCTGGATGTTTGTCTTGCTTTCTTGGCCACATTAGATGCAGACCTGTCTGCATCGGCTATCCTCATTTTATCGCAATGTGGCAGCCCAGTGATCATATTTTCACCAGGATTATTTCCCAGCTCTTTCAGTACCCAACACTTTCCAACATTACCACAATTGAATGTAATAACAGCATTATAAAATCCTAGTTTCATTGTATGCATGCCCACAAATACAGTTTTAGGAGGGCGGTTCCAAATTATGCTGTTGAAACATTCATTTGGGTTCTGTGTCTGCCCATTCATAAATTTTCTTAGAAGGCCAGGATGAGCCAAGTCCCTGGAAATAGGTTTAATTGCTGTAATAGCAGCAGCAGCAACAGAATACTGGTGAGAATAAGATTCTCCAGTTGCCTGAGCCCTATTGTATTGCACCACGAATTTTCTCCTGATGCACACAATCCATGACATGGTTTATCATCAGTAGAGGACTTATGGAAGAATATGGCCCAAACATCTCTCCTCATTTCCTCCAGATTTTTTTATTTCTCCTAACTGCCTGCCCATAGTATACCTGCAAGTTTTCCATTTCAGTTTTATTTAACCGACCCTGTCCAGTCAACAGTTTTCAATCTTCTAATTTTTTTTCTCTCATATCAACAGTTAGTTTTCTCAGACTTGTTCCCAAACGTTTTTGAACTTGGCCTACACATCTATTTTGCTAATAATGGCATCTCCATATGGCTTAGAGTTCACCACATTGTTGTGTGCCTTACTGTCACCATCGCCCAAATATTTGGTGTACCGTACCTCTTGTTTCTACGGAGCGATGAAATATTTGTTGTACTCCATGAACTTCCATACCACCACTTATTCCTCTAAAATTAGCCACACAGTTGTGTTCTTTATGTTCACTGACTTTTCAACATTTGCAATATTTAGATATTATCTCCACATCTAACACTTTACCGGTGTCTACACTCGTAGCAGTCACTACTCCATTCAGAGCGGTGTCTACACTCGTGGCAGTCACTACTCCATTCGGAGAAGTATGTCCTCTTTTCTGCCAACTTCCATCAAGTGCAACTGCAATATCCGAACAGCCATCATTTTGTTCCACTACTTCCCTAGCAGCCAGTTTCATGCTTTCCTCGCTGACCTCACATACAGCTTTCTCTAATATTGCAGTCAGTTTTTCAAATTTATTTGCGGTTGATGTAAGTTCATCACTGAACAAAATGTTCTCCCTGCAGCCATGCCCTTGCCAATGAATCGTAAGGCATAAACTAGTCTAGAATTGACTTCATAAGGCCCACTTGCATCTGGGTTTGAAGAACTCATAAATGAAATCACAGCTGAGCATTTAGTGCAAATTAAATCCAAAGCAATTGCTAGGCCTTTTCTCCCACTGATACTCTCAGAAATTTTCGCGCTCTTTGACTCACCACACTGTCTACATTGAACAAATCTAGAAATTACATCTGATAATATCCTCAAATTTATAGTAATGTTACTGCATCCCTTGTCACTTACAGTAAATTCGTTGTAACTTTCTTAAAATGGTGAGAGCTTCTATTATGATGCACTTGTTGAAGAATTACAATTAGAAACATCGTTGCCAGGTGACATAACCTCCTGTACAGAAAGCTTTCTAAACTTGTTTCCTCTAAATTGTTGTTTCTTGAAAATGCCTTTACGTTTCGTCATCTTCAATAAACACAACAAAACGCACGTAAACAAGCACTACAAACGTACGTATAACAACTACTCGTAATCACACTTGAACGAAACTAACCACATGATTGAAAGCGTGTTGTTCACAGACACCAGAAACAAAAGAATACCGACCGTTGCATTCCAAGGATGGCCAACACACTCGGGAGCAAAAAAAATTCCTAACGTGCAATGTAGAGGATATAAAAATCTAAAATATATGTAGAAAAGTGGGTGACAGAAAAATGGGCGTGGCACATAAATACGCGTGGTAGGAAAATGCTCTTTAAATGCTCGAAAAAATTTTTTTTCGGGAAAACCCTTTTCAGAGTACTTAAATAAAACATTAATCTGTCGAAATATCATGAAAACCGAAATCAATTTTTTTCGACCTGAACCACGGTGTGGCCCCCTTAAGAAGTAGCGGCTCCAGTTTCGTAAACTAGCATACGGCCGGGAGAGTGATGTACTACCCACATGCCTCTCCATGTCCGCTTCCAGCGACGACTGTGGACGGAGGACGACACGGCGGCCGATCGGTACAGTTGGGCCCTCATGGCCTGTTTGAGCTGAGTTTAGTTTAGTTTTTAGTGAGCTAGAGTGTCACTCCAGCATACACAGGGCACGTTTCTGATTCGTCAGTTTAGTAGGCCAATGACTGACAATATTGTGCAGTTTTACCTATCAGTACCCCTCAGATCCTGAACCATCTGCAGTCAGAGACACGAAACTTCAGATCATCAAGTAAGCGGACCAATGAACGTCGTGACAGTTGCAAAGTTCGTGCATGTCGGTGTCATGGACGCCTGGGACTTTGTTCAAGTGATATGTACAGTCGTTGCAGGTTTTCACACGTTCGAACATTTAATTATTCGTTTGTGTGGCCATAGTGTCCGTAGATGCTTTATAATTCTTGAGGGTATTTTTGTTCTGTCATTGCAACTGAAAAAATGCATGATTTTTTCACACACTACATACCTACTAACAAAACAAATGCAGTCACAGCTCACCCAGTGCTATAAACTAGAAAATGATCAGAAATACCACTAAACTGGTAGAACATATAATAGACACTTAAATCCCTGACAGTATTGCTCTCCTTTTATGTAGAATGTATGTTCAGTTGCATCCTTTTTAATGTAACCATAAATATAATTGAAGGAAACCTGAAAACACACAACAATATTCTTCACGAACACACAAATGAAACAATAAAATTATTACAGTTAATAACACAACAAAATTATTATAAATTCAATCAAGATTACTACATTCAAGAAGGTTTATCAATTGGTTCACCTATTTCAAGAACATTACCCAACTTTTTCATGAATCACATAGAAAAATTAATATTTGAAGACATAATAACAAAGAAAAGCTACAACGTTATATGGTGGTACAGATACATGGATGACATAATATGCATGGTAGATGAACCTAAAAACAGAATACAGCAACTACACAAAGACATAAATACTGTACGCAAAAACATAAAGATCAAATAGAAGAAGAACAAGATAACACACTCAACTTTCTAGACACAACCATAAGAAAATACAATAATAAACAAACATTTGACATATATAGAAAACCCAAAAGTGACATTATCTTAAATGCAACCTCAAACCACCCACAGCACCACAAACAAGCATCAATCAGATACATGTTAAACAGGCTGAACAGGATCCCGCTAAACACTTCTAATCACCAGAAAGATTTAGCCATTATAGAACAAATAGCATTAAAAAACGGACACAAAGAAACAATGGTCGAAAACCAAATTAAGAGACAAATAATGAAAAAAACTAACTAAACCACACTAACTCGTACATCTTGCACTGCAACAAAAAAATAATGTACAATGGCCTACCACAACAAATTCACTCGTAAAACAGGTAACATTCAAAAATCAAGGCGTAAACATTGCTTACAAAACAAACAACTCCATACAAAAGTACATCCCAAAACTGAAATCAAAACCAGACAGATACTAGCAATGTGGTATCTGCCAGCTCAGCTGCAGAGATTGTGAGAAGATATACATTGGAATGACTGACAGGATATTCGACAAAAGATATAAAGAACACATCAGAGCATTTAAATACGGCACAAATAATTCAACATTTGTATATCATCTAAAAGAACACAAAGTTGTTGTTGTTGTTGTCTTCAGTCCTGAGACTGGTTTGATGCAGCTCTGCATGCTACTCTATCCTGTGCAAGCTTCATCTCCCAGTACTTACTGCAACCTACATCCTTCTGAATCTGCTTTGTGTATTCATCTCTTGGTCTCCCTCTACAATTTTTACCCTCCACATTGTCGCCCAATGCTAAATCTGTGATTCCTTGATGCCTCAGAACATGTCCTACCAACCGGTCCCTTCTTCTTGTCAAGTTGTGCCACAAACTCCTCTTCTCCCTAATCCTATTCAATACCTCCTCATTAGTTATGTGATCTACCCATCTAATCTTCAGCATTATTCCGTAGCACCACATTTCGAAAGCTTCTATTCTCTTCTTGTCTAAACTATTTATCGTCCATGTTTCACTTCCATACATGGCTACACTCCATACAAATACTTTCAGAAACGACTTCCTGACACTTAAATCTATACTCGATGTTAACAAATCCCTCTCCTTCAGAAACGCTTTCCTTCCCATTGTCAGTCTACATTTTATTCCTCTCTACTTCGACCACCATCAGTTATTTTGCTCCCCAAATAGCAGAACTCCTTTACTACTTTAAGTGTCTCATTTCCTAATCTAATTCCCTCAGCATCACCCGACTTAATTCGACTACATTCCATTATCCTCGTTTTGCTTTTGTTGATGTTCATCTTATATCCTCCTTTCAAGATACTATCCATTCCATTCAACTGCTCTTCCAAGTCCTATGCTGTCTCTGACAGAATTACAATGTCATCGGCGAACCTCAAAGTTTTTGTTTCTTCTCCATGGATTTTAATACCTACTCCGAATTTTTCTTTTGTTTCCTTCACTGCTTGCTCAGTATACAGATTGAATAACATCGGGGACAGGCTACAACCCTGTCTCACTCCCATCCCAACCACTGCTTCCCTTTCATGCCCCTCGACTCTTATAGCTGCCATCTGGTTTCTGTACAAATTGTAAACAGCCTTTCGCTCCCTGTATTTTAGCCCTGCCACCTTCAGAATTTGAAAGAGAGTATTCCAGTCAACATTGTGAAAAGCTTTCTCTAAGTCTACAAATGCTAGAAATGTAGGTTTGCCTTTCCTTAATCTATTTTCTAAGATAAGTCGTAGGGTCAGTATTGCCTCACGTGTTCCAACATTTCTGCGGAATCCAAACTGATCTTCCCCGAGGTCAGCTTCTACCAGTTTTGCCATTCGCCTGTAAAGAATTCGCGTTAGTATTCTGAAGCTGTGACGTATTAAACTGATAGTTCGGTAATTTTCACATCTGCCAACACCTGCTTTCTTTGGGATTGGAATTATTATATTCTGCTTGAAGTCTGACGGTATTTCGTCTGTCTCATACATCTTGCTCGCCAGATGGTAGGGTTTTGTCAGGACTGGCTCTCCCAAGGCCGTCAGTAGTTCCAATGGAACATTGTCTACTCCCGGGGCCTTGTTTCGACTCAGGTCTTTCAATGCTCTGTCAAACTCTTCACGCAGTATCGTATCTCCCATTTCATCTTCATTTACATCCTCTTCCATTTCCATAATATTGTCCTCAAGTACATCGCCCTTGTATAGACCCTCTATATACTCCTTCCTCATTTCTGCTTTCCCTTCATTGCTTAGAACTGGGTTTTCTATCTGAGCTCTTGATATTCATACAAGTGGTTCTCTTTTCTCCAAAGGTCTCTTTAATTTTCCTGTAGGCAGTATCTATCTTACCCCCATTGAGATAAGCTTCTACATCCTTACATTTGTCCTCTAGCCATCCCTGCTTAGCCATTTTGCACTTCCTGCCGATCTCATTTTTGAGACGTTTGTAATCCTTTTTGCCTGCTTCATTTACTGCGTTTTTATATTTTCTCCATTCATCAATTAAATTCAATATTTCTTCTGTTACCCAAGGATTTCTACCAGCCTTCGTCTTTTTACCTACTTGATCCTCTGCTGCCTTCACTACTTCATCCCTCAGAGCTACCCATTCTTCTTCTACTGTATTTCTTTCCCCCATTCCTGTCAATTGTTCCCTTATACTCTCCCTGAAACTCTGTACAACCTCTGGTTCTTTTAGTTTATCCAGGTCCCATCTCCTTAAATTCCCACCTTTTTGCAGTTTCTTCAGTTTTAATCTACAGTTCATGACCAATAGATTGTGGTCAGAGTCCACATCTGCCCCTGGAAATGTCTTACAATTTAAAACCTGGTTCCTAAATATCTGTCTTACCATTATATAATATATCTGATACCTTCTAGTATCTCCAGGATTCTTCTATGTATACAACCTTCTTTTATGATTCTTGAACCAAGTGTTAGCTATGATTAAGTTATGCTCTGTGCAAAATTTTACCAGGCGGCTTCCCCTTACATTTCTCTCCCCCAATCCATATTCACCCACTATGTTTCCTTCTCTCCCTTTTCCTACTCTCGAATTCCAGTCACCCATGACTATTAAATTTTCGTCTCCTTTCACTACCTGAATAATTTCTTTTATCTCATCACACATTTCATCCATTTGTTCATCATCTGCAAAGCTAGTTGGCATATAAACTTGTACTACTGTAGTAGGCATGGGCTTCGTGTCTATCTTGGCCACAATAATGCGTTCACTATGCTGTTTGTAGTAGCTTACCCGCACCCCTATTCTTTATTCATTATTAAACCTACTCCTGCATTACCCCTATTTGATTTTGTATTTATAACCCTGTATTCACCTGACCACAAGTCTTGTTCCTCCTGCCACCGAACTTCACTAATTCCCACTATATCTAACTTCAACCTATCCATTTCCTTTTTTAAATTTTCAACCCTGCCTGCCCGATTAAGGGATCTGACATTCCACGCTCCGATCCATGGATCGCCAGTTTTCTTTCTCCTGATAACGACGTCCTCTTGAGTAGTCCCCACCCGGAGATCCGAATGGGGGACTATTTTACCTCCGGAATATTTTACCCAAGAGGTCGCCATCATCATTTAACCATATAGTAAAGCTGCATGCCCTCGGGAAAAATTACGGCTCTAGTTTATCCTTGCTTTCAGCCGTTCGCAGTACCAGCACAGAAAGGCCGTTTTGGTTAGTGTTACAAGGCCAGATCAGTCAATCATCCAGACTGTTGCCCCTGCAACTACTGAAAAGGCTGCTACCCCTCTTCAGGAACCACACGTTTGTCTGGCCTCTCAACAGATACCCCTCCGTTGAGGTTGCACCTATGGTACGGCCATCTGTATCGCTGAGGCACGCAAGCCTCCCCACCAACGGCAAGGTCCATGGTTCGTGGGGGTAGAAACACCATAGACTAGGCAATATTGAAAACGATATAAATATCATAAAAATCAGTAAAGACAGACATCTCCTCCATTTCCAAGAAAATTTCCACATACAAAAACCATTAACACAAAATAGTTGCTCCATGACCAGGTAAATTGGTAACCAGACTCTATGTGCAATAATTGATGAAATTACAAAAAAAGAAAAGAGCCTTTTCCATCCTTCACCCCCTCCCGCTCTCCCACAATCCTCCTTCTTCCCCCCCCCCCCCCCCCAATTCACTTACAGTTTCATTTCACTTCTTGCTCCTCACCTTCTCCTCTAACTCACATTCCATCACACTGCTACACTATGTGATCAAAAGCATCTGGTCACCTGGCTGAAAAGTTCGTGGTGCCCTCCATCAGCAACGCTGGAATTCAATAAGGTGTTGGTCCACCCTTAGCCTTGATGATAGCTTCCACTCTCGCAGGCCTACGTTCAATCAGATGCTGGAAGGTTTCTTGGGGAATGGTAGCCCATTCTTCACGGAGATCTGCACTGAGGAGAGGTATTGCTGTCGGTCGGTGAGGCCTGGCTCGAAGTCGTTCCAAGACATCCCAAAGGTGTTCTATAGGATCCAGGTCAGGACTCTGTGCAGGCCAGTCCATTACAAGGATGTTATTGTCGTGTAACCACTTCGCCACAGGTTGTGCATTATGAGCAGGTGCTCGATCGTGCTGAATGATTGCTCTTCAACAGTCGGAAGCAAGAAGATGCTTAAAATATCATTATAGACCTATGCGTGATAATGCCACGCGAAACAACAAGGGATGCAAACCCCCTCCGTGAAAAATACGACCACACCATAACGCCACCGCCTCCGAATTTTACTGTTGGCACTGTATACGCTGGTAGACGACGTTCACCGGGCATTCGCCATACTCACACCCTGCCATCGGATCGCCACATTGTGTACCGTGCTTCGGCACTCCACACAACGTTTTTCCATTGTTCAATCATTCAATGTTTACGCGCCTTACACCAAGCGAGGTGTCGTTTGGCAGTTACCGGTGCGATGTGTGGCTTATGAGCAGCCGCTCGACCATGAAATCCAAGATTTCTCACCTCCCGCCTAACTCTCATAGTACTTGCAGTGGATCCTGACACAGTTTGGAATTCCTGTGTGATGGCCTGGGTAAATGTCTGCCTGTTACACATTACGACCCTCTTCCACTGTTGGCGGTCTCTGACAGTCAACAGACGAGGTCGCCCTGTACGCTTTTGTGCTGTACGTATCCCTTCACGTTTCCGTTTCGCTATCACATCGGAAACAGTGGACCTACGGATGTTTAGGAGTGTGGGAAGGACACAAGTGACACCCAATCACCTGCCCACGTTCGAAGTCCGTGAGTTCTGCGGAGCGCCACATTCTGATCTCTCACGGTGCCTAATGACTACTGAGATCGCTAATATAGAGTACCTGGCAGTAGGTGGCAGCACAATTCACCTAATATGAAAAACGTATGTGTTTGGGGGTGTCCCGATACTTTTGATCACTTATGTCAACTCATCCTGGTTTGCCCCTCCCCTAAAAAAAAGAATCCCTCCATCATTATTCTTTCTCTACTCTTATACAGTACATAAATACACAGAAACGTAATAATCCAATTTTTAAAAAAGTTGTAGGTCAAAGAAGGACTAGTGGAAAGGCTATGTTGGCAACACTACAAAGTACAAACCACAAACACATACTTGAAGTAAAAAAAAAAAAAAAAACAAATAGAATACAGTGGTGTGCATAGAAGTGTGCTGTGAAAAACACTAGGCGCTCAGTCCGGAACCGCGGGACTGCTACGGTCGCGGGTTCGAATCCTGCCTCGGGCATGGATGTGTGTGATGTCCTTAGGTTAGTTAGGTTTAAGTAGTTCTAAGTTCTAGGGGACTGATGACCATAGATGTTAAGTCCCATAGTGCTCAGAGCCATTTGAACCATTTTGAACTTAATATCTGAGGTCATCAGTCCCCTAGACTTAGAACTACTTAAACCTAACTAACCTAAGGACGTCACACACACCCATGCCCGAGGCAGGATTCGAACCTGCGACCGTAGCAGCAGCGCGGTTCCGGACTGAAGTGCCTAGAACCACTCGGCCACATCGGCCGGCAATATTATCAGTGTCTAACAGAAAAACAACGATGTGCTAGCAGACGGCATTTCCCGATGTAAGCGAGAAATCAGCCGAAAAATCACCGTAAGTAAAAATCAACCAACTCCTAACGAACTGTTTTTCGATATAAAAGCAAATCAAAATGTAAATAACTTAATTACAGACCACTGATGGTGCTTTACCTCAGTAAAGCGAAACGCGTATGGTGAAAAAAATCACACATTTTTGTAGTTGATACGACAGAACAAAACTTCCCTCAAGAGTTCGAAAATTTGTTTGCCCGACCTGGTGGCTGCTTTTACAACAAACCACCAGTGGCTCTCCACCGTCTCATCTGCCGGAGAGTACAGTGACTCTTGGATAGAGCCAAATGGTGAACATTCCTTCGCAATGCCTGCTGAACCTCTGTGACAGAACCATTTGGGATATAGGCTTCTACCGTCGCAATTCGCTTCTGCACAGGCCACCGCTCCATGGTATACTAATTGTTTGATTCCCTACTACTCAGAAATTTACGCATGCGCAGCATTCAGCACGCAGTTGTTCGTGGTTGCCAGCTGCAACTGGCGGGTGCAATACGCGCCAGCAATGGACTTTTTCTGGACCCTGCAGACCACTTTACAGTATTTAATGGAGGCTGTACAGAGTTCCAGTGTCATTTCCCTCTTCCTTTCATATCCTGATCACGGATTGACGAGAGAAGAAAGACTGTCGGTACCCTCGAATTCCTCTGACTTTAGTGACGAGGTTATTACGCGACATGTATGATGAAACAGATAGTGTATTTCTTTAAATTGTCTGTAATGTGAGCATCCGGAACTGTGCAAAACTCACCACAAGATAGGACATCTTTCTCTAACCGTCTACCACTGAAGTTTATTGACAATGTCGGCGACACACCACACTGACTATACAAACCTCCGTCGAGAAATGCAGGTATTTTTGAACAATTTATATATTTCTATCTCTTCCGTTAATCCAACTTTGAAAGGGTAGCAGGCCGTCGAACAACACTCCAGATTTGGTCGAACCAGAGTTTTGTAAGCTCTCTAGTGGGTAGGTGAGGGCAAATCCAGTTACATTCACCTTGCCAGCAGTTGATTTGTTTATTAGATTCAGTCTACAACGGAAATCCTGTGCACACCTCCAACAGGCAGAGAATGCACATCGAATCCACCATCTTTGACAGTGATGTGTTATCGTGTAGTCGTCTGCGGCCGCAGGATGAGTACTGCCCGGGAGCCGAGCGGGTTGCGATGTAGTCCCAGGGAACTGTCACAGTAGCGGAATATACATATCTACACTCCTGGAAATTGAAATAAGAACACCGTGAATTCATTGTCCCAGGAAGGGGAAACCTTATTGACACATTCCTGGGGTCAGATACATCACATGATCACACTGACAGAACCACAGGCACATAGACACAGGCAACAGAGCATGCACAATGTCGGCACTAGTACAGTGTATATCCACCTTTCGCAGCAATGCAGGCTGCTATTCTCCCATGGAGACGATCGTAGAGATGCTGGATGTAGTACTGTGGAACGGCTTGCCATGCCATTTCCACCTGGCGCCTCAGTTGGACCAGCGTTCGTGCTGGACGTGCAGACCGCGTGAGATGACGCTTCATCCAGTCCCAAACATGCTCAATGGGGGACAGGTCCGGAGATCTTGCTGGCCAGGGTAGTTGACTTACACCTTCTAGAGCACGTTGGGTGGCACGGGATACATGCGGACGTGCATTGTCCTGTTGGAACAGCAAGTTCCCTTGCCGGTCTAGGAATGGTAGAACGATGGGTTCGATGACGGTTTGGATGTACCGTGCACTATTCAGTGTCCCCTCGACGATCACCAGTGGTGTACGGCCAGTGTAGGAGATCGCTCCCCACACCATGATGCCGGGTGTTGGCCCTGTGTGCCTCGGTCGTATGCAGTCCTGATTGTGGCGCTCACCTGCACGGCGCCAAACACGCATACGACCATCATTGGCACCAAGGCAGAAGCGACTCTCATCGCTGAAGACGACACGTCTCCATTCGTCCCTCCATTCACGCCTGTCGCGACACCACTGGAGGCGGGCTGCACGATGTTGGGGCATGAGCGGAAGACGGCCTAACGGTGTGCGGGACCGTAGCCCAGCTTCATGGAGATGGTTGCGAATGGTCCTCGCCGATACCCCAGGAGCAACAGTGTCCCTAATTTGCTGGGAAGTGGCGGTGCGGTCCCCTACGGCACTGCGTAGGATCCTACGGTCTTGGCGTGCATCCGTGCGTCGCTGCGGTCCGGTCCCAGGTCGACGGGCACGTGCAACTTCCGCCGACCACTGGCGACAACATCGATGTACTGTGGAGACCTAACGCCCCACGTGTTGAGCAATTCGGCGGTACGTCCACCCGGCCTCCCGCATGCCCACTATACGCCCTCGCTCAAAGTCCGTCAACTGCATATACGGTTCACGTCCACGCTGTCGCGGCATGCTACCAGTGTTAAAGACTGCGATGGAGCTCCGTATGCCACGGCAAACTGGCTGACACTGACGGCGGCAGTGCACAAATGCTGCGCAGCTAGCGCCATTCGACGGCCAACACCGCGGTTCCTGGTGTGTCCGCTGTGCCGTGCGTGTGATCATTGCTTGTACAGCCCTCTCGCAGTGTCCGGAGCAAGTATGGTCGGTCTGACACACCGGTGTCAATGTGTTCTTTTTTCCATTTCCAGGAGTGTATATACATAAATGATCTGGCGGACAGGGTGGGCAGCAATCTGAGGTGATTTGTTGATTATGCTGTGATGTAGGGGAAAATGTCAAAAATGAATGGCTATAAGATGATACGCGATGACTCAGACGTAATTGCTAGTCGGTATTACAAATGCCAGCTAAGTATAGAAAAATGTAAGTTAATGTGGATGAGAAGGAACAATAAACCCATTATGTTTGGATACGTGATTAGTAGTGTCCTGCTTGACGCAGTCAGGCCGTTTAACTATCTGCTCGTAAAGTTGCAAAGCGATGTGAAATCCTATGAGGATTGCGGTAGGAAGGCAAATGGTCGACTTTGGTTTTCTGGGACAATTTTAGGAAAGTGTGAGTCATCTGTAAAGGAGACCGCATTTAGGACGCTATTGCGACCTATTATTGAGTACTACTCGTGTGTTTGGGATCCACACCAGATCGGATTATAGGAAGACATGGAAGCTATTCAGAGGCGGTTACAACAACACGCAAGCGCTACGGAGATGCTTCAAGAACTCAAATGGGAATCCGTGGAGGGAAGGCGATGCTCTTTTCGAGGTACCCTATTGAGAAAATTTATACAACCGGCATCTGAAATTGACTGCTCAGCAATCATACTGTCGCCAACATACATTTCGTGTAAGGACCACAAAGATTAGATACAAGAGATTAAGGCTCATATGGAGGCATATACGAGTTAACAGCTGATTTTCCCTCGCTCTGTTTGCGAGTCGGACAGGAAAGGAAATGACAAGTAGTGGTACAGGGTACCCTCCGCCACGCACCGTACGGTGGCTCCTGGAGTAGATGTAGATGTAAATGTAGATGTAGGCATTTCTGGCCGGCGGCAGTGCTGCATCTGGTGCTGGTACTGCAGACAGCACAGCTATGCTGAGAACAGAACTTGCTGGTACTAACCCAGCAGCGGCCTGTGACAAAAGCTATGGTATCCAGGGAGGAAACCCTGAGCCCAAAATCTTGCTGAGGCACCTGATAACAGTAAAGCACAGCGGGACAGTGGTTAGAAGGTCCCTAATTAGACCCTCGGCCCATCGGAGCCGATGCTGGAACCTTAAGGAAGACAGTCCCTTAGATCACGGACAATGATGGCTGCTCCAGAAGGTCACAGTAGACCGATGATTCTTCCTGGGGCCAAATGAAAGTAGCTCACTCAACAGCGATCACAGATTCAGTTCTTCTTGCTACCTGGACAACCAGTATTTACACTGTGACGACAAAAGTAATGGGATAACTCTTAATACACTTTACATGTATTTGCAGTTGTGAATATGAACAACCATTAGCTGTAGAGTGGAATGACAATGAAAATTTGTGTCGGACCGGGACTCGAACCCGGATTTCTCGCTTATTACGAGCAGTCGCTTTTTTTCCCTTTCTTTCTTTGAGGGTACCTCCTTGGCTCCCAAAGGGATGGATGGGGACAAAGTGAACAGAAGTGACAACCCAAGGCGTGGCCGCCGTGTCCCGTTCCCAACCCCCTAGGAACCAAGGAAAGTGTAGGGAACGTGGAATAGAGGTACAAAGAAGGCCAACGATTTATTTGTTTATTGTCGTTTTTTTTTAATTTCAATAATACCACCGAGAACAGCAGGAAATGGTTCAAATGGCTCTGAGCACTATGAGAATTAACATCTGAGGTCATCAGTCCCCTAGAACTTAGAACTACTTAAACCTAACTGACCTAAGGACATCACACACATCCATTCCAGAGGCAGGATTCGAACCTGCAACCGTAGCGGTCGCGAGGTTTCAGGCTGAAGCGCCTAGAACCGCTCGACCACCATGGCCGACGAATAGCAGGAAACCGACGTCGCGAGTAGGAGGGCGCGGCAAGACGCCGGACTTAGTGAGACTATCGATGCATAGTTTTTCGGAGAAGAGTATTCTGGTGACCAGAGAATATACCGGTTCTGAGAGTGGAAGAGGTGGGGATCAACTTCTCATGGCAGGAACACCCCAGCTCTTGGGTGGGTTAAGGAAGACACTACAAGGAAAACTAGAGAAAAATTGTCCATGTATGGGATTAAGGACAACTGTACAATGGCGATCAAGGAAGTGCCAAAAATCAAGGACATTTTTCTCGCCGTCAGCAGACAAGTAGTGAATTGCGTCTCCAAATGTCCACGTCACAGATTTCGTCTCCGTTTGTGGAAAGTATCCCGAGTCCGGAAAGAGGAGCAGGTGAGAAGGTATCTGATGAGGTGTTATACGGGCAGTTAGGGCCAGCATCTGTCGCATTAAGAACCAGACACCAACCGCCGATCCGCAGACCAGTAGATGTTCGTCCGTGTCCAGAACACCACAGGCGATATACAACAGGGCGTCTGCAAGGTAAATTCCTTGAAGGTGTCACCGGCATACTTGCTTCTCATTGGCCATGAGGTACCATGCAGACTGGACATCAGTAACAAGATAAGGAGTACACAGCGATCGCCAGATGGCATGCCAGTTGACATGTGAATGCTTCCTCTCAACCACATTCGGTGACCTGTGCTACTCAAGAAAGCCGTAGATCGCCTTTGTGGATGTCAAACGCGTTGCCATACGGACGTCGCTCAGTTCGAGGAGATAGTGGCGGAAGCAAAGAAAGGCTGGCGCGACCTCAGAAACTGTGTAGGAGACGAGAAAGAGCGTGGTACAAGAGCATCCAGCAACATGCTGGTAAGGCACGTAGGACAATGGCGCCATAGCACCAATTAAGAGCTGACGAAAAGGGCTATCGCTCTGTCAGGCACATTTGCTCTGTCAGGCAAATGATACGGATCTAAACCGTCCCTGCATCACGGGTGGGGGGGGGGGGGGAGAGGGGAGGGTCTCGTACCTTATCTTGAACGGCAAGTTGTGGAAAACATATGAACCAATTGCCGTTAGCATGTGGTGGCCCATGGACGGCAGAATAGAAAGTGTGTCTGCCATGTGGGGAATACGTGACACCAATTGTACATTTACGTATTGTGTCCGTTGCAGAAGATCAAGTGCTCGTAAATGGTGATGTAGGAGACCATCTAATAGTAGGGACAGTAGGCGACAGCAGTCGAGGGTAATTGTGCGCCGAAGATCGCTTGCGAAACCGAGTCCTTAGCATGGAGCAGCGCTGTCCTCAGGAAATCCCGCACCTATCGCCATGGCAGGCACCAGAAGCTTAGCTGTAGATGGTAAGTCATGCCAGAGACTCCCTGGCCTTAGCACCTTTATGAAGAACGATGACGAGATCGTCTGCATAAGACGTACAACTTAATACACAGCCACCGACAGACATCCCAGACAGCCGTTGACGGAGGCCACAGAGCAATGGCTCCATGGCGAAAGCATACAACAGTGCAGAGAGCGGGCAGCCTTGGCGCCCTGGTCGACGTATCAAGACGGGAGGAGAGAGACGGCCATTGTAAACGGGACGAGCTCCAGGAAGTGGACGCATCACGACGTCGACGGTAGTAGCAGGGTATTCCATATTGCGGAGCACCCCTTCCAAGTAGTCGTGATCGACCCGATTGAACGACTGGATGAAGTCAAGAGCTGCCAAAAGTCCAGGCAGACAACGAGCGTGAGCAAGAGCGAATAAGTGCTGATAGTGACAGAGGGTAGTGCAGATGTTATTGGCACCTCCCAAAGAAGTTCGATCGGGGGAGACGACGTACTGGGCCATCCATTCAAGCCGTGCAACCAACAGCTGGGTCAAGATCTTCGTGTTGCCCGCATCTCGTGGTCGTGCGGTAGCGTTCTCGCTTCCCACGCCCGGGTTCCCGGGTTCGATTCCCGGCGGGATCAGGGATTTTCTCTGCCTCGTGATGGCTGGGTGTTGTGTGATGTCCTTAGGTTAGTTAGGTTTAAGTAGTTCTAAGTTCTAGGGGACTGATGACCATAGATGTTAAGTCCCATAGTGCTCAGAGCCATTTGAACCATCTTCGTGTCGCTGTTGAATGTCAAGGGGCGGTAATCGCATATCCGTGATGTACCCCAGACTTGTGGATAGGAATGAGGGGACCGCCAAGGAAACCATCTGGGATCTGCACGAGAGGCGACATAAGATCTCAATAAATTTCCGTTAACACTTGCGCGATTGGGGGATGAAATGCGAAATGTCCAGCAAAACTCTACTAGGAGGCCGTTAAGGCCAAGCGACTTGTTTGTAGAACCCATCTGAATAGCATCATGGACTTTGTCCCCTGTGATGTCGGCAAACAGACCCAACGCTGCATCACCAGGAACCAAACTAAATGAGAGGTGGAAGACTGCCATAATGTTGGCAGGGTGGTTGTGGAGAGTACAGCATAACATGATGTTCATGAAGAGCAGACCCCATATTGCGTTGGGTCTCTAATCGTCGCCCATCATTAGTATTAAGAACATTAATCAAAGTCCTCCGATTATGGCGCCATTCCGCATAAATGGACGCTCCTGTGATAACGCATCATGTGTGCACGCCCTGGCCATGGCTCCTTCAAGGTGACATCGCGAAAGGGATGTGAACTGTGCCTTGACACGATTCGCCATCACCTGACCTCTGCCGAATACGGCATCACAGTACATTACTAGAGAATGGTGAAATAGAAATCCTGCGTTAGCCGCCGCCATGCTGCGACCTCCCTTCCATAACCAATCAAGGCCTTGTGGAGAGCAACCTTTGTGCAAAGGACCCACCGTGACAGGACAAACTGATATGCATCACGGCGTCGACGACAGCCTGTCCACGTGGTCTCGATTAGCTGCCAGCACTCGAGTGAAGTAAGATGTATCATCTTCAGTCTCCACAGCGCCCGGCTGCACCACATCTTTTGGTAGCAGAGATTGATGGCACAGATATATTCGTCATGATGAGGGAACACAATGGGGCAGACTTCAGCAGCCTGCACGCCACTGACAATACATAAACACGATCAAGGTGACTGGAAGAATGGCTAGTGTAATGTGTAAACCTCAGACGATCACCATCAACTTGCTCCAAAGAGTCCACAAGGCTGAGTTCCTGGATAATTTCTGCTATCGCCGCGCATGGAGAGTGACGTGGCAGTTGGTCTTTGGGCGCCTGAATGGAGCTGAAGTCGCCTCCCACGATCATTGTAACCTGCTGACCCAGGAAGAGAGATGCTAGTGCCTCAGAGACGACCCTAACCATATGGTGCATAGATTTTGATGATCTTGAGGCCACTAAAGGTGAGAGCCATACCTCTGTCATCAGGGAGATAGGCAACTGTATCAGCATGGATACCGTCATGTAGGAGGATCGCCATCCCACTACCAGTAGGGGAAGTATGAAAGATGTATGCTGTGAATCCATGGGGAGCACAAAAGGTTGCAACATACAGCTCGCAAAGGAGGGTAGCGTCAATGTCTGCAGCATACAGAGTAGAGCCAGTTTGTGAGGTGCACGAATGGTATTGACATTGTCCGTGGCTATGCGATAAGTCTATAAAGCTGCTATCACCAGGAGGACAGGTGATGCAAGCACTGCGGAAGCGCAGAGAGCTGGAGGGAGCTGACCCCACCAAGCGGGTGCCATCGCTCTGTATATCTCCAGAACTCCCATTTCCAGCGTCGACGTAGTCCGCCCAGAAGACAGGCATCTGACCAGGCCGTTTCAGTGGAACACTAGTAATAGTGCGCCCACAGGTACCGTCAGACGCGAGAAGGGAGGCAATTGCGTCAGACGCAGACGGAGGAAGGTCGTTGTGGGTAGGTGGATGCTGACAGGAGGCGGAGGGGAGAGACGTCACGTCATTCGGCACCAAGGCCTCGGAGGACAGTGGGAGGGTAGTCATCCTAAGCACACATCCGATGGAGGCAGTCATCAGGACTGCGGCGTTGTCTCTTCCTTTTTCTCGGTGACCGTTGCTTCGTAACATGCTCTTCCGTGTCGGATGACGGGTGGCTGTCGTCCAACATGTGCCCAGACAGCAGAAAAGCGGAGGAAGGTACAGCTCCATGGTCAACAACCGTGGGGTCGGACAGACAAATTGCACCTGCTGACGGTCATTTTTCGTCTGTGCTACCGCTGGCAGCAGTGTATGGGAGACAGGCAAAATTCCGTCGCGTCAGCTGAGACAAATCGACGTTGGTACCGATTGATTCGGAGGGGGAGCAGCAGGCAGCACCGCCGCGGACGCGTAAGACAGGGATAACACAGTGGGCGCCGCAGAAGGAGCGATGTCCCCGATCGGCGTCTGAATCTGTCTACGCCAGAGACATTCAGAACGGACATGGTCGTACTGGCCACAACCAGAACAAGTGAGTGGCTGGCCATCGTACATGACGACAGCACTGCAGCCGGCAATAATCAAGAAGGCAGGTGTTTACCTAATACAATTTTTATCTGACGGTCACCATGGAGGACATAGTAGGTTTCGAACGTCTTCCGCGTTTCAGCATGTGCCTGACGACGTTGCCGTAAAGTTTAAAGGCGACCACCACAACGTCCGAAGGGACCTCAGACAAGAGCATGAAAAACCTCAACGTTAGAAGGCCAAAACCAACGTGTTCAGCATGGGTTTCGAAAAAGACGATCGTGTGAAACCCAGCTCGCGCTATTCGTCCACCAGACTCAGAAGGCCATAGACACGGGTTCCCAGGTAGATGCCGTGTTTCTTGACTTCCGCAAGGCGTTCGATACAGTTCCCCACAGTCGTTTAATGAACAAAGTAAGAGCACATGGACTATAAGACCAATTGTGTGATTGGATTGAAGAGTTCCTAGATAACAGAACGCAGCATGTCATTCTCAATGGAGAGAAGTCTTCCGAAGTAAAAGTGATTTCAGGTGTGCCGCAGGGAAGTGTCGTAGGACCGTTGCTATTCACAATATACATAAATGACCTTGTGGATAACATCGGAAGTTCACTGAGGCTTTTTGCGGATGATGCTGTAGTATATCGAGAGGTTGTAACAATGGAAAATTGTGCTGAAATGCAGGAGGATCTGCAACGAACTGACGCATGGTGCAGGGAATGGCAGTTGAATCTCAATGTAGACAAGTGTAATGTGCTGCGAATACATAGAAAGAAAGATCCTTTATCATTGAGCTACAATATAGCGTGTCAGCAACTGAAAGTAGTTAATTCTATAAATTATCTGGGACTAGGCATTAGGAGTGATTTAAAATGGAATGACCGTATAAAATTAATCGTCGGTAAAGCGGATACCAGACTGAGAGTCATTGGATGAATCCTAAGGAAATGCAGTCCGAAAACAAAAGAAGTACGTTACAGTACACTTGTTCGCCCACTGCTTGAATACTGCTCACTGGTGTGGGATCCGTACCAGACAGGGTTGATAGAAGAGAAAGGGAAGATCCAACGGAGAGCAGTGCGCTTCGTTACAGGATCATTTAGTAATAGCGAAAGCGTGACAGATATGATAGATAAACTCCAGCGGAAGACTCTGCAAGAGAGACGCTCAGTAGCTCGGTACGGGCTTTTGTTGAAGTTTCGAGAACATACCTTCACCGAGGAGTCAAGCAGTATATTGCTCCCTCCTACGTATATCTCGCGAAGAGACCATGAGGATAAAATCAGAGAGATCAGAGCCCACACAGAGGCATATCGACAATCTTTCTTTCCATGAACAATACGAGAATGGAATAAAATGGAGAACCAATAGAGGTACGGAGTATGGATGTAGATGTAGGTGTAGATGAAGCACGGCAATCTCTATATGTCCGTCAGAGTACCGGAACTTGAGATCGTTAGTATGGCACGGCACGACGTTGGCGCACAGGTCGTCATTCACCAGCATTGTGTACACAGTAGTACTGAGGATCAAAAAATGAATTCCGAGAACATCTTGCGAAGGGAGACACATTTCGTCCCGCATAAACCGTTCTACTTCACGCGCCTTTGGTCGTTCATGATTGAAAGGAAAAGTTAATTTAATTGTGACTTCGCGGTAAGAAAATTCCATGTTGGTAGATGAAGTTGGACTCTACGACAAGCCGTTACGATGAAGTAAACAAACGAGCGCTCGCTCGCAAGCAGCACAACAGGCGAGACGCAAACAAGGCGTGCTCGCCTCACCGCTGTCTAAGGCAGACTGACCATTTGGCTATCCGTGCACGACTCACGGCCAAACCGAAACTTCCATATGTTGTCAAGCATGCGTCTACAACCTGTACTCGTACTGAGCACGCGACTTCCCAATAAAATACCTTCCCTGTACGGGAATATATGTTTCTTGATGCAATAATTTACCAACAGCCGTATGTATTGTAGAAATTTATTTTATTTTATGAACTTCTATGTGCTACCAGTTTCAGCATTATACAGGGTGATTCAAAAAGAATACCACAACTTTAAAAATGTGTATTTAATGAAAGAAACATAATATAACCTGCTGTTATACATCATTACAAAGAGTATTTAAAAAGGTTTTTTTTTCACTCAAAAACATGTTCAGAGATGTTCAATATGGCCCCCTCCAGACACTCGAGCAATATCAACCCGATACCCCAACTCGTTCCACACTCTCTGCAGCATATTGCAGCATATCAGGCGTAACAGTTTGGATAGCTGCTGTTATTTCTCGTTTCAAATCATCAATGGTGGCTGGGAGAGGTGGCCGAAACACCATATCCTTAACATACCCCCAAAAGAAAAAATCGCAGGGGGTAAGATCAGGGCTTCTTGGAGGCCAGTGATGAAGTGCTCTGTCACGGGCTGCCTGGCGGCCGATCCATCGCCTCGCGTAGTTGACGTTCAGGTAGTTACGGACAGATAAGTTGATTGTGCAATTTGCAGCTCTCTGCTAGCTCTGCGAGTCGATTTTCCTGGGCTGCGAACAAATGCTTGCTGGATGCGTGCTACATTTTCATCACTCGTTCTCGGCCGTCCAGAACTTTTCCCTTTGCACAAACACCCATTCTCTGCAAACTGTTTATACCAACGTTTAATACACCACCTATCAGGAGGTTTAACACCACACTTCGTTCGAAATGCACGCTGAACAACTGTCGTCGATTCACTTCTGCCGTACTCAATAACACAAAAAGCTTTCTGTTGAGCGGTCGCCATCTTAGCATCAACTGACGCTGACGCCTAGTCAGCAGCGCCTCAAGCGAACAAATGTACAACTAAATGAAACTTTATAGCTCCCTTAATTCGCCGACAGATAGTGCTTAGCTCTGCCTTTTGTCGTTGCAGAGTTTTAAATTGCTAAAGTTGTGGTATTCTTTTTGAATCACCCTGTATTGATGCCATTTTCAGGCCCCACTCGTCATAGTCGTAAAATCGCTATACACGAAAGGAGCCATAAAACTGGATCCGTGAATCAATTCGTCCTGCAACAGCTCCAGGATGTACGAGTACAGGTTGTAGACGCTTGGTTGACGACATATGGAAGTTTGAGGATAGCCGTCAATTCAGGAGTGATAGCCAAATGGTTGTCCGCGCGGTAGCTCAGCATGTTCGGTCAGAGGGTTATCTACCCTCTGTCATAAAAAAACTGAGCGAACGGATCAACGAAGAACCTGAACGGGTGTCATCGCACGTCCGCCACGAACAAATTCGATGAACAATATAGAACAAAATGAGATCAACTAAAAAAATCTGTAGATCGATACCTGCTGGCTCAAAAAATTTAAAAAAATTGGTAAGGCAACTGCTCGCGATAAGTGGGAAATCCATGCTCCAGTCTCGGTTTGACACCAATTTTCAATGTCGTCATTCCATTCTATAGCTGATGGTTGTCCGTATTCGCAATTGCTAATACATTTAATGTATTTCATAACGGCTGTAGTAACCACGGTGCCTGTTCCTTTGGACATGCATGCATGTTGGCGGCGCAAGCTTTTGTACACGAATTGACCTCTCGATTATGTCGTATAAATGTTCAATGGGATTTATGACGACACTCAGGGTGGCCAGATCATTTACTCGAATTGTGCAGAATGTTCTTCAAACAAACCGCGAACCGCTGTGGCCCAGTAACTTGGTGAACCATCATCCATAAAAGTTCCTTCGTTGTTTCGGAACATGAAGTGCATGAGTGGCTGCAA
Organism: Schistocerca piceifrons; assembly: GCF_021461385.2. Classification (NCBI taxonomy): domain Eukaryota; kingdom Metazoa; phylum Arthropoda; class Insecta; order Orthoptera; family Acrididae; genus Schistocerca; species Schistocerca piceifrons. The sequence goes on along the minus strand of NC_060142.1, from coordinate 494,921,838 downwards.
ATTGTCCCCAAGTAGACGAGCACAATCACTTCCAGTCAATTAATGCTTCAGTTGGACCAGAGGACCCAGTCCATTAACGTAAACACAGCCCATACCATTATGGATCAATCAACAGCTTGCACAGTGCCTTGCTGACAACTTTCATACATGGCTTCGTGGGGTCTGCGTCACGCTCAAAATCCAATATCATCACCTCTTACGAACTAAAATGGGAACTCATTTGGCCAGGCCATGGTGCTCCAGTCGTCTAAAGTCCAACAATATGGTCATGAGGCCAGGAGGGGCACTGCAGGCGATGTAGCGCTGTTAGAAACAGCACTCGTGTCGGTCGTCTGCTGCCCATTAATACCAAATTTCACCGCTTTGTCTTAACGGATACGTTCGTCGTACATCCCACGTTGATTTCTGCGGTTATTTCACGCAGTGTTACTTGTCTGTTAAAACTGACAACTTCAGCAAACGCCGCTGCTCTCGTTGGTTAAGTGAAGGCCATCGGCCATTGCGTTGTCCGTGGTGGAAGGTAAACGTCTGAAATTTGGTATTCTCGGCACACTCTTTACACTGCTGATTTCAGAATATTGAATTCCGCAACGATTTCCGAAGGAATGTCCCATGAGTCTAGCTCCAACAACCACTCCGCGTTCAAAGTCGTCCGTCGTGCGACCATAATCACGCCGGTAATCTTTTCACATGAATCACCTGAGTATAAATGGCAGCTCCACCAATGCACTGTCCTTTTATGCCTTATATAGGCGATACTGTGCACGTGCACGTGCATATCGCTATCCCACGTCTTTTGGCACGTCAGAGCATATGCGTCAGGGTTGAGAGTTTTCGCAAGCAGACGCTCCAGGCGTCATCTAGTTCCCTGTTGCAATGCTGCAGAAGCATCCTGCATTTTGGTATTACCATTGATTACTGACCGAGTGGTCATATCGTACTGAGACAGACGTGATGGCGAAATGCTGAGTCAGCTGATTACTGCAAGCAGCGTGCCCTTGCGCCAGCCTTCGTCGCTATATAAGCGACGTCTTTCATGGGTAAACTGCAGCTCCTTCAGATTCTTCCAATAAATCTGGGCCTAGTGTTGCCATTCCCAGGCATCATTTATACAGTGATTTTTTGGGCGGGGGAGAGTGGGGCCAGCAGAGACCATACAAAAGTGCCATTTTGAACATAACTGCAATTTCTACATAGAAGGATAAGAAGGGTTCGATGTACAACACAAGTTCTTAATGTAAAACAAAAACACTAAAGATGAAAACCAGACACCCAGCAGCAGTTACGACAGTGCCAAGTTAACATCAGTGCAATTTTGATTGTAGAACAATGATAAGAGTGCGAGGTACAGACATGAGTTCGTTACATAAATTTAAAAAAAAACACAAAATTACGGCTCAGCGTACGAACTGCGTCGGTTCCAGAGGAAAATGACACCCACTGCAATTTATAATTGAAAGCTGGACAATGACTTCTTTTGCAAAGATAATTTCTTAATGCAAAGTGAAAAAACAAACACACGTCCAATTACTCGAACAGGATTGGTTCCATGGGAGGGCGTGTTCACACAACTTAATAGGTCAAATCCGGATACCTGCGGATACCATCGTCTTTTAAATAGTTCGTGAGCAAATAATACTGATAGTGACCGGGCCAAATATCTCACGAAATAAGCATCAAACGAAAAAACTACAAAGAAAGAAAGTCGTCCAGCTTGAAGGGGGAAAACAAGTGGCACTATGGTTGGCCCGCTAGATGGCGCTGCCATAGGTCAAACAGATATCAACTGCGTTTTTTTTTTTTTAAATAGGAAACCCCATTTTTATTACATATTCGTTTAGTACGTAAAGAAATATGAATCTTTTAGTTGGACCACTTTTTTCGCTTTGCGATAGATGGTGCTCTAATAGTAACAAACATATGGCTCACAATTTTAGACGAACAGTTGGTAACAGGTAGGTTTTTTAAATTAAAATACAGAACGTAGGTACGTTTGAACATTTTATTTCGGTTGTTCCAATGTGATACATGTACCTTTGTGAACTTATCATTTCTGAGAACGCATGCTGTTACAGCTTGATTACCTGTAAATACCACACTAATGCAATAAATGCTCAAAATGATGTCCATCAACCTCAATGCATTCGGCAATACGTATAACGACATTCCTCTCAACAGCGAGTAGTTCGCCTTCCGTAATGTTCGTACATGCATTGACAATGCGCTGACGCATGTTGTCAGGCGCTGTCGGTGGATCACGATAGCAAATATCCTTCAACTTTCCCCACAGAAAGAAATCCGGGGACGTCAGATCTGGTGAACCTGCGGGCCATGGCATGGTTAAGCTGTACCACAAATTCCTTTTTTGGCTATTCGATTCAGTATCGCATTAGTTAGTCGGTCTACCTACCAAATCCTTATCATTCTTCTGTAGCACAACATTTTAAGAGCGACTACTCTGTTCTAGTCAGAACTTCTTGTCGTTCCCGTTTCACTTCTGTACAAGATTACACTCCCAACAAATACCTCGAATAAATAAATTCGAACATTTAAAATTATATTCGGAGCCATAAATAAACGATCCAATTTGTGACTTCTTCATGAGATCGGAAGTGTTGGTCAGCCAGGCCATGCACCATTGATCTAAACAGGTGATGGTCAGAGGGAGCAATGTCTGGAGAATACGGCGGGTGGGGTAGGACTTCCCATTTTAATACGTTTTGACCTCTTTTGCAACGTGCGGTCGAGCGTTGTCGTGCTGCAAAATCACTTTATCGTACCTCTCGCTGTATTGCGGTCTTTTGTCTTTTAACGCTCTGCTGAAACGCATTAATTGCGTTCGATACGGAGCACCTGTGATTGTATCACTTGGTTTTAAAACCTCATAGTACACGACGCCGAGCTGGTCTCACCAAATGCAGAGCATGATCTTGGAGCCATGAATATTCGGTTTGGCCGTTGTAAGGTGTCAGGCAAATCCAACACCTTTCAAATCCAGTAGTATGTCACATAGCTCCGAATAAATCGTGACATTAAATTAACCAAAGTAATACGAGTAACGAGTGAGCAAATGGAATACCACAGACTAACACAAGAATGCCTAAATGCAGGTCATACCTTCCCACCGTGAGACAGACGCAGTTCCGAGGGGAGAAACGAGAACAGAAGCTGAGAGCAGAACCGTGTTAAGCTGAAGGCCCTACGATAAGGGACGGACACCCACGTCGCCAGCTAACCGCTAGGACCACCCCCAGCCCATGTTAAAAGATAGAGCCCTCCAGAAGAACAGTATAGATCTTACAATACCACTAAAAGGACCACACCAGCTGCAAGTTTTAGCGTGAGACTTTTTCGTGTCTCTGTTACGTTGCAAACTTTAAAAACATTTCCTCACCACGAAAAGTACAACGTTTCTCATTGGATGGACAGAATTTTTGTAGGCGGAGCTTAAGGTTAATATTGAGACCCTGATTGGTCAGATGAAAACACAGATAGTTTTTTTAAACCAACTTCGGTAAATTGTAGTAAGGAGAAGTTAGGAGAGGAGTTGCTTCCGAGACGGCGAGGTGAGCGGAGCTGTGCTGCCCGCTGCCCCCTGACGAACACCGACAAGGTAATGAACGCACGCGATGCCGCATAACAGCGCGTAAAGCTTCACTCAGAACTGCAGAAGTCTCATCTGTTACACCCCCTTTTCGCGTAATACTAGTGTCGATCGTCAATTAAAGCTCATGGTGTTCACATTTGCCACTTGAAGTATAAATCTGAAACGAGATGATTTTTCTGTTATATAGTTATTGAGAAGCCACATCAGCCACTGTATTTTACGACAAGTTAGATAAGTAATTAAAGATAATTGAGGGTCACTGTAGACCATTTTGATAGTTTTCTCTTTTGTGAAACTTAATTTAAACCTAGATTATAGATGTGATATGGCATAGGTCATCCTTCGATCCATTGTAGAACTTGGAAACCCATTCAGGGAATATTCGTTCACATTTTTGTTGAACGCAGTTGGTTTTTACCATCCTGTATTAAAACATTTCCTTTTATCAATAGTGCAATTTATAAACAATGTTTTGTGAGTAGAATAAAATTTCCAATGGTAAACTTAACTGCTTTTTCGACGTTATTTTACCAGCTAACTAAAAATAGGAAAGCCTTGAACCCCTTCCACTAAATTTAGTTAGTATTAAGATTCTTTTACAGGGAGTGCAGTGAAGCTGACGCTGAAATCATTAAGTATTTGGTTATATCATCGCTAGTCTCACTGAACTCTTCTGAACTCTACATGTCATGTATGGTCTGGCGTCTCCTTACCAGCAACAGGTCCCAGGTTCAAACTAGTCAATTCCCTAAAAAACACGCTCAGAGCGTCGTTGCGCGAAAGTGGTAGGGAGACACGATATAGAACAAGCAGACTCCACGCAGAATGTTAGACCGTCAACATGGGAGCATGTCAGGGATATCCCCATGATTTTTTGCGTTTAGAGTTATCGTAATGAATCCATTTTTCGTTCCCGGTCACAATGCGATGCACAAATCCCTTCCTTTTTGCCTCTGAAGCAACTTTTCACAAACACACAAACGCCGTTCAACGCCTCTTGGTTTCAGCTCACAGGGGACCCAAGTTCCTTCTTTCTGAATCGTGCCCATAGCCTTGAGACGTTTTGAAATGGCTTTCTGTGTCACTCCCACTAATCGTGCCATTTCTTCTTGAGTTTGACACGAGTCTTCACTCAGCAATATCTCAAATTCTGCGTCTTCGAAAACATTCTCTCTTCCACCACTATGCCGGTCTACGACGTTAAAATCACCGTTCTTGAAGAGTTGAAACCACTCACGACACGTTCTTTCCGATAGCGTTCTTACCGTAAGTACTTGAGAACATTCGATGAGACTCAGCCGCTGTTTTCTTCATATTGAAACAGTTGTACACCTTATATATATAGGTCAAAGTATACACACACACACACACACACACACACACACACACACACACACACATATATATATATATATATATATATATATATATATATATATATATATATATATATATATGTGTGTGTGTGTGTGTGTGTGTTAAAACCAAGTGATACAATCACAGGTGTGTGTATGTGTGTGTGTGTGTGTGTATAGTTTGACCACCTTCGGAAAGTGTAAATTGTAATGTTTTTTTACACTGTAAATAGCTGGTTGAGCAGCCATTTTTACACTGATTTTCACAAACGCTACCTCATATCCCTTATGAATAAAATCATAGTTTACTTGATTTAATTCGACTATATTCCGTTACCCTAATTTTAGTTTCGTTGGTGTTCATATTATAACTTCTTTTCAAGGGATTTTCTCTCTGTTCAAATGATCTTCCAAATCCTTCGCATCTCTGATATAATTATAATGTCATCAGTAAAATCTTAAAGCTTTTATTTCTTCTCCTGCTTTTTAATCCCCTCGGCAGAAAAATTATTTTGTACTTATGGTAATACACTAAACAGATTTCACACAACACAGTTAGCTTTAAGTTTAATCCCCTTACCAAATTTCTCCTTAGTTTCCTGACCTCAGTATACAAATCACATGACATCAGGGAGAGATCACAACTTTCTCGTACTTCCTTCTCACCGATTGCTTCCTTTTCATGTCCTTCATCTCAAATAACAGTAATCGATTGTTTTTCACACAAAATGCGTTCCGTTCCACAGTTATAAAAAAAATTTTAGGATGCAAGCCTACAGCTCTATGCATCAGCGTTGCGATCCTTTTTATAGATTGAAACGATTCGCACCTTTTTTCAGTCAACTGACACACAGTGTGGTTCCAGCGACCTCTGGTAAACTGATGCTACAGTTGGCTCAGTAAGTTGATCCCTGACAGTTGCAGTGGGCTGGGCGCAGTAGCGTCTCACCTCTACCTCCTAATAACGCAAAGTCACTTTGCAAACGTTTCTATGCTACGCCTCAGTGTTGTCACAGCTCTGTAGACGGCTGCTGTTTTCGCGTTCTGCCGTATGCGCATCGCAGTTGAAAGCTGGCAACAGTGGTGCTAGCTGTCAGGGAACTTCTTACGCCATGACTACTGCCGCTCTGAATACTCAATATAGAATTGAACAGTCGCTCCATCAGGTATTGAGATCTTTTATCGTAAAGGAAACAACGAACAGTGTGAGTGAGTCTGTGTATTGCTAATTTTTATTCATCCAACCACGACTCTAAGGTAAAGGCACGTAATGCACGGGTGGAAGAGAGGTAAGAAACATGCAGTGTAGAGCCTGACAGAATTATCATCTGCAATCTTTTCCACTCCAGAAGATCGTGGTTTATGGATTAGGCATTTGTTAGGGGTCACTTAATTATCGTTTTAATACGCTTTGATCACAACCAGTTCCCCAATCACCTTCAGAAGATGAGCGTGACAGTCCCCAAAACTTGCCCATGTAGCTCAGTATCAGATGGTAACAACCTAGTCTAATCTAACTTTAGACCTAAATCTAACCTTAAACCTTAACTTTAAATCTAAAGCTAACCTCAAACATTCATCTAGACCTAAACTTAAACATTACCTAAACCCTAACGTAAACTTTAAATTACTCAACCTTCTTGTGTGATAATTCTGACTGTGCAAGAGACAAAGAAAACTGAAAAACCAATTTCCTAGCTGGCCACTGTGGCCGAGCGGCTCTAGGTGCTTCAGTCCGGAACCGCGCTGCTGCTATGGTCGCAGGTTCGAATCCTGCCTCGGGCATGAATGTGTGTGATGTCCTTAGGTTAGTTAGGTTTAAGTAGTTCTAAGTTCTAGGGGACTCATGACCTTAGATGTTAAGTCCCATAGTGCTCAGAGCCATTTGAACCAATCTCCTACTGGGATAGTCATTCTCAAAATGTTCAAATGTGTGTGAAATCTTATGGGACTTAACTGCTGAGATCATCAGTCCCTAAGCTTACAAACTACTTAACCTAAATTATCCTAAGGACAAACACACACACCCATCCCCGAGGGAGGACTCGAACCTCCGCCGGGATCAGCCGCACAGTCCATGACTGCAGCGCCTTAGACCGCTCGGCTAATCCCGCGCGGCGATAGTCATTCTCCTTGCATCAGAAAATAAACTTGCAGAATCATCATAGATTTTTTAAGAGTTTGTGACATGCATATATGTTTCAGTGGTTGTGTGACAGAAAGCTCGTATGTCGTCCCAAAGACTTCCTGACACGCGAAAGTGTATATCACTGTTGACTCTTTACATTGTGGAGGCCATGGCGTAACTAGACTATAATGCAGCTGAGAACAAAACCTAACAGAGTCGTATTTGTTTGTAATTACCGTAAGGTGTTATTACAATCTGTTTTCGTCTTTTTTAAGCTGTGTGTATTCTTGCACATCTTTTCGATATCACATATGTACCACTGATGTAATAACCACTATGAAAATCAAATGTGGGAGAAAGGGAAGGGGAAAAATTATCAGCTGCATCGGGACTTTATGCGCATCGAGACTTTATGCGGAATCAACAGCGACGAGTGAAAATATATGCCAGTCCACGACCTGAACACCTGATCTTCTACTTACTAGCAATTGTGTTAACCAGTGAACCATCCACAAACAGTGTTTATCGCAAATGCCCGCACAATGTCGGCACACTCCCCGACCTCTCACTTTGCCACACAGCGCCACCTATCCACAGCCCTAGTCCATGTCCTCCGTGTTTGCCAATTTCAGATTCCCACTGGAGGCCGAACGTAAACATGCATCGGCACTGAAGGTTGTGGGTTGAGTGTCCATGGAGGGGTCCGGTTGGTGCAGTAGTTGAATCAACTGCCTCGTAAGCAGGAGCTCCCAAATTCGAGTCTTGGTCAAGCACATATTTTCAGTTCACATAATATGCGTCACAGCTGTGGGTTTTGCGTGGTGTCTGTTCTTTCGGATATGTTCGAAAAAACAGGTAGCACGCCTTCATACAAATTTAATAAGATGCTGTCTGCATGTTGCGTGTACCCAACGCCATGAAAAATATTTTTCAAAAGTTGGACTTCTCGTGCACTGACATCGTTTGCTAGCAACCTCACTTGCAGGTAAGTTGACATAATGCTTAGGCTGAATATAGGTACAGGTTTCCTACAGATAAAAATTTGATTAGATTACATACACTGATCACTCCGTAGAGTCACAGGGGGAGATTTTCGAGTGTGTCAAAAAGTTAGAAAGATAAATATACATCATACACGTTTTGCAAAAGAACCAATATGGTAATCAACGGATCCTAAGTGTATTGTTTGTCGAGAATGTGGCAAAGAAGAAAAAAGTTCATTAATACGTTCATTTAAAATCTTATCAAAAACATTTAAATGTATGTACGCTAGAGTGTACAAGATAAATCCTAGGTTATTGTGGTCGAAGATCGTCATAAAATAATAGGCATGGCTCCATTCACACCTTATTAGTCAGCTGAAGCAATGCCGAAGACATATTGAAAGTTGCCTGTCACATTTTCAGCTTTCACTGGTGAAACTCGCAGGTACACTGCAAAGATATCTTCTGTACCAAGATAATTATTTCTGTCAATGACCTCTATATTACTTGCATGTAGGTCTCTGATCTGAAAGCATAGAACTTCTGCGTGCCTGCAGATTCTTGCCACCTGCATAGTCCGCCATGCTGTAGTTACGGGGAAAAAAAAATTTCTCCTGTCTGTACGTAATAAAGAAAAAAAAATGGTTCAAATGGCTCTGAGCACTATGGGACTTAACTACTGATGTCATCAGTCCCCTAGAACTTAGAACTACTTAAACCTAACTAACCTAAGGACATCACACACATCCATGCCCGAGGCAGGATTCGAACCTGCGACCGTAGCGGTCACGCGGTTCCAAACTGACGCGCTTAGAACCGCACGGCCACACTGGCCGGCTAATAAAGAACTGTTTACTCATTTATTGCTTTGAACTTTATACCAATATGCGATTTTATAAGCTGCTGTGGAAGCAGAATCGAAAAGTATTTTCTGTTTGCGTTCTCGTGACGTTTCGTGGCCTCCATGTCATAATAAAACAGGAAACGATATACGAGCATATTTGACCGGCACGTTCGACATCCGGGTAGTAAACTATAGAAGTCACTGAGCTGCTTACACCCTTCAAGATGACGATCACAAGATAGACAGTTACGGCCGCAAACAAACTTAAGGACACGCGAAATATTAGTCACCTAATGAAATGAAAATATCGGAACAACCGAGGCAGTGAGGTTGTTTTGGTCGGGGAGACGCTAATAATACAATGAGACTAACATTATTCCAAGACAACCACGTAATCGAAAAATAACACATACTAATTCCTCCAGAATAAACCGAACAAAAGCACACAACTGGAATTGAATATTTCTCTTTACCTATCTAGATTAAAGTAAGACAACGATACCAGTCACCCACCAGCCCCCATCCCCCACCCTAAAAACCATAATAATCAGCATCGCAACTACTTAATGTGTCAGACCATGGGATACACAGTAGCGTGAGACTCGGGTATATATGATATGGACTACTCTAAATTACATACCACCAAGTTGAAACACAGCAATAAGCAATTACTGCTTTGTGTCGAGCGTATGGCTTACAGTATGACTTGACCGCCAAATGAGGCAGCGAGAGGAATCCACATATTAGCAGCTGAGTTAACCGATCTCTACCGATTCAGTACTACGGAGACGAAAAGCCAAGAAATATAAGTTTTGTGTCGAAGATCTTCATGTTCATTAAACATGCATGCTTGTGAGAATTTATGTTATGCGTCCGCAGAAATACGCAATGGACATGATTTTGGGTACCAAGGATTGGCAGAAATCAGATGCTGTTTTATGGCTTACCTTTTGACTGCTATCGTTGCTTCGCGCTCTTACTGCATTTCACGGTTATCCTAAGATTGTGCTGACTGGGTACAGAAACATCCGTGTTGCTCACTGTTCGGTTCGTCTCAGACTGGTGCTAAGCAACGGCGCAGATCGTTGAAGAGACCCCTGTATTGTTGAGGACCACGCCACGTCGCGGTTTATGTTGTTTACTCTTAGAGCATATGCGGAAAATGATCGCTTAATAATTAAAGAAAGTATCCAGCGATAGTAGCAGGGGCGTAATTGGGCTGTAACTCCTGTGGCACTATCTCCGAGGAAAGTCTATCTTGGCGCATAAAGGAAAGAAATAATAAAAATTAAAATGAGAAGGAAAGGTGTAAAAATTAATAAAATCGGTCAGTCAAGACAAGTCTTTCTCTGTATTGAATTAATCAAAAATGGTTCAAATGGCTCTGAGCACTATGGGACTTAACATCTGAGGTCATCAGTCCTCTAGAACTTAGAACTACTTAAACCTAATTAACCTAAGGACATCACACACATCTATGCCCGAGGCAGGATTCGAACCTGCGACCGTAGCAGTCGCACGGTTCCACACTGAAGCGCCTAGAACTGCTCGGCTACCGCTGAATTAATCAAAGATTAATTCTGAGGTTAAGATGTGAGAATAATCAACCATCTTTACTGATGTCAAAAATCAGTCTCTAACCTCAGTTAATCAAATCTATAGAACGAAATGCACAAAATGTGAACAAGTGTTTCGATCAAGGCTATGACGGAGCATTCATCATGAGTGGGTACGCAATGACGTGCAAAAACGAATCGAGTCACAATTTGAATCTACTCCTTAAAAGCGCTGCAGAAACTAAGAGGCTAATCAAAAAGCAGCCCTGTATTTCGGAACAATTAAGAACATCTATGTGTTTTTTGGTAGGTTAATTCGGGGGAGTGGACCAAACAGTGAGGTCATCGGTCTGTTTTTTCGGTCTCAGCGTGCTACAAATATTAGAAATGACATGGGGGCGACCTTTTGTTGAGTTGGGAATGGAGTTGGCATCCTTGAGGGTGAGGGGTTTCACTTCAGGTACTTCCCTCAGGACCCCTTCGTAGTTAAGACCCTAAACCTGTGGTAGTAATAGAAGGCACCAGTCAGCCCTGAAGTAGTGAACATTATGAGGGGCGTTTGAAAAGCCCGAGAGATGGCACCACCGGCGCTTATGGAGGTCATGTTTAGGTAGTGGCATCTTTGGAAAGAACGCACACCAAGTTTCAGCCATATTGGTCTATTTCTTTGTGTTTCGCATTCGTGTGAATCAAGGAAGTCGAGTCATTGTCAAAAAAAGGACGTAAAAGAATTTCGTGTGGTGATTAAACATTACTTTATGAAAGGCAAAACGCCTCAGGAGACTAAAGAGAAGCTTGATAAACATTATGGTGACTCTGCACCTTCGATTAGAACAGTTTATAAGTGGTTTCAAAATTTTCGGAGTGGCCATATGGGCACAAGTGACGCTGAACGTTCTGGACGCCCTGTGGAGGTTACGACTCCAGAAATCATTGATAAAATCCATTATATGGTGATGGATGACAGAAGCGTTAAGGTGTGTGAGATTGCTAGTGCTGTGCGGATCTCGAATGAATGGGTACGTAATATTTTACATTAACATTTGAACATGAGAAACTATCCGCAAGATAGGTTCCGCGATTGCTCACGCTTGACAAAAACGGAATCGTGTGAAGTGTTGCAAGGATGGTTTGCAGCTGTTCAGGAAGAATCCGCAGGACTTTAAGCGTCGTTTCGTCACTGTGGATGAAACACTGATACATTACTATACTCTTGAGACCAAACCACAATCCAAACAATGGCTTACCAAGGGAGAATCTGCACCAAAAAAGGCCAAGACCATTCCTTCGGCTGGAAAGGTTATGGCGACTGTCTTTTAGGATTCGCAAGGGATAATCCTCATCGACTATCTGGAAAAGGGTAAAACTATTGCAGGTGCATATTATTCATCGTTACTGGACCGTTTGAAAACCGAGGTGCAAGAAAAACGCCGGCGATTGCACCGCAAAAAAGTCCTTTCCCATCACGACAATGCACCAGCACACACCTCAGCAGTTGGTTTTGTGGTCGCAAAATTATTGTAAATAGGATTCCAACTCGTTTCATATCCCCCCTATTCTCCAGACTTGGCTCCCTCGAACTACTATTTGAGCCCCAATTTGAAGAAATGGCTGGCGGGACAAAGATTTTATTCAAACGAGGAGGTGCAGCAACTGGTAGCTGTTTTGCAGACTTGGACAATTCCTATTATTCAGAAGGGATCAAAAAATTAGAACAGCGTTGGACGAAGTGTATAAGTATAAAAGGAGACTATGTCGAAAAATAAAAAAGGTTTACCCTAAAAACGTAAGTAGTTTTTATTTTTGCACGGACTTTTCAAACGCTCCTCGTATTGCAGATCACCTACATCCCTTCATGTTTGATGTTTTCCTCGGCGGCTGTGGCATCATCTAGCAGGATAATTGTCCCTATTACAAGGCCATAATCGTGCTACAGTGCTTTGAGGAGCAATACGTTGTGCTTAGTTGATGTCTGCCTGATCTGAATCCTATGGAACATATCTGGGACATCGGCGCCTGCGGCGTATCCGCAAACCACCCGCCCATAATTTACCGAAACTGCGCGACCTGCACCATATACGTCCAGAAACCCACCAAGAACTTGTCGAATTACGTTTCAAATGGAGACCCATACGGTATTCAGCTGGGGGACATGTTTTGGGTCACCAGTGTACACCGTCTGTCGAAACAGTTCCGATACTGATTTTATTGCTGGCGTATGTGTGATGTTAGTACAGTAACTACCTCAACTACCTCACCAACTTGAACTAACAACTATAAACAGCAGATGTGCATGTGAGCAGGCAATGTTAAATAGTGGACGTGAGTTGTTGTGACAAAAATCACAATGAAGCAACACCTCTGAATCAAGTGTTCGAGACGTTCTCCATAATGTTTTCTGTCCCACGGATTGTCTCTCCCGAGCAAAAACAACGACACGTCGGCACCTGCCACGACTTGACTGAAATGCAAAATGCGGACATTTCTTTTCTGGAATAATCATACCGGTGACGAGACTTACATCTCCATCTACATCTACATTTATACTCCGCAAGCCACCCAACGGTGTGTGGCGGAGGGCACTTTACGTGCCACTGTCATTGCCTCCCTTTCCTGTTCCAGTCGCGTATGGTTCGCGGGAAGAACGACTGCCGGAAAGCCTCCGTGCGCGCTCGAATCTCTCTAATTTTACATTCGTGATCTCCTCTGGAGGTATAAGTAGGGGAAGCAATATATTCGATACCTCATCCAGAAACGCACCCCCTCGAAACCTGCACAGCAAGCTACACCGCGATGCAGAGCGCCTCTCTTGCAGAGTCTGCCACTTGAGTTTGCTAAACATCTCCGTAACGCTATCACGCTTACCTAATAACGCTGTGACGAAACTTAGTGTTATCAATAAGAACCTTTCATAAAACCAAAACGAGTAGAAATTCACTTCAAGGTTCAAAGCTTTGACGACGTAACAGACATTCAGGCCTATGTGACGTGCGAGTTGGAACATACAAAGAATAATTCATATAGCTGTGTGAAAGTTCGTGCGTTGTACGAAAGTGGGGCAGACTATGTAGAACACCCCACGCATTAAAACCACTATCTTAACTTTTCTCTGGTTTTGTTTATATATATATATATATATATATATATATATATATATATATATATATATATATATATATATATATATCAATCCAGTATCGTAACTTTCTGGACTGACTAATAATCACATCAAGCTGTCTACCTTCAAAGTGGATTAAATTAAGGAACAGAACTTTAATTTGGGACATCGATTACGCCAGCGAGATACAAGTTTTTATCTCTCCTCAGAAAAGAAATTTGTTTCCAGCTCTACATGATACCTGTTTAGAGCCGAGTACGTATAAAGCACAATCATGACATGCCAAAGTTAAGGTATCTGCCAATAATATCTGCCGAGAATTCTTCCGGATTATATGGCCATGATCCATGGAATTAGGGATAGAAGAGTTCCATGGACCACGGCCATACAACCCGGAAGAATTCTCGGCAGCTGAAACATCCGATCGTGAAAGCCTTCATTGTATAATGAGACCTGCGTTTTCCTTACCATCTAAGACCTTTCTCTTTTTTTGAATCATCAGTCTTCTGACTAGTTTGATGCCGCCCGCCACGAATTCCTCTCCTGTGCCATCCTCTTCATCTCACAGCAGCACTTGCAACCTACATAATCAATTATTTTGTGGGTTTATTCCAGTCTCTGTCTTCCTGTGCAGATTTTGCCCTCTACAGCTACCTCTATTACAATATAAGTCATTCTTTGATGTCTTAACAGATGTCCTGTCATCTCTGTCCCTTTTCGTTGTCAGTGTTTTCCACATATTCTTTACCTCTCCGATTCTGCGCAGACTCTTCTCATTCCTTACCTTATCACTCAACCTCATTTTCAACATTCGTCTGTAGCACATCTCAAATGCTTCGATTCTCTTCTGTTTCGGTTTTTCCACAGTTCATATTTCATTACCATACAATGCTGTGCTCCAAACGCATATTCCCACAAATATCTTCCTCAAATTAAGGCCTATGGTTGACAATAGTAGATTTCTCCTTGTCGGGAATGCCCTTTTTGCCAGTGCTAGTTTGCTTTTGATGTCCTCCTTGCTCCGCCCGTCATCGGTTATTTTGCTGCATAGGTAGTAGAGTTTCTTAACTTCATCTACTTCGTGACCATCAATCCTGATGTTAAGTTTCTCGCTGATCTCATTTCTGCTACTTCTCATTACTTTCGTCTTTCTTAGATTTACTGTCAATCCATATTCTGTACTCATTAGGCTGTTCATTTCATTCAGCAGTTCATGCAGTTCTCCTTCACTTTCACTCAGGATAGCAATATCATCAGTGAATCGAATCATCGATATCCTTTCACCTTGATTTTTTAATTCCACTCCTGAACCTTTCTTTTATTTCCATCATTGCTTCTTCGATGTGCAGATTGAACACAGATGCCAAAGACTACATCCCTGTCTTGCACCCCTTTTAATCCGAGCACTTCGTCCCTGGTCGTCCATTCTTATTATTCCCTCCTGACTCTTGTACATGTTGTATATTACCCGTCTCTCCCTATAGCTTACCCCTATTTTTCTCAGAATTTCGATCATCTTGCACCATCTTACATTGTCGAGAGCTTTTTATAGGTCGGCAAATCCTATGAACGTGTCCTGATTTTTCTTTAGTTTTGCTTCCGTTATCAACCGCAATGTCATAATTGCACCTTTGGTAACTTTACCTTTCCTAATGCCGTCATCTAATTCATCCTCAATTTTCTTTTCCGTTCTTCTGTATATTATTTTTGTCAGCAACTTGGATGCATGAGCTGTTAAGCTGATTGTGCGATAATTCTCACATTTATCAGCTCTTTCAGTCTTCGGAAGTGTGTGGATATTTTTCCGAAAGTCACATGGTATGTCGCCAGACATTCTACACACCAACGTGAATAGTCGTTTTGTTGCCACTTCCCCCAATGGTTTTAGAACCTATGATGGAATGTTATCTATCCCTTCTGCCTTATTTGATCTTAAGTCCTCCAAAGTTCTCTTAAATTCTGATTATAATACTAGATCCCCTACTTTTCCTAAATCGACTCTTGTTTCTTCTTCTATCACATCAGACAGTATTTCAGCCTCATAGAGGCCTTCGGTGTACTCTTTCCACCCATCCACTCTCTCGTCAGCATTTAACAGTGGAATTCCCGTTGCACTCTTAATGTTACCACCCTTGCTTTTAATTTCACCGTAGGTTATTTTGACCTTTGTATATGCTGAGTCAGTCCTTCCGACAATCATTTCTTTCTCCATTTCTTCACATTTTTCATGAAGTCATTTCGTCTTATCTTCGTTGCATTTTCCGTTTATTTCATTCCTCAGTAACTGTATTCCTGGATTTCCCTGGGCATTTTTATACTTTCTGCTTTCATCGATCAGTTGAAGTATTTCTTCTGTTACCCATGGTTCCTCCGCAGTTACCTTCTTTGCACCTATGTCTTTCCTTCCCACTTCTGTGATTACCCTTTTTAGAGATATCCATTCCTCTTCATCTGTACTGCCTACTGAGTTATTCCTTATTGTTGTATCTATAGCCTTAGATAACTTCAAGTGTATCTCTTCATTCCTTAGTATTTTCGTATCCCACTTCTTAGCGTATTGATTCTTCCTGACTAATCTCTTAAAATTCAGCCCACTCTTCATTGTGATCTGAGTCTATATCTGTTCCAGTGTATGCCTTACAACCCAGTATCTGATTTCGGAATCTCTGTCTGACTTTGATGTAATCTAAGTGAAATCTTCCTGTATCGCCCGGAATTTTCCAAGTGTACCTCCTCCTCTTGTGATTCTTGAACGAAGTATTCGCTATTACTAGCTGAAATTTATTACAGAACTCAATTAGTCTTTCTCCTCTCACATTTCTTTTCCCAAGCCCATATTCTCCCGTAACTTTTTCTTCTACGCCTTCCCTATAACTGCATTCCAGTCCCTCATGACTATTAGAGTCTCGTCTCCCTTTACATACTGAATTACCCTTTCAGTATCCTCATATAATTTCTCTATCTCTTCATCTTCAGCTTGCGAGGTTGGCATGTATCCGTGAACTATCGTTGTCGGTGTTGGTTTGGTGTCGATTCTGATAGTAGCAATCCTACAACTGAACTGTTCACAGTAGCACCCTCTCTGCCCTACCTTCCTATTCATAATGAATCCTATTCCTGTTATACATTTTCTGCTGCTGTTGATATTATCCTATACTCATCTGACGAGAAATCCTTGTCTTCTTTCCATTTCACTTCAGTGACCCCTGCTACAACTAGACTGAGCCTTTGCATTTCTCTTGTCATATTTTCTAGTTTACCACCCACATTCAAGCTTCTGACATTCCACGCCCCGACTCGTAGAACCAAACCCTTTCGTTGGTTTTTCAATCTCTTTCTCGTGGTCAGTTCCCCTTTGGCAGCCCTCTCTCGGAGATCCGAATGGGGGACTATTCCGGAGCCTTTTGCCAATGGAGAGATCATCATGACACTTTTCCATTTACAGACTACATTTCCTGTGGATACACGTTATGTGTCTTTAATGCAGTGGTTTCCATTGCCTTCTGCATCCTCATGCTGTTGATCACTGCTGATTCTTCTGCCTTTACGGCACTTTATGGGCAGTTTCCCAACCCAAGGACCTAACGTACTGGAAACAGTACACAGCTTGTGGACTTATCATCCCCGATATCAGGCAGCAAGTCAGCAGCTAGTGGTCCATGGTTAGCGTAGCTGCACCTAGGTCGCCGGGCAGGGTAGCCGTGCAGTCAGGGCGCCTTGCTACGGTTCGCGCTGCTCCCCCTGTCGAAGGTTCGAGTCCTCCCTCAGGTATGGGTGTGTATATGTTGTCCTTAGCGTAAGTTAATTTAAGTTAGATTAAGTAATGTGTAAGCCTAGGGACCGATGACCTCAGCAGTTTGGTCCAATAGGGAATTCCCACAAACTTTTTGCATCTATGTCGTGGGGCCCCATCTTCGATTGCTGGTCGGCTCGAAGACTTTCTCCGCTCGGCACTGGGTGTGTGTGTTGTCCTCATCATTCATCTCTTCTTCATCATATGCGCAATTAGCCAAAGTAGCGTCTAATAGAAAGACTAGCACAAAATAGCTGAACACCAGACGGGGTCACCCGGCCACTGCAGCCATACGATCTTCTCATTTCATCAGGCTTCAAGTAGCGACCCTGAAAGGAAAACGAAGTTTCCACTTCCGAAGCGTATCCGCTATATCGCAACCAAATCGCTCATCAACACGCCAAGCGGAGGAAAAGCCTTATACATTCAACCCGAGATCGCACTGAGTCAACCCAGCAGGCCACACTACAACTCTGGCAAATAGGGGACGATAACCTACCAAACTTCGTGGCGCCTTCCGAAGAACATCGATTCGTATACGAGGGAACGAGGTCGACACGGATATCGACGAATACAATTCACACAAAAGTGGCTCGATCTATGGATGAAACAATAAGGGAACGCATTCTTTGCGAGCTAGTGCTGTGAATGAGGTGAAGAGCAAATAACAATCAATGCTCTCCAATAACTGTCATCCACTCGAATTTTCCAGAATGTTCTTCAAACCAAGCATGTGTTAACGTGTCCCAGTTACATGACACATTGTCGTCCATAATATAAAGTCCATGAATTGCTGCATGTGGTCTCTAAGTAGCCGAACATAACCATTTCCAGTGAAAGATTGGTTCAGCAGAACCAGAGGAAGTAGTTCATTCTATGTCAACACAGCCCACACCATTACGGAGCCATCACCAGCTTGCACAGTGCCTTGTTAACAACTTGTGTTCACAGGTTTGTGGGGTCTGCGTCACACATGAAACGATCAGTCCGGAACTGCGCGACTGCTATGGTCGCAGGTTCGAATCCTGCCTTAGGCATGGATGTGTGTGATGCGCGTAGGTTGGTTACGTTTATGTACTTCTAAGTACTAGGGGACTGATGACCTCAGATGTTAAGTCCCTTAGTGCTCAGAGCCATTTGAACCATTTTCAACACGTGAAACCTACCATCAGCTCTTACCAACTGAAATTGGGACTCATCTGACTGGGCCACATTTTTCCAGCCATCTACAGTAGAACTGGTATGGTCACGAACCCAGGAGAGGCACTGCAGGCGATGTCGTGCTGTTAACAAAGGCACTCGCGTCAGTCGTCTGCTGCCATAACCTATTAACGCCTATTTTGTCGCACCGTCCTCACAGATATGTTCGTCATACGTCTCTCATCGATATCAGCCCTTATTTCATGCTGTGTTACTTGTCTGTTAGCACTAACAGCTCTACTCAAGCGCCACTGCTCTCGGTCGTTAAGTGAAGGCCGTTGGCCACTGCACCGTCAGTGGTGAGAGGTAGTGCCTGAAATTTGGCATTCTCGGCCCGCTCTTGACCCCGTGTATCTCGGAATATTGAATAACCTGACGATTTCCGAAATGGAATGTCCCATGCGTCTTCCTCCAACCAGCATTCCAGGTTCAAAGTCTGTTAATTGCCGTCGTGCTGTCATAATCACGTCGGGGACTTGTTCACATGAATTACTTGACTACAATGACAGCTCCGCCAATGCACTGCCCCTTTACACGGGGTGCTCAGGAAGTCTCTCCGCAGCACCGTATGATTGTTAGCCGCGCGTGCCGTATGCCGCAGTGAATATACTGAAATGAAACTCAGTGAAATACAGGTTATTAATTTATTGAATATTCATTTTTACATACAAATTTTCACATTAAATTTTGAAAGTGTCCCCCCTGTTGTTGAATACACAATTCAATTCGTCTAATCATGTTTCCAAACACAAACTGTAACATTTCTTCTGTAACAGAAGCAGTGAAAAAAACTGAGTGTGTCCCCGTTGACGTATGTCAACGCCTGTAAGCAGCAAAAGGTGTTCATTTCATTGTAATTCTAATTTTTTCCTTACAGCTGTGAGGGCCCTTCCGACACTAAGATCGATTTCCTGGCCGAGTTTTCTTACTGACTTGTTCGGACTCGTGGACATTTTATCGTAAATATCGAGTAGTTTATCCTCGGACAAAACGCTAGGACGACCACTTCTCGGTGCATCTGTCACTGAACCCGTACTCCGGAATTTTGACAGTATCGCGATGTGGGAATGTTGTCTCCGGGAAAACTGAATTAAATGTTTGACGAACTGAAACTGTGTATTTACCGCCAGCTTTGAACACTTGTTCGACTAAAACACACACGTTCTCCAATTGTTAGCATTTTAACAGTGACAAAAATGAAACAAAGGAACTAAACTTTGTCCGCAGCTCGTGGTCGTGCGGTAGCGTTCTCGCTTCCCACGCCCGGGTTCCCGCGTTCGATTCCCGGCGGGGTCAGGGATTTTCTCTGCCTCGTGATGACTGGGTGTTGTGTGCTGCGTGCTGTCCTTAGGTTAGTTAGGTTTAAGTAGTTCTAAGTTCTAGGGGACTGATGACCATGGATGTTAAGTCCCATAGTGCTCAGAGCCATTTGAACCATTTTTTTGAACTAAACTTAAACGTTCACGTCAACACGGAACGACGCACACCAACGATACTACTGAGGCTCGCTGAGATAAACGAAACAGTGGAATGTTGGGAGAGTCCACTTGAATGGAAGCAACCTAGGCAGGTGAACAATCATACGGCACGCGCGGCTAACAATCATACGGCACTGCGCAGAGACTTTATGAACACCCCGTTCCTTGTGTACGCGATACTACCGCTATCAGTGTACATGCATATCCTATTCGCTATCCCATGACCTTCGTCACCTCAGTGTAAATGCTTTGGTGTGTGTGTGTGTGTGTGTGTGTGTGTGTCGGTGGTGACCATGATCCCCATGATGCCTCCCTTGTAGCCGCGCCCGGACGTAGCAACGGGCAGAGGGAAGAGAGAGCTCAAGAGTTTGGTACGTGTTGCGTCCGCAGGTGGACCTGCTGGACGTGAGCCCGGCGGCGCTGTGCTCGCCGCTGGAGTCGTTGTCGGCCGACGACCAGCAGCAGGTGGAAGTGGCGCGCGCTGGCGCGAAGGCGCTGTGGTCGCTGTCGCAGTCCGTCAAGAACAAGGAGGCTATGCGCAGGACAGGCTGCGTGCGTCTGCTCGCCAAGCTGCTCAAGTCCTGCCACCAGGACGTCGTCGTGCCCATCATGGGCACCATCCAGCAGTGCGCCTCGGAGGTGAGTTTGGGACAAGGCCCCTAAACGATTAAACCAGTTGACATCGACAGGAAGTGCAAAATGGCTAAGCAGGGATGGCTACAGGATAAATGTAAGGATGTAGAGGCTTATCTCACTAGGGGTAAGATAGATACTGCCTACAGGAAAATTAAAGAGACCTTTGGAGAAAAGAGAACCACTTGTATGAATATCAAGAGCTCAGATGGAAACCCAGTTCTAAGCAAAGAAGGGAAAGCAGAAAGGTGGAAGGAGTATATAGAGGGTCTATACAAGGGCGGTGTACTTGAGGACAATATTATGGAAATGGAACAGGATGTAGATGAAGATGAAATGGGAGATACGATACTGCGTGAAGAGTTCGACAGAGCACTGAAAGACCTGAGTCGAAACAAGGCCCGGGAGTAGACAACATTCCATTAGAACTACTGAGGGCCTTGGGAGAGCCAGTCCTGACAAAACTCTACCGTCTGGTGAGCAAGATCTATGAGACAGGCGAAATACCCTCAGACTTCAAGAAGAATATAATAATTCCAATCCCAAAGAAAGCAGGTGTTGACAGATGTGAAAATTACCGAGCTATCAGTTTAATAAGTTACGGCTACAAAATACTAACGCGAATTCTTTACAGACGAATGGAAAAACTGGTAGAAGCCGACCTCGGGGAAGATCAGTTTGGATTCCGTAGAAATATTGGAACACGGGAGGCAATACTGACCCTACGACTTATCTTAGAAGCTAGATTAAGGAAAGGCAAGCCTACGTTTCTAGCATTTGTAGACTTAGAGAAAGCTTTTGACAATGTTGACTGGAATACTCTCTTTAAAATTCTGAAGATGTCAGGGGTAAAATATGGGGACCGAAAGGCTATTTACAATTTGTATAGAAACCAAATGGCAGTTATATGAGGTGAGGGACATGAAAGGGAAGCAGTGGTTGGGAAGGGAGTGAGACAGGGTTGTAGCCTCTCCCCGATGTCATTCAATCTGTATATTGAGCAAGCAGTGAAGGAAACAAAAGAAAAATTCGGAGTAGGTATTAAAATCCATGGAGAAGAAACAAAAACTTTGAGGTTCGCCGATGACATTGTAATTCTGTCAGAGACAGCATAGGACTTGGAAGAGCAGTTGAATGGAATGGATAGTATCTTGAAAGTAGGATATAAGATGAACATCAACAAAAGCAAAACGAGGATAACAGAATGTAGTCGAATTAAGTCGGGTGATGCTGAGGGTATTAGATTAGGAAATGAGACACTTGAAGTACTAAAGGAGTTTTGCTATTTGGGGAGCAAAATAACTGATGATGGTAGAAGTGGAGAGGATATAAAATGTAGACTGGCAATGGGAAGGAAAGCGTTTCTGAAGAAGATAAATTTGTTAACATCGAGTTTAGATTTAAGTGTCAGGAAGTCGTTTCTGAAAGTATTTGTATGGAGTGTAGCCATGTATGGAAGTGAAACATGGACGATAAATAGTTTAGACAGGAAGAGAATAGAAGCTTTCGACATGTGGTGCTACAGAAGAATGCTGAAGATTAGATGGGTAGATCAAATAACTAATGAGGAGGTGTTGAATAGGATTGGGGAGAAGAGAAATTTGTGGCACAGCTTGACTATAAGAAGGGATCGGTTGGTAGGACATGTTCTGAGACATCGAGGGATCACCAGTTTAGTATTGGAGGGCAGCGTGGAGGGTAAAAATCGTAGAGGGAGACCAAGAGATGAATACACCAAGCAGATTCAGAAGGATGTAGGTTGCAGTAGGTACTGGGAGATGAAGAAGCTTGCACAGGATAGAGTAGCATGGAGAGCTGCATCAAACCAGTCTCAGGACTGAAGACCACAACAACAACAAAAATGTTAGCTGTTTCCTATCAACAGGTTCGTCATCCAAAGTCTGTCAAATTTAACATCACTTTCGAAGCACTTGCCACGAACTGTATTCAAATAAAAAAAAAAATCGGCGCACCGCGAAGGAACTATCCAAACGCGACGGAAATCGGTAGACGTGATGTACATGTACAGACAAATAAATGATTACCATTTCAGAAAAATTGGCTGATTTATTCAAGAGAAAGAGCTTCATAAGTTGAGCTAGTCAATTTACACAGAGTACGCAAAGGAACTTGCCCCCCTTCTTGCAGCGGTGTACCGTAGGTCTCTAGAAGAGCGTAGCGTTCCAAAGGATTGGAAAAGGGCACAGGTCACCCCCGTTTTCAAGAAGGGACGTCGAACAGATGTGCAGAACTATAGACCTATATCTCTAACGTCGATCAGTTGTAGAATTTTGAAACACGTATTATGTTCGAGTATAATGACTTTTCTGGAGACTAGAAATCTACTCTGTAGGAATCAGCATGGGTTTCGAAAAAGACGATCGTGTGAAACCCAGCTCGCGCTATTCGTACACGAGACTCAGAGGGCCATAGTCACGGGTTCCCAGGTAGATGCCGTGTTTCTTGATTTCCGCAAGGCGTTCGATACAGTTCCCCACAGTCGTTTAATGAACAAAGTAAGAGCATATGGACTATCAGACCAATTGTGTGATTGGATTGGAGAGATCCTAGATAACAGAACGCAGCATGTCATTCTCAATGGCGAGAAGTCTTCCGAAGTAAGAGTGATTTCAGGTGTTGTTGTTGATAATTCTTCCGAGTCGGCAGGACTCAGCAGGACCAGCCATACCTCTGAGGATGTCCAACGTAGTATTGGACGAAACGTTAGGAATAGAAGAATTCCATGGACCACGGCCATATAACCCGGAAGAATTATCAACAACAGTACCATCCGGTCGTGAAAGCCTTCATTATATGATTTCAGCTGTGCCGCGGGGGAGTGTCGTAGGACCGTTGCTATTCACAATATACATAAATGAACTTGTGGATAACATCGGAAGTTCACTGAGGCTTTTTGCGGATGATGCTGTAGTATATCGAGAGGTTGTAACAATGGAAAATTGTACTTAAATGCAGGAGGATCTGCAACGAATTGACGCATGGAGCAGGGAATGGCAGTTGAATCTCAATGTAGACAAGTGTAATGTGCTGCGAATACATAGAAAGAAAGATCCTGTATCATTTAGCTACAATATAGCATTTCAGCAACTGGAAACAGTTAATTCCATAAATTATCTGGGAGTACGCATTAGGAGTGATTTAAAATGGAATGATCATATAAAGTTGATCGTCGGTAAAGCGAATGCCAGACTGAGATTCATTGGAAGAATCCTAAGGAAATGCAATCCGAAAACAGAAGAAGTAGGTTACAGTACACTTGTTCGCCCACTGCTTGAATATTGCTCACCAGTGTGGGATCCGTACCAGATAGGGTTAATAGAAGAGATGGAGATGATCGAACAGAGAGCAGCGCGCTTCGTTACAGGATCATTTAGTAATCGCGAAAGCGTTACGGAGATGATAGATAAACTCCAGTGGAAGACTCTGCAAGAGAGACGCTCAGTAGCTCGGTACGGGCGTTTGTTGAAGTTTCGAAAACATACCTTCACCGAGGAGTCGAGCAGTATATTGCTCCCTCCTACGTATATCTGGCGAAGAGACCATGAGGATAAAATCAGAGAGAGCCCACAAAGAGGCATACCGACAATCTTTTTTTCCACGAAGAATACGAGACTGGAATAGAAGGGAGAACCGATAGAGGTACTCAAAGTACCCTCCGCCACCGTCAGGTGCCTTGCGGAGTATGGATGTAGATGTAGAACGTACTCGTCCACCTCTGGTCCTTATACGAGCAGTAGTTATTCGACTTGGCGTTGATTTACAGAGTTATGGATGTCCTCTTGAGGAATATTATGCCAAATTCTGTCCAGTTCGCACGATGGATGGTCACAATCCCAAGCTCGTTGGAGGGACCTGCCCATAATGATCCAACATTTCACAATTGTGAAGAGGTCCGGCGATGTTGCTGGCCTAGGTATGGTTCTGCAAGCACGGAGATATGCAGTAGAAACTCGCGACGTTTGTGAGCTGGCGTTATCTTTCTGAAAAGTAAGCCCAGGACGGCATGCCATGAAGGTCAACAAAAAGGGGTGTGGAATATCGTCGATGTCCCGCTGTACTTTAAGGGTGCCGCTGACGGCAACGAAAGCGGTCCTGCTACGAAAAGAAATGGTACATCAGACCATCACTCCCGGTTGTCAGGTTGTTTGGCGGGCTACAGCCAGGTTGGTGTCCTACTGCTGTCTGGGGTATCTCCAGACAAGTCTTCGTTGGTCACCAGGGCTCAGTTCGAAGCGCGACTCGTCACTGAAGACAGTTTTACTCCAGTTAATGAGATTCCAGGCCGAAGACGTGTCTGGAGAAGCCCCATACAGTAGTAGATCCGCGTGGTCTCAGGCGCCTTGTAACGGTCCGTGCGCCTGCCCCCGTCGGAGGTTTGAGTCCTCCCCCGAACATGGGTGTGTGTGTGTGTTGTCCATAGTGTACGTTAGTTTAAGTTAGATTAAAAAGTGTGTAGGTTTAGGGACCGATGACCTCAGCAGTTTGGTCCCATAAGACCTTACCACAAATTTCCAATTTCCACTCGTAGATACCAAACTTATTGTCGCCTGCCATATAACCTGACAACCAGGAGTGGTGGTCTGAGGTGACATTTCATTTCATTGGTTGTCATCCGCGGCACCGTCACAGCACAGCGTCACGCCGGCGATATTCTATCCCTTGTTTTGTTGGCCTTCATGCCAAGCCATCCCTTCATCAAGATAATGCCCGCCCGCGCACGACGAGAGTTTCTACCGCTTGTCTTCGTGCTTTCCAAACCCCACCTTGGCCAGCTAGACCCCCGACTCTTTCCCCAAAAGAGAATATTTGGAGCATTATGGGCAGGGTCCTCGAACCAGCTCGGGATTTTGACTATTTAATGCGTCATTTGGACAGAATTTGACCTGATATCCCTCAGCCGAATAACTACTTGCATAATAGTCAGAGGTGGACCAATGTGTTACTGATTTGCTCGATTTGTGGAGCTCTTTCTCTTGAATAAATCATCCAAATTTTATGAAACTGTCATCATCTGATTTTCTGTACATGTACATCACATCTACCGATTTCCGTCCTATTTGGATAATATTTAATGATGCGTCGTACTTTTTTCGTCTTTGAGTGTAGTTTGACACCAATGGCCATGGCTACCAATGCAACTTGCATTGAACTTTAGCACTGTGTATGAAAAAGGAAAGATGTCGCTAGTCCTGGTAATTGCTGAAACTTAGATATAAATGCATCCAAAAGAAATCTAATTAAAGTTTATTAAAATACCGCAACGGTGGAACATGTGCGTCGTGCGTGGAAGAGCCAGACAGCTTCGATTTTTTTTATTTCATTGCACTCCCGCTTGTACGTTGTGGATAGAATATCGATTTTCTTCTCACCCTCTTCCTGCGTAATATTTGAGTGGGGAAGATGCAACGCCTCTATCATTTTGGTAACTGCCAGTGTTCTTTTGTTTTTATCCATACCCTCCGCGGATAGTGTGTCATCTTTAGCTTTCCCGACGAATCGACTGTTTGTAGAGTTCTCGGGTGTCCTCCCTCTATAAAGCTGGATAAGCTTCGCGTCAGGAAAGAGTGCTGCTCAGCTGTCTCGACTTCATGATGAGACAGGATAGAGGAGGCGGGATGTAACGAAGACGCTCATTGTACAGGCATCGCCTGAAGATGAGGGCAAGGTACGCTGTCGAAATATCGTGGTGTGAAGACGACTGCACCCGGATGGACACCCGAGAACAGTACAAACTTCTTTTGATCGTAGTTTCCGCAGTTGTGGAAACTCGTGATACAGTGAGAAAAATTCTCTCTCGCTAAACAAGCGCAGTGGAGCAGCAACACAAACATCTATCTTGTCAAATGAGCTGTCAATCAAAATTTCTCTTACACGCCTCAAGCACAGTCTATGTTTGACAAACACGCCAAACAAAGACGCACAGAGCCAAATAATTTGGCAAACTGGTGAAGTTTGACAAATTGTATGATCGTTTACATGGACCTTTGGGCACAGCTTCGTACGGCCTGGCTACTCGTCTGGCATTACGGTAATTTTGTTTACGAGACACTGTGAGAAGTTGTGAATAACATTCATGGAACAAAGTTAGGGTACTCAGTATCAACTTCCAGTTCTAGTATAATTTAAACGATTCAAGCACTGCATGCCATGAAAGTTCTGAGGAGGCAGGGTGTAATCCACAGACATCATCATAGTTCAGCCAATTTGCACGAAATATTTTTAAATTATACACACAAACCTTCTTTGTGAATCAGACTATTTTTAAGTGAAAACAGTATCAAAATCTCCTGAGGTTAGCCATCACATCGTCTCCTTCTGCTTTGCCTTTTCACAAACATCTACGTCATCGAAGTTGCAGTATAAGTAGTGGCAATGTTAACAACAGTAGATGACCAGAGGTCCTTCCTGACGCCACCTCCCTTCCTCCCCCACCCCCCGACCCCACCCCCTTTCCCTCGTGGACAGAATCTCTGTACCCCATACATCTGCGTCTAAAGTGGATCTCATGTTCAAGTGTGAGAACGTTTGCTAAAAGTCTGCTTATGCATCTGAGGCAGGACATGGGTACTAGCATGGTATTCATCTAGTCTTCCTCAACCCAATGTCCCACCTTCCTGGACGTTGACCTCCTCCTTTCTGATGGCTCCATCCATACCTCTGTCCACGTTGCACGAAATATGCAGTGCCTGCATTTTGACAGCTGTCATCGCTTCCACACCAAAAAGTCTCTCTCGCATAGCCTATCCATCTGTGGATGAGGTATCTGCAGTGATGAGAACTCACTTGCCCAGTATTCTGTAGGCCTCATGAAGGCTTTCACAGATAGGCAGTACATATTCAACAAACAGATTTCCCGTGTCATGTCCTCAGCACCCCCAATCCTCCCAACTCCCCCAAGAATCACTTACAAAAGAGCGCTCTCCTTGTCACCCAATATCGCCCTGTACCGGAACAACTGAACCATATCCTTAACCAGACCTTTAACTCTCATTCACCATTCCCTGGGATGAGGGACATCTTATCCTAGATCTTTCCCTCCCTTCCTAAACCGGTATTCTGTCACCCACCCAACCTACACAACATACTAATCCATCCCTATGACACTCCCACTCCTGACCCTTTACCACAGGATCATATCCCTGTGGAAGACCAAGGTGCAAGGCCTGCCCTATCAACCCACCAAGCACTTCCTATTCCTGTCCTGTCGCCGGCTTACTCCATCAGAGCCTGGGCTGCCTGTGAAAACAACAATGTCATATACCAACTCTGCTGCACAGCATTTTATGTCAGTGTGACTACCAACCAGCTGTCCATGAGGATGAATGGCTACCACCAAACTGTTGCCATGAACAAAGTTGACCATCCAGTGACACAACATGCGGCTGTGCACAAAACACCCAATTCCAATGACTGCTTCACAACCTGGGCTGATTGAATCGTTCCTGAACTGCACAGGTGGAAGTTACTCTTACAGTGCATCCTCTCCTCTTGTAATCGTCCTGACCTCAGACTCAGGTAACTCAATCACTGCACCCTCTAACCAAAAGTTTGCCCGTCCAACTCACATCTCCAGTGCCACCTTCCATGTGTGCCACTCCCCACTTGTTACTACAATTATACATCACATGCCTAGGCTGTATACCTGCCACCCCTCCCTCCAGCATTCCTAGCCAGCAAACCGGCTGGCTGCCTCCCTCTGAGCTGCTAGCCACACACCCCAATCCCTTTCCCTACCTCCCTCTCTCTCTACTCACCCCACTCGATACTACCTCGCCATAACCAGTCCACCTGAAGAAATGCAGCAGTGGCACTTGCAGTCCAGCCAGCAGCATGCAGGGGCATAGGAGTGTGTGTGTGTGTGTGTGTGTGTGTGTGTGTGTGTGTGTGTGTGTGTGTGTGTGTGCGCGCGCGCGCGTGTGTGTGTGGAGAGGGGAGGGATTGGGTCTCCTTTAAACCAAAAACATTTACATTCTGTGGATTACACCCTGCCTCCTCAGAACTTTCATGGCATCATCATAGTTCAGCCAATTTGCACGAAATATTTTTAAATTATACACACAAACCTTCTTTGTGAATCAGACTATTCTACTTGAACTTTTCTAAAACATAGCAATTTCTTCACTGAAACTGGTCTCCCAAAAAAAGTCAAGCAATAGAGGATTACCAATGGCTACACTCAAGTTCGCAAGGAAGAGAGAAGTTGCCAGCTGAGCGTCGTCAACACTGAACTGGTGGAGAAAATCAATGAAAAGATTCAAGAAAGCTGCCATTTCGCATTTTTGGAGCTCTCATTACAATTTCCTCAAATTTCATGAACTTTTTTGTTTTGTGTTGGGACGCAAAATTCAGGGGGGTTTACACAACTGGTCAGCTTATGTTCTTCTTCTGGCCAATCAAATTATTTTCAAGATCGTCCTTTTCTGTTGCATACAGCCCCAATTCTCACGGCAGAAAGACCATACACAACTGCCACAGAAGCTATTCCTAGAAGGCATTCCCTCATTTGGCATACTGCATGTTGTCGATTTTGACATCCTGTATCCTGTCAATGTATCCATTCGCCATGTCTGTCTACTTATTTGATAACATCCATTTTCTCTCCAACCTGACAATATGGATTCGAGTTTGCAGCTAGTCCCATATCTGTAATCTCGTAGAATCGGGTGTACTGCCGGTGGTCTGCGTCTTCCCAACACGATATTTCGACGTCGTAACTCGGCGTCTTCACCAGGTGTTCCCTGAGACTGGTTGACGAGCTGACCTCGTCCTATATTTATGCTTAGGCGGTGTGTGGTGCTCCCTATGCCGTCCGCGCCCACTGTGGCTATTTCTGGCGGTGGTATCAGTCTCTAGGCGCTCCATCTTCAGTCCGCGCACGTTGTGGCTCTCTTCTGAGGTAGCGAACATCCCAAGGCGTACCGTATTGGGTCCACGCCCGATTCTAGCACTCTCATGTCTCTGTTGATGTTCCTTATGCTGTCTGCGACCGCGGCGAGCCATTCTCTTGGCTTTCTAAACCCGGTATGCGCCTGTGAGGTGCGCTTCCTGCGGCATCCGGCTGCTGTTGGAGCTGCATATTATGACGACCATCCTCCAAGGAGCTTGCTGCCGCCTGGTATCGCGAATGCCGTTCTGTTCCGTTACTTACGCCCTTGGATGTCTATAGCTCATTCCTGGAGGAAGGAACTTTCTTCCGTTGTTTCTGTAGTAGTTCCAAAACAGGATTTCACGCAGTACTAAGCTGATATCCTACTTCCCGGTTGATCAAGTTCTCCGCCATCTTGATTTCAATCGATTAATTAATGACACTAGCCCAGAATCGGGGGTTCTGAGCCAGGATCCTGGTTTTGTCATAGTCCTTGGTATGCTGAAGGTCCAGGCAATGTTCTGCTATTGCAGATTTAGTTATCTGTCGTAGCCTGGTATGTCTCAGGTGTTCTTTACATCTTATTTTAACTGTTCTGGTAGTTTGACCGATGTAAGACATCCCACATTCACTTGGTATATGGTAGACACCAGGTTTCCTTAACCCCAAATCATCCTTGACAGTTCCAAAGAGCGTCCTTATCTTGTTAGGTGGGCAGAACACACACTTGATATAGTGTTTCTTCAAGATTCTGCTGATCTTGGCAGATATAGGTCCAGTATACGGTAGAAAGGCTACATTCCTGGTCGCTTCTTCCTGCTCCTCTCCTATTACTCCAGGTCGTCTGGTGGGATGGAATGCTTTGCGGATGTCTCTGGTGGAGTACCCATTGTCTGTGAACACCTTTGTAGATGTTCTAATTCCGCTGTCAGGCTGTCTAGGTCAGAGAGTGTGTTGGCTCGGTGTACGAGTGTTCTCAGACTCCATGCTTCTGTGCTGGGTGATGGCAGCTGTCAGCCTGTAGATACAAGTCAGTGTGTGTTGGAATTGAAGAAATACTGCACCATTCTCATAAGAGAACCACAGCGAAAATCACATAGACAGTTGGTTTAGTGCAATGACCTCAGAATGAATGGTGATTAGATGGACACAGGACAACAGTGTGACAAAAGGTTTACACAATGAGAAGGTCATAGTATTACATCTCGGACGAACAGACAGACGCCACGAGCTGAAATCTGGATGGAGGTTACACACAGTGCATCACACCTCATACTGATGTTGCTGGAGATAAACTGCACATGGAATGAAAATTTAATCACCAGTTATGTGATGAAAGTGTCTACAAAGTTTGTTAAATATCAGATTGATGCTTCATAATATAACATTTTACATATCCATCGATATAAGAAAGATACAATGCCAGAAAAGCTAGTGAAATGTAAAAAGATCTACAGAGGATCAATGCTTAGTGCAGAAATTAGCAGTTGACTCTTGTCATTAAGTTTAACAAATTAACTTATCAAATTTATCCTAGCATCTTCATAATCTGTCTGAATTTTTTATGATACTCTTACACAAGTAATAAAATAATTTGAAATGTTGTGCCAGAATTAACATATTTTAGGCATCTTCAGAGGCCACTATTCAGTTATTCACAATGTAAATTAAAACTTTAAACAGATTTATCATTCTGTATTAGACTACATTATTGCATACATTTTTCAGTAATGAGATCTCTCATTCTTTCCAGAAAAACTATCAACTAGCAATCCAAACAGAAGGTATGATAATCGACTTAGTACGGCACCTCTCTGATGAAAGTATGGAACTGAAGAAACACTGTGCTTCAGCTATATTCAAGGTGAGACATATTTGAGTCTTATTAAACATACGGTAATGAAAGTAAATGAACAGCTCTTAATACCAGTAATGTATTGGTTTCATGAGCAGTGTGCAGAAGATGAGATTACAAGGGACCTAGTACGCCAGAACGGTGGTTTGGACCCATTGGTGAAACTTGCTCGGGACAGCAATGTCCACCAAGATAAACCACTACTGGCTGCTGTGACTGGGGCCATCTGGAAGTGTTCCATGAGCCCTGACAACGTACGCCGGTTTGATGAACTGAGAACTGTAGAGGTCCTGGTTAGTCTACTACAGGATGAAAGTGAGGAGGTACTGTTCAAGTAAAGTTTACTTTTTGCTCTGTAACATCACAAACTATACAGAATGAAATGTAAACAAGGAGGAGGTTATTCACAAAGTCTAAGAACATTTTCTGATTAACAGAAGACTGTTAAATTTTAGCCATATCTATATATATATATACACTCCTAAAAATGGAAAAAAGAACACATTGACACCGGTGTGTCAGACCCACCATACTTGCTCCGGACACTGCGAGAGGGCTGTACAAGCAATGATCACACGCACGGCACAGCGGATACACCAGGAAGCGCGGTGTTGGCCGTCGAATGGCGCTAGCTGCACAGCATTTGTGCACCGCCGCCGTCAGTGTCAGCCAGTTTGCCGTGGCATACGGAGCTCCATCGCAGTCTTTAACACTGGTAGCATGCCGCGACACCGTGGACGTGAACCGTATGTGCAGTTGACGGACTTTGAGCGAGGGCGTATAGTGGGCATGCGGGAGGCCGGGTGGACGTACCGCCGAATTGCTCAACACGTGGGGCGTGAGGTCTCCACAGTACATCGATGTTGTCGCCAGTGGTCGGCGGAAGGTGCACGTGCCTGTCGACCTGGGACCGGACCGCAGCGACGCACGGATGCATGCCAAGACCGTAGGATCCTATGCAGTGCCGTAGGGGACCACACCGCCACTTCCCAGCAAATTAGGGACACTGTTGCTCCTGGGGTATCGGCGAGGACCATTCGCAACCGTCTCCATGAAGCTGGGCTACGGTCCCGCACACCGTTAGGCCGTCTTCCGCTCACGCCCCAACATCGTGCAGCCCGCCTCCAGTGGTGTCGCGACAGGCGTGAATGGAGGGACGAATGGAGACGTGTCGTCTTCAGCGATGAGAGTCGCTTCTGCCTTGGTGCCAATGATGGTCGTATGCGTGTTTGGCGCCGTGCAGGTGAGCGCCACAATCAGGACTGCATACGACCGAGGCACACAGGGCCAACACCCGGCATCATGGTGTGGGGAGCGATCTCCTACACTGGCCGTACACCACTGGTGATCGTCGAGGGGACACTGAATAGTGCACGGTACATCCAAACCGTCATCGAACCCATCGTTCTACCATTCCTAGACCGGCAAGGGAACTTGCTGTTCCAACAGGACAATGCACGTCCGCATGTATCCCGTGCCACCCAACGTGCTCTAGAGGTGTAAGTCAACTACCCTGGCCAGCAAGATCTCGGGATCTGTCCCCCATTGAGCATGTTTGGGACTGGATGAAGCGTCGTCTCACGCGGTCTGCACGTCCAGCACGAACGCTGGTCCAACTGAGGCGCCAGGTGGAAATGGCATGGCAAGCCGTTCCACAGGACTACATCCAGCATCTCTACGATCGTCTCCATGGGAGAATAGCAGCCTGCATTGCTGCGAAAGGTGGATATACACTGTACTAGTGCCGACATTGTGCATGCTCTGTTGCCTGTGTCTACGTGCCTGTGGTTCTGTCAGTGTGATCATGTGATGTATCTGACCCCAGGAATGTGTCAATAAAGTTTCCCATTCCTGGGACAATGAATTCACGGTGTTCTTATTTCAATTTCCAGGAGTGTATATATAAGTTGAACAAACACTGATAAATGATACTTTTTATCAATATCATTCACTCTTTGTCCTACTCCATTTGCTTGTGCAGCAAAGAAAAATGGCTGTCTACATGCTCCACTCCCCAAATGCCCACCATACCATGTCCTAGATTCTCTTAACTTACTTTCATATCCTACAATAGGCATCTGATGAAAGCAATAGCACTGTAGTATAGTTTTCTTGAATACAGTTACCCAAATTTGCACAGCAGATATTAACAGGAGTGACTTACGCCTTTCTTCCAATGAATTCCATCACAGTTTTCAGTGTATGCATATTTAACTTTTGAATGGCTTACACTTTCCTCTTGGAATGCTAACAATTATCGTCTGAATTCCTTCCCTGCATTCCATCAGTCTGATTTGGAAAGGGCCTCAAACACAGGAGCAGAACTCTGAATAATGTAGGGTCTTGTAAGTGTTTTCCTTAAAAGATGCAGTCTATTTTCACAATCTGGGGCTTTCATTCTCCTTCTCTGCTATATGTTTCCACATGTCACTGAGTTCTTTCTCTTGTTCATCTAAATTCTTTCATTCTTATTCACCTATAAAGAGGGATCATCACGATTTTCAGTAGACAAACATTTCCAGTAAGCTAAAGTTGTGTGCCAAACGAGAGCTGAAAAACGTGGATGTCTTCTTTATATGTGCAATGTACTACCAACTACATTCACCTTGTACGTCTTGTCAACCAGCTTGTAGTTTCAACTTGTCACTTGTTTCCACATGTAACATTCAAACTCAACAGAGGCTTTGATACCATACTGTTGGACTAATACCCCTCAGAGAAATATTGTAGTAGCAAGCACAGTCAAATCCAGAATTTTGTTTGGGGAGGGGGGGGGGGGGGATGGGGGGCCATGGCTGAGCTCATGGAAAATTTATACAGTTCAGTCTCGATAGTTCGAGGTAAACAGGACCGGAACCACCTCGAACTATCGAAAACACGGACTATCAAAATTTAAATGGGAAAAAGAAATATTATGATATTGTAAGTAATACAGGTCAAAATATGAACTTTATTAAAATAAAAGTATTTACACATGCATTTGCATTGGTAGAATAACAATAATTATTTATTTAGACAAGTAATAGTGAAGTGTCTTTCGTTTGGCGAAGCTGCAACTTTTCCTCCACCATCTCAGGAGCAGTAGGTCAGTTGGTGTCGCCTCAGGCTGTTGTTCCATGTAGCATATGGTGGCCTCGAGAGCAGCGTAGCCATCGGTGTGACTCATCATCGGTGCAGCCTCTGCCTCATCATCCTCATCACTCTCACACTGCGATGGAATGTTAACCATGTCAATTATAGAAGTGTCTGTCACTTCCAACTGTTCGACCGAATTTAACCACTCGCCTACTTCCACCTCTTCTGCCTCTTCACACCCTGGCAATCTTCTGATTAAATTACACAATGGTTGATCGTCCTCATCTGCTAAATCTTCAGTTTCTTTGCCTGGCATACTTTCCTGTAGAATTTTCCTCCATGACTTAGAAATTGGATCTGACTTTATTTCGCTCCAAGATTCGCTAATCCAGTACACAACATCCTTCAAGGCCACTTTCTTCAAAGCTCCTAAAATGGTTTCGTTGTCTTCGGAATGCAGGATTGACTGTAGCAATTGCCGTCGAAACTTTTTTTGTTTTTTTTAGACATTCCAGAACGCCCTGTTCCATGGGCTGAATGAGACAGGTAACGTTTGGTGGGAAAAACAAGGCATGGGTACCGTCGCACTGCAGTTCTCCTGCACTTGGATGTGAGGACGCATTATCCATGAGCACAATTGCTTTGCATTGCAGTCCCCTTTCTTTTAAAAAATTCTTGCAGTCAGGTACAAATGAGTTAAAAAACCAGCTCTTGAAGATTTCCTGATTCATCTAGGCATTATTCTGATGTGTATAGACAACTGGAAGGACTGAGATGGATACATTCTTGAATGCTCTTGGCTCGGCAGACTTCCCAATGGGAGCTAGTTTTAGTTTGTGGTTTCCAGTTGCATTTGAAGCTGCCATAACTGTGAGCCACGCCTCTTTTTGTGCCCAGGAGCACTTTTTTTTTCACAAGAAGCAAGTGTTCTCGCTGGTAACATTTTAAAATTTAGCCCAGTTTCGTCACAGTTATATATTTGTTCATTAGACAAATTTTCGTCAGTTATGATTTTTTTAAACTTGACGATAAATTTTGAAACAGCCTGAGCGTCACCAGGGAGTTTTTCTCCACATACATCTAGTTGACGCACTCCATGCCTCTTCTTCCACTTGTCGAGCCAGCCTACACTAGCGGCGAAATTGTCATCTCCTTCCTGCAGCTGGTTTCTGAAAAACAAAGCTTTTTCTTGCAAGATTGGGCCAGAAATTGGAGCACCCTTCTGTCTCTGTTGGGTAAACCACGTGAACAGTGCCTCACTTGTTTTTTCAAAGTCTGACTTCTTTATACTTCTTCGACTGAGAGGAGTTGGGTTGTTTGGGGAAGGAGACCAGACAGCGAGGTCATTAGTCTCATCGGATTAGGGAAGGATGGGGAAGGAAGTCGGCCGAGCCCTTTCAAAGGAACCATCCCAGCATTTGCCTGGAGCGATTTAGGGAAATCACGGAAAACCTAAATCAGGATGGCCGGACGCGGGATTGAACCGTCGTCCTCCCGAATGCGAGTCCAGTGTTTAACCACTGCGCCACCTCACTCGGTTTCGACTGAGGGATTCGTGTGAGCATTTCTGTGAAGAAAACTGTTCCAATTTAAGTCAGTTTCTTTGCCAGTCACCAACAGTAACTTCACCGACACCATATTCAAGAGCAAGTTTTTTTCTTGTTTGTCCTTTGTCAAGTCGTCTTAGTGCTTCTAATTTTAGATGCAAAGGTACGAATTTCCTCTTTTTTGTTACAGCACTCATCTTTGTAAGGTGTACAATGGAACACACAGTCAACAAACAAAACAACACACAACACTGTACAGCACAGGTACAGTACTGGGAACTATAGCAGCGTATGACTCCCCGGTTTTGATCGGTAGCAGCCGGCAGCACTCGGGGTATTTCGTGCAATACTGACAACAGATGTTCGTGCAACAGGGCAGCGAGCTAATCGTCTGTGTTGATTGCATTGTTGTCCGCTTCGTCACTGAGCTGTACTCTCCCTATCTATCTTTTGCAATGATTTTTTTCATTATTTATCACGTCAGTAAAAAAAGAAGGTAGGTCGTTGCAAACTTTATTTATTTTTATTTTTTTTAAAGAGGCTCAGATTATTGGAAACTCGTACTATTGAGACTCGAACTATCGAGACTCTACTGTATTACCGTGTTGCGTCCAAAATATTTAGAGTAGATGAATGTGTTTTCTTAATCTACTATAATACCAACTACAAAGCTTAAAAAGTTTTTGGGGCCGTTAAATCTGAAAGCCATGTTTCAAAGAGTCTTTTCTTTTTGATGATTAAGAAGAAACTGGTGTCATTTTGGGAGAGAGCTGCAGCCCCATAGACAGCCGGCTCTCAGATGTTCCTCTGAAGTTAAACACAGACTCAAGATTGTACTGAGATCTAGGTTTGAAGCCTAGCAGGGCACAAAAATTTGCTTCTCATATATGTTTATCATAATATTATTTTTCTTTCAGTCAACCGTCTTTTGACTGGTTTGATGCAGTCTACCATGACTTCCACTCCTATGCTAAATTCATCATCTCTGAGCATCACTTGAACCCAATGGCCTCAGTTATTTGTTGGATATATTCCTACCTCATTTTCCCCAACAGTTTTTACTCTCTACAGCTGCCTCTAGTCCCATGAGAGTTATTTCCTGAAGTTCTATTAGCCTGTCCCTTCTTTCTGTCAATGATCTCCTTATGTTCATTTCCTCACTGATTCTGTGGAGAACCACCTCATTTGTCATCTGTCCTCCTAATTTGCAACATTCTTCTATAGCACAACATCTCAAATGCTATATTTCTCTTCTTTCCTATAGTACATCATTCTTTTCC
The DNA here is from genome assembly GCF_021461385.2 of Schistocerca piceifrons. NCBI lineage: Eukaryota > Metazoa > Arthropoda > Insecta > Orthoptera > Acrididae > Schistocerca > Schistocerca piceifrons. The sequence goes on along the minus strand of NC_060142.1, from coordinate 494,884,499 downwards.
AAATAATGCAGTGCTCCAAAATTTCTTCCTCAAACTAAACCTGATATCTGATACTAGTAGAATTCTTTTGTACAGGTAGGCACTCTTTGGCTGTAATAGTCTCCTTTTTAAATCTTCTTTGCTTCATTTGCCATGTGTTATTTCGCTCCCAGTGTAGCAGAATTTCTTCTTTTCATCTACTTCTTTGCCACCAATTTTGATGTGAAGCCTTCTGCTGATTTCATTTTTGCTACTCCCCATTACTTTCAGCTTTCTTTGCTTTATGTTCAGTCCATGTTCTGTACACATTAAACCATCCATGCCATTTAACAGTCCTTTATTCTTCTTTGCTTTGTCTAAGAGTGGCAATGTCATCAGTGATTCACTGCTTAAATTAATAGTAGTGTCACTGGTGATCAGGAAGAAGCTGCCAAAGGAAGATCAGAGAACAGTGGAAGAAGAATGGGGAGATTTTAAGAGGGCTCTAGTTGAGGCAGCTGAGACTGTGTGTGGAAGAACTAGCACAAAGAGGAGAAGTAAGGAAACCCCATGGTGGAACAACATATGTAAAGAGGCAGTACTTCGAAAGAACAAAGCCTTCAGAGAATGGTTCCAGACCCGAACAGAGGAAGCTAGGGTAAAATATAAGGAAAGCAAGAAAGCGGCACAGACCATAGTAAGGGCGGAGAAGAAGAAGTGGATGGAAAAATGGACAAGAATGTTAGAAGAGGACAGTGAAGGGAACAAAAAAGTACTTTACACCATGGTAAGAAATAAGAGGAACGACAGAAGCGAGTGCCTGAGGATCATGGATAATAATGGAAGAGTTATGGAGGAAATGCATGAGCTCAAAAAGATTTGGAAGGAGTACTTTGAAGATCTGTTGAATGCCGCCAAGCGGGTAACTAACAGCGATGGAGAGCCTTAGGCAGCAGACGATTATAATAGTGGGGAAATTGATGATCTAACTTGGAATGAAGTGGAAGAAGCCATAAAGAGGATGAAAGGGGGCAAGGCACCAGGTTGGGACAAAGTAACAGTGGATATGATACAAGCAGCAGGAGAAGTAGGAACCCAGTGGCTATACAGAGTGCTGAGGGTGGTGTGGAAGGAGAACAGAATTCCTGAGGATTGGAAGAAAGGAATTATAGTCCCGATCTTCAAGAAAGGGGATAATAGGAGATGTGAGAACTACAGAGGAATCACCCTGCTATGCCACTGTGGAAAAATCTATGAAAAGATCCTGGAGAAGAGAATAAGAAGCAGTATTGAAAGTAGACTGCAAGAGGAGCAGTACGGTTTCAGACTGGGAAGATCAACAACGGACCTCATATTTGCGGTAAGGCAACTGCAGGAAAGGCACTATGAGTACGGGAAGGACTTAATCATGGCCTTTTTAGATATTGAGAAGGCGTATGACAGTATCTGTAGGGACAAGCTCTGGGATGTGCTGAACACAAAAGGGATAGATGAAGAGATAACACGAAAAGTCAGAAAATGTATGAGGGAAGTGAGAGTTGTGTGAAAGTGGGGAGGGAACGTACTGCATGGTTCAAGCTGGAAAATGGGCTGTGACTGGGAAGTGCACTTTCGCCTTTATTGTTTATTATTGTTATGGATGAAATCCTACAGCAAGTATCAGATGCAATTGGAGATCATAAAATGAAAGCAGTGCTTTTTGCCGCTGATCTGATGTTATGGGGAAATTGCGAGAAGGAGGTGCAAGAGCAGTTAGATGTATGGGAGGCAACGGCAGCACAATATGGAATGCATTTCTCTGCAAAGAAAAGTGAAATAATTGTCACAACAAGGAAGAAGAATAGGCCAAATGTGGATATAACTTGTGGAGGGGAAAAACTACAAGTGGTAGAGAACTTCAAGTACCTGGGAAGCATGATTGAAAGTAAGGGGGGAAACGCAATGGAAATAAATGAAAGGTGCAGAAAAGCAGGGCAGTTCTACAAATGCATTAGGGGGCTTATTTGGAGCAAGGAGGTGCCACAGAAATCCAAGGGAATTATGTACCGAACCTACTTTGTCCCCATATTGGCATACGGAAGTGAGACAAGGGTAATGCACAAAAGCGACAAAAGTAGAATACAGGCTAGTGAAATGAAGTTCCAGAGGAGCAGGGTGAGTGTAACAAGACGAGACAGATTGTGAAATGTGTATGTGAGGGAAAGACTAAAGGAGGAACCAGTACAGGACAGGATAGAAAAATCAAGACTGCAGTGGTATGGACACATGAAGAGAATGGGTGAGGGAAGAATTCCAAAGAGGATGTTTGATCTGCAACTGGAGGGGAAGAGGCCCAGAGGAAGACCAAGAGATAGATGGGTGAAGGGAGTGAAGGAATGTGTGACGAGAAGAGGAGAGAACTGGACGAAGGTGGAAGAGGGGGAATGGTGGAAAGACAGAACACGATGGAGAGGCTTGTGTTCCCGACAGACCCAGCCAGTGGCTGGAAACTGTCCACGATGAAGAAGTCGCTGGTGATTCCAAGTAATCAATGATTCATTATGGTGGTGGGTGAGGTGGCACTTTAGCTATGATGCACATCTAGGTGAAGCAGGGTTCAGTTGTCTATTGGCAACAAGTCATTCAGGACTAAGCTCAAGCTTGGTTTAGAAAAGAAAGGAGAAGGAAATCGACTGAACCCTTTTCGACAGAACCAACCTAGTATTTGCTTTAAGTGATTTAAGGAGACCATAGGAAATCTAAATCCATGTGGCTGGGTGGGGATTTGCTTGGAGTCCTTCCAAACACAATTACAGTGTCTTGCCACTGTTCCATCTTGGTTGGTAGTTGCCTCTCCAGCCATACTCTTATTTATCTAAAGAAATTCAAGCAAGTACAGAAATGGTTCACTTAAAAGTCTCATGGCTAACTTCTGCCTCTGTCCTTGTCCAGCTTATCTGTACTACTTCAACTCTGGTGGAATGCTAAACTCTGGCTTTCTTTTTTTGTGTTTCATATTCCCGCGTACCAGACATGTAAATGCTACATGGGAAGTGGTTTATTGTTGCTTTACTTTGATCTAAAAATAGTATATCAACTGTGTACCAGTATTGTTTAGACAATTGTGATGAGCACTGACACAGTGTAAGGTGATGTATGGAACACAGGAAAGAACAGGATTATTTATTTTGTGTTTGTTGCCAGTGCACATTCTGATACAGTAAGTACACAAGGGACAGTCCTGCACAACAGTTACATGTTCCACACTTCATATTTGCAGTAAACATTATGATGTGGAACATGTCAACTGAACAAACATAGAACACCCATTAGAAAATTTGGCATGTTCAGATTTGCTGATAAGCAATCCATTAGGTCAAAACTGTGGATTCAAAAAATCTTTAATAGTCAAGATCGCAAATGCAACTTTATTGATTAATAATTTCAGCTTATCTACAAGCCATTTTCAGATCAAAGTAAGATACACTGATCAGTGTACAATTGCCAAACAGCAGGACTTGTCATCATAATTTATGTGACCAGGATCATATGTTATGCAGTCCAATGGAACAGTGATGCAAATTATCCCAGAATAAAAGGCTATCATATATCATGCACACAGACTGAGTCAGACAGTTTTCACACATGAACACTGAGATCATGCTTGTAACTTTGTTATTCTAATGTCATAAGCAGTGACTGTTATGGACTCAAAATGAGAACACGCATCTCATCTACAGAGTACACATATGAGAACTGTCTGAATTTGTCTGTGTGCATCACATCTCATCATCATCTTGAACAGTTTCCATCCCCAGGCAGGGTCTGTTTCGAACAGACCCTTGCCATCTAGACCTGTTTTCCCCCCATCTTTCATTGTTCACTGTGGCCCAGTCCTTGCCTCTTTTTCCAATACATGCCATCACACCTTTCTACCATCTAGAATACCAACCTCTCAGAAGACCAACTTCTCACACAAGTTGTGGGAAGTGGACAACACCACACAATATGAGGTGGACTACAGGAGTGAAGGAGAGTGAAGACTTTGAGTGCACCAGGTCTGATATAGTAACTGAGAAGACCCTGTAGGAACTACAGAAAATGGCAGCTAATTGAGTTCTGGTGAAGCTGTGACAGGCCTAGCCAGCAAACAGTGGATTAACAACCAACTTCCAACAAGGAAACTAGCCTCAGAAAGGATGGTCCATTACATGCTATGACTTATATAATAATTTACATAATAATTTACATAATTGTTCCATTGGATTTCATAACAAACAATCTCCCTCATGCAAATTATTACAATGTATCCCATCATTTAGCAGTTGTACACTAACTTAAGTATTTTGTTATGATCTGAAGATGGGTGGTAGATAAGCCGAAAGCAGTAATCAATAAAATAACATTTGTGATTTTGTCTATTAAGGATTTTTTGAAACCACAGCTTTAAGAATAATTATCTCTATTCAAGAATTCCTCTATGATATAAAAAAGTTGTTACAGAGAAAAATCTTTAATCAACAATCTGAAAACAGTTCTGCTACCTATCAGTAATTTTATTCCCAGGGGCATATTGGAAAACTGCATAAATTACTCCTTTCCATGCCATATTTTGATTCATCAAAGAGCAATGCAAATTATTTGTTCTTCTAGTGTTATAGCTGTCAATATGTCTGCTACTCTCAAACTCAGATGGATTGTTGACAACAAATTTCATAAGAGAATAACTACACTGTGAGACTGTGGTTAAAATTCCTTGCTGCTCAAAGAGATGCCTGCAAGATGAATGTGCGTGAAGTCCTGCTGAATTCTGATTATTTTCTTTTGTGCAATGAATACTTTTTCCTAATTGAGGAGATGTATCATAACATTATCCCGTAAGACATCAATGAATGAAAATATGCAAATTACATGGACTTACTGAGTTTTATATACACGAAGTTGGCAATTATTCTTATACCAAAAGTAGACAAACCTAAATGTTTTAGAAGGTTTACTACAGGCTTTTCCAGTGTAAGTTTCATCAATGTGCACATCTAAGAACTTTCCACACTGTTAATGTTTTTTTTGTTGGTATATGAGGTTAACAGAAGGTGGGATATTTATGAAATACAAAACCGGATGGAGATTAAAACTAGCCCATTTATGCCAAACCAGCCAGTAACTCACAGGGACATTATTTACTATTTTCTATTTGGATACTCCTTTGCTTGGCTTCCAACAATGCTCCTGTCATCTGCAAACACAACTAATTTCACCTCCATTTTCAAATAAAATGGTAGATCATTAACATAATGCGAGAACTGTAACTAAACAATGATGAAACGCCATAGAGCTCCCACTGTAATTCCCCCCCCTCCCCATGCAGATGATGTGGTAGCCTTCCTTGTATTACTCGAACAGCTGGGATAACTTTTTGCATTCTCTTTTTTTTTTTTTTAATAACAATTCAGAAGTGTGCGATACTGTGTAGTCCATAAAAGCTTAACTTCTCTAATAGCATATTATGATTCACACAATCGCATAAGATCCCAACTGGTGATATTTTATCATTTAATTACTTTATTATGTGCACAGTAGATGTAAAAAAACTGTCTCAGCAAGTGGTCTTTTTGACATCTGAATTGCAGTTGGCTAAGTGTTCTTCTAATACAAAGGTTGGTGACAACCCTGGAATAAATTAGCTTCCCAACAATTTTAGAAGATGATGTAAGGAGTGAGACTGGCTGGAAGTTAATAACATCTGTGTTGTCACCGTTCTTTTTATAAAAGTTGTAGCAAGCCTAGATGGCAGTTCGCTAGTTTTATTTCTGAAGGAGGTTGAGCAGCTACTATAACACATATAAAGAATATTAGTCCACTTTAGTAAAACTCTTCATACAAAATACTGAACTTGGATCAAATCCATGTCCACATGAATGACACTGTATGTTTAGTAAAGTCGTAGAACACAATAATAACTGTTTATTACTTTGGTTAGTACTGAATGACAGTCAAATTCACATTCATTTAACTGTGAACTGTGGTACACAGTTCTGACTAATGATATACTAGCTTGTTTCTGGATCTGAGTTGTGATGATGCTGCTATCAGACTGGGCTATCAAAAAGTGGGGCAAGAGGGTGAGTGATGCTGCACTCTGTATGTAGACCTCCAGCAGTGGCAGTGTATCGAACCTCTTGACGGTGTGTCTTTATCAATGTCTCTCATCCATGCTTGCATCTGGCAGGGACTGTACTTGGCTTGTGGATCCATTGTGAGGTATCAACTTCACTATGGGGCTTCACTCTTTGGATGAAACCACACTCTTTATACAGAGTATCCCAGAAGGAATGGTCAATATTTATGGATATTGACAGGAATGATTATTCAAAACATAAAAATTTAGTAAACATGGGCTCTAAACTGCATACCTTAAGAGCTATGAGCACTTCTTCATCCTCAATCCTGTGAAATAAGTCAATGACCACGTTGACGCAAATACACTGGATCCTGTCACATCACTAAAGTAAAGCACCATCTAGGTATGCAGAATGCTGCTGACAATTTTTCCTTTGCCTTTATGGCACAGGGGACATGAGGGGTAACGGCATGAAGTCCCTGGCCACCAGTATTTGTACCAATGTCCTGGATTCAGTTCCAAGCCTTCTGCAGTGCTTCATAGGTGCTGTGGGTATGGAGGATAGGAAAAAACCTTTCGGATTAGATGGTTGACCATGCCCTTTACGATGTTTCAGTCATTCGTGCCATATGACTTTCATTAATTTCCTCTTCTTTACTGTGAAACAGTTCTGCTGCAAACTCTTTGCTTTCCACATTTTAATGGGTGGTAATATGGAACAAACAAACAAAAAAATTGCCGTTAAACATGAGCTCTGAAGTGCATATTGTAAGAGAAATGAGCACTTGTTCATCTTCACTATTGTGAAACACATTTCTTCTGATGAACAAGTGATCATAGCTCTTATGGTATGCATTCTAGGGCCCAGGTTTACTAGACAATTTTTTTCTTGTTTTGGTCCATAGTACCTCCTCTAAAAACATAGAAAGCAAAGAGCTTGCAGCAGAAGAGATTTGTTTCCCAGTATTGAACATGAAATAGTGCTCATTGCTCCTAAGGTATATATTTTAGAATTCACATTTAGTAGACCTTCTTGCCTTCTGGGAGATGTCGCACAATAACATATTTTTAATCAGTCTAGGAAACATTATATGCTGTAGGACTGCAACTTATATTATTATTCACTCAATATGGACACTTACTTCTTAGAGTCATGATGATCTTTCTTATTTCACTTGAGGATATGAGATTAAGTTCTATTTCACTAAATCCCCTTTGTATTGCTTCTTTTCATACTGTTTTGCTTTCTCTTCTGAACTATTTGCATGAATTTTCTTACCCTTTTTTTAAAAATTATTTATTAATGAAATCTGCTACACACAAACTTTCTTTAACAATGCTCACATTCTCTTTAACAGAAATAATGTCATCTTCTATGGCTCCTTTACCTTTCTCTCTTTGACAATATTCCATATTGATTTTATTCTATTGTCTGAACTGTCAATTTCAGACATGATGTGCAGAAATATAGACTTTTTGCAACTTTTGTTAATACATTACAGTACTGTTTATAATGTGGAAGTATTTCTGGATCATTACTTGTTCCATCTATTTTGCACATGTTCCTTTTTTGTTGTCACACTGCCAGTGCCATCTCACTGCAGTCACAGCTTGGACAGCCTCACCATCCCCTGCTGTTGAGCTCCTAAACTTCCTGAAATCTGCCAGAAAATGATGCTTAAACATTCAAATAACTGCCCCTCCTCCCCAAGTCAGTACCACTTAACCATGTATAACGTCAACTTAAACAGTGGAAAATACAGTATGGAATGTAACAAAATTATGAAAAGGAAAGTTCCTACTCACCACATAGCGGAGATGCTGAGTCGCAGATAGGCGCAACAAAAAGACTGTCACAGATAAAGCTTTTGGCCATTAAGGCCTTTGTCAACAATAGGCAACAGACAGACAGACAGACAGACACACACACACACACACACACACACACACACACACACACACACACACATGCAAATGCAACTCACACACACATCTGCGGCCACCTCAAAAACCTCTCCAAACTGTTCACTTCCTACTCTAGCCTTGAACTACCATCCCCACCACCTCTAAAATGGCCTCCAACCCTCCCCCACATCCCTTCATAGCTGACAGTCCCTGCCTGACAGACCTAGTACATTCACCCTATCCTCAAAAACTTCCTTCCACCACCATATAGAATCCAGAACCTAAACACATCCAAAAAACAGTCATGAACCTCTCTTCCAAAAGCCTTAGCCACATAGAAGTGTAAATCCTTTCCAAAGGCCTTACCTTTTGTCTCACTCCAAAATTCAATCATGCTCGACTTAAAGATCTTCTCTCTTTCTCCCAGTCCCAACATTGGAAAAGCATTTTTGCCACCAACCCTACCAGTCAGACTCAACTTAAGATCAACGCTTAGCCCTGCCTGACTCAGTTCACTACTCCATCCAACTGTGATCCAGCTCCTTGCCCCCTCCCCCCCTCCCCAAATCACCCCGTTTCCCTGTTAACTTTCCAGAATTTCTTAACCTGGAACCTTGCCTCACCATCATTCCCCATATCCCTTGACATTCAAGCTAACAGGGCTCTGCCAGCTGTCAGATCTGTCACCTAAAAACCCTTCCACAGTGACCCCATTCCAGAAATCTAGCAGGATCTCCAGTCTCTCCTTAAAGCTTTCAGTCCTTCCCAAAACCTCTCTCCAGAGTCTCTCTCTCCTCACCACTACCACTCCCTACACTCCAACCTTCTACATACTTCCTAAAGTCCATAAACCTGACCATCTAGGATACACCATTGTGGCTGGTTACTGTGACCCCACTGAGAGAATCTCTGCTCTTATAGACCAACACCTTCAGCCTATCACCTGCAACTTACCCTCCTATATAAAAGATATTAACCATTTCCTCCTCCAGCTCTCCACAGTTCCTGTTCCTTTACCACATGGTGCCATGCTTGTCACTATTGAAGCCACCACCCTTCATGCCCATGGCCTTGCTGCTATTGAGTATTACTTTCCCCAGTGATCTATGGATTCCAAACCTACAGCTTCCTTCCTGCTCGCCATGACGAACAATATCCTCACCTGCAATTACCCCTCCTTTGCAGGTATCACCTACAAACAAATATGGGTTATGGCAATGGGTCCCCACATATCACCATCCTATACCAACCTAGCCATGGACCATCTGAAGGAATCCTTCCTAACCATCCCGAATCTCAAACCCCTCACCTTGTTCAGAGTCACTGATGACATCTTCGTGATCTAGACTGAAGGTGAGGACACCCTATCCACAGTCCTCCAGAATCTCAACATCTTCTCCTCCATTCACTTCACCTGATCCTCTTCAACCCAACAAGCCACATTCCTCGATGTTGACCTTCACCTCAAACATGGCTACATCAGTACCTCCGTCTATATCAAATCTACCAAACTCCAGCAATGTCTCCACTTCGACAGCTTTCACTTATTCCACAGCAAGAATTTCCTTCCATACAACCTAGCCATCCATGGCCATCACAAGGATCTCACTGACGCCTTCAAAGATTGTAATTACCCTCACATGCTTGTACAGAAACAGACATCTCATGCCTTATCTCTCCAATCACTCACCATCTCTCAGGGTCCCACTGTTTGGCCACAAAGGAACACTCCCCTCGTGACTCAGTAACATCTAGGACTGGAGCAACTGAATCACATTCTCCATCAAGGTTTTGACTACCTCTTGTTGTGTCATGAAATGAGGAATGTCCTATCCACTATCCTCCCTACCCCTCTCACAGTGCTATTCTGTCTGCCAGCCACCAAACCTACACAATATCCTCAATCATCTCTACTCAATCCCTGCTCCCAACCCCTTGCTCATGGCTCATATCCTTGGAATAGACCCAGGTGCAAGATCTTTCCCATACATCCTCCCACCACCATCTACAGCAGTCCAGTCACAAGCATCACCTATCCCATCAAAGGCAGGGCTACCTGTGAAACCAGTCATGATCTACAAGCTAAGCTGCTACCACTGTACTTCATTCTACATGGGCACGACAAACTGGGCAGCCACAGACAAACTGTGGCCAAGAAACAGCTGGACCACCCAGTTGCTGAGCGCACTGCCCAACACAATGTTCTTCTGCTTCACAGCCTGTGCCATCTGGATCCTTCCTACCAACACCAGCTTTTCTGAATTGCACAGATGGGAACCCGCCCTGCAATATATCCTACATATCCATAAACCTTCTGGCATCAACCTTTGTTAGTCATCGTCCTTGACCCACCTATCCTCTTCCCTGTTCCTACTCCACAGCCGTCTATTACACAAGTGCACCCACAGTCTTTTTACATCTCTCCTTTTTCACCCCCCACCTCCACCAAGCATTCTGTCTAGCTCCTGACTGCACCTAGCTACTGCACCTAGCTGCCCTATCCTCTCTGCACCTTGTCCTTGTATGCTTCCACAAACAGTACTTTACTGTCTCCCACCTGTACTCTTTTCTCCCTTCCCCTCTCCACCTCTGCCTCCTCCTTACCTCCACCTTCTCCCTCCCCACCCCCCCCCACCCTCTCCCCTGCCCAACCAGATTGCTCCTCCTGTCATATTCTGTTGCTTGCAGTCTGGCCCTGGCAGCCAGAGGCAGTGGTCATGCGTGTGTGAGCTGCATTTGCATGAATATGTGTGTGTGTGTGTGTGTGTGTGTGTGTGTGTACTTTTTGTCTACTTCAGAAAAAGGCCCTATGGCTGAAAGCTGACGTGTTTAGTAGCCTTTTTGTTGCGCCTGTCTGCAACTCAGTATCTCTGCTATGCTGTGAGTAGCAATCTATCCTTTTTCTAGCATTTTAATTACTCTTTTATTTACAGATAGAGTTGGAGTTTGTAATTTTTATCTTGGGGAGACCAATAAATTAGTTGGGATTTTTTTTTAATTTTCTCCATGAACATGGTTTATTTTTCGTACAATAAAACATACAATGTCACTCTGCATGAGTGCCCATCTTCTACAAAATACTACTGAAATATGCTCACTATTTTTATTTACTTAAATTTGGCATATTTCGTGACAGTACCTTTTCCATTAGATGTTTACAAAGCGATATTGGTCTTGGCTTCAGCTGTCTAGTGGAAGTATGATTTCACAATGCATCTTTGTCGGTTGCAGAAATGACCTGGTTCAATGCGTTTGCCTCATTTTTGGTGCTTCAAATACCATTTCTTCGAATGTGGTTTCTTCTTAAAGTTTATATAAAAAAATAGTAACATAATTTTTTTTTTTCACTAGCAAATTATTTATGACGGCGACCTGCACATTGTTCTACCGTCAACACACACCAAGAGTTAACTGCCTACTGACTACAGTCAAAGACGGCTCCAGCGTCAAAGACATTTTACACAACACACAAGCTTCCACTTGTAATCAGTCTCTTTGATATTCTTCGTCACATTTACTAATAGTACTCAATATGCTGTCACTCTCAAAAATATAAGTAAATTAACATAAGGCAAATTACAATAAAAAAATTTTGACAAAAATATAAGAAAACATTTACAATTTGGTATCGACAAATCCGGTAGAAAATACCACATCTCCCAGATCCATTACACTACTATTAAACTGGCTCACTGAAAAAAAAAACTAATTGCTGTCGCTACTTTGACACTAAATTAACACGAATAATCAAAGTTCTGTCTCTTCAGGTGTTGGCTATTCTTCTATTTTTTCCCACATTTTTAAAATGGACACTTGCCACAGATATCTCTGAAGTAGGTTTGTGTACATAATAATAAAACGTCAGAGTTAGACCTTACAAAATAGTGTTCTACTTATGCTGTATCATGAATTCCAAAAGTTCCAGAAATATTTACTTAGGACCTTTCCAACAAATTTAGCAGATGAATCATCCCATGATCTCAAAGCTTCCATATACAACAGCCAGCAATATTCAGAACCTCCTCTTCCCTGCAAGAGTGTTCTGTACAGGCCACTAGTTTTGAAAACTGGAACAAAGTCAGAACCTATACTGGCTATACTGACTTCCAACACCTTCCAATCAAACTTCAATCAAAACTATTCACAATATTGCAGTTTCAGTTTAAAAATCCTGTTACGGTTTAAACCAATCCTACATGCCCCAGCATGGCTTCAAAACTGCACAAGATCTACAATAGAGATCTACACTTTCAATGAACTATTCCTTTGTATACCCTACAGAACCTGGATGAAAGCTTATGGAATTATCTACAGCCAATAATTGAATCACTAGTTCCAATGGTAATTCAGTTCTCACACTGAACTGACCATAGAACCACTTAAACCTGACTATGTTCAGAGTGTCATGTACTTATGGAAAACTATCCATAAACATGAACTGCCATTACAATCATGTTAACCCATGTTGGAACCATTAATTGAATAAATGATGATAAATGATAGCTCACTTCTAACCCGGGCTTTAGTCAGAAAATTATAACTTCTGGTATTCACCCTATACCTCAAAATTTTTCAGACAGGCTCAAAGGGATGTTGCTCCAACAATAGACATCCTCTGCTGATTGCCTCCCAGTTACCAGCCAGAATTTCACATATGGCAGTGGATACAGTACAGAAAGCAGAGGTCCAGTTGATGAACATCAAATCAGATACATGATCCACCAAAAGAGCATTTCTTAAAGGGGTTATAGTCTCATTTGTAAATGAGTAGAAAGACTCCTGTAAAACTGTAAGCATGTATGATTTGTATTTTATTGGATCTTGCCAAAGGCACAGATTTTAAATTACTCACTTTCGTCACGCAGTTAGCTATTTTAACATAATGGTCAAAATTTTGTTGCAATGACTGAAATATTTGAACAGTTCCTTTTATCGAACAAGGAAACTTCAGGCTGAAATAACAGCAGTGTTAGGAAAAGGAAAGATCACTGCAATGTTGTACCTGTCTGCAACTCAACATGCCATCTCTGCTGTTGGCAGTTTCATTTCCCTCTTTTGAAGGTTGCAATAAATACATCAGCTAATCCTATCAATGCATGCAACATTATTCTTAAATTCCCTACAAACTCTGCATTTCCTAAATATTTCTGTAAAGCAGAATATTTGCCTTTTTCTTTTTGATCTCTTGTAACATCATCCTCACCCATGTTAAAAAGGGAATATAACTGTCAAAGTTTTCCCAACTAGCTTGTAGAGTTGTTTTAGTTGATGAAACCCAGTGAATTGTAAAATTTTACCAATATGAAACATTTGTTGACCCAAAGCTTTTGCACAGATGTTTATTTCCCTTTTGTTCTTGGGAGACTCATTGTATACAGCATACAGTTTTTCTACAAATATCTGAAAGTAATTAATTCCAAGGACTTCCCTGATGGAATCATTAACAGCTAGCTCTAAAGTGCGCGTCACTTATGTTGGCGGCCGAGTTTAAGTTCGTTCTGCGCATCTGACGTCACAAAACACAGTCACCCAATGAACAGAGAACAACGTTGCCAGATCTCAACTGCAGTATTAGAAACGTTCAGTCATAAATAAAGTAATAGAACAAAAGCAATGTCTTGATAGCAGACTTTCTTTTATAGAAAGTTTGGAAAAAGCGTTCTTTATACCAATTGCTTCATATTCTATTAATTAATTAAACCAAACAAGCAATAAGACTCCTAATTCAGGCGATAGGAAGGAAAGGTGTTTGTATCAATCTCATGAACCCCTCTTTCGCGCTAAAGAAGAGTGGTAATTGTTTATTTCCTATTGTACTTCGACGAACCGTGAGTAATTCATAATCATACCAAAAGTGTTTGTTAGTATTTAGCGTGAGTTGTTAGACTCCTCACATTATTCTGTAGGCAGACGATCTATGTTAGCGTAATGGTTAAGGTGTTGGACTTCTACGCGAAAGGTTATGAATTCAAACCTTGTGCAGAGCTTAATATTTTAATTATTTAAAAACAATATTGAAGTGCCTTACTTCATGAATTATATTCGTTTGAATGCAATTTTTTTATATTTCTAGTGCTTTGTCTCTTCATGAACCCTTTCGCTGCTGCAGACACGTGCTCCCCACATTCCGCGCTGGGCACAATTTTGTCATCACTGCACTGCTCACCTTTGCAGACACATGGTGTTCCCACTGCTTTGACACACTTGTCATTCGATTTCACAAAAACTATTTGGCCCAAAAATCTGATTTTTACACGTCTTCTTGACTAATACCTTCCCCCCATAAATGACTTAATTTTGTTTCGATGTTCAACGCAGTTATTATGCAGCATTAAGTGTAGTAAACCATTGCACGAAATTTTGAAGAGTTTGCAGAGGTAGAAGTCCATAGTGTATACTTTCCGTATGGTCGATTTTAGTTGCCACAATGTTGAGAATGAAATGTGGACAAGATACCTAAATTTCATATAAAATTTACTGTATAACAATACCTCATTTAATTTAAGTACCACATAGGTTTATTTACACCGGACGCGTTTGGCTTTATTTTAAAGCACTTCAATCAATGAAAGGTATGGCACATACACAATGGTACTCATGTTCTCTTTCTTGTTTTTGTTCCACAGTCGCAGTTTCACCAATGGTACTGAAATATATTCCTCTTCTGCAACTGTAATAAGCGACTCATTTAGACCAGACACGTTTCTCTCTTTTGAAGCATCTTCAGTGGACAGTATTTTGTCTCCTCCATTGCCAAGTCACCTTTCGTAGTTTTGTGCTGCGGTAACACAATATTCAACGTTTGTGTTGGCTGATCAGTGTTTTAGCAAATAAATGATGTTTGTGTGTGCCACACACAAAAATTATATTTGACGTAGCTGAGAGCACTTCACTGATAGACGGTATATTCAAGTTCTAATGTTTTTGTAAGTCCACAGTTTTGTTTAATGTATTTTGTCTACTTCCTTTTGATTCATTGAAGTGCTTTAAAATAAAGCCAAATGTGCTCAGTGTAAATAAAACTTTTGTTACAGTCGCGAAAGACGGAATATTTCTCAATATTACATACGACACCTATGTGGTACTTAAATGAGATATTGTTATACAGTAAATTTTATATGAAATTTAGGTATCTTGTCCACATTTCATTATCAACATTGTGGCAACTAAAATCGACCATACGGAAATATACGCTATGGACTTCTACCTCTGCAAACTCTTCTAAATTTCGTGCAATGGTTTACTACATTTAATGCTGCATAATAACTGCGTTGAACATCGAAACAAAATTAAGTCATTTATGGGGGGAAGGTATCAGTCAAGAAGACATGTAAAAATCTAATTTTTGGGCCAAATAGTTTTTGTGGAATCGAATGATAAGTGCGTCAAAGCAGTGGGAACACCATGTGTCTACACAGGTGAGCAGTGCAGTGACAAAATCACGCACGGCGCGGAATGCAGGGAGCACGTCTTTGTAACAGCGAAAGGGTTAATGCAGCCGTGGTGGCTTTACTTCATGAACTGCGCGCTCCCCCCTAAACGTAAGCTTGCAAACTAGCTATACTATGGCACTGCTTCTATTGGCGCGTGCGTCGTGTGCAACTGGCAACGCAGCAGTCTCCCGCGTCTGGACGGGCATGTGCGAGCCGCCAAGATAAAAGAATTGAACTATAGTCTATTGTTGCTGCAGTGCCAGTCTTAAGTTCCACCCCTACACCACTGCTTCTCTGTATCATTGTTGAAACACCATCAAACGAAAAACATATAAGACATTCTTTTAAGTATTCTTCACTCATTTCAAAGAAGTTGAGTTTTTTTAAAGAGGACAGTAGTAACACTAGAAGCTGTGCCACTCTAGTCAAGTCAAATCTAAAAACATAGTTTGACAGTTGTCAGCATTTTCCACATAAAAATTTTAAACACATAACTAGTGTCTCCTGTTTGCTTAATGTACTAGATTCATTTATTAATATTCTCATTTCCCATTTGTTGTCTACAATATGCTTCATGACCCTTTATGCATACTTTTAGTGAAATGAGATGTGATATTAGTACAAGAGAAATTTGTGTGAAGGATTCTTCCCATACTGAGCCCATTAAGAGACTGGAGATCTGTATCAAATGGCATATCAGTATAAGGTCTCTGATATTTTGCAATTTTATAAGCTGTTCTAAAAACATGAACAGCAGTTTCAACTTTTCTCTTTTCATTTCTGTAACTCCTTGTCCTAAGTTTTACTTTTTGCTTGATTCTACTATTTCTGACATGCGTGATTTACTTAATTCATGATCGTGAATTTTTTCTTTGAAATCTGTTGTCTTTCATAGTAATACATTTTTCCCTGTATTCATTCCTGCAAAATGTGAAGTCCCTAAGGCCTATCAGGAATAAAATTTGCTTCTGAATGTATCTTACATCCTATGTTAACTTTATTGATTGATTCTCAGCACTGAAATAACTCCACTGATCTGAGGTCCAACAAGGACGCAGAGATGTGGTTGACACTGAATGAACCCATTACACAATTTATTGCAGAGCTTGTAGAGGTACTTACTGCACTTTCCACTGTGGCGAGTCATTTCACTGCACTTTTGGCACCATCACTATCTCTATTCAAAATTTTTGCTGTATTTCTTTCAGGTTTACCAGTTTCATCACATTTATTTTGTTTGAACCACTTTAGTAAACTCACTTTTCTTTTTATTTTGTGGCCATATATATAACACCTGACTCCTAACAAGTCACAGTACCTACTGTTTTTGTAATCAAGATTCTCTTTCAAATGTAAACTAATTCTAGATACAGCAAGTCTCATTAACATAAAACAGATTACATTTTGCTGAGCAGTGAGGTATTGTATTGACTATTACTGATTATCATTAAACTTGATTTGGTGCAAGAGGATGACAATGGTTAAAATCAGATGAACTAATTCATTGGTGAAGCACATTTTTTTATACTACTTTGTAATGTGTAGCAAAAAGAAAAATCTTTCCTCAATATTATCATCTCACCGTATTATGCGTGTTGTATGAGATTATTTTCTGTTATCTAACAGACTCATTAAATTTATAGACTTTTAAACAACTACAGGATTGATATTTTGAGAGCCAGTCCATACTGCAATAAATTTGCAGGTTTTAGACCTTCTGATACACTATTTGGGAAATTCTATAATTCCCAGTAGTGAGTGCTGGTGATTACCAGCCCAACTAATGCCCTGCTTCTAACATTGGCTTAATTCTTTATTTCTGCTGACATGATGTGGAATAGCAGCCAGATGCTGCTCGTATGTTATCTTTGCTGCCCAAAACCTTGTCCAGTCTGAATCACTGGTTCCACCAGAAGTGGCAGCTTCTCACCTCTACACGACTTCTCTTTCTCTACAACAATATACATACAGCACAAATATAACATCATAATAAACTATTCTATAATATCCATGTTTTAGCCATACAAATGCATGTAAATCTGTCCAAAATGAATTGAGGTGACAACTAATCTGTAATGTACTGCACAAAATGTTTTGACACATTACAGAACCTCCTCCTCACATTAACTTATCACAAATCCACACCTAACCTAGCTGAGATGGAATTCTCTCTCTACAAATGTTACAATAAAATAATTAACTTAAATCCAAACTAGTGACATTTACTCATATCATATTTTCTCCAATGGCTGATTTGGTGGTTGAGAAGCTGTGCTTCTTTTATTCCCTTTTAATGATTCTCAGTTCTTTATCAAATCTAAAATCATCTTATTTCAAATTGTTGTTTAATTTTGTTCTACAATTTATTTCTGATAAGTTCCAGAGGCCATACAGGTTTTAATCATATATTCTTTAACTTATTTCACCTTTAAATAACGTGTGATGAAAGATGCATTCATTGCTTCTTCACATCATGAGTCACCCTAATGTCTTGCTTGTTCCATCTGTATATATACCTTTCATGTTGTGATCACCATACCACGTATGCTGACCTTACCAGGTATTTAACCCATGCAATTAACTGCTCGTCTCAAAGATAATGAGAAACATATTCTCATCCAGAAAAATTTAAGAGAGAGTACCCCCATCCAGTACAAAGCTTTAATAGGCACTTACCCTGCTAAACACACATGCAACAACAAACTCATAATTCTCAATTACTCAAAATTTATCACCATTGAAGACATTTATTCTGTCATGCGAACACCAACATAATCACCCATACAAACCCAAGAACAAAAAAATTTTTAATTCTGTTGAGCATTACAGCTTTTCCTTGTGCCGTGTGACTTTGATGGAGGCTTCCAGCAATCTCTCATACCCTCTTCATCAAACCATCACTAAATAATACTTCTGGTATTCTCAAGGTATTCTACCTTCAACTTCAAATTCTTTTCCTTACAGTTCTTCCTACCTCATACTTCCATCTTACTTTGACATATTTCTGCTCTTTTTTCTTTCAGGTCATACTTTTCTTGACTTTTTGCCTTACCCTCGTTTTTCAATGTATCGTATTACTGCACAAATACAATGCTATCAGTGATCTTCTGGTATCTTATTCATCAACTGTGGTGGGAAAGTACTTTACTTTTGTATTTTTCATACATTTAGCAACTTTTTAATATTCTCTATTGTTATAATATCACTTTCCAATAGATAATTTGTGACTGAAAACAAATTATTTAATGTATAGTCTACTTCTGTAGTCCTTTTCTCTTTATTATTATCACTTATGGTCAAAGTCTGCACCTGCACAGTCAAATAGTTCCTTATATCATGTAGATGATACTTTCCTACTATTTTTATCAGTACCTATCTTCTTTACAACTACAATCGTGGGATGAGGTATTTCTTTTATCTCAAAAGGTCCCTCATACAGGGCTTCTGATGAAAACTCTCTCATTAACATTGAAATTAATAGGTTCAGTCCACTGGCCTCATCTAAATATTCATGCTAATGCCCTTCTTTTCAGGTTTCTGTTTACTAAATTATTTATTGATACCTCCCAGTCCTTCACCTGAGGGTTTTTTTGTCTTATATAGTTACCTGTCTCCTGCGATTTTACCAGCAATTATTTCCCTGGGAGCTATCCCAGTGCAGTCATCAGGGATCTCACTTAAAACTCTTTGAGGAATAGTAAGTCCTAGCCAAACACCCTCATTCTCTCATCACACTTCCCAAAGGGTTTGTCTGGAGGCAATTAAAATATGCTGTATTGAGTTACTTGACATACTGTCAAAAACTCTTTAGAAGCCTGAGAGGTAAATGAGCTCCATTATCTGAGATCAAATGATTAGGGCACTCTAGTTTAGGCAATTATTCCATTTGCAAAATTCTAATTACAGTTTAACTATTGCCTACTTTGACCAGATATAAATTTACATAACTGGAATAGGCTTACACCAATATCACTTACTCTTATTCTTCAAGGTAATGGTCTGAAAATGTCAATTGTAGATAAATCTCAAAGGTGTGATGGTATTATAGGGTATAACTGAACATTCATACCCAACATCCTGTGTTTAGTTTGTTGGTTCTATTTACATATTCTTAACTCTTTCTTGATAATTCTTTTGATCCCTTTTATTTCAAAATGTCCAGAAATTTTATGAATTCGACATATTAATTTACAGATATGTACTTTGGGAATACAGACTTGCCATATGGATAAATCCTTATCTCTCTTATTAAATAGGTGGAGGAAGTTTCTTATTGCCTCTATACATTTGGGATCAGGCTTAATAGCTTGCTGGCTTGCCATATGTCCCAGAAGCTTTATTTAACAACATCCAAAATGCACTTTTGAAAACGTAATAAGTATTCCATTTTCAGTTAATCTTTCCAAGAATTCTTCCAGTAATAATATGCTTTTCCCAGTTCTCTGTCACAATCATAAAATCATCAACATAAATAAATACCTTCTCTAAGAACTTATCCCATAATACCAAACCAAGTGCACAAATAAATGCAGCCAATGATACGTTAAGTCCAAATGGTGAAACTTTATATTGATAACACCTTCCATCAAATATGAAATCCATATACTTCCTAGACTCCACAGCCAAGGGAACCTTCCAGTTACCTTCTATTAGATCTACAATACTTAAATACTTAGTGTTGCGGAACCTAACCAACGTTTCTTCTATAGGTAATGATGGATCTCTCTCAATTTCATTTATCTTATTCAACATTCTAGCACCAAGAACTAATCTAATATCACCATTAGATTTCCTCATGACTACTGTAGGTTAATAATATAGACAATCAGATAGCTCTACAATTTACCATCTGACCATATGATGTATCTCTTTCCTTGCCACTTCATGTATGCTCAAAGCAATGGATATGGTATCGTGAAAAATGGTATCTGTGACATTATCTCAGATTTGCATTCATATCCTTCAGTTACCCTAGTTTATCACTAAAAGGTTTCTCATTTCTTCTCAGTACCTTTACCAGCTAATTTCTTTCCGCTTCAGTTCATGCAGCAGGCTCACATTTCTCTTTGATCTGATCTTCCTATATGTTGTTGTTGTTGTTGTGGTCTTCAGTCCTGAGACTGGTTTGATGCAGCTCTCCATGCTACTCTATCCTGTGCAAGCTTTTTCATCTCCCAGTACCTACTGCAACCTACATCCTTCTGAATCTGCTTAGTGTATTCATCTCTTGGTCTCCCTCTACGATTTTTACCCTCCACGCTGCCCTCCAATACTAAATTGGTGATCCCTTGATGCCTCAGAACATGTCCTACCAACCGATCCCTTCTTCTGGTCAAGTTGTGCCACAAACTTCTCTTCTCCCCAATCCTATTCAATACTTCCTCATTAGTTATGTGATCTACCCATCTAATCTTCAGCATTCTTCTGTAGCACCACATTTCGAAAGCTTCTATTCTCTTCTTGTCCAAACTATTTATCGTCCATGTTTCACTTCCATACATGGCTACACTCCATACGAATACTTTCAGAAATGACTTCCTGACACTTAAATCAATACTGGATGTTAACAAATTTCTCTTCTTCAGAAACGCTTTCCTTGCCATTGCCAGCCTACATTTTATATCCTCTCTACTTCGACCATCATCAGTTATTTTGCTCCCCAAATAGCAAAACTCCTTTACTACTTTAAGTGCCTCATTTCCTAATCTAATTCCCTCAGCATCACCCGACTTAATTAGACTACATTCCATTATCCTTGTTTTGCTTTTGTTGATGTTCATCTTATATCCTCCTTTCAAGACACTGTCCATTCCATTCAACTGCTCTTCCAAGTCCTTGGCTGTCTCTGACAGAATTACAATGTCATCGGCGAACCTCAAAGTTTTTATTTCTTCTCCATGAATTTTAATACCTACTCCGAATTTTTCTTTTGTTTCCTTTACTGCTTGCTCAATATACAGATTGAACAACATCGGGGAGAGGCTACAACCCTGTCTTACTCCCTTCCCAACCACTGCTTCCCTTTCATGTCCCTCGACTCTTATAACTGCCATCTGGTTTCTGTACAAATTGTAAATAGCCTTTCGCTCCCTGTATTTTACCCGTGCCACCTTTAGAATTTGAAAGAGAGTATTCCAGTCAACATTGTCAAAAGCTTTCTCTAAGTCTACAAATGCTAGAAACGTAGGTTTGCCTTTCCTTAATCTTTCTTCTAAGATAAGTCGTAAGGTCAGTATTGCCTCACGTGTTCCAGTGTTTCTACGGAATCCAAACTGATCTTCCCCGAGGTTGGCTTCTACCAGTTTTTCCATTCGTCTGTAAAGAATTCGTGTTAGTATTTTGCAGCTGTGACTTATTAAGCTGATAGCTCGGTAATTTTCACATCTGTCAACACCTGCTTTCTTTGGGATCCTATATGTTATGTCTATCAATTCTAATTACTCCTAATGCATCTTCTTCACCCATCAATTCTATATTTCTTTCCATCTTTATCTTGTAACTATTCATTTTCTCAATGGAATCAGTTTTTAATTGTCCCTTATTCAACCTAACTCAGACCGGCTGGTCATGGACATGTATGAGCATGACCCTCATGGTAAGTCTAATAATACACTGTGGCTGATCATCCAATCCATATCTAACAACACAGGTAACTTAATGTCAGTTACAATCAGCATTTACTGTTGTATCATTATTCCAGAAATTCTAAACACCAGTAACAGTCCTTCTACCTTTTGTGCCAGTTAAACCTACCACCTGCAGATTGCTCACTGGGAAAGAAGGACATCTCCCATTTGCTTCTATTCTGTTCCCACATTTCTTTCAACAATAAGCTGTTTTGGCCAGCAATCTCCAAAGAAACTCTACCATCTGAGTCTCAAAACCCCCTTGTACTAATAATCTTCAGATATTCATCTCCCATTCGTCTTTGTACATAAGTAATTCCTCATCTAAAGCTTGATGATCTTGGTATTTGAGAAAAGCATTTTTAAAACAATTTTAAGTTTGCAATGTACTCGTCAAAATGATGGCTTGAACATCCCCTGTGACCTCTGAGATTATCATCCTATTGCTTACTGGCTTATAACCCCCTTTGTTGCCACAAGTCTGATTATCATGGTTCCTGTTACTTATGTTGCCATTAGGATGATTACCATTACATTATTATTATTATTATTATTATCACTGTCATTACTATTTTAATTATGATATTGTGGATCATTTCATCCCCTTATATTTCTGTGTCTTGACTAATTTGGAGTTTGATACCCACTGTAATTAATGTGTTCTTCCTTTGTCTCTTCCTTCTTCCTTTAATAACCTTGTTTCTAGTACTATTTACTTGTACATAGTTAGATATCCTAGTTTTCAGTTTATTTTTAGCCTTATTTAAATAATCGAATTGGTCTAGTAGTTCTAATAGAGTTTGGTCTTGAGTCCACCTTTCACCTACTAAACATACTCATGCCTTACCTGATAACCACGTTATTAACAGTTCATTTAGATGTAACTCACTCACAAGCTTATCTAGCTACAAAGTTTGGTCCAAATGGTACGCAACAAAATTCCTACAAACGCCTCAGTTTTCAATATATCTCTATGGGCCAAATAATTATAATCACAGGTTTCTTTGCGCATTGTCAGACTAATACTTGGCCTCAAATGCTCTGGAGAGATCTTTAACATCATTAAATGTATTAAAATTTAATATCATCTACTGTGAAGCATCTTCCTCCAAATGACATAATAAATCTTATACTTTATTATGAAATGGAAAGTTGCTACTCACCATATAGCGAAGATGCTGAATCACAGATAGACACAACAAAAAGATTGTCTTTTTGTTCTGCCTATCTGCAACTCAGCATCTCTGCTATAGGGTGAGCAGCAACTTTCCTTTTCATAATACTGTCACATTCCATCCTGGATTTTTCATTGTTTGTTTTAAACCTTATACTTTTATCCCAGGAGGAAGATAAAGCTCCTTGAAAATACTTTAGAAAAAACTAGTGGATGCACAGAAACTTTAGGTTTAAACTGTGGAAATTGATGCCCAATAGCTTTCATTTCTAACTTCATTTCCTCCATAAAATTCCATCTCTAGTATATGAGTCTGATCCCAACTGGAATTGTTGTTCAATGACCAGTAGACCTCTGATGTATTATCTCCACTACTGTCATGACAATGACTACTTTCCTTACTGAAGGGAGCTGAAGTTACATAACTTCCATTATTTACACCAGGTTCACTGGCAAGTCAGTTCTCTTAGATGAAAAACTAATTTCATGTTCAACTACTCAACTACACACCTTTGGATATTCTCTACTGGAGAGCCTGTAATATTGCCTAGCTCATTAATTTAGGTTTGAACCCTTTGATTATTTTTTATCACTTGACGTTACATCCTCAAGTTATTACTTATTTATCGTATGGCAATACAGACACATAAGAAAGAAACAGACAAATCACTACTATAACAAATGTTAATAATTGCAAACAAACATCAGTAATATAACAAAGTTTAAGGATTACAAACAAACATCAAGTCTATTAATGTAATCTATCGACTCTGGAGTTGCAAGCAGGAAGTCATTGGGGCTCCCATTATAGGCTCTTCTGGAACACTCTTCAACAATGTGGCTGATGGTCTGGTTAGTTCGTGTCCGTAATATAACACAACACGTGCACCCTGGGTAATGCTAAATGAACTAGCACATACTGGCAGTCAAATAACCTGAGGATCTCCTGACTACAAAACACTTTCAGAAAGAGTTATGTCACCAGACAGACATCCTCAAGTAATAAGCTGACTAACATTTCCTGTGACTCTTCGGCTTTTTACATTTCGCTAGGTAGTGCCACCTGTTCACCCGATGTATAGATATATTTGTATCTCACCTCATTTTTTGTGTTTGTATGTATGAATCTGTCTCCTCTGAATGCTTTAGATTTACTGTGTAATGTGCCAAGTTTGTATTATAAATAATTATCATCATTAATAGCATCTTATTCAGTTACCTTAAAGAGTCTAATCATAAAGTTTCCAAACTATAAACAAAATTTAATGAAACCTCTCTTTTTACATTTTTGTTTGTTACTCACTCCAAATATTTGTCAAAACAGGTGCTAACAAATGTTGTCGGAGGGCTCGCCCAGTGTGCAAAATTTCCTCATAATCGAGAAGTTCTGAGAAATGCCAAAGGTATTCCTCTGCTAGTGCAGTTACTGAACAGTACTAACCAGTCACTACTGGAGAACGTTGCCCTTGTGCTTGGTGAGTGTGCTAATGAGAAGGAATCAATGGCAATCATTGAAGAACTTGATGGCGTGAGGCTCATCTGGTCTTTGCTGAAGAATCCATCACCTCGGGTGCAAGCAAATGCTGCTTGGGCATTATGTCCATGCATCCATAATGCTAAGGTACATACAATATTAATACTAATTCTAACTTCTAAGAAATTCCAATCTGAGACATAAGACACAAGCAGTTAGGACTGAATGAGAGGGCGTGTTTCCTAATGTATGCTTCCATAATCATGAAGGGAAGATTTCATTGAAAGAGATTGAGTCAGTAAGGACAATAACAAAGGCAAATAAATTTCTGAGCCTGTATAAGACCAAAATGTTTGTTGGTGCAGAGTATTAACAGTTCAGATGTAATCAAAGCACTGTATTTTTGACCAGGCATAAAAGAATTCAACCCACAACCCCACAAGACAGTGTTAAGGCAAACTGGAAACCATGTCCACTTTCCTAGAGGTGTTAGGCCAATTATTTTTCTCTTAAAACAAGCAGAATTCTTATAAAATCATACATCACACCACAGTTGTAAGTACATGTTTAGAGACAATATATAGCTAATGATTACTAATTTTACAATGCATTACTTTACTAAAGTGTGTCTCAAAGAACACAATAAGATATAGTCAATATCAAAGCCCCCTCCCAGTCCTTGACACTCACTAACTTCCAACCGATTTTCATCCTAAGATTGTTGATTACCTTTGTCAGATAATAATTTTTCTCACTTGTGATATAGCTTGAGTTGTTGGTTTTCACCTCGTGTTGCACAAAGAACATTTTTACATCCAAATTACTGGTACCTACCTAAGCCTTGTGATTACAGCAGATTTCTTAACACAGCATTTATTGATAAGGAGCTTCATAGGATGTAGCAGAATCAACTCTTCATCAATTTCATTGAGAGGGTTGTCCATTCACTTAAGTTTTCCTAAGTGCTACTTGATGCAACAAACTCTGCAACATTTTGCTGTTTTCTCACACTTCAGCTTATGGCTGGACTCCCAAAAATTGTAAGCTATCTACTAATGTCATACAATTTTTTGTCAGCTTTCCAATTTGCATTGATATACATTTCAGTCTTGCACCAGCTGAGTGCAGTATTTGTAGGATCTTGCAAATAATTTAGCATATGTTTCACTCATTACCAGTGTTTCTTTCTTGGATATTGCTCAAGTATGTGAGACCCAACCAGATAGGACTAACAGGGGATATTGAACATATACAGAGAAGAGCGGCACGAATGGTCACAGGTTTGTTTAATCTGTGGGAGAGTATCACAGAGATATTAAAGGAATTGAACTGGTAGACTCTTGAAGATAGATGTAAACAATAACAAAAAAGTCTACTAAAAAGTTTCAGGAACCAACTTTAAATGATTACTGTAGGAATATTCTACAACCTCCTACATATTGCTCACATTGGGATTTTGAAGATAAGAGTAGAATAATCACTGCATGCACAGATGCATTCAAACAATCATTCTTGCTGTGCTCCATACATGAATGGAATTGGAAGAAACACTAACAACTAGTACAGTGGACATACCCTCTGCCATACACCTCACAGTGGTTTGCAGAGTATAGATGTAAATGTAGATGTAGGTTGCTACTTAACTGGCTGGAATATGCCACTGAATAAGCTAAAATTGGGGGTCAAATTACATTCATAAGACTTAAGGCATGAGAGAAAGGCAGTAGTTGAGACGGCATTGAGACAGTGTTGTAGCTTATCCCCTATGTTACTCGATCTGTGTGTACAGCAAGCACTAAAGGAAATCAAGGAGAAATTTAGGAAAGGAATTAAAGCTTCAGAAGGAGAAATAAAAACTTTAAGATTTGCTAATGATGTAATTCTGTTAGAGGTGACAAAAGGCTTGGTACATTACTTGGACAAAACAAACAATATCTTGAAAGGAGGTTATAAGGTGAACATCAGTGAAAGTAAATGAAGGTTAATAGTGTGTTGTTGAATTAAATCAGGTGATGCTGATTCAACACTAAAAGTAGACAAGTCTTGTTGTTTGTGCACCAAAATAACTACCAATTAAAAGAGTAAAAAGGGCATAAAATGCAGGTTACCAATCGAAAGAAAAGTTTTTCTGAAAAAGAAAAATATGTTAACATTTAGTATACATGTAGGAGCTAGTGCTACAGCAAGAACAAACATTATTTATGGAAAATAGTTCTTTACAGAGCAAGATGTAAGATTCAATAAAGTAAAAGTTGTGTGTGGCACTGAATACATCGACTGGACTAAAGTAATACAGGTTACAGAATAGGACAAGCACTTATTTTCAGTCACTTAAATAATACTGGTTCTTTGGCGGCTCATCAGGTGGCCTCTATAAGGGGGCCTTTGAACTGTAAGGACGTGCAATCTCTAAAATCACATTTGTCATGCATGAGTGAAGGTACATCACTCCTCCCTTCTAGGTGGTGGATAAACTGCATACATACATAAAAACAACTAGGCACAGAAAAATGCATGGTACAGAAAAAATGTGTGGTACAGAAAAATTGCACAGTACAGAAAAAATGCATGGTACAGAAAAAAAATACAGCTACCGGAAAAGCACTGGTACCGAACATCTGTTGGTACCAAAGAAGCACTGGTATCATAAAAAAAAAAGCACTGACCTCACAAGGCAGTGAGATCATGAGTCATGGAAAACACCGATGATGGCACTGACTTCTATTTCATCGCCTGACATCAGCGGCTGCTGCAGCATCAGGTGGGCAGTCACCAGTGAGTAGGGGCAGAAGTGGTGAGGGTACAGTTTAGTGCACAATCTCCCTCTCATGAGAGGCTGTAGGACAGGGCTGGGGATAGCATTTCCATAGCAAATTTCCTGTCAAGGTTGGTGGTTGGCACCAGAGGCCTCAGTGAGGGCGTTGGGGACAATGACCGCACAGGACCCAGCAACAGAGACATCACATGCAGTGGGGGCTGCACCAACAATGGCAGTCAAGGATTAGGGGTGGGGGGGGGGGGGGGGGGGGGCAGGAACCCAAGTCAGTGATGCCCTGCTGCAGTGGCAGGGGAGGAACAGCCACATGCAGCTGTAGCTGGTCAAAGTGACAGGATGCCCACACTTCAGGAGTGTGGAAATGCACAGGCACCAACCCCAGCAGGAACCCAGTTAAGGCCACAGCTAAAACTGTTATAACCTTTAATCACTAATAAATTGCATGGATATACAAACGTAGAACAATAGCAGGTTACATGCTACCAATTCCGAATCTGTCATTAGACTGCCGTGCCGTGACATGCGGCCGGCGCCGTTCATAGCTAGGTGGCTCTTCAGCGCTCAACCGAGTTGCAGAGCGCCTCTATCGCCATGTTCGCGTACTGACGTAGCGGCACTGTTAAATATCGTGGCACTGTCACAACAAAAACCACAAGGCCAGACAGGTGTACCCAGCTGGAACCATCATGAAGCCAATGACGCTGGCACATGCAGCATCAGATACAGCAGGTGAAGGAGGGGCCATGGTTGGCATCCACGTAGCAGCTCCACTGGGCTCTTGTTCCCCACCGGAGTGATATGGTACAAAATAAAAAAAATAAAAATGGTCTTAAAGCAGCTTCAGGAGACCTGCCGGATACATACTTCCACATCTGAGTTTGAGATGCCTGAACCATGCATTCAGCGTCGTCATTAGATTGATGATGAAATGGAGGTGCTGTGAGATGGTGAACACCACTAGCCTGACAAAAAATGCAGATTCTTGAAAACTGGGGGCTGTCGTCAGTAATGACAGTATACTCAAGTCACTCAATTGCAAAAGTCTTAGATGGGGCTGAAATAGTGGCAGCAACGGACATGGACAGACGATGTGCCACATAGGAAGACTTGGAATTGGCATCCACTACAATAACTCAGTACTGATTTAGAAAGTCCCAGTAAAATTGACATGCAGATGCTTCCATAGGTGCTGTGGCATCAGCCAGGGGGAAAAGAAGCCTGTGGCACCAAGTACTGCTGAACACAGTGATTGTAAGTTGCAATAGCCATGTAACATCCCCATCTCTGCCTGGCCAATACACATGCCAGTGGACCAAAGCTTTGGTGTGAGGTGTCCCCCAATGTGCAACATACAGAAGCAACAGTACATTAGGGAGTAAGGAAGAAGGAATCACAACCTGGTGAGCAGCATCCTCCGTGGCTAACAAAAGAACCCTGTCAAACACACAAAGGTGATGTTGGAGAGAGAAGTAATTACACAAGGAATCTGAAGCATGACTTGGGGGTTTTTTCCACCAACGTGCTGCACAAAAGAGAGGACCCAACTAAGTACAGGGTCCATGATGAAGGCTGATGCTACCGTGGCACTAATGATGGGAGAACCATTGACCACATTCTGGTTCCCAAAATCTAAATAGAAACAAAGCAACTCATTCTGATCAAACAGTGGGTCCAACATGATTGGAAGGTGAGATAAGATATCAGCATTAGTGTGCTGTGCCTTTGGCTGGGAATGGATCTGATAATGATAACAGGAGAGGAAGAGAGCCCACTGCTGCAATCAAGGACTAAATGGAACTTATAACCATATAAGAAGACGTGAAATTTCTTGATGGTGAACACCATCACTAAAGTCTTCTTTTTAATCTGAGAATACTGCTGCTGCATGCGAGTTAAAGTCTTAGAAGTGTAAGCAATGAGTCATTCGGACATGTCTGCATATTTGTGCACCAACACTGCACCAAGACCATGCTGAAAGCCATCTGTAGCAAACATGAGATGCTGACCCAACTGAAAAGTGGCCAGACACAGGGCAGATTGAAGCTTAGATTTAAGCAAAGTGAATGCTCGGTCACAAGCTGGTGACAGAAAAAAAGGCACATTTTTATGCAAAAGTGCTTGCAGGGGCTGAGCAAGAGTGGATGCTTTTGAAAAAATCTTATGGTAGTACCTAACTTTACATCTGCAGTTCCTTAACGGATGTCAGCCACAGCAAAGCAACAACTGGATCAACATAGTGACGCAACAATTTGACCCCTACGCAAGAAACTTCAAAAACTAGGTACTCAACTGATGACTGAAAAAATTGAGATTTGGTAAGATTGCACTTGGGATCTGCAGACTGCAAAAGAGAAAACAGCAATCAGAGATTTCTAAGGTGGCCTTCGGTGGAAGAACCCAAAACAATGATACTTTAAAGGTAATTGATGCACCTAGACACAGAGGCTGTCAGCTGTTCTAAAAAAATGCTGAAAAATTATGGGCATACTGGCAACACCAAAAGTCAAGCATTGATTTTGGCATATACCAAAATGTGTATTGACAATGAAAAGGTGCACAGTGGCCTCATCCAAAGGAAGCTGGAGGTATGCTTCCAACAAATCATCAGTCTTGGAAAGAAAAGTAGTGGCCACCTGATAATTTTGCAAGCAACTCGTCATGGCAGGGCAAAGCATATGTATCTATCATGGACTGTGCATTAATTGTGACACTGAAGTCATCATAGAGGCAATGCTTACCCATCGGCTTCTTAAAGACACAGGCACCGCCCCCCCCCCCCTGAATAATTTAAGAAAATTATTAGTTATATTATGCTTTGTAAAATCACAAAATTATGTTGGAATTTTTTATTTTCCTTGTTTGATGATAGTTATCTTTTAAAATACATTCATTAATGAGTTAAAACAAATAATTATTATGGTAGTAAGCAGGTTAACTGAAAATGAGTGGTGTGAACCATAACAGAGTTACGGTGCTGTGGGCACACTTACAATTTGTCCCAGTGCGCGAACCTTCGGGTAAAGTCTGGTACAGGTGAACCAGCGTTGCGGCCACGGTGACATCAAAAGGACTGGAGCAGAAGCACCTGGAACCCTCCGCCTCACATCGCCTTGACGCTTTGAGACATTATGACACCACGGCTATATAAAGTCCACCTTGCTGTCGCAGTCATTCACTGTCAATAGTTTCATTCAGTGCAAGCTGCAGACGTGTTTAGTGATCCGACTTTAGTGTTTAGTGAACTATTTTATATGACTATATTTTATTCATTTACTTTAGTCTCTTAGTGTATTGTGAATTAATTTTGCAACAGATAAATTTGTTACCAAAAATGCGTGCTTGAAAGTTAATGATACTGCAAGTCAACCTTCAACAATTATTGTGTCGTCAATTGCTCCATCGTCTTCAGGTGAGAACCATTCATAACCAAAACCTGGACAATCTGGTTAGGGAAGATCATTTCAGAAGTCTTGGTCGATCAAATATACATGGCTAGAATATGAAGCATCTACAAAAAAGTTTTTTGCAAAACCTGCAAAGAGGGAATGCTAAAAATCTATTACAATTTTCTTCAAAAAAAGAAGATGGATTTACTTCCATCGGGTTTCCTAACTGGAAAAAAGCTCTGGAAAAATTCCATCTTCATTAAAATAGATTTACACATAAAGAAGGTGTTCTGAAACTAAACTCTATCACTAACCGAAGTGTGGCCTCCCAATTGAATGAACAGTTAGATAGTGATATGAAGAAAGGCCGTATAGCTCCTGAGACAATTTTTACTACCATGCATTTTCTATGCCAACAAGGACTAGAAATTACAGGGCACAAAGATGTAAACTCAAGTTTTTTTCAATTGTTGGAACTCCGAAAGAATGACATACCTGAGTTTAATGATTGGGTATAAGAGGACATCCCACAATATTCAAAATGAGATCATTGATCTACTAGGAAAGTCTGTGTTGGGAAAGGTATTGGCTTCAATCAAGAAGACAACATTTTTCTATTATGGTTGACAAAACAAGTGATTCTTCAATTCACAAACAAGTGTCATTTTGTATTCATACAGTCGATGATTCCTTATATGTCAACAAAGACTTCATTAGCTTATATGAGACCCCCAACACTGAATCCCAAACTCTGTTTAGTATCTTAAAAGATGTTTTTGCTCATCTTCATTTGTAAATGTATAACTTAAGAGGTGCCTCGAATATGAGAGGTAAGTTCAAAGGAGTAAAAACGTCAGTTTTGGATATACAACCAAAAGCACATTATGTGCTGCACTGCTCACAGTTTAGACTTGGCAGTTGTAGACAGTCTCTGCAATCTTATGTCTATGAGGGACATTATGGCTTTAGCCAAGGACTTAATAAACACCATAAGGGAATCCAACAAATTGACGGGACTTTTTAGAAGTATACACTGTGAGAGCGCCAACGACCAAGCTGGTCTACGACCCCTTTGCCCGACTCGATGAACTATACAAGCTTCTAGTATCTTGAGAATACTGAAAAACTTTGAAGAACTTCTAGAGTTTTTGAAACATTTTCTGCAGAGGGCAAAACAGAGGCGGGTTACAAATGTGCAGGCTACCTCGAATCAATGTTACAATTCAAGACTTATTTCTTTTTACATCTTTATTGCCATGCAGTGAACCCAGTAGAGGATGCCAAAGAAAAAAATCAGTGCCCTCATCTAAGTGTTGCTGATCTGGAAAAAATATTGAGGGCTTGATTTGTATATTTGATGGAAGGCATGATAGTTTTGAACACTTTTGGAAATTTTGCTTAAAAGAAAAACCTTCGCAAGTTGATGATCCTTCACTTCCTTGGAATCAAAGTATACCAAAGAAGTACGAAAACAACAAAGTCAGCTCACCGCACACTTTCAAAACCCCAAAGGAATACTACAAAGCTGTTTACACTGAAGTTTGTGAAATGGTGCAATCTTGCATTACTGAACAGTTTGCTTCAACTGGACTCACACAGGTCATTGCAGTTGAACAAGAGTGCTTGCTTTTAGTAAAGAGAGGTGGAACAAATTTGGAAAAATCAATTGAGTTTTCCAAAAATGACCTAGACATTGAGAGACTGCGCTTACATTTGAATATGTTAGCCGATATCGCTAATAAAAAACAACTGGTCTTAAAAAACATGCGTGATGTGAGAAAGTACGTTAGACAAGAGCCTGCAGTTGGAGAAATGTTATGTGAAGTAGTGAAGTGCATTAAGCTTTTCCAAGTAGTTCTAATCATGACAGTAACAGCAGAATGGTCATTTAGCGCCCTTAGACGTCTGAAGTCATATCTCCGATCAACAATGGGACAGAAGCGATTGAACAACTTGGCTGTTCTTTAAGCCCACTGAGATGTTTTGGATGATTCAGCAATCCAGTCAGATGGTTGACATTTGCACCTTTCTAAAGACACCCTAGCCCTAATAATGGAATTTAGAGCAATATTAAAAAATTTTATAAAATGGAGAATTAAATACGTACATACTGTCAAATTTTCAGTTTTGAAATATTAGTACTAGTTTAGTACTGTATTACTATATTACTATAGTACTGTATCAGTTATTTTTAAATACTTAAATATTTTTAGGGTGTAACACCCAATTAAAACCCGCTATTTACACTCTTTTTTGACTGAAAGCATTAGGCTTACTGTATTAACTTTTTTAACTGTATTAAAGCATTAACTTTTAGATATCATTTATATTTAATGAAGCCTGAGCCTTATTCAAAGTAAGCTTATTAATCAAAGTGTTATTACTGTGTGATAGCAATATTTTATGTTTTATTCTTTTAATGATAGTTTAGAATTTGTTTAATATAATTTCAGCCTTTTCAGAGCTATATATTTACTGCTCTGTAATAGTCTATAAGCATGATAATTATTGTAAATTAAATTAGCTTTTTATGAAAATATCATGCGTGTTTATGTTTTGTTTCTTTTTTTCAAAGCCAAAAAATGTGTCAGGCGTGTCAAGTTTTCCAGAGTGTTGTGTTATCGAGAGTCCAGTTTTTGTGATTCTAATGTTGATCATATGACTCTAAAATGCTTAAAAAAAACTTTAAAACTCACTATTTTTCATCTAAAATTTAGAAAATTTCCCGCAGAAAGACCCCCAGTATGGGCTCCCCCAATATTTTTTATAAGTCAGCACCCCTGCTTAAAGATGATGAATGATGTAGACCATTCACTGGAAGAAATAGGCTGAATGACATCGAGTGACATCAAACTGTCTGATTTGGCCTTGTCAAAGTCATGCAGCATAACACACACATGCTGTGCCAAAAAACAGTATGGGAATGATCCACAACAAGGAAGTTGATGAGAGGGTGAACAACAGATTTGTAAGAGACAGGAGCAGAGAAATAACCTAGGATTGGAATCCGCAGTTGATTGTAGCTGAGCAATTTCTGCGAAATCTGTGTGAGAGGAGGGGAACCCAAGCCGTGTAAGTTTGTGCATTTACTAAAGTCACTGCAGCTTCTGTGTCCACAGGCATTTTAGTGGTTTATTAAACATACACAAGTCAATAAACAATTTGTCTGGGGAAACAGTCACTAAAGATATGCAATTTATGTCTATCAGTACTACTGTGTCCACCACGTTTAAAGAGGAGTTACACACTGATGCAATGTGGCCTTCCTTTTGACACTTGTTGCAAACAATCCAACATCTAGGGCATGCAGCACACTCATGTTGGATGAAGCAGTACAGGGAAGATGGAAGGGAGCATGCAGCTGCTGATGTAAACCAGCCTGTTGCTGCTGTGGTCATAACCAACACTGTCTCATGTAACACTGAATTGAAGGTTGTATTGCTGCAATGGATTCCCCTTCATCCTGAACACTTGCAGCATGCCTAACAGGGGTTGACTGACCAACTTCCAATATCTCCCCCCACACAGCAATCTGATCGCCTGCGGCCATTGACACTTCAAAGGACTGTGCTATATTGAGCACTTATGTAAGTGTCAGATTATCATATTGATATGCTTTTTTGCAGACTTTCCTATCCAGAGCTACACAGATAATAATATCATGCATCCTGTTTTGAGTGTAGGCTTCATGATAGGTACCAGCAACAAATTTACATCGCTGGCTCAACCCGTGTAAGACTGGTTTGGGCGTTTCTGAGAATGGTAAAATTCTACATGTGTTGCAGTTCTGTCACAGTAATAGGTTGAGAGAAGCTTACACATTTCATCAAATGACAAGCTGAGCAGTTCTTGCAAAGTCACAAGTTGGTACAACAACTGGTAAGTGCACAGCAAAAGCCGGGAAAGAAATAGAACACTACACAGGTTTGCAACGACCATGCAAAAAACCTGTAAATGTTGGCACAGTCATGTCCCACAGGAGTCCCAGTCTTCAGCTGATACATCATATGCCAGAAAGGGTGATGGATGCATTGACTGGAGAGTAACCTGCCACGAACACACATATGCCATTTCAGTGAAAGCGGTAGTGAGAGCCTGCTGTTGTTCCACGAAAGCTTGCTGCTAAGCAATGATATGTTGGAGTATTTCCTCCACCAAGATGGTTATCAGATGACTTACCACTGACACTAACATGCAGAGAAAATGTAACCCTCACTTGTCACTAAGTTTGCTGTAACGAGAAGAAACATGATTTATGGAACATAGTACTCTACAGAGCAACACGTAAGATACAGTGATGTACAGGTTGTGCGTAGTACTAATCACATTGACTAGACAACAGTAATACAGATTACAGAATAGGCTGAGCACTCATTTGTGATCACTTAACTAATACTGTTTCTTTGGTGGCTCACCAGAGTGCACCAGGGTGCCAACCCAAGTGGTCTTTATAAGCAGGTCTGTGAACTGTATGGACGCACGATCTCTGAAATTGCGCACATCATGAGTGAATGTACATTAGTAGTTAGGAATTATTTTCTGATAGTATTTTTGGAGTGCCGCCTTATATGGAAGTGAAATGTGGGTGACATGCAATACATTCCAGAAGAGAACACAAGACTTCAAAATGTGGTGCTACAGAGGTTTTCTGAGGATTAGGTTGACAGATAAGATAACTAATGAAGAAATACTGAATTTAATTAGAGAGAAAAAAATAATATGACACAATTTGAGTAAAAGCAGGCATCCTGAGGTACCAAGGAATAATTACTTTGATAATGGGGAGAAGTGGGAAAACTGAAACAGAAAAGATGGATTGACTGCAGTAAATAGATTAAAGTAGACAGGTGTTGCCATAACCATTCAGAGACCAAGATACTTACTCATGATAAAGTAGATTGGAGACCTGCATTAAACAAGTCTTTGGACTGAAGACCACAACTACAGACAATATACTCATTACTAAATACAGGAGACTTTCAATCATGGTTCTGTATTTCAATGCATCTTGTTTGCTTATCTTGTCTGCATCACTTTGTAGTTGTGCATTTATTATGAATGATGTTTTCCATTCAGGTTTCATTTAAAATTTCTTTTGCATATGCCTTTTGGTCCAGACTCAATGTTCCATCTTCTCTACTAACTACGATTAACAGTGTGCGGTGTACGACTCCACAGCCCCTTACTTCAAATTTGATGATTCAGTTTTTCAATGTGATGAGCAGGCTTTTTCTCTCTTATGAATTAGGAGAAGAGTGGTAGTCCACAAACCTGAAATGTGAAAATGAAGGCAGCGCATTAAAATCTGTGATAGTCAGAAGAGGACATCCACAATGTATAAAGTGCAGTAAAAGTATTCTGAGCCCTTAACCACTTAACCTTCTCTTGAAACAAGAAGAGTCAATACAACATGACACAACTCATTATAGTTGCAAGTACATTTTATTTAAAGACAATACAGAGTGAAAGAGAATGTCAAGGGACACAATGAAATATGATCAGTAACACTAAACATGCCCACAGCATTGTAGATGAGCCTCTGCAGAATCCGGAAGGAATCCAGAGGAACTAATGGCATGCCTTAGCTTTTAGTCAATCTGTGATTCACACGTGGAAAGGCTCAAGTGATATCACACCGAAAGACAAGCTAACACGAGTTTTTAATTTATCGCATATAATCAACACAGCATTTATTTCATGAAAAATACAAGAATTATACCACAAATTCAAATTACATATGCTCATATTGCTTTGAACACATGTACATCAACTGTTGTTTGCCTTACTTTGGAGCTTAAAATGTTTAAGTCTATTCAGCAAATGAGAACAAATCATGAATATCTTGTTACCGACAATTCAGTTATCAAAATTTTTAGAAGTTGTTTATATGATGAATAATGAAAGCTATTACTATGAATTCTTGTTACATTTATAATGTACTGAACATAATATACAGTTACTAAGTGATCTTCAACTTTTTTTCTTTTTGTACCTAGAATTCTGGAGAAATGGTGAGAAGTTTTGTTGGTGGTCTGGAGTTGATTGTGAGCCTACTTCGTTCAAGCGATATTAATGTCCTCGCCTGTGTATGTGCTGCTCTTTCCAAAATAGCACTGGATAAGGAGAATCTGGCTATTATTACAGATCACGGTGTGGTGCCAATGTTAGCACAACTGGTTCTAACAGTAAGCTTTTTTTTTTTTAACATTATAGCCCTTAAGATCCCAGCCAAAAGCACACTTCGCTTAGCAGAGTTACACATTGAAATTAACTGCTGAGACAAAGACAACTACTAATTGTTGTGTAACATGCAAATATCTACTTTTGTCATGTTTAAATCATGTCACCAGATACAGAGGCCTCACAGAAAGCTGTGAAACTATTACAGTTAATCAATGTAGACAACAGACTCATGAACTCAGTCCACACTCCAGCAGATATGATTCATTTCCTTTGAAACTCTTGTAACAACTGTGCTGTTTAATCCACTGTTTCTATTCCTATACCGTAGCATCAACAGTATTGCTGAATATGTATGTTGTTTCTTCTATTAATATTGTATATGTATGTAATGTACATGACAACAGTTATCATAAACATTCCTCTGCTGAAGCTAAATTATGTTCAGTTACACTGCACACTTTTCTGGTTAATCTAACAACTCAGGTAAGCAGAAACACCAGTTATTGCAGAAAGAAAACACTAGGGAATTCAATATAGCACAAATTTCCTTACAGATTTACTGAACATTCTAGAAGTGAGATGAAAAGCTTTTGGGTTTCCAGCAAGGTGTCAGTGTTCAGATTCTGCAACATTTTGAAGAGTGTCATGATCATTATCTTCCAGTGAAGTGCCAAAATACTGTGGCTGTCCCTATATTTATATTAGTGGTGTGGCTGGCCCTTCCATATGGCTATGTAAACCATTCTGACATTGTTGATGGGCAAGGAAGGGATGAGAGTGGAGCAGTGTTGCAGTGGTGGGTTGGATACTGCACCCAAATCTCTGTATCAGCACTCTTGGCCTGTCTCGCATGGGCACATTCATAACACTATTCCACAGATGTGGGATCCCACACCAAATTGGTTGACAGCCTTCATCCCTCTTGACAATATATTTGAAGGTCCTTGTGTTTACAGAGTCCTTAATAATGCTTCCCTAATCGTTACTGGTTGAGCACAACAAATTGGTGTTCCCAAAACCAAATATATGTGCTTCATATAGGTTGCACACTACAAATGCTTTTTTCTCTGTCTCCCAGATGTATACATCTCATGTATTTCTTGCAGCAGTTTGAAATACAGTGCTGATTTGCCTAATGTATTGGAGTGTCAGTGAGTCCCTCACAACCAAGAATGTTTTCTGTCTACAGCGTTGGTAAGAGGATGGTTTTTGTGTCGCATTTTCCAAGCAGCCACGTGGTCTTGGCTCGGAATTGCTCCATATAGGGAATCAAAGCAATTCTTGGCAGGGGACTGATGACCTCAGATGTTAAGTCCCACAGTGCTCAGAGCCATTTGAACCATTTGAACCAATTGTTGGCTCTTTTGTTTTCTTTCTGGTTTGTTGTATCTTTTCTTTTGTTGAATATCCTTCTAATTTGTGCTTCACTGTATTCTTTTTGATGCAACATTTCCTCTAGGTGTGGCTGGCTCTTCTTCACAGATGGCATGCATCCTGTGTACCAGCATGGTTAACACAGTATGCCTCTGTTTCAGATGGTTGGAACTCATTTCATGTAGGTCTGTATGGGTCTACTTCTTGTACACTACATGGTTAGTGAACTGTGTCTTTTTCCTTATTAGGACGTCCACGAAAGGAAGGTATCCATTCTCTTCTTGTTCCATTGTGTAAGTAATGTTTTGATGGACACTGTTTAAGCAATGCATAAACTCATCCAATCTGAGGCTCCTACACCACAAATGTCTCATTGAGATAGTAGAAGAAGTGCTTGGTTTTAGGAGGGCAGTTTGAGGTGCCAACTCCACAGTGTTCCATGTTGACTGGAAAACACAGGGACTTGTGGGGATCCTGTGGTCTTCCAATTAAGAAAAGGCACAGCAAACCAGGAAGAACAGGAAGGAGACAACAGACTCATTTTTCTTCCCTCTATGGAGCCACTTTCAACCAAGATTGTGAGGCTACTTGGAAAATGCAAAATCAAAACTTTCTTCTGACCACCACCAAAGCTAAAAGTGACTCTTGGTTAAGCAAAAGACCCATCAAAACTTCATATGCCATGTGAATGTGGGCACCGGTACATCTGACAAACATACTGTTGTATCTCGAAATACTGTGAGGACAACATTAGGTG
This sequence comes from Schistocerca piceifrons, assembly GCF_021461385.2. Classification (NCBI taxonomy): domain Eukaryota; kingdom Metazoa; phylum Arthropoda; class Insecta; order Orthoptera; family Acrididae; genus Schistocerca; species Schistocerca piceifrons. The sequence goes on along the minus strand of NC_060142.1, from coordinate 494,845,353 downwards.
TGGATGCCTGTGACACACAGAGAAAATGGCATTGGCAGAATACCGCCTCAATATAGTACATATATTTGATTTTGAGAACACTAAGTTGTTATGCCAAGCCAGCAGCTATTAGAAAAGCATAGTTAAAGAAACTAAAGAAATAATGATACATGATAATCTTGTCAGTAGAGACAATGGCTATTAACTAAGTTAGTCAGGGAATCCCCCACTAGTGGCATGATGCCAAGAGCATGTCCAATATGTGAAATGGATCAAGAACACCCATGCAAAGATTCAAGAACAGGGTACAGACCACCTACACCCTACCACTCTGCCCTCTCCCCATCTAATTGGTGCACTAGAGCCTGATATACATAGCCGGAGTGAGGGAACTGCCACACCATATGTATAAATATAGGGACATCCACAATATCTCATCATTTTGCAAGAAGATAGTGAAAATGAATCTATTCAAAACAACACAGTATCACTATTATCTGGCAGGAAATCATTGGAACTTTTCATCAGTATTGTGTGCCAGGAAAGCCTACAGTCACAAATTCTAGAAGCATGATAAAACTGTTCCAGTAACTAGATTTTTTATCTGTTGCCTTTGTGCAAAATAGCTTCTTCATGTAGTCAGTAAATGGCTGAACATGTGTTGCTGTATATGTACTTTGTTCTGTCCTGTGGTATTTCTTGACTCATGTTTTCCTTTTCAGTTATGCCACAAGTCTGGCTCATTTTGGTTTGTCAAAACACATCACACATAGTGTAAGCCTTATAAATACATGTGATTGTAATAAGTGAAAAAACAAATAAGACATGGACTACGTCATCATTATAAAACCACATAAAAAGAAAAGCAAGAAGAAAAAACAATATGTACTTATCAGCAGATGACAGAGATATACCCACATACATGAGGGATATACTGATAATATGATAGATGAAAATAACACAATTCACAATCATGTAACAGTTTATTATAAATATGAGGAAACAAACAGAAATTACAAGGGGTTGTAAATGTACACATGTGTGAAAGAGAGGTAAAACTGAAAGGGAGATTCAATGTTTTGTCCTAACAGTAGATAACCAGAATTCTGCAACAGAATTCTGCAACAGGGGAACATAAATTATAGCGGTGGTTTAAAACATAAAAAGGCTATTACCACAAAAGTCAATAATAATATCGTCAGCTAAACTGTCACTATACAATATTGAATAGTTTGTTCTTTGATGTTCTATGCACAGAAAAGTGAAGAAAATGGTACCAGTCAACACAGTTTCAACAACTGCAAAAATAATGATGCTGCAATTGCAATGTTACCAACTCCCAGTCTATATTACTTTTTATTTGTTTCTATATAGAACTATTTGCTTTATTCTATACAGCAAACTTCAGTTGTCACTATAGTGACAACAGCAAAATGCGAGCAGAGGGCACCAGGCATTTCTCATATAATTACAGATGCATAGGTGAACGCTTGTAAGACAGCGAAAAATACAACTATCTGGTCTAAAATATTGTACATTTTAACAATTTTTGTGGCACGTAAGAAATTAATGGATGCTATTGAAGATGGCAATAAAACCAGAGATAAGGTTAGAACAATCAAAACTGGCACAACAGAACTGTGTTGAGCCACAGAAGCCTAATTACTTGCACTGACTTACATAATAAAAAGGTATATTATTATCAACTCAATAATATTCACTATCAAGGCTGAAATTTTTGCTATTGTGATTTAAAAGAGAGTGTTGAATAGTCACATAGCAACAAATAAGTTTCTTGTGAAATAAATATGAGAGTGCTTTGTTAATCGGCAAAAAGGGTAATGAAATTGGATAAAAAAAAGATCAGTTACAACTGTATTCAACCCTTAGATCATGTCAGATGTTGAAACTTCCTGGCAGATTAAAACTATGTGCCCGACCGAGACTCGAACTCGGGACTGAGTTCGAGTCTCGGTCGGGCACACAGTTTTAATCTGCCAGGAAGTTTCATATCAGTGCACACTCCGCTGCAGAGTGAAAATCTCATTCTGGAAACATCCCCCAGGCTGTGGCTAAGCCATGTCTCCGCAATATCCTTTCTTTAAGGAGTGCTAGTTCTGCAAGGTTCGCAGGAGAGCTTCTGTAAAGTTTGGAAGGCAGGAGACGAAGTACTGGCAGAAGTAAAGCTGTGAGTACTGGGCGTGAGTCGTGCTTCGGTAGCTCAGTTGGTAGAGCACTTGCCCGCAATAGGCAAAGGTCCCGAGTTCGAGTCTCGGTCAGGCACACAGTTTTAATCTGCCAGGAAGTTTCATATCAGTGCACACTCTGCTGCAGAGTGAAAATCTCATTCTGGAAACATCCCTCAGGCTGTGGCTAAGCCATGTCTCCGCAATATCCTTTCTTTCAGGAGTGCTGGTTCTGCAAGGTTCGCGGGAGAGCTTCTGTAAAGTTTGGAAGGCAGGAGATGAGGTACTGGCAGAAGTAAAGCTGTGAGTACCGGGCATGAGTCGTGCTTCGGTAGCTCAGTTGGTAGAGCACTTGCCCGCGGAAGGCAAAGGTCCCGAGTTCGAGTCTCGGTCGGGCACACAGTTTTAATCTGCCAGGAAGTTTCATATCAGTGCACACTCCGCTGCAGAGTGAAAATCTCATTCTATGTCAGATGTTTTTTAACTTTAGTCTTTGTGCCTGTGGATGGACTCTGAAATCAAAGTGTACGTATTTGGACAAAGACACTTCCATTTAAAAAAATTATTTCTATATTTAGCACTCTGAATTGGAGGAAAAAACATTATTTATGTACTAGAAAACTTCTCACATGCAGCAGGCATTAAATGCTCTTCCAGCTATACTTTAGGTATGGCACAGCAGCATGTCAGAATATCAGCATGTAATTATTGACTTATGAGTGGAAACAAATAGTAAAAAAAATAATGACAGAAAACAAGATGTATGTGAAATTTAACAACAGTATTTTGACTTCTGGGTTGATAGTGTCTCTTTTGGGAAAAACTAGAAGTTATTTTCTAATAAAAATTTAGCTATTAATTGTTGTAATATTTAAAAAATATTGATCTCACAGACACAAAACACATTAACTCACTTCTGTTGTCTATGCGCATTTTGTCTGTGGGCCTTGAATCTTTTGTGTTTATCATTTTATTCTTTTTTATGTGTGTCTGTTGTTTGTCAATGTGTTTGTATGTTGCATGTATTGCTTTATGTGCTCCTGATATGGTAGATAGCCAGCAGGAAGGACAGTATTGGAAGTGTATCCTCTAAGAAGAAAGGCAGAAAGAGTGAGCAGTGTGATGATACCGAAGATGATAGAGAGGTGAAAATGTCGGCCATAGGCTCAAATAGCGGGAACTAATTTTTTGTGATTTTGTATTACTAATTTTATGCAGCTAAATGTTATTCTGGTTGCAGTATGTATATGGACCACTACATAATTCTGCACTGAAGTAGATTAGAAACACACTAGCTTGGCACAAGTGAACCACATTCGACTCTGGTATGTTGATGATTTTCTAAGTAGCTGTGATAGCATATTGAAATTTGTATGTGTGGCACTAGGATTCTGCATGCAATTAATTTTCTCTTAATATTATGGACCATTTTATATGGCCATACAGTTTTTGTGATATGACTTCAAATTTTCACTTCTGCTTAATGTCCCATCACTTCACAGACAATTTAAAGAGTAGTTGTTGGTCACTCTTGTTCCAACCACAGGTGTTCTCTTCCCACAGTCAGTTATGTTTTTGGCACACTTTTCTACCAAAGTGAATAGTCAATCAGTATAGATACAGCACATCTAGGCAACTTCTGAGGAAAAACTGGGAGTTGATCATGCAGACATTACTGAAAAAATCTACAATTTAAATGTGATAACATGAGCCATTCTGCATACTTGTTGGCTATTTAAATGCTATTCATCATGGGTATTAATTAATTGATTACTTCATTCATTCATTCATACATCATGTTCTGTAAATACCTTCATGAAGGAGAGTCTTAAGGTATGTGAAGTAAATCAAACTTTACATTAATAGGTGGAAGCAAACACTGCTCGTTACTTCGGTAAAATATACTGTCATTTATGTCATAGCAAGCCTAGATGATAGTATATTAGTTTTAATTCTGGAGGAGGTTGAGCAGTTACCACAACACACATAAAATATTAGCTCACTTTGGTAAAATTATGTAATATTTAATGCTTAACTTGAATGTAATCCATGTCCACATGAATTTATGTAACAACAAAAATAATCAATTATTTACAACATGATGTAACTGGATAGGTAAAATGATCTACTCACCAAGCAGTGGCAGGAGAACACACACACAAAACAGTTTAGCTTATGCAAGCTTTAAGAGCAAGTGGCCCCTTCTTCTGGTAGAAGAGTTAAAGGGGAAGGAAGAGGGTTGAAGGAAAAGGACTGGAGATGTTTAGGAAAAGGGGCAGAGTTTGGAAAAGTCACCCAGAACTCTGGGACAGGACAGACTTACTGGACAGGATGAGAAGGAAAGACTGATTCCTCTCATCCCATACAGTAAGTCTCCTCTGACCCAGGGTTCTGGGTGACTTTTTTGATCTGTACCCATTTTACGAAACCTCTCCAGTCCTTGTTGTTCAACCTTCTTCCTTCCCATTCAGTTCCTCTGCCAGAAGAAGGAGCAACTGGCTCTGAAAGCTTGCCTTTTTGCGTGTATGTTCTCCTGCTGTCACTTGGTCAGTAAATCCATGCTTACGGTACTATCACAGAACACAATAACTGTGTTTTCCTTGCAGTAAATTTTTAAATTTTGTACATGTTTTTCTGTTTAAGAGGTTCAGTGTCACATTATTGTAAGTGTAAATTCATTCAGTCTGCAGCACAGTAGTTGCTCATTTGTTTTGTTTTGAAGGCAAGTCTCCAGTCATTTAGTAAGTCAGTAATTCAGGCCACAGCTCTCTGTCGATACAAATCTACAGAGCAGCAAGTCAAGTGTTTATCTTTTGCTGTGTTTTCTTCATAGTATATTTCTTAAACTTGATGTATGTTTTTCTGTTTAAAAGATTTCATCTCACATTTTTGTAAGTGTAAAGTCATTCAGTATGTAGCAAAGTAGATGCCTGCCGAACAGCCAGCTACATAGATCATTAATGCATCAACATCCATTGGTGACACATCAGGAGGGTAGCAAGCTGCATAGCTAGGATTCTGTCTACTTTTACAGTTTACTTCTTCAGTGACACTTGCTACTATGGTTAGGAATTGTGCATGCTGTGTGCAGATGCAGGAGGAGCTCACTGCAGTTCACGAACAACTGAAAGTGCTTTTGACTAGCTCTGCTGCCGAGGCACCTTCTAATGTATCCAATGCTGCGGATGCACCCTCACAACGGAGTGAGTGGCACATGGTAATGCGTTCACATCGCTTAAGGTGGAGAGACAATGTGGAGACTGGTCATCTAGTCTTGCCCATTCACCCTGTGAGTGAACAAGTAGCTGGTTCTTCAGCATGGTCCAAGCAGGTACAAGGGTGGAGAGGTTTACTAGTTATCAGGAGCTCCAATGTTAGGTACATTATGGAAGCCCTTAGACAGAATTCAGGGCTGCAAAGAAAGCCAATGTATACTCAGTATGTCTGCTAGTGGGCCTCATCCAAGATGTGGAGGCAGCCTCACCTGCAGCTACTGAGTATGCAGGATGCAGTCGTCCGCAAGTTGTGACTCATGCCAGCACCATCAATGCCTTTCACATGGGTTCTGAAGCCATCCTCAGTTCATACAGGCAGCTGGTAGAAGTGGTGAAGGCTGCTGGTCTCATGTGTGGGCTGCAAGCAGAGCTCACAATTTGCAGCTTTGTTCCTAGAATTGATAAGGGTCTTTTGGTTTGGAGCCAAGTGGATGGTCTCAACCAAGGCTTCATCTGCTATATGACAGTCTTGGCTGCAGATTTCTACACTCACATTATCATGTGGGGATTTTTAAATGCAGCAAGTGAAGCCAGGTTGCATCCAGAGTATAGACACTTGGATTATCAAAATTTCATCAGTAAACTGTCGAAGTATTCACAACAAAGTTCCCAAATTTATTACCCATCTGGAAAGTTCCCATGCTCATATTATTCTTGGGACTGAGTGCTGGCTGAAACCTGAAGTGGAAAGTTTTGAGATATTTAGTGAGTCATGGAATGTACAGTCGTGCTCAAAAGTATCCGAACGACCTGAATTGCATTTCGCATGATTCGAATGCCACCCACATAGCACAGCTGCCTAGCAGATCCTCTAATCGCCCCTCATTACAGCCGTTTGACTATTGAAAATGGTTCCAACAAGTCACCAATAGAAAACACTGCTCTGTATCGCAATAACTCAAGATGTAAAGTAATACCAAGGTACTACAAATATCAGGGAACATTTTATCACAGATAAGATGCTTCTTCAGGCTTGTAAGCTCACATTTATTACAATAAATGACATACATGACATGTTACCACTCTCATTATTATGTCAGATAGGTAATTCCCGTTGCAAGTTCTTCGTATTCATGACTTCCTCTTCAAAATAACATTCCGTACTTATTATTTAACACAAAATGACATTAAAAATTTACGTTATTCATGAGCAGCTAGTTGAGAATATGTATGAACTTCAAATGACACGACGAACCGTCTAGTTCTGCATATGGATTCAAACCCAGGTCATGCAGACTAAGCAAAGACTTCGTGACTGACAGAAACTAACAGTATTCCTGACTAGGCATACAGAGAGTGATATACTTCGATTTTAGACAGTATCAGTTAGCAAAATCAACTTTAAATTACATAACGTACATAACGGAATTAAGCCCCAAAGTTCACTTGATTTTTCCTGTCATTTCCATTGAATACTCTGAGTTATTATTAACGCTTGAGCTGTAACAAACGACTGTAAATTCATGGTTTTCAGCCCAGGAAAGTCGTTGCACGTGAAAATCGCATCTAATCTCATCCTTTAGATAGCGGTTTATGAGTTCTAGCCACTACTGGTCTCGTAAGAGGAGACACCCATGCTTCTTACCTAGCTCTGTAGAAACATTCTAACCTGATAGAAAGCGTCTTGTTTTTTTTTTTTTCCTTTATTGTAATTTTCATCACCTGATACAGGCGGGCTGTCAGCAGCACAGTATGCCGCTCCTCAGCCTTAAGCGGAACAATAACAACACATATGGGTGATACAGACACTACAGTAAAAACGGCAGGCAAAAAAAGGAGATTTAAAAAACAATAAACATGAAGCCGTTCACGCTGGACTTGAAAAAACAGGAAACACTTGGTGACATGGCGCACAGAACACGGATGACGGCGACGGCACACGTGAACAGTTGATGCGTGACGGTCACAGAACACTAAACACAAATCGAGGCACACACACGACACACAGATGGCGATGATCTCCGGCGCACGAATGTTCACTGAGCGTGTACAAGTCCGGGGACCTGCCAAGAGAGGAGGTGGAGGAGGAGGAAGGGGAGTGGGAGAGCGAGAGGGGAGAGCAGAGATGCCACGGGCAGGGGATATAGGGGGGGAGGGAGGAAGGGGGAGGGGAAGCCCGGGGGAAGAGGGGTGGAGGGAGGGGACGGGGGAAAAGGAAAGAGAAGGGAGGGGAAGAGAAGGGAGGGAGGGTGGCTAAGGGAAAGGACACCGGAAGTGGGGGGGGGGGCAGGGTCAAAGTTGATAGGAGGGGTAGATGGAGGGGAGGAGGACATCATCAGGGAGGGGGAGCTGGCGGAAGCCACCTTGGGAGAGAGTAAGGAGGGTGGACAGATGGAGACCGGGTGGGACGTGGGAATATAGGCGCGGCAGCGGGCGGGGGTGGGAGAGGATCGGGGATACGAGCGGGTGAGGAGGATCAAGTTTACGGGAGGTGTACAGGATCCGAATCCTTTCAAGGAAAAGGAGGAGGTGGGGGAAGGGGATGAGATCATACAGGATCCGCGTGGGGGAGGGAAGACGGATGTGATAGGCAAGGCGGAGAGCATGGCGTTCAAGGATTTGGAGGGATTTATAAAAGGTAGGGGGGGCGGAGATCCAGGCTGGATGGGCATAACAAAGGATAGGGCGAATGAGGGATTTATAGGTATGGAGGATTGTGGAAGGGTCCAGACCCCACGTATGGCCAGAAAGGAGCTTGAGGAGACTGAGTCGGGAACGTGCCTTGGCTTGGATTGTACAGAGATGGGGAGTCCAGGAGAGGCGACGGTCGAGGGTGACGCCAAGGTACTTAAGGGTGGGAGTGAGGGCGATGGGACGGCCATAGACGGTGAGATAGAAATCAAGGAGGCGGAAGGAAGGGGTGGTTTTGCCTACAATGATCGCCTGGGTTTTCGAAGGATTGACCTTGAGCAACCACTGGTTACACCAAGTGGTGAATCGGTCAAGATGGGATTGGAGAAGGTGTTGGGAGCGTTGCAGGGTGGGGGCAAGGGCAAAGAAGGCAGTGTCATCGGCAAACTGGAGAAGGTGGACGGGGGGTGACGGCGGCGGCATGTCCGCCGTGTACAAAAGATACAGGAGGGGGGAGAGGACGGAGCCTTGGGGCACACCGGCGGAGGGGAAAAAGGTGTAGGAATCTGTGTTATGGATGGTGACATAGGAAGGACGGCGGGAGAGAAAGGAGCCGATAAGACGGACGTAGTTAATGGGAAGGGCGAAGGTTTGGAGCTTGAAGAGGAGACCGGAATGCCATACGTGGTCATATGCACGTTCGAGGTCCAGGGAGAGGAAGATTGCGGAGCGACGGGAATTAAGCTGTTCAGAAAGGAGATGAGTGAGGTGAAGGAGAAGGTCGTCAGAAGAGAAGGACGGCCGAAAGCCACACTGGGTAACGGGAAGGAGGCGGTGCTGGCGGAGATGCTGGTGGATGCGTTGGGTGAGGATAGATTCCAGGACCTTGCTGAAGACCGAGGTAAGGCTGATGGGACGGTAGGAGGAGACGGCGGACGGCGGTTTGCCAGGTTTAAGGAACATGAGGATACGGGAGGTTTTCCACAGGTCGGGGTAGTAACCGGTGGACAGGACTACATTGTAGAGCCTGGCCAGGGTGGAGAGGAAAGAGACAGGAGCTTCACGAAGGTGACGGTAGGTGACACGATCGTGACCAGGAGCGGTGTTGTATTTTGTGCAGAGTGTAGCAATGAGATCCTGTGTAGTGATAGGGGCATTGAGTTCCGTGTGTGCAATGTTGTCCAAGTACTGGAAACCCGGGGCGAGGGGAGGGACGGAGGTGTCAGATCGATCGCGGACATCCGGGAAGAGGGAGTAATCGAACTGGGGATCATCGGGGATGGAAAAGACATCGGAGAGGTAGGAGGCAAAGTGATTGGCCTTACTAAGGGGGTCAGGGAAAGGGTGATCATCATGGAGAAGAAGATAATAGGGGGAGGGTTTAGTTCCGGTAAGGCGACGGAAGGCCGACCAGAACTTGGACGAGTTGATTGGTAGGGTAGCATTTAAACGGGTGCATGTCTGTCGCCAGTCCCGGCGTTTCTTAGCCGTGAGCAAATTACGAATGTGTCGCTGGAGTTGCCGGTGGCGTCGTAGTGTGTCCGGATCACGCGTGCGGAGGAAGGCACGGTAGAGACGACGGGATTTACGGAGGAGGAGAACAGCCTGTGGGGGTAAGGCAGGACGGTTGGGGTGGATGGCGACAGTAGGGACGTGGGCCTCCACGGCCTCAGACAAGGTCTGCTGGAGAAAGGAGGCGGCATGGGTGATATCGTCAGGGTGGTGGTAGGTGAAGGGGTGGCTATCGACCTGGGTGGAAAGGGTATCCCGGTAGGCATTCCAGTCGGCACGGGAATAGTCATGGACAAACTTAGGGGGAGGGTCAGTACGAGGGTCGGGGCGAGGGCGACGACCGTCTGAAACGGTGAGGAGGACAGGGAGATGGTCGCTACCAATAGGCTCCAGGACATCCACCGTTATGCGGCCAAGGAGGTTGGGGGAGGAGAGGATAACATCAGGAGTGGGGTTGGATTCGGGACGGGTATGCTGGGGGATGGGGACGAGGTCGCCTTGAAGGGTGGAGAGGAACCGATGCCACCGCCGTAACTGGGGAGCGGAACGACTATGGATGTTGAGGTCGGCGGCGATCACATAGGAGGAGAAGGTACGATCGACGTGGAAGAGGAAGTCGAAGGGAATAGGAGCGTTGGGGTGGACATAGATGGTGGCGCAGGTAACGGTAAGGCCGGGGAAGAAGAGACTAAGGATCAGGTGTTTGGTGGGTTCGGGAAGGAGAGGTTGGAGCCGAACGGGGATCTGGTGGTGGTGACCAATGGCAACTCCGCCACGCGCAATTGGGAGGGGATTATCGGAGCGGTGGAGGAGATAGGGCAAAGTGTGGATGGTGTGGTGGGGTTGGAGGAAGGTTTCATTAAGGAGGAAGGCATCCACGCGGTGGGTGGCAAGGGTGTGCGGGAAGAGGTTCCTGTTGGCGGGTAGGGAGCGGATGTTGTTGAAAAGGATACATTGCTGTCGCGCCATGATAGGGATTTAGACGAGGGTGTCAAGGCAGGAGAAGGTGAAATGGGCCTGGTTGTTGGAGTAGGTGGCGTACATCTTTAGTTGGAATATGGAACGGGCGGCAAGGGAGATCTGCTGGAGGGTGTGGGGGCGCTGAAAGGGATGAACATTCTGGAGGACGATGGTAAGGAACCTGATGATGTCCTCAGCGGTGGGGGGGGGGGGGGGGGGGGGGGACGAAGGAAATTGCCAGGAGGGGTGGGGGCGTCCAGGGGACGGACAGGGATGGTGAGTTCAGGAGTGGTTGGAGGGGGTCGGGCTTTACACTTTTGGGAGTAGGTGGGATGTGGGAGATTGCAGGTATTGCAGGAAGGAGGGGATTGGAGGTTAGGGCACTGCCTGAGGAAGTGCGCTTGCCGACAATGCGGGCAGGTGGGGGCCTCGCGGCACTTATCTGTGGGGTGCGCGTTATAGCGCAGACATCTCTGGCAGCGCAGGGATTGAGGAGGGGAACGGGAGGGGTCAACCTTATAACGCTGGTTAAAAAGGAGGGCACCCTCCTTCAGGAGACGGTCGATGGAGGGAGCGTGCTCAGAAAAAACCCGCATAAGGCGGGTGGGGCCGGTAGCATTATGGATGCGGCGAACCGCACGCACCTCCAAATGGGGATGGGCCTGAAGCTCCGCCAACACCTCCTCCTCCGTGATCACTGGACTAAGCCGAGTGATCACGGCGGTGAGAGTCGGCGGGCGACGCGGAGGTTGGGGTTGGCGGGAGGGAGGTGGCGAAGGAGCAGGGGTGAGAGAGGCATGAGGGCCAAAGCGGGTGACAGGGATGCGGGAAAGGAGGTATGTGTGGAGGGTTGGGCTGGGGGAGGAGATGAGGACCGAATCACGGCGAGGAGTGAGGAGGGAGATGGGGGCACCAGGACAATGCTGGCGAAGGAAGAGGGTGAGGTTCCGGGCTTCAAGGAGAGAGGGATCAGGACGGGAGAGGAGGTAGCGGTAGGAGGAGGGGGTAGAGGAGGAGGATGAGGGGGCAGGGATGGGCGGGGAGACATCCATGGCATCATGGGTGGGGGAAGGAGGACGAGGCGGAGCCTTTTTGGAAGCAGAGGAGGCAGGGGTGCCACTGGGGCGCTTGACGGCGGTGGAGGAGGTGTGAGGGATGGGAACAACTGGAATATGGTGGGGAGGGGCAGGTCCCGGGGCCAGAGTCGGCGCCGGAGATGGGGACGGTGACGGTGAAGGCGAAGGCGACGGTGACGGTGACGACGGCGGTGGCGGTGGCGGCGGCGATGGCGAAGGCGACAGGGAGAGCTGGGCATGGACAGTGGCCCGACTGGCCACCACCCGAGCCAGAGCTGCAGTGACAGGCTGGGGGAGTGGGGGGAAAGGATCAGAATGAGAGGAGCGAGAGGAAGAAGCGGGAGAGGGGGCGACAAAGATAGAGGGTGAAGGGAGAGTGAGGAGAGGTGGGATGGAAGGAGGGGCGTGGGACTGGGCACACCAAGTTATAGTGGTGGAGGCGGCAGAAGGGGATGTATAGATGATGGCGGTGGTGGTAGTAGTGACGGTGGTGGTGGGGGCGGACATGACGACAGGAGGAAAAAACGCACAGCATGAAAAGGACAGGATACAAACTGGGAACAGGCGAAGACGCAGACGGACGAAGACGAGGGTCGGACGACCAGGGTGGACGGCGACGGCGGCGGCGAGCACCGGCTGGCGGCAGCGGCGGCGAGCGCCGACTGGCGGCGGCGGTGAGCACCGGCTGGCGGCGACAGCGGCGGGGGCGAACAGACGGACGGACGGACAGCAGGCAGCAGCGGAGACGGACAGCGAGCAGGCAGGCGGATGGACGGACGGATGAACAGCTACAACAGTAAGCGGCGGGCAGACGGACGGACAGACAGACAGACGAACACAATCTTCGAAAGCGGAGATTCCAACCAGAGAGTAGCCCAGGCCTTGGAATCTGGCGCCTTCGAATGAGGGGATCCAACCCTCTGATGTCCAGTCTTGCTGACAGTAACGTTTTTATCCCTTCTGTGAAAGAACTACAAGCAGTCAGATCACACATCGATAAGGAAATCGCAAGAAAATATTTTCGGCTCCTAGTGCAATGGTGAAAAACTTACAATGCTGCACAACAGGTAACGCCTATTTCCGCTGCTGACAAACAAATTTTGGATTTCTAGGAATACATAACTTTATTTATGAAATGCCACATTTGCATACCACTTGAGTATGACACAGCATACCAATCAAACACAGACCCAATCGAAATCTAAGTGATCAGTATTTTAATAATTCGTGTCGATAGAGGCACGCTTGTGCACAGATACTCAGTTTTATTGAAACAGACTTTCGTCGTAAGGTTATCGTGGGTAGTTTTATTTCATTTATTATAATACAGTGCACAATTTCCGTACAGTTTCCTTTAGTGTTGTTAAAACATTAGTTAACATGAGAGAGAAATTGATCATCAACGATACAAGCGAATTCTCTGACGTTATCTATAACAGTCTGACAATGCACATGCAGTTTATTGATTACATGCATGTAGAAAACTTGTTCTGAGTTAAAGGTGTCAAACAAGGTTTTATGAAGAGTAAAATGCCACTGCCACACGACAGCTAATGTAGAAATACTTTTCTGACGCCAGCTATTAAACCTGAAAAGAACAAAATGTCGCAGAAGTTAGCCCTTTTTCCACATGCGACTATTTTGGGTTGAGAAGTGAAGGGAATTATGTTCAAAGTTCCATTAGATCGATAACTTCAACAGACAGCAGGATGGCATTTTAAAAAATGTAGCAGTGAATGTACCCAAACTCGCGACGTCTTATCAACAGTGCGCGACGCTTACCGTTACGCTACTAGCTAACACATAGCTACAACACCTCCAGAACTCAACAATGATTCCTCCAGAACTTGCGCATTGCACAGTGCTGTGAGATAATGCATATGGCCGGATCTAGACTTCTGAGAGACAGACAGTTACAGCTTTTCTTTTGCACTGCACGACGTTTTTAACAAACAGATAGCGCAATGGAGTGGCTCAAGTCGAAAGGAACACTTCCTGTTTAAATTTCTGCATCATACACTGTTGGCAGTTCTTGTGTAGGTGTCAGTTACGTGATTTTATTTCGGTGATTACAAAATAGAGTCGAATGTATGCACTGAGTAGCCGAGGCAGCTAGTTCATGGCGATTCGGTCAACCAAGTAAATGAATGTACTGAACATGCTGCAAACCACTACAGGGAGGCGGTGTGTCAGAATTCTCATCCAGTGTGACGCAACATCGTTATGATAGAAAAATGAATGATAGAGAAGAGAATTTGATGGTCTCTTGGATTGATGCTAGGTTCATATACTTATGGTCTGGGTTCGATTCCAACTTCTGCTGATGATTTCTGATAAGGAGAGACAGATTCTGTTCTCTTCTGACTACGCCAAGTGAAGAAGGTATAATGGCATTGTGATGTGACATTCATGTTAAACATGATATTCCTTCTCTACCAAGCAGACGTTAGGTTGAACCACAATAAAGTCAGGAGTCGCGACACGTAGAAACTCTATCAACAGTAACGTTTCTTATACTAGTTATTTATTTCTAGTGACGAAACAAACTCTATGTAGTGTCACAGGACACTTATTCCATCTTTTATTTGAGCTTCTGTATGTCGATAAAATTGGTTCTGATCTGGGAATGCGACTCAGACCGCCCTTAACGCGGAATTTGATCCCTTCGTGACAATACAGCTCGACTGCAATTTGTTGTTTGTTCAAAACTGCAGATTCCTCAACATCTCCACATATTGTGCATGAAAGGGTTCGAATCCTGGCCCGACACTGAAGCTTTCATTATGTATTATCAAGCTCTAGCATGAGAACACCTATCTGCTGGTGGGTAATAATTTTGATTTTTTAATGTATTTTCATTCGTTCTTAGCACTAACGGTATCTGACGTTTTTGAGTCCCAGTGAGACACAGAACTGTTTGCGAAATCATTGTGAATTCAATGATGTTATTCCGAGCTGCTGGTGGAGAAAAATTCGGTAGCTAACGTCTCTGTGTGCAGTCAACGATGATATGTGTGGGGCTCGCTTCCCAGTCAGCACTGAACTCTTCGTCATATTATTTCTAGTTCAAACATGCTCACATGTTGCTGCTGGTGTAACAAACCCATTTTTAACGTTCGTTTTCTCTAAAATATAACAGCGATAGATGCCAGGTTGGAGTCCTGGGAAAGAAAAAAATTAATGTTTCGTCTTGTCATTTCAGTTAAAACATCTAGCTACTGCCGAGAAAATCCGATATGTCACAGTTGATTGTGCTTCGATGACAATCCAATTAGGTTCTGGGTTCGAATCCCTGTCCAACACAAAGCTTTACCTCACGGCATTTCAAGTAGGTTACTTGTGAAGAAGCAATATTTAACATCTCTCGTTGTTCGTTAACAAGGACAATAGATGCTGGGTAGGAATTCGCGTCCGTTATGTACGTTATGTAATTTAAAGTTGATTTTGCTAACTGATACTGTCTAAAATTGAAGTATATCACTCTCTGTATGCCTAGTCAGGAATACTGTTAGTTTCTGTCAGTCATGAAGTCTTTGCTTAGTCTGCATGACCTGGGTTTGAATCCATATGCAGAACGAGACGGTTTGTCGTGTCATTTGAAGTTCATACATATTCTCAATCAGCTGCTCGTGAATAACTTAAATTTTTAATGTCATTTTGTGTTAAATAATAAGTACGGTATGTTATTTTCAAGAGGAAATCATGAATACGACGAACTTACTACGTGAATTACCTATCTGACATAATAATGAGAGTGGTAACATGTCATGTATGTCATTTATTGTAATAAATGTGAGCTTACAAGCCTGAAAAATCGTCTTATCTGTGATAAGATGTTCCCTGATATTTGTAGTACCTTGGTATTACTTTACATCTTGAGTTATTGCGATACAGAGCAGTGTTTTCTATTGGTGACTTGTTGGAACCATTTTCAATAGTCACACGACTGTACCGAGGGGCGATTAGAGGACCTGCTAGGCAGCTGCGCTATGTGGGTGGCATTCGAATCAGGCGAAATGCAATTCAGGTCGTTCGGATACTTTTGAGCACCACTGTAGATCAGAAGGGCAGGTTAGAGGGCATTGGAGGGTGAGTGTTCATTGCAGTTGACGAAATTCTGTCTCTATTGAAGTTAGAATTGAGTGTAATAGTGAAGTTATCTGGTCACATATAACAAGTGTAGGTGAAACCAAGTTAATTGTTGTACACTTTTACTGGCTGTGGGATTCCACTATGACAGTTCTGGAGCCATTCAAAGAAAGTCTATGATGAGTATCAAGTAAATACGCAGCTCCTGCAATACCTTAACCCACCGAGTGTAGACTGGGATGTCTAAGGATTCATCATGGGAGGGTACAGAGTGACAGTCATGTGAAATACTTTTGAACACGTTTTCTGAAAACTGTCTTGAGTAGTTAGTTCAGCAGCTGATATGCAATGGAAGTATCTTAGACCTTGTAGCTACAAATAGGTTGGACCCATTGACAATGTCAGTATAGAAATGGGGATTAGCAATCTTGATTTCATTATAGCAACTATGGTTATGAAAGTTAATAAACCAGTCAAGAAGGCTAGGAGCATGTTTCTGCTAGATAGAGCAGATAAGCAATTGATAGCATCTCACTTAGACAATGAATTGACATCACTCAGTTCCAGTAAGATGGACGTAAAGGAATTATGGGCAAAGTTCAGGCAGATTGTAAACCATGGTTTGGAGCATTATGTGCCTACTAAGTGCATTAAGGATGGAAGAGACTCCCAATGATTTAATAACAAAATTTGGAAAATGCTGAGGAAGCAGGCTGTTGCACTCTTGGTTCGAAAGAGAATGCACAAATGATGAGAAGCAAAGGTTTGTAGAGATTCATGCATCTGTGAAAAGATCTATGCGTGAAGCAAACAACAATTACCCCCATCATATCTTAGCAAAAGATGTGGCAGAGAACCAAAACAAATTCTGGTCTTGAGCAAAATCACTAAGCGGATCTATGGCTTCCATCCACTCCCTTGTTGACCAGTCTGGCGTAGCATTCGGAGATACCAAAACGAAAACCAAAATTTTAAATTTCACGTTCAAGAAATCATTCATGCAGGAAAGTTATACAAACGTATCATCATTTGAACTCCAGACACACTCCTGTATGGACGACATAGTAATAAGCATCCCTGGTGTAGAGAAACAATGGAAAGATTAGAAAGCAAGTAAGTCACCAGGTCCGGATGGAATCCCAATTCGATTTTCCAGATTGGTCCCTTAACTAGCTTGCATTTATCACAAGTCTTTTACGCAGCAGAAAGTCCCAGGTGACTGGGAAAAAAGTACAGGTGACTCCTGTACATAAGAAGAGAAAAAGAATGGACCTGCAAAATTATAGACCAATATCCCTAACTTTGGTTTGCTACAGAATCCCTGTACATATTCTCAGTTCAAATACAATAATTTTTCTTGAGGCTGAGAAGCTTATGCTCATGAACCAGCATGAGTTTAGAAAGCATCTTTCATGCAAAACTCAGCTTGCCCTTTTCTCATACGATATACTGTGAACTATGGGTGCAACAGGCAGCATTGGACACAGTGCCCCTTTGCAGGCTGTTAACACAGATATGAGTATATAGTAGACTTTTTACATTACAGAGCCCAGTATGTTGTCCTTGATGGTGAGTGTTCATCAGAGACAAAGGTATCATCAAGAATGACCCAGGGAAGTGTGATAGGAGGAACACTTTTGTTCCCTATATAAATAAATGATTTGGCAGACAGGATGGGCAACAAGCTGCAGTTGTTTGCTGATGATGCTGTGGCATATGGTAAGATGTTGAAGTCAAGTGACTGTAGGAGGTTGCAAGATGAATTAGACAAAATTTATATTTGGTGCGATGAATGGCAAAAAAGTAAATTAATGCAGATAAGTAGGAAAAACAAACCCATAATGTTTGCTTCACACAGTCATGTTGTTTTAAATATCCAGGTGTAATGTTGCAAAGTGATGTGAAATGGAATGAGCATGTGGAGACTGTGGTAGGGAAGGTGAATAGTCAACTTTGGTTTATGGGGAGAATTTTAGGAAAGTGTGGTTCATCTGTAAAGAAGACATCATATAGGATGCTGGTGTGACCTGTTCTTGAGTAACACATGAGTGTCTGGGATCCATATCAGATTGGATTAAAGGGAGACATTGAGAGAGTTCAGAGGGAGGCTGCTAGGTTTTTTACCGGTATGTTTGAACAACATGTAAGTGTTGTGGATGTGCTTCAGGAATTCAACACTATTGAGAAAATTTAGAGAACTGGCATTTGAAGCTGACTGCTGAATGATTCTACTGCTTCCAACATAAATTGTGTGTAAGTACCATGAAGATAAGATACAGGAAACTAGGGCTCATATGGAGGAATACAGGCAGTCATTTTTCCCTTGTTCTATTTGTGAGTGGAACAGGAAAGGAAATAAATAGCAGTGGTACAGAGTACCCTCTACTGTGCACCATAAGGTGGTTTGCAGAGTATCTTTGTAGATGTAAATGTAGAACTGTTTATCTCTTTGAACTAAGTGACAGTCAAATATCATGTTCAGTTAATTAGAACTAAGGAAAACTTATGACTAATAATACTAGCCCACTGCTGGATCTGAGCTATGATGATGCTGCCATCATAGTCAGCTACCACAGAATGGGGCAAGGGGCACGGCATTCTGACATAAATAGACTTACAGCAGCACAAGTGTGTGGAACATCATGAGGGTGTGTCATCACTGACATCTCTCATTAGTGACTGTGTTTCTCTTATGAGGTACCAACTTTAAACTGGGACCTCACTCTTTGACACCGTAGCATGTGAATTGTTCCTATCGAGAAATACTCACTCCAGCTCAAATGCTGTTTGATCTCATATATGAATGTATTTTCGTTAGTAAACATTGGTGTGGTACTAAGCCAAATGCTTTTTGGAACTCCATAAGCAGTGCATTCATCTGAATGCCTTGATTCATGGTTTTCAGGCTGTCAACTGAGAGAAGAACAAGTTGGGTCTTGTATGATTGATGTTTTCAGAATCAATCCTGATTGGCATGGAGAAGGACATACCATTCCAGATACTTCATTGTTTGGGCTCAGAATTTGTTCTAGGGTTGTGAATCACTTTTGCTACCCTTTTAGAAGACAACTGTGACCTGTGCTTTCTTCCAATAACTGTGCATGGGGTTTTGCTCAAGGAATCTATGGTATGTTATGGTTAAAATGGATGCTAGTGTGTTAGTAAGAATGTTGTATACAACAAAAAAATCAAAAACTCTTCCAGAACAAGTACTTCTGAAGCTGGCCTTCCAATACATAACTAGACACTTGACATCTGTCACAAAACCATTTAAATGCTACTGTCTTCTCTCTTACTCCTCCCCCTCCCTCCCACTCAACTGTTGAACAGTGCCTTCTTTTAATCAAATGTTTATTTTCTCTCACATTTTTTCTCTCTCCATATGTATTTCTGTCACATCTTGCTCATTTATCATCCTATTCATTTAATATTTTATTTTCCATTCTGTTTACTCACTTATGTCTCTGTTCTCTCCTTTTCCATTTCTGCCTACATCCTACAGCCTTTATCAGCAAAAGAGAGACAGAGAAACACATATTATTCATACATGAAAGCAAAGCACACCTCACGCACATGTGACCATCAACTCTGGCAGCTCAGGCCAGAATGCAGCTATCACGTGGGATGGCAGCAGCAATCTGGCGGGGGCATGGAAGGGAACTGGATAGTAGTGCATGGGAGGGCTACAGAGGAATACTGTCTGGCAGAGCGTGCAGAGACTAGAATGCCAACAGGTGCACTGTCAGAAGGCTGTGGGGAAGGGAGGTAGAAAAAAAGGAGAAAAAAGGAGAGGAGCGGGGAAAGAAGGGGATGTGCATGGGCAGAGGTTGACAAACAAAGAGGCTTGGAGAGAGAATGGGGAGGAGATGGTAGGACACAGTGGGTGGAAACTGTTGGATGGCGCGTGTGGGGTCAGTATGTTACCATAGGTTGAGGCCTCAATTCAAAGTTGATGGCACTTTCTTTTATCTTTAGGATTCATTTGTTTTATAAACATTTATACTGTGAACTAACTATGTAGCTTGAATTCTCAATGAACTGTCAATTCTGCACTGCACATTGTGATGTCAGATTTCACAATAACACATTTTTCACATACAGTCTGTGTACAATGCCAACTTTCAGCAACTAGTCCTTATTGTATATGCATTACAATAGATTCTGTAAATGTTTGCATATGAGCGATGATTTATATCTTCCTTTGATATGCTTTTTCCAACTAATCTTAGGTAATAGTATATGTACTTGTTCGTAATACTTCATAGCATAGCCTTCTTCCATAGGTTAATACTGAAGCATGCTGCACTGAGAATGTCACATAAAATAATATGCACGAGTGTGTCTATGGTCACCATCAATGTTTAATCATTTATTATGTACGCTCACAGCTTCTAACATATCTCTTATCAAACAGAAAAGTTACACTTTTGTCATAAGTGTGTATCAGGATTAGATTTCAATACTGTGAAATTAACATATCTGAGAATTATGTTCTCTGTATATCATTAATAATTTCTCCAATCGGACTTTAATTGTTATAGCATATCTTCTTATTCAAACTGTATAAGACAAGTGCATTGCTATTTGAAAGCCACCTAATGCTAATATTTAAACACTTGAGAACCAATAAAACTTTTTTGCTCTCTTACATTAGCAAGAGAACCGTCTTCAAGAACATCTGGCAGAGGCCATTGCTAACTGCTGCAGATGGGGCAACAACTGCCATGAATTTGGTCGTCTAGGATCTATTACACCACTTGTTGGTTACATGGCCTCAAAGGATAAGGCTGTTCATCGGACCACAGCTTATGCCCTTCACCAGCTCTCAACTGATCCATTTAACTGCATCACTATGCACCAAAGTGGAGTTGTGCCGGTAGTGTATTTACTTAAGTTTAAATTCAGGTAAATGATAGATTGTATTAAGACAGACTCTGTTTCAAGTAACAGTTTTAACCCCTTAACATAAGGTCCCAAGTAATCTCATTGTTATTATTTTGACAGAAACTTAAAATCCAGAGTACACGTATCACTTGGTATGAGGGACTACCACAGCTGTGATAATATGTTTCATCAGTTGATGAAAACCACAACAGCTGCATTAAAATGATTTTTTAATGAAGACTAGTTTTGTGCCATTGTAGTCACAGCTTCAGTTAACAAACTGTTGACTTAAAGAAAATGCAATAACCATAATCAGAACCATTTTACAACAAAACACCAAACTGATAAATTTGTGACTGACCTGTGAGACATATGGACCTTCAGTATGTAACATACTTAAAACTCCATAAGGGTAAATAATAGTCCCCTACCTTCCAGCACATTATTGTCACATAAACAGAATAAGCAAGTCTCATCCTAGGAAGACTGCACAGCAGTGCATGCACAGAAACCAGGAGAACTGAGTTAGTGAGCCAAGAGCCATCAATTAATACAAGAAGCAATGGCAAAGAGCCAAACTAAACCAATGTAAACATGTGGCTAAGCACTGAAAGAGAAGGAAACCCCATTAAAAAAGACAGAGAATAAGAAGGAGAAAAAGAAGAAGAAGATGTCATGACAGCGGGTGTTAACAGCATTACAAGAATATTGTGAAAAGGAAAGTTGCTACTCACCATATAGCAGAGATGCCAAGTTGCAGATGGGCACTACAAAAAGACTGTCACAAAATAACTTTTGGCAAGTAAGGCCTTCATCAGAATTAGACAGCAAACACACGCATACACACTCACACAAACACAACTCACACACACATGACTGCAGTCTCAGGCAACTGAGGCCTCACTGTGAGCAGTAGCACCGGTGCATGATGCGAGTGGCAACTGGGTGGGAGTAAGGAGGAGGCTGGGGCAGGGAGGGGGTGGGATAGTAGGGTAGGTATGGCAGAGAGTGGTGTGCTATTGGGGAGTGTGGAAGGATGAGGTAGAAAGAGGGTAGGACAGCTATGTGCAGTCAGGAGGTTAGGTAGAGGGAGTGGAGAGTTGGTGAGGGGATAGCAGAAAAGGAGAGAAGTAAAAAAGACTGGGTGCAATGGAGGAATGAGGGCTGTGTTGTGCTGAAATTTGAACAGAGAAGGGGCTGGTTGGGAGAGGACAATGACTAATGAAGGTTGAGGCCAGGAGGGTTACAGGAATGTAGGATATATTGCAGGGAAAGTTCCTGCCTGTGAATTCAGAAAAGCTGGTGTTGGTGGGAAGGATCCATATGACAGAGGCTGCAAAGCAGTCATTGAAATGGAGGATGTCATGTTTGGCAGCATGCTCAGCAACAGCGTGGTCCACTTGTTTGTTGGCCACAGTTTGTCAGTGGCCATTCATGCGGACAGACTGTTTGTTGGTTATCATGCCCACATAGGATGCAGCACAGTGGTTGCAGCTTAGCTTGTAGATCACATGACTGGTTTCACAAGTAGCCTTGCCTTTGATGGGATAAGTGATGTTTGTGACCAGAGTGGAATAGGTGGTAGTGGTGGGAGGATATATGGGAAAGGTCTTGCATCTAGGTCTATAACAGGGGTATGAGCCATGAGGTAAGTGGTTGGGAGCAGAGGTCATGTAGGGATGGACGAATATGTTGTTTAGGTTCAATGGATGGTGGACTACCACTGTGGGAGGGGTGGGAAGGATAGTAGGCAGGACATTTCTCATGAAATATAATAGAAGCAGTCCCACAAAAGGCATAAGCGGAGAGTAAACATAACACATAATAAGTATGTTTACTCTCTGCATATGTCTTTTGTGGCACTCTTTCTATTATCTTTCTATGGCTTAACTTTTGACTTGTTTATGTGATACTTTGTCAGGTTACGTTGATATCTTCTTGGTACTTGTAATGCTATTAACACCTGCTATCATGTGTTTTGGTCTGTACAGGGGTTTTCCTGTCTTCCAGTGCTTACCCACATTCTTACATCACTTTAATTTGGCACTTTTCCATTGCTTCTTGCATCAGTTGATGACTCTTGGCTTACTAGATTGGCTCTATTCAGTTCTGCAAATGCACCAATGAGCAGTCTTGTTAGGATGGGGTTTGCTTATTCTGTCTACATGACACTAGTGTAGTTGGCTGCTGCCTGAGAAGATATACCACATATTTCCAGTAAGCCAGTTTTGAGTTGGAGATTCTTTCTATGGTTAGGATCCCAGTTCTTATTCAACTTCTTGTTTCTAGAACTAGGTCTTTCTCTGGTTATTTTATTCTGGACAGTTGCATACTTTGTGATGCCAGTTTTGTGCTGAAAGTTAGGGAACTTCTAATATTTACCTTTACAGAGCTTTTAGGATGTAGTATATTGAAAGTTTCATATATCACACATGTCAGTCAGAATTTTATCAGTCTGGTGTGTTGTTTTAGGATAGTTCTAATTACAGTTATTGTGTCTTCTTTAGGTCAACAGTTTGTTAGCTGAAGTTGTGACTATAATGAAATGAAACTGGCCATGATTAGTAATTTGATTTGGCATGTCTGTTGTGGTTTTCATCAACTGAAATGTCCAGAGTATAATCCGGCAACTTAAGAACAGACCTTTGAAAAAATAAAACCTTGTTTATATACATTTCGGCACTGACAGTTACGTGTTTGGTCACTAGAGAGCATCCAGTCCTACATTTATAGTCTGGGTGTCATATTTTGGTGAGCAGCTTTGGATACTCAAGAACAAAATTTATGCTTTCAGTTTCTGTCCGGTTTTGTTATTAGGCAGTGCTTCCAAAAATAGATACCTATAGTGATCCTGAGTTTGACATTCAATTTAGCAGCTCAGAAAGTTAAAAAGAAAGTGATGTTACTTTACTGGAAGTGACAACAGTTGCTAAAAGTGCTTACCATGGTACAGGATAAATATGTCTACTGTGCTCCAGCCAGCTCCTCCAAGATTTCTGTTGTGAAATACATGGCCCGACTTAACATCCAAACAGAAACTAAAAAATGACTATGTTCCAGAATACTTTAATCAACATCCAATGCATGAGTTTACTTGAGATTTTATTAATGTTGATCTTGAAAAATTTGTGATTAATTATTTTGGACTTGAAAAGCTACCTTCATGTGTCTAAATGTAATGCCATTAATTAATAAAAAAACATTAATTTTTGGAACATAACCTGTAAAAAAATCATTATGTTAAGAGGTTAATAAATGAACCCTAACTTTTAAATGTGAAAGGTATTTCATAACACTGAGTATTTTATGGCCTATCTAAAGGTATAAATGCAGTATTTTTAATTCCCATCATCATCAACTACAAGTTGACTAAAATAACAATTAAAACTTGATACTCTGAAACCTCAAATCCAATGAAATTGATAAAACTGTGCCATTAACTTTACTCAGATCTTGCAAGCCACTGAAATCAGTATTCACTTTGCAGTAAATGTACTTCTTAATGGTAACTGTGGTTAACAACGAAAATCTGTTTAAAACAAACTATGATTTTCAGTGAACAATGACTATGAAAGGTGGTCGAGTGGTGACACTAGATTCATATTTGGGAGGGTGGCAATTCAAATCTCTATCTGGCTTTCCAGAGACAGATTTTCTATGGTTTTCCTAAATCACTTAGGGAAACAGCCGAACAGTTTCATCACAAAAGAAACATCAATTTTCAAAAGAACAATGTAAGTTTGTGCTTCTCCCTAATAACTTCGTCAATGGAGGGACATTAAACTCTAACATTTCTTCCTCCCTTTTTCACTTTTATTCCATTGATTCTGTTGTTAAAAAGGCATTATCATATAATGTACAGAAGTGTGAGAGACGTGTCCACTGTAATCATTATGATACTGTGGTGTTTTCACATTTTACTCATATCCCTGCAGATATTATTTCCTGGGTACAATGAATAAAGTGACATTTTTTACCCCTGAGATACAGTAAGCATATCTGAAGTGCCACAAGACAATAGTCATATCATATTTTCAATCCACGCAATGAGGAGACATGTATTACAGGTCGTACAAAGATTAGCTGACTGTAAATGACAATACTGAGATGAAAACTGTGCTTGCATATGATCAGCATGTGCTGATGCTGCAATCAGCTGGAGCTTGTGTTCCAGTCTCCATGAATGTGTTTCAGTCAATGGTGCTGGAGGTGGAAAAGGCTCCCATTTCATCTAGGACCAGCTCTGACAGCACCGAATCCAGGGATATGGATCTCCCAGGTGTCTGAAGTTGTATTCAGACAGCTCCAGGGGCAGTGGTGGTTGTCCCAAGGTGGAAGCCACTAACTGTTCATGTGGCTGGTTGGCGTGTTGTACCGTAATGACATTAGTGACATCCACCATGAACATTTGTCATCCCAGGGAAGCTCTGACACATCAGATATCCATTTTGGGACTCTCTCAGAGGTGCAAGCACAAACCTCTGTGCATAGCAAGTAGTGGTGGTGATGGTTGGGCTGGCATGGGCATGCTGTAGGTCTCAGGAGGTCCAAGAGGTTCGGTCCAATGGCCATGCAGCACTTCTACCAAAGTGCCCCCTTGTATCAGTGTGGTCGTGTGTGAGGCTAGAAACTGCATCAAGACCTCAGCCTTGGGTGCAACTGACAGTGACTTGTGCATCTGCACCTTAAAGGTGTGGACAAAGGATAAATAATCTGCTTCATCTCCTGAAGCAGGGGGATGGGGGAGGGGGGTGCCATTGTCAGGTACACTATGCTAGTCTCAGAGCAAACATCCTGTGCCATATTGGATGAAAATAGGAGGCCGTTGTCCAAAATGATAGTTTCTAGGGCCCTTTCAATGGTGACTATGTTCTGCGAGTGCTTATTGCCTCCACTGATGTGGTATTTTACATTTGAACCACATAAGGAAACTTGGAAAATGAGTATATTACAATGACCAACATATCTCTCTGAAAAAGGAGCTGTTAAAGTCCAAATGGATGCATTCCCAAGAACACTGCTATGTTGGCCATGCATTAAACCATTGCACAGCTGATGGCAGTGTGGATACATAACTCTCACAGGAGCTGGCTGCACTCTCAAAGTGCTGCATGATGCCGGGCCATTAGGCATGCTGCCTTGCAAATGCTTTCATGCATGTTACCCCTCAGTGATCAGCATGCAGGAGCCTTATGACATGCTGACACAGTGGCAGCAGGATGAGCTCGGCATTCATCATCATCCAGTGTCAGCCCTACTTTCTAGGGAAAAATATCTGTGGAGTTCTGGAGGAGAGTGGAGTGGAAGGTGTTCGACTAACCTTGACAAATGTACTTCATAACATTATGATAAAGCCTTCATTGGTATCCTTCACAATTACAGATGCAGTGACAGAAATCTCTTGTAGTCAGTTTTGGAAGGTGTCATCTATTTGAAAGCACAGTGTTTCCCAAGAGTGAGGTGTGGGACCAGAACCTTAGGTAGCCTGAATATGCCATCAGCATTGATGTGTTGTGCTGTTGGTCAATATTCCATTGAATAATTGTAATTGTTGAGGAACAGGATGTAGTATTGTAGACATTTTTTTAAAAACTGGTTATTAGGACCAAATAAGGAAATTAATGAGTTATGGTATGGTATGAGGAGAAATTTGATGCTATAAAAATGTATGGAATTTTTGGAAACTAAATATGTTAGTCAGGCTTCCTTGGTTTATTTATTTATTTATTTAGCAGTTGGCCTGAATTGAGTGTTTCAGACACATGTGTAGTTATTGTTCATGCCACTCCATTTCTGAGAGAAACAATAGTCCTGATGCCATGTTGAGATGGATCAGTGGCCATGGTAAGACATTTTGATGAGTTGAAGGTCACCAGACCAGGAGCAGACTTGGGGTAATATTTTAACTTGCAAAAAGTCTCCTGTCACTGCTGTGACCATTCACATTTTGCCCCTTTCTTGCATAGATTATTAAGGGGCCTGGCAAACTTGTAAATTTTGCATAATAATTTATTCTGTCAAGAAATGACAGGAAATCTTTTGAGTTCATAGGTGCCAAGGTTCGTTTTTTTTTTTTTCTTTTTTTTTCTCCATCATGTATTCTATGGCTTTCTTATATTGCTGGGTCATTAGAAGTCCTTTCCAGTTCATTATGCAGCCAAAGGATGCTGCTTGCTCTTGAAAAAATTCACACTTTTTTATGTGCACACTTTTGTATGTTGTTGTCAGGAACAGAACACTTAAGTCCACAAGATATTGTTCTCCTGTAGCACCACTTACTAATATATTGTCCAGATCACTGACTGTGTTCAGAACATTTTCAATCAGCTGCTCCAAAATCATTCAAAATTGCTGGTGCACTAACAATTCTGAAAGGCAAACTGCTGTATCTGTATATTCGTAATCGAGTGGTGGTGACCATGCACTGGTGGGATTGTTTGTCTATTGGCAATTGTAAATGTGCTTCGGATAGATCAATTTTAGAGAAGTACTGATAGTCATGAGGTCTTTTGGCCTTGGATTTAGGTATACATCAACTTCTGCTTGGCACTTATAGTTGATTTGTAGGCATCATAGACACGTAACGAGCCACTCAGTTTTTTTGTAACACTACCAATGGTATTGCCCATTAACTGGATATGACAATGTGTGGATGTATTGTTGAGCCAGGCAATCTAATTTGGAGTTGAGGTCATCTCTTAATGCTGCTGATGTTAGTCTATCTCTGAAGTAGTGAAGGTGTACCCTCCCTCCCCCAGGGGAGAGATTTATGAGGGAGGGGAGCAGGTCAGAAGAAAGCAGGATGCAGTCAGACTAACCAAAAATTTTATGTTCTTCTTACAATTAGCAAATACATTTTTGTACAGTTGGCAGTATAGGCTTTGCCTGATGCATCACCAGGTTACTGCTGACAACACACATTCTTCAGTCTACTCTTTGCATTCTCAACTCAGTGTTATGTCTGTTGTACTCTGCAGAAGTAAGTATTATTTTTGTTGGTTTTGTACGTTGTGGAGATGTATGGTAAAAGGAGATTGTATAATGAAGAATATATTAAGTATGGATCACTGGGGTAACCCACACTTACTGCATCAGTTGTACCGGTAGCTCATTGTCCGTCAAAGTTAAGCGGGATGCTAGGTGCCAGCCCATAACATGTTGTTCAATCAGCCTGTGCTGGAAACCAGGAGCCAAGCTAGGACACCAGAAGCCGGCACCTACAGACAGTGTCGACAGCTGTGCGTCCAGAGTGGTGCATGCAGCTGCCATCCAGCTCCACCATGCGGAAATATCTTTTTTTTTCCCACTGTTTGTCTAACTGGTACCAACTTGGCAATTTACAAGAATGATATACTGAACAGGTTTGTGTTTTCAGTATTAAGTGATTGTATTTTTACTGGCATAGGGCCAAGCTGGACATGGTGTTGAGGGTCTGTTAATAAGGCCTCAACCTTTGCCGGTCAATCTGCCTCCATTCCCCACCTACAATGCCACCACCAAAGAGTGAGACTCATGTGAAAAATGTCTAGGGCAACACTTTACAGCCTTTTAGCTAATAGACCAAACTCCATTAAAGCTTGTGACGAAGCAAGCTGGGATCTTTCTACTTCCTCTCTTGTTTTGCCATCTGACTCCTTAAATTCATTTTATTTTCATTTTTGCCTAATTACCACTAACATACATGAGTATAAACTGCATTTCCATAAAAGAGAAAGGTTGGCCATCAATCTTAAGGAATATAACACCAGGTCTAATTTTGTGCTTAGTTTTGTGTATGTAATTAATTTCCTAATTTATTTCGACTATTCCTAGTTAACCCTCAAGCAGGCACGCTGATTTTCGTAACACGAGCGGGCGTGTGGCACACTTTGTACACCTATAGTCAAAAGCTGTCATTATGCTACCAAGGGAAACAAAAAAAAAATGGTTCAAATGGCTCTGAGCACAATGGGACTTAACTTCTGAGGTCATCAGTCCCCTAGAACTTAGAACAACTTAAACCTAACTAACCTAAGGACATCACACACATCCATGCCCCCAAGGGAAACATGTATGAGCTAAATCACAGTTTAATTTTAGTTTATTTAAACAACAATACAAGGAACTTATACGAAATCAGTAATTTACTATTTGTTTAAACAAGTAAGAAACCTTCATATCATTCTATTGCTGCAGCTGACATAACAATCTATTCCAACACTTTTTTAAGCACATACTGAATAAAAACACTTTCATTGCAATATAGAAGGACAAAGGCTTTATGTATTGAAGAAGTATCAGTTATCACAAAGTTTCTTCCATCTACACAGTTAATTGTCTTGCGCATTTTTGGGAAATGCTT
Organism: Schistocerca piceifrons; assembly: GCF_021461385.2. Classification (NCBI taxonomy): domain Eukaryota; kingdom Metazoa; phylum Arthropoda; class Insecta; order Orthoptera; family Acrididae; genus Schistocerca; species Schistocerca piceifrons. The sequence goes on along the minus strand of NC_060142.1, from coordinate 494,816,480 downwards.
TACACTTCTCACATATATACACTGTTTCTACATGTCCTTTGCAAACAAAGCAATAGCATGAGCTACAGCTTACAGTAGTAGATGTGTTTCTTACTCATCCACACATCACACACTGACTTCTTTTCATGCTGGTAGACACCTCAGTTCTTTCAGCATATTTATCTTTCTATTTCATGAGGAAAACTGCAATGCCGGCAGGAAGTGAAGGACTATTAGCTCTTTCCACTAGTTGAGGCTTCATAAGAGACAGTGCTAAATCTTTCAAGAAAATTCTTCTCTTCTTTTTTGTATTTGTCTCATTTGCATGTAAGATTATTTGAGCATTGATTCCTGCTATATCCATTAGAGCATAGAACACAACCAATGGCCATCTTCTTGTCACATGTGCAACGGAATATGCACCTCCCCATTGATGGACTGTGTCGACTCTGCCCTTTGTTATATTGTAATCCAAAATTATATCTGGTTTACCTGTAACTTCATCAATGGTTCCAAAATCACGCATAGTTGAAAGGAATAGAACTGCCTTGTTTTGTTTCAGCAAATACGAAACTAGTGTCACATCTGTTGTGACTCGCCGATCATTCAAAGCGCCGCCACGCAATTACATGCGTCTTCTACGTGCGGCGCTGTCTGCCAGCCATGCAGCAGCTGCGCCACCTAAGCGGCCAGCCGAGCAGCGGCCGCTAGACTGGGATTCAGTGCTCATTCGAATGCTAACGTGTACACATGTCTTGCTTGTTAACTTACTCTGTGACTTATATGTGTTGTGTCGTTCTGAAATATATGTGTTAAACTTGACGTTATAACAATTGGCGACAAGGTAGTGGATTTTTCCTTTTCACCGTTGACCCACAGGTTTCCATGGCTACTGTTGAGCAACTATTGCAAAATCTCCTTGAACAGCAAACACTTCTAACAGTGGCGATTCGCGATTTCGTCGCGGCGTCAAATGCGGAGCATTTCTCATCGTTGGCTATACCTCCTTTTCCTCCTTACAACGAGATGGCGGAAGACTGGTCTGATTATGAAAAACGTCTTTGACAGCACTTCTTGGCATTTCGTGTCATGGACGAACAACCATGTAAGTCTCTGTTCCTTTCCTGGATTTCACCTCAAATGTATCGGTTGTTGTCGCAATTGGCTACTTTGAAGGACCCTGCTTCTTTGTCCTTTGCTGAAATGTGCTCACTTCTGTCTGTCTATTTTCAAAAGCAAACGCATGTGGTAGCCTCTCGTGTTGCCTTTTATCATTGTCAAAAACAACCGAATCAATCCTATCGTGCTTGGGCTGCTGAACTTCACGGCCTCAGTCGAAAGTGTCAATTTGTTACTGACGTTCACAAAGAATCCTATGCCGATTCCATGGTACGGGATGCTATTATCTGGTCGGCGCGCGACAAAGAAGTTCGGCAACGTGCCCTTCAGTTGGCAAATCCGACTCTAGATGAAGTTCTCTCCATTGCGCAGTCTTTTGAAATTTCTCGCACTGCTGGGGCGCAAATAGAGGCGTGGGGTGATGTCGGGGAAATATAACCTCTGTGCGCTGTTGACGACGCCGGCCGATGTGGCCACAGTGCACTCCCACACGCAGCCTCGGCCTAACCGTAAACAACCTGCTAAGAAACTGCAGCAAAATCCCCGGCAATTTCCTTCATGTCTGCGGTGTTTTACGAAACATTCACGCGAGGATTGTCCCCAACGTTGGGCTGTGTGTCACAATTGCAAAAAGAAAGGTCATGTGTCTTCTGTTTGCAAATCCGACCGCATACATGATGTTCATGAACATGACGCTGATTCTGATTCTGTGTTATCTGTCAATTGCACTTCTTCCCTTTCAGGGAAGTTATTCCTCACTGTCCAAATCCTTGGTCGAGATGTTCGCATGCAGGTGGATACCGGTTCTGCTGCCACTATAATTAATTCTCAGACGTATCTTCAGTTGGGTTCTCCACTCCTGTCACCTGTCACTCGGCAATTACGAACATACAATAAACAGAAGGTTTCTCTCTTGGGACAGTTTAATGCTGAGGTATCTTACAAATCCATCGCTCACACTGTTCCCATATTTGTGGTCGACCAGAGCAGCGCAGAAAATCTTTTTGGTTTCGATGCCTTTCGCGTTTTTGGGTTCTCCATAGATGACTCTGTCAATATTGTCTCTGATGCTATTCCTTATGCTCAACTGGATTCTTTGTCGACGACGTTTTTCGCCGCTTTTTCCTCCTGGGTTAGGCCGTGCAAATGACTTTGAAGCTCATATCACGCTCAATCCCACTGCTCGGCCTAAGTTTTTTCGGGCTCGGCCTATTCCTGTGGCCCTTCGTGATCGGGTAAAACGGGAGTTGGATCGTCTCATTACTTCAGGGGTCTTGCTTCCTGTCAATTCCAGTGAGTGGTCCTCTCCTGTCGTTGTCGTTGCTAAGCCAAATAGTGATATTCGTCTCTGTGGCGATTTCAAAGCCACTGTAAATGCTCAATGCCTCATCAACACATACCCTATGCCCCATCCTGAAGAACTGTTCACTAAACTTGTTGGAGGCCAGTATTTTTCTAAAATTGACCTGTCAGAAGCTTATCATCAACTTCCTCTCGACACTGCTTCCCGGTAGTTTCTGGTCCTTAACACGCCTTTCGGCCTCTATCAATACCAACGCTTGCCATTCAGGGTTGCTAGCACCCCTGCTCTCTTTCAGCGATTCTTGGAACAATTATTGCTCCCTGTCCCTGGGTGTATCAATTACATGGACGACATTGTTGTCACTGGCTCCACCACTGAAGAACATCTTCAAAATCTCCGCACACTTTTTCATGTCTTACAGACTGCCGGTCTTAAGTGTAATCTTCAGAAGTCACAATTTTTTCAGGCATCTATCACGTACTTGGGGTTTCAACTCTCTCGGGATGGTATCCGTCCACTTCAGCAAACTGTCGCTGCGATCTATGCCCTTCCTCGCTTACATCTGTTAAGGAACTGCAGGCCTTCTTGGGGAAAATAGCATACTATCACAAGTTTTTACCGTCTGCGGCTTTGGTGGCTGAGCCGTTGCATCGCCTGTTGCATAAAAACGTGCCTTTTCACTGGTCCGCGTCATGCGATGCGGCTTTCCAGAAATTGAAGACTATGCTGAAACAGGCCCCGTGCCTGGCTACTTATCGACCTTGCCAACATCTTGTTCTTGCCACAGACGCCTCTCAATACGGGGTCAGTGCAGTCCTTGCGCACCGTTTTTCTGACGGTTCAGAACAACCCATTGCTTATGCCTCCAAAACGATCACGAATGCTCAACAAAAGTATTCTCAAATTGAAAAAGAAGCTTTGGCCATTATTTATGCTCTTCATAAGTTTGGTGTTTTTCTCTATGGCTCAAAATTTCATCTTGTTACAGATCACAAACCACTTGTTTCCTTGTTTCATCCATCAACGTCACTTCCCGACAAGGCTGCACACTGCCTCCAGCGTTGGGCTCTTTATTTGTCTCGTTTCAATTATGAGATTCATTTCCGGCCAACAGCTCAACATGCAAATGCTGATGCTCTTTCTCACCTTCCCATGGGTCCTGATCAGGCATTCGATAGGGACGAACTTTTGTGTTTCCACCTGGATGTTGCCGAGCAGCGGGTTGTGGACGGGTTCCCCATCACTGGGGACAGGCTGGCGGCTGCTACGGGTTCTGACCCTACCCTCTCCTGGGTTTTACGCTGTATTCAGAAGGGTTGGCCAGATCGCCCATCCGCTAAGACTTCTGATCCGTTGCGGAACTACTACGCTTTGCGCTACCGCCTCACGGCTAGGGATGGTGTTATCCTCCTTTCCACTGACGATGCTTCGCCGTGTGTTGTGGTACCTGCGTCTTTGCATGCTTCGGTCTTGCGCCTCCTTCACCAAGGTTACTGGGGTGTGTCTCGCACAAAATCTCTGGCGCGCCGTCATGTGTACTGGCCTGGCATCGACTCTGAAATAGCACACATGGTCGCTGCCTGCGGCTCTTGTGCATCACAGGCCACTGCCCCGAAGTCATCTTTGCCACCGTGGCCTTCGCCTGAGAAGCCCTGGGAGCGTATTCATGCTGACTTTGCGGGACCCTTTTTAGGTACTTATTGGCTCCTCATAATTGACGCCTACTCTAACTTTCCTTTCATTGTCCGTTGCACGTCGCCTACCACCGCGACAACCACCAGTGCTCTCGCCCGCATTTTTTCTTTGGAAGGCCTCCCCTCTACTCTTGTTACTGATAATGGTCCGCAATTTGCCTCTTCCGAATTTGCGGATTTTTGTGCTCATCACAGCATTATGCTTGTCACGGGCCCGCCATTCCATCCACAATCCAACGGTGAGGCTGAACGACTGGTCCGCACATTTAAGGCTCAGATGCGGAAACTTCTGACTTCTAATGCTGCTGATGATGCGCTCCTCCAGTTTCTGGCGTCTTACCGTTTCACCCCCATGGGCAACCACAGCCCAGCTGAGCTCTTACACGGCTGACAGCCCCGCACGCTACTTCATCTTCTGCGGGGCCGCGGGTGCCTTCACTTGGCCGGTTCACTGCCGACGACCTCGTCTGGGTACGGGGATATGGTAGGCGGCCAAAAGGGAGCCCGGGCCGCATCTTACGACACCGTGGCAGACGCCTGTATGAAATCCAGATGGACACAGGTGTTGCAGTGCGTCATTCGGACCAGCTTCGGCCTCGTGTGCCGGCAACGCCTGTTCCAAATGCCGCTATACCACCTTCGGCTCTACCTGACGCTCGGGATCTTGGCATCTCTCAATACTCACAATGCAGCCCTCTCACCGTCATCGCGATGCCAGCTCAAGAAAGGATGCCACCAGGAGACGTGTCCATGCAGGAACCGGATGACCATCCTCTGTCAGAGCAAATCTACTCGCCTCCTCCTCCAACGGACGCCGACACATCGCCCATGTCTCTTGTCATATCAACTGGACTTGCCACAATGGGCAGATTGGTGCATGGGGCCCGAGCAGATTCGACCCCTACGTCTCCTGTCATCTCGACCCGTTATCATCGGGGACACTTCCGTCCGTACGGGAAGCCTCCTCCTCGAGACTTTACGGCAAGTCAAACAATGCCTATGGACGTTAGCCATCTCCAGGACACCTCCATCAAGGCTAGTGCACCAATTTCAAAGGGGGGGAAAAGTGTTGTGACTCACCGATCATTCAAAGCACCGCCGCGCAATTACGCGCGTCCTCTGTGCGGCGCTGTCTGCCAGCCATGCAGCAGCTGCGCCACCTAAGCGGCCAGCCGAGCAACGGCCGCTAGACTGGGATTCAGTTCTCATTCGAATGCTAACGTGTACACATGTCTTGCTTGTTAACTTACTCTGTGACTTATATGTGTTGTGTTGTTCTGAAATATATGTGTTAAACTTGACGTTATAACAATATCATTCTGAAAACCAAATAAAGAGGAGTCGATAGCCCTACATTTCCCAGGTAAAATCTTCTTGTGGGATCTCACGTTTGTTTTCCCTCTATGTGCCAATGCATGTTAGAAGCTTTTTCAAAAGGGAATAGGCTAAGGTATAGCTAGTGTACCAATTATCCATTATAATGTTTCTTCCAAAGCATTCAGTGTGAGTAACTAGCCTTCCTACAATTTCACAGGGAGAATTAGGAACATCGTATGGTCCTTTATGTTGTTTTCCACAACACACTTCAATATTATTAGTGAAGAATGCTTTAGCAACCGCTAAAACAAAATTCTTTATGCTGTACTTCACTTGTTTTTTCGGGATATACTGAACAAAAGAACAGTGACCCCGTAAAGCTTGCAACTTTTCATCTACTGTCACAAATTGTCCTACACTATAAGCATTCCTGCACCTCACCACAAAGGCATCTGATACTTGCCTTATTGCAGCAAGTTTATCAGTTACTCTTATTTCTTGCCTTGTACTCTTGTTGTCAAAATGGATAGATCATAAAAGGAACAGAAATCTTCTGTAGTTCATCACACCTCTCGTAATGTCCACATCTGCTGCCACAGTTCCATGACATTTGTGTGGTTGGCTTTCTCAGTCCCAATGAGATACAGCAATCCCAATAATGCCATTATTTCACACCTTCTAGTTCCCTTAGCATTCCTTTCTCTGGTATATTGTACACATTGTTTCTTAGATTGAATGTATATGTTTGTGTATTTTACAATTTCATCAATCATTTCCAGGCTAAGCATTGTCCATAAAGCCTCCGTTTCACTAGTGACTCCTCTGGCAACACATGTAGTTCCAGGGAATATTTTCACAATATTCCGTCTTTTTGTTTTCGAAGTCACATTAGGACATATTTTATTCCATTTACAAGTTTAGTCCCTCCCAATAAAAATACCACCTTTGGAGAGGGGCTCTTCACTCATCATCTGAATCGTGGACTTGAACAGAATCTGAATCGTGGTCACTTCATGTCATAAATTCCTCTTCTTCTTGAGAATCATCATCGTTTTTGTTGTCTGGTACCGTACAGAGTTGAACTCTGGATCCTCGTTGAGTAAACAATCAAGTTTGTTGTCTGTCAGGTTTGATATCACTATGCACAGTGATATAACCACTTGTTATGTGTTACCTTTTAATTCAATTAAAAAGGAATGAAATAAAAGTGAAGGAAAAATTACTTACATGACAGGGCACATGGCATACTTTGTACACTGAGATGACACACTTGCAGTTTATTTTAATTTACTGTAGCTCAAGTGAACCTATGGCAACACAAATTCTCACTATGCTAGCTTAAACAATAATGCAGGAATAGGTAGGAGCTTGCTATTGTAAAACAATAATGGAACTGTGCACTACAATGTTATTTGCAGTTGGTGCATTTTATACCATAGGCGCACCTGCTCGAGGGTTAATATCTTTTGTTATAAAATGAAATCAGTATTTGTTTCATGACTTTGATTCTATTGTTGACTTGCAAACAAATATAAATTCTGTAATAATTATAAATATTTTGAAGAAGAACTACTAGGATTCTTAAAGTATTTATTTGGCTCTATTTGAAAACATATTAGCGAAACCAGCTCCTAATTAATTCCAAAATAATTACCAGGTTTGTCAAAAGTATTGTTTGTATAACTATATCTGTTAATTTCATTATTTAAACAAATAATTTGTGGTAGCTGAAACTGTTAAAAAGAAGGAATTTTTCATTGTATTCAGTTAATTGAATGAGTTATGTTTTAATTGTAATTTCTGTATCTTAAACAACGAACAATGTATAGTTTCAGTGCCTATTATTGTGAGGTTATATAAAGGCCTTGTTTTTGGCCCGGAGACAGTCAGTCCACCGATGATTTTCAGAGGGAAATTATGTACTGTTTCAAGTAACAACAATGCATCAACTTAAGAGTGGAATTAGTGTAACACAAATAGGCCTTGCTGTGGGTTAAAACAATGACAGTGTCTGTTCAATTTATTAGAGAAATAGTGTCACATGTTCCTTAAAATTCTGTAGGATCTGTGAACTGTGTGGTTAGGATTTTACTGCTCACAGATGTTCAACAGCAAATTATTGTAACAGTATGCTGATGTTTGCCTGCAACCTATTAATGAGGCTCAACATTTACCAGTAGTGAACTGGCCACATAATTATGTAATATTGAGGGGTAGTGAACAGTGAAAGTAAAGAACTGTGAAATGCATCTTTGCATGTACTCAGTGTTGAACTTCCAGCCCCCATTTTTCAGCAAGCATAACAATGCAGTACATCAAAATCGAGGACTATCAACGCAGAAATAAAGCAGATGAATGTCACAAGCTCTTTCTCTGTTGTGAATATCCCCACAAATGAATCATATGTTTGGGAAGTTAGCACGCTTCTGGAGCCTGTATTTCTGTCATTTGATTAAATATGTTGTTTCTTGATTCCTATCCGACAAGCATACCCACGTGATTTCCGAAAGAGTGAAGTTTTATCAGTGCAGAAATCAACCCCATAAATCTTATCACACTTGGGCTGTGGAAATGCTGGAGTTAAGTTTTAAGTGTCACTTTATCACTAAATATCAGTAACCTTATGTAGATACTATGGTTAGACATGCTACTATATGGGTAATCTCAAATAAGGAGCTTTGACTAAGTGCATAGCGAATAGAGGATCCTCAGTCATAAGAAGTACTCAAGATTGCAAAGGCACTTGAAGTTTCTCATGTCACTGGCAATCAATTAGATTCCTGGGCTGATATAGCCACAGTCAATTCAGACAGCAACAGGGAGATGTAGCCTAGCATGGCCTTGGAAGTGAAGGTCATGGTGGTGCAGTGTATTCCACACAGACACAGCCACCGCAGAAAACTTTCCACAAGTCCCTGCCCTCTTGCCCAGCCTGTTTCATTCAACACAACCAATCAGCCCACCTGCAGATTGTACATCATGCCATAAGAATGGTTATATTGCAATTGTAAGAACTGCTCGGTGTGCTTCAGTGGCGCAATTCACATCTCAACCCCTGGACATTAATATTATTGGTAAAAGTTTTTTTCCAAGTAAAACAAAACACTCCTAATCTCTCAACATGAGACAATTTGATTAATGTAGTCAGTGATGCTTGTGGAGGTACTGCAACTGTTTCTAATAAACTGTTCAGTGATATGTGTAGTGATGGGACTCCCTTAAGCCTTCAGGTGGATACAGGTACAGCAGCCTCACTACTGAATTCTAATACTTACCTAAGCCTTCATTCCCCTCAGCTGTCAACTACTTTATGTCATGTTGTTAGTTACAATAGATAGCACATTCTGCTTCTTGGCCAGTTTACTGCAGAAATGATGTAAAAACCAGTGGTTTAGCCAGTTACTTTTCTAGTAATGGACAGTGCAATTGCAGAAAATTTGTTTGGTTTGGGAGCTTTCCAGGCTTTTGGATTCACAGTCTAAGATTACATTCATTTAGTGTCAGATCTTGCACCCTGTCAAGGGTTGGGTGATTTATGCAATGAATATTTGTCCTTTTTTGCCCAGCCTCAGCAAGGCTACTGGCCATGTAGCACACCTTACTCTCAAATCTGAGGTGCAACCCTGTTTTTTTTTTCCTGCCAGACCTGTACCACTTTCACTTTACACTCAAGTGAAGGAGGAATTATACATATTGACAGCTTGAGGCATCATGGAAGCCATTTCGTCCAGTCAATGGGCTACACCCTAAGTCATTATCAAGAAGCTGGCGGGCAAACTGTCTTTGTGGTTACTTTAAGGCAACAGTCATTTTACATTTGACATATATCCCACTCCTTGTCCAGATGAAGTTATAATGAATCTGGTAGGCCGACAATATTTTACAAGACTCGATTTTTGGAAGTATATTTACAGGGTGACAATTATTGAACTATATGAAATAAAATCATCATAACTTCTGAATGGTTTGCTTTAGAATGTTCAGAATGCATGGTTGGCCATGGGACATCGTGGGAATTAGTATGATTTGGTTTAGCGACAAAGCCCACTTTCATTTGAATGGATTCATCAATAAGCAAAATTGGTGCATTTTGGGGACTGAGAATCCACATTTCATGATCGAGAAGTCTCTTCACCCTCAGCAGGTGACTGTGTGGTGTGCAAAGTCCAGTTCTGGGATAATCAATGTGATATACCTTGAAGGCATGGTGACTGAACAGTACTTAAAGGTTTTAGACAATGATTTCATCCTCATTATCCAAAGCGACCCTGATTTTGACAAGATGTGGTTCATGTAAAATGGAGCTCAAACACATCAAAGCAGGAGAGTATTCGATGTCCTGGAGGGGCACTTTGGGGACCACATTTTGGACCTGGGGTACCCAGACGCCACTGGCAAGGACTTCGTTGGCCACCATATTCTCTAGCTCTGAACACATGTGACTCCTTTACATGGGGCTATATTAAAGACAAGGTGTACAGCAATAGCCCCAAAACCATTGCTGAGCTGGAAACAGCCATTCAGGAGGTCATCGATATTCTGACTTTTCAGCGGGTCATGCAGAATTGCACTATTCGTCTGCACGACATCATCACCAATGATGGCAGGCGTATCAAATATTTCGTAACCTAAATCCAAATATCTGTAGTGACATTTATGTGTTGAATAAAGTGTGTGCATGCCACAGGATTTGTGCTTTTTTTCATATAGTTCAATAATTGTCACCGTGTACAAGTGCCACTTGATGAAGAATAACGCCAGCTTCTTGCTGTGAATACACTGTACGGGCTCTACAAGAACAACCATTTGGTTTTTAGCACTGGAAGCACACCTGCCATTTTTCACCATTATTTGGAACAGTTTATTCAGTGTATTCAATGTTGTATCAATTACCTTAACAACATTGTCGCTACCAGTCTCACTGCCAAGGACCATTTTTACAACCTTCAACTTTCGTTTAGACCTCTTGTGATGCAGGTCTTAAGTGTAATTTGGAAAAGTCACATTTCTGCCAAACCATCTGTCATATACTTGGGACACAATATCTCTTATCAGAGGACTCAGCCAACTGACAGCCACATAGCAACATTGCAGATCTCACAAGCCACTCAAATGTGAAGGAGCTTCCAAGCATTCTCAGGCAAAGTCGCATACTACCGCAGGTTCCTCCCACAGGCAGTTCGGTTTCCTATCCTCCTTATCAGCTGCTTAAAAAACTTGTGACAGTTGAGTGGGTCCCTGCCTGGACCTTTTGCATTAAAGGTTAGGTTAGGTTAGTGGTGTTTAACGTCCCGTCGACAACGAGGTCATTAGAGATGGAGCGCAAGCTCGGGTTAGGGAAGGAAATCGGCCGTGCCCTTTCAAAGGAACCATCCCGGCATTTGCCTGAAACGATTTAGGGAAATCACGGAAAACCTAAATCAGGATGGCCGGAGACGGGATTGAACCGTCGTCCTCCCGAGTGTTCCACCCTGTGCTTGGCCACCTATCAGCCAGGGCTCCACCTTGTGGTTGCAACGAATGCTTGACAATTTTGCGTGGGAGCTGTGTTGTCTCATCTTCATGCTGATGGTTCAAAGTAGCCCACTGTTTTTGCATCAAAGACACTGAATGATGTGCAGAAGAATTACTCTCAAACAGAGAAGGAGGCTCTTGCTATTATTAATGCTATCAAGAAGTTTCTTGTGTTTCTATGTGGCATTAAGTTTCATCTGGTGACTGATCACACACTATTAGTGACCCTTTTTGGTTCCACAACCCACTTGCCTGACAAGACAGTCCATAGACTGCAACAGTGGGCCCTGTCTCTTAACACTTTGGAGACTAAGCATAAGCACAGGTCAGGCCACAACTCTGTGTTAAAAAGACCGCATCTGAGTGCAGATCAAGCCACAATTTTCGTGACTGGACTCATTTCATATGAGAACAATGTTTGAACATTTTGTTAACTGTCCCTTGACTGATGCTTTCTGTTGTCAATTTATAGAATTATAATGGAAGAAACATTAGCAAATGTAGCAGCTGCTCTCGAGAATAATTGAGCCAAAAATTTCGTGCATGTACTCATTAGGTTTCATAGTTTGCTATAATTCTGCTACAAATATGCCACATTTATCATGTGAGCAAGAAATTATGGTGGCTTACGTGGGAGTAATTATACAACAACTCACCTTGCACTTTTTTATTGGGAGCCTAATTATATTTTCTTCCATCATTATTTTAGAATTTATAATCTGTTAAAGAACTAAATATGAAAAATAAATCTCTTTTAGTATGTATTACTCTTGAAGATAAATCAATTACATGTGTGCCAGTAATGCTTTAAATAATGGCATAAATGGCTGGTTCTCCTAGGCCCAATATTCTTCTAAGTGGATAGTCTCCAAGGTGCTAAGAGATGCAATTATGATACTCATTTCTGGCCGAAAGCTCAAAATTCAAATGCAGTTGCCTGACCTAATTTGCAGCTTTACTGTATGGTTCAATGATAATGGCGTCCTCTTGGGTAAAGTATTCCGGAGGTAAAACAGTCCCCCATTCGGATCTCCGGGTGGGGACTACTCAAAGAGGACGTCGTTATCAGGAGAAAGGAAACTGGCGTTCTACGGATCAGAGCGTGGAATGTCAGATCCCTTAATCGGGCAGGTAGGGTAGAAAATTTAAAAAGGAAATGGATACATTAAAGTTAGATATAGTGGGAATTAGTGAAGTTAGGTGGCAGGAGGAACAAGACTTTTGGTCAGGTGATTACAGGGTTATAAATACAAAATCAAATAGGGGTAATGCAGGAGTAGGTTTAATAATGAATAAAAGAAATAGGAGTGCAGGTAAGCTACTACTAACAGCATAGTGAACACATTATGTGGCCAAGATAGACATGAAGTCCATGCCTACTACAGTAGTACAAGTTTATATGCCAACTAGCTCTGCAGAGGATGAAGAAATTGATGAAATGTATGATGAGATAAAAGAAATTATTCAGGTAGTGAAGGGAGACGAAAATTTAATAGTCATGGGTGACTGGAATTCAAGAATAGGAAAAGGGAAAGAACGAAACATAGTAGGTGAATATGGATTGGGGGTAAGAAATGAAAGAGGAAGCCGTCTGGTAAAATTCTGCACAGAGCATAACTTAATCATAGCTAACACTTGATTCAAGAATCATAAAAGAAGGTTGTATACATGGAAGAATCCTGGAGATAGTAGAAGGTATCAGATAGATTATATAATGGTAAGACAGAGATTTAGGAACCGGGTTTTAAATTGTAAGACATTTCCAGGGGCAGGTGTGGACTCTGACCACAATCTATTGGTTACGAACTGTAGATTAAAACTGAAGAAACTGCAAAAAGGTGGGAATTTAAGGAGATGGGACCTGCATAAACTGACTAAACTAGAGATTGTACAGAGCTTCAGAGAGAGCATAAGGGAACACTTGACAGGAATGGGGGAAAGAAATACAGTAGAAGAAGAATGGGTAGCTCTGAGGGATGAAGTAGTCAAGGCAGCAGAGGATGAAGTAGGTAAAAAGACGAGGGCTAGTAGAAATCCTTGGGTAACAGAAGAAATATTGAATTTAACTGATGAAAGGAAAAAATATAAAAATGCAGTGAATGAAGCAGGCAAAAAGGAATACAAAAGTCTCAAAAATGAGATTGACAGGAAGTGCAAAATGGCTAAGCAGGGATGGCTAGAGGACAAATGTAAGGATGTAGAGGCTTATCTCACTAAGGGTAAGATACATACTGCCTACAGGAAAATTAAATAGACCTTGGGAGAAAAGAGAACCACTTGTGTGAATATCAAGACCTCAGATGGAAACCCAGTTCTAAGCAAAGAAGGGAAAGCAGAAAGGTGGAAGGAGTATATAGAGGGTCTATACAAGGGTGATGTACTTGAGGACAATATTATGGAAATGGAAGAGGATGTAGATGAAGATGAAATGGGAGATACAATACTGCATGAAGAGTTTGACAGAGCACTGAAAGATCTGAGTCGAAACAAGGCCCCAGGAGTAGACAACATTCCATTAGAACTACTGACAGCCTTGGGAGAGCCAGTCCTGACATAACTCTACCATCTGCTGAGCAAGATGTGTGAGACAGGTGAAATACCCTCAGACTTCAAGAAGAATATTATAATTCCAATCCCAAAGAAAGCAGGTGTTGACAGATGTGAAAATTACCAAACTATCAGTTTAATAAGTCACAGCTGTAAAATACTAACTCGAATTCTTTACAGACGAATGGAAAAACTGGTAGAAGCTGACCTCGGGGAAGATCAGTTTGGATTCCGTAGAAATATTGGAACACGTGAGGCAATACTGACCTTATGACTTATCTTAGAAGGAAGATTAAGGAAAGGCAAACCTACATTTCTAGCATTTGTAGACTTAGAGAAAGCTTTTGACAATGTTGACTGAAATACTCTCTTTCAAATTATGAAGGTGGCAGGGGTAAAATAAAGGGAGCAAAAGGCTATTTACAATTTGTACAGAAAGCAGATGGCAGTTATAAGAGTCGAGGGGCATGAAAGGGAAGCAGTGATTGGGAATGGAGTGAGACAGGGTTGTAGCCTCTCCCCGATGTTATTCAATCTGTTATTGAGCAAGCAGTAAAGGAAACAAAAGAAAAATTTGGAGTAGGTATTAAAATCCATGGAGAAGAAGTAAAAACTTTGAGGTTTGCCGATGACATTGTAATTCTGTCAGAGACAGCAAAGGACCTGGAAGAGCAGCTGAACGGAATGGACAGTGTCTTGAAAGGAGGATCTAAGATGAACATCAACAAAAGCAAAATGAGGATAATGGATTGTAGTCGAATTAAATCAGGTGATGCTGCGGGAATTAGATTAGGAAATGAGACACTTAAAGTAGTAAAAGAGTTTTGCTATTTGGGGAGCAAAATAACTGATGATGGTTGAAGTAGAGAGGATATAAAATGTTAACTGGCAATGGCAAGGAAGGAGTTTCTGAAGAAGAGAAATTTGTTAACATCGAGTATAGATTTAAGTGTCAGGTAGTCTTTTCTGAAAGTATTTGTCTGGAGTGTAGCTATGTATGGAAGTGAAACGTGGACAATAAATAGTTTAGACAAAAAGAGAATAGAAGCTTTTGAGATGTGGTGCTACAGAAGAATGCTGAAGATTAGATGGGTAGATCACATAACTAATGAGGAGGTATTGAATATAATTGGGGAGAAGAGGAGTTTGTGGCACAACTTAACAAGAAGAAGGGACTGGTTGGTAGGACATGTTTTGAGGCATCAAGGGATCACAAATTTAGCATTGGAGGGCAGCGTGGAGGGTAAAAATCGTAGAGGGAGACCAAGAGATGAATACACTAAGCAGATTCAGAAGGATGTAGGTTGCAGTAAGTACTGGGAGATGAAGAAGCTTGCACAGGATAGAGTAGCATGGAGAGCTGCATCAAACCAGTCTCAGGACTGAAGACCACAACAACAACAACGACCCTAATTTTGATAAAGGTAAGGTACTTTATTTTAACTTAATGACAAAGTTTGGTGGACAGTGGATGAATTTTCTAGTAACAGTTCTCACATCACTCGAGCCATCACTGCTGACACTGTTCTTTGTCAAGTGTGACAATATGTTCAATAAGAGTTGCCCAGGCACCCTCCAGCTCATGTACTAGATTGTATCCACATTTTCTTTTTTATCGAGACACAGACTCATGATGGTGTTCTTTTGTTATCCTCAGAAAATGGTGTTCCACAAGTTCTAGCAGCTCTTCAATGTGACATTCTTCACCTTATGCATCATGATCATTGAGGAGTCTCATGCTTGCTGCCATGTCTGCTGGTCCAGGGTACATCAGGACATTGAACATTTAATTACTGCTTGATCTAAATGTGCAGGTTATCAGTCCTTGGACCAGAAATGTGATTCTCGATAGCCTGAGCTGTCACAGCTGTGGGAGTGTCCATGTCAGCATTGCTGGCCCCTCTTTGGATGCTTACTGTTTGGTGGTCATCACCACGTCCTTCAGTTCCCATACATGTACATCATCAACTGTTGTTGCTCCACAATGGAAGCAACAGTGTGGGCTGTCACTTGTACCTTCTTCATCAAAGGTCTGCTCTACACAATGGTAACTGACAAGAGTCATCAATTCCTCTCTCACATTGCTCATGATTTCTGTGCTCACCATGGTATACACCATACTCATGCACCCCCGTTCCACCCTCAGTTGACCGGGAAGGCAGAACACCTTATCTGCACTTTTAAGACACAGATGAAGAAGTATACTGATGACGCCCTTGCAGACATGGCCTCACACACTTCCCGAGTTGCTATAGGTCCATGACCAACAATGAAGAGAGCCCAGTGGAACTCCTGCATTCCCACCAGCCATGCACAGTGCTGAATTTACTGTTGCCCCCACCACATCCTCCCAGGGCTCCTGCACGACATCCTGTATAGCTGGACCTCCTTCCTCACCTCCCCCTTGTGGCCCCTCCACAGATTCTATCCCTTTATGTTACTATTCCTTGTCCACTCTTCTTTGTTCTCATTTCCAGCCTCCACCAGTTCATCAGTATAGCCATAGACAGCAATCACAGAGTCAGCTAGAGCTGGTTTTTCAGGAGCCATCCCCTGCCCCCACCCTCAATGGCCAGAGGAAATTCCATGTGCAGCTGCCCATGGCAGGGCCCTCACCATCCGGGTAATTTCTAGCACTATTCTCCAATGAAGGCCAACATGGAGCTTTTCATGGCATGGAAGGCATCTGCTGACAGAAGGATATTGCCTTCCTGAACACTGAGCACTGTCTCAGACAATGGGGGAGGGACAGTGGTGTGTCACTGGATGTGGCACTGTGTTACACGTACCACAACAGGAGAAAACTGTGATAACCTGTGGTATCACATCAATCATACTGAAATCTCATTGTCCATCAATGTTCAGCAGAAAGTGTGGTGCTGGCCCATCACATGTTGTTCAGTCAGCCCAATCCAGAGTACAGAAGCTACTCTCGGCCGCCAAGAGGTGGCACCTTCCGATAGCACTAACAGTTGTGCACAGCCACTGTCCAGTGCCACCATGTGGAAACATCTAATGTTTTTCTATTTAACCCCAGAGCAGAGTTCTCTCACTCTCATTCTGTAATGTTCCCTGCAATAGCTAACTTCACTCCTCTCACAGATCACTATTTGTCTAACAGGGACCAACCTGGCAATATATAAGGACGATGTATTGAATATGTTTGTGCTTTCAGCATGAAGTTACTGTATTTTTATTGGTTTTCTCTCATGAGTGTGTATTTTACTACGTTCATGTATACCGGAAAACACAATGTCCAACTGCCATAGTGTTTTACATACAATAATGTCCTCGGTAAAACTTACTGCAGCCTGTGTGTCTGGAATATTATCTAACAGCAAATCATCCAGTGTTTAAAAATCAACCAAAAAAGTTTTTTGTTGGAAACAGAAATTCTTTAAACTGCATGAAAATGGATCCTACTGGGATCTTCCTGCAGGAAATTGAGTAAGTTATTGACGTTCCATATGAAATTTGTCTCTTAACATCGAAAAAAAGAAATACTCTTACCATTGTGAGACGTCAATCAAACCATTCTTAAAGCAGCCAGAATTGTTTTCGAAGAATGTAGTTGGTGAAAAATGGGAAAAATACCTCTTCCAACAAGCAACATAGGCTTCAAGGAATGGCCCTGAATGTGAAAGATCAGCAAGTTAAAATGTCTCCATATTTTGTCTTGCAGCATGACGATTGTATTGATATAGCTGTATACTGTTGATCTGTGGATGAGAAGAAAATAATGGAATAAATAGTCTTTTCTAAAGACTTGGAAACAACATGAAAAGATTCTGGTGTATTTTCCATCATTAATGGAATTTCTAGTTGAAAATGGTCTGTCTTCGGATGGAGTTATGGGAATGTATACTGACAGAGCATGAGCCATGTTAGGTTCACTTTCTGGCTTCCTAAGAATTGCCAAAAGAAAAAATCATTATCTTATTGGCTCTCACTGTATGATCACAGAGAAGACCTATCTTCTAACACATTAACTGAGAAGCTAAACACTGCACGGAAAGTGGTTGTCAGTGTAGTTAATAAAATTAAGTCAAGTGCTGTAGATACTCATTTTTTTTCTGAGTCCTATGTAATGATATCAATGTGAACAACAGTCCTTAATCTTTCATACACTAGTCTGATGGCCTTCAAAGGGCAATATACTTTGCAGACTGTATGAACTGAAATGTGAGGTCTAATTACTTTTTTTGAGTCAATGAAAAGCTAATCTTCATCATTCATACACTGATGACAGCTTTATATTTTCCCTTGCATACCTTGCATACTTCTTTGAAACCCTTAATAATCTGAATTTGAAACTATGAGGTAGAAAACATCACAATAATGGATGTCAATGATGCCAAAAGGGCCTTTTTGGAGAAGATAATGCTGTGGTAGCATCACCTGGATTCTTCCATTATTAACTTTTTTGTTATTCCCTCGATTCAATGAACTTTTATATAGGCAATAGTGTGGGGTCAACAAGGGGAGAGTTGTCATCAGGAACAGCTCGAAGAAGAGTTCAAACTATATTTTCCTCACTTGTTTTCAGGCGTCTGTAAGTGCAAATCAGCAAGATCATCCTTCACAACTCATGTGCATGCACTTCCTGATGAAATACAGGGAAATGGAATTGAACTAAAATGTGGTTCAAATGCTGATGAACATTTTCAACAAGTGGGGTTGGAAAAATTTTGAGTCAGTTTCCTTTATATTTATCCAAGAGTGGCAAAAGGAGTCTTATAAGTCCTCATACAGTTCTCATCTACAGTACATACCTACTTGAGACAAAATACCACAGTTGCCTAAACATGAAGAGTGGCCTTAGATGTGCTTTACTTAGTTTAAAACTGAATATTGAGGAGTTGCTTAAATAAAATCAATTTAAACCATCTCATTGATGTTCTGAATTTTCTTGTGACTTTCATCTCATAAAAAAAAATGTTGGATGTGAAAAGTTTAGTCACGTGAAAACAATATCATTAGGTATTTAAGTAAGACATAAAGACGTTCCCATTTCAACTGCCAAGTCCTTTGAAACACTGCACTTTTGTATTACTGTCAAACGGGGTGATTTTGGACACCGGGGCGAATTCGGACAGTATGGCTTATTTGCTCTTTGTCAGTTATTTTAAGCACAAGATTGCATTTATCACTTTCCACAACTTTTATTTTGTGTCAATTGTTTCCCTAGGTGAATAACTGATGAATAGTCTCAGTGTTAAAAATCCATGCATTATCGTAAAGTGGAAACTTTCTATTGTTGCGCCGAGCAGGAAGTTATTGTGACCGTAATTGTCGATGCGCTCAGTAGCTAACAGCAATGAGACAACTTCTGTACAAGTTTGTTGAGTTTCTCATGCAAAGTTATAAAATAACAATGGTTTTTATAAAACTGTGTACTGTGTGGGGTGATTTTGGACAATGCCAGGAACATATAAGAGCAGGAGAGGTGCTACAGTACAGTGTAATTATGACCCGGAACTTTTAGATAAAGCTGTTCGTGATATTCAGAGTGGTAAATTATCGTACAGAAAAGCGCGTGATTTGTATGGTATACCTAAATCAACCCTACAAAATAAAGTGCACATCTGAAAAAAAATGGAAGGACAGCCAGGGCTAAATAAATAAGAAGAAGAAGAAGAAGAAATGTTGAAGCAAGGTATCTTGAGGGCTGCACATTGAGGATTTCCCTTCACTAAATTGGATATTAGATATTTATTTAAAGGCTACCTTGATAAGTCTGGCCTAAAAGAGAAGAAATTTCGTAATAATTTGCCAGGAGAAGAATGGGTGCATTTATTACTCAAATGACAGTCGGAAGATCTTTCCGTTTGCGTAAGATGTTTTTCTCCAATATCAAGGCAAAGCTGGAAAATCTCCCACCTAGCAACATGATCAACTATGATGAAACCAACATGTCAGATGATCCAGGTAAGCAGCAGATAATTACGAAACGAGGGAGTAAGCATGCTGAAAAAGTGATGGACTCATCAAAATCTAGTGTCTCAATAATGATGGCAGCTAGTGCTGATGGTAAACTGCTTCTTCCATACGTCCTTTACAAATCAGAGCATTTGTGAGACACATGGCAAGAAGGTGGACCACAAGGAATCCATTTCAATAGGAACAAAAGTGGATGGTTTGATCTGCCAGTATTTGAAGACTGGTTCTTTACAATCGCTTTGCCCGATTTGAAGAGGAAAAATGGGCCAACAGTTATGATTGGAGACAACTTATCCAGTCACGTCTCTTTACGTGTTGTTGAAGAGTGTGAGCGGAACAATATTTCATTCATTCTCCTTCCCCCAATAGCACGCACCTCCTCCAACTGCTCGATGTAAGCTTCGTCAGGCCAATGAAACAGCATGGCGAGCTGTATTAACTGATTGGAAGAAACACACTCATGGGATCATTTCCAAGGATGCCTTCCCATCTCTTCTGAAGCAACACTGACTAAGATTTCAGCAAACTCCAAGGAAAACATAAAGGGTGGATTTTTGCACCACGGGCCTAATCCCTTTTGATCCAGATTATGCCTTACAAAAATTGCCTGATAATGAGGAGAGCCAGCAAAGCAATGCAGACGCAAGGTCTTCCACTTTTGAAGAAATGCTCAAAGAAATTCTCTATCCTCCAAATAAGCTTGGTAGCTCCCGCTGCTGCTGCAGACTAGGCGTTCAACCTGGAAAATCAGTCACTGGCCGAGATTTTCAAGGAAACAGAAACAGTGCTGAAACAAGTGACAGTGCCTCTAGCAGTAGTGAAAGTGAAAACAACACATCATCCAATGAAGTTTTACTGCTGAAAGAAGAGGCTTTTCTTGTTGCAGAGTACAAATATAAACGTGGAAACAAGGAGCAAACAAGGCCGTTGGGGGTCGGGTTGTTTGGGGATGGAGACCAGACAGCGAGGTCATCGGTCTCATCGGATTAATGAAGGACAGGGAAGGAAGTCAGCCATGCCCTTTCAAAGGAATCATCCTGGCATTTGCCTGGAGCAATTTAGGGAAATCACAGAAAACCTAAATCAGGATGGCTGGATACGGGATTGAACCATCATCCTCCTGAATGCGAGTCCAGTGCACTAGTCACTGCGCCATCTCGCTCGGTGCAAACAAGGCAGTTTGTTGGAGTGGCCACAAATGTTGGTGCTACGGAAATAAGTGTGAAATTCTTGTGCCCACACGAGAACAGTAAAAACATATTTGTGTTTCCTAATGTCCCCCATGAAGACACAATACAAAAATTGCAAATTTCGAGAATACTTCCCACAGCAGTTGAGAAGAGAGGAATGTTCATTTTTAAAGAATATGTGCTTTAGACTCGCAGACAATCGTTTATTTAAAGTGTTTGCAACTTAATTTAGAATGATGAGTGAGAAAAATTATTTTGACCTTTTAGTTAAATTACTTTGTTTGTTTGTCTGTTTCTAATATTACAGTTAAGAACTGTAAAAAAAATTAATTAAATTCTTGCATAATAAAAACTTATCTCTAATATATAAAATTCATTATATCATTCCATATCACTTATTCGTAACAAAGGGCTACCTTAAAATGTGTAAAATGTCACCAAAATCAAATAAAAAGCATGTAAAATATTTTAAAAAGGCAGTAACTGTCCAAATTCGCCCTCTATATACTGTAACTTCGGACAGAGATTTAAAAAACACATGTGTCCGAAATCACCCCAATCCATGGGGTGACTTCGGACACTATATTTAACTGCCTCAGATAAATATACCAACACATACACTTTCTGGTTCTGGGATATTTTATTCATTACACATATACCCTAGCACTTCCATAACAATCAATTTCATCTAACAATATATACAAAAGTTACAATCAACATAACGACAAAACTGTCCGAAATCACCCCGTGTGATGGTACTCTGCATTTGATAATCCTTTTTTTATTAAAATGTGGATTGCACATTATTGTCAAATAAAGTTCTCCAATAGAGGTAAAAATATTAATAAATAACATAATCAAACACAGAGAGCCACAGCTTTTGCTGAATGTTAGTTACATAATTATTTGCGTACCCTAAGCCTCGTAAGCGTCCATCTGAAAATCTGGCACATAGTGAATCAAGATCATTAAATTCTACAAAAATGATATAATATTGATGATGTCTACTAATTTAAAATCAAAAGATGAAAAAGCATCCATCCCAAAAACATTTTGTGCCTGGTGTGCTGACACAGGTAAAAAAGTAATTGGATGGCTGTCTTTGTGCAGAGCCATTACTGTGCATTTACTGCCAAGAAGTCTGTGGTGCTTGCTGTAAGGCTGTAACCTTTGCAGCATCAGCTGAAGAGACACAGAACCAATATGAGCATAAGTTTCCAGAACCTCAACACCTTCTCCCCCAATCACTTCACCTGGTCCTACTCAACATAACAAGCCACATTCCTAGCTGTCTACCTCCACCTGAAAGATGGCTACATCAGTAACTCTGTCCATATCAAACATACTAACCACCAGCAATATGTTCACTTCAACAGCTGCCACTCAATCCATACCAAGAAGTTCCTTTCATGCAACCTAGTCACCTGTGGCCGTTGCATCTGCAGCAACGAGCGGTACTCACTGACGCCTTTACAGACCGTAATTATCCTCCCAACCTTGTACAAAAACAAATGTCCTGTTCCTTATCTTTCCAGTCAACCACCACCTCCCAAGGTCTCACCATCCAGCCACAGAGGGACATTCCTAAGACTGAAGCAACTGAATTACATTCCCTGCCAAGATTTCGACTACCTCTCATAATGCCCTGAAATGAGAAATGCCCTGCCCCTATCCTTCCCACCCCTCCCACAGTGGTATTTCACTGTCCAACGAACCTGCATAATATACTCCTCCATCCCTACACAATCCCTGGCCCCAACCTCTTACCTCATGGTTCATATGCCTGTAATAGACATAGATGCAAGACCTGTCCCATACATCCTCCCACCATCACCTACTCCAGTCTGGTCACAAACATCACCTATCCATCCCACCAAAGGCAGGGCCACCTGTGAAACCAGCCATATGATCTACAAGCTAAGCTGCAACCACTGTGCTGCATCCTATGTGGGCATGACAACGAACAAGCTGTCTGTCCGTATGAATGGCCACTGACAAACTGTGGCCAAGAAACAACTGTACCACCTGTTGCTGAGCATGTCACCCAGCATGACATTCTTCATTTCAATGACTGCTTCACAGCCTGTGCATATGGATCCTTCCCACCAACACCAACTTTTCTGAATTGCACAGGTGGGAACTCTCCCTGCAATCATCCTAGATTCCTGTAACCCTCCTGGCCTCACCCTTCGTTAATCATTGTCATCACCCATCTAGCCCCTTCCCTGTTCCCATTCGAGCACTACACAGCCCTCTATTCCATCAATGCACACAGTCTTTATACTCCTCTCCTTTTTTGCAAACCCCCCCCTCTCTCTCTCTCTCCCCTCCCCTCTGTCTAATCTTCTGACTGCACCTAGCTGTCCTACCCTCTCTCCACCTCATCCCTGCACCCTCCCCAGTAGCACTTTACAGCACTCCACCCCTACCCTGCTATCCCTTCCCCTCCCCCTGCTCTCCCCCCCCCCCAACCACAGCCTCTTCCTTACTTGTCTATCTGTCTGTTGTCTATTTTTGACAAAGGCCTTGTTGGCTGAAAGCTTATTTTGTGAGTCTTTTTGTTGTGCCTTTCTGCAACTCAGCATTTCCACTATACGGTGAGTAGCAACTATCCTTTTCATAGCATTGTTACATGCTATCCTGGATTTTCCATTGTTTGTTCTTGTTCTGTAAGTGACCTTCATGTCTGGATGAAGGTATTCAGACATTTGGAAATTGAATTGCAGATGCAATATTGGTACTTTCAGTTAGAGATCGAGTGAGGTGGAACAATCTTTAGCACACTGGACTTGGATTCAGAAGGACAGTAGTTCAAATCCCTGTCCAGCTATCCATATTTAGGTTTTTTGTGAGATCTCTAAATCATTCAAAGCAAAAGCCATGATCATTCCTCTGAAAGGACACAGCCCAGTTCGTTCTCCACCCTTCCCTGACCTGAGCATGTGCTCCATCTACATCTACATCTACCTACATTGATACTCCGCAAGCCACCCAACGGTGGCATCATTGTTAATGGGACATTAGATTTTAATCTTCCTTCTTTCAGCTAGTGATTCTCATGCAGCATGTAAATAATACATTATATTTAAAGGGATAATTATTTTCATGATTATGCTTGACAAAAAAATGACCTCCATTTCTTTTAAAGCTGTTGTTGAATCAAAGACAAGTAAATTATCAAAATTTTCAGTTAGATGTTCGTTACTTGGAGACAGAAAAGTTATATTTATAAATCAGCTAAAAGCATGCCTTATTTCTAACCTCCTCGATACAATTACAGGATTTTGCTCTTGGAAACTTGAAGCTTGTTCAAGAGGAAACAGACATATGCTGAAATGTGATTGTATGTACTGCTCTGAAGGGAAATCATTAAATAAATATTTGCTTTTTATAAAATAGTTTCTCAGATACACCTCTTTGCAATTACATTAATAGAAATTCTATAACAGAAACAATAAAATAAATATTTAATGAGTTTTTGAGCAACTATCCTTTTTATAATTATCTACATATATGGTATTCATACTGAAAAAACACACAAATGTTCAAAATCACCCAGCTTGTCACTGCAGTGACTATTTAGTATTGACATGAATAGGAAGGGCAGCAAATTAAGGTATCATTTTTAAGAATGGCTTAGACCATCACCTTTAGCATATGTCTCTCCCTTCCTTTCCAAAACATCCTATTTAGTCTACAAGAATAAAACACGTTTGCTGTCCCTACACTTTAGTATTCCTCAATATTTAAAATACTCATCTGTACATGGGCAGCATTTACCCATGCCTAAATATTAATTATTTCTGGTATTTATTCATAGACGAATGCTGCCTATTGACATACGTTTATAGCCTCTAACTGGTTTGTTGCATATCATTATTGTTATGCAAATGATCTATAGAATTCTCATTGCACCAACAGATCATCAAATTGTGAATTACAAATATGTGACTTTCAGAGCTAAAATAATATTTTATGGAATCATTGAGGGTAAAATAGGTGAGAAGAATAGGTTTGTAAAAATAGCCTAGATCTGACTCGTAGAGACATAAGTGTGCAGAACTCCTACTTCTTCTTCCCTTTCACTTCATCTCCATGTGCAGCTTCAGTCTGCCTGACTTGCCTCCCATTAAATTATTCCCTTTCCCTCCATTCAACTTCTTTTCCTAATCTTTCATCCATCTTTACTACTCTTACTCTGTTAAGCATGAGCAGCATTCTCCTGTATTTCTTTGTTCAACCACATCTCACTTCTCAGACACATTTCTTTCTACAACTTCCCAGGTATTGTGAAAAATAATACTTCTTGTTAAGTGCATGTTCAATTATTGCACAATTACAGTTTTTTAAAAAACTGTTTCTTTGTCACTGCCTACAGACTATTCACAGCAATTTCAGTAACAGTAACTGTTTCTTGTATTCACAGTCTTTCCCCATGATCTTGCCTCATTATCTCACACAAAGCAAATGTTGTTTTCGAATATTAGAAGTTAATTGTTTACTTGCTGTTCATTCTATTATACATCATCCATAGTTAAAATAAAGCACATGTCTTGTCTGTTGTAACTGACTCTTAAAGAGGGTATACGTTTCAGCATCACTTCTACAGCTTGTGATCTGTAGGCTACAGAGAAGGAGGAATACATTTCAGCATCACCTCTACAGCCTGAGATCTGTAGGCTAAAGGGAGGAAGGAATATTATGCCTTTTTCTTTTTACTTTATTTTCCTCTATCTACCTTACTGTTCTTGGACTTTAAAATATTTCCTCAGTTTGAATCATTCTAGTAAGTAACAGTAAGTTCTCTCTCCAACTCTATATTGTCATCCTGTTTCACAGAATCTATCATTTTATAAACAAATACTAAAAGTTATGATACCAAGCAAATTAATTACATGTGTCTAAAAATATTTAATAATCAGCAATTCTGCAACTGGATTCTTATTCTACTTTAGTTCATCTTTAATTTGATCTATTGGTCATGTCCCTGCCACTCTTATTAGCAAATTCATATATCCTTAAATTTATGGGATTTTATCTGTTTTTAATATTCTATAACTCACAAAACAATAAAGCTATAATTTGCTGTCTAGCCTCATTTTCTTCCTCTCTGAGACCTTTTCATCAGTATATCACACTCTTATAGAATTTATGATTTCATACTCTTCTCATTCTCATGGTCTTGCCAGCCCAGGCACACGGTCAGTGTGCAGACTACGATCGTGCTGGTCATTTCTAGTTGTTGTTGACTGTCTCCTGCACTTCTGCCTTGGTCAGCCTCTCTGTTTGCCTATCAGCAACTGATACATGACCAGCTCTCATCATCAGCAGTATCTTGTCTCAGTCGTGTCCTCATTTCTGTTATACATGGGGTCTGCCCATCAAAAGCCAGCATCCATTGCCACACTTCCTTCTCAACCAAGCGGACTGCACTCGCACATGCACTTTTGGGCATAGCTCAGAGGCTTGTCATATTACAAGATGGGAGTCCTAAATCATAGTGATGTGGCTGATTTAGAAGTAACTGGACCACATCCAGAGACTATTTATATTTCAACATCAAAATTTCACTGACAAGAGGGAAGAATCAGGACCACATAGTTTGTGTTCACCAGGTGGCATGCCACTATCAAGCTTAAACTGTATATCTCCATGCAGTATGCTATGCAGTAAGAGCATAAGACACAGTTAACAGTGTTCCATGTACAAGAGGGGAAAATTAAACTCAGTTGCCTCCTTGTTGCTCCTCAATAACAGTGACTTGGTGCTGAAAATGGGCTATATGTCAGCACTTAGTTTTACCCTCTCTTAGTTCTATCTTCACTGGTAAACTTGTGAACAATATTAGCTTTACAATGTTTCAATTCCATCACTCAAAGTAAAAATTATATTTTTAAAGAAGCAAATACACTCTAAAACAAAAAAAGCAGCACACCATGAAGGAATTATCCATATGAGATGGAAATCGGTAGAGGTGATGTACATGTACAGACAGACAAATGATTACAATTCCAGAAAAATTGAATGTTTTGTTCAAGAGAGAAAGCTTCACAAACTGAGCAAGTCAGTAACATGCTGGTCCACCTCTGGCACTTACGCGAGCAATTATTAAGCTTGGCATTGATCGAAAGATTTGTATGTCCTCCAAAGGGATGATTGTGAATTCTGTCCAATTGATGTACTATGTCATCAGAATCCTGAGCTAATTGTAAAGCCCTGACCATAATGCTCCAAATGTTCTTAGTTGGTGAGAGATCCAGCGACCCTGCTGGGCAAAGTAGGGTTTGACAAGTACGAAGACAAGCAGCAAAAACCCTCACTGTATGCAGGCATGCATTACCTTGCTGAAATGTAAGCCCAGGATGTCTTGCAATGGAGGGTAACAAAACAGGGTCTAGAATATCTTTGACATACCACTGTGCTGTAAAGATGCTGTGAATGACAACCAAAGAGGTCTTGTTGTGAAAGGAAGTAGCATCCCACACCATCACTTCTGGTTGTTGGGCTGTATGGTGGATGACAGTCAGGCTGGTATCCCACCACTGTCTGGGGCATCTCCAGACACATCTTCACTGGCCTTCAAGGCTCAGTTTGAAGCAGGACTCATCACTAAAGACAGTTCTGCTCCAGTCAATGAGATTCCAGGCCAAAGACATGTCTGCAGATGCCCCGGACAGAGGTGGGGTACCAACCTGACTGTCGCCCACCATATGGCCTGATAACCAGGAGTGATAGCCTGGGATGCCATTCCTTTTCATAGCAGGACCTGTTTGGTTGTCATCCATGGAACCCTTACAACATACTGGTATGTCGATGATATTCTATGCCCAGTTTTGTTGACCTTCATGGCAAACCGTCCTGAGCTTACATTTCAGCAAAATAATGTCCACCTGTATATGACGAGCATTTCTACTGTTTGTTTTTGTGATTGCCAAACCCTACCTTGGCAAGTGAGGTCATCAGATTTCTCCACAATTGGAACATTTGGAGTATTATGGGCAGGGCCTCCAGCTCAATATTTCAATGTTCTAAAGTATGGATTGGACAGAATTTGATGTGATGTTCCTCAGGAGGTTTCCCAGCAACTCTTATCAATACGTGCAAAGCCAAATAACTGCTTGTATAAGGGCCAGAGGTGGACCAACGCATTATAGACTTGCTCAATTTGTGAAACTCTTTCTCTAGAACAAATCATCCAGTTTTTCTGATTTGTTGTCATTATTTGTCTGCACATTACATCATAACTGTTAATTTGCATCCCATTCAGATAATTACTTCACAGTGTGTAGTTTTTGTAGAGAGTATTTTATGAATGTCATGATTTACCACCAAGAACTCCTGATAAAACTTCTTAACTGGACAACCACTTTCAATTCACAGATCATCATCAGGTTCCTGTATACCACAAATGTGATACAAAATTACTTCATTAATAATATGTAATGGAAGTAACAAATATGACTCCATGTTGCCACCACATGCCATCACTGAGTGAAGAGACTAGCCTTTCCTTCAAATGATGTCAGATATGGTAGCATTCACTTCAGGCCTTATACTGTGACATGTGTTGCCACCACATGCCATCACTGAGTGAAGAGACTAGCCTTTCCTTCAAATGATGTCAGATATGGTAGCATTCACTTCAGGCCTTATACTGTGGCATGTCTTAGCCACAAGCATTTGGGAAGAGTTACATTTGTATATATCAGTTCTACAAGATAAATTCTATTCACAAAGACGTTGTTATGATGGTAATTTTCAGCCAAGTCAAGCTCTGCACTACATGCATAGCATTCAATCACAGCATATCATTTTTTATTGGGTTACAAAGGTGTTTACTATATTGGTAAACATTTTCTGAGTATTGTACCATGTCATGGTCTTTTATGTGAAATGGTCTGGCTGTGGCAACCTACACAATAATGTCAACAATATTGTTCACTTTTATAACTAATTTTTTGTTTTTATCAAATGTTACCCTCAAATAAAGAATTACTTATCTGTTTACCATATCGCATCAGTAATGCAGTATTCTTACATTTTCAGTATCTCTTGGAGACCATAGGATCAAGTGATGAAAAACTACAGGAAGCTTCTGCTGGATGCCTAAGCAACATTAGAAAACTAGCGCTTTCTGCAGAAAAGTTTAAGAACAATGAAGTTCCATTTTGAATCAATTAGAGACAATAAAATCTGAAAATCTGAACATAAAAATTTACTGAATGTACTAGTATGATTCAGACATATAGCAAGATTTCACTGAGTACTATTTAAAAACTGTCATATATTTTTGTATAGTCTTAGGTTTTATGATACATGCAGTAATTTTGTACACTTTTAAACAATCAATGTACAGAAAATTCTGCATCTTTAAGGCAAAAGACATTCACAGCCACTCGTTTTCTGCAAACTTTCAGATACTTCCAAGAAGCAAGAAAAATAAGAAGATACAGGGAAAACTATTGACTTGAAGTGATGTGTAAAGTATTTGACAATGTTTTTGTCCATCTTTATATACTTGTGTGCTATTCAATTGGACATCTGTAACAGTGAGAAAGGGTCACTGAAAAACTCCTAACATTTTCAAGACTTAGTAACACAAAAATTCAATAACATAAAATTCAAGTATGAAAATTCAGGAATGAAAATATTGATATTAACCGTACAGTGTAATTCTTAATAGTGGGCAAGGAAACGAAGCTAGTTCTTTGTCATTAATGACATTAGTTTTGAAAAGACATTTAAATTCTAAAAGTCATTCTTACACATTTGGTGCTCAGCAGCTTTGAGAAATTGCAAATATATTGTTTTAATAATTATGTATTTGGTGTAATAATAATAATAATAATAATAATAATAATGATAATAATAGTAATAGTTACTAAATGTCCTTCCTTCCTACCAGCCTGCTATGTATACTCCACAAGTCAGAATCTAAAAGTATATCTTTGTCATCAGTTACTACTTCAGGATGCATGTAAAAATCATATGAAGACTTTCCTATTTTACTTGTTTGTTAATATATCAGATGAGAGATACCCAAGAAAATTCCCTTGTGCAACAGTTAGTTATATTATTCTGCAGGTGAAAATATTTTTAGTTCTAATTTTCACATCATCTCCTGTCTGGTTAACAGTTGTTGAAATAATATTTGTTTGTTCAGCTAAAGAACTATATTTCACTCACATGTTTACTCTATCTGCCACACTAAGTCTTACTTTTACTGAGTTTATTCTGGTGTCATCTATAGTTTTCAACCTGTGACCCATCAAACTGTCCTCTATGGCACTCATGCTTTTACCACTGTTTTTTCTAGTGATACACTGTCAATAAACCCATACCCAATTAGCGATGTGAAACACATTTTTGTATGCTCCTTTCTATTTTAGACACCACCACATAATATAACAACAATCATAACTACGCTTTGGTTATATATAATATTCAGATGCTATGGGTCAGGGGTGGCATTTGGTTCTTGGTGTTTGTCCCTAGATTAATATGACAACACTGTGTTCTCTGAACACCACTTATAACCTATAGAATCTGAATATGACCAATGTATGGTCACAGTTGGTTTTAATTGTTATAAAAATATGTCACTGTGCTTATTCCAGCTAATATTAACACTTGTTCTCGCAATGGCATAACATTCATGAACTTACACTATAGCAAACATTCAAACTAAAATAACTGCATCTAAGTACACATTATTTTAATAATTACTGTTTGTCATATCGTGCTTCTTTAATTTGTCTTCATGATTTCATCTTGGGTTCAATACCACTTGTCAAAACTGCATTTGTGGATTCCTGGATGTTCTTTCATGTCCACCTGTGTACTATTTTATTGATTTTCATTTTAAGTCTTCAGTTATTCTTTTCCAGAATTCACCATTTATCATTTTCTATTAAAGGAATACAGGTACCTGTTACATTATTATTGTCTTTTGTCCAGGTTCTTGTTAAATTATTCTTGTCTTTTGTTTTTTGCAACCATCAGTACTTTTCACTATGTTTACAACCTCTTCTCACATCAAGACTTTTTACTTTTCTGTCATTTACTTCTTACTTCTGAATGTTACACATTAACAGAGTTCCTACTGAAATTCAGTCAGAGAGGTGACTAATAGCACCCGTCGATTTTTATGTTACTAAACTAATTTCAAATTGGCAAGAAAAATTGATACAGAACATCTTGCAACAACCTCAGAGAGTCTAATAATAATGTGCTTTGACTCATCTATGTAACTTTCACAGACAATGATGTCACTACAGTAATCTTCAACAGGCAGTAATCATATATCAAATAATCTTGATGTGGCAAGTCTGCAAAGGACTGTTTCAAATATTTATGCATGTGTGCTAAGTCCTCAAAGAAAGAAGTTATCCAGTCTCTCAAATGTGTTTACGAGGTGTGTGATATTGGACCTCTCTTTCATGTCTTTGGCAACTGTGATTAATAATGATCCCTGGTTCTTGAAGATTCCGTTATAAGATATTCCAGAATATGAACTTGCGTAGCTGCCAGTGGTATCAGCTGCTACATACTATATCCCATCTCATCATTCATTACAGCCAATGTGCAAAAGTAGATCGGATAAGACCAGCATGCACTGAGTTATAATTCATTTACACTTGCACATCAACATTTTCTCCAAGTTATTAAATTACATAAGGAAGGAATTACTATGAGAGAAAACACAATAGCTAACCTCACAGAAAAGCTGTTATTTCTTGTTATCCTTATCAGCGACTTGTAGCCTGTTATTTGGTTCCTTGAATTTTGTCTTACTTAACTAGAGGGAAACAAAGGTTGTCACTGCAAAATACCTGTGCAGTAAGCAGTCAGTCTTCATCTTACTGGCAATTAATTACATGTGGTGTTCCTCAAGGTTCCATCTTGGGTCTGTTGCTTTTTCTTGTGTGCATTAATGACCTCTCATTTGTTTACATATGATACAAACATTACAGTAAGTTGCAAGTACAAATTTAGAAATGGCTGCTAACCAAATTTCCACTGACTAATAAATTGGTTTCAAGCTAGTTCACTGTTATTATAATGTGTTGGAACACGTGAGGCAATACTAACCTTACGACTTATCTTAGAAGAGAGATTAAGAAAAGGCAAACATACGTTTCTAGCATTTGTAGACTTAGAGAAAGCTTTTGACAACGTTAACTGGAATACTCTCTTTCAAATTCTGAAGGTGGCAGGGGTAAAATACAGGGAGCGAAAGGCTATTTACAATTTGTACAGAAACCAGATGGCAGTTATAAGAGTCGAGGGGCATGAAAGGGAAGCAGTGGTTGGGAAAGGAGTGAGACAGGGTTGTAGCCTCTCCCCGATGTTATTCAATCTGTATATTGAGCAAGCAGTAAAGGAAACAAAAGAAAAATTCGGAGTAGGTATTAAAATTCATGGAGAAGAAGTAAAAACTTTGAGGTTCGCCAATGACATTGTAATTCTGTCAGAGACAGCAAAGGACTTAGAAGAGCAGTTGAACGGAATGGACAGTGTCTTGAAAGGAGGATATAAGATGAACATCAACAAAAGCAAAACGAGGATAATGGAATGTAGTCAAATTAAACCGGGTGATGCTGAGGGGATTAGATTAGGAAATGAGACACTTAAAGTAGTAAAGGATTTTTGCTATATAGGGAGTAAAATAACTGATGATGGTCGAAGTAGAGAGGATATAAAATGTAGACTGGCAATGGCAAGGAAATCGTTTCTGAAGAAGAGAAATTTGTTAACATCGAGTATAGATTTAAGTGTCAGGAAGTCGTTTCTGAAAGTATTTGTATGGAGTGTAGCCATGTATGGAAGTGAAACATGGACGATAGCCAGTTTGGACAAGAAGAGAATAGAAGCTTTTGAGATGTGGTGCTACAGAAGAATGCTGAAGATTAGATGGGTAGATCACATAACTAATGAGGAAGTATTGAATATAATTGGGGAGAAGAGGAGTTTGTGGCACAACTTGACAAGAAGAAGGGACCAGTTGGTAGGACATGTTTTGAGGCATCAAGGGATCACAAATTTAGCATTGGAGGGCAGCGTGGAGGGTAAAAATCGTAGAGGGAGACCAAGAGATGAATACACTAAGCAGATTCAGAAGGATGTAGGTTGCAGTAGGTACTGGGAGATGAAGAAGCTTGCACAGGATAGAGTAGCATGGAGAGCTGCAGCAAACCAGTCTCAGGACTGAAGACCACAACAACAACAACAACACTGTTATTAAACTTTGAAAAGACCCACTATATGCGGTTCATAACCCGTGGGTGATTTCCTTCCAGCATGTGTATGACATGTGAAGACATGCAGATGAAGGAGGTTGACAGTGTTGAGTTTCTGGGATTGCAGCTCGATAATGGATTCCAGTGGGAGGGGCATGCCACAGAGTTGCTGGGGTGCGTAGACGGGTCTGTGTTTGCAGTGAGAGTCATGTCAGACGTGGGAGGTGTAAATATAAGAAGGCTTGCATACTTTGCTTGCTTTCATTCTGTTTTGTGATAAGGGATCGTATTCCGGGATGGCTCGTCAAACTGAGCAGGAGTTTTTGCATGCAGGAGTGTGTAATAAGATTCATTTGTGGTGTAAATTTGGGAGCTTCATGTAGTGGCCTGTTCGCGGAACTTCATAGTCTGACCACTGTTTCTCAGTGTGTTTATTCCTTAATGAAGTTTGTTGCAAGTAATATGTCTCTATTTCCAACCAACAGCTCAGTGCATGGTGTCAATGCTGGGAATAAGAATGGTGTGGATAAAGACCTAAAATCACTTAACTTGGTTCAAAAAGGAGTCCAACATTCGGGAACACACATTTTCAATAATAAAACCTTGATTTCAGGTGAAGCACAGTTCAAACAGAGTGTGAAGGACTTTTTGGTGGGCTACTTCTTCTGCTCTATAGATGACTATCTTAACAGGAACTGTTAGACCAGCTTAAGTAAAAATGTATGTTAGATTTCAGTTTTGACAACACATGGTCACAACAGTCAAGATTAGGTATTTTCTGTATGATAAATTTATTAAAAGTGCATAACTATGTTTCATTCTGACAGTGTAATTCTGTAAATATTAGCAATTCCAGTTACTGTAATGTATTCACCTATTTTGACAATCTCCTGACAAACGGTCAGGGTAGTGAGTATTATATTCAAATGTTTTATGTTTTTTATGTTATGCTTTCTGACTTGTTCCATACCCACGAGAATGATCTCATTTTTGGGTCTATGGAATGAAAACCGAATCTAATCTAATCTAATGTACATACAATAGAAATTCTTCCAATCCATATGTGGCATACAGCAAACCAATGCTTAACAGTATTGGTTAAAAGCAGTCTTGGTTGCAATTTTAGTTTTTTTTATTTTTGAATGACATGTTTCGCCTTATTTAGGCATCCTCAGGTTATCTACATAGAAAACAGAGAACAAATACATCTATTTAAGAATTGCAATTGTGTTGTGCAGATTTGGATAACCTATAAGCATGTATAAACAGCTCACCTATTGAAAGAGCAAATACCTTAATTTGGTGTTTCTTAGAAGAGTCCTTTAGTCAGTGTAGCCAAGGGGCATCGTCACATATATCAGGCCAACACCGCCTTTGTTAAACTCAGTATAAACTAGAAATATAAAATAGTAAAATCATTACCTTTTCTAGTTGGACAGGAGAGGCACCAAGATCTACATAAGGCGTTTGCATTTACAGGAGTGAGTAACAGAGTAAGATGGGGGCACAGGTAGTAACCATAATGCGCCACAGCATCGTGTGCCAGTACTGAAGCCTAATACAGAATCACCTCAAGAGGTGGCACTGCGTTGCAGCAGTGATGAAAATGAGAGATCGTAAACTGGATATACTAACCAACTAAAACTTTATAAATGTAATGCACATTGATAAGATGGAATTGCTAGGGGCAACACCTGTGCATAACTTATCCTAAAATTTTGACGAAGTAAAATATAAATGAAGGCGGCAAATTTAAAATGAGAAAACAAGGTGTATAATACAACACACAGATGCAGTACATAAACAGATTTTTCGTATCATATACCACTAGAACAAGAACATTAAAACCACAGGACTGTAATTTCAGATAAAGAGGTCGCCCATATAACACTCAACAATGTGTCATTCGGAGCTAGAACTTCTAGCAAGAAAACTTTTTTTTATAAAATACAAGTGAAATTATCAGGCTTAAAAAATACACACCACCGTGGAAGATGGACGTTATGTGGGTAAACTTTTACCCCTCTTTTCTTTATAGCTGTATTGAAATGTGTAAAATGTGTCATCATTTAAAGCGACAAACTCACAAGTATCCTATTTGACTCAAATAGGCACATCTCAGTGCCTCATCTGTGTCAGTCTTCCATGACGCGTCAATCCGAACACACCCGCAACGTGTTGAGCTTCCGCAACCACAATCGACACATTACAGTGTCTCACCCGCGTCGGCCTTCCGCGTCACAACGGATCGCGCTCAACCACAACGCGTCACCTTCAAGCTATCACCCGACCAGCCATCGTCGCCATATCCCCTGGAGGCACACTCTCCTGGAATACTGCAGCAACAACAGCTTGTTTCAGGCAGTGCCCCAACAAATTCAACTCAACCTGTTCTTCTGAACATTCTACAATGCTTACCGACACTACCACTGTTTAATCCCGACAGTGCAACAACCTGGTTCAAAATTGTGGACAAAGTGTTCGACCATTACAAACTTGATGAGTAAACCAGATTTCTGTGCCTTATCACCCACCTGCACGACCAGGAGGACTTGATTGCTGACTTGGTCGACACCCCAGACTCAGCTACCTGGTACACTCTAGCCAAAAAGACAGTTGCGCGCTCAACTGAGACAGAAATACAGCAAGTGCTCCACGTCGAGCAACTAGGCAACGACAAACCTTCCCAACTCTGGAGACGGCAACGGGCCCTGGTCAGCGACAATCTACTTTCTGACACAGCTCTCCTCGCCGTCTGGTCAGATAAATTATCTCCTCACATCCGCTTTGCTCTGGCTCAGAGGTCTCCCGAACCTGTTGAGCAACAAATGACAATTGCTGATAAACTACATGATGCATCACTGCTCTATTTTGCCAGCCACTGCCTACCTGGCAAGTCTCAGGTTCAGGCTCTTCGTCCCACGGCCGGGGCTGCACTGTACCGACTGTTCCGCTCGCAACAAGCAACAAACAAGCAGCTGGGACATCAGCGACTCCGCCCACGGTCTCGCCCCTTCCTGCAACTGAACCTGCTGTGGCCACTGAACCTCGGCCACTGCCTCTGGCAACGAACTTTCCGCAGGATATGCAACCGCACTACCCATACTGTTACTTCCACACACGGTTTGGTGAGGCAGCATGGAACTGCAGACCAACCTGCTGCTTCCCAAACGCCAATCGCAGGTAGGTCCAGGTGCCACCTCCTGCACACAACATGACAGGCACCCCCCAGTGCTCCATTCCGTCCAGGAACAACCAGATAATTATGGACGACTTTATATTAAAGACATTTTGTTGAGATACTTTTTCCTAGTGGACACAGGTGCCGATGTTTTGCTGCTGCCTACGTCCTTAGTGTCGTTGAATATCCACCCTTATCACACTCCACTGCAAGCCGTGAATTCAGCTAAACTACAATGCTTGGGTTCAACCTCCCATGTCGTCTCACTCTCCGAAAACTGCAAACTCGAGTGGACTTTTTTCAGAGGGCCATATTGAGGAACCTATACTAGGCATTGACTTCTTGCGACACCACAAACTTTCACCGGACCTAGTGCGAAACGCCGTGTTTCATCACCCATCCAAGACTCACTTCCCCTGTGCTCTGTCGAGCAAACCCCCCAATGACACATCGGTCCAGGCTCATCTCATCCGTACATGCTCATCTCTGCTGACGATGTTACAAGAAATAACGCACAAGTGCCTTGTTGAGCTTTAAAACATTGCTCGCCTATGCAAGGAAAACTTCAAGCTCTCCATCTGGCTCCACGAAACTCAGCTCCAGCTCTCCGACGCAGCAATAGATTTACAGACACTGCAGCAAGGACAAAGCAAGGTCATTAAGTGCGCCGAATCTGCTGGCAGTCCCAGCAGTTGAGCCCCCGTGTGCTTACCTCCCGCTACCCCTCACAACTGTGCTATCAAGTCTGCCATAACGTGTACTGACAGTTCCACAGGGCCACACCCTCCTAACACAGCAGCATTTGACACTCGGCCGGACACGAGTGCGCATGTGCGACAAGCATCACGTGTTTCTGAACTGACAGCTCCTACTCCTCCCCTTGTGGACAGCTCCTCAAACTTTGCAACTTCGGCTCCTGCACGCTGCTGTGCGACTGCCACTGACAACACAAACAGTGCACTCATGCCTACCGCTTCGCCCGCGACCGTGCTGCCACAGGCCGTGCCCTTGGACAATGGACTCACTAACGGCTTACAAGCTCTACTGAGCCCACCTGACCTTGGTGCCACTGCTTCGGGCTGGCGGCCATCTTGTCACGTTGACTCCTGGGACACTTTGCCGCCTCAGCTCCCGTCAGATCCGCCGGACACTTTGCCGCCTCAGCTCCCGTCAGATCCTCCGAGTGGCTCCAAACACCACGGCCACGCCTCGCCCGCCACATATTGTAAACAAACTGCCTCCCACGCCGCTGGCAACATTTCCGTCATCACCAATGGCACAGTTCACAAACTTTGCCTCACACCAGGTCCCCCGATCTCCAGTAAACCACGTCGACTTTGTCCCGAGCGCCTCTCCGACCTTAAAAAGCAGATTTCTGAACTTCTAAGCTCCGGTGTCATTGATCCCTCTGTCCATTCATGTGACTCCCAAGAAAGACAGGTCCTGGCGCATGTGCGGAGACTACCATTGACTAAATGCACGAACAATTATGGACACCTACCTCATACCCAACATTGCAGACTTTACCAGTTCCCTCGCAGGTGAGACCACATTCTCTGTCATTGATTGCAAACGGGCCTACCACCAGATCCCCATGGCACCTGAAGAAATCAAGAAGACAGCAATCACCACCCCAATCAGGTTATTTCAGTTTCGATTCATGCCCTTTGGTCTGAAAAACGCAACCCAGACCTGGCAACGCTTCATCAACGAAGTGCTATTCGACCTAAAATTCTGCTTTGCATATCTTGATGACATTCTTGTGTTCAGCTCCTCCATCAAGGACAACATTCGACATGTGCAAACTGTTGTGAACACTCTTGCGGCAGCAAGCATCGAGACCAACCAGGACAAATTGCAGCTACATCAACCCGCTGTCACTTTTCTTGGTTTTCAGGTCTCTGCCGATGGCATTTCACCGCCCCCTGAGAAGGTACAAACAATACTAAACCTACCCAGACCTGCATCATCCAAAGAGCTCTGGCGCTTTCTGGGTCAGTTAATTATTATCGCTGACATCTACCTTGGGCTGCGGAGATTCAGGCTCCACTGACGGACGCCTTGGCAGGCACCCACACTTCTGGATCTCGGCCCATTCCATGGACACCTGCTATGACTGACTCTTTCACTGCCCTCAAAAGTCTTCTTGCCAAGGCCTGCAACATTGCGCATCCTCATCTCAATGTGCAGCTTTTCATCACCACAGATGCAAGTGATACTGCCATCGGCACTGTCCTTAGCCAGAGAATCGACAGCCAGACATCGCCTCTGCAGTTCTTCTCGCGCAAGCTCACCAATGCACAATGGAAATATTCCGCGTTTGACAGGGAGTTGCTCTCAGTCTACGAAGTGATCAAGCATCTTAAGACTGACATTGAGGGACACCGTTTCTATGTTTTAACGGACCACAAACCCCTGGCTGTGGCCATTACAAACCCGCCAGCTGACCCGCCTCCTCGCCGCTTCAGATACATGGACTTCATATCTCAGTTCACCACCAATGTCAGACACATAAAGGGTGCTGACAATACAGTTGCTGATTTCCTTTCATGAGCCGATGCCGTCCATTCACTGTTAGACCTCTCTGAACTGCCTAACCTCTAACCTACCGACGAGGACACACAAAACCTGATCTCAGACTCTACCTCTTCACTACACTTCGTCCGCACCACCTTCCCTGGCATTTCTGGTGAGGTCTGGTGTGACGACAGTAAGGGGAAAATTACACCCCCTCGTCCAAACCACGCTACGTCGAGCTGTCTTCAACGCATTGCATAATTTAGCCCACCCTGGTGTTCGTGCATCTGCCTGCCTCGTAGTGGAGCACTTTGTGTGGAGAAATGTCAACAAGGATTGCCAGCAATGGGCACGCTCCTGTGTCGCATGCCAACGATGCAAAGTACACTAGCACACTTCATCCCCCCCCCCCCCTCGTCTATCGACCGAACAACTCGCTGGGTCAAGGCTGTCCCCCTCCCCAATATTATGGCAGAAACTGTTGCTCGAACTTTCATCGAGTCATGGGTATCGCGTTTCGGATGTCCAGCTATCATCACGACTGACCAGGGCAGACAATTTGAGTCAACCCTTTTCAACGAGATTTGTAACATTTGCAGTATCCGGCGCATCCATACCACAGCATATCACCCGCAAAGTACCGGGCTAGTTGAGCGCTGGCACCGAACTTTCA
Organism: Schistocerca piceifrons; assembly: GCF_021461385.2. Lineage (NCBI taxonomy): Eukaryota > Metazoa > Arthropoda > Insecta > Orthoptera > Acrididae > Schistocerca > Schistocerca piceifrons. The sequence continues at coordinate 494,777,267 of NC_060142.1, read as the reverse complement.
AGGCAGCTCTTCGATGCCACGACTCTCTTTGGACAGAGGCCCTTCCCCTTGTGCTACTCGGTATTTGTGCGATCTATAAGGAAGACCTCAAAGGCACAATAGCCAAGTTCGTATACGGCCAGAACATTGTTCTCCCTGGTGAACTCATGAGCCCTTCTGCTTCTCTCCCTCAGTCTGACTTACCTTCCTTCGTGGACTGCGTCAGACGCCATTTCATCAACCTCCACATCACTCCGCCCACCAGCCATTCCCACCTTAAGGTTCACGTCCTGAAATCTCTGCACAACTGACAGTATGTCATGCTCTGAGATGACACTGTCCGTGCTCCCCTCCAACCTCCATATACCGGCCTGTACCAAGTTCTCCGGTGCTCAGCCAACACCTATGACATCCAGGTGAAAGATTCAGCTGTCACAGTCTCTATCAATGGACTTAAGCCTGCTTATGTCGAGCCTTCTTCTACCCCCCTTCAGGCCACAACCACGCCACTCACTGTCATGGCTCACGACGCTCTGACCACGCCCTCCAGGTCAGACTTACACACTCGATCAAGTGACTTCCAGCTCCAATCGTCGAGCTTTCCTCCGACCTCGCCCCATACTCCGGTCTCACGCACTCCGTCGAGTGACCCCATGCTCCCCACGTCGAGCTTACCTATGATCACACCCTCGCCACTGGGCCCTTCAACGGTCCCTTCGACCTCTCCTCCATCACCTGCCTTGCCCTGTCGAGGTTTCTCACACTCCCACCATCTTGAACGTGCCCTTGCTCGAGGTGTTTGTGCCTGTTCCCCCGGACATAATCCACAACATCTCTATAATACTACGCGATGATACACTGTTTGTCGTGTGTTTCCCTTCATCCAGTGCTCATGACACAACCTCCGCCATTCCCTGCCACCTGGTGAAATGTGTTCCCTTCTCGCCCGACGTCAACCTGGGCATGCTTCGTGTGTTTGCCACGCCCACCAGAGACATCGTCATCGTCGCTCCGTTCCACTCGCAAACCACCAGCCTACCTGTCACTGCATGACCAGCACACCCAGTACGATGCCCAGCGTGCTTCAACGACTTCCAGGTTCGGTGGCCGAACCTTCCTTCTTCACGTCACCTACCTACACTGCTCCTCGACGACGCTGTCGAGCTGACCGTGGTCCAGCTCCCGCGGACCACCCCTGCCCCTGCTAACGCCTTGGTCACCCCACCCCCTCGGCCTCTCAAGAGTACTCCGTACTGTGGGGGGAGGGGGGGGGGGGCTATGTGGCACCGATGAGATCGCACCAGCATCGATATACGTCTGTCTCTAGACTCCGAGCATCTTCTTTGGACGCTAAGCTAAGATTATCTTTGCTCTCTTCCGCCATGAGCAGTTCTTTGTAAGCCTTGCTTGTGTAAAGAGGTGAATAAATGAACTACTGTTAAAAAGGTGTTGTTTGGTGTAACTGACCCGAACATCAACCTCAAACGGTTAACTAATACCTGCGCCACAGTACTGACCTGTTGGTCAGGAGTTGCTACCATTACTAGAAACTGAAAAATGGTCAATTATCCAAAGCCCAAGCATTTGAAGTGGCTTCAACGCCTCTGGTAACTTCTGAAAAGGGATTTTGTGATGCAAAATATCTGCTCTTTGTGCACATGGTACACAGTCTCTGACATACTGCTCCACATTTTGCTGCCAATTCCTTCACCAAAAGTGTCCCTATCTGTTGCTCATTGGCCACTATGATGTGACAACACAGTCATTAGCCTGTTGTAAACACCTCCTTTTGAAAAACTGATGGGACCATGACATGTGGTCTGCATTTCATGATTCTGCACAACATATCTTCATATACAATACAGTGTGGCTGTGACTTAAAAAGACTGACAGTCTCTATCCTCTGCCTGTGCTTGTTGCCATTCCAACACACTCATGCCCAGTGTGCTCAACAAGGTCACTTCGCAACTTAACATGTTTGCATTCGTCAATTTTCTACCTGGCATATGGATAACCTCATAATCAAATTCACTAAGCTCGAGACCCAAATATGCTGGGCAGCTAGATGGGTGTTTTAGAACAAGCAACCATTTCTTTGGCACATGCTCAAGTCACAACTTTATATCTTCTATTACACAAGTAACCAAAAATATGTAATATCCTATATGACTGCTGACATTTACATCTCAAATGTCAAGTGGTTCTGTTATACTTTACTTAACAGTCTTGAAGCATATGCTGCTGGGTGCTCCTGCCCATTAACCATCTGACCCAAAATACAGCTTACTGCTTTTTAGAAGTGTCATGTGAGAGGATGAACTCTTATTCAAAATCTGGAAACCTAATACCAGATATGAAATCAATGCCTCCCTCAATTTCTCGAATGCTAGCTGGCACTCTTGAGTCCACTGAAACTTTAAACCCTTCTGAGTAAAATGCTCAAAGGCTTGGCTATTTTTGCGAAATCCTTTTTGAATTTACAGTAGTACTCACACAAACTGATGAACAACTGTATCTGTTTAGTTGCCCATGGTGTTGGAAAACTTTGAATTGCTTCTGTAAGACGAGGATTGGTTTGCACACCACGTTCACTGATTATGTACCCATATAGTTGCCCCAAGACTGAGCAAAGTGGCACTTGTCCTTGCTCAGTGTCAAGCATGCTGAACATAATCTACTAAACACATCCTCTAAGCAGCTCACATGCTCTGTTATACCCTTTGAAAAATCTATTCTATCATGTAATTGTAAGCCCAACATTAGTCTCTTGCATTACATCTACACTCTGCAATCACTGTGAAGTGTGTGTCAGAGTACTTTCTTCTGTACCACATATTATGATATCTTCTAGAGATGAAACAGACAGCTGTTTGGTCAGATACAGGTTGTTAGGCCATCTTGTAAGCAAGATATCTGGTCAAACATTGCCACAGAGCATGTCTAAACACGTAGGTCTGAGCAACCGTGTGAAGGTCACACACAGACGATCAGACAGATTTTGGCATCATTGTTCATGAGTGTAATGAGCGAATGTCATACTGATTGACTGACTTGACTAATTTATTTGTTAAGAATTGCTGTCACTTTTACTTCTTGTTATTTGAGACTACTACTGAAAATAATTTGTTAAATACAAGATCAACTGCAAAAAATTTGCCTGTTTGGAAATATATTGATACAAAGACAGTAATAAGTTTGTCAGTTGTTTGTTGTGGCAAGTTCAAATTTCTCGTGGGGAGAAGGAAAATAACACAGGTACATGCCAGGACCTTAACTTGTCTTCTACTATTTTGTTTTGAATTGTTCTATTATACTGATCAATATGGTGTTTGTTTATAGGTATGATGATTAAAATCCTTAAGTAGGCAGCTATTTATCAAATACTCAGCTTAATACACTGATTTGGAATGTGCTCATGTTTTTGTGAAAAGTAATTATAAGAAACCATATAAAGTGTGGGAAGCACCAACTTTGGACTGCGAGAGAAAAGACTTAGTTATTTTTGGGTAACCAGCTGAGTTTTTTTCCCCATTTATTCTTTGCTATAATATTTTTGACAGTTCTCTGTTTATCCTTTGTTAAGTGGCAATTTTCATGTAATCAACAAAATAAATAGTCATTTCTCAGTATTCTGGGGAGTTTCTTTGTCTGTAGACTACACCATGAGCAATAACTATAAAATTGTGACTCCGAAAGCCTGGATCTTCAAGCGGTGGAGATGCTGTCAGACATCATTGCGAAGCCTCCTACACATGATGGACATTGACACTTGCAGGATATGGTAGTCCAACAGTTGGGTAAATCTTTAGAACAACAGGTCCTACAGTCAGAACAATTTGGTGACAGGATACCTTCCACAATCTGACAGCAGTATAGTGGAGGGCATAGCAACGTCGGATGAGATGCTTCAGTATGTGTTGCTCACGAAGCTACCACTGCCAGTGAAAATGGTAGTAGTCACATATGGGATGGACGACATTAGTTCTGTACTGTCAATCACTGACAAGGTGCACACAATAGTGGGCAGGTGACTGCCTCAACAGTAACAGAGGCAGCTGACAACTGCAACACAGTGGAAGCCTCAGCTAAATGACAGGAGCCACGAAAGTCCATCAGTGAGAAGCCCTGTGGTGTAAAGTTACAGTTGGACACAATGCAAAAACAATTATGGGTGCTGGAGTCAAACAAACTAGACAATGTGCAGAGAGATAAAGTAGAGGGGCATTTGTCCAGCCAACAAAGGAAGAACTGACGGGCTAGATGGTTGAGTATGTCTGGTACCACAAAAGGTTCAGTGTGCAGGCCATGAGATGCACATGTCCCTGCACATTTCCAAATGGCCCCAGCAGCCTGCAATAGGCACAGAAGGCCACCTGGCATCACAAGAGTGCCAGAGTATGTACAAAAGAACAGCCATTACATCCACAGGCAGTGATGGTGGAGCAGGATTCAAGATCAGCCCAGGTTTTCAAGACAATCCTTCCATGCCCTTGCTGACATCTAAACAAGCTTGCCCACTCAAGTTGTCATACCACTCGTATGTGATAGACAGAAAGGCAAATAAGTGTTGCCTGGCTGACTCAGGCTCGGGCATTATACTACTTGCATTTAATCAAAATGAGAAAGAGGCAGCGAGTGCAACACTCCACCTAACTGCTACAAACAACTCATCCATCATGACTTATAGTGAACAGGAAGTGACAGTGGACATAGGCTTCAGCAAGGTTTTCAAATGGGAATTTGTACTGGCTGATGTGCCAGAGTATATTCTAGGTGCAGATTTCACCCACCACCATGGACTGGGATTATAGTTGAGAACAACGCAAGTTAGATGAAGGGGTGAGATGATAAGAGGCACGATAGGCAGAAGTGTAAGCAATGCAGTCACTTCACCCGATGATTCAGTTAAGCCTGAAATGAGGCAAGAGATTAAAAATAAACAGCAGAAGATATTGCATACCATGGTGCACCACATCAAGACTATCACAGACCAACCAGTCTCCTGATGACCAAGAAGACCAGCATCTAACCGTTTGCAGAAGCACAAGTGGAATTTGACATTGTACTAGGATCAGAATAGTCCATGGGTAGCACCATTGTTCCTTACTTGCAAGAACGATGGGATGTGACGGACATTACACTCTGAATGCACAAACAGTACCTGACTGTTATCCCATACCTAAATTGTGAGAATTTACAAATATTTTAGTTGGAACTACAGTCTTTAGTGTGGTGGACTGCAAGAAGTCAAACAACCAAATTCCTGTCACTGAAGAAGATGTTTTCAAACTCTTTGAATACATCCAAATGCTATTTGGATTGAAAAATGCAGCCCAGACTTCCGCTGGATTTCTTCTTTGTAATTTTGTATGACATTTTAATATTTTCATGGACAGCTGAGTTACATAAAGATCACCTCAAAGCAGTATTTGACAGGATAAATAAATTTAGGTTTCTAGTAAATGAAACAAAGTGTGTGCTCCTTCAAAACCAATTGACATTTCTCAGGTACATGGTATCAGCAGCTGGTACTTGTCCACTCAAGGAGATAGTAGAAGCCTTATGAAACATTCCTTGGCTGGCTGACTGTCAGCAATTATCACCATCAACTTTTATAGATGCCATTTACGAGGGACAAGGAGATGCAGGTACCACTGACAGACACTCTAGCAGGTAGCAAAACTATGGGCAAACAGGCCCTACCACAGACACCCACCATGCAGCAAGCCTTCAAAATGATAAAAACTCATTTACAAAGAGCAGCACAGTTGTCCCACGCAGTTCATAATGCACTGTTGGTAGTTGTCATAGACACTAGCCAATTGGCTATTGTTGCAGCACTTCATCAAAATCAGTTTTTCTCCAAAAAACTATTTGAAGCCCAGAAAAAGAGGGTTTATTATCAGGAATTACAGGAGACTTATAAGCCATATGACACTTCTGTCCTTATGTTGAAATTCGGCCATTTACATTCTACACTGATCATTAACTGGTCACATTCACTTTTCAAGGAATGAAAGAAGGCTGTTCTTCTCAGCATTTCTGCTAGTTGATATTTATCAGACAATTTACTACCAATAGGAGATACATTAAAGTGCAGAGAACATAGTGCCTGATTTTTTCTCAAGAATCAGAGCAATTCTTGGCACCAAAAATTACAATCAACTGAAAATGGAGAAAGCCACACACACACACACACACACACACACACACACACACACACACACACACTAGTGATCTCTGGACCATTTTCTGTACTGCAACTTCCCATTTGCTATCCTGAAAAACTGAGTCAGCATCTTTCCATAATGAGTGAGATGTTGAGCTCAGAAAGAGGAAGAGGAAGAGGTGTTAGTATTGTACTGTGCATAGCTTGGGGGTAAGTATTTCTAGAAAGGAAAAAAAGAAGGAAAAAATATTTTGTGTGATCATCATGTACTTCAATAATTCATAAGCATTCATCCAAATCTATCTCTTCTTGCCTACTGACAACAGTTTGTTCTAGTGGCATTCTGTTATTCATGAAAGCTTCATCAGCAATGCTGATGATTTCATCTTCCTCCATTCTCCTCCTCTTTGCAACTGTACCTATTTCCCTACTTTTAACCTAAATATTATTGGCATCTTCCATTTTCAATGTGGCATCCTTTTCCTCACTGTCTACCACCTCTTTAATATATGCCACTTGTGTACTTCTTATGGTGCTGTTTACATCAACATTCTCCTATCAGGTAACATCCTACTGTTGACGCCCCTTCTCCCCCTTCATTATTATTTAACCTCCTGTTTGCATAATCTGAAATTCTCTCACTTGCAATGATAACTCATTTTTGCAAATTTTATTAATTACACTGTTATTGGTGTTTTCTTCCTTGCCTATGAACATGCTCATGTTTTCATTTGCTGTGGTGTTGTTAGCTACCAAAGTGAGATCTTAACTTTCTGTTGTGATGTCATTACCTGTTACGTAGCCATAACTGAAGCATCTGTAAGATTTTACTGTAACTGATGGGAGCTGTAACTGCAAGCTGGTGTTCATTTCATTATCTGCCTGCCATGACCATCACTGATCACACTTGTTACTACACTTGTAGTGGCCTGCAATCCTTCACAGTCCCTTTCTCATGTACAGGATTCATAATGTTTATTCCTGTGTGGTTTCTTATGTTTGGGCTGTGAGAATCTGTTCGTGGTAGTTTGGACTGCAACATATGCGGTCCTTAGTTTTTCAAGGTGTTGCAGTCATGGTAGTGCTGCGGTGTAAATCCTTTACCACGAGTAGTGTAAGTATCTCGACCTCTGCCCCATCCTCTTTACACCATATTAACATGATATTTATCACTGTCGTTCTGTTAATTGTCACTGTGATTACCTCTACCATTCTTACTGTTTTGACAATAATCACAATTTCCTCACCAATCATCCTCAACTAGTTCCAGAAATGCTAAAAAGCTCATATGATTATTTCCAATGTATCTCTTCAAACTTTCTGACAGCTTTTTAGATAGCTCCAAAATTATCTTGGATTTGGATCATCTACTTCTCAAATGAGTCAACCTCTAGTACCACGATTTGCAGAAATCTTTCATGGCATTTATGCCCTTACTGTCATACATTCTGGTCATAATGATTCACGACATAAACACTCTTGTTTCTGCTCCTATCAGCATTCTTCAGTAAACTTTTATTTGAAATCTCTAAAAGTCGTATGATCTGTGTTCAGATTTAGACCTCATCTCTTAGCATCATCTGCTAATGCACTAATTACCACATTTATCTTTTCCTGATCTGTCACATTTTTAGGAAAAATCCTTTCACAATTTTTCAGGAAGCCCAGTCTTTTGGCAGGATCATAGTGTTCTTTGTCATCTAATAGTTTGTCATAAACAACTCTGTCAGTCATATAACTTGGTTTGTCATGAATTTTCTATTCAAGATCGCAAATTTTGCCTTGAATTTGTGAAGTGTTTTAATTTATTTATTTATTTATTTATTATCCATCTTTAAGCAGTAAAATCACACTTCTTTTCACAGTTAGTTAGCTGTTTACCTAATTCATGTTCAGAATCTGATCCTGTTTTTCTAAACTGTGAGATTTCATTCCTACAGTCATCAACATTTTGGTTATCAGATCGAAAACTTTCATTATCACTAGAGGACCACACTTTCTTTGATCTTTATGATTTCTGAATCAAAGGTTTCATTGATATCACTAATCTGTCCCTGCATAGTACTGACAGTAACATTAATATTTATGTTGTCTATTTCAGTTTTCATGTCCTCAGTTTTGTTACTCAAAATGCCTATTTTCTTATCTACTCCATCAATTTGTTGACTGATCTTAATGCCCTGGGTCTTAATTGACACCAGCTTGTGTTTTCATTTGATTTTCCATTTTAAGACCCTGCGTTCTGAGTTGGTTATCAAGATCACCAATAGGGGTAATGCAGGAGTAGGTTTAATAATGAATAAAAAAATAGGAGTGCAGGTAAGCTACTACAAACAGCATAGTGAATGCACTATTGTGGTTAAGATAGACACAAAGCCAATGCCTACTACAATAGTACAAGTTTATATGCCAACTAGCTCTGCAGAGGATGAAGAAATTGATGAAATGTATGATGAGATAAAAGAAATTATTCAGGTAGTGAAGGGAGACGAAAATTTAATAGTCATGGGTGATGGAATTCAAGAGTAGGAAAAAGGAGAGAAGGAAACATAGTAGGTGAATATGGATTGGGGTTAAGAAATGAAAGAGGAAGCTGTCTGGTAGAATTTTGCACAGAGCATAACTTAATCAATTAACTTGGTTCAAGAATCATAAAAGAAGGTTGTATACATGGAAGAATCCTGGCGATACTAGTAGGTATCAGATAGATTATATAATGGTAAGAGAGAGATTTCGGAACCAGGTTTTAAATTGTAAGACATTTCCAGGGGCAGATGTGGACACTGACCACAATCTATTGGTTATGAACTGTAGATTAAAACTGAAGAAACTGCAAAAAGTTGGGAATTTAAGGCGATGGGACCTGGATAAACTGAAAAAACCAGAGGTTGTACAGAGTTTCAGGGAGAGCATAAGGGAACAATTGACAGGGATGGGGGAAAGAAATACAGTAGAAGAAGAATGGGTAGCTCTGAGGGATGAAGTAGTCAAGGCAGCAGAGGATCAAGTAGGTAAAAAGACGAGGGCTAGTAGAAATCCTTGGGTAACAGAAGAAATATTGAATTAAATTGATGAAAGGAGAAAATACAAAAATGTAGTAAGTGAAGCAGGCAAAAAGGAATACAAACATCTCAAACATGAGATTGACAGGAAGTGCAAAATGGCTAAGCAGGGATGGCTAGAGGACAAATGTAAGGATGTAGAGGCTTATCTCACTAGGGGCAAGATAGATACTGCCTACAGGAAAATTAAAAAGACCTTTGGAGAAAAGAGAGCCACTTGTATGAATATCAAGACCTCAGATGGAAACCCAGTTTTAAGCAAAGAAGGGAAAGCAGAAAGGTGGAAGGAGTATATAGAGGGTCTATACAAGGGCCATGTACTTGAGGACAATATTATAGAAATGGAAGAGGATGTAGATGAAGATGAAATGGGAGATACAATACTGCATGAAGAGTTTGACAGAGCACTGAAAGACTTGAATCGAAACAAGGCCCCAGGAGTAGACAACATTCCATTAGAACTACTGACGGCCTTGGGAGAGCCAGTCCTGTCAAAACTCTACCATCTGGTGAGCAAGATGTATGAGACAGGCGAAATACCCTCAGACTTCAAGAAGAATATAATAATTCCAATCCCAAAGAAAGCAGGTGTTGACAGATGCGAAAATTACCGAACTACCAGTTTAATAAGCCACGGCTGCAAAGTACTAACACAAATTCTTTACAGACGCATGGAAAAACTGGTAGAAGCCGACCTCGGGGAAGATCAGTTTGGATTCCGTAAAAATGTTGAACACGTGAGGCAATACTGACCTTACGACTTACCTTAGAAGAAAGATTAAGGAACGGCAAACCTACGTTTCTAGTATTTGTAGACTTGGAGAAAGCTTTTGACAATGTTGTTCGCAGGAGAGCTTCTGTAAAGTTTGGAAGGTAGGAGACGAGGTACTGGCAGAAGTAAAGCTGTGAGTACCGGGCGTGAGTCGTGCTTCGGTAGCTCAGTTGGTAGAGCACTTGCCCACGAAAGGCAAAGGTCCCGAGTTCGAGTCTCGGTCGGGCACACAGTTTTAATCTGCCAGGAAGTTTCATATCAGCGCACACTCCACTGCAGAGTGAAAATCTCATTCTGGAAACCTCCCCCAGGCTGTGGCTAAGCCATGTCTCCGCAATATCCTTTCTTTCAGGAGTGCTAGTTCTGCAAGGTTCGCAGGAGAGCTTCTGTAAAGTTTGGAAGGTAGGAGACGAGGTACTGGCAGAAGTAAAGCTGTGAGTACCGGGCATGAGTCGTGCTTCGGTAGCTCAGTTGGTAGAGCACTTGCCCGCGAAAGGCAAAGGTCCCGAGTTCGAGTCTCAGTCGGGCACACAGTTTTAAACTGCCAGGAAGTTTCATATCAGCGCACACTCCGCTGGAGAGTGAAAATCTCATTCTTGACTGGAATACTCTCTTTAAAATTCTGAAGGTGGTAGGTGTAAAATACAGGGAGCGAAAGGCTATTTACAATTTGTACAGAAACCAGATGGCAGTTATAAGAGTCGAGGGGCATGAAACGGAAGCAGTGGTTGGGAAGGGAGTGAGACAGGGTTGTAGCCTATCCCCGATGTTATTCAATCTGTATATTGAGCAAGCAGTAAAGGAAACAAAAGAAAAGTTCGGAGTAGGCATTAAAATCCATGGAGAAGAAAAAAAACTTTGTGGTTCGCCGTTGACATTGTAATTCTGTCAGAGACAGCAAGGGACTTGGAAGAGCAGTTGAACGGAATGGACAGTGTCTTGAAAGGAGGACATAAGATGAACATCAACAAAAGCAAAACGAGGATAATGGAATGTAGTCCAATTAAGTCGGGTGATGCTGAGGGAATTAGATTAGGAAATGAGACACTTAAAGTAGTAAATGAGTTTTGCTATTTGGGGAGCAAAATAACTGATGATGGTCGAAGTAGAGAGGATATAAAATGTACACTGGCAATGGCAAGGAAAGCGTTTCTGAAGAAGAGAAATTTGTTTACATCGAATATTGATTTAAGTGTCAGGAAGTCATTTCTGAAAGTATTTGTCTGGAGTGTAGCTATGTATGGAAGTGAAACGTGGACAATAAATAGTTTAGACAAAAAGAGAATAGAAGCTTTTGAGATGTGGTGCTACAGAAGAATGCTGAAGATTAGATGGGTGAAGACAAATATAACACTTCCCTCCAACACTACAGTCTGCAGCTTGTGGTCTCGCGGTCACATTCTTGCTTCCCGAGCACAGGGTCCCGGGTTCCATTTTCGGCGGGGTCAGGGATTTTCACCTGCCTCAAGATGACTGGGTGTTTGTGTTGTCCTCATCATTTCATCATCATTCATGAAAGTGGTTAGATTGGACTGATCAAAGGTTGGGAATTTGTACAGGCACTGACAACCGCACAGTTGAGCGCCCCACAAACCAATCATCATCATCATCATCATCCAACACTACTAGAAGCAAGTTTCCAATAATGTGCTTGTACGAAAGGAATTTTAAATGACCATAACTGCACTAATGGAGTAGGTATCAGGCATTCTGTGTCATCCAAAAGTTGATGTTTGGTAGGAAGCATTAGCTGACCTAGCAAGAATATAATCAAAGTTCTATCATTTATAAAGTAAATGGCAAACTTGTGTAAAGGAAGACATGGTTGTCAGCCTCATCTGGCAATATTGTAGCAAGTGCCTCAATGTTCCCTAAGAAAGTTAACTACTATAAATACCTTTAAACTTTGAGCTAAAATTTGTTTTACAAATAGTGTATGAAACAATAGCACAATCTAGAAGGAATTGGAACAGGAGTTTGCTATAAGCAATGCAGGTGTAATCTTAAAATATTCTGGCAACAAACTGTTTCTCACTAACATAAGGTTACTTGCAGTACCATATTCAATGGAAGAAAGCTAATGTACATCACACAGTGCCATTACATGAAGGAGGAACACAACTAATTAGGGAATGTGGAGCTTTTACTTTATCTTTAAATTGTTTTTTAAGTGATCTCATTACTGTCTGGTTTCTTTGGTAGCATTTGTATGTTTGAATTAAGTAGGGCATATTTGAAACATGAGGTCCCTCAATCCGTATTAACCTGAAATGCTGCAGCCAGTTAGTCTTTAAAGGACACAAAAGCTATGAAAATGATTCCTGCACTCTGTAAGTAATTTTACTATACTAATGTTTGCAATACTAGGTCAACCCAGAAACTGTTCTAATATTTGATGGAGGCCATAATATATGTGTTCAAGTTGACTGCGAGTAAGGAGACAAGTGAAGTTGTACCTCCAATGTTTATTAATCCACTTAAGTTATCAAGTGTCAAAGGTAAAAAGTAGTACCACTGCTGGAAAAAAATAGTACAAATGGAAAGATGACATTGATTTTGGTCTGATGATGGCGTATGCCACCTGAGGATAGTAGATGTACCGAACAGTTTCAACGTTCTCCACCAGCAGATAGCATAGTGGCTTAGCTGCCAGAGTGCCCTCTGTGTCTACCCTTTAATAGGGAATGCTCACAGCCAGAAGGCTCGGTGTGGTGCAAACGCGTGAAGCAAGTAGGTGACCATGCCACAGAGAAGCATTCATGCTTCCTAAAGCCAACTGAGAGAGTTTGAAAGTGGTCAAATTGTGGGCTTCTGAGAGGTGGGATGGTAATTTTGGAGAATTGCCGCACAAGTTGGATGTGCTGGTATTAGTGGTCACATGAACATTCTCACACCTGTAGACAAGGTTCTGGACGTCCACACAGCACAGACATCCACCAGGATCATTGTATCGCAAGGGCAACAGTGGCAGACTGTACAGTTACCACAGCACAGATAAGAGGGCTTGTGAGCCCAGACACATTAACACAAACTGTTGTGAACCAGTTATTAGCACTGGGACTACAGGCATGCACACCTCGAGCCCGTCTTCCACTCGTGCCATAGCAATGATATGCATGGCTCGACTGGCACCATCAGAGGATCACTTGGCAGATGGAATGGCATGCTGTAGTCTTCAGTGATGACAGCAGGTTCTGCCTGTATGCAAGTGATGGTCATTTGTGCATATGATGTGCACCTGGTCTCAGAGTGAATTCGTCCAACAGACACTAGCTGTGCCCCAGGCCTCGAGATCCGGTGTGCGACAAGCTACAACTCTCGTTCACCTTTGGTGTTTCTGGAGGGGTTGCAAACCACACTCGGTGTGTGCAGAATATTGTTAGGCCCATTCTTTTGGCATTCTTGCAACAGGAAGGTGATGTGTTGTTCCAAGAGGAAATGTTTGCCCACAGGCTGCCCATGAAACTCAACTTGCTCTTCAAAACATGCAGAAACTTCCATGGCCAGCACAAGCTACAGAATTGTCTGCAGTTGAGCATGTGTGGGATATGATGGGATGAGAAGTGACTTGTGCAACTCGTCAACCAACAGCTCTTACAAAACTACATGAACCAAAAGTGAATGTAGACACAAAGGAATTAAAGACGTTAGCTGCCAGTGGGCACTGACTTAAATCAATGGGGCAAGTTGAAAATTGGTGCTAGGCTGGAATTTGAATCCATGTATCCTGCTTGCACTGACACTATGCCATCTGGACACAGTGGTCACCACAAGCACACGAACTACCCTAGCTCCTGCCACTCAGACCTAAATTCTCAACATATACCAAACACTACAGATGTAGCGTCCCTCCTCATTAGCCTCATTTCTTGTGACATCTTGCCAATTCCCATAATAATTCAAGCTTGGTGTGCATCTACACTGAAGAGATTATTGGGTGTCATCGTGTTGATTTATATGAATGGGGCAAGTTGAACATTTGTGTCAGACAGTGCAGATGAACACCAAGCTTGAACTCTTATGGGAATTAGCAAAATTATGTGAGTAATGATGCTATGGGCAGGGGCACTACATCAGTAATGTGTAGTATAAGTTGAGACTATGAGTCTGACAGGAAGTGTGCTAGGCTAGTCTGTACGATTGTGGTGAGCACTGTGTCCAGATGGTGTAGTGATCAGCGCATTTACCTAGTAAGCAGGAGACTGGGTTCAAATCCTAGTCTGGCACAAATTTTCAGGTTGCCCCACTGATGTAAATCAGTGCCCTCTGGTAGCTAATGTCTTAAATTTCTTTGTGTTTTAATTCACAGTGGCTGCAGAATCAAAAGAACAGACACCAAATATCTAATTAAGATGATGACGGCCAATGATCCCATCAGTATAGATGCACACCAAGCAGCAACTCTTACGGGAATTGGAGAGATGCAATGAGCAATGAGACTAATGAGCAGGGGCCTTACATTAGCATTGTGTGGTTTAAGTTGAGAATTTGCATCTGATGGGAGGTGTGCTAGGGTAGTCTATGTGGCTGTGTTTACCAATGTGTCCAGGTGGCATAATGTCCAGCTCATTTGCCTAGTACCAAAATGGTATCAGTTCTTTCAGATACTTATAGAAGAACAGACATCACATATATAAGTACAGTGGTCAAAGATAATGTTACTTATACCAGAACTCCAAAGCTTGCTACTCGTGTGCAGCATCAAAGAACTTTATCAACAAATGATCAAATTATACACCAGGAGGAAAAGGACGCAAATATTATACAAACTGTGCGTCCACACCAGCCAAAATCATCACTTGAAAATAAAAACAATATTATTCCAATGCTCAAGAAAATGGAAAATGTAACTAACACAACAAATGCCACTGGAAGAAGCACTATAGTTTTGCTAGGTGATAGTCACCTTAGAGGTGTTGCTCATGAAATGAAAGATATTAACAACGCGGTAAGTGCCTTAGGTTATATCAAACCAGGTGCTTGCACTGACAAATACTACAACAGTAATTGATATTTCTCAAAAGGTAACAATGGAAGATTATGTTGCGATCTGTAGTGGTTCAAATGATGTTACTCACAATGAAGGTTTGCATGCTGCTAATGTATTAAGAACAGCTCTAAACCACCTGAAGCACTGTACTTGATACTCCACACCGGCATAATTTAACACACTCCTTGCATGTCAACATGGCAGTAATAGCCAGAGACAGACATTACACAGAAATCTTTAACTGTTTTGCGAATATTCATAGAATCAAAACATACAAATTGGCCTTCACCTCAACTAGTGTGGGAAAAATCATCTAGCAAATTTAATTTGCGACAACATTGCAAATGCAAGGAACAATGTGAACACAGGACAATCACATTTGAACACAGAGTGCACTACAACACAACAAAATTGTAGGAATGGATGTAGACAGATTACATTGCACAGTTGGCCAATGGAGAAAAAGAAAAGACAAAACTGCTTCTTCCCAGTCTTTCAGCATGTGGAAACAGACCAACTTGGAGAAATGGGTGACGAAAAAAAACCTTGCCTGGATCCTTAACTGAAACTTCTTATTTAGAGAAAACTGTGCAACTGCTTCTGCAAAACAAAAACTGGAAATTTATCGTCAGAATATTAGAGACCTCTGTAGTAAGATCAATGAACTTATAATCAATGTCCACGAGCCCATGGTCTGTGCTTTAATGAGTACAATACTAATTCTGGTATAAAAAAACTTATGATAAATATATATTGCAAAACCAATTACACTGCTATGTTTTATTGAACTGTTTTGATTGCTATGAGCTCATCTTAAACCCCTTGGTCATTTTCAAGCTATATCTTTAGCATATTGTTATTGTTGGTTCTGTTGAAATGTTAATATGGGTGAACATGTATTAACCTTCAGTTTATGCAGGTACTGCACATTATTTTTGTGATGGTCAATTATTGTTTGTATTCTGCAGCTTCGTTTGACAGCTTTTAACAATGTACTATGGTTACATCTCTCTAGTACATCGTTAAAAGCTGTCAAATACAAAAATAATCTACAATTTCAAAAACTGAGTGCAGTACCTGCATAAACTGATGGTTAATACATCCCCTTCTATATTAACATTTTGACAGCACCAGCAATAACATTGAACTAAGGATATAGCTTGAAAATGACCACGGGGTTTGAAATCAGCTCACAGCAAGCAGAACAGTTAAATAAAAACATTATAGCAGTATGACTAGTTTTTCAGTATATAATGTCTTTAAAAGACATATACAATGTTGCAGGTCCACAATGAATACAAAAATTATGATAAATAATTATTACTTGGCTACATCATACAGTATAAAATATAAAGAAAAGGGTGGTTTGCCATCTATGTTAAATACAGTGTCACATGTAGACTAATTGATGTGCAGAATTATTGTTTAGAACAAAATTTGGAACTGTGTGCCATAGAACTGTCTTTAAATAATTCTCATATATCAGTAATAACAGTATACAGAGCACCTTCAGGGAACTTTATTCTCTTTTTGAAGCAGTTTGATGCTCTCCTAATATATACATTCAAACACAGAAGAGATGTGATAGTGCCTGGGGACTTCAATGTAAACTTTCTAACAAATTCCATGGACAGATCAGACCTCAGAAATTTGGTGTCAACACATAATCTTGCTTCTGTGGTTAGTTTCCCTATTAGAATAACTTCATGTACAAGCAGACTAATTGATAATATATTTGCAGATCAGACCAAAATAAGTGATACATAGGACGAGGAATTCTGCCTTATGCAAGACACCTTTTCAGTTTCGTATTACCCAGACATGTTTCAGCACTTTTTGTGCTATCTTCAGTGGGTTATTTTATTTCCTTACTGTGAAATTATTGTTACATGTTAACATTTAGAGAAACTTTTGGTACAAAATATTTACAACTGTGAACGGATAATTGTTGTAAAATATTATACATCATTTGTTTACAGTTCACAGTTGAGATATGTATTAACAATCTGATGCACTGTATGTTTATTACATTATGTCTAAAGTTCTAGTTATAGCTTTCTCTCTCTCTCTCTCTCTCTCTCTCTCTCTCTCTCTCTCTCTCTCACACACACACACACACACACACACACACACACACACACACACAAGTACAAAATCAAGAGAGTGTGCAAAATTTTTTAATGGGCACTTTTTAAGTGTTGCTGAGAAAACAGGAGACAGTGGCTCCTCAGAAAAGGCTAAAAAATACTTCAGTAATAATTTCCCACATCCTTTGGAGAAGTTCGGGATAAGTCCTATAGCAGTACAGGAACTAAGAACAACCATATCTTTTTTAAGAGGTAAAAATTCGACTAGTGTCAATAATATTTTTGGCAAACTGCTAAAAGACTGCTGGAATCAGTTCAGTAAAGTCCTAGCTCATATATTCAATGCCTTTCTCAAAAAAGATATCTTGGCTGACAGGATGAAGTATGCTATTGTAAAAACGTTCTTCAAAAAAGGTGATGCCTCAGATGTTACAAACTATCATTCTCTCTCTCTTCTGGCAACATTTTCTAAAGTCCTCAAAAAATAAATACGCGCCTCAATAGTCAGAGACGGTATTTGCTTCATGATACATTACCCATGTTAAAATTGACCGTTTACCAATTGCGGAAAAGGTCGATATCGTGTTGATGTATGGCTATTGAGATCAAAATGCCCAACGAGCGTGTGCTATGTATGCTGCTCGGTATCCTGGATGACGTCATCCAAGTGTCCGGACCGTTCGCCGGATAGTTACGTTATTTAAGGAAACAGCAGCCACATGTGAAACGTCAACCACGACCTGCAACAATGATGACCAAGTAGGTGCTTTAGCTGCTGTCGTGGCTAATCCACACATCTGTAGCAGACAAATTATGCGAGAATCGGGAATCTCAAAAACGTCGGTGTTGAGAATGCTACATCAACATCGATTGCATCCATACCATATTTCTATGCACCAGGAATTGCATGGTGGCGACTTCAAACGTCGTGTACAGTTCTGCCACTGGGCACAAGAGAAATTACGGGATGATGACAGATTTTTTGCATGCGTTCTGTTTAGCGACGAAGCATCATTCACCAACACCGGTAACATAAACCGGCATAATATGCACTATTGGGCAACGGAAAATCCACGATGGCTGCGACAAGTGGAACATCAGCGACCTTGGCGGGTTACTATATGGTGCGGCATTATGGGAGGAAGGATAATTGGCCCCCCATTTTATCTATGGCAATCTAAATGGTGCAATGTATGCTGATTTCCTACATAATATTCTACCAATGTTACAAGGTGTTTCACTGCATGACAGAATGGCGATTTACTTCCAACATTATGGATGTCCAGCACATAGCTCTCTTGCGATTGAAGCGGTATTGAATAGCATTGCCCAAAAAAAGTTTCTATTCTCTAGATGAATTCTTTAGCACAGATAGATAAGATTATTTCCCATGTATTCCTGCCTTAATTACATTAATTTGTGTTCTGTAAATCAAGAAGATGGTCTTTTTTACTTTATAAATAACTGGTTAGATAATATCTGAAAATTATATCTCGACCTCTGTTTTTGAGTGTAATTAGAACTTACTGATTGTGCTTTTTTATTACTGTTTTCTAATATATATTCTTAACCTTTGTTTGTGGTTCTTAATGATACAAAGATAATACCTGAATGTTTTGATTCATTCCATACCCATGCATTATCACACAAAAATGGATCTAAGGAATATGTATTGCAAATAAATAAAATAATAACCAAACACTTCTGGTAAGACACAATCAGGAAACACTTCTAAACACAAATACATGAATATAAACACTTTAATAAACCTCTGAAGCAGGTGTTCATTAATCTGGCCATTAAATTGCAATAGCCAATAATGTTTTATTGTGATCATTGTTCTATTTACATACTTTTAATAGTGGTTATGGATTTCAATAAGAATGACTTAAGTAAAGAAAGTAATTATTTTCTTTGCATCTACACTTATGCAAAACTTTACCTCTTCACTTACAAAAATTTATGTGGAGTATTTCAGAAACAAAACTAACTAAACACTTAAGGAATTTACTACTCTGCAGAAGTTACTGGACAGAGTTATAACAAGAATTTCTTTTGCAGATTGATAAAGTAGATCACTCAGATATATTGCCTCACTACAGAAAGGCTCCTGTCCAGGTAAAATGATTAAGGATTAATATAAGGTTCTCAACACAAAGTTAAACAAAAGGCAGTTATTAATTGCACATAAAGCAAATAACTGGTCCGTGCAAGATTACAGTACTCAATTTACGACTTGAGATGAAGTTGGCAACTGTGACGATCTTTTGCAGCTAAGATAAAAGCAGCAAACATACTCATGGCTCTTGATGTGTAAAAGGCCCTGAAAACTATCTTCTAAGTGTTGTCTTTTTGTAATTCAGAGTCAACAAATAAATGCCATGAATAATTATCCAGTAATCTTTCACGTCCAAGGCATTATTTTTGAATGTAGCTGCTTTCCTTGCTTCATTCATCACACTCCATGTGAACAGTTTACATCTTGCCACAAGGGCTTCTTGCAGTTCTATTTTCAAAGTCACATTTTCTATTCTCACCATGAGGATTTCACAGCTGAGGAACTTCCCACCAGCTTTTACATAATTACAAACCTACTTGCCCTATGCATGAACCAGTTCTACAAATACTATTTTAACATAACAGCATTTGAACATAATATAGATTTGAAAAATTAATGCACAGAGTAATAAACACACACACACACACACACACACACACACACACACACACACACACACACACACACACACACACACAATACTATACTTATGTGCCACAGTAGTTTCTGGACAGCTGCCCTACCACTAGTCCTATTAGTACTTCGAACAGCAGTTAAGCCAGTCAGTGGGACATCGACCACTGAGATGGTTTACAGCAAAAAAGTCACATCTGCCATCAAAATTTTTTTCAGCACAGCCGGCATCTATAGAACTGGAACTGCCAGATATGCTACAACAGGTGAAGCTCCATATATTCATGCTATACCTCTAAACGGCAGTTTACGGGTAGATAACTTAACTGTGACTTGCTCCCATGTGATGTGGTGGACAGAGGCTGTATGCACACCATTACAGCTGCCATATTCATACCTTTCCGAGTATTAAAAGGCAGCGAACATACAGTTCCAATAGTGTACAACACCAGCCTCTGACAGTGTCATGGAAGTGTGTTAAACCAGCGTATGTGCCCATCATGGACATGCCTTTCAAAGAGGAAGAGAATAAGAGACGGTGAATCCTCTACCCCACACGAAATGGAGATCATACAACCAGCACTATTGCCACCTTCCATATAATAAACAAGCCCACAAGAGAGGCTGAAGCAACCAGTGACTTACATAAGAGCAGGCAGACGAGTATGGCACAAATTCCTATACATTCCAGGAAGTGTGCTCCACTGCGAGTTGTGGGGTGGGTGTCTCTGTTTGGGAAGCACCAACTATGGACAGCAAGTGAAAGACTTAAGTTATTCTTTGGCTGACTGGATGAGCTGTTTTTTCCCCATTTATTTTTTGCATTAATGTTTTTGGCAGTTCTCTGTTTATCCATTATTAAGTGGAAATTTTGATGTAATCAAGAAAATTAATAGTTGCTGCTCAGTATTATGGGGAGTTTCTGTATCTGTAGACTACACCATGAGCAGTATCTGTAAAACTAATAGAAAATACTCAACCTACCCCTTAAACCTAACTTCCCCCCCCCCCCCCCCCCAACAGACATTCAGCGATGAAAAATCATTTGAAAATTAAACATCCAGACAAAATCCAAGCAATTAAAAAAGGTACAGATGCTGCCATACCTACATCATTTTTAGTCATCCCCAGTATGTGTTTGTCTTCAACATCGACAGAAAGCAAGCAAGTGTCAGACTTGAAAGGAAATTGTTTTGCAATGTAAATGATACAAAAGCTATAAAATATCTTTAATAGCAGAAAGTACTGCACTAGACAATGAGCTATTATCTGCCACAGAAATGACCAAATTTACAAGACTCTTATAACAAGTTTTACCCTGCTATAAAATGCCAACAAACATGTACATTTCACAAGAAATTGTTCCCAATACCTAAAACAGGAGTCATGAAAAAAATCAAAAGATACATTTAAGACGCTCTCACTGTTTTTGTAACTGCTAATATATGAACCTGTTTGTGTAACAATGTCAACTTCCTGAGTTTCACAGCTTATTGGTTGTCTCCTGTGTTCCATCTGAAACATGAAGTTTTTGTTCTGAAGCCTTTACTAAGTTCTCACACTGGAGAAAATATAGCACACAAGACTACTGACATATTGATCAAAGTAAAATACATTAGTCATTCAGCACACTGGGGCTAACATGGTGAAAGGTGTTCACGTGGCTTGAGTATGATTCTGCTACATGTTTCGTTTCATC
Organism: Schistocerca piceifrons; assembly: GCF_021461385.2. Classification (NCBI taxonomy): domain Eukaryota; kingdom Metazoa; phylum Arthropoda; class Insecta; order Orthoptera; family Acrididae; genus Schistocerca; species Schistocerca piceifrons. Next base: position 494,755,817 of record NC_060142.1, on the reverse strand, counting down.
AATTTGCTTCTGAGGTTGTAATTAAGCCACTTAAGGTCCAGCCTCAAGGAGCACGGATGATCGCTACTGGGAAGGGTCTCATAATGCATTTCAACCATTTGATCTTAGCTCAAGAAAACCTTGGTGATTCAAAGGAGCTCAATATGCAGCAGCAACAGTTGGTGCAAGATATCAGTATGAGGTGGAGTTCCACCTTTTTTATAGTAGAACACAAAAACTGGCTATATCACTGTATGTGAGAGATCATGACATGCTTACTAATTTGAGGTCTCATCAGAGATGTTTGACGAAGCATTGCGTTAACCTTTCGAAGCTCTTCGGAGAAACAACAAAAATAAGTTCTGGTATCTCGAAAGTAATGGCAGATGTTGCAGCATTAAATAAATATTCAGATAAGGATGAGACAGTAAAAAGAACCATGGACTTACCACACATGAGAGTCTCATTAAAAGCTGAATTAGAAAGTCATTTCAGCTCCTTAAATGAAGATCCAAATTATTTGACTGTAGCCTTTCTAGACCCAAGATTCAAGAAAGACTATTTGAAGGTTGTTGAAGCTGAAAGACTTCAACAGATCATATTGGCATTTTCTGAAGAATCTTCCACCAAGAGCAGTTCACGTCCATTACCTGATGATGCCATAATGTATGATAAGGAATCAAAGTTGACTGACTGTAAGAAGATGCAAGACGACTTCAACGAGAATTTCCAGGTGGTGTCATAACTGGCAGCTAGTCCTAAATGTAGAAAAATGTAAGTCAATACAGATGAGTAGGAAGAACAAACCTGTAATGTTCAGATACAGTATTACTAGTGTCCCGCTTGCCACAGTCAGCTCGTTTAAATATCAGGTCTTAGTGTTATAAAGCAATATGAGGTGGAATGAGCTAGTGAGAACTGTGGTAGGGAAGGCGAATGGTCGACTCTGGTTTATTGGGAGACTTTTAGAAAAGAGTGGTTCACCTGTAAAAGAGACCACATATAGGATGCTGGGGTGACCTAGTCTCGAGCACTACTTGAGTGTTTGGGATCCATACCAGGTCGAATTGAAGGAAGACACTGAAGCAATTCAGAGGCGGGCTGCTAGATTTGTTACCGGTAGTTTCAAACAACGCTTAAGTGTTACGGAGATGCCTCTGGAACTGAAATGGGAATCATTGGAGGGAAGGCGAAGTTCTTTTCGAGACACACTATTGAGAAAATTTAGAGACCCGGCACTTGAAGCCAACTGCCAAACGATTCTACTGCCGCCAACAAACATTGCATGTAAGGACCATGAAGATAAGATATGAGAAATTAGGGCTCATACAGAGACAGGCAGTCATTTTTCCCTTGCTCTATTTGCAAGTGGGACAGGGAAGAAAATGACAAATAGTGGTACAGGGTACCCTCCTCCACGCACCGTACAGTGGATTGTGAAGTATCTATGTAGATGTTCATTTTCAGCTCTATGTAAGGCAAATGTGGATTTGTGTATATTTCCTAAACATACAGCATCCATGTTTTTATGGAAGCATATATTGAAGTTTCTTTCTATTTGACCAATATATATCTTGCATTATTTTTAATATTATAGATGGCTTTGACCTTTATTTTGTTTTTTTGTTATCTGTGTAAAATCTGATTTTGATATTTGTCCCTGGAAAAGATTTTTAACTTTATATTAATTTTTCTTCTGTGGCTCTACAGTTCATTTTGATCCTGGACCTCTTTGCAATTCTCTGCCAGCTATCACAATTCAACACTTGAGCTATTCATTCCCTCCAGCCCAATTTTCTGCAGGACCCCCTTGACACCATCACCATCTATTCATATAGGTCCCAGTCGACCCAATCCTCCTCCTCCTCCTCCTCCTCCTCCTCCCCCCCCCCCCCCCCCCTCCTGCGCTACCCAGGATTTTTGTCTAGTATACTTTCAGTTCCTTCTGTGGCACATTGGGCTGATTTCACTATTCTAATAGATGGATCTTCACATATAACATACTGCTCATGATTGTACCACCTCCTCCATTTTCCCACCGAGTGAGGTAGTACACTGGTTAGCACACTGGACTCGCATTCAGCAGGATGATGGTTCAAATCCATGTCCAGCCATCCAGAAACTGGTTTTCTGTGATTTCTCTAAATCGCACCAGGCAAATGCTTGGATAATTTCTTTGAAAGGGCACAGCTGATTTCCTTCCCCCTCCTTAAAATGATCTGAGCTCCATCTCTTACTGATCTTGATGTCAGCAAGATGTTAGACCCTAATCTTCTTTGCTTCCATATTCCCTCTTTCACATGTTGGGCCAATAATCCTTCAAGTTTCTTTTCTCTCTTAGCATATAATAGTCCAATATCTTTTGAAATTAATGAGCAAGCTTCTGAGACATATGTAAACACTGGTCTTATGTTTTATAAGTCCTTAATTTGGTGGTATGAATTAAGAGCTTTGAGGAAGACAGTTTTCAGTGCAAAACAGGGTTGGTTGGATGCTATTAATTTCTGTTTAATTTCATAAAAATTATGTTCTGAGGTGACTGTTGATCCCAGATAGTTTCTTAATGTTTTGCAGATCACTTGAACGATTCTTTCATCAAAATATTGTGGTATGAGTCAATTTATAGAATATGTAAAGTGATTACTGCTAACATTAATAGATGTAGTTTTTAGTACTACTCACGCAACTAAACTTAAAAACTACATTAGTTTCTCTCTTTTCCTCAGGCTACCAGTTTTCAAATAGCCATTCATCCATGGAGTAGGAGTAGTTGTCCAGGAGAAATGATTTTAGGACAGATTTAAAACTTGCTTTGGTACCTTTCAGATATTTTATATATGATTAAAATTTTTTGTTGCTGCGTATTGAACTCCCTTCTGAGCCAATGACAGCTTTAATAATGAGTAATACAGGTCATTTTTTACCTCCAATTTTCTAGATATAGACAACATTATTCTTCTCAGATTGTAACAATTTCATTAGTGAATATATGTACTGTGATGGTGCAGTTAAAATGTCTAATTCCTTGACATGCTAAGTAAATTGTTTCTACTTAAATTGAGAACATTACTTGACAATAATTATTTAAGCCTTTCTTGTCGCCTTTCTTATAAAGTGGTCTAATAAATGCAATCTTAATGTCTGGAAAATTCCCCATGCCAATGGTGATTACATATGTCACTAAAGACATTACTTATTAAATTAAGTTTTTGCAGAATTCTGTCTGAGATTCCAACACCATACGAGCTTTCATTTTCAAGAATTTTTATAATACTATTATTGTCAGTAAAGGACATTGGTGCTATTTCTCGTTGTTTAAAGTTTTGTGGAACGTCTTTTTTTATATAGTCTGTTGTGACTCGCCGATCATTCAAAGTGCCGCCGATCAATTACGTGCATCCTCTACATGCGGCACTGTCTGCCAGCCATGCAGCAGCCGTGCCACCTAAGCACCCAGCCAGGCAGCGGCCGCTAGACTTGGACTCAGTGTTCATTCGAATGTTACCTTGTTCACATGTCTTGCTTTGTCAACTTGCTCAGTGACTTACATGTGTTGTGTCATTCTAAAATATGTGTGTTCAACTTGACGTTATAACAATTTGCGACGAGGATGGGATTTTTCCTTTTCATCGTTGACCCACAGGTTTCCATGGCTACTGTCGAGCAACTATTGCAAGGTCTCATTGAACAGCAAATGCTTCTAACATCTGCGACTTGCGATTTCGTTGCGGCATCAAATGCGGGGCGTTTCTCGTCGTTGTCTATACCTCCTTTTCCTCCTTACGACGAGACGGCGGAAGACTGGTCTCATTACGAAAAATGTCTTCGACAGCACTTCTTGGCACTTCATGTCGCGGACGAACAAACATGTAAGTCTCTGTTCCTTTCATGGATTTCACCTCAAATGTATCGGTTGTTGTCGCAATTGGCTCCTTTGAAAGATCCTGCGTCTTTGTCCATTGCTGAAATGTGCTCACTTCTGTCTGTCTATTTTCAAAAGCAAACGCATGTGGTAGCCTCTCGTGTTGCCTTTTATCATTGTCAAAAACAACCGCATCAATCCTATCGCAGTTGGGCTGCTGAACTTCATGGCCTCAGTCGAAAGTGTCAATTTGTTACTGACGTTCACAAAGAATCCTATGCCGATTCCATGGTACGGGATGCTATTATCTGGTCGGCTCCCGACAAAGAAGTTCGGCAATGTGCCCTTCAATTGGCAAATCCGACTCTAGATGAAGTCCTATCCATCACGCAGTCTTTTGAAATTTCTCGTGCCGCTGGGGCGCAAATAGAGGCGTGGGGTGACATCGGGGAAATACAACCATTGTGCGCTGTTGACAACGCGTGCGATGCGTCCCTGTCAGCCGACGTGGCCGCAATACGCTCCCACGCGCAGCCTCGGCCTAACCGTACACAACCCTCTAAGAAACTGCAGCAAAACCCACGAAACATTCACAGGAGGACTGTCCCCAACGTTGGGCCGTGTGTCACAATTGCAAAAAGAAGGGTCATGTGTCTGCCGTTTGCAAATCCGCCCGCATACATGATGTTCATGACCGTGACGCTGATTCTGCTTCTGTGTTGTCTGTCAATTGCACTTCTTCCCTTTCAGGGAAGTTATTCCTCACTGTCCAAATCCTTGGACGGGATGTTCGCATGCAGGTGGATACCTGTTCTGCTGCCACTATAATTAATTCTCAGACGTATCTTCAGTTGGGTTCTCCACTCCTATCACCTGTCACTCGGCAATTACGGACGTACAATAAACAGAAGGTTTCTCTCTTGGGACAGTTTAATGCTGAGGTATCTTACAAATCCATCGCTCACACTGTTCCCATATTTGTGGTCGACCAGAGCAATGCAGAAAATCTTTCTGGTTTCGATGCCTTTCGCGCTATTGGGTTCTCCATAGATGACTGTCAATATCGTCTCTGATGCTATTCCTTATGCTCAATTGGATTCCTTGTCGACGACATTTTCTTCCCTTTTTTCTCCTGGGTTAGGCCGTGCAAACGACTTTGAAGCTCATATCACGCTCAAACCCACTGCTCAGCCTAAGTTTTTTCAGGCTCGGCCCATGCCTGTGGCCCTTCGTGATCGGGTAAAACGGGAGCTAGATCGTCTCACTACTTCAGGGGTCTTGCTTCCTGTCACTTCCAGTGAATGGTCCTCTCCTGTTGTCGTCGTTGCTAAGCCCAATGGTGATATTCGTCTCTGTGGCGATTTTAAAGCCACTGTAAATGCACAATGCCTCATCGACACTTATCCTATGCCCCGACCTGAAGAATTGTTCACTAAACTTGCGGGTGGCCAGTATTTTTCTAAAATTGACCTGTCAGAAGTTTATCATCAACTTCCTCTCGACACTGCTTCCCGGCAGTTTCTGCTCCTTAACACGCCTTCCGGCCTCTATCAATACCAACGATTGCCATTCAGGGTTGCCAGCGCCCCTGCTCTCTTTCAACGGTTCTTGGAACAATTATTGCTCCCTGTCCCTGGGTGTACAAATTACATGGACTACATTGTTGTCACTGGCTCCACCACTGACTTTCACGTCTTACAAACTGCCAGTCGTAAGTGTAATCTTCCGAAATCACAATTTTTTCAGGCATCTATCACGTACTTTGAGTTTCAACTCTGTCGGGATGGTATTCGTCCTCTTCAGCAAAGTGTCGCTGCGATCGATGCCCTTCCTTGCCCTACATCTGTTAAGGAACTGCAGGCCTTCTTGGGGAAAATAGCATACTATCACAAGTTTTTACTGTCTGCTGCGTCGGTAGCTCAGCCGTTGCATCGCCTGTTGCATAAAAACGTGCCTTTACACTGGTTCACGTCATGCGATGTGGCTTTCCACAAATTGAAGACTATGCTGAAACAGGCCCCGTGCCTGGCTACTTATCGACCTGGCCAACATGTTGTTCTTGCCATGAACACCTCTCATACAGGGTCGGTGCAGTCCTTACGCACCGTTTTTCGGACAGCTCTGAACAACCCATTGCTTATGCCTCCAAAACGCTTACGGATGCCCAACAAAAGTATTCTCAAATTGAAAAAGAAGCTTTGGCCATTATTTATGCTCTTCATAAGTTTGGTGTTTTTCTATATGGCTCCAACTTTCATCTTGTTACGGATCACAAACCACTTGTTTCCTTGTTTCATCCATCATCGTCACTTCCCGACAAGGCTGCACACCGCCTCCAGCATTGGGCTCTTTACTGGTCTTGTTTCAATTATGAGATTCATTTCCGGCCGATGGCTCAACATGCAAATGCTGATGCTCTGTCTCGCCTTCCCATGGGTCCTGATCAGGCATTCGATAGGGACGAACTTCTGTGTTTCCACCTGAATGTTGCCAAGCAGCGGGTTGTGGATGGGTTCACCATCACCGGGGACCGGCTGGCGGCTGCTACAGGTTCTGACCCTACCCTCTCCCGGGTTTTACGCTGTATTCAGAAGGGTTGGCCAGGTCGTCCATCCGCCAAGATTTCTGATCCATTGCGGAACTACTACGCTTTGCGCTACCGCCTCACGGCTAGGGATGGTGTTATCCTCCTTTCCACCGACAATGCTTCGCCGCGTGTTGTGGTATCTGTGTCTTTGCGTGCTTCGGTCTTGCGCCTCCTTCACCAAGGGCACTGGGGTGACTCTCACACGAAATCTCTGGTGCGCCGTCATGTGTACTGGCCCGGCATCGACTCTGAAATAGCACACATGGTCGCTGCCTCCAGCCCTTGTGCGTCACAGGCCGCCACCCCGAAGTCATCTTTGTCACCCTGGCCTTCGCCTGAGACGTCCTGGGAGCGCATTCATGCTGACTTTGCGGGACCCTTTTTAGGTACTTATTGGCTCCTCGTAATTGACACCTACTCTAACTTTCCTTTCATTGTCCGTTGCACGTCGCCTACCACCGCGGCAACCACAAGTGCTCTCGCCCGCATTTTTTCTCTGGTAGGCCTTCCCTCTACTCTTGTTGCTGATAATGGTACGCAATTTGCCTCTTCCGAATTTGTGGATATTTGTGCTCATCACAGTATTATGCATGTCATGGCCCCGCCATTCCATCCACAATCAAACGGTGAGGCTGAACGACTGGTCCGCACATTTAAGGCTCAGATGCGGAAACTTCTGACTACTTCTGCTGCTGATGATGCGCTCCTCCAGTTTCTGGCTTCTTTCCGTTTCACCCAAATGGGCGACCACAGCCCAGCTGAGTTCTTCATGGCCAACAGCCCCGCACGCTACTTCATCTTCTGCCGCCTTCCACCTCACAGCAGCGGGTGCCTTCACTTGGCCAGTTCACCACCAACAACCTCATCTATGTACGGGGATATGGCAGGTGGCCAAAATGGAGTCCTGGCCGCATCTTACGACACCGTGGCCGACGCCTGTGTGGAATCCAGATGGACACGGGTGCTGCAGCGCGTCATTCGGACCAGCTTCAGCCTCGTGTGCCAGCAACGCCTGTTCTGAATGCCGCTATACCACCTTCGGCTCTACCTGACGCTCGGGATCTTGGCATCTCTCAATACTCACAATGCAGCCCTCTCACCATCATCTCGGTGCCAGCACAAGAACGGACGCCACCAGGAGACATGCCCATGCAGGAACCGGATGACCATCATCTGTCGGAGCCAACCTACTCTCGCCTCCTCCTCCTCCTCCTCCTCCTACAGATGCCGACACATCGCCCATGTCTCCTGTTACATCAACTGGACTTGCCGCAATGGGCATATTGGTGCATGGGTGCCCAGCAGATTCCACCCCTACGTCTCCTGTCATCTCGACCTGTTATCATTGGGGACACTTCTGTCCGTATGGGAAGCCTCCTCCTCAAGACTTCACGGCCAGTCAAACAACACCTATGGATGTTAGCAATCTCCAGGCCACCTCCATCAAGACCAGTGAAAAAATTTCAAAGGGGGGAAAAGTGTTGTGACTCGCCGATCATTCAAAGAGCCGCCGCGCAATTACACGCGTCCTCTACATGCGGCACTGTCTGCCAGCCATGCAGCAGCCGCGCCACCTAAGCGGCCAACCAGGCAGCGGCCGCTAGACTTGGACTCAAAGAGTTCATTCGATTGTTACCTTGTTCACATGTCTTGCTTTGTCAACCTGCTCAGTGACTTCTATGTGTTGTGTCGTTCTGAAATATGTGTGTTCAACTTGACGTTATAACATAGTCTCTTGCTTCAACTGAACCATTTAATCCCATTTTCCTGCTACATTCAGAAAGTGATCACTAAAATTACTTGCAGCTTGTGAATTATCAGTCTCAACATTGTCATTTAATTTAACTGTTATGGTATCTTGTACACTGACTACTTTCCTGCCTCCCATTTGACAACATCCCACAGTTTTGATATTATTATCTGCATTATTTATTTGTTAGGATGTGCACACTTCTGAGCATTTTAACAAATGTTGCAGTATTTTTTGTAGCATGCAAGTAATGTTGGATCTTGACATATTCTGACCATTATATAAGTTTTGCTCTTCCTTTCACATGAGATTTTAATTCTCAGAATCAGAATTTTACTGTCTCATGGTGTACATACATAAATCATTGATGTAAAGTACAGGATTGGGCCCAAGACTGAACCTTGTGGGGCTCACTGTGAAAAAATTTTTCAATCTAAGGAACAATTTCCTGTACCTGACATGAAAATTACCCTTTGCTTTTACCTGTTATCCAAGGCTTACTTGCTTTTTAATGGATTTCCTGAGAAACTGCCACCCCTGACATCAGTACTCAGAGATTTTGCTTTGTGTGCTTATGGCCGCACTTACAATTTCTGCAAGATCTTCAGCTAGTCTTTGCTTCCCCATACTATTCATATGCAGGTCATTATTTACTGATCTCTCAAGTACTGCACACATATATTATTTACTAATCTCTCAAGTACTGCACAGATATTGTGCTCTAATGTTTATCTTCATTATTCTGCTGCTGCACAACTGGATCCAGCCTGCTGCTGTGCATGCAAGTTGTAACAACTCCTTGTGACGTCATCTCATAGATAATAGATCATGTAATTATCCAGCCAAAGCACGCTGAGACAAGTATTATCCCATTATCTTCAGCCAGCACTCAATCTCATAAAAATATCAGAATATGTCAAAGAATTATGTGGCACAAAATACAGAGTCACATGCTCTGTACAGTATATCAGCTGTAAGTAGACCAAACAGCTCCTTAGTCCTGAACAGTAGTCATTTGTCTTTGGTTGCAGCCAACATTAGCTGACATTACTGTGCGAGATAGCCATTGCTGTGAGAAGAGTTACTTTGCTGCACTTCATAACGTTTCCTGCTGTTTTCTTTCATTGTGAGAAGTGTACATAACTGTTGGCTTAAGATCTTTACTAAACATGTCAATACATATGACACTGAGTTATGACAACAAACAATATTTAAGTGAAACTGAAACTGAATCAGCACACACTCCGCTGCAGAGTGAAAATCTCATTCTGGAATATTTAAGTGATATACACAGATGCCTGTACTGCAGGAGGCTTGTGTGGCTTGGTCCCTCCCACAGCTCCTCTCTCTGAGGTAGTCTATGTGGTGGACTGGGCTTGCTTCCAACACCCCCCCCCCCCCCCCCCATTTCCCCCTCTGGCTATTAGCCAACTTACAGGTTACACACAGTCCCAAATTCCACTGATGAAGCCATGAGATGATGGGCATTTTCAGATGCAATTCGTGCAATTAATTGCATACAAAGAAATAAAAGTATGTGCTTTTTAATCGTAAGATAATCAATTACAATTTTTATCATTCAGTTTGTAAACAAGACACTTCCACAGAATTTGTGGGATTAAAAGTTTACCATCAGTCAATACCTGCTCACACGGGCCTGACACTATTTCAACAAATGAACCTCGGATAGCTCTGTAGGTGTTCAGTAACTCAGTAGCCAATAACATGAAATTCTTCCAGGTAAAAAAGGCTGTCAGATTTGCAGGTAGCATCGTAGAATCATTCACAAGGGATATGAACAACCTAGTGGATATACTGCACTCTTCTCCTCCCCCCAATGTCACTTTCTACAAAAACTCAGAGGTGCATAATATGTTAATGAAATGGAAAAATATTCTCAATAAAAGTAACACTTATGCTTTCAAAAGAATATTTCTGTTCACAAGAGTAAAAACTGAAAGGACATCCGCCATTGCCAGCAGAATTCAATCAGGATTCACTGGAGCATTAATTTGGCATTGTAAGGTCTCTTGAGTTTCAATGATCATCCTTCAGTAACAGACTTTCTCAATTTGCACATATTATAGTGCGTTTACAGTCCCATAAAACTGTCATGACCATTCAAATGAAATTGCAAATATAAATGTGAATGATAGCTGACATCGTATTTAAGCCAAAAGTGGGCATTATTTACACACCTGGATCAAAAGAAAATATAGTGTTTTGGAACTGGGAACGTAATGAAGCACATCCTGTGTATTACAGATATCCCACAGAAACTCAGATTTAAAACATATGCTGCAGATTCTTGATAGCAACTCAACAACAGAGTGCAGATTCTTGACAGGAACTCAACAACAGAATGTTTGGGATATCAGCTACAAAACACCGAAAAATTAAAAGTTTGTCCCTTTTAAATGGGAATTCATCTGATGTGCCACCTTCTTTGCTGCCAACATCTCTTTCTGGGAGGTTTCAGAGCAAAAGATAAGAATTTACAATAAAAATCAATGTAGAGGGCAAGTAAGTTGTCCCCATCCCCCAAAAGTGAAAAAAGAAATGAATGAAATTTAGTGCCTGTGAATTACCTGAGAATTCATTTATATCTTTTACTGAATTTTATAATATGGGTGGATAAAAACTACTCACCAACTGGCAGCAGGAGATATATAAAAGATGTGGGGAAACAGGAGCTTTCAGAGCCAGTGGCTCTTTCTTTCAGCAGAATCACTGAAAAGAAAGGAAGATGGCTACAGGAAAAGAACTTGTGAGGTTTAGGAAGTGGGAAGAGTTATTGAAAAGTCACCCAGGACCCCAAGTCAAGGGAGACTTACTGTAAAGTATGAGGAAGAAAGAATGACTGTTAGTACCTGTATTGGGTGAGATTTGAAAACCATAGGACTTAAATGTAACAGGTAAGGGAATAAACAAGACAAAGATTACTGAAAAGACATCAGAAAGAAGTCATAAGGGCAGAAAGCTAAGCAAGAGACAAGATGAGGAGGCGGGAAAAAGGAGACAAGTCAGAAAACAAACAATAAAAAGTAAAAGGTAAAAGGAAGCAAAGAAAAGGAAGAGTTACTGAAAATAAATGTTGAACCCATAGAAGTTAATGTAAATTTAGGGCAGACAGGTGGGAAGAGTCAAGCATATGTTGTAAAGCCAGTTCCCATGAGCGAAGTTGTGAGAACCTTGTGTCAGGAATGAGGATCCAGATAGCATGTTGGAGAATGTGCTCACCCACAGAATATTGTGTGTTGCCAATATGCACACACTGTCTACACCCATTCATTCTTACTGATAACTTGTTGGTAGTCATATCAATGTAAAGGCCAAACAGTGTTCATGTAACAGCTGGTAGAATGTCATGTTGTTTCACAGAGTCTCTCCCTTTGATAATATACACTTTGTTGGTTGTAAGGCTGGTGAAGGTGGTGATAAGATCAACATGTCTTACAGCAGGAATAGTCAGCAGGACAGAATCCATAGGGCACGAAAATGGGTGCAGAAGGAGAACAGAATATGAACATGATATTGCGAAGATTGCGAGGATGGGTTTATGAAGAAAAACTATTCCACGTGTACTGGGCAAAATGTTGGACAGGCATCATCTCATTTCAGAACATGATTTCAGGAAATCATCGGCCTGCTGAAGTAGCTGATTAAAACACTCAAGACAATAATAGTACTAATTAACAACAGTTTATTTTTTGGAGGGATCACCATTACCAGGATGGTATATGGTGATCCAGGAAATCTGCTTTTGAACTAGGCTCATGGGATAATTAGTTCTATAAGCCTTCAGCATCCTGTTGGATTTACATACATTGAGTATATTTTTGCCATTGGACTCATGGCGGGGTTGACTTGAAATTTTTGGAATCTCTTAATACAATCTCCCAATTAACTTTCACATGGTCGTATTATAAGTCTTATGCCACTTTCTTGATGTTGACCTCATTCTCACAGTGTTAGTTACACACTTCTGTTCAAAGTAAACATACAAAGAAACAGTAGTGTTTTCATTTTGACAGTTGCCACCTACGTCAAACATTCCCTCTTGTAATGCCTTGGCATTTGAGGCAAACCATTTGTTCAGATGCAGCTTTACTGTACATAATTATCCCATCAGTCTAGCTTAAAAGCAGATTTCTCGGTCCATAACACCTGAGCCTGGTACTGCCGATGCATCTGAGGGGGGGAAAAACTAAGTGCACCTCTTGTTACTCAGTACTATTCAGCTCTTATTTCTTAAGCACCTGCTTCAACAAGGCTATGACATTTTGAAATCGTACCCAGAAATGAGGTCTATTCTGTCTTATATTTTGTCCACCCCATCCAGAACAGCTTTTCAACCCAACCCAACCCAACCCAACCCAACCCAACCCCCCCCCCCCCCACACACACACACACAAAAAAGTCTACACAATATTCTAGTCAGACCCTACATTCTTTCTGCACCCATTTTCCTACCCGAATCCTGTGACCACACCATTGTTAAGGCATGCCCAATGCACCCTCCTGCCATCACCTACACCAGCCCAGTAGCTGGCAAAACATACACTATCAAAGGAAGTGCCAACTGTGAAACAACATATGTTGTGTACCAGCTGTTATGTAAGCAATGTTCTGCCTTCTACACTGAAGTGCCAAAGAAACTGGTATAAGCATGTGTACTCAAATACAGACATATGTAAACAGGGAGAATAAGGCGCTGCAGTCAGAAATTCCTATATAAGACGACAAGTGTCTAGCACAGTTGTTAGATCTGTTACTGCTGCTACTATGGCAGGTTATCAAAATTTAAGCGACTATGAACGTGGTGCTATAATCAGTGCACGAGTGATGGGACATAGCATCTCCAAGATACAGATACAGTGGGAATTTTCCACTACAACCATTTCAAGGGTGTATCGTGGATATCAGGAACCCAATAAAACATCAAATCACCGACAATGCTGTGAGCGGAAGATCATGCAAGAACGGGACCAACGACAACCGAAGAGAATTGTTCAACGTGACTGAAGTGCAACCATTCTGCAAATTGCTGCAGATTTCAATGCTGGGCCATCAACAACTGTCAATGTGCAAACCACTCAATGAAACATCATCGATATGGGCTTGATGACTGCACAACACAAAGCTTTAAGCCTCCCCTGGGCCCGTCAACACTGCCATTGGACTACTGATGACTGGATACATGTTGCCTGGTCAGATGAGTCTCATTTGAAATTATATTGAGCAGATGGACATGTACATGTATGAAGACAACCTCATGAATCTATGGACCCTGCATGTCAGCAGCAGACAGTTCAAGCTGGTAGAGGCTCTGTAATGGTGTGGGGCATCTGCAGTTGAGGTGATATGGGACCCCTGATACGTCTAGATGCAACTCTGACAGGTGACACATACGTAAGCATCCTGTCTGTTACCTGCATCCATTGCGCATTCCAAGAGACTTTGGCACTTCCAGAAGGACAATGTGACAACCCACACATTCAGAATTGCTGCAGAGTGGCTCTGGGAACACACTTGTGAGTTTAAACACTTCCGCTGGACATCAAACTCTCCAGAAATGAACATTTTGAGCATATGTGGCATGCCTTGAAACATGCTGTTCAGAAGAGCTCTCTGTCCCTTCATACTCTTACAGATTTATGGACAGCCCTGCAAGATTCAGAGTGCCAATTCCCTCCAGCACTACTTCAAACATTTGTCGAGTCCTTGCCATGTCATGCTGCAACACTTCTACGTGCTCATGGGGGCCCTAGACAATATTACGCAGGTGTACCAGCTTCTTTGGTGCTTCCGTGTACATTTGTATGACTACTGCCAACTTACCAGCAAGGCTTAATGGGCAGAGATGGACTGTGTATACTGGCAACTCACAACATTCTACTGCAGAGCAAATTCTACAACACAACGTTTGTGACCTCGATGCCTGTTTGACCACACATGCTAACTGAATTCTCCCTCCTGACATGTTTCACAGAACTTCACAGTTGAGAATCGATTTTACATGTGCTTGATTCTTGCTGAACATCTGTCCAAACCTAGTGAATTTCTGTTGTCTCAGAATTTCTTTACAGTAACCATTCCTTGTTTTTGCTTCGTTTTATATTTGTTTATTTCTTTTTTTCCCCCTGGCCCCTCATCTGTCTACCATGTACAATGCACATAGCTTTTCACTTTGACTCTTTCATGACATTTATTTCAGTAATCTCTGTCTTGATTATTACCCAATGTTCCATCCTTACGTACTCTGTTTTAAAGTCTCAGACGATGCAGTCACCAACAATCAGTCTTTCTCCCTTTCATCCAGCCCAATGAGTCTCCCCTGAGAGGGAGATTCTGGGTGACATTTCCATAACTCTTTCCATTTCCTAAACCTCAGCAGTCCTTTTCCCTCATCCCTCTTCCTTTCCCTTCAACCCTTCTGTCAGAAGGAGCCATTTTAGATATCCATACTAGACTTTTAAGGACAATTATTTTAGTTTTTATTGAAATTTAATATATAATTAAGCCTGTGCAGTACCAATGCTTTATTACATACAGGGTGTTTCAAAAATGACCGGTATATTTGAAACGGCAATAAAAACTAAACGAGCAGCGATAGAAATACACCGTTTGTTGCAATATGCTTGGGACAACAGTACATTTTCAGGCGGACAAACTTTCGAAATTACAGTAGTTACAATTTTCAACAACAGATGGCGCTGCAAGTGATGTGAAAGATATAGAAGACAACGCAGTCTGTGGGTGCGCCATTCTGTATGTCGTCTTTCTGCTGTAAGCGTGTGCTGTTCACAACGTGCAAGTGTGCTGTAGACAACATGGTTTATTCCTTAGAACAGAGGATTTTTCTGGTGTTGGAATTCCACCGCCTAGAACACAGTGTTGTTGCAACAAGACGAAGTTTTCAACGGAGGTTTAATGTAACCAAAGGACCAAAAAGCGATACAATAAAGGATCTGTTTGAAAAATTTCAACAGACTGGGAACGTGACGGATGAACGTGCTGGAAAGGTAGGGCGACCGCGTACGGCAACCACAGAGGGCAACGCGCAGCTAGTGCAGCAGGTGATCCAACAGCGGCCTCGGGTTTCCGTTCGCCGTGTTGCAGCTGCGGTCCAAATGACGCCAACGTCCACGTATCGTCTCATGCGCCAGAGTTTACACCTCTATCCATACAAAATTCAAACGCGGCAACCCCTCAGCACTGCTACCATTGCTGCACGAGAGACATTCGCTAACGATATAGTGCATAGGATTGATGACGGCGATATGCATGTGGGCAGCATTTGGTTTACTGACGAAGCTTATTTTTACCTGGACGGCTTCGTCAATAAACAGAACTGGCGCATATGGGGAACCGAAAAGCCCCATGTTGCAGTCCCATCGTCCCTGCATCCTCAAAAAGTACTGGTCTGGGTCGCCATTTCTTCCAAAGGAATCATTGGCCCATTTTTCAGATCCGAAACGATTACTGCATCACGCTATCTGGACATTCTTCGTGAATTTGTGGCGGTACAAACTGCCTTAGACGACACTGCGAACACCTCGTGGTTTATGCAAGATGGTGCCCGGCCACATCGCACGGCCGACGTCTTTAATTTCCTGAATGAATATTTCGATGATTGTGTGATTGCTTTGGGCTATCCGAAACATACAGGAGGCGGCGTGGATTGGCCTCCCTATTCGCCAGACATGAACCCCTGTGACTTCTTTCTGTGGGGACACTTGAAAGACCAGGTGTACCGCCAGAATCCAGAAACAATTGAACAGCTGAAGCAGTACATCTCATCTGCATGTGAAGCCATTCCGCCAGACACGTTGTCAAAGGTTTCGGGTAATTTCATTCAGAGACTACGCCATATTATTGCTACGCATGGTGGATATGTGGAAAATATCGTACTATAGAGTTTCGCAGACCGCAGCGCCATCTGTTGTTGAAAATTGTAACTACTGTAATTTTGAAAGTTAGTCTGCCTGAAAATGTACTGTTGTCCCAAGCATATTGCAACAAACGGTGTATTTCTATCGCTGCTCGTTTAGTTTTTATTGCCGTTTCAAATATACCAGTCATTTTTGAAACGCCCTGTATGTAACATTCAGTTCCAGGATCAGTGCCAATATCCTTTTCAAGTAATGTCTTATGATAGTCCATCCCAATAAGCAAGTACTGTGCCTTTCACTTACAACCAAAATTACTGCATTGCGTTCTTAATCCACCTCAATGGATTGCACATCATTCCACATTTAACTGACCTTATTAACTGCTGAAAACTGGGCACCTTAGGACCCAATTGCAGGTATGAAATTTCTCTGACAAATCAAAATTGTGTGTAAAGCCATGACTCTTAGCAGACCATTCGCCTTCAATGGGCAACACCAATTAAACCACCCAACCACACTTTGAAGCTTAAATTTACCAGAACTTCTCTCGTACAGCACGTATCTAATGTCACGAAACTGCTGCCAATTACAGGAAAGTCTTGGGTAATATTGTGTCCCATTCAGTTATAAAATTTATGCAGTGTCTTTCCAATTAAGATGCTGCAAATTTGAAAATCAGTAAGTTTCAAAATTTAGCCCTCCAACAAACATTAATTTAATGCAAATGGCAGTATAATTACTGAGAGATTAATATCTAAAATAAGTGAAACCTATGTTGACAGCAAAATGCTGTTTCAACAGATTTGTTCCATTAAGAACAGAATTTACACTGTAAGTACCACTGTAATGTGAGAAATTACATTATTTTAAGATAACTTTATGAGGTACACTCTAAAAAGATAGCAAAGGTGCTATTTAAGATAATGGTTTTGTTTCTGTTACTAGTTTTGGTCAGTGAGTATCACACAGCACTAATCACCCTGAAGTGTCTTAAGTTTTTATGTCAGATAAGTACTATACAAACCCTTAATGTGAAGAGTCGTATAAAATCATAAATGACAACAAGAAGTGAAGTAAATACAAATTTTGGAGATGATGTGGTTATTATATAGTGCAACACCCAAGTCAGTAGAAAAATTGACACTTGAAAACAAACAACATGTAGTGTATACAATGGTATCAGGTTACATATTTCTTCTTCACAGTGTAGTTAAAATGTCAGGTAAAAGGTGAAATGAACAGTGGAGTGGGAAAGAGTACCACCATTAGGTAAGGATTATATTGCTGAGTAAATTAAAGTTCATGGAAGGATGAAGATGTAAGAGTAAAAACATTAACCTCATCACTTTCAATGCAAAAAAAAACATAGTTAATTTAAACTTTCAGCCGTTATTTATTGAAGACTGGGGTCCCAGTGACCAAATTTTGCTTGCTGATTACCGAATTAAGCAAAATCTCTAAGCAACAAAAGAAGCAAAAGGAAAGTATTGGGTAACAGAACATCCAATCCATTCATATGTGCACCTTTAGTCTAATGAATAAAGCATTTTCCACCTAATAACTAGATGAAAGACCTGAGACTTCAAAATTTTATGGAGAAGAAAAAGTAGTCAAGGAGTGGCAGATATCAAAAAGATATCAGAGGTCATAAAATTCACCGACAGAAACATTCAGCAAGTTGATCAAGCAGCCTATGGGTCCAACTGGGGTGAAAGAAAATTATTCTACCAGCCAATATGACATCACTCTGTGTCATCAGTAATAAAAATAAAACTATAAAAAAGTCATCCTGCATCACCGTCATTAATAGTGAAGTGCATTTAAGTAACTGAGCAGTATTAGTATAGACCTACAGTCTGTTTCTACATATGTTTCCTGGTGCAGTGTGGCTGAGGACAGAGGATAAGAACAAAATGGGACTACCAAGTACATTCTTTAACATCTTACAGCTCGCCAGTTGCAGACACCCAATTTCTGTATCAGTTTTTGTCACAGAAGTGAAAGGAGTGCTTCACTGTACCTGCATTGTCTACCCACATTTGAAAACTAACTAACTCACACTCTCTCTCTCTCTCTCTCTCTCTCTCTCTCTCTCTCTCTCTCTCTGCTTCACTGTCAGACTTTTGCTCTCAGAAATATGAATATTCAGAATGTAGACCAAAATTCCCACTTCTTAACATACATGCACTTAATATGACCAAAATTTCCATGTGGTTGAGAAAGGTAAACAGGCTAATGGTAGTGTGATGACTGTGAAACAGCACTTCAAAAACCATTGTAACCATAGCTAGTAGGTATTTAAAGGTTTCGAATATAGGCCAAGACGACTTCATAAATATAGTGTTTCATAAGATAAGTTTTCAATGTCTCTGTTCCTTAGATGCAAAGGAAGTCGGCGGACAGAGTTGGCTATCTCCTATCCCCACATTCCTTAATAAATCATTCAGGACGTAGTGAACAAACTTAAAATTTGTCCCATCCTTGCACCTCAAATTTTACAATTCTCTCCAGTACCAATGTTTAGGACTGAAAGAAGTCTTAACCAGGAGCAAATACCTCTAGAACCCCAGGTTAAGATTATACAGGCTTCCACTGACCTGGCTATATTTGAGAATCAGACACTATTAAATCATTCTTCTCAAACACCACTGAGTTCAAAGAGCTACTTCTTCTGCAGTAAGGTTGCATGGACTGTCTTTTTTGTATTCGTGTATTAAATATTTTGCTTGCTGATTTCCTTCTTTTATTGAAATCTGCAAAATGCATTCAGCAAAGAGGTACAAGTATTAGATCCCAAAGAAAAAATTATTGTTTTGGTATAACCTATGTAAATTTTAATAAATGCCAAAGAGTAAACAATAACTGCTGATTTCTGTTGGTGGCTTTCAAATTCCACTCTACTTTCATCTCTAGTTTCTGAAACATAGTTTTAGAACACATGCTTGCTTTGCGTTCTACACCTCTCATGTAACAGCACAATTTACTATATTTCAACTCAAGTAACAGTACAGTTTACAAATTTCAAGTCTTATTTCAGTGCCCACCCCCCACCCCCTCCCCCCTTTACATCTTGTTGGCTCTCAGCTGCAAGATCATTACATAAGGACAACAGCTCCATTTCCCACAAATTGTTTAAAATATATTGTAACATTGCCTTCTTCACTTGGCTTATAAGAACTTCTTAACTCTCTTAATTGACTTTTAATTTTGACAATGGAAAATCCAGAATGGAATAAGAATATTAAAAGAATTGATTGCTACTAACCATTCAGAAAAGAAGGTGAGTCACAGACACAATAAAATAACACTGCTAAAATATTGTCATTGCAGTATGAAAGAATACTGCTAAAACATTATGCCATTGCAGTATCTCTAGTCTATGCTGAGACGCTGTGCATAGTGAAGAATATTGTTTTTGGCTTAAGACTAAGGATCTCCGTTGCCAAGGCAAATATTGTTGTAGCCAATGAGAGGTGAAAGTGAATTAACACGCTCACTGCCACAAGGCCCCTGGCAGACACAATAGAGGTTCATACTTGATGTCGTGGACCTGCTGGCAGCCACACTGTCCACTCCGTATAGTACAGTATACCTTGGATGGTGTGGAAAGTTACAAAAAAGTAAGTTCAAAACATTGAGCAAGACATTGTACCCAATTTCCTATACGCTGTTGTTGACTCAAAAAAATGTAAATGCACACTACTGCAATATATATTGTAGCCTACTAAAGAAACAGATCTTGTAGCAGCCAGTGGGCACCTTTACTGTGTCTGCTGGCTGCCTCTTGGCAATCAATCTATTAAACCTGTTCCACATTCTTCTAGCTAACTTGGAAATAATGTGAATGTCATGTTGGTAACGTAAAGTAGCTGAACACAAAGAGCATACCAATCAAATGACATAGTGCACAAACCTTGTATTCAAAATCAAGTCAACCCTAACATGAGATGAAATTTCAGCTGTCTTCACATTAATCTAGTGATGACCTTCATCTAAATATAGACTCTGCCCTTTGTCTGGGACTTTTTCAATTACTAAGATAGACCCAATTAACTGTGCCACAATTACTTAAAACACACACACACACACACACACACACACACACACACACACACAGAGAGACTCTTTCAGTAAATACAGACAACATACTCCACATACAAAAAAACGTGTATCAGTTCCTAGTCCGAGTCCTGGTAGGACATACCATTTTGCTCTGTAAAGGTTCATTTTGGCACAGCCCATTCCACAACAAAATTTCCTTTATCCAAACAAAAAGCTTAATGGATAGGTGAATAATTTTCTAAATAAATTAGAATGGCACAATTAAGTATTTTAATCATTCTTATTTTGCAATACAATAATGGAACAGTTGTTGTCATTCATAGTACACTGCAAAATAATTAGTGAATTAACCATGTGCCCCAAGTGAGGGAGATGTGTGCAAGCCATACAGCAATTACAAAAATCTTTTTTTTTATGTAAGGCATCAGGAACTTGCGTAATGTGTGACAATACAGAATATAAAATGCATAAATAGTTTAAGTACTGAAGGTAAGAAACGTCACATCCTTCCGACGTTCATATGTTGGAAACTTTAAGCTACGCAGCACACACCAAGATAACAAGCTCAAGTTACAAGCACTTCTATGTCAGAAACTTGCAAAAAGTTAGGTCTGTTTAATTAAGGTACTCTCATATTATTTCCAAGCTTGAAATTTTCAAGTTATTAAACTCCTGATAATTTGAATATGAAGCACAGAAGCAATAATTTATGTCAATTTACTGAGGATTATTCCTGTACACACTACAAAATATATGTAATAGGTTTCAACATATGGGTTTTGTCTGCATAAAGTATCACATACTTCAACAATGGTGACATTTGTATTCACACCTAAAGCCACTTGTATTATATTATAACTGTATAAAAATAGATTTACTGCAACAAAGCTGCATATACATTTGCACCAAAATTTTTGTTTAAAAATGATGTTAAATATGATCATTCAATGTATTTAAGAAGAAATTAACATTGGAAACAAGGAAAGCTTATGCTTAATTTGATACTTTCAAGGAACTAAAAGTTATCACTTTTAAGACAAATTACTACACCATCTAAAATTCATAAGTATCATAAAAAAGGCAGTGAACTGGAAGGAACATTTTCAGCTGAAACTGATGGACATTCAGCAAATTTAATTAGTTATGATGCCTCTATCAATCTTCAACTAATTTTCCAGTTCCCATACTTTTACACACGAGCAATGTTTCCAGTAACAGTAATTTGAAACTGCCTACAACATAGTGCTTTATCCAAGAGCTACCTCAATATTTTGCAAATGCTTTACTTTTGCCAAAATAAATCAGCGGAGGAGTTTTAATTACAAGATCACTGTTGTTCTACTGCATTTAAATGCAGTTAAATAAACTATCAATTGATTCTGACTGACACAGTGCAAATCTTATGTCACAAGAAGTTATTCTCCAGCACCTCATAAGTAAAAAAGGCTTTTCCTGGCCAAATATAATTCAAGCTTTAGAAAATTTATATTTCAGCAACAAAATCTAGGACAGCAGAAATAATAGCACCTACCATTTCCAGCCAACTGTTAATATTGCTCAATTTCCAATAAAACAATTGATAAGAAAATACTGAACAACCACAATTTACACAAATGAAAAATGTTCACATCAATATGGCAGTAAACATGTTTTTGAAACATGTAACCAACTGTTTTATTTAGCAAAAAATCACATATCTGAATCAAAGAATGACATTTAACTAATACGAAGTTATAACACCTATATTCCTCAATGTGTTGTCTTTTATATATTATACTCTAAACATAATTGCTATCAGTGATAGTTATGTCTTTACTAGTAACCTCATAGTGTCATAAACTGTCTTTATATGAAGCAATAAATGTCATCCATATTTCCAAAGCAGCTGTACGTTTTTTATATTAACTATGAACAGCTATAAAATAACAATACAAATGAAATTCCTTTACAACACATCAAATATGCTTTCACAAATTAACCACAAAATCTGAAACACAAAAATTGTAATATTTCTGAAACTTAATTCTAAGTTAGTTTTTGTCAATTGTTGTGTCTCAATTACGATGTTTATACGGAAAATATCGGGAATGGAATTTTGTAAAGCACTTCCAGTGTTAAAACTGTGCAATCCCGTTACTCTCGGAAGGCACAACATAACTTCTACCCAGACAAAGTGTCTATGTAATCTAATAAACCTTGCAAGCGCTTCTTTATCCTCTTCTGATCATCCAGTGTACAGCCCAAGATTGCACTTTCAAAATTCTTGTCAATGTTTCCAATGGATGTATGAGATGAACACGAATTCATGAATGCGATACACTTGGATTTTGTTCCAAAAGGATCTTCACGTAATCCGATTACAAGTGAATCAATAAAACCATTCACTTGATGCAGAGCTTCCTCCTGGGTTCCATCACGTGTAGTCTTCACAAGGACTTCCACAGTTAAACAGTGGTTAGCTATATGATCTGCATAGTGCAACACATGTTCCCTATCACCTGCAAACACAGGACGGCATTTTCTTAGACGACTTGCATGTATACAAAAGTTCCTATAAATAAGCTATAATTTGTTTTAAGATGTATAAACCTGTGAGAGCTACATAATCCTTAACAGAGTTCAGTTAAGAACACCTATGACTGGCAAGTTACTAAAGTCAACAAGAATTTTAAAATGTTTGAAATAAGGTACATTGTTATTATAAATTGTTTAACACTGGTATCTACAGTCACAGAGAAAGCATCCTGTTTTTTTTTTTTTTTTTTTTTTTTTTTTTAAGGAAAAGTCACATTTGTTATGATCTGCACTACAACAGAAGCAACAAAACAAACCTTAAGGAAATCGCAAGTAGGTAAGTTTCAATTTTTTCCGTAATTTTTTGAAGGATACTAATTATTCTATGTTATTAAAAAGACTTTATTGTTGCCTTTGTTTTGTTGAGTGTACGATAAAATTAGTACTTTAAGCATACACATGTATTCCAATTATTGGTTCTTTTAAATTATCAGAATCTTAAATAAGACAAGGGTGTCAACATCGGATTTCATACTATAACTTGAGTTTTAGACTGTATCTGGAAGTAATTTCAATGCTGTTCGTACTGATATCAGTTTTATGAAGGTATGTCACATAGAACCTATAATCAACATAGGGTGAGAGCTGAAGATGTTGCTAGCTTATTTTCTAGTATCAGTATTCTAAGTTATTGTTACTTTTCCCCCCTGGGCACATGGGTCCTGAGAAATATCAACAATGTACACAAAGAGTCTATGATATAGAACATAAGGGCACGTCCTATTAGAAAAGAAAATGGTAATAATGATGAAAACATGGTTCACAATTTTGAAACAGTAAATATTGTATTCTGTTAGAAAGATGGATGACAAATTAAAGCTTGAAGTAAAATGATCTTTCCAGTAAGGAATGGCACAAGGTATTTATGCGAAGACAGCACAATTTAAGTACAAGGAGTTGACAAAATTTAACTACAAACTGAAGAAAAAGGGTCAACCAAAGCGTCCAATCCCACCCGTTGGCTTTGACCCGCGAGACGAGGCTGTTGTGTGTGACATCATGACGGCGCGGAGTTTGGTTTGTGAGTGTGACATGTTTGTAAGTGTTGGCGTGTTGCTATTTGTGGTGCCCTCTGGTGGTGTGTTTAGGGGCTCCGTGTTGTGTGGTGTATTGGGTTCTGTTTGCTGTTACTGCTTGTTCTGAGTGGTTCTTGTTTTGGCTGTGTGTGGAGAGGAATTGTTTTCAGTGAGTTAACAATTTAGTGTTTCTTGTGCGAAAGTTATTGTAGTGCTGTTCACTGTAGGTCGTGTGTTAATTTGAGTAAATTAATTTGTTGCTGCTCTTGTTAGGTATGGATGTGACAGATAAAATTAACAAATGCGCATTTGCATGTTGAGATGGGGGTGAGTCTGATGGAGTTTATTAAATTTCTGCAGCTGTTTGGCTTGTTGGCAGAAGTTGTGAAGTGTGCTGTTTGTGGTCATGACATGAAATTTGCAAAAGTTCTGGCGTCTCGGACCAGGGACAGTTATATGTGGCAGTGCCGTAGGGATAACCTATGGCACTCCATACGACGCAGCTTCTGGTTCGAGAAGTCTAGGTTGGGCATGTGCGAGATTGTGTTGTTGACGCACTACTTTTGTTATAAATCATCTCACAGTTTTTGTGTGCATGAGACTGGTGTGAGTGAGAGGAGTGTGCTCGACCAGTTTTCGTTTTGTCGTGAACTGTGTTCTGAGTTTATTAAGTACAGGGGTAAGTTGGGTGGGCCTCAGGTTGTGGTGAAGGTGGACGAGTCACAGTTTGGGAAAACGAAGTATGGGAGGGGTAAGTCTGTGGTTGGTGTCTGGGTGTGGGGGGCTGTGGTATCGGGGGAGGGGGGCTTTGGGATGTGTTTTTAGGGTTGTGGAGGGGCGGACTAAGAGGGAATTAGTGGGGTTAATTGAGGAGTTTGTAGAATTGGGTTCTACCATAGTTTCTGATGCTTTTTCTTCTTATAGGGAATGGGTGAGAGGGGGTATAATCATTTAGTAGTGAACCATAGTTCAAGAGTTTAAAAACTATGAGATGGGGGCTTCTACAAATACCATAGAGGGAATGTGGGGGGCTGTTAAGTCAGTTCTTGGGAGGGGGAAGAGGTGCTCATTTAGATGAGTACTGTTGGTGGAAGGGCATCCCTGAAGACTATTGTTTTTTTTCCGTTTTTAAGGGCTATTAGTAAGACGTACAGGCTGAAGGTAGGTGGTTAGGGTGGTTTGTGTAGCTGGTGGCAGTGGCTCGGGGAGGGGGGGGGGCAGGGGATGTTGGTTTGCGATTTAGTTTTGGAGGATCTATTTTTTTGCAGTTTTTGTTGAGTTTTAGTGTAAGATTGAGATTTGTTTATATTTTGTTCTTTTGTTTTTTGTTTATGTGTATTTTATTTTGGGATGAGGGGGGGAGGTTGGGTGGGGGTGGGGTGTGGGTGGGTTGGGTCTTTCTTTTGGTTGTGTATTTTTTTTTTGTGTGTGTGTGTGTGTGTGTGTGTGTGTGTGTGTGTGTGTGTGTGTGACTGTGGTGGCTCACCTAGGTTGTGGCACCAGAATTTTGCTGTGGTAAGTTTTTCTTTTTCTCTTTTCAGTATATCTGTTATGTGTGTTGTGGCTGGTGGGGCGGTTCTGAGCTGTGTGGTTTGTGGTATTGGTGATTTGGTATCATGTGCTGCTTTGTAGGTATGTAGTTAAAGGGAAGTTTTTCATTCCAATGTGTGGTCATATCCGTGGGTGTTTTGGTATTGGGAGTCGCTATTGACCTACGTGGGTGAAGGGAACTGTTCGAATCAAAGGTGTGGTTGTGGCTTTGGGTATTCTGGTATCGGGAGCTGCTGTTGAGCTATATGGGTAGAGGGAAGTGTTTTATTCCAATGTGTGGTTGTGGCTTTGGGTGATCTGGTATCGGGAGCTGCTGTTGAGCTGTATAGGTCAAGGGAAGTGTCAGATTCCAGAGGATATTGTCTTTAGTGGAATTTGGGGAGTTTTGTGTAGTCAGTTTTTTTCATTGTTTTGTGGTGTGTCTAAATTTGTTTATATTTAGTTTGTCCCCACTGAAAACCACTCAATTTCCCATGCTTGTCCCGTTAGTTTGATTAGGCTCTTTGTGGAAGGTATATGTACTGTTTTTGTTTATGTATTTTCATGTTTGTTGTCATGTTTAATAATGACGTCATAGGCGCCATATTGGAGTCTTAGTGGATGGTCATTTTGGCCATATTTGTGACGTCATGGGTCAAAGCAGACAGGTGCAATCGGACGCTTCCATATTTCCAAGAAAAGTCACTCAAGATAATATTTAATATTGGTTAATGAGGTTCACAGTTATTTTGAGGAGAGACAAACAATTTCGGTGTTTGTGGACACAAGTAGAATTTTTAACAAAGATGAAACACCCCTCTTTCTTAATCCAAAGCGTGGAATGGTTCGGGCTGAACAAGGAAGCAAAACAGTATACCAAGGGGCTGGAAATGATGAATAGGAGACCATCACAACACTCATTATGGGAAAGGCTGTTGGGGAACTCATCCACCAACGATTGTATTTAGGTAAATAGAGTAGTTTCAGTTGTTTACTGTGTTTTGTCTCTGTAGTATCTAGCAAGACTAGTTTATATTCTGCACATGTTCCTCCAGGTAAACCAGAATACCAATTACCACTGCCACAGCAGTCCCAAAGGAATGGGCCACAGGGCATTCAGACTGTGTGTGGATGAACTACGTAAACTGCTACTAATACATTGTCAACATTTACCACCAATGATTGGTGAAAAGAAAATTTCAGTTTCCAGGTGTTCTGATACTGTATGCTCATACGTGTGTGTCACTGCACCCTCCCCCTCCCACCACCACCACCACCACCTTCCCCAAGCAAGTTTTGCACACTGAAATGACGACTATATCCAAATGCAGTACATATTTTGGAACATGTGAATGTTGTTGTATTCTATACTCTAAAACAAAAACAACAGCAATCCCAGAGACCCAGTCGCAAAAGGATTTAGTTTTGGCTGGAAGATCAAAGCGAAGTTTCGTGACTAAGAACTTTCATTGAAAATAAGGGAGACTGGACAGGTTGTGAACAAGAGTTGTCCCTTTAGAACCTTTGGAAGAAAGTTATACATGATACACCTCAGCAACCAATCTCTCAAGCACCATTGCCTGCACCACAGGATGCCTTGCCACAGGTTTCATCACCGGAACAACTTTCTCAATTCCAAGAAGTGGGAGGGAAACATCACAGTCAGTGACACATCTAGAACCTAGCATGCCATAAAAAGTCATAACAACAGCAAATGAGCAAAAACCATACACTAGTGCCGATTTTGCACCATCACCCTTTAAAAGAGCTGCTTTTTAGCCTAGCCATACTATTCAACCATAGTAAACAAGAACATAGAAAAAGTCCCAGCTGTTGTCTCATCTTCTCAAATGATATATTACTCACAGAAAAAGGAGGAAATGAAAAAGAAACTAGAAATAGGGAAACAAGAGTTATCAAAAGATCTGATAAAAGTAAGAGGATTAAAAATATTTATAAAAGTAAAACAGTTCTTAGCTAACAAAGCTGATATTTCTTTTATTTCACACTATCAAGTAACTGATATCGTAGAGACGCCTGAACTGTCAGTGAAAGAGGAAAGAATCAAACGTGTTTTCAAAAGGTTTCTTAATGTAACAGAAATGTAAGTCTAATACATTTGCTTCTGACGTCGTTTTGTAACCATTAAGTTTCAGTAGTAAACTCCTTTCCCATTTTCAGTTGTTTTTACTGTCCTATTTGAAGATGATCACCAAGTTGTTAACGAATGTTATTTTTAAGGGCTGTAATTCTAAATGTACTTCAGGTGATCTACATATACTGTAAATGTTTGCAGCTAAACTTACATACAAAAATAATTGTTGTGACTAGCTCTGCAATTTCCTTCCATCCTTTTATAATCACGGGGATATGGGAAATATGTAAACCTTATGTGGTAAGGATGTCACCTGGAGGAGCATGTCCATTTTAGGGTGTCTATTTTATGAACAATTCAAAGATTCTGTTCCCACTTTTAGACAATAGTGTACACCATCAGTTTAACAATCCATGGTATTTTAGGTGACGCTGGAAGTTGAATTTTCAGAAAATAATTTTAAAACCCGGGATTATTTAATAGTATGCCAGTAATATTAGAAGGCAGAAAAAAAATCGATAACGTGACGACTACAGGTGCTCTTACCTTACCGTCATACAATTATAAACTAACACCGAGTTCTTTAAAACGACTCCATAGAATGGCAGTTTAAAACGATATCGTAAATCATGCATTTGCTCAGTCTATCATTAGCCTACTTTCCTTTTGGGTATTGCTCACTGGTCACAGTAATTACACAGAGTGATGACAAAGCTACACAAAAATATTCTCACAGTCTCACAAAACGAATATCTAATAAGTGGATTAATCACCAAATCCTGATGTTCCAGGAATTAAGGTTTTGCGCAACTTCAGTGATAAAATCATTAACTCCGTTCCTTCAGAAGCCAATTCCTTTACCTCAAACAAGTATTTCTGTTGACCAGTCATTTTGAATTAGAAAAATATTCATATTTCAATTAATGTTTCACATTACACTGCGACAGACCAATCGCAAACAACACTCGAACACACGCATTTTACAAATGAACTACTGCATCCGAGTAGCAGGTAGAATAGCGTGTTGCGCATTATAGAATTTTGAATACGCATCCACGGACATCTGTAATAGCAGCTACCATATGATCGGTACTCAAAAAAACGAAAATGTCGGCAGTTACTTACAATAATTACAAAGGTACTCACTTTCAGACAATTCAATCATCATCTCGGAATTCTTCAGTGTATCTAACGTTGTAAGAAGCGTGTCCCTTTCTTCTTCCAATTTTAAAGCTTCTCTTCTTAGTCGTTCAACATGCAGTTCAACCTGATCCAAAATATCTACTATTCGGTCTTTCGGCGACTTCTGCGGACTTCCTGGATTGGAGTCTACTATATGGGTTACTACCTCTGCACTTTCTTCTATTACTTTTGATCCACTATCAACTTCCATTATATTCCAACTTTCAGTAGCAGGCAGTGGAATGCTACGGTCAGACGACATTAACGTCAACACGACAAATTTTTCACGTACACAACACAACAAACCCTCTCACCACACCGTTACCACCATAACAACTCTTGTACTCAAAGATTTCCATTTGGAAACAACTCGGAGTCTCGGACCTTCTAGAGTGCTCTATATCCAAAGTTGCTATATTCGTGAGCACGGAGGCTAAGATCTCTGACTGAGGTCGTGTAAACCTGTGGATAACTTCTGAATCATTAAAATGAGTACGGAACAACTGGAGTTCGGCTAAAATCGGTCGATTTGGTTGTGACAGGTGTACCTTGTAGCGTAGTTCGAGGCTTAGGTGATAGTTTAGTTGTAAATTGGCTTCGACTGATTAAATATGGTGAAAAAGTAAAAATTAAGTCTGCGCTACAGATCACTCTGTCATCATAGCCAATTCCACGGATTTCATCTCAACGCCAGTTCTACCGTACTAATTTTAACGATTCGTCCAAATGTGCCTTTATTTGCATAAACGTTACGACATGTACTGATGTGCGCAGCTTTCAAACATGTACATTGGCTGAAGTACCTGTGTAAAGCCATATTAGGTTTCGTCAAGATAGTATTTGGTGTGTTTTATATTATAACCACATTAAGGACACCGGCTTTACAAAATTTTTGTGGGTGCATATCAATGGCGGACACTAGTACATGTTTTCTGGGCAGTCTCGATATTTTTTTTGAAATGATTACCTTTTATTTATAATCTGTGGCAGCTGCTGTGTAAGAACACAAGAGCCTTTCGAATTTATTGGTTCGTTTTCTTTGAATGCTGTTAAGCGTAACATAGATGCTGCAATCTTTAGGCACTTAAATCTACTGCGCTACTGCTCCTCTAGATTCCGTGAAACTTGGCATCAGGGTCGCCAACACATCTTCAGTTGTGGAAGTTTTAAGGAGGTTTTGTGCATGCGCAAGTCGCGTGACGTAATTGCCTTACAGTAGAAATACATATGCAGTTGATAAACAACATGTACAGTTCACAATGTGCACAGCTAGTCCTTGCTGCTCAACTAGAAGTTTACGTCAGTGCCACCATGTGGGAGACTTTTATCCCCATTCGCTCGGTATGAATCCTGCTATATGATAGCACACTACTCAGATATGTTAACTCACTCAATATATATTGTAGTAAAATTAGACTGAACGTCAGTATATGTTAAAGCTATTTTGTGGGTTGCTGAATGAGCTCTAATATATTAAGTTACAAATTTTATCATAAAGTAATCCATTTGAGGCGCTGTGAATCATAAGGGCCTAAAGCATGTCACCACCCATTGTGAGACTGCAGCATTTATTCATGCTTTTGAAATCTGTTGAACTTATGGTGAGTCAGGTTTATCTGTGCTCTAGGCCCACATTGTATATATGAAAATTCGCAAAAAGTTGTGTCACTGGTTTCTCTAACATTCACTTAGATGTGGGACACAGCGGTGTGCTTTAGGCCACTATGGATCTTGTTGTTGTTGTGGTCTTCAGTCCTGAGACTGGTTTGATGCAGCTCTCCATGTTACTCTATCCTGTGCAAGTTTCTTCATCTCCCAATGCCTACTGCAACCTACATCCTTCTGAATCTGCTTAGTGTATTCATCTCTTGGTCTCCCTCTACGATTTTTACCCTCCAAGTTGCCCTCCAATGCCAAATACCCTCCACGCTGCCCTCCAATACCAAATTGATGATCCCTTGATGCCTCAGAACATGTCCTACCAACTGGTCCCTTCTTCTCGTCAAGTTGTGCCACAGACTCCTTTTCTCCAATGGATCTTAGCATCTCATTTATATCCTAGTCAAGTGACCATGTTTGTAGACATTACTACATCAGTTAAATCATTTCCACAAATGGCACTTTGTGTTTGGAATTCGTTGATTACTGTGCTGGAATCGGCTTTAGGATGCAGTGTAACCATGAACTACGTTTAATCTATTTTAAATGTTAACAGAAAAGGAAAGCTGTGAGGATAGATCATGAGTTGTGCAGGGGAAGCTCAGTCGGTAGAGCACTTGCCTGAGAAAGGCAAAAGTCCTGCGTTCGAGAATCGGTGTGGCAAACGGCTTTCATATCACTGCACATTTCGTTGCAGAGTGAAAACTTCGTTCTGGGAACAGAAAAGTAAATTACCAGGAAAAGTTAGCTGCAAAGCAACTAGGTCCTCCAACAACGGATCCTTTGAGTGAGAGAGTGACAAAGTCAAATAAGTGAACATTTAAGTGAACATTTAACAAGGAAATGTACAGTTAGCACAAGTTGTTGTGTGGGTGCTGTGTAAGAATATCTGGTTTTCAGTCTGAAGTAAATTCGTGAACTAATGCATCTGTTATGAATCTTGTAAATTTTTCCAAAAAAATGTAAAAGTAGCGAAACTCCCACTTACACAAAAATGTGCGATGGAGAGTTGAGAGAGTTTACATATCATTTAGTTATTGCCCTGAACTGTACTGAATTTCTACAAAACAACAAAATTCCGCAAAAACAATTCTTTCTTTTGTCAGATAAGTTATGCATCTTCTTCTATTTATTATTATTACTATTATTATTGTTATTATTATTATTATTATTATTATGGGCAGAGGCTGTAGTTGTATAAACTTGTTAAAAACATAAGTGTTTTACTGCAGATGCTATTAATTTCACTCTTTCAAATTGATCTGAACCTAAAATTTGTGAACACCCAGAATGTATACTCACAAGCTGCCACTGTTCATAATCTTTTCTGAACACTGCCTGTGTCATAAAGATCCGTGCTGCCATAAAGTAGGCATACATTGGGACTGCCCTAGTTCAACCACTAACACAACTAACTTTACAGCAAGAGAAATGAGATCAGACTCTGATTCAAATGTACTTGGATGAACCCACAGACCCAGAGGTGTAACACATGCAGTACGGTCCCACCTGCAAAAATAAAACACCTGACCCCCTAACATAATACACTCCAGGAAATGGAAAAAAGAACACATTGACACCGGTGTGTCAGACCCACCATATTTGCTCCGGACACTGCGAGAGGGCTGTACAAGCAATGATCACACGCACGGCACAGCGGACACACCAGGAACCGCGGAGTTGGCCGTCGAATGGCGCTAGCTGCGCAGCATTTGTGCACCGCCGCCGTCAGTGTCAGCCAGTTTGCCGTGGCATACGGAGCTCCATCACAGTCTTTAACACTGGTAGCATGCCGCGACAGCGTGGACGTGAACCGTATGTGCATATAGTCGGCATGCGGGAGGCCGGGTGGACGTACCGCCGAATTGCTCAACACGTGGGGCGTGAGGTCTCCACAGTACATCGATGTTGTCGCCAGTGGTCGGCGGAAGGTGCACGTGCCCGTCGACCTGGGACCGGACCGCAGCGATGCACGGATGCACGCCAAGACCGTAGGATCCTACGCAGTGCCGTAGGGGACCGCACCGCCACTTCCCAGCAAATTAGGGACACTGTTGCTCCTGGGGTATCGGCGAGGACCATTCGCAACCGTCTCCATGAAGCTGGGCTACGGTACCGCACACTGTTAGGCCGTCTTCCGCTCACACCCCAACATCGTGCAGCCCGCCTCCAGTGGTGTCGCGACAGGCGTGAATGGTGGGACGAATGGAGACGTGTCGTCTTCAGCGATGAGAGTCGCTTCTGCCTTGGTGCCAATGATGGTCGTATGCGTGTTTGGCGCCGTGCAGGTGAGCGCCACAATCAGGACTGCATACGACCGAGGCACACAGGGCCGACACCCGGCATCATGGTGTGGGGAGCGATCTCCTACACTGGCCGTACACCACTGGTGATCGTCGAGGGGACACTGAATAGTGCACGGTACATCCAAACCGTCATCGAACCCATCGTTCTACCATTCCTAGACCAGCAAGGGAACTTGCTGTTCCAACAGGACAATGCACGTCCGCATGTATCCCGTGCCACCCAACGTGCTCTAGAAGGTGTAAGTCAACTACCCTGGCCAGCAAGATCTCCGGATCTGTCCCCCATTGAGCATGTTTGGGACTGGATGAAGCGTCGTCTCACGCGGTCTGCATGTCCAGCACGAACGCTGGTCCAACTGATGCGCCAGGTGGAAATGGCATGGCAAGCTGTTCCACAGGACTACATCCAGCATCTCTACGATCGTCTCCATTGGAGAATAGCAGCCTGCATTGCTGCGAAAGGTGGATATACACTGTACTAGTGCCGACATTGTGCATGCTCTGTTGCCTGTGTCTATGTGTCTGTGGTTCTGTCAGTGTGATCATGTGATGTATCTGACCCCAGGAATGTGTCAATAAAGTTTCCCCTTCCTGGGACAATGAATTCACGGTGTTCTTATTTCAATTTCCAGGAGTGTATATGTAACCTATCATTAACTAACATAACTTTCGTTAATGCAGATAGAAACAGAAATTTAATAGTGTGTGTTGTAAAATTCCATATAATATAAACAAAGAGAGCATTCGTTTATTGTACTACAAGTATTAAACAAAAATTCTTAATACTGATAAATGTTATTATATATTAAACACATTATAGTGGTTGACAGTCAATATCAATAAGCATAACCCTATACCTCTATGTGTTGTTCGATTGATTTATACTTATAAAATCTCACTTTACCCATCTTCACCTCTAGTGACAGTAGACTTGTTGATGTGCTGCAGGAATAGGTAGAAACACATTCTCTGATTCTGTATTTTTGGGCTGAATATGCTTTTCCTACTGTTGGTGTTAGTAATATCTACCTGTGATGATTACAACAAACATATGACGAATTTATCCATAGCGATTAGGAAACTGTTCGAATTCCAAAGTTTGCGTAGAAGCAATAACCAATATTGTGTTTCAGCTTTCCACACGCATCCAGTAATTGCACAAGTTTTGAAAACTGCAAAAACTTTTGCCCAGCAAAGAGCTTTTACTCACACGTCCCATCAGTAGACCCTCTGCTTTGTACTAGGTATTCATGTGGTAACACCCATTCAGTCAACAATATAAGCTACCATGTCCTTCACAGTCATTGTCTAAACAAACAAAACGATATCAATCCAGAATATATATAAACAATTTCACTAAAATTTAAACCACATCTCTGTTATGTTTAAAAGAAATAACTATTGAGGTAATCTGTAACAATCAGTGTCATTGTATTTAGGATTATTCGTTATTATTGCTCAATATTGGCAGGCAGATATTTTAAAACAATTGTTGATAAATAGAATAGGAATAGTATAGTGCGTCACTTGTAAGGATCATGAAAGGAAACCGAAAAGATGGGATTCCAGTCATTCACACTATAAAGCAAGTGTACTTCTGGGGAGTGCCTTTGACTTGGCGAGAGAAACTCAAGGAATTGGGGGGGGGGGGGGTGTTGCTTGGTTGCATTTGCATGAAGACATCTGAAACAAATGTATATGTTTTAGAGATCAGGAATTTTAACTTTCATCTCAGTGTTTTAATAGTTCACTGTTTCTTGATGAAGGCAAGTGAGAAATATTTATTTTATTTTGATTTTATCAAACTAAAAAATTTATGGGTGCAGCATCCACTAGTCACTATGCATGAACCACATTGTAACATATGTCCTACAAATGAACGCTGTCCCGAAACACTAGTATGTAGCGACTCCCTTGAAAGGTACAATTTATTGATATTAGATGTCAGATAAAGAGGCATTGGCGTTTAATGATTTCAGAAGCCATATCAAACAGGGCAGGGGGCAGAATGGCGGTTCACCACTTTGGTGTAATAGGTAACGTCCTTAATAGTCGGTAAGGCAGTTGAATCTCAAATTTGGTCGTTTTGGTTCGATCCTGCCATCTGCAAAAATTGTCAGTTTTGAGAGCTTCTGCGACTTTTCATTGTCAGCAACTTACAAATTAAGAGTGAAGCGTGGAAATGCAAGCGAATATTCAAAACAAATTGATTATCTGCTAAAACAAGCCACCACTCATCATCAGAACAGAAAAACATAAAAAAGACTCACTTATGTGAAAAGGGATTAAAAGGTGACTTGGTCTCAGTGTCAGCCATCTATGAAGTGTGGCAGAAAGTCTACAAGTTGATTATTTCAGGAGACTTCTTTTCCAGACAGGAATATCTTCAAATGAAGTACATATGCAGAGAAAATATATTCTGGTATTTGCATAGGCATATTTCTGCTGATGTTTCAGTTGCATAGAGTAAAGTAAGAGTTTTAGTTACTTGGCAGTGAACTTTAATTTGTCATACAAATTAGAACATACTTAACACAAGCAGCACTTATTTAGCAGGGAGGAGCTACTCCTTACGTACTTTTTACAGTGCATACCACTATGTAAATAACCAGTATGTAGTTGACAGGTTCTCACTTTCAAAGAAACAAAATCCAGAAATAGTTGTAATTTTTCGCATAAATTAGAGCAAACTTCACACAACCAGCGCATTCTTCTTTGTACTGCATACCGCTATGTACCATAAATAACGAGTGTAACGTGGGCTGGTTGTCACTTTCAAAGAAATAAAAGACAGTAATATTTTCCAAAGCTGCAATTAATGAACCAGCCGAATACATAAATAGTTTCTGCTTTAATTTGTCTGCTAGAATGCCTTAAGCAATCATGACCGTATCTTGACAACAGAGACATCTATCGATGTCTTCAAGAAATCCAAAGTATATCCACAGTCTAAATAACATAACCATGGAGGTAAAGAAAGAAGGGAGGAGCCACTACAGATTTATTCTGTACAGTGGTTTGAAGCTAGGATGGATGGTGCTTGCCGCCATTTTAAGTAGCCCAAAACATTAGCAGACTACTGTTTACGAGTGGCTCTTATTCATTATTTCTGTCGTGTAAGACCAACAACTGTTTTAAATAATAAAAATTATAGAACTTACATGAATAACATAGTGTTGGAAAGGCAATTTCGAACGTTTTTATGTTCCTGAATGCGTATTTTCTCTAGTAATACGACGCAGTCAAAGTGATGTCATATGCAAGTGTCGTCGCCGTCACAGGGTGTATGAATGCGATGAACCTAATGTTCTGGGCTAATTAAGATGGCGGAGGTGTTTTTGACGTAAAAGTTGCGACACTCCGCCTCTTTTTTGGTGCCCACTGCGATTGCTGAGCGCCAAGCTGCCAGAAAGTTATACTGTGTTTGGCAAGATCTTGTGAAAGCGAAATTGAATCGTAATTGTTTATATTGGCCTGTAGAATGGTTTTTACAAACGAGAGCGTCTGTGGCGCAATAAATTGCAACAACAACAAGAGGACCACATTTGTCTTATTTTAGGTTTTCTAACGACCCTAGGAAGTGTGGAACGCTACTTTTCAGAATAGTTTATACATGAATTCCTTGTAACCTACAGATATCTGCTGGAGAATGTCATGTTCTTTAAGAACAAAAATATAGCTAGCAAACAGTGGAAGACCTGATGTTTTGCAGAAAGGTGTCGTATATCTACTCAAACAAGTGAAGCTTTCTTCGCAACATTTCCAGTCAAATCAGTAAATGTGGAACATAGGTAACGTGTATGGAATGCAATACCTACGTCATTTAATGTAGCAGACAATCTACCACAACTGTAGCTGGAGGAAAAGCCACACAGATTTGATAATAAAATAACAAAACAATAAAATTGTTTCCAAACACAGAAGAAACCAATTCCACAGTTGTTGCTGCATCTGACCCACAAACAGTAAGAATCTTTAACACATTCGCTTTTAAACCAAAGTAATTCCCGGGCCGTGCTCCAGCTCGCCTTGGTGCTATTGACATGTTGGCGTTGTGTATTGGTATTGTCACCTCTCGTTTTCTTAGTCTCTTCACTGGCGCCACTATTTTTGCTCGCTTGTCTGTCCGCGTGTGACAGCAGTGGCGTTTATCGATACCTAGTGCTGTGGTACTACCTTTGAAGTGGCCTCAAGTATTTCCAGGTCGTCGCGTGTCGGTGTTCAGTAGATGTGAGCCAAACGGTTATTCTGGAGTAACCGTTATCACAGTTCCAGTTATTCTTTGATAACCGTTATTTTTCGCTAGCGAATACCGAATACGCCGAGGGGCTACAGTTAAATAACGACATAGTTGGAATCCATGAGTATAGTTATCACTCAGTATAACTGCAAGTAGTGTGAAACGGCAGGAATGTCGTATGAATCGTGTTATAACCTTAGCTTATTAACTCCGGGTACATTTTAGTTGATGTTAGAACGATTATTAGTGTTTCATATTATATGTTTCTAGGTTATCGGTCGCTTTAGAAAGATTATCTTCGCAGCTTGAACAGAAAGTACGTGAAACTTCGCCACAGCACTGTTTAAGTAAAATGTTAACAACGTGCGTTTTTAAGTATGAAGTAATATGTAAACTGAATACTGTAGGTTAAATTCGAAGCTTAATTTCTTGTGCTCCTCAAATAATAGAATAAAGTGTACAGCCTTGTAATACAACAAAAAATATACGTAATGTGAAAGATTCGTTTACTCATGTGCTGTAAAAGATAGTCCTGTTGGGGAAACTGTGAGTACGCTAATCCAAGTTTTATGTGAGATTTGGAAACTGCTCGATTTCTCCAGCTACAGCATGTTTATAACATATGAAGACATGCAGATCGAAAGGTTGACAGTGTTACATTTATGGCACTACAACTCGATAATAAATTCAGTTGGGAAGGGCATACCACGTTTATTCACTATATTATTTCATAATGGAGCATATTCTGTGTTAACTCATCAAACGTAGCAAAAGTTTTTCGCATGTAAAAGCGTATAATAAAAATCGTTTGTGGTATAAATTCAAGAACATTATGTAGGAACCTGTTCAAGGAACTTTGTATTCTAACCACTGCTTCCTAGTATATTTATTCCTTAATGAAATTTGTTACAATTATTTCCAACTAATATCAGTACTAGAAATAGGAACAGCAATCTACATAAAGACCTAAAATCACTTACCTTGGTCCAAAAGGCGTCCAATATTCAGGAACATGCATTTTCAATAAACTGCCACCAAGTAAGCAACCATTAAAAACTTGGTTTCAGATAAAGCACGGTTCAGAGTGTGTTTGAAAGACTTTATGTCTGATTCCACCCATCATCAATATGCCGGAAATGGCTATTTTAAGTGTGTCTATGACGTCACTACATACACATGGCAACAAACACGAAGATACATATAAATAATACAATAACATCTCCCACCAAAAATACAATCAAACCAACGGGACAACTGTGGGAAGTTGGGGGTTTTAGGGTGAGGACAAGCTAGTAGAAAAAACACACCATGATCCCAAAACACAAAATGAAGAACAAAAAGAAAAAATACAGCATTCTGCTACACCAACAAAAATCTGCAGGAATCAGACACTTCCCTTGAACAATATAGGTCAACCATAGGTGACCATACCAAAACACCAATACCCTCAACTAAAAGTACGAAAATTGGAATCGGACATTTCTCTTGACCTACATAGGTCAACCTCAGATGACGATACCAAAACATCAACACGTACAACTATGAAAACGGAAATTGGTCATTTCCGGTGACCTATATAGGTCCATCACAGCTACTGATGCCAAAAAACCAACACCTACAACTGCGAAAAATATCACCGGGGTGTAAGACTGGAGTCACTGTGTCAGGAACACAGACACACAGTGATTCCATTACCAACTTCCAGGTTACCCGTAATGGTAGCCCGATAACTGCCAGAGAGCGAGAACTGTGAGACAATAACGATAACTGCCAGAGGAAAATACCGATATCTGACAGTTATTTCCATAGTCGCTCGAATTCCTTATGGTACCTCTCTTTAACTACCCGTCCAAGCTAAATTGACATATGAGGCGGTGGCTCAAGGGAATGACCGTACCTGTTAATGCCTGTGCTGCAGCTCCTATCAGTCACTGCTCGAACATTAACTTTATTTAATTGTTTGTGCTAAAAGTAACGAAGGCGGACGATATAGTACACAGTTCTTAACAACAGATGGCGCACAGTCTCACAGTTATTCCCATGGTCTATAGAATGCCTTCCAAATGGTCTAGCCTCTCCTTCGTTCCCAGCCAGATCTCCGATGAGTTGACGGGAAAGTGTAGTACGATCTTCGGTCAACAGATGGCGCGAGGCACTGTTGACATTAGACAGTTATTGAAATAACTGCCTGTATCAGAGGAACGGTTATCGCCTTCGACCATAGATACTAATAGACTGGGTAAGCAGTGCAGCGGCTATACATCTGGCGTGGCTGCAACATAGAATCACGTGACTGTTGGCAGAACGTCGGCGGGAGTTCAAGGCAGCATTCTGATTCCTGATTTCACTTCCAGTATTTCTCAGTGGATTTCCTGCTAACTTCACCACATTAAATGTGGCTTATGTAAACACAGCTAGAAGTGATAAATTATTGCGTAACCACTGTACAAATTTAGTTTTACAGCCACTACTTCACAATGAACTTTGTGAACTGCTGAAACACTTTCGATGTTCGGCAATATATTCGCCGCGAATATTTCAGTGTTACCAATTATGAGATGCATTCTCTACTAACAATACGCGTTATGCACTGCATAAAATGTAAATATTGCGTGTGTGTGTTTTAGTGCCTTGCTTGAAGAAAGTGTTATAGACTTCATAAATCGGCATAAACAACGAAACCTGTAACGTAAACATACGTGTTCACATCGAATGTAACGAACTCAATTGTGTCGTTCACCCACAAAACGTAAAGCAGTTTCATTTGAAAGCTCTTTTTTTGGTTTAAACAGTTTGTTTCGTAGATGTATCAAATAAGATATCTACAAAATCAGTACCTACTTACATGAATACTTGTTCCGCAGATCATGAATACGATACTTCACAATGATGTGTCAGTTTAATGAAAGGTAGACCTATCACTACATGACAATTCTTCCAATCACTTATTTATACCTAAAAAATCGTCTACTGAGTAGGAGCTGTCATTCATAGATTCTTTTAGTTTGATTTTAAATGCTGGTTGGCTATCTGTCAGGCTTTTAATGCTTTTTGGTAAATGACCAAAGATTTTTGTAGCAGCATATTATTTATCCCATACATTACAGCTTATTATCTGGAAACTAACATAGGCCATACAACTACCTTTTTGCAAATGGTATTCAGTATTTGTTTCTGATATTCGTATGTTTTGTAACTGGGAAGTATAAAATAAAACTAAACCCTGATGAGAAATCAAACCCCTAACTTGTTTTTGCAAATTGTTCTTTAAAATAATACCAGCATAATTCACCCCTTTTTGTACCAAAGTCAGATTTAACCCAGGATAGTAAAAATCATCCTTTCTTCTTGTGTAGTAGCAATGCACATTGCCATTGCTTTTGGAGTGGGAAGGGTTATTGGTAATAAATATCTCTCTCTCTCTCTCTCTCTCACACACACAATATATATATATATATATATATATATATATATATATATATATATATATATATAGGTGTGTATGTGCGGATGGATATGTGTGTGTGTGTGTGTATACCTGTCCTTTTTTCCCCCCTAAGGTAAGTCTTTCCGCTCCCGGGACTGGAATGACTCCTTACCCTCTCCCTTAAAACCCACATCCTTTCGTCTTTTCCTCTCTTTCCCTCTTTCGTGACGAAGCAACCGTTGGTTGCGAAAGCTTGAATTTTGTGTGTATGTTTGTGTGTCTATCGACATGCCAGCGCTTTCGTTTGGTAAGTCACATCATCTTTCTTTATATATATATATATATATATATATATATATATATATATATATATATATATATATTCTTCAAAGTGCTTCGAACAGATGCGTGTGTGCGCAGTAGGCTTGAAATCTTTTCGTTTCACTGCCTGTATCCACATCTGCCTGCGCCCTTCATCCTTTGGAAACCTATACGAAAGAGAAAAAGCAGCTTTGTAGCTTACCATTTCAAGAAATATATACGATTGCAATGTGCGCCTGGAAACACACACAGCACTTCAAACCGCCAATTTACGTAACTGTGGCGTTCTGGGTAAGGATATGATACACACAATAGTTTATCAGTATTCAAGAAATGCCGCTAAATTATACTAATAATACTTACACGTGAAATTTAATGTTACTTCCCTTCACAAAACGCTCGGTACAACCATAAGCACAACAGGATACCACCATTGTTTTGCCAATAGTCACGTGGTATAGCAGTAGAGATGTTGGTGCCACGAAATATACGTCATGACCAGTCTACCAATATCTATGGTCGAAGGTTATCGCAGTAACCGTTACTTCTCAGTTACGTTTGAGGGACTTTCTCCGGTCGATTATTGGAGTACTGTCTGTGGATCACCCCCTTCTTTTTTGGTCTGGTTGTGTCAATTGTTAATAAATATTTTTTTAAATTATTCCTACTGCTTGTGGCCCTCAGCCGACAAATAATTTGAATTTTTCTTAATAAGGGCTTCAGCCATCAGTCTAGGTTGTGTTACAGTCAACTTTTTTTAAAAAGATTGTTTTATAAAATGATTTTCGTATTTTCAGTGTGTGATTTTTTCCTCATTTGTAATTCAGGCCTCCAGCCATTAACTGTTGTGAAGTATTGCTTGTGGACTTCAGCCGAGAAATAATTTGAATTCTTTCGTAATAAGGCCTTCAGCCATCAGTGTAGCTTGTATTAGTCATTTTTTTAAATGATTATTTTTTAAAAATTATTTCCTTAAATAAAGTGTACGTGTTAACTGTGCAACCAACAATAACTCACTAGGCCCTGGGCCCTGTCCACACCTTTTCCTGCTTTCCCTAAGTCCCATGTTTCAATTATGTTTACAAAAATATTCATGTATTAGAAAGTTGAGTGAAATGTAAGGTTGAGTGAAACATTAGGATCCCTACAAAGTTATGTGTCAAGGAAAGGCCTGTCATAATAAGACAACAGAAGACACATTCTACTCACACACGAAATATGAGTATATATTTTTTTGTTTTCAGTGAAGTATGCACCAACTATACACACATTGGAAAGTATTTCATCATCATTTACTTGTAGCTAATATGACTGAATTAAGAAGATTCAGACGTTTCCACCTGTATTTCATCATAATTCATATCTCTTGATAATTTAATAATGCAAAAATTTAGTAACTATTTCGCTAATTGACTAGAAAAATAATTAAAAACTGACTTTAATTTTACATGTACTTTCTCGCCGCTTGGGGCGCTAGTGTCGCACCAGTTGTTGGACAGTAACAATTTTCATGCAAGTGAGTGACACGACTATATATGTTAGACTGTGACATAACTTTGAAAGGAGCATATCCACAATACCTCTCATGACGTATGTAAAGTTAAGGCACCTTGCATCCAATTGTACAATATAACCACGATCTAATTTATTCAACTGCTACACTCATTCCTGTGGCAATTGTGACTGTCTGACCTGAGACAGTCATCAACATCTGCACTCTGCGAGCAATTGTGTAGTGCATGGCAGAGGGTACATTCCACAGTACCAGTTATTAGGGCTTTTTCCCATTTCATTTACGTACACCAGCATCTCTAGTGGGAAGAAAACTACTCGTGCTTTCTTGTGAGATGCGCTGTAGTGAAGAGTATTGTTTGTTTTTAATTCGTTCTCTATGTAATTTACAAAATAGTTTTTGCATCACAAGAATTAGTAGAACAGCAAGAGACCTGAATGATCGTGAAATAAAAGGGAATAGATCACAAACTCACGAATGAACTGACAAAGCTGTAACAACTTCGCAAAGAAATAATTTACAAGTTACATATAACTGCACTTTACTCTACTGAAAGTAAAAGAATACATACAATATACCACACATAATAAGTGTACATATGGTCTTCCATTTCTAGAAAATGAGC
Organism: Schistocerca piceifrons; assembly: GCF_021461385.2. Classification (NCBI taxonomy): domain Eukaryota; kingdom Metazoa; phylum Arthropoda; class Insecta; order Orthoptera; family Acrididae; genus Schistocerca; species Schistocerca piceifrons. The sequence goes on along the minus strand of NC_060142.1, from coordinate 494,713,194 downwards.
GACACAACACTTTTCATTCACTCTGTTTTGCAGGGCTCCTGCTTCCAAAAATACAACTTCTATCTTATTCTGTGTAATCTCAGGTTGTTTTAATTATAGACAGAAGTGTGATTAAAACTCAAATCTAATACATTAACAGCCCAAATGAGCATGCAACATAACTTTCTTATTTTGCCTTCTGCTAACACAGAGTAAGCCTTGATTTCTGAATCAATATATATTACAAAAACGTGTGTGTGTGTGTGTGTGTGTTTGTTTGTGTGTGTTTCACATCTCCTCATAAATCACTAAACTGATTTCAACCAAACTTGATACACACATACTTTATGGTCAGATGACAGTCGCTGTGAGAGTATGGCCTATGAATGGGCTGGAAATGAGGGTGAAAAAGAAGCATAGCCCCAGACACAGGAATTCCCAGATTTCATTAATATAGAATTTGATCATGAAAGTAATTAGGGGCTTGCAAGAAACTTGATGCATAATTTCAAACCTTTATGAATTTTTTATGGGTGACAACCCCTACAAAATCAAGAAAGGAAAAATGTTTATCGCTTACTACCTTTCACTGCTTATGCAGTAAAAGTACCGCATGTGGCATGACGTTATAACTTATTACTAATTAACTGTATTTGTGACGCATTTTACAGACGGTATGCACATTTACCACTGAATGTAAGAGAAAAATTATATCATTGTACAACACATAGTTTAGGAGATATGACATCATATACAATGAGATGCGTGAAAAACTAACGCATCATGCATGGCGTCTAAATTTATTACTACTTTGCTACTAACCCTATTTGCAATAAATTTCGCAGACAGTATCCACACATGTCTCTGAATGTATCTACAATATCGTAACATTGTGCGACATGTAGTTCGGGAGATATGACGTCATGATCTATGAGATGAGTGAAAAACGTGTATGACGTTTGTATTTACTACTTTGTTCCCACTAACTCTATTCGAAACATGTTTTGTAGAGAGTATCTACATATGCTGCTGAATGTACCTGTCAAATTATATCTTTGTGCGGCACTTGGTTCAGGAGATATGGCAAGGCCAGACACTGCATGTTATGGGTTTGGAAACACAGCTATAAAGAAATATCCATGCAACGCCGGCTTTCTTCACCAGTTTAATTGTATAAAGAGCCTCCCTTTATCAAATAATTTCATTAATAGCAGCTTGGTTTCAGTACAGCACCGGGTGGAAAATTGGGAATATTCAATAAATCTACAGAGAATGCACTGCAACTGCTTTTGTGAGAGTGTCAACAAAAAACAGCAGTCATCAGACTGTCACAATCAGTTAAAAATGCTCTGAAATTTCCGGTAGAATTAAATAGGCTTCCAGAGTTGCCTCCATAACTTTTAAAATGGCAGTAAACTTTGTCATATGTATCTAGATGTTGGCTGCCATCTGCAGTATTGTCCTACATTTAAGAGTCATGAACTGAAAATAATTTCTTTAATACGTAGCCAATGATATATCTCATGCTGTCTGTCTCTCCAAGGTCAGCTAGGACTGCCACGTTTGGTAGGCTCATCACTGAACTTGTTTCATAAATGGTCAACAATGCAGAAACATGTAATTTGGGTGCAGACTATATATCCACAATTGCCTGATCTCAATCAGTTGGAGCTACATGTATGTACTCATTTATTTGCTTAATGCACAACTGTAGAACGCAGCACAGAACTGTCTTGGTGATGGATTGCTGCATGAACCACACTGGTGACTTCATTGCTGCGAAAAAGTATTCCAGGACAATAAATACAGTTTGGTTCCACTCAAACCTCATCAAAAACATGTACAAAGCATTTATATTTCCAAGAAGTCCTAGAGGAATAGTTATTTCCACCAAAATCTACAAATTTCCATGATTGTGTCCATGGCTTCAGTGTCTTTCATGTTTCCAGATATCTTGGAGCACTTATAACACAGTTCCTTAAAATTACAGACACTTTAATAATGTGTACATTAAAATGTCAAAAATCGTTCACTTTTTCGCAAAAGACTGCAAGAGCAGTAGCAGATGATGGTATGGTGCCACATACAGCAAGTGTCTCATGCCATCTGCCACTGTCTAATGTAACACACGAACAGCAGTGCTCACAATTGGTTTTGAAAACGTTGGTAGTTAGCTTTTTTGGTGAACTTAGCAGCTAATTTGTACTTCCTTTTGCCGTCACTTGAGTAGAGCTGTGCAACATATATCTTATGAAATATTTCCAATGCATCCGGTGTTGAGCAGAGATTACGTAACGATTCAAAGTAATCATTCACACGAAATGGGAATCCTTGTACATCTTATTACATTGCCTTCACTTCAGACAATATAAACTATAAAAAGAAATTCACAGTCATTAAGAATAATTACATAAATAATGTAGCAGAGTGTGCCTGCAGAGCAGATTTTTATTAAGCCGATTGTACTAGGAGAAAAACGTTGTAAGACAAATATGCAATAACTAGTATCATATTTGCCATCAATCTGGGCCCATTAAGTGATGTGTTCTACATGTGTAGTTGTGAATTATGATCGGTGTACCACAAGACAGGCTCACACACTGTTTCGTACGAAGAAGAAAAAAGAGCTATGACCCACCCATTTGCTTCGTAAGGTCGCTGGTCAAACTTGGTAGAAGAGAATGTTTTGTCGCTATAACACAATCCTTACCTCATCGAAGACTTCTCCAAGAAACCAGTAACCTAACGCTGAGCTTGGTGTCAGCAGCTTCAGTCACCATGCTCAATAACATTGTTTTGAAGTGATATTTGTAGCCAGCGAAAGGTCAGAGAATTTAGAGCTTCTACAGATAGACGCTTGCCTCTCTCTAGCTCTGGTTTCGTCGAATGGCACATAGTACCATAAGGAACATGTATATGCAAGTGTGTGTGTGTCCTACATCTTGGTTAAAAAAAACTAAAAACTAAACTCCTCTCGAATAGGCCATGAAGTCCAATGGGACCGACCGGCCGCCGTGTCATTCTCAGCGCATAGGGGTCACTGGATGCGGATATGAGTGCATGTGGTCAGCACACTGCTCTCCCAGCTGTATGCCAGCTTTGGAGACCAGAGCCGCTACTCCTCAATCAAGTAGCTCCTCAGGTTGCCTCACAAGGGCTGAGTGCACCCCGTTTGCCAACAGCGCTCGGCAGACCCATCCAAGTGCTAGCCCAGATCGACAGCGCTTAACTTCGGTGATCTGACGGGAACCGGTGTTACCACCATGGCAAGGCCAGTGGCTACATCTTGATTACAATCCATTAAAAAAGAACGGTCGCAACACGTCTGGAGAGAACGTGGTTCTGCCATCCATAAGCGTGACGGTATAATAAAGCATGTTTATCATTCTGGGGTCTACAGGAAGTAATGAAGCAGATGAAATGATTTTCAGACGTCTGGCAGAATAACTTTGAGCTCCACCATTAGTTTGTCTGCCAGTATGGCTGTTTTGTGTAATCGATTTCCACGTTAAAATGATAGGCATACAGAGCACATACCACTACAGGTCCTGATTGTCTTTTTAAAGTAGAGTATCATTGTATTACATCTTACCATTACTGAACAATCCATAATAACTACAGTCAGCCCACATCTTGTATACATCTGGCTAAAGATGTAGCAATAACATATTTGAATCTTAGGAGTTGTAACCAGAAAAAAATCACGACCAATACTATTTACTCTAGCATCACTCACCCCACGCTGAAAAGTTTCAGAATGATCTTAAGCCGCGTACACACTGCCACTGGAAACATGTTTCTGCCGGAAACATTGTTTTCTGCGATGTTTCGCAAATGTTTCCGACTTTGTTTCTGGTCTCTGTTTCCGTCCACACTGGCGGCAAACATTTCTCGTGTGTTCACGCCGTCTGCAGTGCCCCTTGTGTTATTGTGTTCGTATCGTCTGCTGCTGCGTTATGTCTGGTGTCGAAGAAACAATAATGATATGTGGAGCTGCATTATTAATGCTAGAAGGTTTACACAAACAAAATGAAAGGCGTCCTCGTCGTTGGTGGAGAAAAACATTCTATAGAAGAACTAGCGGAAATAATCTGCTACGTGAGCTGAGTATGGAAGACGGCTCTGGCTTCCGCAACTTCACTCGGATCTCACCTACCGATTTTGAATATCTGGCAAATATGATATCACCATTTGTTTCAAAAAAAGACACGAATTTCAGGAAAGCTATTTCAGTCAACCAAAGGCTTGCAGTTACTCTTCGTTTCCTGGCAACAGGAGATTCATTTCAGAGCCTTGCGTATTTATTTCGCATTTCGAAACAAGCAATATCTAAAGTAGTACCCGAAGTATGTGAAGCTCTGGTGGAAGTACTGAAGGATTATGTAAAGGTAAGTAAATGAAAAACATCGTTAAATAAGCACATTTACGAAGGTTATTATTTCTCAATTACGTTACATAATTCGTCAAACACAACTTCTTCAACTGCGTTGTCACTGTCACTGTCTACATAGCTTGTAAATGTAACAGGGGAATTGTTACTTGATGATGATGGCCCTGCTACATTCATACCCCTTTTCGACTGCTCACTTTCTAAATACGCTACATGTTGTTTCATTAGTACATTATTAAGAATAGCCATTGTTTTTGCTCGTTGTAACTCGGGCAATTTCCTTAAAACTGAGGCCACATACTGCCCATACGCACTGCATTCATCGTCCTTGTCTTCTTGTTTTTGCAGCACTTTAGTTAGCAATTGAGTAGCAATCTTGAAGGGTTGCTGCATGTCTTTTTTCTCGCCCATCATCCTTCTGATTTTTGGTGGTGGAGGACTGGAAGGTCCAGCTGCAACCTCTTCGTCCTCAATTGTGCCCTCTGGCGAATGTACGAAAACCTGAAAATCAAATTTCTTTCTTTCAGATACCTGCGACTGAAAACGACTGGAGTGAAACAGCATGTTTATTCTCACAGATTCTTCAGTTCCCCCATTGTGTCGGAGCAATTGACGGGAAACATATCGTGCTACAGTGCCCTGTTGGTAGTGGAAGTGAATATTACAATTATAAAGGTTCATTCAGCATTGTGCTGCTTGCTGTCGTCGATGCCAGCTACAACTTTTTGTACGCAGACATCGGCTGCCAAGGCAGAATATCAGATGGTGGTGTGTTCAAAAACGCGAGCATAAATGAGTTGATTAACAAAAAGAAACTTAACTTGCCACATGCCGAATGCTTACCAGGTGGCACCAAGGCCCTACCATATGTTTTTGTAGCAGATGATGCATGCATTTCCCTTACAGGAAAACATTATGAAACCCTACCCGGGAAAACATGTTAAAGGTTCAAAAGAGAGAGTTTTTAATTACAGGCTTTCAAGGGCCAGAATGGTTGTTGAGAACACTTTCGGCATTATGGCTTCAGTTTTTCGTGTGTTTAAAAAACCTATGTTGCTACAACCGGAAAAGGCAAAAACTGTCACACTTACAGCTGTATGTCTCCACAATTTTTTAAGGCGAAATGCTGCGGCAAGGAACCAGTACTCCCCACATGGAAGCTTCGATTCCTACGATTTACAAACAGGTGAAATGATTCCAGGCACATGGAGACGAGATGACACTGCATCAGTTTTCATTTCAGCACAGAATATACCAAGGAAAGCTGCTTCCACGAATAAACAAATTCGAGACGAATTTGCTAATTATTTTTTAAGCCCACACGGAAGTGTACCGTGGCAAAATAACTATGGGTGAATGTGACTGTGTACTATAAAATACAAATAAAGACAAACAAGCATAATTTTCGTACCTCATTTTCCACAGTATCTGTTGTCTCCTTTGGCTCATGTACATCGTCCAAGAACTGCAGCAGCCGATAGCCGAACCAGTTCGAGTCATATGCAGTGTCTGCACCACTACCAGATGGTCTGCTGGCAATAATTTTTCTTTTCTCGCGCCTGTACGCAACCACTAGCGATCGTATTTTCTTCTCAACACTTCCCTTGTCCGTGCTAAAGGCTGTTGCAATTTTTGCAAGAGCATCGTGTTTTTTAAGGGTATTTTTGTAATCCTTGCTCCGGACGTTCCATAAACAATCCTCCTCCTGGTACATTGCAATTAAATCGACAATTTGTTGCCTTGACCACTCCATTATTCTACAAAACAAAGCGAAAATGAAAACGACAGTAAACAGAACACCGCTAAAAAGTTGACGACACACACACACATACGCTAGCGCCGTGCAGCGGTGACAAGTGGTAGCTAGCCGGAAACATTGTTTCCTTTGATCTGTACCGACACTGCTACGGATAGATGTTTCTGTGTTTCCAAACATGTTTCGAAACATGTTTCCAAATGGTGTCCACATCAAGCTACCGGAAACATGTTTTGAAAACATGTTTCAGTCTCAGTGTGTACGCGGCTTTAGGGATACATATTCGGTAATTTTAACAGGTCTTGTAATGTCACGTGCCACATGTTTCCAGAGAGGTATATGTAAGATAAAAAAGGAAGTGATGCACTGCAGCAGAGATGCTGTTGGATGAGAGAGATGTAAGTATAACTTTTTTTTAAGTCAGCAAAAAGAGTGCAGTCTGTGGTATGTCTTGATGAAGAGGCAAAATTTCCCACCAATAAGAAAATACAACTAAGAACATTTACTACTAAATTTCCTAGATAGTTTATTTCAGGCATGTTTGACGGTGTCTGCTCGGCAGCTAGCAGTAAAAGCAATTCATTAACTTCCATTTATGAATTCATAGTTAAAAGTCATAGAAAATTTCCAAATTCTAATTCATTATCCAGACAGTAGTAAAATTAGAATATAGGGTCACTCTAAATGATGGAACCATTTTCAAAAATTCGTATGTATTCAAGTACGACTCCAAAATGAACAAGCTTTATACCAATGAAAAGAGGAAGTTTCTAAGTTTTGGCAGGCAGCGGCGGGCGGACGATGATGAATCCAGAAGTGGCCGATAGGGTTCACTGGGCAATGGGGCCGTCATTCCGTTACACTGTCGGTTGTGAGTGAGATGGTGACTGTGGAGCACAAGGTTTGCTGCGTTCTTGAGTTCGCGAAAAGCGATTCGCAAATTGCAGTGCAGAGAGCATTTCGTACCAAATTTGGTATTCAACCACCAACTCGTAAAAACCTTAGCCGTTGGTTTAAGTAGTTTAAACAGACTGGGAGTGTGTGCAAAGGAAAAAGCACAGGCCGACCGCGTGTGTCAGAGGATGATGTCCGACACATTCAAGAAAGTTTCGTGCACCGTCCCAGTAAGTCTACCAATCGAGCCAGTTGAGAACTTGGAATACCCCAACCAACTGCAAGGAAAGTTCTGAGACGGCGTTTGCTGTACAGGTCCTACCGATAACAACTTGTGCAGACTCTCAACCCCAATGACAAAGAGAAGGGTCCCGCATTTTGTGGTTATGTGCTGGCAAAGATGGAGGATGACGCATTTCTACAGTGTGTAATTTTTGGCAATGAAGCAATGTTCCACTTTATTGGAAAAGCCAACAGACACAATGTTCGCACAAGGGATTTGGAAAATCCACATTCACCACTGCAACACGAAAGAGACTCGCCGAAGATCAACATGTTCTGTGCCGTGTCCTGTACAACGGTTTATGGACCATTTTTCTTTGCGGAAATTACTGTAATGGGAATCACATACTCAGTATAATGTCACTCGATGCTCTGTCCCTACCACCCATCCTAAACATCTGAGTGTCCCAGTCTATATCTGGTAAATTGAAATCTCCACCTAAGACTATAACATGCTGAGGAAATTTACGTGAAATGTATTCCAGATTTTCTCTCAGTTGTTCTGCCACTAATGCTGCTGAGTCGGAAGGTCGGTAAAAGGAGCCAATTATTAACCTAGCTCGGTTGTTGAGTATAACCTCCATCCATAATAATTCACAGGAAGTATCCATTTCTATTTCACTACAGGATAAACTACTACTAACAGCGACAAACACGCCACCACCGGTTACACGCAATCTATCCTTTCTAAACACCGCCTGTGCCTTTGTAAAAATTTCGGCAGAATTTATCTCTGGCTTCAGCCAGCTTTCCGTACCTATAATGATTTCAGCTTCGGTGCTTTCTATCAGCGCTTGAAGTTTAGGTACTTAACCAACGCAGCTTCGACAGTTTACAATTACAATACCGTTTGCTGCTTGGTTCCCGCATGTCCTGACTTTGCCCCGCATCCTTTGAGGCTGTTGCCCATTCTGTAGTTGCCCGAGGCCATCTAACCTAAAAAACCGCCCAGTCCACGCCCCACAACCCCTGCTACCCATGTAGCCGACTGCTGGGTGTAGTGGACTCCTGACCTATCCAGCGGAACCCAAAACCCCATCAACCTATGGCGCAAGTCGAGGAATCTGCAGCCCACATGGTCGCAGAACCGTCTCAGCCTCTGATTCAGACCCTCCACTCGGCTCTGTACCAAAGGTCTGCAGTCAGTCCTGCAGATGGTGAGCTCTGCTTTCATCCTGCTAGCGAGACTGGCAGTCTTCACCAAATCAGATAGCCGCCGGAAGCCAGAGAGGATTTCCTCCGATCCATAGCGACACACATCATTGGTGCTGACATGAGCGACCACCTGCAGATGGGTGCACCCTGTACCCTTCATGGCATCTGGAAGGACCCTTTCCACATCTGGAATGACTCCCCCTGGTATGTACACAGAGTGCACATTGGTTTCCTTCCCCTGTCTTGCAGCCATATCCCTAAGGGTCCCATTACGCACCTGATGTTGGAGCTCCCAACTACCAGTAAGCCCACCCTCTGCGACCACCCAGATCTTGCAGACTGAGCAGCAACCTCTGGAACAGGACAAGCAGCCATATCCGGCCAAAGATCAGTATCAGCCAGAGACAGAGCCTGAAACCGGTTTGTCAGACAAACCTGAGAGGCCTTCCGTTCAGCCCTCTGGAATGTCTTTCGCCCCCTGCCACACCTCGAGACGACCTCCCACTCTACCACGGGTGAGGTGTCAGCCTCAATGTGGGCAGTATCCCGGGCAACCATAGCCGTAGTCCAATCAGGGGATGTGTGGGACGAGCTGGCCGTCCCCGTCAAACCCCCGTCCGGACCCCCACAGTGATGCCCATTGGCAACAGCCACAGCCTCAAGCTGTGTGACTGAAGCCAACACTGCCTGAAGCTGGGAGCGAAGGGATGAAAACTCAGCCTACATCCGAACACAGCAGTCGCAGTCCCTATCCGTGCTAAATACTGTTGTGCAAAGAACGTCTGAACTAATTTACAGAGAGCACAAACAATTCGACACAAAATTTAAACAGTTATTAAAATACAAGATTTCCTAGTAAATGCAGTAATGCTGCTACTTGCGCACTGCTCACACACTGCTCGTCGGCGGAAGGAGACTCCGTGATTTTACACCATTCAGGTACTAAAACGCGATGCTAGAACTCTCAAATACTATAATACGCCCGAAATTTATGAATTAAACAATGCAAGTACCCAAAAACACGTAAAGAAATTAAGAATTAAACTATGTAACAAATAAGTGAGCTAAGAGTATTCGACTTGCTGCTGGCAGCTGCTTATTCAATGGCCGCAGGGAGCGCACTGGCTGTGACCACCGACACTGGCCGTTCAAAACAAAAACAGAAGACAGACGACTACGTAGCTGAAGAGGCAGACCACTGTCGAACGTATGAAGAGTTTGAACAGGCCTTCCTACAGAAATAATGGGAATATAGGAAAGATAACGAATGGAAGTTTTTAAGCCACAGCAGACTGCGAACAGAAGTTTTTAAGCCACAGCTATTTTAACGCAAAACAAGGCGGACTGCAATAGTATTTCGAAAGATACTTGAACAAGACGAGATACTGGAGCAATCTGATACCACATGTCGATATTTTAAGAATATTAAAGAGGGGTTTGCCAAACGACATTCATGAGAGACTGCTAACTTATGATCTATAGTATTTGATTGATCTCATTTATGAGAGAAGTCAAAACTCAAATGAGTGGAACAGAAACCAACCGGGTCCACCGACAAATGAAGGATTTTATAATTGTGATAACAGTAATAACAACAACAACAGTGGCAATAATAGCAGAAATCAGTACGGCAGTGCACAACACAGCTGGCAATCATACGATCCGCTGAAAGGACATAACGGTAATAGAGGATTCTGAAATCGCCGAGTAATGGTCTCCGAGGGAGAAATAATAGAACTTAAAATTCAGGATACCATGGCTCATCATCAAGAAATAACTGTAATGGTTGGAATAATTGGTACGGCCCTCATGATAATAGACAAGGGTAAACAACCACACATAAATAACAATTATGAAAACAATGGCTATTGGAGTGGCATAAACCATAATTGGCGAACCGCCAAACCCAATAATCATAGAGTATAACGTGGTAAAAAACTGATCACGTTATAAACGTTGTACAAGTGACTGACGGGAGCGAGAGCAACCCACCTTCCCAGATAGTAAACAGCGATTGACCGACCAAGACCCCAACCTCCATAATAAAACACAAATGGGGGCATGACGCTAATAAATAATTGTTTCTTAAGGTAGAAACAGAAATCCATGTGTGAGATGTCATATATGCAGATAACACAATCAAATAAGAGCAATAAACGATGAAGTACAGGTGATGGTTAATGCCAAAATAGGAACAATAGATGTACACATGGTACTAGACACAACTATGGCTACAGATCTTGTTTTGTACAGCTTGTTCAATGAAACAAAAGGGAAACTAAAGCTACCTACTTTATCTGTGCAGAACTGCCATATTTTAATGCTATGGGAATGAAGTCAAAAAGCATCAAGTTAACACTTCTATTACAAAAAACTTCGTTGGAATCACAATTACTTGTACATTCCTAGTGAAAGACAAACTAATAGTCAGCTGTCTCCTAGGAATGGATTTTTTCAGGCAATATGAAGGGAAAATTTACTTAGGCAATGGCAGATATTAACGTTGCTGAGGTGATAACGTAATTTCAGTTGAGTATGCAGTTAGCAGATATAGTGAAGAACTATCTGATGTATCCAGCAGTCTTATGCATGACTGAGCAATGCAATAAACAGATCACAGAGGTAACGACAGTTTTACGCACTATTCAGAGTAAGGTAGAAGTATCAGGTAGTTAATCATCCACACAGAAACAAGAACTAAGTACATTGTTGTCACAACATTTGTACGTTTATTAAAACAAACCAGGAGTAATTAAAGAATATGTCTGTCATAGGTAAGTATACCCCCATGAAACTTTCTATCATAATCATATTCAGTTCCTTGGACAAAGAAATAAGCATTAAGAAAGGAGATATGTGATTAACTGAGATGCTAGTGAACCATCTCACTTGCCATCTTGTAGCCCCATCCTAACACCAGCAAACATGATGGAAGCATACAACTTATATTGGATGCAAGGGAAATTAACAAAATCATAGTATCTGTAAGAGGGCAACGGCCTTGCCGCAGTGGATACACCAGTTGCCGTGACATCACCGAAGATAAGCGCCGTCAGGCGTGGTCGGCACTTGGACGGGTGACCATCCAGGCCGCCATGCGCTGTTGCCATTTTTCAGGGTGCACTCAGCCTCATGGTACCAATCGAGGAGCTACTAGACCGAATAGTAGCTGCTTCGGTCAAGAATACCATCATAACGGCCGGGAGAACGGTGTGCTGACCCCACGCCCCTCCTATCCACATCCTCCACTGAGTATGACACGGCGGTCGGATAGTCCCGGTAGGCCACTCGTGGCCTGAAGATGGAGTGCTATATATATAGTACCTTTAAGAACCAAACCAGAAAACCTAGAGGAGCAATTTTTAAAATTCCATGGCTTGAAATTCCCTACAACAATAGATTTAAAACATCATACTGGCAAATATTGTTGTACCTAGATAGCCAACAATATTCTGCATTTGTCTGTAATGGTATAAGTTATCAATTTCACTATTTACCATTCAGACTTATTGCAAGTGCACAAGTGTTTACTCAGCTTTGCATAAGGTAGTAGGCCCAGAATTATTGAGTCAAGTTACAGTCTAGGTCAATGATTTACTTATTGACACATGTTAATGGGATGAGCATTTGTGCATATTAAGAAGTGTATTAGGCGAATTTTCCACTTATGGAGTCACAGTTATCTTAAAGAAATCAGAATTTTCCAGAAAAGAGATTAAGTTCTTAGGTCACACTATTTAACCAAGAAGCATTCGGCCTGATCCACATAAACTAGACACCATCAGACACTTTCCGGTTCCACAAACTAAAAAACGTTAAAAGCAGTCATGGGTTTGGCCTCATTCTTCCGTAAGTATGTGCCTCCTCATATACTAAGTAGAGTTGCACTGCTCAATTTTTTAGTAAAAACTGCACATGACAGAAAATTGTCAGAATAACTTTGACACCATAAAAAAAGCTTTGGTAAACTCTGACGTATTAGAATATCCTGCTGACAGAAGGAGTTTGCTTCAGTATCGATACATCCTTCCACAGTCTAAGGGCAATATTGTTTCAGATTAACCATGATAATAAAAATAAAAATTTAAAATAACCAGTTTTGGTAGTAGCACACTGCCAGAACATGAAAGAACTTATTTTTTTAGTGAGGTTGAAGCGCTCACAGTAGTTTGGGCATTCCAAAAATTCCAGTACTTCCTATGGGGAAATCACACCAAATTGTGATCATCGAGCACTTTCATTCTTACTGACATGTAAACTGTTGCACAAAAGATTTTTCTTCAAGAGTTCAGTTTTGAGGTGATTTATATCAAAGGAAAACAGAATATTTTGGTAGATGCCCTGTACAGACTTCCGCAAGGATTAAATGAATTTACAGAATTAACACAACAAACATACAACTTCAGGATTCAGCTCTTGTCTGATGTTACATAAAGGCCCTGTTATGTGAAAATGGGTAAAAATATTAATCAGCTTCAATAGCAAGATACTAAATGGAACAAGTTAAGGCAACAACTGATAAGTAATGATGATGCAGACTTGAGAAAATGTTATAAGTTACATAACGGAATTTTGTTTTATCGTTGAACACCTCAATCTTGTGACTGGTTTACCTAAAGCATACGTAGATAGTTTTATTTGATATACACATAACTTGTGGGATCACTATGGTGTAGCCAAATGTGCTCAGAAAGTAATCTCATACTGCTGTTTCCCTAATATTAGGTCATCAAGAAATGTGTAATCTATGATAGACCAAGGACTTAAACAGATCATGATTCAATGAATTACATCCTATTATACCATTCAAATCCGCTGACCTCGTATCAGTCGATGCTGCAGGACCTTTTCTGATGGTATAAGCAGGAGTGAAATATGCAATAGCCCTGTACAATGTGTTTTCTAAATATCTGCAGACGTAGTCACTAAAACTGTAATGCAAGATCCCATTATCAAGTTATTATGAGAGAAAATTTTGTGAGGGCGGGTAAACCAGAAGTTATTCTTACTGATAATACAGCTAACTTCACAAACGCGAACTAGAAAGAATTTGACAAGTTGTATGATAAAAAACGCATTTATGTGTCCAAATTTCATTGTGAGGCTTCCCCAATAGAATGGGTATTTTGTGAGTTTCACAGGTTTACCAGAACATATACACCACATAGACACACTACATGGACTGAATACATGATGTCCTTTCACGAAATAGTAAATATTTCGCCATACTCATTAACCAAGTTTTACACCAATCGAATTAATGTATGAGAAGTATCAAATAGATGACTGGGTTAAGCACTTACCTAAATTTCCTGAGAAGGAGGTAGCATTAGAAGAAAATGTTACCATGAAGAAAAAACTATATGATAAAAGAAGAGGTCGCACAACTACTTTTCACAGTGGACAGGAGGTGTTATTGGGCATATATCCTCAATCTCCCAAACACAAAATGCTTAAAAGAAGTGGCAGCTGTTGTACACAGGACCGGACATTATACAGAGAATAGCACATCTGGGATGTGATTTGTTGAGCAACCAAAAATAGGCAAAATACGTAAGTTATATCCACATAAAGATATCAAAGAATTTATATTTTAAACAAAAGAGGTCAATACACATCAACCACTTCTGCACCTACTACCCAACGGAAAATACGACACTCTGTCATAAGTAAACCTGAATCAAAACAGATCAATGGGCCTCAACCGCTTCAGCGCTATACATTTTTACACAATATTACTTTAGAAACAAATTAGGGAATTTAATAATGAATTTTCCTCTAGGTATAATCCAAGATAGGTATGAAGATTCTTTGAATTTTACTACGAAAATTTTGCTGCTCTGTTACCAGCAAAATGACAATATTCAAACTTTACATTAAATACATTTTTGGGAACAATGAATATAGATGACAACAATACAATCTGGCAGCTGCGCTTGGCACAGTGTGAGGAGAGGAGTTAGCTGAGTTGTGGGTGGTTAACATTTCCTCCATCTCCTCTTCCCACTTTTGAAGTAATCTGTAGTGGCCATATTCGCTCATGTGCACAGTACCCAACATGCTTGTGTGCTGCTTAACAAACAATAATTGAAAATAAGAGACAGCATGTTCGTCAAATATTAAATAGTGAAAATGACAAATTAAGACTTGATTTTACAAAGAAATACTGTGGATAAACCGTATTAAATAAACTCTGACACACATGCAAGACCAAATTACAGGAAATTCAAACAAGACGTAGTAATTTTTCCATGTTACATATACAATTAGTTATAGGAAAAAAGAGTACACTTGGTAACCCATATCATTAGCCAGTGTATTAAATATAAGAATAAACATGTATAACGACCATTATTATTGCACACCTTGTATTTCCTATTCAGATTTTGCTAGTATGAAATATTTTATTTAATGACATGTTCATTTTGTCATGGCGTTATGTGACAAACTTCAAAACCAACTTCACATATAGGATTGTACATTGACATAGGACTATGTACGATAGGGTAGTTATTTCAGAGTAAGAAGCTATGTACAAAAGAAATTATTTACGTGGAAAGATATATGATCATGTGGGAGGAAGAACTGTTTGCAGAAAGGTCACGATTATACTAAAGTAATAAATAAAAGAAATGTTGATGAGTAAGCTAAAAGCGAAGCAAGCAAATGTATATAGCGATGGTACTACAATTAACTGTGATTTACATTACACTATCTACAGCTACTCACAATAAGGAAGAACAACACTATTTATATAAAACTACAAGTGATTAAGGTATGACAGTTACAGAATACTTTACACTATGCTATTGAAAACTACCTCTACATTAAAGTGAATATGAAAAACTTATGTACTTTGGAGGAAGGAATACAAAAAAATTAAGAAGAAAGTGAAATTAGATACACATGATTAAAATGGCAGAAACATTACATAGCTAACAACTACAAGCCGCAAGGTAAGGAATGTTCATTACAGCAAATAAGTGTTATTTACACAAACACAGTACAGCAGGCAAATCACTGTCAAAGAGCCCATAAGGAAGTAGGAAATGTTCATAAACGTATAATCTGAGAGGAATGAAGACAAATCGTTATTAGCAAAAACATTAAATGTATCGAGTTGTACTTTATGTGTGCATATGTCTGAATGAACACACTGACTGACCTACAGGCAATTATGCATAATTAAGAACTGATGTAGTAATAAGAATTTTGTAGGGAATGATGCAAAGTAGCATGTCCCATTGGCAGAAGGATTGAATTTGAGCTGGAAGGTACTAAATAAAAGAGCCCCCCTTCTTACATTAATTTATAAATTAAGTGTAATTAAGATTGTGTATTAATTTATGGAAAAGAAGATAAATAGGTACATTTATATTTAGTACGTTGAAACAGCTAAACTTGAGTCTATCTGTGCCAGCTGAAGAGTAATAACGAGAACAGTGGATCTCACATTAACTTAGCCTGTGTATGAAGTGATTACTTAAACCTTTGAGTGCTATATTCTATGAGATACATGCATCGTTATGCAAGCCACATCTGAGGGTACAAAGACTAATACAAAACTAGTGCTGTAGAAACATTTGAACACTACACTCAAATACAGAGTTACTAGTGAACCTCAACATAAAATGCAATGAAAAGACATATATATGTTTGCAGCATCCAAAGACATTTTCAACAGTGACTAGCTGACCAAAAAATATAAATACTAAACAAAGGATTCTGAGACATAGATAGGAATATAGGAAACATTATGCTGTGAGCAGAACATGGATTTACGACAGGCATTTCACCTGTCATCGTTGCAAGTAGTGCAAATTGTTTGTGAAAACCAATACTAGTACAAGGCATTGCGTGACATTTATCTTAAGCGGAAGTTGCTTGATGAAATTCCAATGTTTCCATTTCATCATGTAGTGGTGAAATTTCTCTTGACTCTGTTGATAACATCAGTTTTCAGGTTCTTATGGAAGACGTAAGGATTTTGAAAAGTAAATTCTTCACTCAGTGAAAGATGGAAAAAGGAGAAAATTTTCTTATAGTTAAAAATAAAGGTGTCATCAAAAATTAATTATGGGGAACCACGAATTTATATATATATATATATATATATATATATATATATATATATATATATATATATATATATATATATATATAAGATTTTCCTGTGACTGTAGTCATGCAACTTTTATTTGTTTCATGTATTTGTAAATATGTTCATGTGTATTTCGTAAACATGTGGATACCAATCTTACAGAACATCAAACACATAGAAAGCAGAAATACGTGTGAAAGAGAACTATGTAAGTTGTGCAACGTACCTCAAATTTGTGGAGTTGCCACCTAGACTTTAAACAATAGTGCTTTGAGACCTAACCACTAGCGTTCTCGAAGTCAAGCACAAATTTAATTTTCATCATGTAAAATGTATCTTTTTGGACTTCAGCAATTAGCTGTGTTCTTCATGCAATTCTTCTGGACAAGAGCATTCGGGAATTTTTGTTCTGGCTCGTATTCCTAACATAACGCTATTAATAAAGCCTTCCACACTTCCATCTGTGTACGCTGGAAACTCTTATGCTCCATATTCTGTGCTTCAGTCTCTTCCACTTCAAGTTTATTTCTCATACACATAACACATTAACTGCACTTAAAGACGTAATTTCTTAAATGAGTAATGACTTAAAAGTGTATGATACATTTACTCTTTTTCCTACAACTTCTTACATAACAATGCTTGTGGGTACCAGTCCTAATTCGGCGATATACTCGTTTGACAGCATTATCGAGAACTGCCAGGGAGACAAATGTGATTGTGGATAACGATAAGATAGTTGGAGCATATTGTTTAACGTGGATGATCTTCTATTGTAACTATATATAATACATTTACATGTCAAATCACAAGCACAGACATGAACAAAGTTATCGGTAACCACTTTTTAGGGGAGCTTTTACGTCCTCCTTGGCTAAAGAACAATGTGTTACTAGGCTGGAGGCTACAATATTCAACTAAAGAATAGATCAGGTGCTTGACCAAGTGCAAAACTGTTTAAGGGTTTTTGAACTCTAACAAACAGTACTTACAATGTGTGCACTCTCCTCTGTGCCAGTCACATCTATGTAGTGCCAGCTAACATGTATCTTGCAGAACAGCTGGAGTTTGTTTACTGAGGTAATAAGAATACCCGAATATTGACTGGCGTGCAGGTAAGTCCGCCAGACTCTCAACACTGGGAAAAGCTTATAAATTTTGCTCTGTCTGCATACAGTTTTAATGATCTACCATGTGATTATACGTAACATTGACTCCAACAAAGACGACATAAGTATTACACAGAAGTGCTTTGTTGAAGAAGGAGAAATATATTCCTCTCAATCCAGGTGATTGATCTCCACAATGCTGTCAAATAAGAACATCGCCGAATTAGGTCTCGTACCCACATACAACGTTATCCTACAAGCCGTAAGAAAAAGGGTAAATATGTCACAATTTTAAGCCATTGCTTATTTAAGAAATTACGCCTTTGAGTATAATTAACGTCTTGTGAGTAAAAAAAACTCGAAATGGAAGAGATCAAAGCGAAGAATGTGGAGCAGAAGAGTTTCCGGTGTAGACTCAGGACGGTTTTAAGGGTTTATCAATAATGTTATGCTAGAGATTCGAAGCAGAATAAAAATTCCCGAATGCAGGAAGGAACAGAGATAATTGTTAAAATTATAAAACATACATTGTACGAGATGAAAATTAGATATATACTTGAATTCGAGAATGCTAATGATTACATTGTCCAGTCTCGTAAACTGACATATGTGTGGGAGTGTGATATGCGGACCACATGCCCCTCCATATCCACACCCAGTGACGCCTGTTGGCTGAGGATGACACAGCAGCTGGTTGGTATCGTTGGAGCTTCATGGCCTGTTCTGGCGGAGTTCAGTTTTTAATGGTAAGTGTGGTAGACCACAGCTGCTGTCGTAATTGAATCATCAGGGACACCGTAATCGAATGCCACCAACCAGTCCATACCTCATCGCCAGTGGATGTGGTAGGTCATGTCCATCACTGCTGAACAGGGTCGTCAACAGTTTTGTCCGTCATCCTACGAACTCCTCCGATCACAGCCCTGAGGTTTAAAAATATTTGAAAAATTATTGCTCATAAATTAGATTTCTTTTTCCAAGCACTGCTGGATATTCCTTGTAAGTAAATTAGTAAGCTGTAGAAAAGTATTTTTCCCCTCTCTAAATGCAGAAGGAATCGGATGAGTGTTCATTCGTCAGACACATTACAGCTGGGGGGTCTGGTACACATTACTGAATCAAGACTGGGAGACATGTTCTTTATTTATCGTTTCTAAAACCACCAAAAGCGTCACGTTTCCCAGCGCTTTTTGCTGGTGTGTTAAGAATATAGGAAAAAATTCTGATAACGCAAAGTAGAGGACTAACAGGTGGTAATATAGGCGTCTAAATGAGGTAATGTGTCGAGCAGACCCATATTGGGTGGCTGAAAACATAGTGGCCCCATATAACTGGAAGTGCTTCCATCTTTACCTAGATGTTGTTTTCTGTTATTGGCACGAATAATCGTCATCCTATGTTTACCAAATGCTCACAAAAGATGACACATGGGAGAGAGAAGTGGCAAATACTAAAACTGGCCAACGTGAGATCTAAACCACAACATTCCGGGGAGTTACAGCAAGTCTAGATGTCAGGTGAAGGGTCAAATGTACTCCTGACAATCAAGTCGATTGATGGATTATAGAATTGTATCCCTAAAGCTTACATTATTTAATGTGGAAATACGCATTCCAAGGTTTGACTTATACAATGATAGTGAAGTGAGAGATATACAAAATTACTAACATAGATTGATCTGAGATCAAACGACCGCCATCCGAAGAATTACTGTAGATATTTCGGGGTGGAAGTACATTCACTCCCACTAAAGTGGACTGATAAAGAGGGTATTGCAGTGCCTGCCTCGTTTCAGAAGTACGATGCAATCTTCCTTCAGACAAATATGCATGTCTGGAGACCAGGACTGCAGTAACTACAGCCTGTATGAAATACATGAAACGTATTCGCATTTATCCGCCAATATTGGGGAAGCGACTATCCTTTCAAATGTCTCCCCTGTACTGGAATACACGTAACGAATGTATGAGTGTAGGCTGTAGACACAACGTAGACTATACATGGAAGTTTGCGTCTGACCATGAGTGATGCTCAGACAACCTACTGGTAAAGCAACTGCACGTGATGAGCAGAAGATCTGAGCTCGAGTCCCAGTCTAGCATACATTTTTGTCGTCTTTCCATTATACAGCTGATGTCGGTTCATAGACTGATAAAGGGTTGCACAAAACATCAAACATGGTACTGACAGTAGTATTATGATCTATATCTTGGTGGTATTCCATGCTGCTCATCCAGATGACTATTTGTCGTAAGCAAATCATTATGGAAAATTCTTCTGAGAGTAAATCTGAGAATGCAAAGAACAATTACAAATATCTAGAGGCTCTGGTCGGTTGTGATATACAATACATTGTGCCACCCTGAAAAGTATCGGAGACATTGTTTGTCGAGCAAACCTATTAAAGTTACCGAATATGTATTTCTAAGGTCATTCAGGAAATTGTCTTCTGGGGGTGAGTAATGGTAGATTATATGGTATTGGTCGTCATGTCTTTTCTGGTTACGACTCCAAAAATTCAAATACATAACTGCTACATTTTTAGCTGGATGTATACATGGTGTGACCTGACTGTAGTTATAATGGATTATTCAGTAAAGGTAGTAGGTAATACCTTGATGACTGCACGACACAAAGCTCTACGCCTTGCCCGGGCCTGTCGACACCGGCATTGGACTGTTGATGACTGGAAACATATCGCCTGGTTGGACGAGTCCCGTTTCAGATTATATCAAGAGGATGGACGTGTGCAGGTATGGAGACAACCTCATGAATCCATGGACCCTGCATGTCAGAGGGGGACTGTTCAGGCTGGTGAATGATCTGTAATGGTGTGGGGCGTGTGCAGTTCGAGTGATATGGGACCCCTGATACGTCTAGATATGACTCTGACAGGTGACACGTGCGTAAGCATCCTGTCTGATCACCTGTATACATTCATGTCCACTGTGAATTACGACAGTCTTGGGCAATTCCAGCAGGACAATGCGACAGCCCACACGTCCAGAGTTGCCACAGAGTGACTCCAGGAACACTCTTCTGAGTTTAAACACTTCCGCTGGCCACCAAACTCCCCAGATGTGAACATTATTGAGCATATCTGGAGGCCTTGCAACGTGCTGTTCAGAAGAGATCTCCATACCCTCATACTCGTACGGATTTATGGGCAGCTCTGCAGGATTCATGGTGTCAATTCCCTCCAGCTCTACTTCAGACATTAGTCGAATCCACTCTACCCTGTGTTGCGGCACTTCTACGTGCTCGCAGGGGCCCTAAACGCAGGTGTACCCGTTTCTTGGGCTCTTCAGTGTAAAACAATGGTCTGTAAGCCTATAGTTTTGATGTGGAAGTCGATTACACAAAACAGCTGTACTGGCAGCCGAACTAATGGTAGAATTCAAAGTTACTCCGCCAGATGTCTGAAAATCATTTCATCTGCTTCATTATTTCCTATAGATCCAAGACTGGTAAACATGCTTTATTATGTCCTCACAGTTATGGATGGCAGAACCATGTTCTGTCCAGATGCGATGCAATCGTGCTTTTTTAATTGGTCACTTATAAGAGGAACATGGAATCATGATGTATCTTCTTAATTTTTTTTTAGAAAACACACACACACACACACATATTCTTTATGATACTATGTACCATTCAACAAAACCGGAGCTAGAGAGAGGAAAGTGTCTATCTGTAAAAGTTCTCATTTCTCTTATCTTTTGCTGGATATATATGTCAGTTCACAATAATGTCTTCGAGCCAGGTAACTGAAGCTACTGTTACCAAGTCCAGAATTATGCTACTGATTTTTTGGAGAGGTCTTCAGCTTGGCAAGGAGACTGTTCCAGCGTCAAAATATTCTCTGTTACCAAATGTGGCCAGCAACCTTACAAAACACATGGGTTGACCACATTGCTTTTTTCTTGTTCGTGGGAAGAAGTTTGTGAGTCTGTCTTGTGATGCATTGATCACAATTCACCACTACATACGTTGTCAGAACATATCTTTTAATGGATCCATCACTATGGTAAACATGACATAAGTTATTGCTTATATCTCTCACGACATGTGTCATCTAGTACAGTCGACTTAATAAAAAATCGCTGTGTAGGCACACTCTGCTACAGTTCCTCCCAGAAGTATTAGGCTCCCATATTACCTGACTTGCGATAGGTCATCGATATCACGTTGTAGACGCAGTGCTATCGGAACTCCACTGCTATGTAAGAGATGGAGTCGTAGTGAAACTTAAGGTCCAGCACTTGCTGATATTACTGTAACGAGTACAATGACTGTTTTTGCTAATGAATAATGCTTTTTTTGTTAGTAAGACTGTATGCAGCAGCTCACAGACGCGAATAAAAATAACACAGGCCAACAATGGAAAAACTGCTGAAAATATCTTATTCTTATGTTTTTTATGGTGGAAATCCCAATATGATACTTAAAAAACAGCATCACCCACTATTTCTTCACATTTTACAGTTAAATTTATTAAATTAAGCGACTTTTTAAAGAATTTAACAGCTTTTATACAGTTAAAATAATTGAAAAAGGAGGTGTAATGAATGTAGATGACATTGGTAGCACTGCTGAAAAACATTTGCTGACAAAAAGGTCGGTTCCATGTTTGTGTTAACACATGGTGTTTTGTTTACTGTCAACCTAACCTCACTTTCCCATTTCCTGTACATGTGCTCAGTACAATGTCTAATCGTGGTTGTAAAAATTCTACTGAAAGTTTTTGTTATATTTCTGGTGAATCTGTGATTAAAAACACCAAAGAAACGTTACATGCTTTGTAAAAAGGTTTATCTATCATAGTTTGGATCTAAACTTGCTGATCAAGATAAATCTTGGGCGCTGCATAAGGTATATTATGTATGGGTTGAAGATCTGAGAAAATGGTTCAAAAAGGAGAAAAAACCTTTATATTTGCTCTTCCTATTATATGGAGGGAGCCAAGAAATCATTCCAATGATTGCTACTTTTGCAGTGTTGATATTACTGGTCATAATTCGAAAAACAAGAAGGTAATAAGTTACCCTAACCTTCTGTCTGCCATCCGACCAGTAGAGCATGGTGTAGATTTGTCAGTTCCTGAATCACCAGATGGTTCAAATTATATTCCAATAGAAGTATTTTCTGATTTAGATGAACCAGATGATGATTAGTTCCATTGTAATACTGAAAGTCTAGAGCACAAATTGTTTACTCGGACCGAGCTTAACGATTTGGTTAGGGATCTAGGCTTAAAGAAAAAGCGGAATTGCTTGGCTCTAGATTAAAAGAAAAGAACTTATTGGCAGTCGGAACCAGCATATACATGTACAGGAAGAGAGGGCAGCAATTTTCCAAGTTTTTTCAGCAAGAAGGTGATTTAGTGTACTGCTCAGACATTCAGCTTCAATGAAAAAAGAGAAAGAAACTACAAACCAATTCAAGTTGACAAGTGAAACTCTTTTAACACATATCATTGTTTTAAGTAGCTTACTGTAAATACAAACCATGCTTATGTTGTAACAAAGCGTTTCATTAATTTCCCCATTTACCGTATAGTATAGGATTTTTATACCATATAATAAAAAGCATATTGCTCGAAAACTATGGGGATACAAAAAAACCAAGGCTAGATTTGGATTCAACTCATAAAAATCTATAAAGATCAGCTATCAAAGTAAAAAAAGTTTTTCAAAACAAATTTTTCGTTGGCCTGTGTAATTTTAGAACGTTAATATTCTGACAGCGTCTGTAGTGTGCTTTACCTTCGACAGGCGACACGCTGGTAGCTTTATCAACCAGCAGCCTCTGGAGATTACTGGCAGCGCATAGGCGATCCTCAGATCTTGTTTCTCAGCTGCTGCATTGAAATCGAGGTCGTGCGACTTATCAGATGGAAGCCGCTGGAAGAGAATTCGGGATCGTTACTCCTAGCGAGACACACAAATCGGCGATTCCCCCAGTTTATCGGCTTTGTGTAAGCCACTTCCCGTGCTTTCCGTCAGCCAATGACCGCAGTAAGTTAGTGGACCTCGGAGGGAGCGAGAGAAGTGTTGCACAGCCGAAGTCTGGTCAGTATCACCAGGGCTGCTTAATGGTGATGCCTGCCCAAGTGTTCCTGGGTCTGTAGCGAGGCATATCATCTCGTCATTAATATGGTGCTTATTGTACTATTATCAAGTATGTGCAACTAGCTTTTCCAGTGGCATTGTGCATGTATTATTCGCATTTTTTAAACACGATAGTAGTTTATCTTTGGACGATACGCTTATCGTATGTGTCTGTGAGTTACGACATGTTTGCCTGTGTATTCCGCAGATAAATTATGGAGGGGCAGGTAGGGGAGTGCTTAGCGTTTAAACTGTTAGCATCGTCTATGACTGAGCACCATTTGTGCCAGCTACTAGGTCAGAGGTGATTATACGTACATTGCGCAAATTTTTTCTTCCATGCCTGGGAGGATGGTCTGCATGGTGTTTGACTGACATGTGGTGCACTCCCATTCATGATCTGTTAGGCATGATTCCACCTACGTTTTAAGATCTGCTTGCCGCTATTACTGCGAGTAGCAGATCCCTCGGCCAGAAATGATACAGCAGCAATGTTAGGCACCAACCGCAACGTTCTCGGCAATTGCTAGGCCCACCAGTGTCCTCGATCATCAGCATTCACGGCTACACGCCCATTCATCTGAGTCGGATATGATTTTAGCTGGAGTTCTTTTAGATACTGCTCGCCTCTCTCTAGAGGATTTTTGTGTAGTGCTCTGCTGCACATACAGTATCTTTGGTTGAATGCATCAGAATTTTACTATGATGTCACACAATCTAGTAAAGTAGTGTAGTATTTCTTATACAATATCTTTGGTTAGAAATTAGTATTCGTTGTAGAATTTTGTATGACATCACTATTTCTACCAATGTGTTCTTTTATAACTTTGTGACGTCACACGCTAGTAATGGAATGGTGGCTTAGCCACAATGAATTGTCATTGACTGACAATATTATGACCCCCACACGACGTAACGTGATGTTCTGCGTTGCAAAGTGACACTGTCATAAAATGCCTTGACGTAACGTCATGACACCATGCGAAACGATGTTGACACATAACTGGTGTAATTGGGTACAATGCGCAAAATTGTGGAAAACATGGAGAAAGTATGTAAAACTGAGACTAATTACATATCTGCCTAGGTGTGGCGTCAGGTGGTGCCTCGAAATATTAAATTGTTACCTGTAGTCTATTTTTCTGTATGTAAATCATTATCAGTCATAGACATTATAGGCAAGTAGACCATAACTGATTCTGGCAAAAATTGGAAGCCACAGTCTTTAGAACAGGAGTAAAAATACAGTCTATACTTGCGGTGACCACAGTATTAACTAATCGATTAACTCCAGTGAATGATTGTGTACAAACTTCTTTAAGATGTATTCACAGTTTCTTCAACTTGTATTGAGTGTGTCTGTACGTGTGCTACTCCCAAGTGTTTTGATACTTAATAAATTATTTGCTGTGCTCTATGACAGAAGTGTTCGTTCGTAGTTGAGATAACACATAAATTCCTTTCATTATCTCCTACATTGGTGACTACCGACTAGAACAAGGGTAAATCAAACAGAATCAGATCTGTCACTGTTGCATCCTGCTTCGGAGCCGTTACCGACATCAATCAAACAGGAACGTATACCAGTTTCTATGCCAACGGCTTCAACTTCAACCGCAGCTGAGCAAATAAGTTACACGCCAATCTGGACCTGCATTATGCTTCGTCTCCGCTAAACATTGGTAATGTGAAACTGACGCCATTTTGGTTGAAAAACAGTGAACTGTGATTTATTCAGGTGGAAGCAATGCATCACAGACACCGAGTGCACCGTAACTTTGACAAATATGCGTTAGTGCTGGCGCAACTGACTCTGATCACATCAAAAACGTAGAGCATGCGCTACATGGACAATCGTATGCCGATTTGAAACAGATTCTAATTGAACATTATTCTCTACCGCTACATGAACGTTTTAAGAAAGTGCTCTCATCCCAAACCTATGTCAATCTGAAGTCTTCAGAACTGCTACAGAATTTACGTTCATTTGCACCCAAACACTTGTTGACTGGGACTGCTTGACGCCTTATATGGCTCAACAAGCTTCCCGCAAAATTACGCCCTGTATTAGCTCCTGAAACTAATCTGCCACTCGCAGATTTAGTTAAGAAGGCGGGTACTACGCCTACTTATTCTGAACATAATTGTTGTTGTGATCAGTTGCCGTGTGCATCCGAGAGCGGCCCCTGACCGCCCATGCCCTGCAGTGAAACGACTAGCGACCCGGTAACACGCGTGATTACAACCGACAAAACTCTGACTTGTACTGAACCACAACATGTACACAACAACAAATGATACTTGTGCTGAAATTCAACTTCAGTTCCCAACCCCCACCAAATCTCTAGGACGCAAACAATCAAAGTTCACCTGTGACACAAGTGACTCTTCCACTTGGTGTTGTTGTTGTTGTTGTTGTGGTCTTCAATCTAGAGACTGGTTTAATGCAGCCCTCCATGCTGCTCTATCCTGTGCAAGCTTCTTCATCTCCCAGTACCTACTGCAACCTACATCCTTCTGAATCTGTTTAGTGTATTCATCTCTTGGTCTCCCTCTACGATTTTTACCCTCCACGCTGGCCTCCAATACTAAATTGGTGATCCCTTGATGCCTCAGAATATGCCCTACCAACCGATCCCTTCTTCTAGTCAAGGTGTGCCACAAATTTCTCTTCTCTCCAATTCTATTCAATACCTCCTCATTAGTTATGTGATCTACCCATCTAATCTTCAGCATTCTTCTGTAGCACCACATTTCGAAAGCTTCCATTCTCTTCTTGTCTAAACTATTTATCGTCCATGTTTCACTTCCATACATGGCTACTCTCCATACAAATACTTTCAGAAACGACTTCCTGACACATAAATATATACTTGATGTTAACAAATTTCTCTTCTTCGGAAAGGCTTTCCTTCCCATTGCCAGTCTACATTTTATATCCTCTCTACTTCGACCATCATCAGTTATTTTGCTCCCCAAATAGCAAAACTCCTTTACTACTTAAAGCGACTCATTTCCTAATCTAATTTCCCCAGCATCACCCGATTTAATTCGACTACATTCCATTATCCTCGTTTTGCTTTTGTTGATGTTCATCTTATACCCTCCTTTCAAGACACTGTCCATTCCGTTCAACTGCTCTTCCAAGTCCTTTGCTGTCTCTGACAGAATTACAATGTCATCGGTGAACCTCAAAGTTTTTATTTCTTCTCCATGGATTTTAATTCCTACTCCGAATTTTTTTTTTGTTTCCTTTACTGCTTGCTCAATATACAGATCGAATAACATCGGGGAGAGGCTACAACTCTGTCTCACTCCCTTACCAACCACTGCTTCCCTTTCATGCCCCTCGACTCATATAACTGCCATCTGGTTTCTGTGCAAATTGTAAATATCCTTTCGCTCCTTGTATTTTACCCCAGCCACCTTCAGGATTTGAAAGCGAGTATTCCAGTCAATATTGTCAAAATCTTTCTCTAAGTCTACAAATGCTAGAAACGTAGGTTTGCCTTTCCTTAATCTATTTTCTAAGATAAGTCGTAGGGTCAGTATTGCCTCACGTGTTCCAACATATCTACGGAACCCAAACTGATCTTCCCCATGGTCGTCTTCTACCAGTTTTCCCATTTGTCTGTAAATAATTCGTGTTAGTATTTTGCAGCCGTGGCTTATTAAACTCATAGTTCGGTAATTTTCACATCTGTCAACACCTGATTTATTTGGGATTGGAATTATTATATTCTTCTTGAAGTCTGAGGGTATTTCGCCTGTCTCATACATCTTGCTCACCAGATGGTAGAGTTTTGTCAGGTCTGGCTCTCCTAAGGCTATCAGTAGTTCTAATGGTATGTTTTCTACTCCCAAGGCCTTATTTCGACTTAGGTCTCTCAGTGCTCTGTCAAACTCTTCACGGAGTATCATATCTCCTATTTAATCTTCATCTACATTCTCTTCCATTTCCAGAATATTGTCCTCAAGTACGTCGCTCTTGTATAGACCCTCTATATACTCCTTCCACCTTTCTGCTTTCCCTTCTTTGCTTAAAACTGGGCTTTTGATATTCATGAAGTGGTCTCTTTTCTCCAAAGGTCTCTTTAATTTTCCTGTTGGCAGTATCTATCTTACTCCTAGTTATATACGCTTCTACATTCTTACATTTGTCCTCTAGCCATCCCTGCTTAGCCATTTTGCACTTCCTGTCGATCTCATTTTAGAGACGTTTGTATTCCCTTTTGCCTGCTTCATTTACTGCATTTGTATTTTCTCCTTCCATCCATTGAATTCAACATCTCTTATGCTACCCACGGATTTCTATTAGCCCTCGTCCTTTTACCTACTTGTTCCTCTGCTAACTTCACTATTTCATCTCTCAAAGCTACCCATTCTTCTTCTACTGTATTTCTTTCCCCCATTCCTGTCAATTGTTCCCTTATGCTCTCCCTGAAACTCTCTACAATCTCTGGTTCTGTCGGTTTATCAGGTCCCATCTCCTTAAGTTCCCACCTTTTTACAGTTTCTTCAGTTTTAAGCTACAGTTCTTAACCAATAGAATGTGGTCGGAGTCCACATCAGGCCCCTGGAAATGTCTTAAAATTTAAAACCTGTTTCCTAAATCTCTGTCTTACCATTATATAATCTATCTGAAACCTTCCAGTATCCACTTGGTGTAGGTTTCGCAAAAAGTTTGGCGCTAATGCAAAAAAAAAAGAAAATGTTCTTCACTGGATGTGTTAATACCCAAAAGCGAGCGACGAGCATTAGTAGGCGTTCCCGCTCGTCATCCGAACGAAATACGCCCGACCATTGCAGTAATGTGGCGATAGCAGCGCTACAACATTCCAACAGGCTATTTCTCAACGAAACGAACACTTGTTACAATTTTATAGTCGACTCTGACTCCGAGATTAGTGTTTTCCCATGGCATATAGGCTCAGAACCAACTTCAGCCACACCCCAAACATTGACTGCAGCAAACAATACCCGCATCAGCACGTATGGCGAACGCAAAATTCACTGGATTTCTGTCCTTCCTTTGCCCTCTGTGGAAGTTCATTCTTGCTGATGGTAGTAGTCTAATCATTGGAGCTGATTTCCTACGTTTTTACAACCTGACGTCAGACTTAGTCAATGGCTATCTTGTGAAGGGGCACAATGACGATTTACCATCTGTCACATCGCCTGCGCCAGTTCTTGGAGAGTGTGCTGAGCTCGCTTTGGCTCGGAAGAAGCTGTCTGCGGCGTCCTGCACTAAATGCGAACCGCACACGAGTGCGGAACGCGGGAAGCACCCCGTTCCTTCCGATATTGTACCTGTGTCAGGCAATGAATTCTATGACACCTCTAACGGCACTATTGGTGCTCAGTTATTACGTGAATTTCCCTCTCTGATAGACCGTGTCAAAAAACGTGAAAAACGTTCCCACACCACACAGCATCGCGTCAAAACAATGTCTGGACAGCCTATCTTCTCCCAAGAACGTCGCCTAGCACCAGATGTAAGATGCAGCTTAATTTTTAAGGAATTTTTTTAAATAACATTTTACCGTTTTTATTATAGGATTGCAAAGTCAGACAAAAAACTCTTAGTTTATAAAATTGTACTGACCTTTAAACTCCCTATAAATCGTCATCTGAACTTTCTTCTCCTCCTCCTCCTCCTCCTCCTCCTCCTTCTTCTTACTCCTCCTCCTCTTGACCATCATTGTTGTCCCCTTCATACATGAGATGGTCTTCACTACCATTGAGAGCGTTATTTGTGCTGCATTTCTTGAAAGATTTTAAAAATAATGTCTTCTCTCACTCTAGACCATGACTGTTTTCATCAACTGTCACATTTGTTTGATTGTGGGCCGTTCTAAAGCTCCCTTCAGCGTGAATCCGTGTTAGGTTTCATCGATCATCTATTTATTCCATTCCTCTCTCATATACACCTTAAATCAGGAAAGCCTCCACATCCAGCGCCGCCATGCACAAATACTCTAATCATCCAACTGTGCACATACTAGTTGGTTTCCAGTATATGTTGCACAGGTTTCCTGTGGCATTGAATATACGACCATTTTTAAGACTGACAGGAATTTTAAATCAAACACTGGACTTTTTATATTAGTTACGAGTATAATATGCGCCTGAATTTTGGAGGCAATTGTCTGAAGAAAACAGTGCATCTTATAGCCCATAAAACAGGGCACACGCTTTGTGATGCATCTGTATTCAGCGTCATTCATTTGCACCAAGGCGTTCTCCCAAATTCCTATGGCCAAAGAGGACATCAAAGAAATTGCGATCATAACACCGTTTGGACTATACCAGTACAACTTTATGCCTCGTAAACTTGGCAAAAGTTTATTCATGGTATTTTACATGATCCTTCATTCGTCTTCTGCTATGTCGATGACAATTTGATTTTTTCCAAATCCCTGCTAGATCATTTTCAACATCTTTGCCAGCTCTTTCAACATCTTCAGAATTATGATATTGTCGTCAATCATGAAAATTGTGTTTTCGCCAGACCTGAAGTTTGCTTTTTGGACTACAAGGTTACCCGTTCTAGCTTACCTCCACTGAAGGAAATGTTTCTGCCAATCAAGATATGCCACGCCCCACAACATACATAGAACTCTGACGCTTCATTGGGATGATAAATTACTGTCGTCGTTATCTACCAAATGTAGCAATGACACAGCAGCCTCTTGATCGACTTCTCTTGGGCAAAAACACCTCTGGCAACAGTTAGATCCCATGGAATGTGGAAGCAGCTGCAGCATACGAAAACCTAAAAACAGCGCTACCTGAGTCTACATTGTTCCCACATCCAAAATCTGAAGGCTCGATCGGGCTCTTTGTTCATGCCAGTCAGACAGCCGTGGGTGTGACCTTACAACAAAATATACACAGTTTATAGCAACTCTTTGCATTCTTCTCCAATCATCTGAAAAAAGCATAAACAAAATGGAGTGCCATAGACAGAGAACTGTTGGCCATGTACCTTGCCGTCAAACACCTCCAACCTATATTAGAAGGTTAACACTTTTCAGTGTTCACTGATCATCAGCCTCTCACGTCCATTCTGGAGCGGCCAATGGAACACGCCTCACCACATCAAGCCAGACGCGCAGACTTTGTGGCTCAATTCACAACCAACATTCACAGCATCAAAGGCAAAGATAACATTGTCAATGACTACCTCTCGCTAGTGGTGGCAAGTATTACAATGGTGGACCAGGCGAAGATTGCAGATAGCCAGTGCACAGACACTTCACTCAACAGAATGGCCACACTGCAAACTCTACATCACTTCGTCTGGTGCTTGTACCAGTTGATGGTTCCTCATATGAAATGTGGTGTGACAGTGGTGGGAACCAATTACGTACATTCATCTCACAAAAATACTGTCGAGAGGTCTTCAACGCAATCCGCCACATGTCACATCCTGGTATCAAGGCAACAGTCAAATTGGTGATGAGCAAGGTTGTCTGGCCTGGGGTCAAAAAGGACTGTCATACACGGGCCTGTTACTGCCTTGCATGCCAACTAAACAAAATCTCATGGCATATGCATGCCACTACTCAGGACTTACGTCTACCATTGGCATGCTTTGACCACGTCCACTTAGATCTGGTTGGTCCACTACCATGCATTGACAATCAAAGTTACCTCCTAGCCATTGTTGATTGTTCGACAAGATGGCCGGATGCCACACCTCTCGCCAACATCACCACTGAATCTGTTGCTGCAGCACTGATCACCATATGGTTTTCTCACCATGCCGTTCCTATCCATCACGACTGACCATGGCTGTCAGTTGTGTGGTAACCATCACCCTCGTGCCACAAGCTATCACCCTGTTAGCAATGGCATGGTTGAATGCAGGCACTTGTCAAGTGCCACAAACAGTTGTGGACTGATATTCTGCCCTGGGTGCTGCTTGGCTTCCAGCACATCTAGTATTCAGAGAACAACTGCAGGTGCTAGTTGACTTCATCGCATCTTCACCGGCACAGTTTGCCGATGACTAGCTGAGCTTTCATAAAAAAGTGGAGCAACACATCAGTCATCTGGGCACACTCAACCCACAACCCATGGTCAACATGATCAAATCATCTTCAAAGAACTACACACATCAAAGCATATATGGCTGTGTGATGATGTGGTTTGGCCAGCTCTCTTCCCCCATACTCTAGACCACACAAAGTGCTCCCGAGGGGACCTAACAATTTATCATGCGCAAGGGAGGAGGCACTGAGACAGCATCAATACAAAGACACAAATCTGCCTTCATTGCTCCACCTCGAAATGAACTACCGTGCAGCCAACTTGTGATGACACCTGTGTCACACGCCTCTGCAGACACACACCTTTCTGCTTTGCCTCAAGTGACAACCCCGTCGGCAACACACAAACAACCCTGTCCCCCAATCTGCGACACGATTATTCACTTGCACTGACAGACAAATCAAATGCAAATTCCCAGAGATTCCTGATTTAACAGGCTATTGTGTACACAGTAAAGGAGGAGATGAGATAGCTTCATTCTCCAAAACTCTAACTACACTGCTTCCCTGTGTGCCAACTTATGCCCGGGTGCTCACTACGGCTCCTGCTGTTTCCACCTCTACCGAGAAACGCCCCTGCCATGCCAGGCAGCCTGCCACAGTCATGAGCTGGTCATCTCCCTCAAGGTTCTCTGGGAGGACAGAAGTTGGATGATCCACAATGCGCCACCGAGGCTGTAGCCTCTACAGCTTTTTCAGGGAGCAGATCTTCTGTGGTGACCACAATATCGACTAAGCCATTAACTCCAGAGAAATGACTATGCATGAACGTCTTTGAAATGTATTCATGGCTTCTTCAACTTGTGTCGAGTGTATATGTATCTATGCTCCCCACAAATGTTTTGATGCTTTATAAGTTATTTGCAGTGCTCTGTGACAGAGTTCAAAAAATGGCTCTGAGCTCTATGGGACTTAACTTCTGAGATCATCAGTCCCCTAGAACTTAGAATACTTAAACCTAACTAACTTAAGGACATCACACACACCCATGCCCGAGGCAGGATTCGAAACTGCGACCATAGTATGACAGAGTTGTTCGTTCGTAGTTGACCTCTTAGAAATTCCTTTCATTATCTCCTACACACTCTATGATTCTGAGAAACTTACCCCTAACAGCTAAGGCGATGCATCTGATGTTAGCTAAGAGATAATATTGTTTCAGCGTTAATGAGCCTGTTATTTTAATACACTACTGGCCATTATAATTGCTACACCACGAAGATGACGTGCTACAGACGCGAAATTTAACCGACAGCAAGAAGATACTGTGATATGCAAATGATTAGCTATTCAGAGCATTCACACAAGGTTGGCGCCGGTGGCGACACCTGCAACGTGCTTACATGAGGAAAGTTTCCAACCGATTTCTCATTCACAAACAGCAGTTGACCGGCGTTGCCTGGTGAAACGTTGTTGTGATGCCTCGTGTAAGGAGGAGAAATGCGTACCATCACGTTTCCGACTTTGATAAAGGTCGGATTGTAGCCTATCGCGATTGCGGTTTATCGTATCGCGACGTTGCTGTTCGCGTTGGCAGAGATCCAATGACTGTTAGCAGAATATGGAATCGGTGGGTTCAGGAGGGTCATACGGAACGCCGTGCTGGATCCCAACGGCCTCGTATCACTAGCAGTCGAGATGACAGGCATCTAAATTCGCATGGTTGTAACGGATCGTGCAGCCACGTCTCGATCCCTGAGTCAATAGATGGGGACGTTTGCAAGACAACAACCATCTGTACGAACAGTTCGCCGACGTTTGCAGCAGCATGGACTATCAGCTCGGAGACCATGGTTGCGGTTACCCTTGACGCTGTATCACAGGCAGGAGCGCCTGCGATGGTGTACTCAACGACGAACCTGGGTGCACGAATGGCAAAACGTCGTTTTTTCGGATGAATCCAGGTTCTGTTTACAGCATCATGATGGTCGCATCCGTGTTTGGCGACATAGTGGTGAACGCACATTGGAAGCGTGTATTCGTCATCGCCATACTGGCGTATCACCCGGCGTGATGGTATGGGGTGCCATTGGTTACACGTCTCGGTCACCTGTTGTTCGCATTGACGGCACTTTGAATAGTGGACGTTACATTTCAGATGTGTTACGACCCGTGGCTCTACCCTTCATTCGATCCCTGCAAAACCCTACATCTCAGCAGGATAATGCACGACCGCTTGTTGCAGGTCCTGTACGGGCCTTTCTGGATACCGAAAATGTCGACTGCTGCCCTGGCCAGCACATTCTCCAGATCTCTCACCAATTGAAATCGTTTGGTCAATGGTGGCCGAGCAACTGGCTCGTCACAATACGCCAGTCACTACTCTTGATGAACTGTGGTATCGTGTTGAAGCTGCATGGTCAGCTAGCTGTACCGGTACACGCCATCGAAGCTCTGTTTGACTCAATGCTCAGGCGCATCAAGGCCGTTATTATGGCCAGAGGTGGTTGTTCTGGGTACTAATTTCTCAGGATCTATGCACCCAAATTGCGTGAAAATGTAATCACATGTCAGTTCTAGTATAATATATTTGTCCAATGAATACCCGTTTATCATCTGCAATTTTAATGGCCAGTAGTGTACTTCAATTAAAAAGCTAGTTGTTGTTCTAACACTGTTCATCTGTTAACAGAAAACACCATCTGTAAGGGAAGAAGGTGGAATAATATTGTGGTAATGGTGCACTTGCTGCTTGCCGCAGCTTTCCCGTTGCATGCAGTTGTTGGTAACTGTTGGCGCGATGAATGATGTGAAATGAGCAGGGCAGATTGTGAGTCGGTTGCTAGTAGGTAATCAGAAAGCTCGTTCTTGAATTTCTATTGTTCCTAAAGAAAATTATCTAGTATTTTGTTCTATTACGTTAGTATTTTACCACATCATAAGAATTTTTGTCAAGATCGGAAATTAGACATAAAAGTAGGTTATTGCAATAATGAACATACATCTCAGGCTACGCTACACATCAATCTGTAATCGCAATCCCAATCTCGAGTTGAAATTCACTGGCTTCGCCAACTGTCAAACAAGTCATTAGATCCAACCTAACCTAGGCCTCGGGTTGAGATACAAATCAGTAAGTCAGCACATCTACACTCCTGGAAATGGAAAAAAGAACACATTGACACCGGTGTGTCAGACCCACCATACTTGCTCCGGACACTGCGAGAGGGCTGTACAAGCAATGATCACACGCACGGCACAGCGGACACACCAGGAACCGCGGTGTTGGCCGTCGAATGGCGCTAGCTGCGCAGCATTTGTACACCGCCGCCGTCAGTGTCAGCCAGTTTGCCGTGGCATACGGAGCTCCATCGCAGTCTTTAACACTGGTAGCATGCCGCGACAGCGTGGACGTGAACCGTATGTGCAGTTGACGGACTTTGAGCGAGGGCGTATAGTGGGCATGCGAGAGGCCGGGTGGACGTACCGCCGAATTGCTCAACACGTGGGGCGTGAGGTCTCCACAGTACATCGATGTTGTCGCCAGTGGTCGGCGGAAGGTGCACGTGCCCGCCGACCTGGGACCGGACCGCAGCGACGCACGGATGCACGCCAAGACCGTAGGATCCTACGCAGTGCCGTAGGGGACCGCACCGCCACTTCCCAGCAAATTAGGGACACTGTTGCTCCTGGGGTATCGGCGAGGACCATTCGCAACCGTCTCCATGAAGCTGGGCTACGGTCCCGCACACCGTTAGGCCGTCTTCCGCTCACGCCCCAACATAGTGCAGCCCGCCTCCAGTAGTGTCGCGACAGGCGTGAATGGAGGGACGAATGGAGACGTGTCGTCTTCAGCGATGAGAGTCGCTTCTGCCTTGGTGCCAATGATGGTCGTATGCGTGTTTGGCGCCGTGCAGGTGAGCGCCACAATCAGGACTGCATACGACCGAGGCACACAGGGCCAACACCCGGCATCATGGTGTGGGGAGCGATCTCCTACACTGGCCGTACACCACTGGTGATCGTCGAGGGGACACTGAATAGTGCACGGTACATCCAAACCGTCATCGAACCCATCGTTCTACCATTCCTAGACCGGCAAGGGAACTTGCTGTTCCAACAGGACAATGCACGTCCGCATGTATCCCGTGCCACCCAACGTGCTCTAGAAGGTGTAAGTCAACTACCCTGGCCAGCAAGATCTCCGGATCTGTCCCCCATTGAGCATGTTTGGGACTGGATGAAGCGTCGTCTCACGCGGTCTGCACGTCCAGTACGAACGCTGGTCCAACTGAGGCGCCAGGTGGAAATGGCATGGCAAGCCGTTCCACA
Source organism: Schistocerca piceifrons (assembly GCF_021461385.2). Classification (NCBI taxonomy): domain Eukaryota; kingdom Metazoa; phylum Arthropoda; class Insecta; order Orthoptera; family Acrididae; genus Schistocerca; species Schistocerca piceifrons. The sequence goes on along the minus strand of NC_060142.1, from coordinate 494,677,092 downwards.
GGACTACATCCAGCATCTCTACGATCGTCTCCATGGGAGAATAGCAGCCTGCATTGCTGCGAAAGGTGGATATACACTGTACTAGTGCCGACATTGTGCATGCTCTGTTGCCTGTGTCTATGTGCCTGTGGTTCTGTCAGTGTGATCATGTGATGTATCTGACCCCAGGAATGTGTCAATAAAGTTTCCCCTTCCTGGGACAATGAATTCACGGTGTTCTTATTTCAATTTCCAGGAGTGTAGTTTTCTTCCTGCTCTCCATAGCGAAAATCAATCAATTCGCATATTCCCAAAGAAATAATTCAATTCAGCGATTCTCGTTGGGTATCTTGTATTACCACATGAGCTCAAATCTTGTGCGGCTCCAGAGGTCCGGAAGTGATGTCAAAATGACGTGTACGTCTCCAGCAGCGCATTTCGACCGAGTAAGCGAAGCGTGACAGGGAACCACCTTATTCCATGGGTGAGTGCTCTCTCTGAAACAGCAGATACAATAGATAAATATTTCACTCGCAGTAGTTTGTCCAGTTGGGAACATAAGAAAGGCGATGAAGTTCATTACAGGTTCTTTCACCAGGCAGAGTAAATAAGCACAAGCTTTTATTAAAAAGGAAAACACAATAAATTTGCGTGAAAGTAAAGAAGTGCGAAAGCGTGTCTATTATACTGATTAAAATTAAAAATATACGAAAGACCTGATTATTTTGGTTGCATACGTGCACACTATCTGTACTCACAATGCTGATGTATCGCTGTTGGAGACTTTTTTATGATAAATAAGAGTGGTTTACCCAGGATCTGGCCTCTAAGAAACTATATAGCAGATTTTATCAACTAACCTCTGTGACTCGTCGTACGTCTATTTCTCATTTCATTAATCATATTTTGTCGATATTAACTTCCTGATTGAAAAGTTAGTTTAATAAGATTCTTGAACTTTAATAAAATTCTTGAACTGCTTCCCATATGTCACTGCAGACGTCGGATAGAACCTTATGATAGCAGCTCCTTACATGCAAAGCAATCACTCTCGTAAATGTCCCCGGTTGCTAATAACCAGAGCGTTAACGTTTTTTCTTTCGTCAGTAGTCACTGTTTAAATTTCATCCTCGGTTGCAATGAGAAGCCAGCAAATCGTATCAACCTACAATCTCCAATGCTAAGCACCAACTTCAGTTCCGTACTCAGTGCACTACCTCCATACATTTCACGTTTACGTACATTTCCCGATACTTTAGCAGAACAAACCGTACTAAAAACGGCACGCTTTGGAGAGATCTTTATTGAAGTGTATCACTAAAACTGCATGTTTTCGCAGTACACAAGTGTAAATATCGAAGTCACCAAACATGGCACGTTAACTTCGCATATAGACAAATACAGCGTCATTATTGGTCCCAGAATCCGCTGCAAAAGGTAAAAATGAAAAAAAAGTAGCACACAGCTGGGCACGAACCTGGTTTCTTTGGTACTGTAATTCGACGTCTTTATCCATACGGCTCCCCCCCCCCCCGTTTTTTTAATACTTCGCATTATTTCTGATCCTAAGATATCCTGAAGGCGTCAGTCATTGACATTTGATTATAAGAATTTGTACCAAGGGTGACGTCGTTGTGATAAATATTCAATGCGCCATTCCCTTGAAATGGCTTACTGCAAGCTATAATTCAAAAAAGCAAAGCGGCACGAAACCAATATAGCGAATGTTGCATTGCATCGAGTGACTCATTGTTTTGACGTTCCAACAACATTTGCTAGAAGGGGGAAGAGTGAGGGGAATCACGCAGGATTTAACGTTTACTGTACTATCACCCGGTTGGCTGTGTCTGACGGAAAAAAATTAACAACAGCAGCTAGCGATGGAAGAGCCTGGTACACCGTTAGTGCATTTGAGCCAAGTTGGTAGTCTATGTTCTCAATACGCTACTTTCCTATGTTAAAAATATGGTTCAGATTGAGAATGAGATTTTATTCTGCAGCGGAGTGTGCGCTGAAATGGAACTTCGTGGCAGATTAAAATGTGCCAGACCGAGACTCGAACTCGAGACCTTTGTCTTTTGTGGGCAAGTGCTCTACGACCTTTTTTTTCTACCTCGTTTTGTTCTATATATTGTTCGTTAAATTTCTTCGGGGCGGACGTCCGATGATACCTGTTTAGGTTCTTCGTCGATCTTTTTATTACAGACGGTAGCTAACCCTGTGACTAAACACACTGAGCTACAGTGCCGGCTACGATCTGAGCTACCCGAGCACCTGTCCTCATAGCTTTAATTCTGCCAGTAACTTGTCTCCTACCTTCGAAACTTCACAGAAACTCTCCTGAAGACCTTGCAGAACTAGAACTCCTGGAAGGAAGGATATTGCGGAGACTTGGCTGAGCCACACCCTGGGGGAAGTTTAATTTCAGCGCACACTCCGCTGCAGAGTGAAAATCTCATTCTGGAAACATCCCTCAGGCTGTGGCTAAAGCATGGCTCCGGAATATCCTTTCTTCCAGGAGTGCTAGTTCTGCAAGGACTGCAATACAGCTTCTGTGAAGTTTGGAAGGTAGGAGACGAGGTACTGGCGGAATTACGGCTGTGAAGACGTCATTGAACGTCCGCCCCGAACAAAAAAAAAATTAAAAAAATGGTAGACCACTTGCTTGCAAAAGGCAAAGGTCCCGCGTTCACGTCTCGGTCCGGCACACAGTTTAAATCTGCCAGGAAGTTTTATGGTTCAGATTTTTGTTTTTCTGAGTGATTATAACATTCAGCTCGCGTTTACAATCAATATTCAAATTATCTGTTATTTTTATGTAATTAAAGCATAAAAATCATTAAATAGCAAGATTTGGTCACGTGACGGAAACCGCTCTGTTATTGGCTGAAGCTCTGATGACGTCACATACTAGGAGTGAGACGAAGCTACACGTATGTTACAGGAGTATTAGCCGAAGTTACTATGTTTTTACGTACTTTTTCTGCAGACAGTTTAGCTATACAGTGATGAAAAACGCATTTACAACTTTTAAGTAATAATAGAAAGGGATATTGTGAACGCTGATAGATGAAACCTTACGAAAGTTGATGCGTTTATGTTCTACTCATTTAGAGCGGCGATATGTGCAAGGACGGACTTCTTTTCACTACTCCCTGCAACATCATTAAACTCTCTCAAGACTAAGGAATTGTAGAACTTTTGGAAATGGGTTCGTATCTTACATCTAGACTGGCGTCTATCAGTCGTTAACCACGACCCGAAACGCAATAAAATCATTCTTGGCAAATCTTGGTGCATATTTGCGCTACACAAGACACTCAACACTTGTGTCTCCTATAGCATGTGGTATGTGGTGCAACGTATAGTGCGTCTGACTGAATGATATCGACAGAGGTTTGAATCGTTGAAGTGTCACATACTTCTAAAAGTCTTACAAGAAATATTCGTACAAGCATAGTTTTCAAGAAAACCAGGTGTCTTGCAGTTCTAATTCAGTCACCAATGTTTGTAGCTCTTGACAAGCGTTAAAATTGGGCCTCTGGTCTTCACGGCGCAAAACACAGTTCAAATCTCCTGCAAGCACGGCTGTGGCCCCAAAGTTCTTTAACAGTTCATAATCCCATTCCGATAAAAGTTACTTCTTTGCCGTCTTTCATTAGTCCCAAAGGGTGCATATACGTTAATTAGGACGAGGTCATGAAGTTGGACAGTTATAGCCCGACCAGTCTCTAAAATACACTCCTGGAAATTGAAATAAGAACACCGTGAATTCATTGTCCCAGGAAGGGGAAACTTTATTGACACATTCCTGGGGTCAGATACATCACATGATCACACTGACAGAACCACAGGCACATAGACACAGGCAACAGAGCATGCACAATGTCGGCACTAGTACAGTGTATATCCACCTTTCGCAGCAATGCAGGCTGCTATTCTCCCATGGAGACGATCGTAGAGATGCTGGATGTAGTCCTGTGGAACGGCTTGCCATGCCATTTCCACCTGGCGCCTCAGTTGGACCAGCGTTCGTGCTGGACGTGCAGACCGCGTGAGACGACGCTTCATCCAGTCCCAAACATGCTCAATGGGGGACAGGTCCGGAGATCTTGCTGGCCAGGGTAGTTGACTCACACCTTCTAGAGCACGTTGGGTGGCACGGGATACATGCGGACGTGCATTGTCCTGTTGGAACAGCAAGTTCCCTTGCCGGTCTAGGAATGGTAGAACGATGGGTTCGATGACGGTTTGGATGTACCGTGCACTATTCAGTGTCCCCTCGACGATCACCAGTGGTGTAAGGCCAGTGTAGGAGATCGCTCCCCACACCATGATGCCAGATGTTGGCCCTGTGTGCCTCGGTCGTATGCAGTCCTGATTGTGGCGCTCACCTGCACGGCGCCAAACACGCATACGACCATCATTGACACCAAGGCAGAAGCGACTCTCATCGCTGAAGACGACACGTCTCCATTCGTCCCTCCATTCACGCCTGTCGCCACACCACTGGAGGCGGGCTGCACGATGTTGGGGCATGAGCGGAAGACGGCCTAACGGTGTGCGGGACCGTAGCCCAGCTTCATGGAGACGGTTGCGAATGGTTCTCGCCGATACCCCAGCAGCAACAGTGTCCCTAATTTGCTGGGAAGTGGCGGTGCGGTCCCCTACGGCACTGCGTAGGATCCTACGGTCTTGGCGTGCATCCGTGCGTCGCTGCGGTCCGGTCCCAGGTCGACGGGCACGTGCACCTTCCGCCGACCACTGGCGACAACATCGATGTACTGTGGAGACCTCACGCCCCACGTGTTGAGCAATTCGGCGGTACGTCCACCCGGCCTCCCGCATGCCCACTATACGCCCTCGCTCAAAGTCCGTCAACTGCACATACGGTTCACGTCCACGCTGTCGCGGCATGCTACCAGCGTTAAAGACTGCGATGGAGCTCCGTATGCCACGGCAAACTGGCTGACACTGACGGCGGCGGTGCACAAATGCTGCGCAGGTAGCGCCATTCGACGGCCAACACCGCGGTTCCTGGTGTGTCCGCTGTGCCGTGCGTGTGATCATTGCTTGTACAGCCCTCTCGCAGTGTCTGGAGCAAGTATGGTGGGTCTGACACACCGGTGTCAATGTGTTCTTTTTTCCATTTCCAGGAGTGTAGCTTGATCTCGACAGGCATTACCATCTTCGAATAAAAACGCTGTTCCTCCTTCATTTCCGATGTTAATGATGGCTTCATAACCTGTTAACGTCCGCTGCTTTAGTTGTTACAACCTCTTGTAACATGGCAACATCTATTTCAGCGGCATAGAGATAATCTTTGAAACATTGTAACTTTACCGCCGAACTTATCCGAGGGGCATTAATTGTAGCCAGCTTGTAAGCCTGGATTTAACTGTTTACTACTGCTCAGTGTCTTCTGACCAAAGCGTGCTCGGAACCGGAAGAGACCCAAAATATGTTAACATGTTCGTATTCACATGATTGTCTAACTCCATCTGAATGTCCTCATTCCGAATGGGAGCCATTACCCTCATTGCATCAGCCACCGCCGTTTCCCCCATCTGAGATATCTTAAGGATTTCTCTTGTGCACGTTCCTTTCCTTTCTAATTCCTGTGTCTCTTCCTGACTTTGTATTCTAGGCGGCCGTTTCATTCGTTTAGACGACTTTTATGAATTGTCCTTACATGATACTGGGTGGTCAGATGGGTCGCTGTATGTTGGGTTGTTCGGGTTTTTGTTCTCATCAACTAGCATGTCACTTGAACATCATCAGGACTGCAGCCTAGTGGTACCTCGGGTTGTTTATCAGGCATAGTAATTTCTTTTCCAGGTGTCTTGCTACCGTCTAAGGTCTGGGGATTACTCTCCCCTGGAGAGGCCGGATTCGAACATTTTGGTAGGGTAACCGTTGAACTCTGTTCATTTGTGAATACGCTAGATGCAATTGAATCCTGATTTCCTTCACTTTCTCCCTGACATGATGTGTCAGGGCCCTGCCCATTCCCGGTTTCCTGTAAGGGTATCCGCATATGACAGTTTTTGTTGATGTCAGACATTGCCCGCCGAGTTGAGTGCCTGGTTTTCCCTCTGTAAACATTTGACACGGGGACACGTTGCCTTAAGATGATCCGTGGAACCAGATACTACGCAGGTCCTTGGTTGGCCATCGTAAACAACTAAGGCTTTGAAGCCTTGAACCATAATGTACGACGGGATATGCTTATAAAGATCAATTCTAACATTTCGCACACCACTGTCAACATTGGAATGTTTGTTGCCCGTCTATTTCTCACCAGTAACCTGCAAAGGCGTTAACGCCTGTTTCATGAGGTCGAACTTCAGTTTAAATGGAGGGTTGAATATGCGTACAGAGCGCAATCCTAAACCAGCATAGCTGATCGCAATTGAACCAGATTCACTATTGGAATGAAGAAAGTTCGCCTAAACGCCTGTTTTTGTCATAATCCCGTTACATGTTTCAGTGTCTTACACTTTAACATACGCTGCATTACCAAGGAAACCATATGCCAAACAGTGAACGTCATCATCTTGTGAACATATCTTTTCGAACAACCAATCGTCGATTTCATAAACTTTCGGCCTGTCATATCCGAACGGCAACGAAAATTTCATCGTAGACTTCCTAATCTGAGCTTCCATAACTGGATGGCTGTGCTGTACTCACAAGCCACAGCGACATCCGGCTGTCGACGTGACCACTCGCTGCGAGCTCCGCACATGGCAGCGGCTAAGCCAGCACTGACAAATGAAGTGTTCAAATGGTTCAAATGGCTCTGAGCACTGTGGGACTTAACATCTGAGGTCATCAGTCCTCTAGAACTTAGAACCTTAAACCTAACTAACCTAGGGACGTCACACACTGTAAGTAGGGTGTTTAGGTTTTTATATTGGTAACACCACGTAGCACTATGTATGAAAATCACTGGCTGTGCTGTGTGCAGTCTGTGGCTGGTTTGCATTGTTGTTGGCTAGTGTAGTGTTGGGCAGCTGGATGTTAACAGCGCATAGCGTTGCGCAGTTGGAGGCGAGCCGCCAGCAGTGGTGGATGTGGGGAAGTGAGATGGCCGGTTTTTGAGAATGGATAATCTGTAGGTGTGTCCATCAGAAACAGTACATTTGTAAGAATGGATGTCATGAACTGCTATATATATTATGACTATTAAGGTAAATACATTGTTTGTTCTCTATTAAAATCTTTCATTTGCTAACTATGCCTATCAGTAGTTAGTGCCTTCCGTAGTTTGAATCTTTTATTTAGCTGGCAGTAGTAGCGTTCGCTGTATTGCAGTAGTTCGGGTAACGAAGATTTTTGTGAGGTAACTGATTTGTGAAACGTATAGGTTAATTTAGTCAGGGCCATTCTCTTGTAGGGATTACTGAAAGTCAGATTGCGTTGCGCTAAAAAAAATATTGTTTGTCAGTTTAAGCACAGTCATGTATAATTTTTCTAAGGGGACGTTTCATATGTCGACCCTTAGCCGAGGATACTTCACTGGAATCTTCTGATTTTTTCTTGTAGTTTGTGTAATTAGTGTAGCTTTTGTTTATTGCTAGCGTGTAATTGTAGAGAGAATTTCCTTTGTAGTTGTAGTTTTTCATTCTTGTACAGTACAACAATTGTGGCATGCATGTAGATTTGCACCAAGTATTTTGCAGCTGCGCTTGCAATGAACGAGATATTATTTTCAATGCTATGTTAATGTGTTTTTTTTCATTTTGCTCTTCAAATTGTGCTTTTCTGTGTTGTCATGTGAAATATTGTGAGAATAATGGCGTGTGAAAAACGTAATACTAGGTTCCAAAGTAAACTGAGAAATGACAGTGAAGACGAAAGCAGTGTGTTAGAGCCACCGTGCAATGAATTAACTTATGTTCAAACTAGTAATTTGGTAATTGTGCATAGGGAAATGGAACGGGCTGCAAATAATGATGTAGACAGTATTTACGAGTGCATTGTTATAGTGAACAGACGACAAAGTGGTATTGTGTGTGTACATTCTTGCTTGTTAGTTGCACGATTACGTAATGACTATAAGGCTTACATACTTAGAACATATACAGGTACTGCTAATGAGATTTTAATGTAAAATTTTGGTTTACTTGAAAATACATTCTGGATTTAAAGTACTTTCTGAGAGATACCAGATGACATAGTGGTTAGTTTATGTGACAGCTACACGATTATATCACGACGCTACTAACGAGTGACAATTTACATTGTTGCTTTTGCGGTGTATCTGTTTTATATCTGCACAGTTTTTCTGTATTATTCTGGAAAGTAAAACATGTTTTAGTAGTAACTTTTGTGGTATTGCTACAATGAGACAGCCATTTTCGTAGCACAACAATACGTTACATTAGAGTACTTTCTTGATCATGGTAAGGTACGTAATAACTACGATATCTATACGCAAAGCATTTCACTTTCGTTTATGATGAGGTAAGTACGTTGATTTCAGCAGAACTTTGCTTACAGAGGACGATAACTACGACACTTCCACAGAGATTATCTTACAACAAGATGCACAGTTTAGCGCTACAGTGCACGTATTTGAGTGATTAATTTTGTACTTAAAACATTTATTTTTTAAAGATTTTTGAATTACAAAGAAAGTTTTCCGTGACACATTTCATTCCATTGCTGTAATCTGTAACACCTGAGGGTATAATTACATTAATCCTCAGGGGGTACACGCTTACTTTGTGTACCATGTGTTTGGCAAGCACAAGGAGCCCTAGCTAATATGGTATTTGCTTATACAGCTTTACACATCGGTACCATATTTCTCTAACACATAAATTACACAGCTATCTGATCATTTAACTGAGAGATAAACGTTTTTTTTACTACATCAGTGAGACATGTTTACACAATTACACAGTTGGATAACTTCACACTTATGAAACTGTATTTTGTCTGTACTTTGTGAACTGTTCATATTTTTTCGGAACCATCGTGATACTCTGAGAGCTTTGAATGATGTATTTGGTATGGGATCATGATTTTAAAGTATGTTAGAGGTAGATGACAATATTGAAATGAGCAGAGAATTTTTTTTAGGTTTTGAAATTAGTGCAGAAAGCTACGGCGTTCTTGAGATTTGACTGAGGTGTTATGATGTTATTATTATGACGACGATGTGTATTATGCTGTTGAGGAATGTTTATTATGATATGTATTTATTATGATGAAATACTGAAGAAGTGTCGACGAATATGTATATGTGTAATAAGGTAAGGAATAACGAGTAGTGGTTAGGGACTCTGGCTTGTGAAAAAGGATGATGGAAACCAAGAATCATACTTTAAAGAGTTATTAAATGTGTGTAAATGCGTGAATGTATCACAATGCTGACGAAAATTTTTTGGACACTATTATATTTAAAGGATTTTGTTTCTACACATATGTAACGCAAATTTTCGACCTGTGAAAATTTTTATATGAGACTATCACTGTAGCGCAAACTGCTGTCGTAAATATTTCAGTGAGAAAGGTAAGTGACCTTGACGTAATGCGTTTTGGGAGCCCAGCTGAGAGATAGTCGTCTGACAACAGAAAGCCATTAGGTGGAGAAAAAAAAGAGGCCATTATCCTTGCTATTGACAGTTCTTTGTAGAAAGCATCGCAAATATGACACCCTCAAACTTGAAAACACGATTACACTGTAGAGTTCTTAATTTATGATATTTACTGAAATGAAATGATGAGAAACATTTCACATCTATTGTCTTGCTAGGTGAAAGATTGTTTACTGCATTATGAAATGCCTTATGGCTAGCGAATGACGTTTCACGCCTTGCTTTGCCTATTTTGTTTAATATCTAGTTTCTAGCTGCACTGCATCATTGGTTAAAATAAAATTTAATAGATGTACTAATATAGTTATTTTATGCCTACAGATCCAGTAAAAAAATAATTTTATGATCTACTTCTAAGAAAACGAGGGAACATAAATAGACATTTCCCTTCACAGGAATTGCATAAATAATTTTTTTACAATTTGGTAACTTGTCTGCTAGAGTAAGTTCTCATGATGCATCACTCTAGTGTTAAGATGTGACATAGGTATTAAACATGTCTATTTTTACTGTAATATTTTCTCTGCTTGAGCTTTGTCATGTTTAGATATAAGTTATTGCATTTGCTGATGCTGTTTGCCAGGCATAGTGCTACTGAATTTCACTTTGTATTGCTCTGTTAAGCCAGTTTTACTACTGATTTATTTTTCTTGTTGCTGCACATTGCCTTATATTAGTTGTAATATTGCAATTGCTTTCCTAATTTATATATATTGCTGCTAGCTTTGCCAATTTGTATTTTTTGTCATTGCTGTTTGTGTTAATTTGTTGTGTGTTGCTGCATTGCCTCGTCCCTTAGTTTAGCATCTGAGCTCAGTAGATTTATGTTAGCTTAAGATGGGGTAGACTATATGAGAGAACGAGTTGTGATGAATTGGAAGAAATGCATTGAGAAGCTCTAAGAAATTGGTTTAGCCAAAAAAGGATTTTGAAAGAGGATATGAACAAAAAAGTAGGGTTTAGGGACAAGAGGTTTAGGTAGGATTTCCTTGGAAATAAATGATTAGGTAAGAAATATGTGAACATATAAATACAGAAAGCATGCTTGGATAGGATTTTTTTGGTGGAAACAAATGTAGAAATAAGACGAAAGATCTATGGAATGAAGTTTTGGGTTGGACTGCAGTACCAAATGTTACACTGAAAACAAACCATGTCCTTTCCTCCTGTTTTATTCTGCTATGTGTTTGTGTACTCATGTGTATTTGTGTTTTTCCTGTCTTTATGTGTTTAGCTGATGAGAGTTACGTTGTAGAACTTTTCTAATACTATGTTATTTACTTTGTAAAGCTGTTTAGACATTATTTATTCTGTTCTGTTTTAATGCTCATGTGTGAAGTTGATGTTTCAAAAGTTATTCTGATCTTTTATGTATGTACTTATATCATAATTCTTGTAACACTGATGTATATGTTTCTTTCTATTCTTTTGTAAAGCCTGTTGTACTACAAATGTTATCTGTATTGTTATGTTCTTTAATGATGTACTTTGTACCAAATTTATAATTGTATAGACACCAGTTCTTCAAATTAAGTTACATTTCACTGCACACGTTTCTGTTGGTTATAGTAATGCACAGTATGTGAGAAGTTGGGACTGTTAGTGTTTGCATGTGTGTTAATAATTCAGCAAGGGACTGGTTAACAGCAGTGCTGGTTCTAAGGACATTTCAAAAAAAAAAAAAAAAATTGTGAGTGTACAAGCGGTGGTTCATGGACTTGATATATTGTCTGCAAGACTCTTTGATGGTGATTGTGCACCTGCACAGTCGCGACAGATGGCTGCTGGCCGTCTCTACAAGGACTGCAGTGGGTCTGCACCTTTGATGACCCACCAATACCATTACTACTACAAGGACTGCAGTGGGTCTGCACCTTTGATGGCCCCCATAATCTCTAACAAGACTACAGTGGTCTGCTCTGTGATATGACCTACTTACCAATATTCTTCAAAACTTCAACTGACTCTGTTGTGGGGTTGCTCTGTTGTGGCCCATTACCTGTCTGCATGTCAAGAGTCAGCACTGTCTTTCTGTTGGAAGGACAACACTACTTCTTCAAGACTGCATGGAAATCCACTACTTCCGTGTGCACTTTCTTTTACTGCTCAGACTTTGAGAAAAACACTGCTATTTTACTGTGATGAACCATCAGGACTGTCTTTATGGACTGTGAGAAAATTTTAGCTTTTGACCAACATTGTATCAATAAGTGTGTTCATTTGATTTCTTTGTTATTGTAATTATGAAAAATTTTTTCAAATCTGTATTGGCCACTGCCCAAAACAACTTGTAAAATTTTTTGTGGGGAGCATGGGGGCTATGTAAGTAGGCTGTTTAGGTTTTTATATTTGTAACACCACGTAGCGCTATGTATGAAAATAACTGGCTGTGCTGTGTGCCATCTGTGGCTGGTTTACATTGTTGTTGGCTAGTGTAGTGTTGGGCAGCTGGATGTTAACAGCGTGTAGTGTTGCGCAGTTGGAGGTGAGCCGCCAGCAGTGGTGGATGTGGGGAAGTGAGATGGCCAATTTTTGAGAATGGATAATCTGGAGGTGTGTCCATCAGAAACAGTACATTTGTAAGAATGGATGTCATGGACTGCTATATATATTATGACTATTAAGGTAAATACATTGTTTGTTCTCTATTAAAATCTTTCATTTGCTAACTATGCCTATCAGTAGTTAGTGCCTTCCATAGTTTGAATCTTTTATTTAGCTGGCAGTAGTAGCGGTCACTGTATTGCAGTAGTTCGAGTAACGAAGATTTTTGTGAGGTAAGTTATTTGTGAAATGTATAGGTTAATTTAGTCAGGGCCATTCTCTTGTAGGGATTACTGAAAGTCAGATTGCGTTGCGCTAAAAAAATATTGTTTGTCAGTTTAAGCACAGTCATGTATAATTTTTCTAAGGGGACGTTTCAACACATCCATGCCAGAGGCAGGATTCGAACCTGCGACCGTAGCAGCAGCGTGATTCCGGACTGAAGCGCCTGAACCGCTCGGCCACAATGGCCGGCTCAAATGAAGTGTAATGAAATGGCAATGATGATAAGCTCTGAAGAGAATTTAATGTCGTTCATTGACGTTATCCTTGTTTGAAGCAGTGCGAAAACGTATCTCGGAGGTGAATGTTAGCCTCAGAGTGTTAGCCACTTTTAATTAAATAAGGGAACCCAGTTCTAAGGAAAGAAGGGAAAGCAGAAAGGTGGAAGGAATATATAGAGGGTCTATACAAGGGCGATGTACTCGAGGACAATATTCTGGAAATGGAAGAGGATGTAGAGGAAGATGAAACGGGAGATACGATACCGTGTGAAGAGTTTGACAGAGCACTGAAAGACCTCAGTCGAAACAAGGCCCCCGGAGTGGACAACATTCCATTAGAACTACTGACGGCCATTTGAGAGAGGCGAAATGCCCTCAGACTTCAAGAAGAATATAATAATTCCAATCCCAAATAAATCAGGTGTTGACAGATGTGAAAATTACCGAACTATCAGTTTAATCAGTCACAGCTGCAAAATACTAACACGAATTCTTTACAGACGAATGGAAAAACTGGTGGAAGCTGACCTCGGGGAAGATCAGTTTGAATTCCCTAGAAATATTGGAACACGTGAGGCAATATTGACTCTACGACTTATCTTAGAAGAAAGATTAAGGAAAGGCAAACCTACATTTCTAGCATTTGTAGACTTAGAGAAAGCTTTTGCGACTGGAATACTCTATTTCAAATTCTAAAGGTGGCAGGGGTAAAATACAGGGAGCAAAAGGCTATTTACAATTTGTACAGAAACCAGATGGCAGTTATAAGAGTTGAGGGGCATAAAAGGGAAGCAGTGGTTGGTAAGGGAGTGAGACAGGGTTGTAGCCTCTCCCCAATGTTATTCAATCTGTATATTGAGCAAGCACTAAAGGAAACAAAAGAAAAATTTGGAGTAGGTATTAAAATGCATGGAGAAGAAATAAAAACTTTGAGGTTCGCCGATGACATTGTAATTCTGTCAGAGACAGCAAAGGACTTGGAAGAGCAGTTGAACAGAATGGACAGTGTCTTGAAATGAGGATATAAGATGAACTTCAACAAAAGCAAAATGAGGGTAATGGAATGTAGTCGAGTTAAATCGGGTGATGCTGAGGGAATTAGATTAGGAAATGAGACACTTAAAGTAGTAAAGGAGATTTGCTATTTGGGGATCAAAATAACTGATGATGGTCGAAGTAGAGAGGATATAAAATGTAGACTGGCAATGGCAAGGAAAGCGTTTGTGAAGAAGAGAAATTTGTTAACATCGAGTATGGATTTAAATGTCAGGAAGTCGTTTCTGAAAGTATTTGTATGGAGTGCAGCCATGTATGGAAGTGAAACATGGACGATAGATAGTTTGGTCAAGAAGAGAATAGAAGCTTTCGAAATGTGGTGCTATAGAAGAATGCTGAAGATTAGATGTGTAGATCACAAAACTAATGAGGAGGTATTGAATAGAATTGGGGGGAATAGGAGTTCGTGGCACAACTTGACAAGAAGAAAGAACTGGTTGGTAGGACATGTTCTGAGGCATCAAGGAATCACAAATTTAGCATTGGAGGGCAGCGTGGAGGGTAAAAATCATAGAGGGAGACCAAGAGATGAATACACTAAGCAGATTCAGAAGGATGTAGGTTGCAGTAAGTACTGGGAGATGAAGAAGCTTGCACAGGATAGAGTAGCATGAAGAGCTACATCAAACCAGTCTCAGGACTGAAGACCACAACAACAACAAGGGAACTCGGGCTACGATGTGGTGGCATTTTGCCAGTACAGTGCAACCACTTTTTACGCACCTACACACACTCAAAAACAATTTTTCAACAGTTTTTCCGAAACGTAAATTCCAAATCAAGGCATCACTGTGAATTAGATTATGATAGTAGGAGCAGAGACTTAGCCAGTGATGTCACACGCATCACATGACTCGAATGGAGCGTTTCAGTGGGCTTTCAAGTTATTTGAATTTCATTTCCGTTTTTATAAAAGAATACTGAAGTTCTAGAGGCAAAAAAGCGTGTTGTGAGCATAGAATGTCATAATTAACCATTTAAGATGATTTCCAGAAAACAGTCAAATACCCTTTTCTAAGCCTCGAGAAAGGAAGATGTTTTTGTTTTTGTATTACCAGACTTTTTTTTTTTTTTTTGCTGCGTAAAAAGATGAATTGCAGAAATACTATAGCAGTGGTAGTGCAAGAACACCAAAATGTGGTTATTTAACCACGAATGAAAGTATGCCCAGTTTATTTATAAAGTTCCCTTCGTTCTCAAAGGAAAAGCATGTGCCAAATTAATGCTACATATTACAGATATAGTAAGCACTCCGTCTACAGACCACAAATGGCCCATCGGCACCAACCGACCACCATGTCATCCTCAGTTGAGGATGCAGATAGGAGGGGCGTGTGGTCAGCACACCGCTCTCCCGGTTGTTGTTACGATGGTTTTCTTTGACCGGAGATGCTACTGTTCGGTCAAGTAGCTCCTCAATTTGCATCCCAAGGCTGAGTGCACCCCAAAAAATGGCAACAGCGCATGGCGGCCTGGATGGTCACCCATCCAAGTGCAGGCCACACACGACAGCGCTTAATTCCGGTGATCTCACAGGAACCGGTATATCCACTGCAGCAAGGCTGTTGGCCACAGATATAGTAAGCAATAGAATTATGCTCAGACGCCAGTTCGGATTCACTCAGAACCATATTATCCAGTCTCTCATTTGCAAGATCAGAAAGCCTGAGTTCACCTTCCTTCAACAGGCATTATCTAGTTATGAATTCTGAGTCGATATATTTTTTGAAATGACTGTGTCAACGTCTCATTTTCTTATCTATATTCTGCTGAATACTCCTCCAAAACACTCCTCTGTTGAATACTCCTCCAAAATCTGTGTGTCCATCATGTTAGAAGTGCAGTTTATGACCTCGTGCGGGCCTGAATATGGTGGGGCAAGTGGGGCCTGGTTGGTGTCATAGTGGAGAAAAATGAACTAGCATGAAAGGTAATCGGATGGCACGTAGATGCGGGTGGGTGGAGTATGGCTAGACGAGGGGGTCAGGGAAATGTTTGCAAAATGTGTTCAGATCCGGCTTACGAAGCTGGGAAGGAGGCTGGGATTATCTGGAGAGGTAGGTTTTAATAGCTCCCCAGGGACGACAGAGTTTTCACCATAGATGAACTCACTCGTGGTGCTCTCGATATCTGGTTCGTATGATGACCGTAGGCAGAGGAGTACCCATTGGAGGGTCTCGATCGAGTCTGTTTGCTTGGAGGTGGTAGGCAGTCATGCAACTTTTGTTGATACCACACAGCTGACAGTACAGTTGTCTTAATAAAAAGTTGCTGTGTAGGCACACTCTGCTACAGAAGTATTAGGCTCCCATATTAACTGACTTGCGATCAGTTAGCGACTTCACATTGCTGATCAGAGCTCCACTGCTATGTGGGAGGTGGAATCGTAGTCGAAACTTAAGGTCCAGCACTTGCTGATATTACCATAACGAGTACAATGACAGTTTTTGCTAACGAATAGTGCTTTTTTTGTTAGTAAGATCATATGCAGCAGGTCACAGATGCGAATAAAAATAACACAGACCAACAATAGAAAAACTTTTTTGCTGAAAATATCTTATACTTACGTTTTTTAGGGTGGGAACTAAAAATATGATACTTAAAAAACTGTATCACCCACCATTTCTTCACATTTTACAACGATTTTTTAAAGAATTTAACAGCTTTTATATACTTAAAATAACTGAAAAAGGAGGTGAAATGAATGTAGATGACGTTGGTAGCACTGCTGAAAAACATTTGCTGGCAAAAAAAGTTCGATTCTATTTTTCTGTTAAAAGCTGGTGTTTTGTTTACTGTTAGCCTAACCTCACTTTCCCGTTTCCTGTACAAGTGTTCAGTACAATGTCTAACCATGGTTTTAAAAACGCTGCTGACAGTTTTTGTTATATTTATGGTGAATTTGTTATTAAAAACACCAAAGACACATTACAGACTTTGTGAAAAAGGTTTATCTATCATAGCTTGGATCTAAACTTGGTGATCAAGATAAATCTTGGGCGCTGCATGAAGTATGTTATGTGTGTGTTGAAGATCTGAGAAAATGGTTCAAAAAGGAGAAGAAAGCCTTTAGATTTGCTCTTCATAAGATATGGATGGAGCAAAGAAATCATTCCAACAATTTCTACTTTTACAGTGTTGATATTACTGGTCATAATTCGAAAAACGGCAAGGTAATAAGCTACCCTAACCTTCTGTTTGCCATCCGACCAGTAGGGCATAGTGAAGATTTGCCAGTTCCTGAACAACCAGATGATTCAAATTCTATTTCAATAGAAGTATTTTCTGATGTCCAATCTGGTTTAGATGAACTGGATGACGATGAATTCCATTGTAATACAGAGAGTCTAGAGCTCAAATTGTTTACTCAGACCGAGCTTAACGATTTGGTTAGGGATCTGGGCTTAACGAAAGAAAAAGATGAATTGCTTGGCTCTAGATTAAAAGAAAAGAACTTATTGGCGGTTGGTACCAGCATATACATGTATAAAAAGAGAGAGCAGCAATTTTCCAAGTTTTCAACAAGAAGGTAATTTAGTGTAGCCTACTGCTCAGACAGTCATACAACGTTTGTTGATACCACACAGCTGGCAGAGTTGGGTGAAGAGTGCTGATTCAAACTGCCGGCCCTGGTTAGTGGTGACGGTACCAGGGCAGCCAAAGTGGGAAAACCAAGAAGATACAAAAGCCTTATCCAAGGTTCAGCAGTTATGTTGGTGAGAAGTACCGCCTCTACCCACCAAGATAAACGATCGATGCAGGAAAGAACATAACGGGAGCCCTATGAGGGGGGAAGGGGGCCGATGAGGTTCAGGTGTAATTAGAGAAAGTAGCCAGATGGAATGCCGAATTTGCAGAGAGGTGGAACAGTGTGCGCGGTGACTGTTGCGCTGGCAGGCGATGCTGTTCCGGGCCCAGGTCTGACAATCGCACTTCATGTCTCACAACACGAAGCATTCGGACATGAGGCGTGTCGATGACTTAATTCTGGAGTGTGCTAGAGAATGTGTGCAAACACTGAACGGCAGATAGGGGTGGGGATGAGGAATTGGAGGGTGCCGGTGGAGGAGTCACACCAGATTTCCTCTCAGACACTGGCGAATTTTGCTTTGGTGAAAGACAGCGAAATGGAGGTGCTGTTGAGAAGTTGCTGTGTATCCTCGTCCTGGTTCTGTAGGGCCATGAGGTCGGAAAGGGCGACAACCGTTGTGACGGTGCTAGTGCAGGAAAGGAAATCTGCAACGATGCTGTCAGCGCCTTTAATATGGCCCATGTCAGTAGAGAACTGAGAGATGATATCAAAATGCCGAAAGTGTGGTATTTGCTACTGGTTTATGGTCGGTCAGGATGTGGAAAGTTTGGCCCTTGATGTTGGGGGCAAGAGTTTCATACCACATAAACTGTTAAAAGTGTGAAGTCGAAGTCTTTTTGTTGGGCGCGTGAAAGTTTCTTCAACAAGAACTGAGGTGATGTGACCATGTCGTTGTGGCATTGCTCTAGAACCATGCCTATGTTACCGTAACTCGAATCCGTGGTGATTGTAATTTCAGGATCCGAGATTGGATAAGCGAGGGTGATGGCTCATGCGAGACAGTCTTTCAGGGTCTGGAAGGCTGCATGCATTGCTTCCGTCCATGGAACAGGGGTTGACCCAGAAGTTTGCTTGCCAGTGAGGGCATTAGTGAGGGCAGCCTGGGTGTCGATTGCTGCATGCAAATGACAATGGTAATAGTTTATTGCTCCTAGGAACCTATGGAGCTCTTTGTATGTGGTAGAGAATAGCATGGATAAGATTGATTGCACTTTTGATTCAGGGTAGGAGGGGGGGTGTACACCATTGGCTGAGATTGTGTACCCCAAGAATTGGACAGATTGTTGGCACAGTTGCAGCTTGTCAGTGTTGGTCTCAACTCTGTTTGATGAGAGAGTGTCCTTTACTATCGTGATGTTGCATTCATGATGTTGCATGGATTTACTGAAGATCAGCATTTCGTTGAAGTATATGAAACAGAAGTTGAACTAGAGCAAGAGAGAGTCAATAAAGCATTGTCACGTCTGGGCAGCATTTTCTAACCCGAATGGCATGAAATGGTACTTGTACAAGCCGATGGGGGTGATAATCGCCGTTTTCGGAATGTCTTCAGGTGCGACTGGGACTTGGTGATAAGCGCGTTTGGAATCCAGTATGCTGGAAATTGTAGCACCCACGAGAAGGTGAGTGAAGTGGGAAATGTTTGGTATAGGATAATTGTACATCACATCTGTATTCGCCACACATACGACTGGAGCCGTCCTGTTTATGAGTGAGGTGTATGTGTGACAACTAGTTACTATCGGAGGGCTATAACACTCCCACATCAACAAGTTCCTGCATTTGCTGGTAAGCCAAGTGTGTAACTTGAGTGTGTTAAGGCGACGAGCCTTGTGGCAAATAGGTGGGTCCTCAGACATCATGATGCGATGAACAACATCCGTCCATGACAGTGGAAACCAAATGTTCTATGACTGCGTGTGGGCACGGTGTGGTGTTGGTTGATTTATTAGGGGTGCATGGGTTGGAAGCAGCGTAGTTGTCTGTTCAAGAGGGGAATGGCAGTGAAAAAGTCACATTTTTGTTATGTTTATGACAGTGTGGATGGCAGTTTGTGAGTGCCGAGAATGAGGTAGGTGCGAGCAGTGCGCGTAGAGGCTGTCTATTGTCCATAGTGCATGAGAGAGGCGCAACCAGCAGTGGGGGCGCTGCTGGCGCGCATGGAGCTATGGAGCGAGCTGTGCAAGGAGGCACGAGAGAGGGGGAATGTTTATCAACACACTGAGCGATTGCGCGCATAACGGCGGGGGGGCATGGTCAGAGCCTGGACGGCTGAATTATCATGAGGTGCATGAGTGTCAGTTTGCGAAACAGATGAGAGTCTTTGAGCGAAACACACTTGATGGAGGCAGGGGGAGGTGGGGGTACCACTTTGTGGTTGAGACTGGAGTCACATGAGATAGGTGTTGCTAATCTGTGTGCTGTTGTCAGCGGAGCTGTCAGGTGTGGCGGATGAAGACTCAGGTGTCGGCGCTGCTGAGGGGTGTGAATTAATGTGGGTGGTGATCACGGCAAGCTCACCCTCAGTGCGGGCAATGCAATATTTCAAAACGGCGTTCTCACAGTGGAGGGTGCATGTCTGAGCACTTTCCGCCAGGACGTGATTCACGGTCTGCACAAGTCTTGCTTACAAGAGACACACACTGATGTACTAAACAGTTAACCGCATTTACACTCGGAGCAGGTGGTGGAGCACGGTCACACGGGATGTGAGAGTTAGAGAAGTGGTGAAAGAGAGAACTTCGAATGGCGTTTGGAGACAGGTGGTGGTGGTGTAATAAGACATCGATTCCCGGGAATGGTTCTGCGATGTCCGTCACGTGGAAGATCCAGGGGAGGGAGAGGCCATTAGAGAGGGGGAGTTGAAGCTCGATAGAACCACAGGTATGGAGTGTAGATAAGTTCACAGCTTGCAGGAGAGAGCTTGTACATGTGAGGGGGTGTGTGACCATCGATTTACATACAATTGAGATCTCAGTGCCAGTGTCCATGAGAAAGTTGCAACTAGAAGAGTAGTCTTTGACATAAAGGCAGCCGTTTGACAGGACGGAGGTGTGGACGGATGTAGCATGGGTTGGTGTTATCTGATGATTGGCTTTATGGATGCTTGCACAGGGGGTGGCACTTTTTTGCATTATCGCCAAATACGGTGTGGCACTAACACTGAGTGTAGATTGGGAGAGGAGGCAGCCAATCATCCCCTATGTGTTTGTGTTCGTTCACGAGGATGGCCAGTGCAGGCACGATATGCAGCACCTCAGTGGCAGAGAGTTTATGTGCTGGGTGACAGGTGGCGCAGCAGTCTGGGGGGCAGTGTGCAGCCTGCCACTGCCTGCAGCTAGACAAGCTACTGGTGCTAGAGTGCCAACCTGTTTGCGTGAGCTCCTGTTGGTGGGACTGGTGTATGAACGAATAGATCTGGTCAGCCATCCACAGATGCAAACCGATGGGTTCCAGGGCATGGAGGAGGAGATGAATCTGGAGATCTGTAGGCAGTTATAATAACCACATCGACCACAGGGTTTAATCCAGCATCACCTGCTCGCTGACCAGGAGACATAGCTGTAGTAACCAAAACCAACCACGGGAACGCCTTGGGCGGCAGATCGGAGCCGCCAGGTGGGGAAGCTGCCGGCAGTGGAGCACGCACCACCGGGTAAACACAAGGACGAGTCGGACGACAGACCAATGACAACTGACAACAACCAAACATGACCGACTATGACCGACACAACAAGGAAGAGACAAACAATGGAGGCTTGTGGAAACCACAACACCAAACACCAACAGTAAATCCACTTGGAACCAGAGCCGGGCAAATGTCAACAACGAGCAATGACCAGAACACAGTACCGCCGAGATAGAAACGTAACCCAGAGTGAGTACCAGACTGACTGGACTAGGGCAGAGCGGGTCCCTAAATACGAAACCAGAGGGAGTGGCTATTGGCCGCTGTCTGCACGTGGCATGGCGGAGGCACCCTCGCTACGCGAGAGCCGCTGCGCGGAATAGCCGCCGCGGAGGCGGAGCCCTCTATAGGCTGACCACATCCATTTGTTCTGGCGCGTGTTCGACTTCTGCGGTGGAAGGTACTAGAATAGCCGTCACCAGAGCTGGGACAGGGTGCGGTCGCCGAGATGTTCCTCATACAGTATTCACAAAACAACGTCTTGGGGAGAATGCAAGATGTGCTCGATGATAGTCTGTTTTGTGAAATCATACTTCGAAGTTAGTGGTGGTGTCAGAAATAGGTCGCAGATCAGGTCTGTGTGCCCGTGCAGTTGATTCATGAGGAACACGAATTTTGAATTGTCATCGGTGATGCGGTACAGTTTGAACAAGTTCTCCACCAGTGCAAACTACGTTGCTGGGTTGTCCTTGGATAGTTGGGGAGGGTCAGTAAGCAGCCTGGTGGTGGCTACAATGGCACAGCTTGTTCTGTATCTGAGTCCCTCGTATCACTCGTATGATGTGGATGCTGGACTGGTGCAGTCGATGCAGACGGCACTGCTTAGGGTGTAAGTGAGCAGTCTATTGATACAGATGAGAACGGCACCGAAGCACTAGGAAACGACGCTGTAGAACTGTCTGATGCAACATTTGTGGCACAGAAGTCCAATGCGGAAGGCATGGCCAGTGCCATGTGAAAAGTGAGCGGGTGAATGGCTGCAGCTGAAACCCCCCTGGAGGGTGGGCAGGAGGGAAGAGCAGACATGCACAGAGCAGCACAAGCAAATGTTCCCACTGGGCTGTTGACATGACACGTCAGGGCATATTCGAAGAGGCGGAAACCACAGTAAGTATCACTATGTGACTCATTGTTCACTTCAGGTGGGGGCCTGTAAAGTGCATGGTCACTACTGGGGGCGGAAACTGGCCTGGAAATGTTCATGATATACACTGTGTTTGTCCACTTTGTAAACCGATGAAGTGCTAAAGCACTCGGGCATCATGGGAGCACGATCGATACATGTCGTCTTTCCTAACAAAGTCGAGATTGCACACGGCACTGTTGTAATGGTTTCCCGGGTGACCAGTGTCTGATACATAGTTTGTGCATGAAATACAGAATCCATGTCATCATGACAAAATACAGGAACTTTGCTCTCCTCATTATCATTTTCGAAATGCATGTGTCGATGCACACTCACTGGAGCAGCAAAGCCTGAGTCTGCACTGTCGAGTGACGAAAGTGTTGAGGTGACGAAACTGCAGGAAACATGTTGTAGAATCCAGGTGGTGGTGAAGCAACAAAATGTCCCTTTGTAGGTGCAGGAGCTTCAATATCCACATGCTGTGTGGCAGGATACATGACTAAGTGGAATGAATGAAGGCATAAACAAAGCCAGTGTGGTGGATGTAAAAATACTTGCACTACGAGGAAACAGCACGCAAATTCTTACTTGGAGTCACTACTGTTGGTTTTTGGTTGTGTTGTAGCCCAAGGAAACACACTCATTTTAGTAAGACTCAGTATATTTCTTTACAGATGTCCACATTACAACAAGTCATAGAGCCAACTGAACAAGCGAGATGGCATGGGCCGCTAGGTTAACAGAGTAAAACAACTTGTGATGGTGAAGATATATCTTTCATACTTGTCAATGACACACCTCCTTCATGTGGAGAATAGCAGTCTATCCTTTCCATATTGTTCTTTATGGCTTATTAGTACTTTTATGGAAACATGTCTGTAAGAATGTTACAAAACAGAACTATAATGAATTTAACTTTTGTTGATTATATACGGGATTATTTAACAGTAATTATCACATTCAAAATCCATTATGTTGAAGTAACAACTATCCTCTGAAAGAATGTTGAGTCAGAAATTATGAAGTGATGAATTCAAGTACTACTGCAGAGCAATTATTTTCATGTGGTCAATAAACCCGAAACAGTCATTATTATTCATTTTATGCCAATTTTAAATCATTGGCTGAATACTTTTCTAGTTAAAAAATCCAGTTGTATCACATTTAGAAGTGTGTTTGTGAAAACCTGCAGGAGAAGATTTCAGTATGCTAATATAAGTCAGACTTTTGAAATGTTACTATGACGTGGCTCATGCAAACTTTTACTGTACCATGATAATTAATGATGTTTCTAATAACTGTATGATGAACTAATCTTATATTGTAAGTACATAATGAACTCTGCGATTAACTTGAAAATTTCGTCAGCTAAAGTGTACTTAGGTGTACCAGTTTCTTCTGCTGTGTGTTGCTGTTGACAATTTGTTTCCAGCAGTCGTAGCCAATTGGATAATATTATATGACGGTCAATGAAAACCACTGAATGTATGATTTCTTTTGGCAGAATGCTTGAATTGATTTGTTTTCAATATAAAGTGTGAGGAAAACTAGATGTGCTAGCAGACTGACCAGTAGTAAGGACCAAGGCTAGATTAGGCCGGAGTTTGACAGTTATGTGGTGGGATGATGATGCCATGAATGATAACACATAAATACAATTGCTATCATAGATGGATGTTTAATGTATCCTGAGGTATATATTCACCATTGCAATAACCTATTTGTGTATTTTATTTCCAATGTTGTCTAAAATTCTGACAATGTAATTAAATTCTAACCTAACATATGAAAATACTAGCTAATGTTATTTGTGAACCATAGGGAATTATGAATGAGTATTGTGATTGGCTTCCCAAAACTGTTTCTCCATTCATCATGATTATGTATCATCATTCATTGAACCAACAGTGGCACCGAATGGAAAAGCAGCAGTGAAGCATAAGTGCACTTTTACCTGTAGGTCTATTAGGTTTCTTTTACTAAGAAATTTGTACTGTTATGGTGTTTCAGATACTGTGAAGGATCTATAGTAATTAATATGAAAAATGTGGTTACACCATGTTGACTCTGTATAACCTACCAGGAAGTTTTATGATATTATTACTTACATGTCATATTAATCAAGATGCCCTACAAATTATGTAATGGAAAGAGGAAGGCACTGATTGACATTAACATTGCTAGGTATGAGCTAGAGGGTTTTGAAAATTCTGGAATTGTTCAATTTTTAATGCAGTGTAAGTACTTGATTTAATATCGGGTAGTTTCATGTGAATGTCGTGTACTATTACGATGCCTAGATTAGTAATTGGTTTCGAATTTTTATGGGATTTATGATGCTGCAGCAAGAACTTGGCTGTAAGTGGAAGCCAGAATGATGTTTTTGAGTTTACGTCATTTACAGAAGAAAGTAATTTTTTACACTGAATGAAGCTTTATGTGATCGATCGCCAGCTACTTTTGTCAATGTATTTGGGTTCCATTTACAATACATCAATTAATATGTAGCGACTAGCAAAGTTATGTTCACCCACAATTTTTCTTATTATATACAGGGAGTCAGTTTCTACTGCCATGGTGTTGTCATGGCATAGCAATGAAGTTTATGATTTATGATTAATTTAATAAAAAAAACAATGTTATGAAGTTTTAAGTTGGAAACAGAGTTTTGTATGGAAGTATTTATCATGTATACAAACTGTTATTAATTATCCTTCTTATACTGTAAAATACTTGTTAATTATTGGAGAAGAATTGTTTTTTGAAATGTCAGATTATACAATTTAAAGAAAACATTGCACGAGAGAATTTAGTGAAGTAATGTTTACTGTCATCCTGATTTTAATGACGGACTGTTGGTGTTAATACACTTCAGAATGTTGTCTTATGTTGTAATGATGATCATGTGAATGTTTTTCTGCTACTTTAATGATACTGTAATTATGTGACATATAACTGTGTTGAGTAATGAGGTTACTGATAGGGCTATGTGGATTTATTGTGAAGTGGCATAAATATTATGATGTTTTAGTGATTCTTTATGAATTATTATCCTGATGATAGTGCTCTTCGAGGATAATAATTATTATATGGACTATTGTAAATGATGATGATGATAATGATGTATTTAGGGACAAATATGATATAGGAAGATGAAGCTATGGTTAGAGACTCTGAACTATGAAATGTAGTATATCATGCTCCTGTAGTCATGTAGAATGAAATAATAGTAAAGCATACATAATGAACAAAATAATCCAGCAAATGAGGACACTGAACTGTAATAATTGTGATTACTGGATCTTCTGAGTGAGTGAGTGTAGCAATGATTAAGACTGAACTGAATATTGTGGAGAGGGGGCAGGGGGCGTTATTATTGAAGTAATTACCTAATTAACACATTTTGTGTAACTGTAATTAAGACAGCATATTTTTGTAATTAATTGGTAAGCTGTATTACCTGGTACACAATTGTACTCGGCTGTTATTTGTAGGACAACATATGTAGTGAAACACTTTTTAGTCTTTTGTCCTCATTATGAATATTCATCAATATTGTATTATTTTCCATTTTCTTGTCACTGTCATAATCAGGCTACAGCAGAATCTCACACACAAGTTTTATGTATGGCTACTCTGCAGGGTGGGGGATAATATGTCAGACAAGTTTACTGTTTGAGCCCTTGGATTAAGTTATGACCCAGTACATTAGACTGCAGGAATGATGATAACTGTAATTACTATTACCCTTTTTGTTATTCATATTTTTTGTGTTTTATAGATTTCAAAAATAAATTGTGCTTAATAATGAACTATTGGATACCATATTATTATTTCACATGAAACTACTTTTTGGCACATTCCAGAAAATACGACAATTTGTAACCAGAGTAGAAATTTCTACAATGTATTCACAAAACATTTATCTGCTGTAACTTGTACAGCATTTGATGAAGATTCAGTGAATATGATAGTTTCAGAATCAGCATTGCAATTACAACATAAAATAGTATGTTATGAGATTGTTCACGTATCATATTTTTATTCCTGTTGTACTGAAAATTTTTTTTACCAAATTTGTCATTAAGTAAAATCTGTTATCACAATTTTTAAAACAATATTCTGTAATTAGACTTATAAATATAGATAATTTTTAATTATTAGTTTAATTATGTACAAATTCTAACAATACTTTGAAATATTGTAATTGTTGAATGATATTTATACCGCAGCAGGAATGCCCACCAATTATTAGTCTCAAGTCAAAGTTTGTTGTGGTAATAGTGCACTACCAGATTAAAACATTCATCAATATGCAATGTTTTATGTAAAATTTTTCTTAAAAGGTAGTGCAAATGGAACAAAATAACAGAACAATAAATGGAAAAGTGGTCTTGTTTTAAATTAATACACAAAAATCCAGGCAGAATTTAAGTTACACTTCCCATAGTTAAAATCAAACAATGGAAAATACAGGGTGGAATAATGACAATATTACGAATAGGATAGATTGCTACTCACCGTATAGTGGAGATGTTGAGTCACAGGTAAGCACTACAAAAAGACTACTAAACATGTAAGCATGTGGCCAGAAGGGTTTCTTCTGAAATAGACACACACACACACACACACACACACACACACACA
Organism: Schistocerca piceifrons; assembly: GCF_021461385.2. Taxonomy (NCBI): domain Eukaryota; kingdom Metazoa; phylum Arthropoda; class Insecta; order Orthoptera; family Acrididae; genus Schistocerca; species Schistocerca piceifrons. Next base: position 494,650,349 of record NC_060142.1, on the reverse strand, counting down.
CACACACACACACGCTCTCAAACGTAGTTCATACACACATTACCACTGTCTCTGGCTCGCAGTGGTAATGTGTGTGTGTGTGTGTGTGTGTGTATGTTTTTATTTCAGAAGAAAGCCTTCTGGCCAAAATGTATTCGGAAATATTTTGGGCATATTAGTTTAGTTTTGATGTAGTGTCGCTATTCACTATAGTTCCATTCAATGAAGTGTTGCAACAGTTGAATTGGATTTTTCCTCCCAGTGTTGCAGAACTGTTTAAACATTGCTTCACAACCATGTATTTCAAACAGAATGAAGAGTTCTATGACCAGATAGATGGTGTTGCTATGGGGAGCCTCTGAATCAAGGTTATACCGAACTTCTTCATGGAAAAACTGGAGGAGCAAGCATTGGAAACTGAACACACAGCTGAATATCTGGTTCTGTTATGTGGATAATATGTTTGTTTTGTGGTGGCATGGTAGGGAGGAACTGGATCATATTCACAAACATCTGAATGGGATCAGGCCAAAGATTCAGTCTACCAAGGAGGAGGAGGCAGGTGGAAGATTAAATTTTCTTGATGTGCTAGTTTTCAAGAAAGATGATAGCTTGGGCCACACAGTTTACTGAAAACCCATGCAAACAGAACGTTAACTACACCAAGATTCGAACCACCACCCACAACAAAAGTGAAGCATCATAAAAATATTGGCAGATAGTCAGGAAAGTCTTTGAACCAAAGCTGCTTGACACAGAATTAAAGCATCTCACCAATGCATTGCTCAAGAATTGTTATTCATTCACTCAGGTGAAAAGAGTATTATGACCACTGCATAGAAATCATAGTGATGCTCAAAACACCAGTGAAATCAAAATTTTTCCTGCCATTCATTAAGGATGTAACTAACTGCACAGGAAAAATCTTGAAAAAGCAGAACATTGTGATAATTTACACACCCACATGGAAAATACAAGCTCATCTAAATTCACCCAAGGATACTCTCCAACCACTGGAAAAAGCTGGAATTTATAGGATTCCATGTAGTTATGGGTAGGTGTACAGGGGTATTACAAAAAGAACTCTCAAAAAATGCCTCAAAGAGCACAAGAGCAAATGCAGAAGAGAGAGAGTGACAGATTAGCTACTGTGCAACATGCTTTACAGCAGAGAAACCAACACATTCATTTTGGTAGGACTCAAGTACAGCCAGTCATAAGTGGATACCATGTAAAGCTATCCAAGAGACCTTAGAGATTGTGAAACATCCCAGGAATTTCAATAGGAAGGAGAAGAGTGTGAAAGTGAATGAAATTTGGATCCTGGTGCTGAAGACAATGTGTGCCAGTCTTCCACCATAGGAAGATAGTAACAGCAGACGACGACAGCTGACAACAGCCAATTGTGCCTGCACACTCAAAACATGTGACGTCACGCCACTGTGCAGAAGCAGAATTTTGCAATAGTCAGTAGTGAGCCGAGGTGTGAACTGGACATTCAACAAAGGTATGATCCCCCTTAAAAATATCCTCTGCAGCTGGGGACAAAATGTTGGGTTTTAAAGTGAAACCCCTTCAACCACGGCATAATGGTCCGGAATGTTTTATTAAATGTGAAAATTCTGGTCGTGAAAGTTTACATTTTAAAATTATGACATATGATACGCATATTAGAAAAATAATTTAAATACACTCATAATTTTATTGCAGTCATTATTACGTGTGATGCAATGCAAATTTTCTCTCGTGTTTTCTACGTAAGCTATCCAATACTTCCTTAGCATTCATCATTGAGGTAATATTTGATGGATATACATCAGTGCCAGTCCATTCAAATGATCTTCTTGTCATCCTGCTGCAAAGATGTGTCTTCGGATGCCATAAAGGGGCCCACACATGTTCAATATTTATTGATAATACTAATTTGTCAAACTTTCAATATACTGAAGCGATCTCACAACATCAACAATAAGGGCAAAAATTGTCAGCTGATAATGCAGTTTTACAAAGCCAACATGTCGAACACCCACAAGAAAGTATGTGCAGGAATTATATTATCTATAGCTTGCAAGCAACAGAAGACAGAGAAAGAGAGGAAATGTGTTCAGGAATGGTTGAAAAAAAGGAGCAACTAGCCACATATTAACTTACCGACAGTGAGAACCATGCACTTGAAAGATTTCATTTTTTTTCCAATGATCCCTGCACCATACCAGTATGACAAGTTATTAATGTTGAAAGCAGATAAAACATAAAAGCAAGATATATTAATGAGAGAGGCAACCACAGTCAATGAGAGATTTCTGGCGACATGTAAGTCATTCGAATACTCGAAGTCAAACTGAAAACAAACAGTGCACACAAAAGCCTTGTGGGTAATACATGAAGCTCTGTCAACAGCTGAATGGAGAATATTGTCAATCAGTCAATGCTTGACCTCACACATTCAGTGTGTATTGACAATACTGAGGATATTTTGAAGGCCATCAATACAACTCATCAATGTTTCTAATGTTGACAATACATCAAAACATGCCCTCATATCATCACTATATTGACGATTAAACATATTATTGAACATGTGAGGCCCTCTTAAGGTTGAAAAAGATCTCTCCACAGCACTGGTTGTTACAGGAAATGTGCACAACTGACACAAGACTGAATAATATTTGGCAGTGCTGTTGCTCATTTATTGGCACCTAGTGGAGACTTTCGTATGTTTTCCTCCATGTGTTGCCAAATCTGTAGCTCTCCCTTCAGATCTACAAAACAAGGAAGATTGTCTTTGTATGCTTCAGCACTCTGCAAAACATGTGCTATATTTTCATCACTAAAGTTTTGTGACAGCAATTTCTGTAGATATCCAATTCTTTGTAGGTGAGGCGTACAGAATCTAAATGACATTTCATTTAATAAATGATCAAGAAAAGGTCTGATGGATGGTAATTGTCTTCTACAGATTGAGCCAGAAAATTGAGCCTGTTTGTCAGTTCAACACATAGCTTTACGTTGCTACATAAACAGAATGACGCCTGTAAGCATTTCATTTCAGGGAGTTCTCCATCAATTAGTAATAGTGTCTGTGTATTTAGTAACATTGTTGTGATGAATAATTATAATTAATTAATAACATAACAACATAATTAATATAATAATTATATAATTAATTAATAACAAAGCACAGGTTTCAATATGTGCCATCCTCTCTGCTGCTCCATCGCACAAAGTCAGATGTTACACATTTAATGTCTTTCAATGTAATCACAGCTCTGACACAAATGCATTGATTTTATACAAGGTATGATTAGAAAGTTTTGAGAATGGGCTTGTAATTGTACAATGGTGGCACTTACATGCTAGTGTGATGCATCTCTTTCAAAATAGTTCCCTTCAGACTGAACACACTGACTCCAATGGTGTTTTCACTTTTGGAAAAATTCCTGGAAATTTTTTTCCTGGAGTATGTTAAGGATGCTCTCCATATTTGCCTGGATGTCTTCAATCGAGTCAAATTGCTTCCCGTTTAGTGACAATTTCAGATTAGGAAACAGGTAGAAGTCTGTAGGGGCCAAATCGGGGGAATATGGCGGTTGTGGAAGCACAGGAATTTTGAATTTGGTCAAAAATTCAACAATGGAGAAGGCACAATGAGCCGGAGCATTGTCATGGTGCAGCACCCAACTCCTATCTTTCCACAATGCAGGCCTTTTCTTCCGCACCTTTTCATAATTGTCTGTCCTCCAAGGGTAAATTCATGATGCACAATACCGGTAGAATCGAATCACCAACATTGTCTTCACCTCCAACCGACTTTGCCGTGCTTTTTTTGGTCGTGGTGAACCTGGAGTCTTCTACTTTGGTTTCAGGATCATATCCATATATCCATGATTCATCACCTGTAATTATACTATTTAACAAATCTGGGTCATTTTTAGTCCAATTTATCAGACATTGGCACATTTCAAGTCGGTACTGTCTCTGGTCACTTGACAACACTTTTGGAATGAATTCTGCAGACACTCAATGGATGTCAGATCCACAGTTGAAATTGACTGAACTGCATAGAAACTTAAATTAAGTTCATCAGCCGTCTCCCTAATTGTAAGTCTACAATCAGAGTACACTTAGTTTTGAACTTTCACAACATTTTCATTTGTTTTTGAAGTGAAAGGACGGCTGGACTATGGTCCATCTTAAAATGATTTGCGGCCACTTTTAAATCTGTTGAACCAGATAAAAACATTTGACTGTCTCATAAAATTATCTCCAAAAGCTGTTAATACTTCATATGTCTCTGATTTCCTGGTTTTAAAACAAAATTTCACACAAACTCGTTGCTCCGTTTTTACGTCCATTTTACGCAGACGGAATCTGGCAACAAGTCCTAACAGACCTGCACTCAACCAGCTGCCACAACAAACTGAATAAAGGAAACACAGTTTCCTGTCAGAGGGCGTTCAAGGATAAGGCAATGACTCACTCCCCACCCTCTGTGTACCTGCCCACCAAACCAGTAAGCAGTAGCGGATCCATTCTTAAAACTTTCCAGTCACACCTCATATGTTTGATGAAAATTTGTTCCACCCTTTAAAGGTAATCTGCAGTATAAAGTAAAGAGTTTGCCAGCAGCAACATGATGCCTAATCAATATGTGGTACATAATTTGATGTCATACTAAAATATACAGCTCAAAAATATCTACAAAGGAGCCCATGAGAACTTAAGCATATCTTATGGTTCACCCACAGTCACCATTTTTGTCGTTCGGATTCACTGTGCTAGGCCCAATAAAAAACAAAAATGGTGATTATGAGTGCTCTGCTGGACTTTGTGTGGATCTTTTTCAGATCTGCAATTTATTACTATCCAATCTAACATATCTCTTAATGCATGCACAACTTATTACAAGAGACTGCATAGCTGACAGATTTTGCTGCACTGATTCACTATTATCAACTGTTACGATCTCTGGTTACTGATTTAATTTTTTAAGTAGCCTATGTTTATCCTATCTCCACATCAAACATCATCAAATTCTATTTGGTGGTTCAGCCATGGAAAGGTGACAGACACATATAGTTACTTTCACATTTATAATATTGTCACTTTATGGATTACTCACTGTGTGTTTCAGAAAAATGTGAAATGCTACATGATGACTGAAATATGCTAGTTCATGATAAAAATACTAAACAGGACACAGAGTATCATTTGCTAAAATGAAGACTTGGGCAAAATGTCATGGCGCATAGAACAACAAAGGTACTAACTATAAGAAGCCTGACAATGATGGAAAACTGAAATGTGTAGCTTCAAACAAAGCTGGCGGCAGTATCATTTTTTACTACCCAATAAAAGAATCCAGAGAGGTCAGATATTACTGAAAACACCTGAATGTGAAATTTTTCACGAAGTAAAAGGTTTAACTTTACTTGCATAGTGAGTAAAAACTACACAATAGCTCATTTACCTGCTATGCAATTCTGAAACGATAAACAGCATCACATTTTATTGTAATTTTATCGTAAATTATGGCAAAAAAGAAATAATAAGCAATGAAATTAAGACATAACAAAAAAGTCCTATTATATTAGGTTAATTAAAGACTTTCTGCATTTTTTAAACTTACAATTACATGCTGTCCATACGTAAAAATTGTGATTAAGCCAAATTCTCTCTCTCTCTCTCTCTCTCTCTCTTTGACTGTCTGGAGTGGAGGAGGGGGGTGGCAAGGGGGGGGGGGGGGGTGCATGTGCCCGTGCTCCCTTCCTCCAAATCCACCTTTGAATGACACCGTTTCTGTAGTAGTGTACCGTTTGACGAAATCAGCATAATTGTTTATTTAAATCCTGATAAGATTGCCAAGTGGTGCAAAGACTGGCAATTTGCTTTAAATATTGAGAAACATAAAACTGTGCACTACACAAAATGCAGAAGCATAATATTTCCCGACTACAATATCTATGAGTCACAATTGAATACAATCACCTCAAATACCTTGGTGTAACTACTTGAAGGGGTACATAGTCTCTGTCATAGGAATCTAAGATGGCAGAACTTGATTCATTGATGATATACTTGAAGGTACAATCAGTGTACAATGAAAACAGCTAACAAAATGCTTATGTGACTCACTAGAATATTGCTCAACATTGTGACACCTGTTCCATATAGGACTAACAGAGCATATTTGGATGTATACAAAGACAGGTAGCACAAATGATAGCAGGTTTTTCAAGAACCCTCATTAAGTGAGGAAACTACGAATGAGTCACAACTGCAAAGACAAAATGAGACTACTTACAGTACGTCTTAATACAATGATAACTACCCTCTAGCATATATTTCTAATGGGTGGGAGAGTATAGATGTAAATGTAGATATATTGTGTCACAACCTATGCAAAGTGCTCCATGGACAAATGAGCTCTAATTTTTGTGACAGTGACTGGCCTCCATATTTCCATTTGCAACTTTTTCAATTAAACCTACTCCCCTCCCTCCAGGCCTGATCCATTCAGCCAGCCTTTGACACACGACATGCAACCAATTAAGTGGCGTACAGAATCACACACACATAAACACCCATGAATCACACAGAATATTGATGTGTTGTAAAACATAATAATTATATACTGATATAACCAGCTGTTAAAAAGTTATAAGGGTTGTAGAGACACAATTTGACCTAAAGTGTATGGCAGAAAAGCAGCATCAAACAAAGAAATTTGATTATAGGAGCTAGGGCTCACAGTTGCATATTTTCAACACTGTGTGAACTTAATTGAAATCTGACATATGGACGTCTTTACTCAAAATGAAACGTAATTCAGGGAAAATTTACACATAAACAAAATTTTGGACTTACTAATCATCCTGAAGACTACAAGAAAAACTTAAAGCATCACATGTACCTGTACTGTACTTAGCTGACGTTCTGTACAGTATTCCTTAAGAAATGAAACCAATCACATATTCATGTTTCATGTTACAACATGTTTCTAAAAAGGCAAAGTAAATGAAAAATGAGTATTCTCTTATAAATAGACATACCAGAACTTAACTAACTTAAATGCATCAAACTAAATGCTCATACTGACCACCGTTTTCATACTGGCATAGAACATGCAGTAATTGGTGTGTTTGCTGAAATACATCAAGAGTAGTCTGAAACACTTCTGCTGCTTCCATAATACAAGCCACCAAATCCTGTTCACCTTCAGCTGGTATTGCATAGATGCTGTCTTTCATGGTACCCAAAGGATAATATCCAGTAGTGTCAAGTCTGGTGAACGCAGAGGCCACTGAATTTGTCCAGCACGTCCAATCCACCAGTTGGCAAATGTCCTGTCTGGGTGATCGCCAATGGTATGTACAAAATTTGGAGTTGTGCCATCATGTTGGAACCAGAGGTTCTGCTTAACCCTGAGTGGTATGTCTTCCAGGAGAGCAGACAATACTTTTTGCAAAAACACAGTGTACATTTGAGCATTCAACCTATGAGATAACTTGTAGGGGCCAATGAGCAAGTCATTCAAAATTCCTGCCCACATGTTTACAGTGAATTGTTCTTTATGCCCATGGATATATGTTGCACGAGGATTCTGTAGAGTCCAAATACAGCTGTTGTGTGAATAAAAATGCCTTCACAGGTAAAGTAAGCGTTTCCCTTAATCAACACACATTCAGAGAAATGCAACTGTTGTGTTACTCATTGTAGGAACCAGTCAACGAATTCCAGACACCTAGGGAAGTTGCCCAGACCCATGGCTTGTGCCTTTTGTCACTGAAAAGGATGTAGACCAGTCTCATGCATTACATGACACTGGTCCACACCAAGTTCATCCGCGATTCATCTGGTACATGTCACTGGATCTTGCTCTATGTGATGTAACACATCTTTGTCAAACTCAACTATGTAAACAGTGAGCCTCCTGCCTGTATCAAGCTTATTAGTCTTATCTGTCTCTTTGATATTTCTGTCAGTTGACACAAACGTATTTTTCTGAGACAGCAAGCAATGTGTACAACATTCAAGGTAAATCCTACAAGCCACCCTTGCATTGCCATGAGCAGTGCCACAGGCCATGTCACTTAGCTCATTCCACAAAAACTATATTCTATGTTGCTGCTCCACAACATTCAGTCACTCACTCACATTGGTACCTACCCTAGTCGGGTCACTGTATCTACTGAATATGACGAAAGGGTACCAAAAACCAATGTTCTGCATCACAAATCAGTTCCCCCTAGTGATAGTGAGAAGTGTGCAGTTTGTTTATATCTGAAAAACACAAGTTTCAGACTCAAAGACTGCCACACAGCCAGAGTTTACAATGATGCATGTAGTGACATAAATATGAAACTGCGCCCCCTTGTTCCTATTCTCAAATTTCTTTATTTGATGCTGCCTTTCTGCCCTATGCTTTTGGGCAAATTGCTTTTCCACATCCTGTATGTATCTCTAGGCAGTGGCACACCATACACTATGAATAGCTTTCTCATTCTCATAGGGAGTTGGCGTCAATGAAGCACTAAACACTGCAGGAAATTGGTTGTCGTATGGTGTCACAGTGGACAGCCAAAGGCAATGTAGCTGTTGTCCTCCTCTGTGCCACAGTCATGTAAGGGTGAGCCAATCTGGTGTAGCCAATACAGATACAGTCAGAACTGTCCATAGTTATAGTGAAGGTGGAACATGGTGACCAGAAACTTTGTGGTACATACCAAGGGAGTACCTGTCATGCAGGGATGGACTGTAATAGTGTTGCATAATGATATCCCCTTGACTGACACAGTAGGTTGTAGTCATGTAAAAGCCTTTGCATATGAAAATAGGGTGCATGTATTAGAAGAATGCTATATGCAAATAGGTAGCTAATATTGGATGCAACAACTTTAAAACATTGGAGCTTTACATTTTCCGGTGAATTCAAATCTACATTACTGCCTACGAATAACTATTATTGCCAAAATTTCTTATTTTTTATCCCAACTGAATTATTTAAAGATTTTTACTGAATGACAGACCATCGTACAAGTATGTACACTGCTTTGCAAACCTTAAGCCTCAGGACTGGCTCTCATTGGACACTTTTAACAGGCATTTCAACTTCACAGACAGTGACATTAGACAATAAGTGTGTAATCAGCACTGTTCAGGAAAGGTTAATAACATTTAGGATATGGTGCACTAGTTTTTACTAACTAGTGAAGTGCTGCTTACACTAAAAGATATTCACTTTGAAATAAAACATTCAATGAAGTCAATATCACTCAAATGACATTTATTGTTTGGAAATGGGGCAGAAGAATTGCATTAATTCCATATTACTAGACCATGTTACCTTTAGGAATCAGAGACAAAGTAAGTCAGACTCTAACTGGCATCATCTGTCAGTTTTTCTTATATGCAGTGGACATCTGAAGTAAACAACCCAGTTGAACGTAAATGCAGCAGCTAGTGTCTTGGTGGAGATATAATCTACAGGAATGGCTTTTGGCCAGCATGTGAACCAATCAACAATGGTTAGCAAATATTGTTGACCTTCTGATGGTGGTAACAGTCCCACGTCACTATGTATGTGGAAAAAACACTTGGTCATATCTGGGAATTTACCTACTGGCACTTGAACATGACATGAAACTTTGCTGCATTGACATTTATGCTCGTGTGAGACCACTGACAGCTTATTCTTTTGTATCCCATGCCACACGTAATGATTACATATGAGCTTTGTCATCACCGTTACTCTGGAATGATGTAAATACTTGTGTGCACAATTCCGTGGGAACAAAAGGGTGAGTTTTTCCATTAAAGATGTCACAACGCACCTTAATGTTCACCTCTGGCATGTCAGTGAGGATGAGCTGCAGGCTTGCGGTAATATCGTTTAAGCAGTTTTGGAGTTATTGGTCAGACTGGTGTGCTTGAGACAGGTGTGCAAGATCTATTGTCTCTGTGATGGTGTTGACACACGATAAAAAGTCCACCACTGCATTTTTCAATACTGAAATATGTTTACCGTCAGTGGAAAATTGAGCAATAAATTCCAGCTGATTAAACTGATTCGGAGAGCATTTGTTGTTCTGGCAGAAGGTGAAAGTCAGATGTTTGTAGTCAGTGTAGATTGTGAATACTCTTGCCTCCAACTGCATATAGAAATATTTCACGGATGTGCAGAATGCCAACAGCTCTCAGTCATATGCACTCCATTGTTTCTGAGCTGCAAACAATTTCCGAGAGAAAAAAGCAAAGGGCTGCCAGGCCTCTTTAACATACTGTTGTAATGCTGTGCCAATGGCCAGCCAGCTAGCATCGACTACTAGAGCAAGGCATGCATCCAAAACAGGATGAGTGAGAAGCACAGCCTCAGCCACGCTCTTATTCGCAGCCTCAAAGGCATCTGTCATTGACTGCAACCACTGCACAGGCATCCTGCCTTTTGTTTTTGGACCAGCCAGATCTGATGTAAGTGGTTTTTGAAGTTCTGCCACATGTGGCAGATGGCAGCAGTAGAAACTGAGCACTCCAAAAAACCTGCATAATGGTGGTTGGTTGCTATTCGCTATCAACAGTTTATTTTGCATAACAGTCATGGTCTCCAACCATGTCTATCTATGACAAAAATGCATAATATCAAAAGACATCATAACACCTGTCTTTGGAATGCCTTTTTCAGCAACCCGGATTTGTGTGCATGCTTCGGCACTATCTAACATGCTAAATACCTGTTTCCCTCACAACGCATGAGTATAATCTCATAGCAGAGGCACTGAATAAGTCTGAGATCATTCTCACATTTAAAGCATGCTAGTTGCTGCATGGCCATCAAGCACTGTCCTTTTTTGAGAGTAAATGCAAAGATGGGGACCAGAGCCTTTTAGATGAATGGATAATAACCTTATTTAGAATAGTGTCAAACTCTGACTTAGTGACTGCATACAAATCAGAAGCTAATTGTCTGGGCATGCATGAAATCAGAGGATGTGCCAAAACTGGTTAAACAGCATGGCATACCCCATTTCTTGTTGCCACAGTCACCTTGGCATCAAATGTAGCAGCTTGATGCCAGAACCCAGTGATGGTGTCTAGTAGCTGAGGCTTGGCGACATTGGAAATCAGGTGTTGGCGTTGGTGTGGAGGTAAGTTCCTATGGGACCAAACTGTTGAGGTCATCAGTCCTAACTTATGCTAAGGACAACACACACACCCACGCCCAAGGGAGGACTCACCCCTCTGTCGGGGGGAGCTGCACAAACCGTGGCGAGTTGCCCCAGACTGCACAGCTACCCTGCGCGGCCAATCAGGTGATAATGAAAGGCTCCATCATATCTGCAATTACAAAGTCAGTCCCTGGTCCAGTTCCAAGAGCTGCATGCAGTACATGCTATAGCAGAGCTGTTAGTGACCGACAGTTGAAACATGGTGGCTGGATGGTACTTGTGTGGTGGCAGAAAGCTTAGATCAGATCCTGTATCTATCTAAAAATTTTGTCCAACTTGAGATCCATTATGAATAGGCATGCAGAAGGATAACCTTGTGCCTCTCCCTCTGCCTGACATTTATATCTGATGTACATGGGTGGCAGGTTACATTTGTGTGCCTGGTATCCAAATCACTGTTGATACCAACATATGCTCACTGACTGGGAGTTGCCGAGTGACTCTGTGACCTTCGTTGGGACTATCTTCCAATGTTCTGACTGGCTAGAAGCTCAGTCATCTGTTTACTGTTGGTGTTGACCTTGCTCAAGAGGTTGTCATTCAGCTGTTTGTTCAGTGCCTCGACTTCATTCAGTAGACTGTTGTTTCAAGTCTAGCCACCACTGAAGTGCTGCCACATGCCATTTCCAGGTCATAATAGAAGGTAGACACAGTTGCATCTTGAATACGATCAGCCAGATTAAGCTGCAGCATCAAACGGCCTATCTGTTTGTGATGTGATGATAGCTTTCACCTGACAATTTACTGCTCCACAAGGTATTAAGTAGTGTGTCTGGAGCTATGCGTGCATCAACTTTACTCCTCAAGTGATGGAGGTATTGTGACAGTTTCCTTTCCCCAATATCCTCTTACATTAGTACTTGTTGCATTCTCTCTTCTTGTGATGTCAGTACTCACTGTCCTAATGCCGTCTTGCATTTCAAGTGTGTTTCAAAGTTGGGTGGTTAAGTTATAATGTCTTGTATTTCAGCAGCATATTGATGATCCAACTGAATAACTACTAAAGCAAACTTGACAGAATCAGATGCCACACTCTTAATGTTTTGACAACTTTAAATGTGAGTGTGGGTCTGGGTAACACTGATTTATTTCCCCAAACCACATTCCACTTCTTTACAAGATGACTTACAAGGGGTTTGCAGCCACTCTTCTTTACTGGATAGCTGGCTGCTGGAAACACTCTTGATTTCTTCTCCATCGAATAACGCTAGGTACAGAAACTTTCAAGCCTCTTTCTACTAGTGAAATAAGTAGCCATACAAACTTTACGTTTCGTCAGTCAATGGTGTATTTGACTTTCAAGCACAATAAAAATTCCCACTTTCAACATAATATGTAACTTAAGTAAGTCTGTTGTAAAGTTGTATGTTATAAACAAATTGATTTAATTCTAAAGAAAGTCTGCTTAGACACCATGACTTGCAGAAAAGGAGATTGAAAAAAACGTCTTGCCTCTAACAAGGCTGAGTCAAGAGTCTATATGAGTACTCTTTCAACTGTTCTTGTTTCACATAACAAAAGTCAGTGACACAATAAGCACAAAGCTGCATATAGATTCCATGGTTCTTCCATACACACTCACTACCACATCTATTGATTGCCCGACAGGTACTTGTCGGTGCCGTTTGACCGCCGCATCTACTTTCTTCCCCGCCACTGGTATTAAACCCGCACACACAAACATGTGATGCGCAGTAGGTAGGATTTTACCATCCCACACTCTTATCTAGAATATCACGTGTTTGAGATGGTATAAGGCTGAATGGTTCTAGAATTTACACAGAAAATCTCGAATCAGTACAACATTGGCACACAGGAAGCTTGCCTCAAGCAGTGCAACCCATGACATGGTGTTGTGGGGCCAGAAAAGTGTTTGCCACATTGCCAGTCTTGAGACTGTAGGTGCACCTTCCTCTGCCATGCTTCTGTTATTGAATTCAATGTTCTTGAATCTTGTAAATCATATTCTTGACCACAAATCATGTTGAGGTCACCACTGTCACAAGTTATGCTGAGCACGAGTCTTGTGATTACAGCAATCACAAGGAACCTGAAAATAGAATTAATGTGACTGGAGGAAACAATTCACTTACCAAGCTACGATCAAGAGTCTCAGAAAATAGACAACAACAGAATAATGATAAGTGTAATAGTCGAAAACTTAGAACATCTGTGTGCTGCAGCAAGGAGTAACCACATGTCAGCACTCATAGAGGCCAGCATGCGAACTCAGTTGACATGTCATAATTGGTCAGCTGATCACGCGATGGCAGCTTCACGAGTGCCTGTCACCACAAGTTGCATTAATTCCATATTAATAGGTTATATTACATTTAGAAATCACAGATGAAGTTACCTGAAATCTGAAGATGACGTCTGCAGCTGAAGACTTGTCACACTTTCACAGAGACATGTAATTGTCAATATACACAATCTCAAATGGCAGACAATTTATTCCTTACTTCATGAGAGCAAGATTGCAATGAAACTATTGATGCAAGGCTAAGCCAAGCAAGACTGCATATCAGAATTCCAGGGTTCATTATAATATTTTGATGCTGGCACCAACACTGAGCATCTGCAAAACAGTGTCAGGCACTGGAATTCATAGGAACTGAAACTAGGCCAGTAGACATCATTCCCAGGCCAACAGTATGCTATCACACAATTGCAATGGACTGTCTGTGTTTAAGCTGTGCTTATAAGTTTTCTTAGTGTGATTGATTAATGATGTGCTTTAGGTTGTTCAGCTGACTAGTTGTTTTCATTTAGTGCACAATATTTCAGTCATCATCAGGTGGTGCAAATTATGTTCTCTGGTTGGAGTCCTGGCAGAAAGTACACATAACAACACAGCTCATAACACCTGAAGAAGACTATAGGATCTCTGTTTTTGTCTTCTGCCTTCAATGTCGCAAAGGTCTTACTGATATACATATAAATATGAAGTAGATTTTACCACCTATGATAAACCAGGGCAAATATTTGGAATATTTTCTATACATTCTTTTGCCTCCCTCTTTTTGAAGATGGAGACTATGCTCGAGAAGTTACTTCTAGTTCATCACTGAGAGCAGGAAGATGCCTTTTGTAACCTACTCCATCAATATCTGATATTTGTCATTATATGTATCATAGCTAATATAAATGTAATTTGCTTTATTTATTAATAAGGTGTCTAAAGAACTGTACTAGAGTGCATACTCTAAACATTACTCTGCTTAAAGGACAAAAATATGCTAAAGGCAGTTTAAACATCAGTTTTGTGTCTTCTGTATGTTACTAATGAGGACATTTCTTAAATGTTCCCAAAACCATAGCCACCAAGGATTAAAGCATTAATATTATATTTATAGTATTCCCTGTCCCAAATAGCACGCCAAATGGCACATGATTATGTAACATTATATTGGACACAAGCAGTTATAAATAGACAAAAGGCATCAGCAAAACCAAAGAATATGATAATTCAAGTTTTCAAATTATTATTTTTAAAAGAATACTTATGAGATGACTGGGCTGGTCCTCAACGTATTGTGTACGTAATAGAATCAACAACTTGGACCATCTCCAGGCGCACCATTAATGCATTTGTGCTGTTTGAGGAAACAGTAATTTAACAATGTTGTGACACGTTAGGGACAGAAACCCATTGTTAACAACAAAAGTATTGCCATCTCCATTGAAGCACTTACCCGATTTTGTTGTTGGTCTACTTCAGTGAAGCTGCTGGCATTATCTGCTATTGTCTATTAACAAGTAACTCGACTCATTCCATATCCCTGAAGGCCCTCATTCATGTTAATTATTGAACATAATGTGTGTCAATGAACCAATCAAACAACTGAAACAGTCAAGCTAATTGCAGCATCTTTTTAATTATCAAGGAGGGGTTTTTCCTGTAAAGATTTCTTGTGATGTATGAGGAGAAACATCTCATACCGGAAGTGATGCTTAATCCATTCAGTTTCAGACATGCAGCTGTGCGAATTCCATCTCTTCCACCAATATTTTGGGCATGTATCTACCAGCCAGCCTTGGAATGTGAGGCTGCATGCCTCAAATTTAATGCATTGTTCATTACATTGCGAAAAGCGAAAAATGCATAAAAAATGTTTGCTATGTTGAGTCAGAATTCCAGCAGACCTGTGGTTTGTTTCTGAAACATCACTAGTTTCTCCTGTCACTCTCAATAGACTGAAGTATTACTTGAGACTTATACAGCACTGCTAATGGCTCCTTTCCCCATACGAGTACAATTTAGGTATTTGGTTTTTTACTTATTTTAAGGAAAAAAATCTGTTAATGATATGTTTCTATGAACATCTGTATAAGGCCCCTGTTATAATACGTTGTAAATATTTCATGTAATCCCATTTTAATTGTGCAAAAAGGTCAATAATGGCTAAAACCACGGGCTCACAATGAAAAATTTTATTAATTGGGTGCACATTACTTCTAAATGTGATTTCTCTCTTTGTGCACTCCGTAACATGTAAAACAAAGGGTTATATTAATATTATAAATATTTATTTACACACCAGTAAACATGTTACACATTTCTCTCATGGACACTATAAAAAAGAAATTAAGGATTATAAAACATTACAGTGGAAAACCTGGATGGAATAATTACAGTCCTCTAAGGAACAGGACACCCCTAATCATGCTGATGAAGTCTTGAGCATCAATGTGGCTGCAAAGAACAATTGGAATTTCTAGTACTTTTAAAATAATAATTTTTCTGACTTTTGGCTACAATTTCACAAGATAAGGGGTGACCATTTGTTCCCACATTTGTGGTTATAAAATATTCTACAGTGTGTAAGGCACAATGTTACAGAGCATTGGAAGGATAAGACCATATGAAAAAATTGTTGTATTATTTCTCCTGAGAGCTGGGTGGCCAGATGCCAAATTGATTACTATATATATAAATTTATTTATATCTCCCCAGAAACAGGCACTATTTGAAACCTACAGTGCAGTAATTTATAAAAAGTAAAACATTTGCCTATTGTTTTGTATAAAATTATATCAAAAATTACAATGTGAAACTCTTATGCGTTTGGGTATATTGCACTTTATGACTGACTAATTATTTACATATCTGAAACTGTTATCAACAGGCTTCTGGTAATGTTCCAGTAAAGAATTGTAACTTCACTGAAAGTTTATCATTCTGTGTTTTGGTTAAACCAGCAAAAATTATTGTGAGGTTTCTGAAATGTATTCAATTATCACAGTATCCTGCATGCATTTCTCAGTACATTCTTCTTTTTATGATTCTTCTGTTTTCCTGGCCGAAGAACAATGGTCCCATTACTGTGACTGGACTTCCCATTTTGAGAATTTGGACTGAAGGCACCTGGAAAAACCAGAAGTATGAATGCAAATCAAATAACTGCCACAGGTTTCTAATAAGGTAATAACAGATAGTAAAAGTAACTTATAGAATTAAAGCAAGTTATGAAATTGATCAAAAATAGAGTTCCTGATGCATTATTTTATTGATGTTCAGTTATGTCAGTTCTTTCTCTTGTAGTACTTTTGTAATCACTTGTGACAACATTTAAGATAATTAGCCAGACATCACACCAATTACATCTCCATTCCTGACAGATGTAGCATATGTTGTTGTTTCACTGTTCTGAAATGAAATTACTAGAATAGAAAAACTGAACTGCTGCCTACTGTATGAAAAAGAGAAGTGATAAAGTGAGAAAAATGATTGAAAGATGAGAAAGACATGAGTTGTGAAAAGGTAGATCAGAATATGGAAGGATGACTAGATCAGAGTATCTATTGGATGGGCTTAAGAATCCTGTGCATGTGGAAATGAGGTTTTGTTGTCAAAGTGTTCTGCAACAGTCTTTTATCAATGCCAATCAAAATATTAACTTGTGCTGTATGAGAATTTTCCAAGTATCTTGGACAAGCAATTAAAACAATAAGCTTTTCTATAATGAAAGTCAAGACATTGGAGCACAAATTGTCTATACATGTTGTCAGTAAGGAAACAGGAGACACTTCAGAAAAGTTTTGCAGATTTATTAGATCAAATGAACTGAAACATGAGATAATTTTCCTCATGTGGAGCAGAACATTCACATATTTGTTAAAGGGCGTTTTGAAGTTTTCTGCCTTGGTTGCTTTACAAAAACATTCAATTTCTTATATCTTGCATGATTAGACCATTTTAGTCTTACAGGCCATTTTCAAGTGCAGTCTACAGAGAGACAGATCAACGTGGTGTCTCCTTGATCTTTTTCTATGCAGACTGCATTTTAAAATGGCCTGTAAGGTTAAAATTGGCCAGTCATGCAAGGTATGTTGCTTATGAACTGTGAGAGTTCTGTTTCAGGCACTTCACATGTCTGTTTAAAAGGGAGCACTACAGTTAATCTCAGATACATGCAAAGGTAGTTTAAAGGTATCTGCAACAACAGAAAACTTTTCAAAATATGAATTAATAAATATGTGAAGGTACTTTCATGAAGTGCTATAGTTAATCTAAATTATTCTTGATTCACATGATCAAACAAGGTTTGTATTTGAGTAGGCAGCAGTGTAGAGCTCATTTTCACCTTAGGGGATGGAAAAGAACTGATGCTGTATTTTGTGGTGGTAAGGGTGCAAAAGTGGGAAAGGGAACGTAATTATGAACAAAAGTGCAATTTACAACAGGTAAAATGAAAAAACTAGGAGATCAGAGACTGATGCTGTTCAAATTTTTATGTTGTTTGAATATATACTACAAGACACAAAGACAATGGAAGTAGCCAGACATGATTGCTGTTTTTTGGTTTAATAAAGGTAATATAAATATTTAAAACCATTCAACAGGCAAAAATTGTGCAATGTAAGGTTATACAGCCATGGAACAGTAACTACGGTCTATGAGAAACCTTAAAGAAATGTATGTGTCACTACTAAACATTCAGAATACAAACAACAGATGAACTTGTGGCAGGCAACGCATTTTTGTTTGGACTTTTGATAACACTCTTTGGTAATATTTTTATAAATATCAGTTTACTTGGGAGCTCAGCAGTACTTTGCAACTGCTAAATGTGTATGGTAACTGGATGTATGTAATAATCTCATCTTGCTCTTCCCCAAGTCCATCTCCTCCTCCTACTCACTCTCTCAGTCCCCCCCCCCCCCTCCCTCTCTCTCTCACTCTCATTCTCTCCATCTCCTTCTTCCCACTCTCTGTGTCCATTTCCTCCTCCCCCCCTCCCCCCACCACCATCCTTCTCTGTTCATCTTCTCCTCCCTCTCTCTCTGACCTTCGGACTTGTATATTGGTATTGCAAAATACGATTTCGTAGTAGTATTCTAATCATAAGCTGATAAGCCATAAAATAAAACTTTTCTGTGTTCTCTGCAAACAGATTGCGAGGGAGAAAAAAAAACAGCACTTTGTTGTGTATATAATCAGAAAGTATATGTACAGGAGAACAATTTTTCTAATAGTTTAAATGCTCTACTATCATTGTTAAAACCGATTGTGAGAAAGCAGCAAAACTGCACTTATTCACAGGAGAGCAAAGCACAGCACTTCCTTTCTCACAAACAGTTTTAACAGAAAACCTGTACTTTGCAGTATGAAAAAAATTGTATAGCCTTTGTCCATATGGATGTTTATTAGAGTATCCTGTGAAAATCTGAAGTAAATCTGTCACCTATCAAATACTTTGACATTTTGTTAACATTTCCTCTTTCTACATGTACCAATATATTACTAGTGAACATAACAATGCTTCACAATTGCTAACTATGTGTGGGAATTCAATATACATCTTAATCTCTTTCTCACCCCTTCTCTTTGTCGATTTGCTTCCCCCTTCCACCCACCTCCCCTTTCTCGTCTCTTCTTGCTCGTCCTCTCTCTGTCTGTCAACTCCTGCTCCCTCTCTCTTTACATCTCCTCCTTCCCTGTCTCTACACTTGTCATCCTCCTGCACCTCTCTGTCTATCCATTTCCCATATCCCCCCCCCCCCCCCCCCTGCCCTCTACATCTATTTCCTCCCCCTTTCTCCTCCCTGTCCTTGATTGAGGATTGAAGTCATTTAAAATGAAGGGGTAAATCAGGAGGAATCACTGGTATATGGGGTGTGAGAAACCTCTCCTGCTGCTGGATCTTTAAGGATAGCAGCTCCAATGACAGTTTTTTGGCATAGTTTTAATCTGCAAATGGATAAAATTACAAATTTTTTGATGATTCAGATTCAGTAATAGTACTCTAATCATAAGCCAATCAGCCATAAATACAACTTTCATTTTTCTGTGAAAACAAACTGTGAGGAAGAAAACAAAACAGCAAATAGTTGTGTATACAGTTTTTGTTTAAAATTGTATACAGGATGGTTATAATTAAACTCTCACTCCGTGAGAGGGATCAAATGACAAAAAACTGACTGTAGGACACTGGAACTTTGTGAAAAAAATTGTAAGAACATGTGAAAGAGAAATAATGAGTACACCATTGAAAGAAACGCATTATAATTCCCACATGAGAGTGTACCATTTGTTATTATGCACCACATTTATATTTCATGTTAAAGAAGTAGTGCAGGACAGTTTGGAATAATGCTAGAGATTGCTCTACTACTGCCTGAAACAATGGTGGACCATAGAATGTTTGACTGTCATGACACATTTTGTGCAGGGTGGTTGAAGGTCGCACACTGCTTCCACCATTTTTAGCCATGGCAATAGTTACTCCTTCAACAATTTGTAACTTGCATTAGATGTCAGTACTGGTTCAGTGACAAAGGCTGAAACACAAGCATCTGTGTGTGCTACAGTTGCAGTCTGTCAACACACTTCTGGACAAAGTGAGCAGGTCTTTATTCTTAAAGCTGCTTTATCAAAACTGCAGCAATAGTGCTGCTGATCTTAGTGGGTACGGATGCACTAAAAGAATATGGAGAGGTCTTCTTTCTGCACCAGAATTGATGGACATAATTCAAAAGTTTGAATTAACTGGTGATTTGAAAATTACACCTGTGGAAGAGACTAAAGGCCAAATGTGCTTCACGTCATTTAAGAAGTTACTGTAATGGCAACTTCAGAACCACTGATGGGCATATTTCTGGAATTCTCATTCACAATTATCTATAATGAAGTATGGCCAAAAAGAAGTTGCACAAATATTCAGTCAGATCTTGATAAGATTTTTAAGTGGTGCAAAGATTGGCAACTTTCTTTAGATGTTCAGAAATGTAAAGTTGTGCACTTTACAAAATTAAAAAATGTAGTGGGCTGTGACTGTAATACCAGTGAGTCACAACTGGAATCTGTAAACTCATACAAATACCTCTGGGGATATGAAATTGAACATGACATTGACATGACATGACATGAAACTGAACAATCACATAGGCTTAGATGCGAGTAAAGCAGGTAGCAGACTTCAGTTTATTGATAGAATACTAGGTAAATGCAATTTGTCTACAAAGGAGATTGCTTAAGAATCAGTCACGTAACCCATTCTAGAATACTACTCAAGTGTTTGGGACTTTTACCAGATAGGACTAACAGGGGTTGTTGAACATACACAGAGAAGAGCAGTATGAATGGTCACAGATTTGTTTACCTGAAGGAGAGTGTCACAGAGGTGTTGAAAGAAATGAACTGGCAAATTCTAACAGACAGGCAGAAACTATCCCGAGAAAGTCTACTAATGAAGTTTCAGGAACCAATTTTGAATGATGACTCCAAAAATATTCTACAACCCTCACATATTACTCCCATATGGATCATTAAGACAAGACCACATTAATCACAGCATGCACTGTGGTATTTAAACAGTTATTTTTTCTGTACTTTACGTGAATTGAATGGGAAAATACCCTAATAAACTACTACAATAGGTGTGCCCTCTGTCATGTTGTTCACAGTGGTTTGTGGATTACAGGTATACCTATATCTTTACAAGGTACAGAAAGTAGTTTATCTTATCCAATGCTGTATAAAAGATGTTTTAATTTGAGAGTGTTGTCTCTGGTTCATGTTGTTCTTGTACTTTGGTTTGACAAACACTGATGTTGAGGCCACTGGCAACCACAATGGTAAGACACTGGACTGACATTCCCATCCAGACAACCAAATTTAAGTTCTCCATTTCCTCTAAATGGATAAAGGCAAATACTGGGATAGTTACTTTGATAAGGATGTGCTGATTTCCATATCCAGTCCAAGGGTAAGCTCTATCCTCGACGTCCTAATTGTCATGGGGATGTTAATGCCCAGTATTCTTCCTGCCATTGGTGACAAACATTCATATAATGATAATGATAGGCTGCTAATTTCAGTCTTTCTGATGTGAGAGCAGGTGTTACAAATTCATCTGTACTGCAGTTTTTTTTAATTTGGTTAGCTTAATTGGTTCAAAGCCTGAACTAATTAACAGCCCTCTGTCAAAATAATACCAAAGTTAAATACTTGGAACGATACTGCAGACCAGCAAGTAATATAAATAAAAACAAAATCTATCAACAGAGAAAAAGACAGCCATTCAGGCAGAGAGAGAGAGAGAGAGAGAGAGAGAGAGAGAGAGAGAGAGAGAGAGAGAGAGAGAGAGAGGGGGGGGGGGGGGGGGGGGGGGGAATAACAATTATGTGGCCATTACTATGACAACTTGAATAGTTCTAATGATGATTGCTTAGCAGCTGAAACTGGTCGGTATTGTTACTAATTTTGCAATCACAACAATTTCAGTAAAAACACTGAGGAGCTAATTAGTGAATGATGATGGCTGTTTTTAATATGAAGTCAATTGTTTAAATGTAGTAGTGAGATTAATTATGTGACAAAGTATCTTCGCTAAAGAGGACAAGACGGGAGACTGACTGATGGTGAGTGGAGGCAGCGGCCCTCCAACAGGGCAGTAGTCCATGTCATCCTGCCGCTGCATCTCTGCCAGGCAGGCTGCTGCCAGATGCCGGAAGACAGCCGCCACATTCACGTCTTCCTTCACTGAGGTCCGCAAGAGTCGGCAGCCCAGGGCTCTCGCAAGGAGTTCTGCTTCCTCCCTGACAAATAATACGTGGTTTAGCTGTATTACATAAAATGTTCAAACCCAGAAAACATATATTTTTATCTAATATCTCTTATTGAAATACATATTATGACTATGAGAAATTTAAATGCCATACAACACTGTCAGTACTTACGGATCAACAACGCTCTGATCAAGGAGGTCAATTTTATTTTGTACAAGCACTGTTGGAATTTCTCCACATTCATCTTCCACCTGCAAAGTGCAAAGAAAATATGCATTAGTGGACACCTGGAGTGTAACTCATTTAAAAAATTACTAGAAAGCTTTCCTGGATCTAAGATCAGCTGAGAAGCCTGAGATGATAACTCTTTATACATGTGACATAATTTGCAGAGAGGGGTGACATGCATCTTCTCAAGAGCTGTATTCTTAAGTGCCAGGCCAAAAAGCAAGCATTTTTTTTTTGGGGGGGGGGGGGGGGGGGTGTTCCTGATGTCAACATGGGCAGTTGTGCAATGGTGCAGAAAGAATCAGCAAGTACACAGCATTGGTGGCGATATAAGGTAAGCTAATGATCTTATTTGTGTGGCCTGGCTTCAGATGTGGTTGTGAATGTGTATATTTGTAATTTAGTGAGTGTGAAAGAAAGATGAAAACATTAAGTTTCAAATACAGGGATGGACAAAAATACCGAAACACCAAAATCACATTACCATGCCTAATATGATGTAGGAAAATTTCTGGTATTCAAAACAGCTTCCAGGCATCTCATAATGGATAAATTCAGGTCATGTATGGTTTTCAGGCAAACCTTGTATCATTCTTCCTGCAGAACAGTGGCAAGCTCAGGTAACAATAATGGAGATATATAGCAATAATGCACTCTTCTCCCCAAAGCAGGCCACAAGGGCTCCATAATATTGAGATATGGTGACTGTGGTGACCAGGGGATATGCCACACTTCAACCTCATGCTCACAAAACCGGCCCTGGATGATGAAAGCTGTGTGAACAGGGGCCCTACTGTCTTGGAACACAGCTCACCACTGGGGAACAAACATTGTACCATGGAATGGATCTCATCAGTGAAAATGGTCACATAATCCCTGGCAGGAATGTGACCTTACAGAGTAACCATCAGGCCCATGAAATATCATGGTATGACTGCCCAAATCATCATCAAACCCACACCACGTTTCATTCTTGAGACATAAACTTTAGCAGAAATTGAGAACAGTGTGACACAAGACTCATCTGACCAAATCACTTCCTTTCATTTTTCCACAGTCCAGGTTTTATGGCTTCAACACCACATTTTCCTTTTATGGGCATTTGCATCACTGATGAGTGGTTTTGGAGCTGCATCTCGTGCTGTAATTCCCTGCTTCTGCAGTTGCCTTGTTTTGGTGCTGCCAGAGTTCACAACTGCAACATTCAGTTATGCAGTAGCTTTTTCAGCTGTCATCCTTTTCTATTTGTGATGGTAGACTTCAATGACCATCTGTCATGATCACTCGACACACATTTATGCCTGTGTTGTGACATAGTATATGATGTTTCTCACTTTCCTTGCATGCGATATAAATTTTTGATACATTGCCTTTTAAAACACCAAACACTGCAGTTACTTTGGCTATAGAAGTACCCACCATACGATCAACAACAATTTAGTCACATTTGAATTCACTTAGCTCTGGCATAATGCACTCACAATTACACAGAACACTGTTCTGAGAATCACTAACACTTGTAACATATGAGGACATTGCATAAGTGCCATTTGTGGCCAAATACAACAGTGCAATCTGAAGGCATGGCTAGCATCTGCATTTATGTTCAAGCATTCATTTCTCATGGAGTTAACACATTTTTTCCCAAACCCTGTGTGTATCAAAGGTCCTTAGATGTTGATAGAAGCATCTTATCTCAAATTTATTTATGGGCTTTTCTTCTGCTCTTGGTCCTGTGGATAACTTGTACCGCTATTTGCTGAAGACTGTCTGAGTTTAGCCCAAGCTGGCAATAATGAATATCACTAGAAGTAGTACAGAGAGCAGAAGCAAGATTAGGATTCAATGTTCTGTCAGTGTACAGATCATTAGAGATAGACCACAAGTTCGGATTGGAAATGATTGGGAATGAAATCAGGTGTGTCATTTTTGAAGGCACCATTTCAGCATTTGTCTTAAGAGATGTATGGAAACTGCAGAAAACCTATGCCTGGATAGCTGGGCTGGGATTTTAACTGCTGTCCATGCTAATGCAAATCCACTGTCTTACCACTAAGCCAACTTCCTTGGTAATTTTATCAGAATTGTAGAAGCTATATTTACAAGGTTTTTGGCAGTAATAGTTTACAGTTATAGTTGATGGCCATAACTTTATCTTCAGAGCCTCTGAAAAAAAGTTTTAGTCGAACAATGCATTTGTTAAATAGCACTCAGTATTGTATTTGTTTGATGGCATTTGAGAACTCCTGAAATTAAAAGTATAATGATACACTATGGTGCGCTTGTTATTTTTGGCAGTGTAACATTTGGTGAAAAGGAGCAAGACAGTACTAAATGTGAAAATGATGCTGCCAACATATTCTTTTCCATATTAACTTATAAAAGAAGTAAACTGCACTGCTGTGGCAATCTGAACCTTCATATTTAGCACATTCTCTCCCTCACCCTCCTATTTAAAAATAAATAAATAAATAAATAAAATATTGTGAAGCAATACAACAACACTGCTCTTATTGAGCAGTCTTAGATCCCGTTAAATTAAAAAAATTCTTCCATTTAGGAAAGGAGTGCAGCTGATTTTTTTTATAGAAAAAGACAATCTTTCTGCCACTGGCTGTGATGTTTTATTTTCCAGTACAGGATTACAATTTTGGCACTTGGGGCATTGTCAAGTGTTTAAAACAGTGTCTTAGCAAGAATGATCTCTGAGAACTGTTCATGCAAAATAACATATTTTACATTCTGACATGGTTGTGCTGACACAAAGGCACCTGTTTGATAGAATTTTTAAAGGTCAAATTATTATGAAACTCAGGCTTTCTTGACAACAGTCTCAAAAGTCTTGATAATAGCCAGATACTTTTGACTTATGATAAGACACTGTTTTAAGAACTTGACAGTAGTATAGGTGCCATAATTGCAATCATGTATTTAAAAAATAAAACATTACAATCAATGGTAGAAAGATTATGACCTTCAATAAAATCATTTTCATTGTGGGCCCCAAGCAGCAGAAGTTATTCGTAACCACACTTGCGTTGATACCTCCTTGCATGAAAGTTATTACCGTAATTGATCAAATAATAAGATTCTCTCTGCTTATTTTATTACCACGATGTAAAAACATTTTTTCAGTATTTTGAACCATTTTGGTGATATTTGTGATTAATAGCTAAAGTGACTTGCCTGGTATACAGGGTGCATAAAATAATGTTGGAAACTTAACAGATTTATTCTTGACATTAAAACATCACAGAAAGTTGATATGAACATGTGTCCAAAAATCATTTGTTAGGGAGATGTGAAAGGAATTCCCTGTAGTGATTCTTGGCTGTGTGATTTACCCTAAACATGCATTTTAACTCATTTTCTTCTTTACAGTTAATCAAGGTATTTGTTTTGTTTTGTCTGGTTGTTATCTGTTCTGTTTTAGAGTAACCTCCTTGACAATGATGTATTCAGTATCTGAAATGATGGATAGCCACTACACGTACACTCTAGCAGGTGGGAATGCAGATGCATCACATCAACTTTATGCTGAATGTTACACTGGGAGGCAGTTACAATGAGCAGCAAGAATGTTTGTATGGCTGCACAGGGTAGCCGCGCGGTCTAGGGCGTCTTGTCACGGTGCACGTGGCTACCCCCGTCGGAGGTTCGAGTCCTCCCTCAGGCATGGCTGTGTGTGTGTTGTATTTAGTGTAAGTTAGTTTAAGTTAGATTAAGTAGTGTGAAAGCTTAGGGACAGATGACCTCAGCAGTTTGGTCCAATAGGATCTTACCACAAATTTCCACATTTGTAATGTTTGTATGATTCCAACAACGTTTATAAAAAAACTTGCTAATTTGAGAAGAGGGTTGCAGATGGTGGGAGACAATATAATGTATGAACACCCAAGCATGAAGAACACATTATTCATTCCCCATCAAGGAGAACCGCGGTAAGGGAGGCATTGATCACATGATGATCTGGAACATTCTGCATGAAAATCATGTCTATCATTGTAACCTTCAATAGGTTCAAGGATTGAATGAGGCAGCCTTTCAGCCAAGAATAACTTTGTTAATGTGTGTTAGAGCAATGCGCTGAATTTCTGCAATTCTTAACATGTGCCTTATTCACTTATGAGGTTGGCTTCTCACGTAACAAGATCTCGCAGTCATCGGAACAGTTGCGTTTGGGCATTTGAAAACCCTCATGAAGTACAATGAGGCAGATGTCAACAGAGGTTCAGCCTCAACATGTGCAGTGGGAACATTCGGGATCATCTCATTGCTACTTCTTTCCGCAAGGTCTTACTGGACAAATGTATCTACAGTCCCTCAGAAATGAGCTGTTTCATTTACTTAATGAAGATGATTTACTTACATCTAGACATCATCCAATGAATGTAGTTTACCTCACTTTACATGGATCATTTTGGATAGTTTGTGAACATGTGGGTTGGTCAAGGAAGATCCATTGCATGGCCTGACTGATCACCAGGGGTATTCCTTTGGGGACATTTAAAATCCTTAGCATATCTTGAGCTCCTTGTTGATGTTCTGAGGGAGCCTATTCAAAATACATTTGATCAAAAATGTAACACACCAGGAGTTCTCCGCAAAGTATCCAATGCCTCCTCAGAAGATGCAAGGATGCAATTTTTGTAAATGTAAATGTGTTTTGAAGAGGTACTGTTTACGTGCCATGAATAATAACTCCTTTCATACTTCCCTACTGCTGAATGTTTGGACTCATGTACATATGAACTTTTTATAATGTTTTGATATCAAGAATAAATTCCTAAAGTGTCTGGCATATGTTTTTACACCCCCTGTAGTTCTTATGGCCTTTATGGGAATATTCTGCTACAAATATAGTAAGCAACTGTTGAAAATTAGATGATAAAATTGTATGAGCATTCTACACTACAGTAATTAAACAGCAGCTCAAGTTGCACAATGCTTTCTCATGGACTATTTTCGGTTAGTAAGTAGTCATCATCTGATATCTACATCTAATGGACGTCTAGATTTAGTTTCCCACTAAAATAATAGTTGGATGCATAATATGAGCTACAAACATACTAGCATGAGATGTATACTCTGGAGAAGACACTGCAGCTTTGTGGAGATTGGAAGCATTGCTGCAGACATTTACAGGTCTGCCTGGCATGCAGTTTTTGGAGAAGAGCATAATAAAACCATGTAAAGAGAAGATTTTAACATCCTGTTGGCAAGTTAGTCTTTAGTGATGACACATTGTGCTATTTCCCACTGGAGGTGGTGCACAGGTTAGCACACTGGACTTGCATTCAGAAGGATGTCGTTCAAATCCACATCCGACACTCCTGATATCCTGGTTTAGGTTTTTGTGATTTCCATCAATTGCTAAAATGCTGGGAGGGTTCCTTTGAAAGGGCATGGCAGATTTCATTCCCCATCCTTGAAACAATCTGAGCTTATGCTCTGTCTCTAATGACCTCAATATCAATGGAATGTTGAACACTAATTAATCTTCCTTCCTTCCTTCCTTGTGATGCTTTTTGCTAGGATGAGGAACTGATTCATCCCTTCATCTGCCTACAAAGAAATGTGAGTGCAATTGGAACTTATGAACAAAATGACTAAGGACCAGAAATATTTGATACAGGCTTGTGCCATCAGTGTCCACACAGTTTACAGTACTCAACAGTTGTGCAGCAGGAATTCACTGTGAAACAAGAAAATCTCTGTTTCTTTCAGGAGAGGGAGATTTTGAATCAGTATTGCAGAGATTGTGGACAACGGATGTTACTGGGTTGTGCAATGTTCACTAAAAATTATTGTTGTTATTTCATCAGTCAGCCTAATTGCTGTAGTAACTGATGCCTGGAGAGATCTAGAAGTACAAAGGATTGTTGCAATACAATGATTTACATGTTATGTATCACCATTTGTATTTTATGTGCCACAAGGTGGAAGTCTGTGTAGAAACATTTTTTGTTCAAACTAATGGAACACTCCTGCACAACCCAGTACAAATTTGTCATTGTAGAAACCCAATATCCATGTCTAGAAAGAGTTACAGTTTCAGGAAGGGAAGTATGGAATAAAGAACTGAGAGGTAGGGCAGAAGCCTGTGCACAAATAAGTACTTTGCTATCAGTATGTTGCCAAGATGACAATCTCAAATGTTCACGGAGCTTCAGAACCAAGGTCATGCCCCTGGGCTTTAGATATGGCTCCTTCAAGAAACACCTGCACTGCATCCCTGCTGTGAGCATGTGGTGAAAAGGACACCAGCTGTATCTTCTTTGGCTGCATAAATGTTAATGAACCATGAAATGCTCTGTTGCAAGATCTGCTAAAACTAAACTGTTCTCTGGCAACTTCACTATCATCATTATTATCAAAGAACAGCTAATACATGTACAGATGCTAACAGAGATTTTTAATGAACCTGGAACTTCACCTATAAATTAATAGTGCTGCTTAAATGCTTTATGTGAAATTGTTAACAATTTGCAAACCTTTTATTAGATTGTATCACTTAGTAAGTACCAACATGATATAGCTGGCTGCAAGAGACTTTTTGTGATACAAAATAAAAAGAAGAAGAGCCTTTTTTCAATGAGCAGCGACAGACCATTTCCCAACTGAAGATCTACACAACAGGTATGTTAGAAATGGAAACTACAGCTGGAACATCAGTAGCATAACAGTAGCACAGGTAATCTAACTGCAGTGGGGTGAGTCTTCACTGACTAGCATTAGCAACTGATTGCTTGCTGATTGACATAACATGCAGTACACTGGTAAGTTACAATTGCATTATGGGCGTTTTTAAATCAAAGTATTAAGAAGAAAAGGAAAGGGGCACAATCACCATTAGCGGATTCGTAAAATGAACAGGAAGTACTTGGTGGCTGCAACATAAGTGGGTAAACTAATAGATTCTACTCAATATGGCGTGCAACTGGTATCTGGGATGACCCATTAACCGAGGTATACACTAAAGATGATCAAAACTAAGGACTTCAAAAAATCAGCAACTGTGTTCTCAAGAACCAAAAGTATTTGAATACAAATCCAGAAACTGAAAAGTTTATGAATACAGATTAGCTGCTAAGGGCACTGAATGCATCAGCCACACAGTCTGTTTTACTAGTGAAGTTATCTGTTTTTGGACATGTGTTAGGTGTGCCTGGGTTCTTACCATGCAACTTCATGTCTTCAGCTGAGCCTCTAAAGCAAATAGTTAATATGCATGAACCAAGCTAAATATGTTTCTGATGTCAGGTTATTGGTAACATTATATCTTTTACGTAAAAATAAAAAGAACTGGTTTTGGATTAGTGTGATTTCTGTACTAGTACGTCTTTCTCATGCAGTTTATGGAAATTATTCAGCAATAAAAAAAATGATTATTTTGATTATCACAATCTCACATTAACAGTTAATATGAAATGCATATCTTTTTATTGCTGGTCAATTTATGATGATGCTCTGATATTAAGAGACCACCACAGGTAATTTGAAGCATTATTGAAGAATGGAAACTCCAGGAAGGAATATCAACAATGTAGGAAAAGACAGATTGGTACTTACTGTAAAGAAGACAGCACACATGACCACCAACTCCAGCATTTTGTGCTGGAATGCAACATCACATGAGACATGAGCAGCAACCTGGAGGCGGAGGGGAAGGGATAGTGGAGTATGGGTGGGGAGTGAGACGTCTCACCAAGACTTTCACAAATAGGCATTATCCTCCACACCTAGTCCGCTAACAGATCTTTCGTGCCATTTCCCCTCACAACTCCAACCCACCCACCACCCCCAAAAAACCAGCCACAAAGGAGTGTCCCCTTCATCACAAAGTACCACCCTGGACTGGAACAACTGAACCACATCCTTTGCCACAGTTTTTATCACCTATCATCATGCGCTGAAATGAGGGACATCCTATCCAAGATACTTCCCGCCCCTCCTAAAGTGGTGTTCCATCACCCACCCAACTTCCTCAGAACCCTAGTCCATCACTATGCCACTCCCAATCCCAACCGCTTACCAAAGGATCATATACCTGGGAAAGACCCAGGTGCAAAACCTGTCCAATCCACCCACCCAACACTTCCTATTACAGTCCTGTCACACGTTTATCCTACCCCAGGGGCAGAGTCACCTGTGAAAGCAGCCATGTCATTTACCAGCTCTGCTGCAATCATGCACAGCTTTTTATATTGGTATGACTACCAACCAGCTGTCCACCTGATGAACAGTCACCACCCAAGTGTGGCCAACAGGAGAAAGAAGACCATCATGTGGCACAACATGCAGGTGAACATAACACACTTGATTTCAATGGCTGTTTCGCTACCTGAGCCATCTGGATCCTTCACTCTACCACCATCTTTTCTGAACTGTGCGGATAGGAGTTCTCCTTACAACACATTCTCTGCTCTCATAATCATCCCGGCCTGATCCTACAGTAGCAAAGTGCCTCCACACCCTCCACCCAACAGTTTCCATCACCTCTGTCCTATCATCTCCACACCATTCTGATCTCCCACCCTGTTTATTTGAGCCCTCTGCCAACACATCCAGCTGTCTTTCCTTGCTCCTCTCCTTTTTTGTTCCCTTCCCCCACCCCTGCCTCCCTATCCCACAACTTCCTGAAGCTGCACTTGTCGGCAGTCTATTCCCTGTACACTCCACCAGAGAGTGTTCGTCTTTCTCCCCACGTGTACTCTACTATCCCTTCCCCTTCCTGTTCCCTACACCCTCCAGGTTGCTGCTTGCATCCCACGATGTATTTCGGCCCAAGATGCTGGAGTTGGCAGTTGTGTGCATGTGAGGTGTGTTTGCTTTTGTGTGTGCCCTCTTTCCTGACGAAGGCTGTGGCTGAAAGCTATAAGTGATTGTCTTTCAACCATGCACGTCTGCAACTTGACGTATCTTCTTTACAATAAGTAGAAATATATCTTTTCCTACATTTTTGAAGAACTATTACTTTTTAAATTTGGGGTTAATACCCCCATCTGATTAAACTGCATCATAATTTATGGATGACTCCATTTAATTAATGTTCATTTACAGTTAGTGTTAATTTCAAATTTATAATTTTGTTCATATTTAATTGTTGAGAAAACAGGCACACATTTTT
This sequence comes from Schistocerca piceifrons, assembly GCF_021461385.2. Lineage (NCBI taxonomy): Eukaryota > Metazoa > Arthropoda > Insecta > Orthoptera > Acrididae > Schistocerca > Schistocerca piceifrons. The sequence goes on along the minus strand of NC_060142.1, from coordinate 494,618,774 downwards.
TGCAGAAAAAGTTAAATAAGTTTTCAGAACTGAACTCTAGTGTTAAATTGAAAAATAAACAATTTCACCATTTACATTAGAACTTTTTTTCAAAATATTTTATTCTTCTCTGTTTTTCCGTCTAGGCAGCTTATGGGAAAATTCTCAGCAACAGTCTAGAGGATTATGTTAATGGAAATGATATGATATATTGTTTTTTAAATATATCTTTCATTGCAACTCTTTTATTTGTGTAACAAATGAAAGTCAATGCCCAAATTGTCATACTAGGAGGCAGATGAAAACAAACAAAGAAGCTAGAGTTTTTACAAAAATAACCAACATCTGTTCTCGTTTTGCTCTAGAGTGCTGTGGCCACAAATGATCCATAAGAGTGAAACAGGGGTGTTCTATCATGTAGCTTTCAGATACTCTATGTCAGTTCTCAAGAACACATCAGTATTTAAAAGAGAAACATTGATGTACAGCACTAGACAGAGCCTAAAATTCTCAGTGAAACAACCACATTTTCCTGTAGCATTTTCTGTATGAAAGTAGTTGCAAGCTTAAAGGGTTTTTTTTCTGGAGGGGGGGGGGGGGGGGGTGTCTTCCGTGGCTAAGGTTGAGAAGGCAGAACGGTAAGCACCCCTTCTACTACCACGCGTACCTTCATCTTCCAGGAGTGTGCAGCCTCGAAGGAGTCACGGTCAGTGGTGGAGAAGGCAAGCACGCAGGCCTGGGCACCCCGATAGTAGGCCTTGGTGATGGCATCGAACTCCTCCTGGCCTGCCGTATCCCACAGCATCAGCCGCACCTCCTCGCCATCCAGCCTGCAACACGTAAACACAGCAGTTTGGTATTAGCTATGTGCTAAGAATATATCTCATGTCTTACAAACAATAAAGAACAAAATCATATTATTATCTCTTTTTTTTCAAATAATAACAAACACACTGTGTGCCAGAGCAATACATAGGATCCATAGACTCCTAGTGTGAATCAGTGGTGTAAGCCCTATGGGGAGTTTTGTGATAATTAACCCACAAAAATAACATTTTGGATCAATTTTCAAATTTAAACCTATACCATGGCATTTATGTTTTTTTTTGTTAAATATATGAAATTTTACAACAAAATTTCTAGTGTAATGAACTGATAAGATGTAAAAGTGGAAAGAACTGAAATCAATAAGTCATTCATCTCAATTTATTAACACAGCTATGACAATTTAAAAAAAAGAGTCAAATCCATGAAAAAATCAGTGTTTAAACTTTAGAAATAAGAACTGTAACTAAAAGCAAATGTGTTTACTGGGCAATTCATAAAAGGACTGTAACAACCAAGCAAAATTTAATTACTTTTAGTTCAAGTACAAACTCTACCAAACAATCTGCTTTCAGCTAAAAGTTTCAAATAATCTTATTGGCTGATTGGCTTGCCCATATACTGCCAACTCAAACTGAAGGCGTTCAATTGGCTGACAATTGGAATTACTATTGCAAGAGAACTTGTATGGCAGTATTAAGACAGAGGCATCTTTATTTAAATTTTTTGTGGTGTGGGCTCCTACGCTGCAGCTCTGCTCTTTGAATCATAGAGTAAGTGCCAGAGTTCAAGCTCAAAGATCAAGGGTCCAATCCCCAGTCAGAGCAATAACTTTTTATGTTAGTTATCTACTCTTCCACCTTTGGCAATGATTTGTCCGTGTTCAACTGTAAAGACTCCCTGTAACTGTTGGAGTAATTCAGTTTGCAGGTCAGGGGAAGGCACAGACACATCCCATCCAAAGAGATCATGATCAGTGAACACTGCAGTGTTCAATTCAGCCTTCACATTGAGGACAGCTTTATTTAATAAAATGAAACTACGACCTAAAGCAAACTAATTATGCAACATAGGAGCTACATCTGACTGACTGGAGACCAGTCAGCAACTATGCACAATAACTCATTTAGCAGCACCTGGTAGTTATGACTAAGCTGGTCATCAAAATATTGTGAAGAAAGGTGGCAACAAGAACTCAGTTGATCATATAAATGAGTACCATTAATCAGTAATGTACCAGCAAACTAAGAGATCTCAGCTTAAATGCATTTAGTTGGTCAGCTATAATTGTGTGCTAGTGTAACCATTTCCCTGAGGATAATGTTTGTTGGTAAAGTTTCAGTTACCAGCAGTGTGGATGTCACTGTCTTACTCTTGTTTCAAAGATGGTCAGTGTTGGTGCTGATGTTACAGTACTTTTTGAACCATGTAATTTTTATGTACTGTCTTGCTAGAATGAGCTATACATCAGTAGTTTCATGACCTTTGCCACTAGAAGTAAAGGACTAAATCATCTGCCATATGTGAGCACACATACTGATAATTGTGTGTTTCTGTGAAAGTGTGACAGATGCTGTACTGCCTGTGTGCCTAAAGGTAATGTGCCCTACTAATATGGAATTCATGCACCTCTTCTGCCTTATTTCCAACCATCAAATGACAGTGAAGTGATACTGACTTCTGTGAATGTTTTATTTCATAATGGATATCTTTTAAGGTAAACAACAATTCACTGCTTTCCAGATTGGTAAAAACTGTACTGCCAGTTGCACCATATCCTACATGTTATTGATCTTTAGTGATACAGTGCTAATTACATACTTGTATCTCAATGATACTGTCTGTGGTGTTGATATGCCTGATAAAAGTGTGCTATGGGTCCAATCCCTGTTCCTAACTTTATATAATGAATTGATTAATATTTGTGGAGCAGTGTGTATACTTGTAAGCTGGAGTAATGTGCTTTACAAATGCAAAGGAACAGAGTAAAGTCCTCTGTAATTTCAATTGTTTTCTTTTACCCCTTTTATTTTTGAAAGACTGTTGGAGGATACAGGAGTGGGGAAGGAGGTGAACTGTAGTATTCTCATAAATGCAAGATTTTTACTCCCAAGGAAAGAATGGAAGGTAGAAGTCCTTAAAATATCAGATGCAAAAGCAATGTTATGTAGATAAATAATCACAAATATGGAAACTGAGAGATCACAAATCTTTTTCAAGTAGATAGGGATGTCTTATTACAAGAGGACTTCACTCGTCCAGAGAGGAATATATGTTCTTAACCCTCGCATGGTATCAGCTCTGGAAAAACATACTGTATGCCTGGGGTCTTTTTTGACCCCCAAGTGATTCAAGCAACTTTATGGTGATAAAATTTGAAATATGTCCACAACAATAATTATCATTTATTGAGAAACATAAGCATGATGTTGATATTACAACTGCATGGTTTCTTACAAGGGAACCTCCCCATCGCACCCCCCTCAGATTTAGTTATAAGTTGGAACAGTGGATAGGCCTTGAAATACTGAACACAGATCAGTCGAGAAAACAGGAAGAAGCTGTGTGGAACTATGAAAAAAATAAGCAAAACATACAAACTGAGTAGTCCTTCCGGAACATAGGCAACAACAAGATGAATGAGAGTTCAGGAGCGCCGTGGTCCCGTGGCTAGCGTGAGCGGCTGCGGAACGAGAGGTCCTTGGTTCAAGTCCTCCCTCGAGGGAAATATTTTACATTCTTTATTTTCGCAAAGTTATGATCTGTCCGTTCGTTCATTGACGTCTCTGTTCACTGTAATAAGTTTAGTGTCTGTGTTTTGCGACCGCACCGCAAAACCGTGCGATTAGTAGAAGAAAGGACGTGCCTCTCCAATGGAAACCGAAATATTTGATCACAAGTCATAGGTCAACCGATTCCTCCACAGGAAAACACGTCTGATATATTCTATACGATACTGGTGACGGCATCTGCGTCACATGACACTAATATGTTGTCGATCCACCTAACTTGTACACTTGGCGAATGGGTAAAAAGATTCTTCTACCTTGCCCGATTTAGGTTTCCTTGTGGATGTGATTATCACTCCCAAAAAAAATGATCGCATCGGATGGACAGACGGACTGATAATAATTGTCTGGAAACAAAAAATTAAAATTTTCACTCGAGGAAAGACTTGAACCAAGGACCTCTCGTTCCACAACTGCTCACAGAACCACGGCACTCCTGACCGCACTTGACCCTTGAAGTTGCATATCTTGCACATGGACTACTCAGTGTGTATATTTTGCTTATTTTTCCGTAGTTCCATACAACTTCTTCCTGTTTTCTCGATTGATCTGTGTTCAGTTTTTCAAGGCCTATCCACTCTGCCAACTTATAACTAAATCTGAGGGGGGTGCGATGGGGAGGTTCCCTTGTTAGTATAATTGAATTAGATATCGGTTGTAATTATTTACTATATTTGTTTGAACTATGAAAACATATTGTTTAGTTTGTTTAGTTATAAAAATTATTTTAACACAAAATATTCACAACCCACATACTATGTATCAGTAATGCAATTTAGTAATGTTATGTGGAATATCACTTAATGGAATTTTATTAGAAATACACTCCTACTCACTTTCCGTGTCATATGACGAACAAGCATTACACAACACACTTATCCTAGCATGTTATTTACAGACAAACTTGTGACCTATCACACTGTTGATTCACTTTCTTGTCCTTTGACCTTGGGCAGAAAACACACCACTTTCTTTTCAGATTTGGAACATCAGCTTCCTGGTTATTGTGTTGTTTTTCCTTTAGGAGAGTCTTGAAGCCTAAAGATATTATTGCTCAATGATTGTGTTGTGTCCTGCACTGGGGTGACAGGATCTGTCGTTCAGTATGAGGTTTGACTAGTTGTTTTCCTATTTCTGAGAGAAATTGTCTTCTTACATTTTTACTTCTCATATCATGTAAAAATTTACAATACAGAATGTAAGCACTGACACAAGCTAAATTTAGAATATCAAAAAATACAGCAAGTGGCCACCTTCTTGTTCCATGTTTCACTGAATAATGTCCAGCTATCTCATCAACCATATCAACTCCTGACTCTATTGAGTTATAGAACTTTATTCTTTCATGTTTATTGTGCTCATGCTCACTTATATCAAATTTTTGGTGTAGAGTGGACAACAAAATCACTGATGTATTTTGTATAGGAACATATGAAGCTAAAACAGTATTCTGGGCATACCCTAAAGTGGTTGGTAATGGACGCCTCTGTTTTGATGGCAACATTTCTTTTGGTATCGATTTTCGGTTGGCCCGAAGAGTTCCCACAACTGTCTACTTGTTAGTAAGAAGTTCTTGTCCAAAATCAAAACTTGTAAAAAAGTTATCAGCGGTAATGTCCCTACCACTAAATCATGTACCATTCATTTCCCTTGATTTGTTTCCCTTCCTTCAGCAGATTCCCCCATATACACTAGTGCATTTATGACACAATTGGTGTCACAATTTACAGCAGCCCACACTTTTATCCTATACTTTCGAGGTTTCAAAGGAATGTACATCTAGGATGGACACCGACCCCTGACAGTACACAGATGCTCATCAACTGTAATATAAGGTCGAGGGACATAAAACGAAATGCACGCATCAACGAACATTTCAAGCACAGCCCTTTAGATTCAGCTTTTGTTCCAGAAGGAGCTTTTCTTTCTTCCCTTGTAAGTTTATCATTGAACCGGAGACACATCAAAATATCACGAAATCTTGAAAAGCTCGTTGTCGCTCAAAAAATAGGTAAGCCATACTCTTCTGACCAAAACTGACTCAAAGGCTTCCCACGTGCCTCATACAAGCCAGCTGTTATTAGTAGACCAAAGAATGCCTGCAGCTCTGTAGCATCAAGTTCAATCCAATAGTTGGGTACAGAATTTTGTTATCTTTTGAATGATTATTGGTACATACATACATACATTAATCCTTGTTCCATAGATCATGAATACGACATTCTGTAATGATGTGGAATGTGTCACTTTAAGGTAAGTTTTCTTTACACAAAATAATTAATTTTTTTATGCATTGCTATTGCATTCCACATGTGATTGGTGATAAAAAGTCTGAAACAATCTGCCTTTGTCTGGAATTGTGGTCTAAGGTGACATGGAATATGCGCAGTTTCACATAGTACATTCCTTGAAACCTGCTTGCGCACATCAGGTGGTACTGTGTTATATCACTCTTCCGTAAATCTGCCAAAACCTGCTCAAGACTGTAGCCCCTTGTAAAATGTATATCACATTCCTTGACGAATAAACTATAACACCACGTCTTCCTTCCACAAAGCTCACATCCAAACTGTGAATTTGTCGTAACAATGCACATGAACGTTATTTTCTATTTATTGTTCACAACAATGTACAAATGAATGTCGGTTTATAAGGTGCATTGTTGGCAAGATTTATTTTCGTAACAAAACATATATAACACTGAAAATCACATACTGAATACCTGGAGTATTTTCTGACCCCGCTGAAAAAATTTCAAATTGTTGTACTACAAACTGTGATATAATCATAAATATTTTACCCAGTTATAATAAAAAGTCCGTGAATAGCTATCTGTAGGATGAGTAGTCTACACCCACATTAAAACTGTTTATTTGTAGTTAAACGAGCCTTGGGGTCTAAAATGACACCAGACATCATGCAAGGGTTAATTTGTGCTCTAGCAGACTGCTGTAGTCCTTGAGAGGTCCTGAGCCTTAGCGGCATTTCTGGGAGGCTCTCTGATAAGATGGAAGGTGGAACACTCCCTTTGTCGGCAACCTAATGAAGATTTCGAACTGTTTCCTCATTATGCCATGGGAGATTTTCTGTATGTTGGTTTGCAAAATTTGTTTGGCATAGTTGTGGTGTTATCAGCTGCAGAATGCTGGAGGGGGGAGTTCAACCAATGGGCGAAAACCAAGCCATGAATTACACAGCTACAGTGTTAATTGCTCGTGAAGTAGGTGATGCTCTGAGATGGGATTTTGCAGTGGGTTGTTTATGAGGCCAGAAATTAAGTCCAACATGACTTGGATGTGGAATTTTATTTACAGTTCAGAATTTCGAAGACAGACTCTTCCTTCGTGCAGGAGAGAATGATTACACTGTAGTATTATTGGCAAATTCACAATCGTAATTTTCACAAAGCTGAGTGCACAACAGTTTGATCTAATCCTGTGTTGTTCTTATGCGCCAGTTTTGCATTGTTGTGAGATAACAGCTGGAAGAGGTCCTGGTCAAAGGAAAAGACTTGGTTGGGTTTATTAAAATAGGGGTGAACAGCATTGCTTCCTAGAGCTCACTGTTAATGACTGTTTCGCTTGTTATGAATGAGTTAATATTGTTGACATAAAATTCCATGATGGATATATGTGCTGGGACGGCAGAGTTAGGAGCCCAACAGCATACACGAAGTTCATGTAGTGATGCTGCAGATCAGTCTGGCTGGCCTTTTCTGGGCTAAGAATATTCTTGGTGAGTGCATAGAGTTGCCCGAAAATTTAACACAAGACAACAGATTGAAAGTAAGCAAGTAAACACGCCTTTGTGCTCCAACGCAGCGAAAGTGGTCACTGTTATAGTGGAAAATAGCAATATTCAGTTTGTGCACAAAATCTTTTCCAAGAAAGCCTTCCATCTACCTTCAGTCCTAAGAATTTAAACTGGTCGACTTAGCTGACTGTTTTACCACCAAGGGACATTTGTGTTCTCGCTACCAGCAATCAAAACTTTATCATCAGCAACAAAGAGTCGTAGAATGATTCCTTTCGTTGAAGTTAAAAAATTTCAGTTGCTTATCCACTGCCTCAGAGTGTCGTCAATATAAATACAGTAAAATCTCGATTATCGGCAGGCGGATTATCTGCTTTGCAGATTATTCGCGGCCTATTTCTCCCACTTCTTTTTGCTTCTGAAAACTTTTCTTTAACTCGGGAACGGTCGGAGGTGAACGATAATCCAACATTGCAACACGAATGTACTGAACAATGTGCAGTTAGCTGCTCGGACACAGCAATCGCTGTACCGTAATTGCAGCGGAAGATAATCATTGGTTTTATTAGTGCAGAACCATGTTTGAAAGCTTCTACAGTAGGAAAAGTAAATAATCCACAATACATAGTACTGGTGCGCGAAATATGCCACTGATTTACAATGGGGATGAAACTCCGATCCGTGATATTCAGAAAAACGGAGACAAAATAATTCAGTTTGCTAGCAGTTCTGAACTCATCTAAAGGTTGTATACGATAGTGCAGCGCCAACGTTGTTCAGAATTACGATGCAATGTTCCTTCGGACTTGCATGCGCCGCATTTCTGAACGACACAAGCACTGCAATACCGTATTTATCCGTCGACATCGGACAAGCGACTTTCAATTAAAATCCCTCCCCGTAAAGGGAATATACATGATGGACGTGCGATTGCAGATTGTAGACAGATGGTTGACGACATATGGTACACGCGGATCACTGGATAACGCTACATTGAAGCGGCAAAGAAACTGGTATAGGCATGCGTATTCAAATACAGAGAGATGTAAAAGGGCAGAATACGGCGCTGCGGTCGGCAGTGCCTACATAAGACAAGTGTCTAGCGCAGCTGTTAGATCCGTTACTGCTCCTACAATGGCAGGTTATCAAGCCTTAAGTGAATCTGAACGTGGTGTTCTAGTCGACGCACGAGCGATGGTACACAGCATTTCCGAGATAGCGATGAAGTGGGGATTTATGACGATTTCACGAGTGTACCGTGAATATCAGGAATCCGGTGAAACATCAAATCTCCGACATCGCTGTGGCCGGAGAAAGATCCTGCAAGAACGGGACCAACGACAACTGAAGAGAATCGTTCAACGTGACAGGAGGGCAACACTTCCGCAAATTGCTCCAGGTTTCAATGGTGGGCCATCAACAAGTGTTAGCGTGCGAACAATTAAAAGAAAAATCATCACTACCGGCCCTACCGAGCCGAAGGTCCACTCGTGTACCCTTGATGACTGGACGACACAGAGCTTTACGTACCGTCTAGCACACGTAAACATTGACATTGGACTGTTGATGACTGGCATCATGTTCCCTGATCGGACGAGTCTCGTTTCAAATTGTATCCAGCTGATGTATGTGGACGGGTATGGAGACAACCGCATGAATCCATGAACGCTACATGTCAGCAGGGGCCTGGTCAAGCTGGTGGAAGATCTGTAATGGTGTGGAGCGTGTGCAGTTGGAGTTATATGGGATCCCTAATACGTCTAGATACGACTCTGACATGTAACACATACGTGAGCATCCTGTCCGATCACTTGCATCCATTCATGTCCATTGTGCATTCCGACGGACTTGGCAATTCCAGCAGGACAATGCGACCACCACACGTCCAGAATTGCTACAGAGTGGCTCCAGGAACACTCCTCCGAGTTTAAACACTTCCTCTGGCAACCAAACTCCCCAGACATGAACATTGTTGAGCATATCTGGGATGCCTTTCAACGTGCTCTTCAGAAGATGTCTTCACTCCCTCGTACTCTTACGGATTTATGGACAGCCCTGCAAGATTCATAATGTCAATTCCCTCCAGCACTACTTCAGACATTAGTCGAGTCCATGCCACGTCCTGTTGCGGCACTTCAGCGTGCTCGTGGAGACCCCACACGATATCAGGCAGATACTTTGGTTCCTCAGTGTACGTTGGAACGGTTTCAACAGAAAAGAGCAGAAGGCACACGAATACCCGGCCCAAAATGCGCCAGACACGCCCAGTTTCTTTTTTTCAGAATCTGGGATTTGATGGGGATTTTAATGCACCTTCCGGATGGTTAACATGATTTCAACTGCGTCATGGAGTCCGGGAGATTGTTGTCCAAGAAGAAAAATTAAGTGAGGATAATGAGGCTGCTTCTGAATTTTGCAATTATTTCCAGGAGTTTATTATACAAGGACATTTATAGCTGATATTGGTTCAAATGGCTTCTGAGCACTATGGGACTCAACTTCTGAGGTCATCAGTCCCCTAGAACTTAGAACTACTTAAACCTAACCAACCTAAGGACATCACACACATCCATGCCCGAGGCAGGATTCGAACCTGCGACCGTAGCGTAGCTGATATTAAATATGACGTAAAATTTTTCTTTTTGAACGACGCTAATACATTATTGTGTACCTTCAATAAGGATTATCCGCGGTTTTCAAGTCCTCAATTACTGCGGATAATCGTGAGTTTACGTATTTTTTAAAAAATCTGAGACATTCCGCATGCATGTCTCATTCGCAAATTTGTCCTGGTCTCAGATTATCCATTTGAGACCAACAACTGCACATTGTTGGCCTTACTTGAGCAGTTCTGTTCTTACTTGCAGCTGAATTTAATGTAATGTCTATTATTTTTGTTCTGTGTGCTGCACGTAAAATTGTAAGAAAGAAGAGGAAAATCAATTTTGATTTGTCCACCAGAGTTATGGTAAGTTAAAAATATTTAAACCCTGCTATTATAACCTAATTACATATCTATAGCAGTTTAACTTTTGGCACTGGAGTCGTTATTTGGAGACTGGTACAACTTTGGGATTACAATATTTCAGTATTCGACAAGGCAGCAGAGTAGTAAACATAACTACAAATAACATTAAATTAAAATGAGTGTACAAAAATGCACTTGGATTTGCCTGTGTCAATAATCAACAAAAATATCGCCAAGGCACGATGGTTGCATTTTTTAAAAAATTGCTCAAAATTCTAGCGTAAGTAGCCCAAATAGCAAAATTTCGCCCAATCTTGCCACCCTGGTGGCACTCAATTATGAAAATACAAAACGGCGGGGAGGGGTCTGAGGAGAGCAGAAGAGGTACGTATCGACAGCACATTCTATAGTTCGTTCGTTCCTAAAAGATTTTTTCAGCGGGCTGCTTAAATTTGCCCCGCGCTACAGTACGGGACGCACACAGTGGCATACGGCCACGGAGCACTGCAGATAGCCTTGCACGGGACCTTCCTGCAGCCACTGGAACAGTTGTCTCCAGACACACAGTCTGCAGACGACTGAACAGACATGGTTTATTCGCCCGGAGACCTGCAAGGTGCATTCCACTGACTCCTGGTCACAGGAGAGTCCGCAAACCCTGGTGCCAAGAACACAGTACGTGGTCATTGGAACAGTGGTCCCAGGTTATGTTCACGAACGAACAGTGATTCTCCCCGGGTTTTCATCTGGCGTGGACTAGGACCCAGATACCAACCCCTTAATGTCATTGAAAGGGATCTGTATGGAGGTCGTGGTTTGATGGTGTGATGTGGGATTATGATTGGTGCACGTACACCCCTGCATGTCTTTGGCAGAGGAACTGTAATAGGTCAGGTGCATCGGAACGTCATTTTGCACCAGTATGTCCACCTTTTCAGGGGTGCAGTGGATCCCACCTTCCTCCTGATGGATGATAACGCACGGCCCCACTGAGCTGCCATTGTGGAGGAGTACCTTGAAACAGAAGATATCAGGCGCATGGAGTGGCCTGCCTGTTCTCCAGATCTAAAACCCGTCGGGACGCTCTCAGTCGACGTATCGCCGCACGTCTTCAAACCCTTACGACACTTCAAGAGCTCTGACAGGCACTGGTGCAACAATGGGAGGCTATACCCCAGCAGCTGCTCGACCACCTGATCCAGAGTATGCCAACCCGTTGTGTGGCCTGTGTACGTGTGCATGGTGATCATATCCCATATTGATTTCTGGGTACATGCGTAGTGACGTTTTGTAGCACATGTGTTTAGGGACGGTTTTCTCAACTTATCACCAGTACCGTGGACTTACAGATCTGTGTGTTCCCTATGTGCTTATGCTATTAGCGCCAGTTTTGTCTAGTGCCACGTTGTGTGGCACCACATTCTGTAATTATCCTTAATTTATAAGCATGAGTGTAGTTCACTGGAAATACTACACGATCGTGAAATTTTTCGTCATAGTTGTTCTGCAATGGAAGCCGAACAATTAATCGTCTGTACAACAGCACATATTGGTAGCGAGCGCATTGCTTGAAATGAATAAGAAATGGGAAATTGTGGTTGAACCGTGGATACGTAGAAGAGAAGCTCGAAGTGTTCACCAAAATTTTCTTCGTGGGGTACTGTGCGAGGACATAACGAAAATTGTTTGAGGATGAGCGAACAAACATTTCAGTTTGCCCTAATGAAAGTGTTCCATCATATCTGCATACACGCTTTTCACCTAAGAAATGCCATTTCGTAACTTCATTCATCATAACGATGGTAGGCAATGAAAACCTCGTACCTCCATATTGTTAAATTTTACGGGAGAAACAAAAACAATTTCTTAAAAATAATATGAAATGATACAGATAAAGTTGCTACATTAACTATATAGTAGAACTAAACTAAACTCCGCCCGAATAGGCCACGAAGACCCAACGACACCGACCGGTCGCCGTGTCATCCTCACCCACAGGCATCACTGAATGCGGACATGGAAGGTGAAGTGGTCAGCACACCGCTCTCGCGGCCATATGTCATTTGCGAGACCGGAGACAGGAGAAGTCTAGTTATTGATAGGTTACTGAAATCCTTATACTTCCAGGTCTCTCTTTGATAATGAAGTTATTGGTAATTGGAATTATGGGGTTTTCACGGACAGGATGTGTTACAAGGTTTTCATTGCCTACCACAGATATGCGATATTTTTGGAAAGCCTGCAGCTGTGTCATTCACGATCTAAATATTGAAACACTGTGCTGGTCAATTATTTTTTCATGTTTAATATGACGCTTTTCGAGAATTTATTCTCATTATGAAGAGGAAATATTTACATAGGTGTTTTATATGGTGTTTGTGTGTAAGTTGTTCTGCCTCTCTTGCCCTGCAGTTCTGTTTTTATGGTTCTACTGCAATCGGACAACTTCTTTTCTCCGATTTTCCGAAACATCACATAAAATATCTATTAAGTATTTGTACGTGATCATGAGAATAAATTCTCGCGCAGCACCGTGGAAATCATGAAGAAAAATACGTAACTGGGAAGTGTTTCATTATTTAAATCATGAATGCTATTTTTGCTGAAGATTATCCCATGGATAGGTTAAGACTTCTAGCAACAGGTGAAAGCTATTCCAGATAGCAATATAGTACTCGAATCCCACAGAGTACCATTTAACGCTTATTCCAGAAACAAGTGAACGAATATGTGAATCACCTAAGGAGGAACTTATCAAGGTTAAGTTAGATTATTTTAAGTAGAAATAAATAGATTTATTTCACTTATTTATACTTGGAATACGTTGGTTGTCACTTCGCGTTTCGACCGTGCGCCCTGTCCACACCATGTATCTGATAATCCTGCAGCGGTCGTATTGTTCTGCTCCACGCTGCTGCTAGCTTGCCTCAAATTATGAATTTAAATATGCAAGCGGGTTTAGGAGAGCCACTCAACGTTAAGCACAACACTGTCCTACGTCGGGCATGAACATCTATATTCTGAGAAGATATGAAAATCACAGGTTGCACTGTTTGCACTCTATAAAAGTGACTATGCCAATTAACTTATTGATGATTATCTGTCCACAATATCACTTGGACGAGCGTACGCGTAACCGACACGACGCAGGTGATTGTTGATGATGCAGAAGCCGAATCATCGAACGAAAGCTCTTACGCTTGTCACGCATAGACAGATATCTGCCACCAGTCCTCCTTGACACATTAATAATATAACACTGTTCATAAAGTTAACTTTTCAGTTCTCATTTGTACGAGCGTGAACGTAACCATCTCGGCGCGGCTGATCGTTGATGATGCAGAAAAGCGATGAACGAACGCACGTTCTCACGCTCACTACAAGACACTGGCACTTGAATGCTGTCTTTTGTGGTAAACTATATTGCTCATCGCCATTAATCCATTCTGAGAGGACGAACACGGCGCGGATGATTGATGTACGGTACGACACGCAACGAGAGGATACACAAATACGTTATCGGCGGCACTGCTCACTTTTAATTACATTATTACGCACTTCCCTCTGAATCACTTCCATATTTCATCACTTTATTGTAATAGCACTTGAACTTCCATAATAACAATGCCTCTCACATGCAGAGCTACCCACAACACAACATAACAGTTCCGTGTCCCGTGCTCGACTCTGGAAGCGCGCTGCCCCCAAAGGTATTCCGCAACTAAGTCAGCGATATGACAATACGCTTACATACAGGTCGACGTGGGAGCCGTCTTGCTGCGTCCTGTCCATTCTTCCACTTACTGCTTCCTGCGGAGTGCATCCTTCATTGCGCCAATCACGTGGAAGGCGGAAGGTGCGACAACCTGGCTGTAGGGTGGATGGGGAAGAACAGTGCAATGAAGCTTTGTGCGATCCTCGCGGGTGCACAGATTTCTGCTGCCTTGTGTTGTCACGAAGAAGGAGAAGTTCGTTGGCATTTCTGTGTCATCGACCACGATGAACTCGTTTCTTCAGTTTCCTGAGGGTAGCACAGATGGGTGCGGCCGGACGGCACGCGGGAGATCGGATGGGTCTGTGCGACCTTGTTGGGATGATGACAAGACGCCTCGCCTAACGACTTACAACTTACCGCGCTTTTTATAATTAAATGTTTCCCTGAGACATTTAAGTCCCTTTTTATTATCTACGATAATGGCCAAAGCAGACGAAATGAATTAAAATTTGTGTTGCGGCCGGGACTCGAACCCGGGTCTTCTTGGTTGATAGACAGAAATGCTAACCATTGCACCACCGCAGTACGATGGTCAAGCAAGAAGACCCGGGATCGAGTCCCGGCAGCAGCAAAAATTTTAATTCATTTCGTCTGCTTCGATCATTATCACAGATAATAAAAAGAGACTTAAATGTTTCAGGGAAACATTTAATTATAAGATCTATAAGATCACCAACGGTACAAGGACGTCCCATTACGTCCAATGCTGGGGTGCTTGCCAATATCGCAGAGCCCTGGCAGTAGTGACAGCATGTAAGGGAAAAATGAATTGAAGTTTGTTTTGGGGAGCAATGTTTTGGTTCGTGCAGCAATGTTGACCATCGTACTGTGGTGGTGTGCTGGTTATCATTTCTGCCTAGCAAACAAGAATACCCGGGTTCGAGTCCCGGCCGCAGCACAAATTTTAATTCATTTCGTCTGCTTCGATCATTACCGCGCTTTTGTCCACTTCTAGCTCTCTGTAGACATTCTGCAGGGGTCTGCGATGCTCTAATTTTCCGTCAAAAGAAAGAAGTTGGAACGCACACCTAGCGAGGTGGCGCAGTGGTTAGCACATTGGACTCGCATTCGGAACGACGACGGTTCAAACCCGCTTCCGGCCGTCCAGATTTAGCTTTTCCGTGATTCCCTAAATCGCTTCAGGCAAATGCCAGGATGTTTCCTTTCAAAGGGCACGGCCGATTTCCTTCCCCATCCTTGACACGATCCGAGCTTGCGCTCCGTCTCTAATGGCCTCGTTTCGACGGGACGTTAAAGCCAATCTTCCTTGCCTCTTTTGAACGCACTTCCGTTACAGACGCCTTTATGAAGGCTATGTGTAGTGCTGCCACCTATCGGAATTCATTAAACTATAGGGGCTGAAGGAGGAATGTTCCACGATAACCCACAACAAATTCCGCATTTTTCTCACCAAAACTGGCGGAGAAAAAAAATTTATTGCGTTACTTGTTGAAAAGCCCTCGTATACGTTTGTGATAACATTATTAATTGCGCCGTGGCGACTGGCGCAAGTGTGCTCCACTTGCGTCGCTGATGTCGACAATCGTCTGATCTTATATCTCTGACTGTTCCGCCTTTGGTTTTCGGCTTGGCGTGTGGCCGGCCCCTCTCTCCGGTCGGCGTTCAACGAGGCAACATGTTTTGAAGGCAGACCCTCGTCTTTATCCGCAGTGCCTGGTCCTCGCCGTTTTACCGCGCTCCGGGTGTACGGTGCTGATTAGTCGGCGCGTTTGGGTGCGAAACGGTGGCGGGTCCGTCATCTCAGGCTGGACATCATCTCGTCGCATAACTGGAAGCATTAAGTTACGTATCATTGATATGCTGCTATTAACCTGTGAAGATTTGTGAAACTTATGGTGGCACGTTATATCTGGAACTGGAGATCAGTTAAGGATGGTTCTGAATAAGAGAGTGTTATACTGAACTAACAAAGTCTAAGACTTCCAAGTGTTGTTTCCGCGGAGCGGGCTCTAAGTATTTCGCCAAATGCAAAAGGGAATAGAGTTTTACTGCTTATTTTTAAAGGTTTCTTGCAGTGTTAATTTGAAGTAGTAAGTTAATTAGTGTGCTCTTCGCCCAGTTTTAGTTTTAGACTTATTTTAATATCAAGGGCAGAGCTTTGTTAACTCAGTGTAATGTTAATTGTTCTATTCGGTAAATGTCTCAGTTTGGTTTTCAGTTATGTTACAGATAGTCACGTAGTTAGTAAGCCTTGCATGGTCTTGAAAAAGGTGAATCACGAGTTGAATTTGTCTGCCGCGTGAATTATTTACGGTTGCAAAATGGTTCAAATGGCTCTGAGCACTATGGGACTTAACTTCTGAGGTCATCAGTCACCTAGAACGTAGAACTACTTAAACCTAATAACCTAAGGACATCACACACATCCATGCGCGAGGCGGGATTCGAACCTGCGACCGTAGCGATCGCGCGGTTCCAGACTGTAGCGCCTAGAACCGTCGACCACTCCTGCCGGCTTTACTGTTGCACAAATGGTCTGGTATGTGGGGCAGATGGGGTTTGTAGCCTTGGCGGGCAGGTTGAGATCGTGTGTGCGTTCGGCGTGATTTCTGCCCTGGCTTGCAGCCTGATCATCTTCGAAATTGGTTGGCGTTTCCTTATTCGTTTGTTCCGAGTACCGCTGTGTATAAGCCGCGCTCTCATCCTCTAGTTAAATATCCGGCCTGTCCGCCGGGACGGACGAGAGCCTTTTATAAGTAACTCAAGGTGAATCATTAGAATTGTGTAAATTTTGGTTACTTAAGCAATGAACTGAATAGTGTGCTTATGGTAGTGACTGTCTGTGATCCTTTTGCAATCAGATCTAATTGTCATCTTTAAAATACTGTTTGTTATATTAATTCATGATCCAATCACATAGTTTTTCTAAAGTCAGTTGTTTATTTTCTTAAGAGGACAAAGGTCCGAATTAAATTTTTATATTATTATCCTGATGCTGTAATTCTGTAATAATGGGATTCGTTCTGTAGTTGAAATTAAAATTATATACCAAAGACAAGTTTGTCCATTAGCAAAGATCCCGAGCTTCCTATCTCCTTTGAGTAGCTGTGGTTATATCGCAATTTTGGTTTCTCTAGCACGTAACTTGAGCAGTCACACAGCTCATTAATGATAATAGTTCAAAACGCAAAACAATACTGATTGCACATAAAAATAAAACAAATTGAGCATTTTTAAGGTCCCGGTTACGTTTTGTCTCTCTCCTCATAAATTTAGTCTTCAGTTGTAGGATCGCTAAAAGACTTGCGTGGCCCGCTGGGCGCTTTGTGAGGAAGCGGCAGTGGGGCTGTCTGCGGGTGCAGCGACCCTCGAGAAGAGCAGCCAGCTAGCGAGCCGGCGCGCCGTGCCCCAGCGGGCCCGGATGGAGGACTCAGGTTGGCGGGCGGCGTGCAACTCGCCTCGCCCACGGCGTTCTCCCGGCCGGATGCCAGCTAATTGCCGTGATTTACCGCGCGATACGATAGCCCGCCGCTCGGCCTGCTCCGAGAGCATCACCGTCTCCACTCCAGCAATGGACTCGTTTCTTTACGGTGCGTTCCTGCTGCTACCGCGCTGCTCGCAGCTCGCCGGCGATAATCGAACGAGTCCACCAGGTTTTAAGGCGGTATTTGCATGAGATACCTGCCGTATACAAGACAGCACCAGCGCTCCATGCCTATAAGTCTGGAACTGCCAACTTTTTCGTTAGTCCTATTCCACGGTATGCATATCTGCACCAGCGCCGCAAAGGTACACATTCGGAACTGGGAAGTGTCGTTTACGTCGTTTATATTTTTGTGAGTCTTCTGTTTACTCATACTGAAACTTGTGAGAGGTCTAGATTCGTGTTTATGAAGCAGTTATTGTTATCCTGCGCAGCTAAAATGGCATTACGTTATACACTACTGACCGTTAAAATTCCTACACCACGATGACGTGCTACAGACGCGAAATTTAACCGACAGGAAGAAGATGCTGTGATATGCAAATGATTAGCTTTTCAGAGCATTCACACAAGTTTGGCGCCGGTGGCGACACCTACAACGTGCTGAAATGAGGAAAGTTTCCAACCCATTTCTCATACACAAACAGCAGTTGACCGGCGTTCCCTGGTGAAACGTTGTTGTGATGCCTCGTGTAAGGAGGATAAATGCGTACCATCACGTTTCCGACTTTGATAAAGGTCGGATTGTAGCCTAACGCGATTGCGGTGTATCGTATCGCGACATTGCTGCTCGCGTTGGTCCAGATCCAATGACTGTTAGCAGAATATGGAATTGGTGGGTTCAGGAGGGTAATACGGAACGCCGTGCTGGATCCCTACGGCCTCGTATCACTAGCAGTCGAGATGACAGGCATCTTATCCGCATGGCTGTAACGGATCGTGCAGCCACGTCTCGATCCCTGAGTAAACAGGTGGGGACGTTTGCAAGACAACAACCATCTGCACGAACAGTTCGACGACGTTTCCAGCAGCATGGACTATCAGCTCGGAGACCATGGCTGCGGTTACCCTTGATGCTGCATCACAGACAGAAGCGCCTGCGATGCTGTACTCAACGACGAACCTGGGTGCACGAATGGCAAAACATTTTTTGGATGAATCCATGTTCTGTTTACAGCATCATGATGGTCGCATCCGTGTTTGGCGACATCGGGATGAACGCACATTGGAAGATTACATTCGTCATCGCCATACTGGCGTATCACCCGGTGTGACGGTATGTGGAGCCATTGGTTGCACGTCTCGGTCGCCTCTTGTTCGCACTGACGGCACAGTGGACGTTACACTTCAGATGTGTTACGACCCGTGGCTCTACCCTTCATTCGATCCCTGCGAAACCGTACATTTCAGCAGGATAATGCACGACCGCATGTTGCAGGTTCTGTACGGGCCTTTCTGGATACAGAAAATGTTCGACTGCTGCCCTGGCCAGCACATTCTCCAGATCTCTGACCAACTGAAAACGTCTGGTCAATGGTGGCCGAGCACTGGCTCGTCACAATACGCCAGTCACTACTCTTGATGAGCTGTGGTATCGTGTTGAAGCTACATGGGCAGTTGTACCTGTACACGCCATCCAAGCTCTGTTTGACTCACTGCCCAGGCGTGTCAAGGCCGTTATTACGGCCAAAGGTGGTTGTTGTGGGTACTGATTTCTCAGTATCTATGCACCCAAATTGCGTGAAAATGTAATCACATGTCAGTTCTAGTATTTCTTCTTGGTGGAGCAATTTTAATGGCCAGTAGTGTAATTATAGGGAATTATGGACTAAGGTGTTCGTTTTATGTCATGCTCGTACAAGTGAATAATTAACTATGTTTACGTTCCGCGGCACTTTGGACATGGAGGTAGGAATTGTCTATGAAGCATTTGCTGTGGCAGTGTCCGCCTTAGTTGTTAGTAAGAGGGCAGAACGACGACGTAATGCCTAGAATAGGAGTTGGGTTCGACTCTGGCTGGGGAGAAGCGCTAGGCAGGGATATTTATTCCCTGTTAACGAAGGAGTTGTGGCCCGAAGGTCCACAGGAATTCAAGAACTTCCTTGTTTTGACAAGTTGCTGTCGATCGTACAAAACGGAATTCGCGGAAATGACACAGTACTGAGGGAAACTATTTCAATATAGTGCGACCGCAAAGATGCGAAACGACTTTAACAGTCCTCACTGGTCGCATCCGGTACAACTGCTCTGACTCTTGTCGATGTTTTCTCAACGTTTTCCTTACTGGCATGCTGGAGGACGTTAGTGTTTAACGTCCCGTCTACAATGAGGCCATTAGAGACGGAACACAAGCTCGGATTAGCGTTTGGCTGGCAAGAGAGCAATGCATGATGCCTTTAAGAATTACCGAAGCAGAACATTGTCAAATGACATTTCACAAAATCCAAAGAAATTCTGGTCTTACGTAAAAACTGTTATTAGCTCCAAAGTTAGTGCCACTGCAACTAAGGGAACTGAAATTGAAAGTAGCAAAGCAAAATCTGAAACGCTGAACTCCGTTTTCAAATATTCCTTTACAAAGGAAAACCCACGAGAACTGCCCCAATTTAATCCTCGTGCCACTGAAAAGTTGAAGTAGGTAAGTATTAGTATTAGTGATGTTGAAAAACAGCTGAAATCGTTCAAACTGAACAAAGCTCCAGTCCCCAATGGAACCCCTATCAGATTCTATACTGAACTGCGGCTGAGTTAGCCTTTTTTCTAACTAATCAGTCGTAGATCCCTCGAAAACTGTGCCCAGTTCTTGGAAAAATGCACAGGGTAGTAGAAGTGATCCACAAAACTGCCGTCCAATATCCTTGACATCGATTTGTTGCAGAATCTTAGAACATATTCTGAGCTCGTACATGATGAGGTATCTTGAACAGAACGACCTCCTCAATGGCAAACAGCATGATTTTCGAAAATATCGATCATCTGAAGCCCAACTCACACTTTTATGACAGGACATACTGAAAGCTTTGGATCAAGGCATCCAGGTAGATGCAGTGTTTCTTGATTCCCGAAAAGCACTTGACTCAGTCCCGCGCCTACACTTATTGTCAAAACTACTATCATATGGGGTATCAAGTGAAATTTGTGACTGGATTGAGGACTTTTTGGTAGGGAGGACACAGCGTGTTATTGTGGATGGAGAGTCATCTTCAAATGTAGAAGTAACTTCGGGTGTGCCCCATGGAAGTGTGTTGGGACTCTTGTGTGCATGTTGTATATTAATTAATGAGTTCGCAGACAATATTAATAATAATTGCAGATGATGGAGTTATCTATAATGAAGTACTATCTAAGAGAAGCTGCATAAATATTCAGTCACATCTTTATAAGATTCAGATCTTCATAAGATTTCAACGTGCAGAGATTGGCAACTTGCTCTAAATGTTCAGAAATGAAAATTTTGCACTTCACAAAACGGAGAAAACACAGTATCTAAAAAAAAAAATGGCTCTGAGCACTATGCGACTTAACATCTGAGGTCATCAGTCCCCAAGAACTTAGAACTACTTAAACCTAACTAACCTAAGGACATCACACACATCCATGCCCGAGGCAGGATTCGAACCTGCGACCGTAGCAGTCGCGCGGTTCCGGACTGCAGCGCCTAGAATCACGTCGCCACCGCGGTAGGCAACATAGTATCCTATGACTATAATATCAGTCACTGTTGGGAACGGCCAACTCACACAAATACCTGGGCGTAACACTTTGTAGGGATATGAAACGGAATCTTCACATACGTTCAGTCGTGGGTAAAGCAAGTGGTAGACTTCGGTTTATTGGTAGAATGCTGAGGAAGTGCAATCAGTCTACAAAAGAGATTGTTCACAAATCACACCTGCGATTCATCCTAGGATATTGCACAAATGTGTGGGACTCGTACCAGTTAGGACTAACAAGAGATATTTAATGTATGCAGAGAAGAGCAGCACGAATGGCCACAGGTTTGTTTAATCCGTGGGAGAGTGTGACAGAAATACTGAAGGAACTGAAATTCCAGATTCTTGACGTAAACTATCCCGAGAAAGTTTACTGACAAATTTTAAAACAACGCCTTTAAATGAGTATTCTAGGGATATACTACAACCACCTACGTATCGCTCACACAGGGATCATGAGGATAAGATTAGAATAACTACGGCACGCACAGAGGCATTCAATCATTCTTCCGCGCTCCATACGTGAGCGGAACAAGAAGAAACCCTAATAACTACTACAATGGGACGTACCCTCTGCCATGCACCTTACAGTAGTTTGCAGTGTGTAGATGTACATGTAGACTAGGGAAAGATGGAGAAGGAAACTGGCCGTATCCTTTCAAAGGAACCATCCCGGCATTTGCCTGAAGCGATTTAGGGAAACCATTGAAAACCTAAATCAGGATGGGCTGAAGCGGGTTTGAACCATCTTCCTCCCGAATGCGAGTTCAGTCTGCTACCCACTGCGCCACGTCGCTCATTTACTGCTATTCTCAAATAATACAAAAGATTCCATTGGAATCAAACACGTGAGGTGCTTTCACCAGTTAAAGTGAAACGTTCACACGTCGAAAGTAAAACCGTATGCAGATATACATAAAACACACAATCTCAGCACTGAACGTTTGTAGACGTACCTTGTAATAGTGCAGCGTATCTAGAGGATCATACAGATGACTTTCCTTGCTGTTTGCCCCAATAAGCACGCTTATACTTTCTTTGTTTCAATCCACTTCTACAATAAGAAGCTACCATTAGATATACAGCTATTCTCAACGGCAATACAAAAACAAGAATTTTCTTGTGTTTTATTACTTATTTATAAAAAAAAAGAATCTGACTGAACATGTGCAGAGAATCTTCTGCAATAGCCAAAGAGTTTCAAGATCCCATGTATTTTTCATCTGCTCGTTCTGCTGACCACTTAGTGGAACAATAACAAGCGGAAAGCCGCCTCTAAATGCTGCGTATTGCGCATGCTCGCATATAGTTGTTCTACTGCGCATGCGCGGACCAACGGAAGATTAGAATGGTTCATATTTTTCCACAGCGGATAAAACATCTGCTGAATTCGCAGCTTCACTCGTTCTGCTCCTAGGCCGTCTGCAGTTGACTCGTAAACGTTACGTGTGCCATGTAATACCGTTGCATTTAACCTTCACCCTCGCTGATCGCTACGATCCTCGCCAGGTGAGGATACCAAGCTGGTCTGTGTTTCGAGTTGCATCCTGAAAATTGTACTGCGATTGGTTGCTTCAAGGTCACCCTAGCAGCGGCACTGTTTAGAGAACTGCTCCTCTCTTACGCGGTTTGTTGAACATCACACATCTACGTACGTACCCTGTAAACCACGGTGAACTACATGCCATGTGTACTCCACATTGTACGACACATTAACGTTTCTTCCTGTCCCACTCCTGTATGCTTCGCGGGAAAAACGTCTGTTTAAATGCGCCTGTGCAAGCTGTAATTTGTTCAATCTTGTCTTTGCCGCCACTGCCAAGAGCGATACGTAGGGGGCTGTAGTATATTTCTTGATTCCTCATTCCTTATGGGACTTTAAACTTTGTAAGTAAGCTTTCGCCGGGTAGTTTGTGCATATCTTCAAAACATCTGTCAGCTCGGAATTTTCTTTATTCCCGTGACGCCTCCCGTGGACCATACAAACATGTCACCAACTGATAGCCTTCTTTGTGTACGCAGTACGTCCAACATGCCCTGACTGACAGTCATATTTGGTATGGATCCCACAAACTAACGCAATCTTCTATAATGGGTTACATGAGTAATTTGTAAGCTATATCTCTTGCAGACCGATGAATTTTCCCAGTATCTTACGAATGTAATCACCATACGCAGACAGTAATATCTGCTGTGAACTCACGAGATAGTTTCAAGAATGAAAACTACACGTCACGATTTGAAACAGCCACGTATTAGAATCCGTACCAGATAGGGTTGATGGAAGAGAGAGAGAAGATCCAACGGAGAGCAGCGCGCTTCGTTACAGGATCATTTAGTAATCGTGAAAGCGTTACGAAGATGATAGATAAACTGCACTGGAAGACTCTGCAAGAGAGACGCTCAGTAGCTCGGTACGGGCTCTTGTTGAAGTTTCGAGAACATACCTACACCGAGGAGCCAAGCAGTATACTGCTCCCTCCTAAGTATATCTCGCGAAGAGACCATGAGGATAAAATCAGAGAGATTAGAGCCTACACAGAGGCATACCGACAATCTTTCTTTCCACGAACAATACGAGACTGGAACAGAAGGGAGAACCGATAGAGGTTCTCAAGGTACCATCCGCCACACACCGTCAGGTGGCTTGCGGAGTATGGATGTAGATGTAGATGTATTTCAGCCGGTTTTTGGACGCAAAACTGAATGGGACCAGGCGCCTACAAAGCATCACAATCGTTTCGTTATAAATTATATTAGGTTTAATCATTTCTTTATGTAAGACCTTTACGGTTCTCGTAATTTATCGTTCTCCTTTTTCCTGTAAATATCACTACGAAAAACTACTAGTGGAAGGTGTAGTACGTGAAGCTCATGTGCATAAAAACTGACGAAATGTTATCTCAGATGAGTAGGCCTCTGAATCTCTCTTCCACCGAAATTATATTAGTAACGCTGAAAGGAATCTTCGTATTTATAACTGTTGTCGTTCACTAATATTAGAAATAACTGTAAAATTAGTTGCGACATTCGTAACCGTCTGAAAAACTGCTCTGGATAATGTCTGAGCTCTTTTAGAACTGATGACAGCGTCTGCAGTGTCCATTGTATACATTCAAGACGTACACCCATACGTCTTCGTTTCTCGTCTTTGTCAATAACCACACTTTTCGCGTCCCTAGTAAAAAGAAACTACGTAGTACGTTGTTCACAACAGGACCGTGTTTAGGATCTATAGACCCTATAGATAGATTGAACTTGTCGTGCGCGAAATTTCATAGGAAACTTGTGATAATTAACACACAAGAACAATATTCTGTAATAGCTTTCAGATTAAAAGCCCATAACGCAGCATTCAAGGTTTATTACTGAAGTGTGAAAAATTTCAAAGTCTTTGCATCAATCGTAATGGGGAACAGCATTCATTAGAGACAAACTGTTCGCTGAAGTTTCCCGGCAACGTTAGGCGTCCATTAGTATACGCCGGCCCTCGGACAACGTGACTCTTCAGCTAATTAGTAGGGTCTACTAACCATGTGTGCTGCCTCAGTAAACTGATAGACTGATCTTCAACAAGAAAATCGTAGGAATGAATGTGTCTAAGCGGAGAAAGATAGAATGAAGGCTTTCACGACCGGATGGCATTGCTGCTGATAAACCTTTCGGGATGTGAGGTCATGGTCCAAGACACTATTCCGTTCCCGACGTTTCGTCCAGGACTGCGCTGGACATCTTCAAAGGCGTTCCTCCGCTGAGTCTTGCTGACTGACTGGTCGGACGTCCGGGAGCGACATATATATTGTAGGAAAGGGGGGCGTGGTCGAAGTAACACGTGATAAGCAGAGATAATCCTTGTCGTCTTGTCAAAGATAAAATTGCCTAGCGATTCTGCAGAGCTACTGCCAATATGTCGCTAAGTTTCAGTGCCTCCTCTTTTCTATTAAAATTATCCTGATGCTTATAAATTTCAATGGCTTCTCTACAATGCTAGGGTGTTGATACAGAGAAGAGCAATGGCAACAATAAACATTGCAAACACTGCAATATACCTACATCAACAGTTGCCAAAGTTGACATTTCGTCAGAAAGCAACCCAAGGAATTTAGCAGAGTGATAAAGACGTGGCAGATGAAATATTAGCGTTTCTGCAAGATAAGTCAGTGGAATGTGTGGTGTCGTATATGTTCGACTGTGCGGACATGTAAATGAGGAGTACAATGATGGCGATATGTGCTTAACAAGTGAAAGTGATACTGAAACGGGCGCCAATGCCCGACAGGGATCCACAAATCCCATAAACAGTGAAACGTAGTAAAGGGCAATTGTTGTCCAAGGAGCCAGTACTAAGCACAATTACGTACATGGATGATCATCCGTAGCATAGTAAATAAGTCCGCAGCATAATAAATACGTCCGCAGCATAAGAAAAACTACAGATATTCAAGAGAGAACAAGGAGCACTTGTTACAAAAACTGGGATCTACGTGTTTTAATGATGATAGACACAGTTCACAGTATGTGCATGATACTGACCTACTAAGTTATGAATATTAAATTGCGCGCGACATACATTACAGTGATTTCAAGGGAAGCAGTGGATGGTTTCGTAACTCCAAACAGTGCTACAGAATTGGAGGACGTGAGATAACGACATTTCAAAACAAAGCGTAAAATTGACGATGTACAGTAAACTTCCGAATCGCCCCTAAAATTTGTGTAGATGACATAAACAAACTTATCCCATCGTTCAGTAAGGAGTTTATTTTCAAACTCGGCCAATCGGAATTTGAAGAGGGAATGCATATGAAAGGAGCCGTGCAAGAGAATTGTATCAAGATCAACGAAATTAGTGCCTTAAAGCATCCGTATACAATTACGCCGACTGTTAATATGAATGGTAAATTGGCTGGAAAGTTATTTATTGTGCTGTGAGAAGTTGGAGGTGATCTGCCCCCTTTTTGCATGATCTTGCCAGGATATCCATGGGAATATTTACGTCACAGCAAGCAAGAGTGGTAAAATGAGCGTAACAGATCTACCAACTCTAGTACAAGCACTGATTTTGGCCATTGGCTGTTTAAAATAACTTTCTTTTACTTGATTGCTGTTCTGCGTACAAACATCAAACTCCTTTACAGCACAGTCTCCGTCTTGAAATGTGTGTGACATTGCAGTTCCTACCACCTGAAACCACTGGATAAGTTCAGCCTCTGGACGTTTATTTTTTCCGTGCCTATAAACATATTATCGCACTATCTGCAGCTACGCCTTGAAGGATAGCCAGTTTCACGATAAGCTCCACGACAGACTGTTTCGTGTTCGGTTGCTTTCCAACACATCCGATCAGTTCTCATCACCCCGCTACACCAATATGATTCCATGTTCATTCATTAAGAGCTGAACATCCTGCACGGTTTGTAACTCCCGAGGAGTTCGCCTTCGATCTTGCCCTTTGTGATCTCTGTGACGGTCATTTTTCATTCGGTGTTGACGGTACAAGTTCATGTTTTGTTTTAAAAGCTTCCTTGAATGTCGACGATGCCCATTTTATAAAGTGTGATGTATACATCCCATAGACGGTTGATCTCTGACCCGCCAAGTCAGCCGAGAGCAAGCCGGCACAGTAACTCAGCGTGTTCGGTCAGAGGGTTAGCTGCCCTATGTAACAAAAAACAAAAAAAAACAAAAAAAAACATCTGAGTTAATGGATCACCGACGAACTGAAACGGGTGTCTTGCGACGTCCGCCCAGAGCAGATACAACGAACGAAAACGAACAAAATGAGATTAAAAAATAAAAAAAACCGCTAATGCGCTGCTTCCTGGACTCGGGTAGGCGCGCCGGCCCCAGATCGAATCCGCCCGGCAGATTAAGGCGTGGGCCGGTGTGTCGGCCAGCCTGGATGTGGTTTTTAGGCGGTTTTCCACATCTCGCTAGGTGAATGCCTGGCTGGTCCCCACATCCCGCCTCAGTTACACGACACGCAGACACTGTAACACGTCCGCACTCTTTCATGGTTTACACTAGACGCAGTCGGCTGGGGTTCACTGATTCCGTCCCTGGAGGGTATGGGGTGGCGGCAGGAAGGGCAACCGGCCACCCCTTTAAATTAACCTTGCCAAATCCGTTGCAACCACGCCGAACCTGCGAACATTGCGGGACAAAGGCGCAAGTGAAATAAAGACAGTTGATCTCTGCTCTTCCCAGACAGTCGTTTTCTGTCGCCCTCCTGATGCACATGGCGAGTCATTAGCAGCTAATATTTTCCTGTGGTAATTGTTAACACAACACTTTCAAAAGAGACGGAAATTGGTAGATTTGATGTACATGTACAGACAAAGCAGTGATTACAATTTCAGAAAAACTGAATAATTTATTCGAGAGAAAGAGAGTAGCAAACTGAGCAAGCGAATAAAGCATTGGTCCTCCTCTGGCCATTATGCAAGCAGTTATTCGGCTTCGCACTGACTGACAGCGTTGTTTGAAGTCCTCCTGAGGGATACTGTGGCAAATTCTGTCCAACTGGCACGGCAAATCGCCAAAACCCCAAGCTGGTTGGAGGGCCTTGCCCATATTGCTCCCAGTCTTCTCAACTGGAGAGAGATCCGGTGACCATCCGGCGACCTCGCTGGCCAAGGTATGGTTTAGCAGGCACAGAGACAGGCAGTAGAAACTCTTGCTGATGTGCTGTTGGGTGCAGCGAATGACAACCAAAGAAGTCTAGTTATAAAATGAAATGGCTTCTCAAACCATCACCCCTGTCTGTTGGGACGTATGGTGGGCGATGGTCTGGTTCGTATCCCACCGCTGTCCGGGGCGTCTCCAGATGCGTCTTGGCTGGACATCGGGCCACAATATCTGTCTGACACCCACATCTACATGGATACTCTGCAAATCACATTTAAGTGCCTGGCAGAGGGTTTATCGAACCACCTTCACAATTCTCTATTATTCCAATCTCGTAGAGCGCGCGGGATGAACGAACACCTATATCTTTCCGTACGAGCTCTGATTTCCGTTATTTTATCTAGGTGATCGTTCCTCCCTATGTAAGTCGGTGTCAGCAAAATATTTTCACATTCGGAGGAGAAAGTTGGTGGTTGGAATTTCGTGAGAAGATTCCGTCGCAACGAAAAACGCCTTTCCTTTAATGATCTCCATCCCAAATCCTGTATAATTTCTGTGGCACTCTCTCCCATATTTCGCGATAATACAAAACGTGCTGCCCTTCGTTGAACTTTTTAGATGTACTCCGTCAATCCCAGCTGGTAAGGATCTCACACCGCGCAGCAGTATTTTAAAAGAGGACGGACAAGTGTAGAGTAGGCAGTCTCCTTAGTAGGTCTGTTACATTTGCTAAGTGTCCTGCCAATAAAACGCAGCCTTTGGTCAGTCTTCCCCACAACATTTTCTATGTGTTCCTTTCAATTTAAATTGTTCGTAATTGTAATACCTAGGTATTTAGTTGAATTTACGGCTTTTAGATTAGACTGATTCATCGTGTAACCGAAGTTAAACGCGTTCCTTTTAGCACTCATGTTGATGACCTCACACTTTTCGTTATTTAAGGTCAAGTGCTACTTTTCGCACCATTCCGATATTTCTTATAAATCGTTTTGCAGTTGGTTTTGATCTTCTGATGACTTTATTAGTCGATAAACGACAGCATCATCTGCAAACAACCGAAGACAGCTTCTCAGATTGTCTCATAAATCGTTTATATAGACAAGGAACAACAAAGGGCCTATAACACTACCTTGGGGAACGCCAGAAATCACTTCTGTTTTACTCGATGACTTTCCGTCAATTACAACGAACTGTGACCTCTCTGACAGGAAATCACAGATCCAGTCACATAACTGAGACGATATTCCATAAGCACGCAATTTCACTACGAGCTGCTTGTGCGGTACAGTGTCAAAAGCCTTCCGGAAATCGTCTCTCTACGGTCACCGCTTCCTTTTCAATGCTGTGTTGGACCACGGTTCAGCCATTCCTGCCAACATCGTCGAATAGTGGCATCACTTTTGTTCAAATGTCAAGCGATTCCCCGATTACTCCAACTGGCTTCTTAAGCCCAACTACACGTCCTCTCTCAAATTCTGACACCTGCGCATATTATTCACGCTCCAGAGTGCGAGGCATAGTTGCTGTCCAACTGAGTACACGATACGAGAGTCGCAAAGATTTAATGCCCAGGCATCGAAATGTCCCTTGTTTACTATCCTTGACAGCTGCGCGGCGAAATTGCGCTGTAGCATCACACATTCATCCATCGGCCGCCGAAGTTTACAATTTTTCCATTTTCCGTCGACACCTACATGAATATCAGTTTGTGACCACTTTGCATACCTCCTACGTGGTGCGTCTTTTTCTTTTTGTCGCAGAGTTTATTTTAGAAGCGAATCAGGAACTTTAACTGCGGTCGGCCTCCTCTCTTTCACGGAGAGCAGATTACTGGATTATAGGCAACACGCAAGGCATACGGACGTCGCTATGTGCCTGCGCCCTGCCGCCTCTAGGGGCATAACCAATACAGAAAGACACCTAGCGACACCAGGAAGCGTCAGCCAACATTTCGTCTCTAATAAAAGTTGTTCCCTATGATGTGATCCATCGTCCCCAGCCAACTAACCTGAAGACTTTGTAACTTTCTGTATAATTTTTCCTTCAATGAACTGATGAATATAAAACACGAAAAGAATTTTCGTTTGGTATCTCTGCTTTTTAGTTCATCACGATCCGTGATTATATAGATAAATATAAGGGAGTCTTGTTACAGTAGGCAAATATTTCTACTATTCTGTGACATTGTTGCCATTCGTCTACAATTACGAGCTTAGCTGACATGGCAGTTCTGAGCACGGCGATACAATGACAGGTAAAGCCATCATAATGCATTTTTAGAGTTGGTTCTAACTGGTCCCTATTCAAATTATTTACGATTAATACGTTTGTAAGTCAAGGACTACAGGACACCACATTGTAGCAAATTGGTGAAATTCTGCAGAAGCCGCCACTGATCTCGTCTCAGCTCTATAGTCCCTTCCTTGACATAATTTGGAAAGCTCAATTTTTAAAATTATACTTCAAAAGATGTGAAACCTGATTTTCAGCTGATATGGTAGATCATTCTACCCCGCTGACTCCTACCTCCTGGAGGAAATGTTTTACAGGATGGCTGCAGTGTCTTTGTGCATTATTACCTCGAAAGACGACCACATCACTAAAGGGCTGACTGTAGGGTCAGAAGATCCTGTCCCGACACTGCACAGACCTCGAATTATCCTCCAAAGCGACGAGAGGCTTCCGACATCCGTTAATGGTACCGACCCAACATATGACTGCCCCACCTCCCTGCTGTAACAGTGAAACTGTATGCCTTAGGCGTGCATTGGTACCTGGTAGCGTCCACAGTCGTCAATGACGACCATGAAAAGTCATCGAGCTGTACCATTGTTCACTACCAAAAGTGGAACCGTTTTGAAATTTGTGGTAAGTCCCTATTGGACCATAACTGCTGACATCATCGGTCCCTAGGTTTACACACTAATCTAACTTAACTTACGCTAAGGACAACATACACTCCTGGAAATGGAAAAAAGAGCACATTGACACCGGTGTGTCAGACCCACCATACTTGCTCCGGACACTGCGAGAGGGCTGTACAAGCAATGATCACACGCACGGCACAGCGGACACACCAGGAACCGCGGTGTTGGCCGTCGAATGGCGCTAGCTGTGCAGCATTTGTGCACCGCCGCCGTCAGTGTCAGCCAGTTTGCCGTGGCATACGGAGCTCCATCGCAGTCTTTAACACTGGTAGCATGCCGCGACAGCGTGGACGTGAACCGTATGTGCAGTTGACGGACTTTGAGCGAGGGCGTATAGTGGGCATGCGGGAGGCCGGGTGGACGTACCGCCGAATTGCTCAACACGTGGGGCGTGAGGTCTCCACAGTACATCGATGTTGTCGCCAGTGGTCGGCGGAAGGTGCACGTGCCCGTCGACCTGGGACCGGACCGCAGCGACGCACGGATGCACGCCAAGACCGTAGGATCCTACGCAGTGCCGTAGGGGACCGCACCGCCACTTCCCAGCAAATTAGGGACACTGTTGCTCCTGGGGTATCGGCGAGGACCATTCGCAACCGTCTCCATGAAGCTGGGCTACGGTCCCGCACACCGTTAGGCCGTCTTCCGCTCACGCCCCAACATCGTGCAGCCCGCCTCCAGTGGTGTCGCGACAGGCGTGAATGGAGGGACGAATGGAGACGTGTCGTCTTCAGCGATGAGAGTCGCTTCTGCCTTGGTGCCAATGGTGGTCGTATGCGTGTTTGGCGCCGTGCAGGTGAGCGCCACAATCAGGACTGCATACGACCGAGGCACACAGGGCCAACACCCGGCATCATGGTGTGGGGAGCGATCTCCTACACTGGCCGTACACCACTGGTGATCGTCGAGGGGACACTGAATAGTGCACACTACATCCAAACCGTCATCGAACCCATCGTTCTACCATTCCTAGACCGGCAAGGGAACTTGCTGTTCCAACAGGACAATGCACGTCCGCATGTATCCCGTGCCACCCAACCTGCTCTAGAAGGTGTAAGTCAACTACCCTGGTCAGCAAGATCTCCAGATCTGTCCCCCATTGAGCATGTTTGGGACTGGATGAAGCGTCGTCTCACGCGGTCTGCACGTCCAGCACGAACGCTGGTCCAACTGAGGCGCCAGGTGGAAATGGCATGGCAAGCCGTTCCACAGGACTACATCCAGTATCTCTACGATCGTCTCCATGGGAGAATAGCAGCCTGCATTGCTGCGAAAGGTGGATATACACTGTACTAGTGCCGACATTGTGCATGCTCTGTTGCCTGTGTCTATGTGCCTGTGGTTCTGTCAGTGTGATCATGTGATGTATCTGACCCCAGGAATGTGTCAATAAAGTTTCCCCTTCCTGGGACAATGAATTCACTGTGTTCTTATTTCAATTTCCAGGAGTGTACATACCCATGCTCGAGGGAGGACTCGAACCTCCGGCGGGGGGAACCGCGTGAACCTAGACAAGGCGCAGCTACGGCGCGCGTCGAACCGTTTTGAATTCTGTTCGTATACAGTGTGTCAAAAGTAGTCGCAATAGAAATTGTCGTCTTGGAAATGAAGCCCGTCTCTGCAACTTTATAAAAGGCTGTTTATGTTCATGCCATACGCGTTTCGCTTTCTTCTACCGAG
Source organism: Schistocerca piceifrons (assembly GCF_021461385.2). NCBI lineage: Eukaryota > Metazoa > Arthropoda > Insecta > Orthoptera > Acrididae > Schistocerca > Schistocerca piceifrons. Next base: position 494,586,293 of record NC_060142.1, on the reverse strand, counting down.
CCCACGAAGCATCCTCAGTGGGCTGTATTACATGGTAATTGTATGTACCGTATTTTAGGTACTATAAGACGCACTTTTTTCTTCGAAAACTTGCCTCCAAAATTTAGGTGCGTCTTATACTCGAAATTAATATAAAAATGTCCAGTGACTGATCTAAAATTCCTGTCAGTCTTAAAAATGGCAATCTATTCGATGTCGCGGGAAACCTATCTCTTTCTGGCATCACTGAACTCAACTGGCAGTAGCAGTACACCGATGCGAAGACATAGGTTGTGAGGATTCATATGCTTTCTCCCTCCCGCCCCGCCATCACAAACCTAGAACACTGTCTATCCTGTAATGCGCCACTTCAGTTTACGGTGCCAGAAGTGAAAGTGATTTGCGTTATCGTTAACAGTGCAGTATTTTTGTTAGTAGCTAATTTCGTAACGGAATAAAAGGTATTCATATGATGCGGCTACAAATTGAAAGTATTATCGTATGCAGAAGAACAGGGAAACAGAGTAGCATTTCGACCCCCCCAACAACAGAAAAAACCATTCGCAATTGGCGGACTAGTAAAAAAGAACTGAAAAATTGAGGAAAGATTAAATGTACAAACAGAGGACAGAATGCAAAATGGTCAAAACTAGAAAATGACATATTGAAATGAATTCAAGGGTACCGTCAAAATGGCATTGGAATTAATACAAAAATTATTAAAATACACGCTCGTAAGCTAATGCTACAGTGGAACATAACAGACTTTAAGGGTGGAACTGGTTGTTGCTACAGGTTTATGAAGGGTCATGTGAAACGAAACCAAAATATGTCATAAAATGCCACAAGAGTATGAAGAGAAAATATTATCTTTCCATCGCTTTATTATTCAACATCGGAAGAAAACCAGTGTGAAACTAAGCCAAATAATGAATATGGACGAAACTCCTATGACATTTGCTATGCCGAGTAACAGAACTGTTGCAACGAAAGGTGCTAAAGCTATAATTATAAAAACAAGTGGGCATAAAAATATGCGATACACTGTTGTCCTTTCATGCTTTGCTGATGGTGCTAAAAGTAATCCAATGATATCTTGTCAAGCGCAAAACAAAAATCTTCCGAAATTCCCCCAGGTTTTTTTTTTTTTTTTTTAATAGATCTTATGGAACCAAACAGCTGAGGTCATCGGTCACTTAACCTAACTTTAACTAACGCAATGGACAAAACAACCACACACACACACACACACACACACACACACACACACACACACACACACACCCATGCCCGAGGGAGGACTCGAAGCTGCGACGTGGGGAGCCGCACGGACCGTGACAAGGCGTCTTAGACCACGCGGCGGTGTTGTTATTCACGTACATGACAAGTGTTGGATGGACGAGGCTGGTATGAAATTGTGGATTAACGGAGTGTGGGAGAAAAGGAAAGATGTTTTATTGAAGAAGATTTCTCTTCTTGTGCTTGATCATTCCAAACTGAAAAGTTCTGTCAAAGAGCATTTGAGACAGAGAAATACGTAGCTTACTATTATTTCGGGAGGACTGACTTCAGAATTGCAACATCTTGATGTCTCGATATACAATCCATTTAAAGTGTATATGAGAGAGAAATTCACCCCGAAGGGAGTTTGAAAACGACCTACAATCATACAAGTGCGTCAGTAGACAAAACAGTCGTGGTCTAGAGTGAGAGAAGACATTACTGATAAATCTTTCAAGAAGTACGTCGTAAGTAACGCTCTCGACGGTAATGAAGAATATCTTATATATCAAGAGAACAACGAGGACGACGGAAAGAAAGAAAGAAGAAGAAAGTTCAGATGACGATTTTCAGGGATTTTAAAGGTCAGTTCGGTTTTATACACTACGAACGTTTTAGTCTGGCTTTGTAATCTAATAATCAAAATGGTAAAAATTTTATTTCTTAAAAAATTACGCAAATATTAAGGTGCGTCTTATAGTCCGTACCGTCTTATAGTCCGTAAAATACGGAACAGAAGAGATGTGTTAGGTAATGGTTTCACGAATGTTGCTATAATATTGTTCGCCGTTACTCTCCTATTGTTAAGTAAGAAGCAACTTTTTGGAGCGCAGGTTTCGTAATGTTACATTACTGTTTGGTTCTATTTGCGATCTTTGAAATCTTATTATCGCATATATGTCGCCCTGGAATTGTACCTGGTCGTCCTGTCCTCCGCACGCCGGGCTGTCCGTTTCTCGACGTCTGCGAGCACATTTCATTTACCCATTCCACTCTGATTATGTTTTCTTATGTTTTGTGTGTGTGTGTGTGTGTGTGTGTGTGTGTGTGTGTGTGTATTATTGACTTTTTCATGTAATCTGTTACGTCCGGATGACCTGTAGACCAAGTTGTCTAAAATCATGCTGACGATGGAATTTCTCACTTCTTTCTTGGTGCTTTGCGACCTCTAATAGTAGGTCTCCTTGCCAAGAGACTTGGACGACGGCGGCTGCCATCCTGGGAGAGATGAGGCACTGATCCGGAAAGCGTGGTCCGTGACTTGAGCGGCTGCGCTGCAGAGCGTTCGTGCCATGCGGGCAGTATCACAAACAACGTGAGGGGTTACCGCTTTCTACGATAGGACTGTCACCAGTTCAACTAGTATATCTGTATTCCAGAAGAATAGCGTACTAGACTAATTTCGGAGCGCTCTGTCACATAGGCAGATAAAATTCCACATCAAGGATCTCTGAGTGCAATGAGAAACGACGTACATTTGCCCTTGAGACAGGGCGAGTTTGAAATGAGGGATGAGCAGTATTGGTTTAGGTTGATTCCATCTAGACTCTTAAAGGCTCTTAGACGAGAGGTAACTACAAGGCAAATAAGCCGACACGCCCACCCTTCTTATTTCGTGAACGGCTCTAAATACAGAAAAGAGGTTTTCGGCTAGTTATTGTTGACACCTAGTTATGTTAAGTAGGTAATAGCCCTGACTCTAGTATCGAACGAGGTATTTAACCAAGCATTTTTAATGGAACGATCAGTTTTTCTAAATATATTCAAAAGTTTTTCAGCAGACGAATACGGTGATATATCGCTTAATCTTGGCACTGAAATTAGAGCAAAAATATCCGAGAGATGTGTTAAAACTAAAATTTAAGGTGGATGGAATCTGCTATTCCAGTCTACACTCCGCCATTTTGGAGTCTCATGCCTGACTCCGTGGTTATATGTGGCAAGAATATAGGCCTGCAGTACATTTTGGCGAGCCTTCGCTATTTCGTAGAGTGTCCTGTCCCGAATACTTGGCTGACGCATTTTCATGCGACGGCCTCCTAGTGTCCGAGAAAATCGACGTTGAAGTATTATGTGTACCTCCCATACACCAATTTAGAGCAAGCGACCCTAGCGCAGCGGCTAAGATTTACGGCTACGATGCTGGCGGTGGAGTTGAAACCCTATCCGTATACTTTTCTTTCAATTTCATCGTACATAATATCATTAGCTGGTATATGTCGTGGAAAATTACTCAAAAACAGTAAATTTCGACGAATTAATTTCATTAATAAAACAATCATTGCTGCACACTTTCTTCAAATGACTAATTTTTTGTCATTCTTAAATAAAATTCCAAGTATTTGGACAGCTCAACAGAGTTCGCAGCGATAGACGAAATATTAGTAGTTGCGGAAGATTCCAGATACAGACGAAAAGTACTTATTCCCTATTTCGACCTCGATTATGTAATGAATTGCGAGCAAAGTGGCTGTCAGTACTAATCGACGTACAGCAGAGCCCTTGTGGAACAAGGGGCGAAAACCGTCCATGCACAGGAAAGATATCTGAATAAAGTTAGCCATTCCTTCACAGTACAGTATACAACAACCGCGTCAGGAAAGATATTCCTTTACGTTATCTCGTATACGCAGGAACCAGAGACGAAATTTGTTCGGATTATTGAAAAAAAGAGTTGAGTGGTTGACTCATGAATTAAAAAATGTAACTGTGATCCGCACGAAATCGGGGAATTTCACGAAAGTGTTGCACGAGGAGTTTTAAAAACCTGTCGTTCTCCCGTATGTGGGACGCGAAACATATCTTTACATTATTGATTCGTCGGGAGAGCAGACTGATCACATCATTGCAGATGAATGAAAAGCATGCACTTGTGCCATAAAAATTATCCCATGCAAATGTACTCCTCTTTCCCAACCCTGTGATGTTCAGTTTTACACGCAGGTTAAAATTTTGACGAAAAAAATTCAAAATGCGCCAGATTTGCTAAAGACGAATACAGAAACGCTTCGAGGCAACATTCCATAAAAGGACTTTTTTAAAAAACTGTGTCAATTAAGTGCACCCGCTTTCACTGGAATGACCAAATACGGGTGATTCGCACTGAATTTGATCCAAAGAGGAACGGTCTTTTTGTATTTAATCGCACTGTGTTTGGCGGTACCGTTTCTGGAAAATCCGTGTGCCTGCAAGGCAGCAGCTTGCATTAAAGGTGCGTCGTGCGCTGCGAATGAGCGGTTCGGTTTCTTATACGACAAATACCTTGCGGAATTCTATTGTAGCACAGCAAGCGATAGCAAGTAAGAATATTCTATAACCTATTCTGTACAAGACGAATACTCATTTTCATAAAGTTTGCTGTAATTATTGATTTGTTAATGAAATTACTAGGCAAAAGTGACTATTTTTGAATAATTTTGCGGGACAGATACCGTTTAATGATATTCTGTACACGCCGCGCGGATTGGCCGCGCGGTTTGAGGCGTCCTGTCACGGACTGCGCGGCCCCTCCCGCCAGACGTTCGAGTCTTCCCTCGGGCACGGCTGTGTGTGTTGTTTTTACCATAAGTTAGTTTAAGTAGTGTGTAAGTCTCGGGACCGATGACCTAAGCAATTTGGTCCCTTAGGAATTCACTCATATTTGAACATATTCTGTACGATGAAATTAGAGAAGCACACAGGTGATATTTGAACCCATACAGCCAGCAAGGTGTCATGCTCCTCTCCCCCCCCCCCCCCCCCCCGGTCCCCTCCCTAAGAACATTTTATAAAATTGTGTTAATATTCGCATGTATATAGATTTCCAAGTTTCTTAGATTTTTTTTGAAAACAGGTTAACATGGCAAGGAATTCTAGGAAATTGCAAACTATATTTAAAATTACACTTCTTAATGCTTGCTTGAGAACTAGCCCACACAGATGGGATTGCGGCCTGATGGTTGTTGAGAACATTCCAGCCAGAAAAAGACAGTCATTCACATTCTGTCCACGCAAGCTGTCAACAACGATAGAACGCAGCTGGAATCGGCGAGTCGCAGTAAGTCGTGCAGGCAAGACAAAAAGAGAAAAACTAATAAAAACACTGAATTTGCTGGCAGTAGACAGAAACGATTAGAACGAACCTTATCTCTCAGTTACACGCTCGCATAGGTATAATCTGCAGATCTGTGTTCACAATCGCAGTGCAAAGTGAAAGGACACAAATGATGACGACATGGGTGATATGATACTGCGTGAAGAATATTACAAAGCACTGAAACGCCTAAGTCGAAACAAGGTCCCGGGAGTACACAAAATTCCGCTAGAACTGTTGATAGCCTTGGGAGGACCGGTCATGCAAAACTCTTCCACCTGGTAGGACAAGATGTATACGACAGGCAAAATATCCTCAGGCTTTAAGAAAAATGTAATAATTCTAATCCCAAAGAAACCAGGTTTGACAGGAGTAAATATTACCAAACCATCAGATTAATAAGTCACGGTTGCAAAATGCTAACATGAATTCTTTACAGAAGAATGGAAAAACTGGTAGGAGCCGACCTGGGGGAAGATCAGTTTGGATTCTGGAGAAATGTTGGAACACGCGAGAAAGTACCGACCCTACAACTTATCGTAGCAGATAGGTTAAGAAAAGGTATACCCACGTTTATAGCATTTGTAGACTTAGAGAAAACTTTCAAAACTGTTGACTGGAATAGCCTCTTTGAGATTCTGAACGCACCAAGGATAAAGACCGAGAGCGAAAGGCTATTTACAACTCATACAGAAACCAGACGGCTGTTATAAAGAATCGAAGGGCATGAAAGGCAAGCAGTGGTTGAGAAAGGAGTGAAGCAGGGTTGTAGTCTCTCCCTGATCTTATTCAGTACGTAGACTAAGCAAGCACTAAAGGAAACCAAAGAAAAATTTGGAATAGGAATTGAAGTTCAGGAAGAAGGAATAAAAAACTTCGAGGTTTGACGGTGATACTGTAATTTTGTCAGATGCGATAAAGGACTTGAAAGTGCAGTTGAACGGAACAGTGTCTTGAAAGGAGGATATAAGATGGACATCGACAAAAGCAAAACAAGGATAGATGTTTCCATTTCCTATTCCGTCAATGTATTATTGTTATTATTATTAAATTCTAGACAAGTGTGATACGTCAAAGTGGGAGTGGTAAATTGCATCAGAGCGAGATTGGGAGAGAGGGAGGGGGGGGAGGGGGGGGGTGGAAGTCAGAAACTAACTCTGGATCCGTGCCTGCTTACACTTCAAGTTATATACCATCCTCATGGCTGCACTACGTTGTTCAGAAGCAAAGGACAAGTGGGTTTTTCCTTGTGTTTGTATCAGGAGAAAGGGACAACAGGGGTGAGAGTATCTGCGGTTCCGATTGTGGAGTCGCGTGAAACTACGAAAAAATTACCACGCGTTTTATCTGCTCCCTCTAACAAGCTTCTCTCCGTTTCTCCGCTGCGTAAAATCGTGAAATCACATCTGTGCCACGCTCCGTGTCTTTTTGAGGCACGCGAGCCCGCTACGAGACGAAACTGTAGCAAACTCTATAGGCGAATCCGGATTTTTTCTCTCTTCCACTGTAGCAGTGAAGTAGGTTTCTTATAAGGGTCGTCAGCCTCGCTTTAATCCACGACTCACGGCTGAAAGTTACATCGGTGACACTACTTATCACCGCCCCGTATCGATTTGATTGCTCTCACTTGTCACGTCCTCGGCAATCTTAGCAAAGTACGCGATACAAGGTAGAAGGTACCAACCATACAATCCACATTTCACAAGAAAACTGGTTTATTTCCACGTTAATAAACCTCACCAACTCCGCTACTACGTCTACATCTACATGATTATTCTGCAATTAATGCTTAAGTGCTTGGCGGAGGTTTAACAGAACCACTGTACAACCATTTCTCGACCGTTCCACTCTCCAATAGCATACGGGTCAAATGAAAATGTGAATGCCTCAAATGTCTCTGAGCACTATGGGACTTAACATCTGAGGTCATCAGTCCCCTAGAACTTAGAACTACTTAAACCTAACTAACCTAGGGACATCACATACATCCATGCCCGAGGCAGGATTCGAACCTGCGAACGTAGCGGTCGCGCGGTTCCAGATTGAAGCGCCTAGAACTGCTCGGCCACACCGGCCGGCTGAAAATCTGAATCTTTCCTTGCAAGCTCTGATTTACAATAGTCATTTCGGGTTATGTAGGAGGGAGTCAACAAAATATTCTTTCATTCACAGAAGAAAACTAGTGGCTGAAAGTTCATGAAAAAAAAATTGACAACACCAAAAAACACTATTTTTAAATGATTGCCGCACCAATTTATGTATCATACCCGTGACATTCTCTTCCGTATTTCCTGCTAATACAAAACGAGCTGCCCTACTTTGAACATTTTCTATGTCACCATCCATGCTATGCGGTACGGATCCCACACCGCACAGCACTATTCCAGAAGAGGACGGACAAGCGTGGTGTAGGCAGTCTTTTTAGTAGCCCTGTTGCATCTTGTAAGCGTTCTGCTAATAAAATGCAGTCATCAGTTCGGCTTCCATACACCATTTTCTGTTGTTTGTAGTTGTAATGCTTGGATACTTAATTGGATCGACAACCTTTACATTTGTATTATTTATCGTTAACCGACTTTATTTAGTACTCGTGTGAGTGGCCTTAGGCTTCTATTGTTTAGGTTCAATTGACACTTTTCACACCATATAGATACATAATTTAGAATTATATTAATACCTACAGCTGCTAACGGACGTTGATATATATCAACGGGGACGGGTGAAAATGTGTGCCCCGACCGGGACTCGAACCCAGGATCTTCCGCTTACATGGCAGACGCTCCATTCATGAGCCATCGAGGGCACAGAGGATAGCGCGACTGCAGAGACTATCTCGCGCACGCCTCCCCGCGAGACCCATATTCTCACCTGGTATGTCCACACACTACATTCGTAGTGTCCCACCCCAACACACTCATTACTCGTGGAAGACATTCTTACCAAGACCCGTAAGAGTTCGGGGAATATGTGTGCATCCGCACAGAAGGAGGTCATGGCTGGTGTTGTCAGAACTATATACTTATATGGATATCTTGTCTAAACCGTTTTACAGTTGGTTTTGATCTTCTGATGATTTTACTTGTGCCGAGCCGGAACTGATGCCGCCTATTTTCTATTTTCCTCCTTCTGTAAGGATGAGTTCGTGGCCTGCGCCGCCCGATAGCGCGCCGAGGTAGCAGGGTGCCGGGCTGCGCTAGAGGGGTGGTTTGGCGGAACACCACCGAGAACTGTGTGTGACGGTTGTAGTCAGAGGCGTATAATGGCGCTAGTTGAATTGATATAGTTTGCACGGTGGGGCACTCCATCGCCCTTCAAACTTGGAAGTGGTGGACGGACATCGTAGTGGAAAAGTAAAAGATGTCGGAAGTTGTTTAACTTCCGCTAGACACGATTGGTGCGGACATGTGAATGTGAGAGGAACTTGGCCTTTTTGCCGCTACGCAGAGAATAAGGGAAGGTGCTTTTTGCCTTTTAAAACTTAGGATACTGTTTCAGTGTATGCCTGTTCAGCAAAGTGTAATTCACGAACTACTAGAGGTGACGATCTATTTGACGGAATCATTTTAAATGCACCCATGTTATTTCCCTGTCATGGATTCTTGAAGGCGGTGCATTTCATTCAAAGTGTTGGTCGTAATGTACAATTATCTGGCTAAGACTCATTTTCCTAACAGTTTTTCTAAGGGAATTATGTTAATTACTAGTTTTCCATTTTGAGAACTGCTACATTTGAGGAGCGCCGGAACAAAAACCGATAAATCCGCATTTGCTGTTAATACAGAAAGTAACAAATAGTGATCTCTAAATGGCTCCACAAGCTATAAAAAGAAGAAACACACCATAAAATACTTGATATCGCGTTGTGCTGAAAATTATTTTGTGGCAGCATGTATTATTACTCCTGTATCTCCCCCCTACAGCTCAACCACGCGAATAAAGCAAAAATGGATATATCGGGTTTTGTTCTGGCTCTCCTCATTTCAAATGTTTCGCTTAATCAATTTCTCGTCCTTATGGGATTAATGCTGATACGAGGGGAGAGTAATTTTGTGGCCTGCCGACTAGTTTCTTGCTAATGTAAGTTAATGATTAATTTTCTGCTACATGTGTGTTTTTTCAATTATTGATGCGTTACTGGGAAAGTTTCTGTTTGACACGTTGACCGATCGTTTGGACCTACTGTATGCATTGCTATTACTTTGGATGTTTTTATATCGGCTAGCGTATTCATTCTTAGGCATTAATCTGTTAGCCTATTCGGCATTTACAGAATGTGGTATTTTACTGCTGTTTGCTGAAGATTCTCACAACACAGTATATCTTAATAAATGTATTCCAAAATTGTATCCCAACCCACGCTCATTCAGTCGCTCCGCTCCTTTGCATCCACCTTCCTGTTACATGCTAGACAGTAAACGACAGTATCACCTGCGAAACAACCTAACAGGCCTGCTCAGATTGGCTCCTAAATCGTTTATATAAATTAGGAACAGCAGAGGGCCTAAGAAATTTTCTGGGGATTAATACCAGCTCGACTACTACCAACTATTATTCTTGCCACGTTCAGGTCCATTACATTTCGCTAGGTCCTTACGCCACCAGTAGGGCTAGAAGCGTGCTTTGCAAATAATTTCGATGGGACCATTTGGGAAGGATATACAGAAAACAGGTTTGGAATCTAGTAGATGCAGGGGCGCGAAACAATTCGCGTCCACGACGTGCGAAAGGATTCCTTAAAAGCTGACCAATGAAAACGATTGTCCTTCGATTTCTGTGTTTCTACTGGAACCACTGTAATCGCTGTATAACGATTAAGACGCCAGATACCGTACCACGCAGACTACTATCAGCAAATAAAAACAAACCCTCGACCTCCCGCATGCTAACCCAAAACGCTATCCACTGCACCAATTGCACAGCAATACTCCATTTACTGACAGATGTAGTGACCATACATGTTATTACAGTGTAACCAGATTTTTAGTCTTTAACCTCCATTTACTGTCCAAAATATGCGTAGGATGAAATTTTGTGAGAGACATTTCTGTATTGCCAAAATGTGAGGAATCGCGCTGCGAAGTCAGTGTGAACGAATTTTTCTTCACCCCGTATACACCAGAAGATGCAACTTAAAACTTGCGAAACCGATTGTGTGGGTCTATAATTTATTTGAATAAATAAAGGTACAGTTGACTATTTGACTTTTCATTCACTGTTACATCTAATTATCTTAACATCTGCATTAAACTGTTTACTATATTAATTGTCAGTCACATATAACTATTTTAGGTGTGGTTTGGTTGCCCCTGTTTTAAAATTGTTTCATTGGTATTCCGCTGCATTTGTTTGGCTAACACTATGCAAGGTGTTTCAGAATTCCTGTTACGGACGTCTAGGGGTTATGGAGCATGCTTAGTAGATTAAGTTTTGATAAGGAAGCCATGTACTGTCAGCATGCGAAGTAAGTTTCAAGATCGGAGACAATGAGTTCTATCCTGTGTGCTCTACGAGAACCGATAGCATAAGCATTGTTTCGAATATTCTCTTGTACGTCACGAAGGATGTTCTCTTCACAGTCAAGAGTGCGGCGCGTCCGTTTGACACACCACGCGCGCGCGCGCGCACACACACACACACACACACACATTTTAATTTCTGGCTTGGATAATGTCCCCCACGAAGGACGATGTTCCAGAAATACAGGTTCCAATCTTCCGGTTCCGACCAAGGTCTTCGGGAGGATTCACGTCGTTATACGGCGTATGCCAAATGTGGTAGTCTACATCTACATCTACATCTACATTGATACTCCGCAAGCCACCCAACGGTGTGTGGCGGAGGGCACTTTACGTGCCACTGTCATTACCTCCCTTTCCTGTTCCAGTCGCGTATGGTTCGCGGGAAGAACGACTGTCTGAAAGCCTCCGTGCGCGCTCTAATCTCTCTAATTTTACATTCGTGATCTCCTCGGGAGGTATAAGTAGGGGGAAGCAATATATTCGATACCTCATCCAGAAACGCACCCTCTCGAAACCTGGACAGCAAGTTACACCGCGATGCAGAGCGCCTCTCTTGCAGAGTCTGCCACTTGAGTTTATTAAACATCTCCGTAACGCTATCACGGTTACCAAATAACCCGGTAACGAAACGCGCCGCTCTTCTTTGGATCTTCTCTATCTCTTCCGTCAACCCGACCTGGTACGGATCCCACACTGATGAGCAATACTCAAGTATAGGTCGAACGAGTGTTTTGTAAGCCACCTCCTTTGTTGATGGACTACATTTTCTAAGCACTCTCCCAATGAATCTCAACCTGGTACCCGCCTTACCAACAATTAATTTTATGTGATCATTCCACTTCAAATCGTTCCACACGCATACTCTCAGATATTTTACAGAAGTAACTGCTACCAGTGTTTGTTCCGCTATCATATAATCATACAATAAAGGATCCTTCTTTCTATGTATTCGCAATACATTACATTTGTCTATGTTAAGGGTCAGTTGCCACTCCCTGCACCAAGTGCCTATCCGCTGCAGATCTTCCTGCATTTCGCTACAATTTTCTAATGCTGCAACTTCTCTGTATACTACAGCATCATCCGCGAAAAGCCGCATGGAACTTCCGACACTATCTACTAAGTCATTTATATATATTGTGAAAAGCAATGGTCCCATAACACTCCCCTGTGGCACGCCAGAGGTTACTTTAACGTCTGTAGACGTCTCTCCATTGATAACAACATGCTGTGTTCTGTTTGCTAAAAACTCTTCAATCCAGCCACACAGCTGGTCTGATATTCCGTAGGCTCTTACTTTGTTTATCAGGCGACAGTGCGGAACTGTATCGAACGCCTTCCGGAAGTCAAGAAAAATAGCATCTACCTGGGAGCCTGTATCTAATATTTTCTGGGTCTCATGAACAAATAAGGCGAGTTGGGTCTCACACGATCGCTGTTTCCGGAATCCATGTTGATTCCTACATAGTAGATTCTGGGTTTCCAGAAATGACATGATACGCGAGCAAAAAACATGTTCTAAAATTCTACAAGAGATCGACGTAAGAGATATAGGTCTATAGTTTTGCGCATCTGCTCGACGATCCTTCTTGAAGACTGGGACTATCTGTGCTCTTTTCCAATCATTTGGAACCCTCCGTTCCTCTAGAGACTTGCGGTACACGGCTGTTAGAAGGGGGGCAAGTTCTTTCGCGTACTCTGTGTAGAATCGAACTGGTATCCCGTCAGGTCCAGTGGACTTTCCTCTGTTGAGTGATTCCAGTTGCTTTTCTATTCCTTGGACACTTATTTCGATGTCAGCCATTTTTTCGTTTGTGCGAGGATTGGGATCCCCATCTATCCCACTAGCAGCTCGCCTGATATTTGGCTTAATAGAACCGCGACCCTCTAATGGGCCGCATTTTGAACAGCGCGCTCCATACCATAGAGTGGAGAATGAAATGACAAAAAAAAAATAAAATACAAAGTGCCCTGCGCTCTCAAATCCCTAGAAGCCTGTAACAGGAACTGTGAGGCACCATGTATACGTGTCACCAGACACAAACAGTTATTTCCCTTTTCAGTAGGGTGTATTTCCCCGCAGATTTAGTTCCACTTAAGATTAGATGGTGTTGTTGTAGTCTTCAGTCCGAAGACTGTTTTGATGCAGCACTTCATGCTGCTTTATCCTGTGCAATCTGCTTCTTCTCCGAGTAACTACTGCAACCAACAACCTTCCGAATCTGCTTACTGTATTCATTTCTTGGTCTCCCTCTACAATCCCCCCCCCCCCCCCCCAACTTCCCTCCAATACTAAATTGATGCTCCCTTTATGTCTCAGAATGTCGTCTATCAACCCATCCCTCCTTTTGGTCAAGTTGTGCCACAGATGTCTTGTCTCCCCAATTCTATTCAGTACCTCCTCATTAGTTACATGATAGAGTCACTAATCTTCAACATTCTTCTGTAGCAGCACATTTCCAAAGCTTCTATTCTCTTATTGCCTAACTGTTTATCATCCATGTTTCACTTCCATACATGGCTACAATCACGGCAAATACCTTCAGAAAAGATTTGCTAAAACTTAAATCTATATTTTATGTCAGCAAATTTCTCTTCTTCGGAAATGCTTTCCTTGCCATTGCCAGTCTGCATCTTACTTCCTCTCTACTTCCGCCATCATCAGTTATTTGCTCCTCAAATGGCACAACTCTTGTAATACTTAAGCGTCTCGTTTCCTAATTTGATTCCCTTATCAGCTGATTTAATTAAACTACTTTTGATTTTGTTGATGTTTATCTTATGTCTCCTTTCAAGACATCTCGTTCTACTGCTCTTCCAATTCCTTTGCTATCTGACAGAATTGCAATGTCATCGACAAATCTTAAAAGTTTTTATTTCTTCCACCTGAACTTTAATTTCTATTCCAAATTTTTCTCTGCTTCCTTTTACTGCTTGCTCCATGTACAGACTGAATAACATCGCAGATGTTCCCTTTCATGCCTCTCAACTCTTGTAACTGCCACCTGGTTTCTGTTCAGGTTATAAATAGCCTTTCGCTCCCTGTATTTTACCCGTGATACACCCCCCCCCCCCCCCCCCAATTTCAAAGACAGCAGTCCATTCAACATTGTCAAAAGCTTTCTCTACGTCTACAAATGCTGTAAATGAAGATTTGCCTTTTCTTAACCTATCTTTCAAGGTACGTCGTAGGGTCAGTACTGCCTCGCATGTCCCACGTTTCCCCGGAAGGTAATATATTTATAAAATCAAGTTCTCTCTAACTTTTACTCAACCAAATTGTCTGTCGGTACAGGTGGCGCACTGATGTGTTGCGATAAATCACACCAGGAACAGCAGTAAATATGCCAGCAACATGGTACTGGCGGTTCCTGGTAAGTACTTCTGCAGATGGGTCCTCGTTATATACTGGATAGGAAGATTAACTCGAGTACCAGGTACTGATTGTAAAGACTACGCCTCTCTCTCCTCGTGTGTACCGTCCACTTGTGATTACGCACAGCACGGCGAAACGCATTGTATTCAAATCTGCGCCCGCGCCTCTGCCAGGCAACGCCCTGCACTGCAGCAATTATCGCTCTGAGGGCATCGCTGGCCGTGAAAGAATGCGAGCCTGATTTAACACACCCAGGAGGTACGCCACGACCTAACCTTGTCGGAAATGTTCCGAGTTATGGCAAACAATGCAATCCTGCCAATTTGTTGTCTGTTTTTAGATTATCGGTTTGACAGCCTAAGCTGTAGATAACTTATGAGGTATTCCAGGAGCAACAAGCCCATCTGTAGCAAAAAATGTAAACTACACGGTGTGAGTGCAATGTGCATTATTAGGAAAAAACTGGTTTCAACTCTAAAATAAAGACGTTCGCACAGGGAAAAAAATAGAGTTCTTATAGATCGAAGAAACCAGATAACCATCATTCATAGTGAAGACCACAGTAAAAGGACTGTCATCTTGTTTTTTTTTCTGAAACTAACAAGCCACATCGACTTCGTACGGCTAGGACTAACTACCGGGTAGTTATAATGAAAGTGCAGCTACTCGCAAAGGTCTATTGTGGGCGTACATGATGGTTTAGAACGGGAAGTGGGCCGAAAAGGTCAAACAAGTGAGAAAGACAATTTTATTATTAACCGCCGCTTACACCATTTGTTCAATGTGAGCAACGGATACTCCAAATGCCCTCAGACTGTGAAACAATGTCCCATCACTGGATAACCAGGGCGGCGAGGACGCTCCTTGTTTGTGACTTTTTCTTGTTCTTTGCTGAATTCCTATATCCACTGGAACACCGCTTTGCATGAAACACAGTTCTAACCATATACGAGACGAGTTTCACTATGAAAGTCCTATGCGGACAGTCCCATGGTCCATAAAAATCGCGTTGTTGTAATTGCGCACAAACTCGTACAGCACGTGTGCCATCTTGTTCACACTTCAGACCATTAAGCAGTGGCCGCGGAAAACTGTGTTGGCTACCCTCCAAGTAAAACGCCGTCATCTTCCAGATACGTATAGGCGCGAAATTTAAAACGATATGCGATATTCTGGGGTTTGTAACTTACGTATTTATTGACTCGCCCTCATATTTTCAAACTGTTTGTTACTCTCTCACCTAGTCGCCGGCCGTTGTGGCCGAGCGGTTCTAGGCGCTTCAGTCTGGAACCGCGCTGCTGCCATGGTCGCAGGTTCGAATCCTGCCTCGGGTATGGATGTGTGTGATGTCCTTAGGTTAGTTAGGTTTAAGTAGGGGCTGATGGCTTCAGATGGTAAGTCCCATAGTGCTTAGAGCCATCTGACCCTCTCACCTAGTCAAGTGTAAGAACGATGGCTTCAAATGGCTCTGAGCACTATGGGACTTAACATCTTAGGTCATCAGTCCCCTAGAACTTAGAACTACTTAAACCTAACTAACCTACGGACATCACACAACAACCAGCCATCACGAGGCAGAGAAAATCCCTGACCCCGCCGGGAATCGAACCCGGGAACCCGTGTAAGAACGATAACCATCGCGTCAGTATTAGAAGTTTCGGAGAAAGTAAGTGAACTGTACTACCATATGAGTAATACAACAAGTCGTTCAACCGTTAAAATCAATTGCTTGATTCTAGCTATAAATGAGAAGAACAATACTGTCAGCTTCTCTTCGCCTAGTGAGTACTGACGGACACTTGACCTTTTGGTCTCCCTCATGTGACTCAGATGTTTGTTTCAAATATTACTACGGCAGAGGGAGGCACGTGTCTGCCTCGTCATGACTGGATGTTGTGTGATGTCCTTAGGTTAGTTAGGTTTAAGTAGTTCTAAGTTCTAGGGGACTGATGACCATAGTTGTTAAGTCCCATAGTGCTCAGAGCCATTTGAAGGCACGTGGACGGACTATTTGCATCTACGATCTAAGCGCATCAAGTCACCCGGGCGAACGTTATTGTCAGAGCCAGAATTTTACGATAGCATCTTTGATCCAGTCGTAATAGTGGGCCCATCTATTACTATAAAAGAAAAATACAGCTGAGCTCGTTGAACTACTAACAAAACATCCACGAGCAAGAACAATGTACAGTAAACTCTGTCCACAGGCGCACCCATCGGTAACGACCGACCGCCGTGTCATCCTCTGCCAATGGCGTGATTGGTTGCGGTGTGGAGGGCGTGGGGTGAGCACATTGCTTTCCCTGCCGTTGTCAGTGCTCCTATCTGAAGCCGCTACTCTTCGGTCAAGGAGCTCCTGAACTGGCATCTAGAGACTGGGTAGAGGCGAACGGAACGATGTACAGAGTTGTAACGTAGATAGAACGATAAACTGCGTGAGATTTGAGGGAGAGAGAAAGAGAGAGAGAGAGAGAGAGAGACAGAGACAGAGAGTATAGCGACGCCAGATGACGCTTCAAAGTATCACACTGATGGGGGCAAATTTCTACCTTCAACCAGCTCCTACGCTAGCAGACTTAAGTTGTCATGTCGACAGACCAAAAAAAAATCTACTCGTAGTGGCCTTGACAGTAGTCAGGACGTCTAAGACAACTCCTGTCACGATGCGTCAAATTTACAACTCACGTTCGTTGCGTATGTGGTGGCCTAAGCAGCAGGCGTTTGCCCTGTAACTTAGACGCTTATACTGTCGTTAAGTCACGTTCACGGACGAGAGTTCCTGTCCTCAATGTCTTTTTCAAGAAGTCCTCTACACCCATTCGAAGTTTATCGGTATAGTTTCTTTACACATTGCAAACGGAAGGGAGAGAGAATGTGGATAGCGCTGGATGTGCCTTCTGGCACCCAATGCGACAATATGAACATACATGAAAAAATTAAATAATGACGCCAGTACCATAACTTCAGAGCTCGCTGCTATTTTAGAAACTACAAAGTATGCTCACATATTAACACGCAAGAGTACTGATGTGTAATCACCGATGCTGAAAAATCTGAGGAAGGGCCTCTCAAACCTTACAAAAGCCTATTTGATAGTTACCAATATGTGTTGGCCGATTAGAAAGGGCCGCCACATCGCAGTTTGTTCGATAAAAGCATATACCAAAATACCAAGCAAAAGAAACGGTTGACGATCTTCCAGCGAAAGGCACCTGTGATGGCAAAAAAGAACCCAAGCCAATACTGTCGGGAGACTTCACCCACCTCGTCAAGAAACAATGGGACAGAGTTGAGAGCCTTTAATGAACGAGGATAAGATTCGACGCCATAATAACAAAAACGACGGCCGCTGTGGCCGAGCGGTTCTAGGCGCTTCAGTTCGGAACCGCGCTGCTGCTGCGGTCGCAGATTCGAATCCTGCCTCGGGTATGAATGTGTGTGATGTCCTTAGGTTGGTTAGGTTGGTTCAAATGGCTCTGAGCACTATGCGACTTAACTTCTGAGGTCACCAGTCGCCTAGAACTTAGAACTAATTAAACTTAACTAACCTAAGGACATCACACACATCCATGCCCGAGGCAGGACTCGAACCTGCGACCGGAGCAATCGCTCGGCTCCAGACTGTAGCGCCTAGAACCGCACGGCCACTCCGGCCGGCCGGTTGGTTAGGTTTAGGTAGTTCTAAGTCTAGGGGACTGATTACCTCAGATGTTAAGCCCCATAGTGCTTAGAGCCATTTGAACCATTTGATAACACAAACGATAGCGACTAGATGACTAGGGCTCAACTACGGACGGAGATCTTAATCACGATCGATTCAAAGAACATATCGATGGCTTCAACATCAAACAGTCTTCTCTGTGCTATTGTGGTGAAGAGGAAGATTGGTCACCTCCCCCAAATCAACCAGCCACCCAAACAGAGAGGTCACCGGCCCCATCGTCTTAGGGAAGGATGAGGAAGGAAGTCGGCCGTGCCCTTTCAAAGGAACCATCCGGGTAATCCCGGTATTTGCCTGAAGCGATTTAGGGAAATCACTGAAAATCCAAATCAGGATGGTCGGACGCGGGTTGGAACCGTCGTCCTCCCGAATACAAGTTCAGATTGCTAACCACTGCGCCACCTCGTTCGTGAAGAGGAAGATCTGAAACATTTTGTTTGGCTACATTTGCCGAAAGGAATACGTCCCCAGCGTCTAACAACTATCAGTCGTCTCAAATATCAGTTATCGACTTCAGTAACTGTACTAATACATTGTAATATATACATTACTACGCTCTTAGTCTAAGACGAAGTATCTAATAACAGGCATTCATAAAATATAAAGCAATTATTTTAACGTGATCTCTCAGTTTTTCTCCGAGTTTTCCGGATGAAAACGCGGAAGCACTATATTAATGATTTTACTGTTGGCATGTGATTGTAAACGCGCTTGCTACACTGTATATTGGATTGGATTGGATTGGATTGTTTGGGGGGAAGAGACCAAACAGCGAGGTCATCGGTCTCATTGGATTAGGAAAGGACGGGGAAGGAAGTCAGCCGTGCCCTTTCAAAGGAACCATGCCGGCATTTGCCTGGAGTGATTTAGGGAACTCACGGAAAACCTAAATCATGATGGCCGGACGCGGGATTGAACCGTCGTCCTCCCGAATGCGACACTGTATATGATCAAAAGTATCCGGACACCTCTTATTGGGCATCGACATTGGGTGTTTCCATCCTTCACCTTTATGACGGCCTGAACTCTGCTGGGGACACTTTCAATGAGGTGTTTCGGCTCTTGAGCACGAATGGACAACTGTTCCTCCACAGACATCCAGAGAAGTTAGTGATGTTGTTGGACGGAGGGATCTGGAATGAAGTCGACTTTCTAACTCATGTTAAGGATGTCCCATTGGGTTCGGGTCCGGACTGTGGGCAGGCCAGTCCACTTCGGTAATATTATTGTCCACAGACCATTGCCTCTCATATGCTTTATGACAGGGTGCAATGTCATCCTCCAACAATCAGTCATCGTCTCCAAACTGCTCCTCTACCACGCGCACTACGCAATGCTGTAAAATGTGTTCATATCCTTCGGTATTAGGGTTTTCTTAAGGGTCCACGCCCTAACCACCAAATCAATCCCATACTGTAACGTAACCTTCTCCACACTTTACTGTTGGCAGTACACGTGATGGCGAGAAACGTTCTCAGACGTTCTCCAAACCTCTAGTAACGTCGCTCTTTCCATCACCCCACGCATCCCTAGCACTGACTACAGAAACATGAGGCTTATGAGGAGCTGCTTGGCCATTATACACACTCACTCTCATGACGCTAGCTGGACCGCTGATAGCACTTGCGAAATCAAGAGTGATTCCTTCCACTGATTTCATATGGTTCTTTACAGCCACCTTCCGCGATGTTCGACGGTCCCACTTCAAGTACATGAGGTCCCTGGTGTAGATGTGGTTGTGTCTTCAAGTTTATTTTATAATCACATCACCAACAGTCGCTTGGACAGCTTTAGAATGGCTGAAATGTCCCTGATGGATTTGTTACTCAGCTGACTTCCGCGCGGTCTAACGCGCTGCTTTCCGAACGAGAAGGCGTGCCGGTCCCCGGGACTAATCCGCCCGGCAAATTAGTGTCGAGATCCGGTGTGCCGGCCAGCCTGTGGATGGTTTTTAGGCGGTTTTCTATCGGCGAATGCGGGCTGGTTCCCCTTATTCCGCCGCAGTTACACTATGTCGGCGATTGCTGAGCGAACATTGTCTCGACGTCCACGTCCACGTACACCATATTACTCTACCACGCAAACATCAAACATTTGGGACTACAGTCGTCTGGTATGGGACATTCCCTGGTGGGAGGGAGGGGGGGGGGGGGGTCCACTGAGGGGGGCGTGGGCACAATAACCCTGAGTTCGGTGTGGGACGGCGGTAAGGTGCGTGGACTGGTGTGGCCTGTTGGGCTTGTGAACCACTGAGGGCTACGGCGGGACGAAGCCTCTCCGTCGTTTCTAGGTCCCCAGTTCAATGCACACAGGTGGCATCCAATGAATAGTCCACTTCCCATGTCAAATGAGCTCTCCGGCCCATTCTCCTGTCAGGTCCGCTACGCCTTCCCCCCCCCCCCCCCCCCCTCGACATCTAGTAGTCAATTCAGCATTACAGAGGGATATCCAGATACATTTTATAAGGTAGCATAATTTCTACTAACTGCTAAGCTAATGTTATTATCGATTTAGTTGTTATGCAGATCTGTCATCTCAAGTAGGAGCGAAAGGGTGGGAGAGTCGGTATGTGATGGGGGATTATCGGGCAATTCGCTGTTAGTACTACAAATGTATTTAAATGGTGACAGGCCGCTTGTCCAAACCATAATCAAATAATATCTTTCACTTAACGTATTCTGGCACTGCAACGATACCGTACTTGAAATTATCACGTTCAAAGATCTAACATTACAAGTCTTCGGCTAAAAAATCTCTGTCTGTAATACACACATCAAAAAAAGTTTTGCATCACCTCGGTTCTGGAACCTGTACAGAAAATTGGAATAGAGATCAACACAAACATCATTTTCGCCCTTTTTATTGCTCATGAAAACCACACATTGCATGTTGTACCTCCATATAGCGAGATCTTCAGAGTTGGTAGCCCAGATTGCTGTACACACCGGTACCTATAATACCCAGTAGCACGTCCTCTTGCATTGATGCATGCCTGTATTCGTCGTGGCATACTATCCGTTAGTTCATCAAGGCACTGTTGGTCCAGATTGTCCCACTCCTCAACGGCGATTCGACGTAGGTCCCTCAGAGTGGTTGGTGGGTCGTCGTCCATAAACAATAGTTTTCAGTCCATCCCAGGCATGTTCGATAGGATTCATGTCTGGAGAACATGCTGGCCACTCTAGTCGAGGGATGTCGTTATCCTGAAGGAACTCATTCACAAGATGTGCACGTAGGAGCCGTGAATTTTCGTCCGTGAAAACGAATGCCTCGCCAATATGCTGCCGATATGGTTGCGTTATCGGTCGGAGGAGTGCATTCACGTATCCTACAGCCGTGACGGCGCCTTCCGTGACCACCAGCGGCGTACGTCGGCCCCACATAATGCCACCCCAAAACAGCAGGGAACCTACACCTTCCTGCACTCACTGGACAGCGTGTCTAAGGCGTTCAGCCTGACCAGGTTACCTCCAAACACGTCTTCGACGATTGTCTGGTTGAAGGCATATACGACACTCACCGTTGATTTGAACGTGGTGCCAACCTTGAGCGGTCCATTCGGCATGTTGTTGGGGCGATCTGTACCGCGCTGCATGGTGTCGCCATTGCAAAGATGGACCTCGCCATGGACCTCGGGAGTGGAGTTGCGCATCATGCAGCCTACCGCGCACAGTTTGAGTCGCAACACGACGTCCTGTAGCTGCACAAAAAGCATTGTTCAACATGGTGGCTTTGTTGTCAGGGTTTCTCCGAGCCATAATCTGTAGGTAGCGGTCATCCACTGCAGTAGTAGCCATTGGGCGGTCTGAGCGAGGCACGTCATCGACAGTTCCTGTCTCTCTCTGTATATCCTCAATGTCTGAACAACATCGCTTTGGTTCACTCTGAGACGCCTGGACACTTCCCTTGTTGAGAGCCCTTCCTCGCACAAAGTAACAGTGCGGACGCGATCGAATCGTCTAGGCAGGGTTGAACTACAGACACCACGAGCCGTGTACCTCCTTCCTGGTGGAATGACTGGAACTGATCGGCTGTCGGACACCCTCCGTCTAATAGGCGCTGCTCATGCATGGTTGTTTACATCTTTGGGCGGGTTTAGTGACATGTCTGAACAGTCAAAGAGACTGTATCTGTGATAAAATATCCACAGTCAACGTCTATCTTCAGGATTTCTGGGAACCGGGGTGATGCAAAACTTTAGATGTGTGTGGCGCAGTTACACCTGCAGGTGCACATAGAAAATTACTCACACAGATATAAATATCTCTTACGAACGTAATTTCTTTGGCAGACGCAGGTACTATAGTGAATGCATTTCGTATAAATCGCAAAAGTTAAAAAAACATCTAAACTGTCGTAATATGTCAAACCATGGGATACCACGTGTGACGAGCCCAAGTTGAATTTTGCCGGGACAGACGTGACAGCCCCAAATCAACTGCAGAACATGCTATCTCCAGCCACCATGTTAGTGACTTGTGAGAAATGGCGACTATACTTCCCATAAGTCTAGTTACAGGGAAACACTCTCAGTCAGCTACAACGAGCCCCCTCCACGGTACTAGCGCAGAGACGGCTGCAGAAAAAATAAACTCCTGCAGTGTCTCGGTGCTTATTTTTACGCACTGAATACTAATGCGCCTTGTGTATCTACACGCCTGAGTCACTCCACACAGCTGCTTCGCGTAGAAGAGGCGAAGCCACTCGACGCCGCTTCGGCGCTTTCGCGAAGAGTGCACTGTGTGTGTGTGTGTTTGCGTGTGTGTCTCTCTCTCTTCTCCCGAATACACACACGAGTGCACAGTGGCGGCTGCAAGCTGCACGCGGATACGCCGGTCTGCAGCCTCTTGACATTTCGCCGCCTCCGGCAGACCCATCCGCCGCATTCCGACACGTGTTCCGCCATCTTGCCGTTTCCCCGCGCGCGTGAACAAGCGAGCGACGGCTTGCGCAAGTCTCAGGCGTCCGTGCGTGCAGGGAGCGTTGGCCGACGGCCGTCTTGAAGACTGCCTTCGGCACGCATTAACAACCTTCAGCAATGGCAGATTACACGGTGTCCATAAAGAGACGCAAGCTTATGTAAGATGTGTTTCTTTTAGTCTTATATTTTTTTACGACACAATCACACGAGCATTTCACAACGCCGTAACCTGTGCAAACGAGTCAATAGTTATATTCAGAGCGTTAATAGATAAAAAAGGAGACAAAGAATCATGATATACTCTATAGAATCTTCCAAGTAACTGTCTACGAAATGACAAAAAAGAACAAAGCCATACCTAAAAGGAAATTCTGCCTGACGTTCCCGTCGCGTTCTCAATAATACTGAAGGGAACAAAGGATATGTTGAAGGAGATGTTTTCTAGGCTGAGTGAAATCCTCTACCTATTAATACGTGTCTACATTAGAGCAGTGTTCGTCAAACGTTCTGGCTCAAGGGCCGATACCGATATTGTGAGGAGGTACGTTGGGGCTTCACATGTACCAATCTGATTATTAATTGGTAACCTACATAAATTAACATTTTATGAGCCTACAATAGACTAGTTACTGCAGGGGTTCCCAACAAAATTTTCTTGAGGGCCCCCTCATCGAGCATGATTGGTACCTTGTCATATCACAGTATCAAGTACCTGAAAAAGCCAAATTAAGAGTCTTTTTATACGTTTTCTATTTTTAGTTCTTAGAAAAAACACTGACATATTCATTATTGAAAAAATATTGAGCTAAAAATATTGAGCTTAAAACTTTTAGCCATCATTGTTATTGTTAAATTTTTGATAATTGCTCAAAATCTTTGTCTTCTAATCTGGGTGTTTAGTAAAAAAAACTCCTTAAAAAAATAATGGCCGATTGTCGGCTGAAATGTGAGTTTCTGTGTAAAGTGACTGTCAGTTGACAGCTGCAAAGAGGCAGTGC
Source organism: Schistocerca piceifrons (assembly GCF_021461385.2). Lineage (NCBI taxonomy): Eukaryota > Metazoa > Arthropoda > Insecta > Orthoptera > Acrididae > Schistocerca > Schistocerca piceifrons. The sequence goes on along the minus strand of NC_060142.1, from coordinate 494,562,426 downwards.
GCGCTGTCTAAGGCATACAGCAGAACTATTTGCCTCTATCTATTTCTAGTTTTGCGCTAGAGTGTGCTAGTGTCAGTTGGCTCTAGGAACACGATAGACCCAGAAGATAGCGTTCGCTAAAGCTCTGCTCATGCAGGAAGCGGCCAAAACAAAATATCTGTTATTATACGAAATATATTTAATATATTTTTTATTCTAAAAGCATCTTGCATAGCTCGCGGACCCCTGGGGGTCCGCGGACCACCTGCTGGGAACCACTGAGCTACAGTAACGGCGCAATAAGTTGGCCGCCGGTGCAAAGTACTGATCGTTGTAAGTCGGCATCACTTGGACCATTTCGTGTCGACCTCCGTTTCAGATTTCTGCCACCCTCAGCGACCCAATGATATGACCTGTAATTGCCTGACTAAGTGTTGCTCTGTTCTCTTTGTGAGAAGATGATAAAGTGATTAACTGACTAATTAATGTATTTATCCCCCAGGCTGTGGCTAAGCCATGTCTCCGCAGTATCCTTTCTTTCAGGAGTGCTAGTTCTGCAAGGTTCGCAGGAGAGCTTCTGTAAAGTTTGGAAGGTAGGAGACGAGATACTGGCAGAAGTAAAGCTATGAGTACCGGGCGTGAGTCGTGCTTCGGTAGCTCAGATGGTAGAGCACTTGCCCGCGAAAAGCAAAGGTCCCGAATTCGAGTCTCGGTCGGGCACACAGTTTTAATCTGCCAGGAAGTTTCAACTGTATTTATGTTTCAATGGATTATGCAATATGAAAAACGATCACAAACGTTTATGCATTTTCTTCTATTAATTGCGTCTTATTACAACAGTCTGAATTTAATTCCTTATTCCTTGCAACAAATAAGTAGAATAACGGAAGGTAATTTCGCAGTATATGTAATTTTGCATTATTTTGTTATAATCTAGTTGCAATGATGCAGTTCAATGTAGTGTTTCCTCGTTTTGCTAACAGGTGGCATGGCAATGTATTCTCGAGTAGTACTAGAGCTGTGCTCTCCCGCGGTCGAAAGTAAGCGCTGATTAAACAAGCTACTGTTATGTGGCGTTGTTTCCCTCGTAGTTAAGAATCCATTTTAGCTCTGTAATAAGCAAGCATTGCACATTTTATTCATACACAATAGATGCTATGAGGCGTACAATGATATGTAAATAATTTGGGTTGTTTATTTTGTGAAATAGGTGACGACAGGGACCTTTGAAAGTCAACGCTTTGCTTTACGACAATCAAACTCTCATCTTGGGTTATTGATCTGGACGACTGTCAACGTTGTTCTTACATCACTTCTACACCTTTCTGCAAGATGTTTGCAGCAAATATTGATTCAAATTGCTCTGAGCACTATGGGACTTAACATCTGAGGTCATCAGTCCCCTAGAGCTTAGAACTACTTAAACCTAACTAACCTAAGGACATCACACACATCCATGCTCGAGGCAGGATTCGAACCTGCGACTGTAGCAATCACGCGGTTCCGGAATGAAGCGCCTAGAACCGCTCGGCCAACGTGGCCGGCTAGCATTTATTATTTGAGGCAAGTATTTCACACACAAAACTAATGTGAAGGGAAAAAAAGGTACTTAATGGACACAATACTGTTTTTGCTTCATACCCTACCATGAAAGCTACCAACAACAACCGCCTAAGGAAGCCGTGTACATGTGTGAAATTGTTGTGAACATTCGAATTCTGAAGATGAGGACTGATGCGCTACAGAGAATGAAACTGTGTTGCGAAGTTACCTTTGCACTACTGCAAAATAGCCTTACCTATTGCAGAATTACATTCCTGTCTATGCTTCAAGATTCTGTACAGTTATGAACAGTGCCAATAAGAAGAGTGTAATACGTTCATAAATGCGGCTCACAAGTATATGTAGCTGCTTAATAAAATCAGTTGCAATGTTTTTTTGATCTAATCAGACAATACGTTTCATTGAAAATACTACCGAATTACCTTACATTTGTGCATTTGAAGATGAAAGTCACTGTAATCCACACTCACGGATCCATGTTACTTCTGTGTCAAAATTTATACCATAGCAGTTGAACGATTGGAGTCGCTATCGCCTATCATTGTCAGTACTGGAAGACGAACAACAAATCATCCCCCTTCTCACGTCCTTTAACAGCACAGTGGCCGCAATACTTATCCTTGTGCCAAGCGACCAACGTCAGTTAAAAAGCACATCTTAAATGTTGCTAACTCTGTAAGTATGCTGATGTGCAAAACTTATGGACGAAAGTACCTTTCGCATAATGTGTCACTGCCAAATAACACATCCCGTTGAAACTTGGGCCATACATAGAAGGAAATAATTAAATCGACACCCTAGCTGCAAACAGGCGTTGATATATATCATTGGGAACATGTTGAAAATGTGTGCCCCGACCGGGACTCGAATCCGGAATCTCCTGCTTACGTGGCATACGCTCTATGCATTTTTTTAAAATCTCATTTTTCTCTATATTTTTCGCTGAATTTGTTCGGGGTGGACGTCCGATGATACTCGTTCAGGTTTTTCGTTGATCCGTTCACTCAGTTTTGTCCATTTAAGCCACCGAGGGCAAAGAGGATAGTGCGCCTGCAGGGACTTATCCCTTGCACGCTCCCCGTGAGACCCACATTTCCTCATGTCCACACCACTGTGGGTCTCACGGGGAGCGTGCAAGGGATAAGTCACTGGAGGTGCACTATCCTCTGTGCCCTCGGTGGCTCAGATGGATAGAACGTCTGACATGTAAGCAGGAGATCCCAGGTTCGAGTCCCGGTCGGGGCACACATTTTCGACAGGTCCCCAGTGAGGTATATCAACGCCTGTTTGCATCTAGGGTGTCGATTTAATTATCATTTCATTCTAGAGAAGCTGCACGGTCATCAATGGTATCTACCTTCATATATACATAGAAGAAGCTGCAACATTAAAACACGAAGGTAACTGAAAGAAACACACAATGAAACTAACAGAAATGACACTTTTATTGAAAGACAATTATTACACTGACGTCGCCGCGATTTATGACGGTCCCCTGGACATTACAAGCGCCCGGACATGATTCTTAATACGGTGTGTGCTCCCGTTCTGGCCAAGAATTGGTAAGGTGTTCTTGTGGCAGAGCGTTGGATTCCTACCCCCGCGCTGTTGACTTCTGGATGACTGATGATGCGTATGGACGTGCTGCAACACATCTTCCCATCACATCCCACATGGTCGGTGAGGTTTAAGCCGAATATCCTCTCGTTCCAAGAACTGCTCCATCTGCGCTGTTGCCGGCCGCGGTGGTCTAGCGGTTCTAGGCGCTCAGTCCGGAACTGCGGGACTGCTACGGTCGCAGGTTCGAATCCTGCCTCGGGCATGGATGTGTGTGATGTCCTTAGGTTAGTTAGGTTTAAGTAGTTCTGAGTTCTAGGGGACTGATGACCACAGATGTTCAGTCCCATAGTGCTCAGAGCCATTTGAACCATTTTTTTTGAACCTGCGCTGTTCGAGGAGATCGCGCATCGTCATCCATAAAAATGAAGTCGGGGCCAAATGCAACTGCGGAAAGACGCCCTTGAGGTAGGCGTTCAGTGTCACAAATACGTTGACCGCTGAGTATACAAAGATTTGGAGATCCGTATCCCCATGTAACATCACGCCTCCCCACATCCCCACAGCAAAAGCCTTTGACGGCACCCTTACAGCGCAGAGGTACGTATACGATATTCTACGGCCCGTTTTGTTGACCTTTAAGACATGTCATCCTGGGCTTACATTTCAGCAAGATAACGCCCGCCCGCACAAAGCGAGAGTTTCTACTGCTTTTGCCAAACCCTACCTCGGCCAGCAAGATTGAATCTCTCCCTAACTGAGAACGTTTGGTGCATTATGGACAGGGCCCTCCAAACATCTCGGTATTTTGACGATCTAACACGCCAACTGAACAGAATTTGGCACGCTATCCCTCAGGAGGACATCCAGCAACTCAGTGCCAAGCCCAATAACTGCTTGCTCAAGGGCCAGAGGTGGACCAGCGCGTTATTGCCGTACTCAAGTTGTGAAGCTCTTTCTCCTGAATAAATGATATCAGTTTTTTCTGAAACTGTAACCATTTGTTTGTCTGTACTTTTACATCGCGTCTACCGATTTCCGACTCATTCGGTAATTCTTTCGTGGTGTGTCTTTTTCCTCCCCCTCGGTGTGTGTATTGCGTTAAGTAATGAATCTACAACACTCCCTTCGGGCGCGGTTCTGAAGACTTCTCCCCATTGTGTCATGAAGTGTTCTGTTTGTTAGAAACTGCTCAGTCAAATCACGCAGTTGGTCTGATAATCGGTACGCTCGTATTCTGTTCCTTAGGCGGCGATGCCTGGCAGCAGCGAACGCCTTACGGATGTCATGGAACACCAAATTTACTTGGGACGCCAGCATCTGCTTTCTGGGTCTCGTGGATAATCAAGCGCGCTGGCTTCACACCATCGCTGTTTCTGGAACCCGTCTCGGGGAATGTCATGATACGCGATCATAAAAAATGTTCCAAAATTTTGCAACAGACTGACGTCAGGGAAAGAGGCCTGTAGTTTTGTGCGGCTGTTCGACGATTTTTCTTGAAAACGGGAATGAAATGTCCTTTCTTCCAATAATTAAGAGCTCTCCGCCCCTCCAGAAAACTATACGGTAGAAATGTCGTGTGACTAAGGCCTTCCATCGGGTAGCCCGTTCGCCGGGTGTTTAAGTCTTTCGATTTGACGCCACTTCGGCGACTTGCGCGTCGATGGGGATGAAATGATGATAATTAGGACAACACAACACCCAGTCCCTGAGCGGAGAAAATCTCCGACCCAGCCGGGAATCGAACCCAGGCCCTTAGGATTGAATGTCTGTCGCGCTGACCACTCAGCTACCGGGAGCGGAGAACTATACGGTACTCCACTGCTAGAAGAGGGCAAGTTCTTTCGCAATCTCTAAGTAGAATCGAATTTGTATTCTGTCATGTCCAGCGGCCTGCCCACAGTTGAGCTATCTCAGCAGCTTTCCTATCCCATGGTCACTTATTTCGATAGCAGCCATTTCGTCGTTCGTACGACGATTTAAAGGGGGTGCTACAGTGCGATCTTCCAGTGTGAAACAGATTTGGAAAAAGATTGCTCAGTATTTCGGCCTTCCCTGTGCCATGTCCAGTTTCAAGGCCGTTATGGTCACAGAGTGTCTTGGCAGATGACTTTTATCCTTTTACTGATTTAACGAAAGAGCAAAACTTCTTACGATTTCCTGTTAAGTAGATAACAAGAATTTTACTTCCGAATCGGTTGAATGCCTCAGGCATGGCTCTCCTTGCGCTGATTTTGGTTTCGTTTGCTTTTTGTTTGTGTGTGAGACTGACTGCGTGTAAATTTGCGGTGGAGCTCTCTCTGGTTTCGTAACAGCTTTCTAACAAGGCTGTCAAACCACAGGGGGTGATTTTCATCGCTCACTAATGTGGTCGGCACATACCTGTCTAAAGCGTAGTATACAATGCTCTTTAACATTGTCCATTAATACTCAACATTATTATTACGAGTTACTACATCTTCTACATATATATCTACGTGATTATTCGGCTATTCACAATAAAGTGCCTGGCAGAGGGTTCGATGAACCACCTTCAAGCTGTCTCTGTACCGTTCCACTTTCGAACGGCGCGTGGGAAAAACGAACACTTGAATTTTCTGTGCGAACCCTGATTTCTCTTATTTTATCGTGATGATCATTTCTCCCTACGCAGGTGTTTGCCAACAAAATGCTTTCGCAATCGGAGGAGAAAACTGGTGATTGAAATTTCATGAGAAGATCGTGTCGCAACGAAAAGCGATGTCATCCGTCAGTCCCACCTGATGCGGATCCCACACCGCACAGCACACTCCAGAATATGGCGGACAAGCGTGGTGTAAGCAGTTTCTTTAGTAGACCTGTTGCACCTTCTAAGTGTTCTGTCAATGAAACGCAGTCTTTGTTTTACTGATGGCCACTCCAATTCACGTATCATGTCTGTGGCACTATCTCCCCTATTTCGCGAGAACACAAAACGAGCTGCCCTTCTTTGAACTTTTTCGATGTCATCCGACAGTCCCACCTGATGCGGATCCCACACCGCACAGCACACTCCAGAATATGGCGGACAAGCGTGGTGTAAGCAGTTTCTTTAGTAGACCTGTTGCACCTTCTAAGTGTTCTGTCAATCAAACGCAGTCTTTGGTTTGCCCTACCCACAACATTATCTATGTGATCGTTCCAATTTCGGTTATCTGTAATTGTAATCCCTAAGTATTTACTCGAATTTACAGCCTTTAGATTTGTGAGACTTATGGCGTAATCGAAATTTAGGGGATTTCTATTTATTCATGTGAAAAACTTCACATTTTTCTTTAGTCATTGTCAATTGCCACTTTCCGCACCATACAGATATCTTATCTAAATCATTTTTCAAGTCGTTTTGGTCATCTGATGACTTTACAAGATGGTAAATGACAGGATCATCTGCAAACAATCTAAGTCGGCTACTCAGATTGTCTCCTATGTCGTTAATATAGATCAGGAACAATAGAGGGTCTGCAACACTTCCTTGGAGAACGCCGGGTACTATTTCTGTTTTATTCGATGACCTTCTGTCTATTACTACGAACTGTGACCTTTCTGACAGGAAATCACGAATTCAATCGCACAACTGAGTCGATATTCCATAGGCACGCAGTTTGGTTAGAAGACGCTTGTGAGGAACGGTGTCGTAAGCCTTCTGGAAATCTAAAAATTTGGAATCAATTTGACATCCCCTGTCGATAGCACTCATTACTTCATGAGTATAAAGAGCTAGTTGTGTTTCCCAAGAACGATGTGTGGTGTCACCGCCAGACAGCACACTTGCTAGGTGGTAGCCTTTAAATCGGCCGCGGTCCATTAGTATACGCCGGACCCGCGTGTCGCCACTGTCAGTAATTGCAGACCGAGCGCCACCACACGGCAGGTCTAGAGAGACGTCCTGGCACTCGCCCCAGTTGGACAGCCGACTTTGCTAGCGAAGCTACACTGACCGATACGCTCTCATTTGCCGAGACGATAGTTAGCATAGCCTTCAGCTACGTCATTTGCTACGACCTAGCAAGGCGCCGTATTCAATTGATATTTATTATGTGAAGCATGTATCATCAAGAGAGATTGTGGATTAAAGTTAAGTATTACATCATCTACGTACTTTATTTGCAATTCTCAAGACATTGTCCTGTTCCAGACCTCACGCCAGTCAGCGTGTAATTAAACGCGTGCATTTTGGCCTCCTCTAGCAACACAGTGTTGGCGCTTCTGCCAACACTACACGATGTTTCCTGGATCCGTGCGGACTGTGTGCCAATAAATCGTTTTCTTCGAGGTAATTCATAATATTCGAATGCAGTATGTGTTCCAAAACCCTACTGCAGATCGACGTTAATGATATGGGTCTGTAATTCTGCGGAATACTCCTACTTCCCTTTTTGGTGTGACTTGCGCAATTTTCCAGTCTTTAGGTACGGATCTTTCTGCGAGCGAGTAGCTGTATATAATAGCTAAATATGGAGCTATTGTATCAGCATACTCTGAAAGGAACCTGACTGGTGTACAATCCGGACATCCAATTATTTCCACGAGTTCAAAGACTCGCTGATATCGCAGCCATAAGATACTACACTTTTTTTCCGTTTCGTGAACTGCACAACGGACATTCAAAGTAAGGTGCCGGCTTCTCCACCACTTTGAAATCTTATCTGCAGCTGACTGAATACCTGTGCACTTTTTCTCAGGGAATATATCATTTCAAAGAGCAGTATCATCTGCGAAAAGTATGAGGTTGAACAGCAAGGGTTCCAACACATCTGCCTGGGGCACACCTGAAATTACTTTAACAAAAAAATGGTTCAAATGGCTCTGAGCACTATGGGACTTAACATCTGAGGTCATCAGGCCCCTAGAACTTAGAACTACTTAAACCTAACTAACCTAAGGACTTCACACATATCCATGCCTGAGGCAGGATTCGAACCTGCGACCGTAGCGGTCGCGCGGTTCCAGTCTATAGCGCCTAGAAACATCCGACAATGACTCTCCATCTAAGATATAACCTGCTACTATATGAATGCATGGCATTTATGTAACTGATTCGCTATGATGGGCAATGAATCCACGACCTTCAGTGCGGATGTACAATATCGCTCGACCTTCGGAGGGAATCTAAAAATTAGCGAGAATGAAGGATATGGACCGAGACTGCGAATAGATGTCGCTAGGTGGGAATGTGGGTCGACCAGAGAGCGTGCCGAGATAGTTTCTGCATTTGTGATATACACTGTGTCCGGATGACGCAATGGTTAACGCGACTGCATAGTAAGCAGGAGATCCTGGTTCAAGTTCCGACCCGCCACACATTTTCATTCGTCGCCGCTCATTCTGCAAAAATGTCCCGATACAGCTATCAATATTTCCTTCCCTTTCCTGTCCTTTCTCCCCCTCCAACTTCATTTTACATAACCTGCTACATCCTCTCCAACAAGAAATCTTCAATCCAGTCACAACTTGCTCCTGAATCCCATAGCTTCCCATCACGAAGCCTGCGCTCACCCCTTCAGCCTCTATCAAAACAGTGTTACATGATGAATATTGATGATCAATATTGGACTGGTACTTCAAGGTGGAACACTTGCTGCACACGTCAGTGTATGGAGGACACGACTCGGAGGTGACAAAGCTGCCGCTAAGTAATACTTGCAGCCCGAGACGACGCACTGTTGAAAGCGCCTACAGAAAAGCCGTTGCAGAAGAGAGACTGGGTCGACAGTGTACAACGGGGGTATAGCGAACACATGACGCGTCCCGTCTGGCGTCGCCTTGTCCCAGTTGTAGCTCCTACTCGCTTTTTACCCGTTGGGACAACCCTTTTTGTTTGGTTTTCGCAGCCTAAGGGCACTCCGCTGTTCCTGCGTTTCCTAAATACGTGGTAGTTTTAATATGCCTAAAAAATTTTGCACAGCGTCTCGAGAAAATTATGAAAACATCGCGAGAAATGTAAGCCTGAACACGAATGTAAATTCTGCCCAAGCCTGCAGGTTGCGCTGTTGTATTTGACCGCAAACGGCACAAGTTCAATGTTCTCAATACTTTGCAAGTGTCGGTCGTGGTGGGGAGAGTGTTCTGTGTAGTTGTGGGTCGATTATGTAGGAGCTAAGCGAATTCGAACGTGGGCAAACTACTGGTGCTCGAACGGTGGGTGCTTCCGTAACCGAGAAAGCCCAAGTGTTTCGTGTTTCAGGAGGCACGGTATCGAAAATTTACACCACATACAGGGAAAGCGGAAAAAACATCATCCGCTAAGTCACAAGCGAAAGCCTGTGTCGAGTCGACAGACAGGCATTGAAAAGGATTGCGACGGAAAATAAGAGGACGATAGCTGAGTAGGTCGCTGCACAACTGAAAGAACTCGCCAACCCTTTCAGCACCAAAATACACTACTGGCCATTAAAATCGCTACACCAAGAAGAAATACAGATGAAAAATGGGTATTCATTGGGCAGTATATTATACTAGAACTGACGTGTGATTACATTTTCACGCAATTTGGGTGCATAGATCCTGAGAAATCAGTACCCAGAACAACCACCTATGGCCGTAATAACGGCCTGGGCATCGAGTCAAACAGAGCTTGGATGGCGTGTACAGGTACAGCTGCCCATGCAGCTTCAACACGATACCACAGTTCATCAAGAGTAGTGACTGGCGTATTGTGACGAGGCAGTTGCTCGGCCGCCATTGACCAGACATTTTCAATTGGTGAGAGATCTGGAGAATGTCCTGGCCAGGGCAGCAGTCGAACATTTTCTGTATCCAGAAAGGCCCGTACAGAACCTCCAACATGCGGTTGTGCATTAGCCTGATGAAATGTAGGGTTTCGCAGGGATCGAATGAAGGGTAAAGCCACGGGTCGTAACACATCTGAAATGTAATGTCTACTGTTCAAAGTGCCGTCAATGCGAACAAGAGGTGACCGAGACGTGTAACCAATGGCACCCCATACCATCACGCCGGGTGATACGCCAGTATGGCGATGACGAATACACGCTTCCAATGTGCATTCACCGCGATGTCGCCAAAGACGGATGCGACCTTCATGATGCTGTAAACATAACGGGGATTCATCCGAAAAAATGACGTTCTGCCATTCGTGCACCCAGGTTCGTCGTTGAGTACACCATCGCAGGCACTCCTGTCTGTGATGCAGCGTCAAGGGTAACCGCAGCCACGGTCTCCGTGCTGATAGTCCATGCTGCTGCAAAAGTCGTCGAACTGTTCGTGCAGATGGTTGTCATCTTGCAAACGTCCCCACCTGTTGACTCAGGGATCGAGGCGTGGCTGCACGATCCATTACAGCCATGCGGATAAGATGCCTATCATCTCGACTGCTAGTAATACGAGGCCGTTGGGATCCACCACGGCGTTCCGTATTACCGCCGATTCCATATTGTACTAACAGTCATTGGATCTCGACCAACGCGAGCAGCAATGTCGCGATACGATAAACCGCAATCGCGATAGGCTACAACCCGACCTTTATCAAAGTCGGAAACGTGATGGTACGCATTTCTCCTCCTTACACGAGGCATCACAACAACGTTTCACCAGGCAACGCCGGTCAACTGCTGTTTGTGTATGAGAAATCTGTTGGAAACTTTCCTCATGTCAGCACGTTGTAGGTGTCGCCACCGGCGCCAACCTTGTGTGAATGCCCTGAAAAGCTAATCATTTCCATATCACAGCATCTTCTTCATTTCGGTTGAACTTCGCGTCTGTATCACGTCATCTTCGTGGTGTATCAGTTTTAATGGCCAGTAGTGTAACAAGGGAGCTTCGTAAGTAGGGAATTGCAGGGCCAGCTGCAATTCCTCAGCGACGTAAATGCCCATCACAGGAAAAAGTGATGCCGAGCCTATAAAATCTGGAGCATGGAAGTAAGTGTTTCGGTCGTATGATTCTTGTTTTGCGCTGTTTACGATTCTAGCCGAGTTAACGTCTCAATAGTGAAACTTGGCGATGGTTCACTGATGATTTGGGCAGCCATATCGTGGTGTTACATGGGCGCCGCGGTTACTCTGCAAGGTCTCATTACTGCAAAGGATAATGTGACATTCTGGCTGATCAGGTCCATCCTATGATACAATGTTTGTTTCTCAATGGAGACGCTGTGTTCCAAGGCAATAGGGCCCGTGTTCACGCAGCCCGCATCGTCCAGTACCGGTTTCGTTACCACGAGAATGAATTGTCGCATCTCCCCTGCCCAACACAGTCAAACAATCTCAGTATTATTGAGCCTTTGTGGTCTACTTTGCGGATAAGGGTGGATGATCACCTCCATCATCGTTACCTGAAGTTGCAATTATTTTCAAGGAAGAATGCCACAAGATTCCCTTAAAAATCATAAAGGACACATATTTATCCATTCTGAGATGACTGAAAACGGTTTTAAATTCAAATGTCCAAATGTGCGTGAATTCCTAAGGGACCAAACTGATTAGTTCAGCAGTCCCTAGATTTACACACTACTTAAACTAACTTATGCTAAGAACACACACCCACAACGATGACCGAGGGAGGACTTTAACATCCGGCGGGAGGAGCCGTGCTGTCCGCGACATGACGCCTCAAACCGCGCGTTTTGTACACCGTGTTAGGCATGGTAATGTGTTGTACTCGTATTTTTGGTGTTTCCATACTTTTTGTCCAGTCCCTGTAGATCGTCTCTATTGTTCGAGTAGTAATTTGTCTACAGCTTTACCACTATTTTGCTACCAGAGCTACTTACTCCTGTAGCACGTCGGGCCACGGAGTGGTGTCGCATCTACGAATCTGGTGTCTCAGGTTCGATATTAGCCTATTGGGTGACTGCTGCTACTTGGAGTAGAACTGCCGAGCAGTCAGTCTGAAACATATCCTCAGTAGTGTGATGCCTGTAACTTCGCGTAATTCCTTCGTAAGGAAATCACGAGGTATCTGCATGGCGAACCGTGGCGAACCGAAGTACTCTGCCCTGTATTCCTTGTGGCGTATTTGTCTGCGGCGCTCCCCCACATCACGGCCGCGTATTGTAGCATAGTCAGATCAGTGCCCGATATCTATGTAAATAAAAATCAATTGCCTCTATATTGCTACGAAAGCTGCTTACTCCCGTAGCACGTCGGTCCGCGGAGCGGTCTAGCATCTACGAATTATGTATGGAAAATCATCACTTGAGAAAGGCTCGACCGATATGGCCGATTCTTTTTTTTATGCTTGTGTGTGTGTGTGTGTGTGTGTGTGTGTGTGTGTGTGTGTGTGTGTTTATAATTGTCAGGAGAAGGTCTGTATGAAAGAAATTTTTTTGAAATTTCTAGTGGAAAAGTCGGAAAATTGGATGGTATTTCTGTATCTAAAATTTATACCACATACAGGGAAATCAGTAAAACATCATCCGCTAACTCACAATGCAGGCGTTCAGTTTGACAGTTCTGCTGCTGCATGTTTTCATAACAAATAATACGGCACTGAATACTGATATTTTGCGAAAATAACACAATTGAAGGCGGTGAAGGAGAGGAATTCGTGGCGGACCACATCGTGCTTCTTTTAACAATTTGAGTATAGGGTACGGTATCGCTCTTGTATAAAACTAACTGTACTTGGTGGGCTTTTAGGTAGAGATGTACAGGCAGCACAGCAATGGTCCAAGTACAAACCCCTGCGGTGCTCCCGCTAGGATATGTCTTCATATAGATACGCCACCCGGGTGTGGACTTCGAAAGTTCTGTTTCTCATGGAGGGCTCGATGATGATGATGATGATGATGTATGGTTTGTGGGTCCCTCAACTGCGCAGTCATCAGCGCCCGTATAAAGTCCCAATTGTTTCACAGTCCCATTTTTTCACAGTCCACTCTAGCCACTGCCACAAATTGTGGTGATGAAATGATGAGGACAACACAAACACTCTGTCCCCGTGCAGAGAAAAATCCCTAACCCGGCCGGGAATCGAACCCAGGACCCCGTGATCTATAGGCAGCAACGCTAGCCACTAGACCAAGAGAGCTCGGTGATCCTGACGTGTGACTTCGGCACCTCCAGCATCATGGAGATTATAAAGGAGGCCTCTCGCGCCACACGCTGTGGAGAACACCTGACGCGTCCCACTTGACCTCGTCCCGTCCCAGTTGCCGCTGCCCCCGCGCTGACCTAACAGTACGTCTGACCCCGCGGTAACCGGTCCCCACCACACGACAGCCAGTGAAACGGCACTTAGCAGAATGCTTCCATCCCTAGCTCCAGGCGGTCACTGATGCAGTAAGACCTCGACATCCGGCCGCATCACACCTTTGAACTCCATGTAACGGGCGATGCACGCTGGGCGCCAACGGACAGTCACTGAAAGGAACGGCAAGATCAGATACTTAAGTCGCGGGGGCGTAACTACATTGTGTTGATTTTAAGAATAAACCTGATGCCAACATTACACCATGTATTCTTCCGCGTTTGCTGGAATCTCATTGGATTCTGTTTCACGTGGAGCGGAAGCCAAACTGTCTCGTGTACAGTACGTTTATGCTGTGCGTTACGCGTACATCGACTGAGTGATGATAGGGACAAAAGCTTTACCGCCACATTTGTCTCAGACAGCATAGGCCAGCCAGCTGGTCCAACTAACCTTCAGTGATGTGAGCAGTAGCAGTTAACACGTGAAAAGAGAGGAGCAGAGACACAATATAGCTTCGAATGACATTTCATTTTTATACAGAATGAAATAATATCCGGCAAAATTCCAGCAATACCGCACGGGTCTTGGAGGCCAGACGGAAACAATAACGTGCTCTCTTTCTTAGCTAACGCAGTATCGTAACTAAAAACAAGAGTAATGAAAATTACAAACTTAAGCACGAGATAATTATTGTGCGCGAACTGTATGTGATCCAAAAGCATAGTGCAGGGATTTCATCGTATATTTAAATGTTGAAGCCACTGAAGGTATTACTTATAGTCAGTCGAGTGCCACGTTGATAACGAGTCGATCAAATATAGAATTCAAGAGCCGCATTTTCTCCTTTTCTGACGTGCCGTTCTGTATCCCACCTTCGTTCGGCATTGACGTGCGAAAAAGCTTCTTGCATTAGTTCCAGTATGTCTAGCAGCTTAGCAGTCTCGTCACTTCTCGTGACAAATCCCTTAACTTGGCTCCAGATCAGTTCTGTTGGTTTCATATTGCACTGGCACGATGGAAACAGTAAAAATACTCCATTTGTATGGTGTGCTCCATGCCGTGAGAGTTATTGTTTTCCATGTTTCTTCTACGTTTATCACTATCTCGTGTGAGGCCTCGCCTTTCTTATGAAACAATGGACATTGTCTAAATAAAGAGTAGTTGATTATGCATCTTTGTCCTAAAAATTTAATTTACGTTTTCTTAATTTATAATTTACGTTTTCTTAATTGAAACAATATTGGCTAATCAAGAATTTATATTTGCAATGAAAACTGGAATTTTTCATGAAATATTTAATTATAAACAAGAATACGTGCTTTTTTCATAAAAAATGATTGTCTATATATGAAGGTAGTATCTGTTCCCGAAATAACACATACCATTGATGACAGAGCGACTACTCTAGAATGAAATGATAATTAAATCGACACCCTAGCTACAAACAGGCGTTGATATACATCATTGGGGACATGTTGAAAATGTGTTCCCCGACCGGGACTCGAACACGGGATCTGCTTACAATAATGATTGTTTGTATACGTGTTAATTAGCGAATATTGGATGAATTTCATATTTAGATGTTGTAAGTATTCCCAATTGAACGAAAAAATAGATCAAAGCGAGATCTGAACCAGCGATCTCCCGACTATGCTAGATTACGATTCTACAAAGCTACCCATTCAGCTGCGCATACCGGTTAGAAAACTGCCTTAAATTTAGTATATAATGTCTTCGGAAAACTTCAGATTCGATTTTTTCTATAAACTTGTGAAAAACTTTGAGAACAATCTGCTTCACGTCACTTTTAAAAGGTGTTCCAAGTGCGTGCTTCAAAATAGAGCAGGAAGCAGCATCAGCCATTTCCACACTATGTAACAACTGCGCGGCAATCAGAGGACAGTAGTACAGAGACTGCGACTGCACACAGTTTCTTTAAATAAAACTACACAGCTAAAGTATGATTACGAAAAACCTTGTGGCTGTTAAGGCATCAGAATAACTTAAAATTTTATTTACCGTAACATAGTAACAAGATATCTAATACGACCATAAATAGGACCTGCATCCAAAAGTATGCGTGTCCTATGGTGGCTGACCAATCATGGCGTATGTGTTTGTTTGCATCAGGTTTATTCTTATGATGAACAGAGTATAGTCCGGGGCTACGTCCTGGGGTCACCGATAAGAAGGTGCTCCAAGCTCCCAAAAGGAGAAAAAGGAAAAATTTAGAAAGTGTTACATGCATCGTTGTATGTTCACTACTGTCTGTCTGTTCGGGAAATAATCCTTTGAATGCGCACTACATCGTTTTCAGTCTCTTGCAATTATATGAATTGTGTGTAACATTCACAAATCGAAATGCTGTCACTGTATTTTGCAGTTTCATTTTTATAAATTTATTTTGGCTTTGGGCAGCAAAGACCGTACAGCCAACAGCACTTACAAAAGTGTCATATAAACATAACTGTAATTTCCACAGTAGAACAGTAGCAAATAGTTCGCTGCACGAACTTAAGTTCTTAATGTAAAATATGAACACCCTACAGCCAGCATTAATTACACAAGTGCCAAGTTAACATTAGTGAAATTTTCACAGTAGAGCAAGATAAGTACGTTATATAAATTCAAAAAAAAAAAAAAAAAAAAAAACGCGAAATTATGACTCAGGGTTCGAACTGAGAAGAATGACATCAAAATTGTTAAGGTAGAAAAGAACCAACAGCTTTCCTTTCTAGATGTGCTGATCACGAGGGATGGTGAAAACCTGGGACACAGCGTGTATCGAAAAGCAATACACATGGCCCAATATCTCCACAAACTGTCAAATCACCACCCGAACCAGAAAGAGGCATGAGTAATAAGCTCGTAACGATAACAAGATGAATACTAGTTGCAGCATCTCAGACACGAGATGCAACACCTAGAATGCTTTCTGAGGAGCAATGGGTACTCCGGTATACCACCAGTTACGTAAGAAGTGTCACAGAAACACTGGGGTACGCCCTTCTGCCATACATTCCGAGAGTGAGGGACATAATCGGCAGTATATTGCGCAAGCAGGGCGTAAAGATTATTCATAAACCTACAAAGAAGATCAAAGTGTGTCTCAGGTCGGCAGAGGAGGAAAGGGACCCACTTGCAATGTTGGGAATACACCACATACCATGTACATGTAGAAAAGTCTTTGTTAGAATAACTGGATGATCAATCAACACCAGGATCACCGAACATAAAGCGACATTGCAGGCTGGGGCAGGTGGAGTAATCAACTGTGGCGGAGTAAGTGCTTTGTGAGACACGAAAGTTGTTGCTGTAGAGAAGAGTCATCACACCAACTTGTACAGGGAAGTTATAGAAATACACAAACATGTCAATAGCTGCAACAAGAAATAAGAAAGCCTTGAGGCGAACGGATGTTGGATCCCCGTGCTACAGCGAACGACCGTTGCAGTCAGCAAGGAAAACGCTGCGGTAATGATCACGGAAAAGCCCTTGGACAATGGCGCGCCAGGTACAGCCAATCTGCAGCCGCGAGCTCGATTCCAGTCCACCACCATCAACGGAGGGTGAAGTTTTGACAATGCCGAGCACTCATGCTGGCGAAACGTCAGAAAAATCATCATCAAACAAACGTCGGTCGAAGAACCCGAGACAGAGGCCAATAGGTAATGTACAAGCGCAAATGTGACCAATTTATAGTTTCATCTCTGTGCCATATCGCACAATGTGGACACACCAAACGCTCTCCATACAGCATGTACGCCGGCCAGGGTGGCCGAGCGGTTCTAGGCGCTACAGTCTGGAACCGCGAGACCGCTACGGTCGCAGGTTCGAATCCTGCCTCGGGCATGGGTGTGTGTGATGTCCTTAGGTTAGTTAGGTTTAAGTAGTTCTAAATTCTAGGGTACTGATGACTTCAGAAGTTAAGCCCCATAGTGCTCAGAGCCACTTTTGAACAGCATGTGGAACAACATCAGGAGCAACTATTGAAACGTGAAGTTCCCAACCCTGAATAATCGAAAGACTATTATATTACAATTACCACGCCCCATTTACACCACATACTTGACATTTGCTTTTAGGACGTACTAATACAATTCTTATGCTAATTATTTACTAAATCAGCTAGGCGACGAAATGCTACAGAACGCCAACAGAGCAAGGTAACTGCTATAGAACATCTCACCAATGTTATTTTCCACTATAGTCAACCCGATCGCGGGTGTCGATGGCGAATTCTTGCGCATTCGCCGCTACGAGGACCCAGAAACAAATGTAGCTTTTCGATCGGTACCTTCTCCAGATTGGGTCGCAGTACGAGTGTTGGTGTCAGCCAATCAGCTATTTCGGCCTCCGAAAATAATTAATGTCTCCAGATCCATTTATTGCATCTGATAAGGTTAGTGTCTTTAGGCCCTGTCTTACATCTAACCACATTTCCTTTGTCAGTCAGCTTTGCAATTTATACACTACATGAATTGTGGATAATGATGATATTAATAATAATAATAATTTGCGTAGTAATGAATGTGGAATTTAAAAAATGCTAGTCTTAATAACATTAAACGATTTCCTCATGTTCTTTTCGAATGCGAGTAGCCACGTCCAACAGAAATGTACAGAAGGAATCGGTGTGGACTTGCAGCTGACTGGTCAGTAAGAGCGAGAAATAACAGGCTAACATTAGGAGATGAGATGCAAGGAACAAAAAGCAGAAATAGGAGGGAATCTGCGCCGATGATAGCAGATAAAGCTTTGATCTACTCTTCAATGTACAAGTGGATTTGGAATAAGACGCAGGTTACAGGGTAATTTGTTCGAAGTCGAATGACTAAAGTAGAGAAGAGAATGAAGGCTGATTTACAGTAGTGTTGTGCGAAGTTGCAGCAAGATTCGGGATGTATGAAATATGGTATTGCATGTAATGAGGGGGGGGGGGGTTCGGTTGTTTTGGGGAAGAGACCAAACAGAGAGGTCATCGGTCTCATCGGGTTAGGGAAGGACGGGGAAGGAAGTCGGCCGTGCCCTTTCGAAGGTACCATGCCGGCATTCGCCTGGAGGGATTTAGGGAAATCACGGAATACCTAAATCAGGATGGCCGGACACGGGATTGAACCATTGTCCTCCCGAATGCGAGTCCAGTGTGCCAACCACTGCGCCACCTCGCTTGGTGTGCATCTAATGAATTTAATTTTACATGGAAATATGTTTTTAAAGTTTGAGATTACATGTACGCAGAAAAAAACTTTACTACATACTGCAACGGTTTGTTCTCCCAATTTACATGCTCATCCAAGATTATGCCGAGATATTTTTTTTAAACGACAGTTGGGTACCATTAAAAAGTATTTGAGGAACTGTTTCATGTCCGCTGATCAACTTTCGTTGTGATACGAGGGTAACTTGTGACTTCTTATGGTTTAGTTTCAGACCCAGGTTTTGTGCCCGTCGTGGTACTGAATAAAGATCGCCATTATCCCTATTACCGTAGCTTATGTGCTAAAAATCGTTGACTTGAATTGCTCAAAGCGATATTAAGTTCTATAAAATCAAGGAATGAAAAAATGTGGATTAAAAAAGTTTGACTGCCTCACTGGTGCCGTGGAACATATTACCATTAAGGTGGCTGCATTGAAGGTCGTGAATATATGCCTTCGAGGATAGCTCACCACTATATTCAGATGTGCAAACAAATTCCTCGCCTTTCATAAACAGCACCACCGAAACAAGACACTTTAAAGACAATGAGAACACAACTGTGTGTAATCTGGATTTATTGTTTTTCATTACAATTAAGTCAACCTATTGGCAACCAAGAGTTGCTTCCCTCCAAAATCTTATTCTTTGCATTTTTAAATTCCTAGCATGTAACAATTATTCATGTGTCATCTAGAAATAAATTTACGGTGATTTGCAACAGCTGAAGACAAACCATTAATGTATATCAAGAAACAATTGACCCTAGTATGAAACCCTGTGAATCACTCAACGTTGCAGTACGGCAGCCGCATGTAGGCTCATTTCCTGGCACGTGCAAGTGTAAAGCAACCTTCTGCTGCCTAATATCAAAATCAGAAGGAAACTAACTAAATAGCTAACTCCTAATTCCATGATATTTTGATATTTGTAACTGATTTCTCCATATTATCGCGAGCTGTGCAGCAAGCAGTGTGGCTTAGCTTTTAGCGTCGCTGGCTGGCATGCTGTGGGTCGCCAGTTCAAACCCGACCACCAGAAATTATCTGTCAGTTAATATTTATCATTTCTGGGCGCTTCTCCAAATTTCTTACAAACGTAATGTTCCTATATATTCGGGAATATTCGATGTCTGCATAGATAGGAGTAATAATCGTCCAGCAGTTTAGTTCTGTTCTGGTTGTACGTTGGTATCCGTAATAAACGTACTTCCAGCGCTAAGCGTTGCAGTTCACTGATGACCCCGCTTCCGAAGCTGAGGACTTAATTCTGGTTACGACGTGCCAATAAGTCAGTACATCAATATGGATTTTAAGGTTATATCACAGAAAGGAAAGGAGAAGTAGATGGAGATGAATTGGGAGATATGATACTTCGAGAGAGATCTGACAGAGCACTGAGAGACCTAATTCGAAATAACGCCCCAGGAGTAAATGACATTCATACAGAGTTACTGAATCATTGGTAGAGTCAGCGATGACAGAAGTATTCCATCTGGTGTGCAAGATATAGGAAACAGGCAAAATACACACAGACCTCACGAAGAATGTAATAATGCCAATGAAAAAGAAGGCGATCACTGACAGGTGTCAATAGTACAGAACCATCAGTTTAAGTAGTTCTAAGTTCTAGGGGACAAATGATCTTAGAAGTTAAGTCCCATAGTGCTCAGAGCCATTTGAACCTTTTTTTTTTTTTTTTTTTTTTTTTGCAAAATATTGACATGAATTACACTGATGAAAAAAAAAATCGCAGCACCAAGAAAGTTGGTAGGGGTGTTTCCACATCGGAAAGATGATGTCCAGTCAAATTACGCGCCAGCTGCATAAAAATGGTGCTAGCAGTGTTACTATGAGGACGCAAATCAGGTTTGCTTTCATTGCACGCTGTAACGCTTATGAGCTTTAGTTACGTTTGAGATTGGACGTGGTGAGTTAATGTTAGTCAGGAATGCCTTTAACGCAACAAGGACGCTAATAACAGCTCACTGGATTTGAACGAGGTCGTGTAAGAAGGCTATGCGAAGCTGGATGTTCCTTCTGCGATGCTGCAAAAAGGTTTGGCAGGAATGTAGTCACTGTACATGACGGCTGGCAGCGGTGGACACAAGAATTTATGGTCACAAGAAGACCGAACTCTGAACGGCCACGTGACACTACCGACATGAAAGATTCGGGAGGACGGCGGTTCAATCCTGCGACCCGCCATCCTGATTTAGGTTTTCCGTGATTTCCCTAAATCGCTTCAGGCAAATGCCGGGATGGTTCCGTTGACAGGGCACGGTCGACTTCCTTCCCCATCCTTCCTTAATCCAATCAGACCGATGGCCTCGGGGTTTGGTCTCTTCCCCCAAATCAGTCCAGTCGGACATGAAAGACCATCGTCTTCGGCGTATGGCTCTGGCGCATCGCACTGCATTTGCAGTAACGGTCCGAGCAGCAGTTGCCGCCAGTGTCAGAACGAACTGTCACGATTCGATCACTTCAAGACAGCTCCGAGCCAGACGCTCTGTAGCGCGCATCCCACTGACCCAAAACTGCCGCCCAGTGGTGTTAAGCGAGAGCTCACTGGCGGGCAGGGTAGAGGTCCGTTGTGTTTTCTGATGAAAGCTGGTTCTCCCTCGGTGCCGGTGATAGCCGTGTGTTGGTTAGGAGGCCAGTTGAGAGCCTGCAACTAACTAATCTGCGTATTACACACACTGGACCTACATCTGGAGTTTTGGTCTAGGATGCGATTTCGTATGACATCAGTTTCATTATCGTGATTATCCCACGCTCTTTGAATGCAAATTTGTACGCCAATATGGAAATTGGACCTGTTATGCTGCCATTCATGAACAGGATTTCAGGGGTGTTTTCCAACAGGATAACGCTCGTCCACATACCACTGTTGTATCCCAACATGCTCTATACAGTATGGACTTGTTGCCTTGGCCTGCTCGATCACCAGATCTGTCTCCAGTCGGTGTCATCGTCGGACGACAACCTTAGGGTCATCCATAAACAGCATTAATCGTCCTTGTATTAATCGACCAAGCGCAATAGGCATGGAACTCCAGCCCACAAACTGAAATCCGGGACTTGTACAACACTATGCCAGCACGTTTGTATGCTTTCATTCAACATTCTGGTGGTTGTACCGATTATTCATGTACCAGCATTTTACATTTGCAGTGGCTTATCTCGCACTTACATTAACCTGTGATATTAAACTGTTAATCACTTGAATATGTTACCTAGACAAATGTATTCCCAAAATTTCATTACTCTGCATTAATTATCTGTTGGTGTTGCAATTACTTTCGTGAGTATATTTATAGGAGAATCGAAAAACTGGTATAAGCCAACCTGGAGGAAGACAAATTTGAGTTCCACAGAAATTTAACTTGCGAGACAATACTGCCCTTTCGCCTTATCTTAGAAGATAGGCTAAAGAAAGGCAAACTACATTTATAACATTTGCAGGTTTAGAGAAAGCCTTTGATAATGTTGACCGGACTACGTTTTTGAAATTTTGAAAGTAGCAGGGATAAAATACAAGCAACGAAAGGTTCTTTACAGTTGTAGTGAAACCTGACAGAGGTTGTAATAATCAAAGGACATGAACGGCATGCAGTAGTTGAGAAGGGAGAGAAACAGGATTGTAGCCTTTCCCCAATGTTATTATATCAGTATACTGAACAAATAGTAAGAAAACCAAGCAGAAATTTGGAAAGGGCATTTAAGTTCAGGGAGAAGAAATAAAACCTTTGGGGTTTGGTGATGACACTCTGATTCAGTCAGAGATAGCAAGGAAATTACAAAGTCAGTTCAGCGGAATGGATACTATCTTGAAAAAGTTATATGAAATGAGTGTCAACACAAGTAAACCAATAGTGATGCAACGTATTCGAATTAAATCAGACGATGCTTAGGGAATGAGATTAGGTTCAAATGGTTCAAATAGCTCTGATAGCCATGGGACTTAACATCTGAGGTCATAAGTCCCCTAGAACTTAGAACTACTTAAACCTAACTGACCTAAGGACATTACACACATCCATGCCCGATGCAGGATTCTAACCTGCCACCGTAGCAGTCGCGCGGTTCCAGACTGAAGCGCCTAGAACCGCTCGGCCACAACGGCTGGCAGTGTGTGTTCGATTTGCGGATGATATGGCGATCTTGGCAGAGAGCGAAAGAACTGTGACTGGAATGTTAAAGGAATTAAACAAAATCAGCGAGGAATTTAGAGTGAGAATTAATAAGAACAAGACAAAACGTCTGGCGATAAGTGCAAGAAAAGTAAGTACTACTATAAAGATGGGACAGGGAGATATAGAACAAGTTCGTCGTTTCAGATATCTGGGAAGCATTATTATGGAGGACGTGAGATCCAATAAGGAGCCGGCCGCTGTGACCGAGAGGTTCTAGGCGCTTCAGTCTGGAACCGCGCGACCGCTACGGTCGCAGGTTCGAATCCTGCCTCGGGCATGGATGTGTGTGATGTCCTTAGGTTAGTTAGGTTTAAGTAGTTCTAAGTTCGAGGGGACTGGTGACCTCAGATGTTAAGTCCCATAGTGCTCAGAGCCATTTGAACCATTTGTAATAAGGAGATGAAAACACGTATAGCAATTGCCAAGGATACATTTAATAAGATGAGGAGGCTTCTATGAGGGTGCATGGACAGGGATTTGAGGAAGAAACTGACGAAGTGCTTTTTATGGAACGTAGCATTATACGAAGCTGATACATAGACACTGGAGAAAGAGGAAGAAAGAAGAATACCATTTGAGATGTGGATTTGGAGGAGGATGGAAGGGATAAAAGGGGAAGACAAAGTGAGAAATGAGGTGGTGTTGAGAAGAGTGGGAGAAGAGAGAGAAATTGTAAAGGTAATCAGAAAGAGGAAACAAAATTGGCTTGGACATTGGATGAGAGGAAATTGTTAACAGTGGATGCTACAGAAGGAACAGCGAATCGCAGAAGATCAAGATGGCGCAGAAGATACCAGATAGATAATATAAGGATAGAAAAAATTACGAGAAAACGAGCAGGGTACGAAGTGACAGGATTGCATGGAGAACTACATATGAAGACCTGCCCTAGGGTGATGCATAATATAGACTAGCGTGCAAACTAGCATCGAACCAGTATTCATACTGAAGACCACGACATATGTTAGCGCCCTACGTAACTCTCTTCGTTGTTTTATATAGAAACAAATATCTGTTCCAACTTACAAAAGGCTAAAAATCGTTATCGCTGACTTTATTCCTCCGCCACTACGCAATTTTCAAACCGTGCACATTACGGGCGATCTAGTGAGTAGAGGTTACTGTATGCTATTACTCGCAGTTAACACGACAGACATTACTATTCCACCATTTTAGCATAAGTGCTATTATTCCATAGTTGCATGTTTCCCTGAGAAATTAGCCGACAAGACATAAAATACGTACATCGTGACGGAGATCTCTGCGCATGCTAGTACAGACTCCCAGAGTACACGCAACTAGCCGTCAGAATGTATTTTGCATGAACACCAGGAAACGTGCGAGCAAACGCGCCAGCATTCTCAACAGACGACTCTGCTCGCGGAACACAACTGTCTCCTCTCGTAGCTGCCGCCATAACTCGATGCAGTACTCGCTACATACAAGCCATGATTCAAAGCCTAGAAAACTGAGCTGTCTGCAGCTATAGATCGGTATGCACTGATCACCTGTGTGCAAGCAGCAACAGTTGCTCACGCTGTTTCACTTCGGAGCATTTCGTTGTGGACTTCTTGAGGAAAAAACTTCTCTAAGTCTACGCTGTGTCAACTCGGTGGTCGATCACGAGCTTTCAGAGATTGCCACCTAGAGATGGGCAAACTCGTTCAGCCTTGGCGACTAGTTCACTGGTGATCGCCCTTTTCACCGTTCATTTGTGCTGGATATATGGTTCTTATGAACAATTGAAAATTAGTAGCATAGGTGACTGAAGATGGAAGGCGCCAAGATGGGGCACTAGCCTCCCCCCTGGAGTACAGAGTTTTTATTCGTAACAGAATTCTCACACACTTGTAATTTTCGTGATTCTGCAGAACCCCTCGTTTAGCCAACTGTAGCATTATGTGGCTGATCGCAACGAAATATTATGAGGTGGCGCACGAAAAACCGGTCCCGAGTACAGACTGTTCGCCAATTACGCACGGGATTTGTTGATCGCTACGAGCAGAATAGATAAACATGTAATAATTGGGCAGTGAGGAAATAACAAATAAGCTAATGCAAACAACAGCTTCTAAACAATAGATGACGACTGGTGGGCGACAATGAGCCTTCTAGAACTAGGGACCAATTTTTCGTGCGCCACACTGTACCACTGGAATAATATTGTAGAAGTTCTCATATTCTCTTTACACAATGTGACACCAGAGACTCGATTATGGAGCGCGGGCTTCATTCGGTTGTAAGTCGGTCTGCCTTCCATAATAATGAACATGCCCTTTTACCTTGGATCAAAAAAAAGACGGAAAATAGCCACTCGTGTGTGCCGTGTGCCGATTTCTTTTGACTGTGTAATAACAAAATAAAATCTTGCCTTTTTACAAGTATTTCTTCTGCTGTTTATCCAAATAATGAAGAAAGCTGATAAGCCGTTCTGCTACCTGAGAAAATGTATATATTACATACTACGTAATTTTATGTAATTTACGTAATTATAAAATACATTTTAACTATCGGTCGTGGACGCTGAATGGAATATGAAAAGAACCAGAAGTTCAGAGTTCAAAAAAGGTTTGAAATAGATCTAGGATGGGCGTGCGCACCAAACGAAACGAATAACTCGATACTGAAGTAACTATGAGCAGTCGGCAGTGGAACTGCGACGAGTGACCACGCGAAGGAGGACGAGTGCGGCCGAGCGAGGCCGAGACCGAGACAGGCGGGAACGGGACCGAGGCTGGAACGAGACCGGCCGACGTGCCGTTCCGGGAACGAGACCGACCGTTTCCCGTTCCCGGGAACTGTAAGTAGAGAGCCGCGACCGAAGTGAACTATGAAAGACCGTTCCTTAGAATTCGTTCCTCGGTCCTTCCGTTCATCTTGGTGAATCGTTCCTTTGGACCCGTTATTTCGCGAAGGACCCATCTCTACTGCCATCGCAAATCTGTCATCAGCGCTAAGCAACTGATGCCACGATCTCTGCACCTTTACGACCAGCACTTGCTGTACAATGTTGACTTTCAGGAAGAAAAATGGCTCTGAGCACTATGGGACTTATCTGAGGTCATCAGTCCCCTAGAACTTAGAACTACTTAAACCGAACTAACCTAAGGACATCACACACATCCATGCCCAAGGCAGGATTCGAACCTGCAACCGTAGCAGGTGCTTCTTACGTGAGAAAGACAGTTTTACCAGTTTTAATAAATTATTGTCTCTTATTGATCTATACACGATAGTTAGGAAGTGCTGTAGTCCGTAGACGACCATGAGTTGGAGAGCATTTCCCATGCTGGCTGGCTAGGTGACGAAGCGACCATATATCGCGCGTAGTGGGGTGGGGCTCGGCGCCGAACCGTAGCAACAAGCGTCAACCTGGAAATATACATGACGGGAAGTACCGCCATCTTGGCGCCAAAGTCACCAATTTTGTTTATTTATTTTTAATAATTAAAGTCATTTATGACAACATGAATACTAGGAGGGGCCTCTGGATGTTTAAAACTGTTAATCATAATTTTGCCTCGTTAAAATTCACACCCGTTCATTAACAAATGCATATCTTAGTAAGTGCGAACTTGATCGGGAATCCACGAACTGTGACGAAACTAGTAAGAGATACGGACTGCGCGCCAAAGTCGGCAGTCGGCTTTAAGAGCTCGTCCTGTCTTGTTCGATGGTAGCCATGCTCTCGGTTACGAGTAGTTTGTGACATGAGTGTTTATTATTGATCTAAATAGAAATAAAAGTCATATTACCGCATTCTGAATGTTAATATCGAGTAAATTCTATTTACCCCAAAGTTGATCGACAGCTATTTCAGATAATTAGCTTCCACCGACAGAGACATCAAATGCGCCAATGAAGAATCTGCACGGGAAGACTTTTACGACAGCTGCACCGCGCACAGGTAGGAGGAAATCCGACGACACGACCCACCAAGGCGGATCAAGGAAGGTCCGACTTACACTCGCAAATTCCGGGTGGAAATGCTGACCAGTTATACTGTACGTCACATATACCACCCTCTACGGACTCGCGGCTAAGCTGAGTAATAACAGTATCAGTTTAGAAGCGAGGGGATGTTGCAAGGTCCAATTACACTTCCCCATTCAAAGTCTGTCGATTTCCATCGTGAGGCCATAATCACGTCGCAAACCTTTCCACATGAATCACCTAAGTACAAATGACAACTCCTTCAATGCACTGCCCTTGAAACCTTCCCGTCTCCTCTATACCTCTTTTGTTAATGATAACCTACCCTATGTAACCTTCCCTTAGGATTTCTATCTCTTGCTTAATAATAACAAATGAAATATACCCTTTGAAATTTATTCTCTTTCTCAATCTTCGCATACAAATTTAATTGCTGCTTATTAAAAGTCGTTTTCTGATTTTTTCGACGAAACACAGACTGTGTCGTCGTCGTTCCCCTCAGTCGTTATCTACAATAACCCAAAACTGTTCCTTACCTTTTTTTACAGTTACTGGATCGCAATCTGACTGCTACATCGAACTGCGACATGAATATACTTACTCTGTTTTACTATACTCTATTAGCTGCTGGTGGGCTTTCATAATGAGTGGCTGTATTTATTACCAAAGCTGACGTTATTCTTTAATAGCAAAGCTGACGTTATTCTTTAATTAATTTGACTGAAGTTACGTAATTCATAATGAAACTTTTTCTTGACAGCAATAAAATTTTGCAAAGTTTTACGTTGATGGTTTTTGGGATGGATTATAATTAGAAATGCAATATTGCTGGCAAAAGTTAATTATATTCTAAATGAACCGGCCGGAGTGGCCGAGCGGTTCTAGGCGCTACAGTCTGGAACCGCGCGACCGCTACGGTCGCAGGTTCGAATCCTGCCTCGGGCATGGATGTGTGTGATGTCCTTAGGTTAGTTAGGTTTAAGTAGTTCTAAGTTCTAGGGGACTGATGACCACAGCAGTTAAGTCCCATAGTGCTCAGAGCCATATTCTAAATGAAATGATTTTACAAACGTTCAAATGGGACTTACTTTTTACAATAATCTTACAACTAGCAATGCGCAAACATACCTTCAGTAGTCTTGAGTTTCTCAAAAAATTAATTCAATAATATTAGTTCCTCTTATTATAATAGTTAGCTGATGTCTCTGTACATCCATTTATAATCTCTTGTAAATCATAGGTGATGGCTGGCAGGCACACTTCTCCTCTCAACCTCTCGCTTCAGACCTGCTACCGACTCGCTTCACTTCTCGCTTACTACTGACTTCCTACGAACGCTAACGTGCGGTCTCTCCTGCCAACAATGCTTCCTGGTGCAGACAATCCCTGCTACCATTACAAAATGTATCAATGCGCGGTCTTTCCCGCTCTTTTCTTGAAATGTATCCGTACGCGGTTTCTCCCGCCCTTTTTAAAGTTATATCAACAATACTTTGGTGCAGATATTCCCTGCTACCACAATTATTTCCAACATGACAAATATTAATTATTCCTACTTAATCCTCTTCATAAAATATAAACATCTTTCATAAATTGTGGTTTGACAATAGACAATAGAAATATACACGTCTTACACCCTTTTATACCTCGTGTAACCGATACTACCCCCATCTGTATATGTGGAAATCGGTATCCCATGAATTTCATAACCTCGGTGTAGTGCAGTGTGTGCCGGCCGCGGTGGTCTAGCGGTTCTAGGCGCTCAGTCTGGAACCGCGCGACTGCTACGGTCGCAGGTTCGAATCCTGCCTCGGGCATGGATGTGTGTGATGTCCTTAGGTTAGTTAGGTTTAATTAGTTCTAAGTTCTAGGGGACTTATGACCACAGATGTTGAGTCCCATAGCGCTCAGAGCCATTTGAACCAATTTGTAGTGCAGTGTGCGATTTGCAGGGGGGGATGTGGGGGATTTCCCTCCCTCTGCATCAGACCATCCCCTTCTCTGGTTTTAGTTTATGCATACCATCCTGGGATGTTTATTTCCCAAGCACTGGAGTAAAACTTTACATATAATTTAAATTTGTGGAGCCGAACACTGGAAAGTTACTATTAATATGTTTGCTTATTAATTTTGAAAAAGTTATATGTTGTAGTTAAGCATTTCAAAACATCTAGAACTAAATGACAAGACGACGCACGCCACACTTCCGTAGCATGCCACAATGTTGCAAGACGTCGCCCCAGCGAAACGAGGCTTTAGAGCCAGGTCTGTATTGTATGGTGGATGTGATGTGTTACGTACGAAACTAAAACCTGCAATCAGATCCAAACGTGGTGGAAGACTGTGAAGAGGTGTCATCCTGCAACAAGATAACGGCTCGCCCACATTCTCCCAAACGGACAGCCGACGCAATACAGGAGTTGAGATTCGAGGTTCTGGAACATCCACCATACAGTCCAGACCTGGCTCCAAGCGATTTTCACATGTTTGGACCCTTAACGGAAGCACTACAGGGAAGAAGATTTGAAGGTGATGATGACGTGATTGCTGCATTGCAAAATTGGTTATACATGCAACCGAAAAACGTATTTTCTGATGAAATAAAAAAAATCCTCGTAAAACGTCGGGAAAACTGCACTGAAGTCCAGGGAGGTTACGTAGAAAAATAACGCATGTTTTAGTTTTCTATCATCAGAATAAGTACAGCTTTTCACAAATGTGCCTTTACTTTTTGAATTCCCCTCGTATACATGTATGTAGATGATTTTGTAAATAAGCTTTAACTATAATGTACTTTTAAAGATATAACAAGGGATGGCTTTTCTGATAGTGCATACGCGTGAATAGTGAGTTTCGGCATTAACATCTATTTGTAAATAACAGTTTAACCATGGGTAACGCCACGGTCCAAACTAGTAACATATATAATTATACTAACCCCCTACGACACCCCCCCCCCCCCCCCAAATTGGTAAAAGCACAAATCGCACACTGGTGTAGTGTTGTATGCTTTCTCTAAAACAAGGAAGATAAAAAGATAGATAAATACTCAAAGAAGGTCTCTGGTGGCGGGCGCTGCGTCTTCAACGACCTGGTCCTCTCGTTCCCGTGTTCTCCCTGTTTGGCGCACGGCGCTATAGGCCCGGTCGCCGGTGGAGCGCGCCCTTGACCGCCAGATGTTCCAGTCCCCAGTGCGTGAGGCCGCCTCCGCTGAATGGGCCAGGCCGGGCCCCGGCTCCCCAGATGGCGGTCCCCGCGGCAAGGCCAACACCTTGCGCCTTGCTCGCCCACACGCAGGCCGTTCAACCGCTGACCTCGGCCAGGGACACCGCCGCGGCACGCACGCCTCCTCCCCTTCCTTGTACCCGCAGGCCATCGTACGTGCTAGCCGTGGCGCTCATCTTACGGAGGCTTGACTGCGTCCCCCAGCTACAGAGGTCGTCGTGAACCATCTGGAATAACTCTGAAGAGGACTGGGTCTCAGACTTCGAATACAGTCACTCCGCTTACGGCTGTCAAAAATAATCCGCCTGACAAAAAAAGTGCAGCAGCTATTAGATATGGGCGGATGTCGAAGTACTTTCGTACATGTACACATCACTGGTGAGTTGCAGTTCTCTCCCACAGGTAGAACGCATTAGCGTTGTTAGTTTTCAACGTTGTTGCCAGGGCTGGCAAGGTACACACTGAGGTGAAAGTCATGGGACAGCAATATGCACTTATACAGATGGCGGTAGCATCGTGTGCCGAGGTATAAAAGGGCACTGCCTTGACGGAGCTGTCATTTGTACTCAGGTGATTCACGTGAAAAGATTTCCGACTCGATTACGGCTGCGTGACGGGAATTAACAGACTTTGAAAACGGAACGGTAGGAGAAGCTAGACGTATGGGACAGTTCATTTCGGAAAACGTTAGGGGATTCAGTATTCCGAGATCCACAGTGTCAAGAACGTGCCGAGAATACCACATTGCAAGCATTATCTCTCACCATGGAAGACGCAGTGGCCGACGGCCTTCACTTAACGACCGACAGCAGCGGCGTTTGCGTAGAATGGACAGTGCTAGCAGACAAGCAACACTGTGTGAAATAACCGCAGAAGGTAGCAGATGACCGATGGGTCAGGGATTTTCAACTGCCTCGAGACGACTGGGCGTTTGTGTTGTCATCATTTCATCATCATTAATGAAAGTGGCGAGACTGGACTGAGCAAAGGTTGGAAATTCGTACGGGCGCTGATGACTGTGCAGCTGAGTGCCCCACAAATCGAATATCATCATCAGATAACCGACGTGAGTGACTCTGTTAACAGCACAGCACCTGCAGCGCCTCTCATGGAATGGTGGTCATTTCGGTTGAACGCAACGTGACTGGAAAACTTTAGCCTGGTCAGATGAGTCCGATTTCCGTTGGTAAGATGGTAGGGTGCGGGTGTGGCACAGAACCCACGAAGCCATGGATCCAAGATGTCAAGGCACAGTGCCAACTGGTGTTGGTTCCATAATGGCGTGGACTATGTTTGCATAGAATGGACTGGGTCCCCTGGTCCAAATAAAAATGGTTCAAATGGCTCTGAGCACTATGGGACTCAACATCTTAGGTCATAAGTCCCCTAGAACTTAGAACTACTTAAACCTAACTAACCTAAGGACATCACACACACCCATGCCCGAGGCAGGATTCGAACCTGCGACCGTAGCAGTCCCGCGGTTCCGGACTGCAGCGCCAGAACCGCTAGACCACCGCGACCGGCGGTCCAAATAAACCATCATTGGCTGGAAGTGGTTATGTTCTCCTACTTGCAGACCATTTGCAGTGACCCATGGACTTCATATCCTCAAACAACGATGGAATTTTTGCAAATGACAATGCGCCCTGTCACAGGCCATAACTGTTCGCGATTGGTCTGAAGAACATTCTGGACAATTTGAGCGAATGATTTGGTCACCCAGATCACCCGACACGAATCCTATCGAACATTTATGGGACATAATCGAGATGTCTGCTCGTGCACATAATCCTGCAGCGGCAACACTTCCGCAATTATGAACGGTTATAGAGGCAGCATGGCTCAATATTTCTGCAGGAGACTCCCAACGACGTTCTGAGTACTGCCACGTCGAGTTGCTGAACTACGCTGGACAAAAGGAGGTCGGACACGATGTTAGGAGGTATCCCGTGACCTTTGTCACCTCAGTTTAAGGGACGCGAAAAGGGTCAGGCGTTGAGTGTTCACTGTGAAGGACATAGAGATGCCAAGTACTCACGTGAGACAGCGTTACTAACTCCTGACATAGTATGAATGGAGTCTCATTATGGGTGTTAATATGGGCGACTGGTCTAACTGCGCAATATCCAGATTTCTGGGGCATTCGGGTGTGACAGCGCCCAATGCTGAATTCCATTAGAATGTGAGGGCGAGCATACTTCGTGAAAGGTCCATTCGACCACATCTAACCACAGGGAAGATCACCGTATTGTGCACGAAGCACATCATAACCCCTTCACGTCTGCAACTGCCGTCACGGTACCGTTAATACGCTCCCTGCAACGTCCTGTGTTACCCCGCACCTTTGGTGGGAAACACAGCAGTTGGACTATGGCAGTACTGCCCCACGTGTAGGCTGCCAAACACAAGACTGTGTTTGGAGTAATGCTGTGACTGTGAAGCATGGACTGCTGATGAATGGCGTTGGATTGTGCTCAGCCATGAATTTTGTTCTACGTTACGACGGATGCCGTCGAGTACGGCGGTGTCCAGGGCAGAGCCAATGTTTTGGAGAGGCACGGCAGTGTTACTCCAGCCACCGTGTTGCACGGAACCATCGGGTACGACTTCAGGTCATGGCTGGTAGCGATGAAGGATACTCTGATGGCGCAATGGTACGTCACGCACATCCAGCTTCTTTATGTATCACTTCTCATGGGACAATATCGTGGTGCCATTGTTCAACAGGATAAAGGTCGTCCACACATGGCACTCCTAAGAACTGTCTGTGTGATGCTGAGATACTCGTGACGGTGAAGTACTCCCATTGTCATCAACGTTTCGAGATTCGTGACCGACAGAAATTGTGGGATCAACTCGGAAATCACTCTCTTCCCTGTGCCAATATCCAGGTTCATTACAGATCAGCTACCATTGTTGGCGGCAAGCTTTCCTCAGGAGAGGATACAATGGTTTCATGACACCCTTCCTAATCCAGGCCAATGAGGCTCATTGCAAATTTGACTCGTTATTGTAATCACTGAAATAACATCACATACCCTCTCAACCTGCAAAATTTCATTTCGTTTCCTCCTTGCCTTCTGGGTGTTTCACTTGTTTTGTCAGGCAGTGTACTCACTTGGATTGCAATTTCAATTTTATACCATTTTCAAGCTTTCTGATAGCAAGTATTGTCACCAACTGAAATACGCTGGAATTTAAAATAAAGTAATAGAATGTTAAAACTCATAGCGCAAGTAATACCTACGTGGAAGGTGAACTCCACTGTCCAAAGTTAAGATATGACAGGATGGAATGTAGATCTAGCAGTATGAATGCAGTTTTTCAATTTAAAGGTTATATATTAAATCACCCCCTCCAATATTGAGGAGTGGGCAAAGGGTCTGGGAGGTTGGCAACACATATTTTGTCACTTAACAGCAGCTGATTATTGTACAATATTCAAGAATAACAAAACAATTTATAAGTTTAAAATACACAAAATTTCGCTTGAAAAAAGGAATGAAGCGCAGCATTGTATTCCAAATGTTGACTGAAGCTTTTGGCGAATTCACTGTGAGTAAGACAAGAGTTCATGAGTGGTATACACGCTTCAAAGAGGGTTGAGAAGAAGAGCCCTTGGACGGCCTAGTACATCAATTACGGACGACAATGTGGAAGTAGTAAAGAAAATGGTTCTGGAAAATCGCTATCAGAGAGGTTGCTGACGACGTCTGCATATCCTTGGGCTCATGCTAAGTAATGTTTTCAGATGTTTTGAGCAAGTAACACGTAGCAGTAAAGTTTGTTTCGACATTCTTGAATTTCGATCAAACACGATGGCGCGTAGACGTCACTCGGGAATTGCTGAATGAAGTCGACAACGATGCGGAACTTCTAAAACAGGTTATAAAACAGGTGACAAAATTCGGGAGTAGGGATTCGACGTCGAAACCAAGGCCCAGTCGTCCCAATGGAAACTGCCCGAAGAGCCAAGGCCGAAAAAATTCGAGAAGTTCGATCACAAGTGAAAGTTCTTCTTACCGTTTTCTTCGACTACAAAAATGAGTTCCTGCCGTATGGTCGCACGATCAATGAGGAAATGCTACCTGGAAGTTATGCGCCGTTTTTGTGAAACAATCCGATGAAAACCAAGAGGATTGTGCAAACATATTCGTGGAAACTGTATCACATAGTGTTCCTGCTCACACCGTTATCTTTCCACAGCCATCAAATTCCCCGAACATGGTCCCCTGCGGCTGCCTTCTACTCCCGAGGTTGAAGAGAAACACGAAAGGACACCATTTTGCCACCATTGCTGACACGAAAGCACAATCGCTGATGGAGGCGAACACCATAACGAAAAATGAGTTCCAGAAGTGATTCCAAGACTGGGAAAAGCGCTAACACATGCGTATTACTTTGAAGGGGATAAAGTTGATGTTGATGAATAAATAAAGATTCCTTAAGAAAAACATTCTCGTTAACTTTCTGATGACACAGTGTATATAGACGTGAAGAATAAAGATGAAGAATGTTAATAATGTTTGTTTTATTTGAAAAGCATTAAGAGTTGTCACATAAAGAAATTCGGAGACATTGCTTTTCATCGCGCCCTCGAACAACAAGTGAAATTACAAAATTGGTGTCACTATACATTTTGTATACGATGTAACGTGATGCGGAAATTTAGCATTAGTCTTGTAATCATACACTGTCGGGCTACTACTCTTCGTTATTACCAAATATGTGTGCATATTTAAGGACAGTTGCCCTTCCTCAGGCCAAATGGAAATACTGTCCAAGACGTTCTAAAATTCATTACGATCCTTTAAAGAGCTACAGCAGCATCACCAGCGCACAATGTGATAGTGCTGCTGAGTACCTCATAGACCTTTTATTTATGTAGAGAACATTAGTCGTCCTGATACGCTTTTTTGGGTGCACATGATAGCATGACAGGACATGACAACTTCTGAGACTCGACTCTGGTAAATGTGCGGAATTTCGCTGGTGACTGTAACGGTCGGCACTTCCACAACGGGAAGAGAAGAGAAGGTTGCTCGGAAGCATGCATGCGAGTTTGTGATCTTTGTTCGGAGCGATCCTTTTGCGGAGGTGGAACGTGTTGACATTTCTGTGGAGCCCATGCCTTTTGCTTTCACATTGTTGACTTCGTCATCTCACATGCCAGCCTACGGTAAACCTCGTCTGAAGATGGACAAACAAGTCTGCAGCTGATATACAGAAAATAAATTATCATAAAAGGTGACTTGCCGCAGTTTTTCAGCCTTTCGACGTATATAAAAACTACCTAACAACGAGTATCTCGGAACACAGCTCGTTGTGCAAAATAGCTACACAGAACCAAATTTTTAATGTGCCATGTGCTACCAGCAAAAAGCCGCTTAACCTAGCAGGAGGCCCTGACTCCGTAGAAATGTCTTTCTGCAAAGGAATTACTCCGTACAAGGGTCCCAAACCCCACGCACATGCCGTGTGGACCGTTGTGCTTCTAGAAGTCGCTGCGTATGCCCGATGAGCGGCGAATGTTCGCAAAATTATTAACCTGATTCAGCGGAAGGTGTAACTTCAACGAACACACACGGGCTTGTGCACTGACTATTTTACAGCTTTGCATGAGTATTCATTACTTAGGCCGGTGTTCCGATCGCTAACGGTTTAGTACTGAGGTGCAAAATAAAATGTTTTAAGTTGTACATTCTGCTTTCGCCTACGTTATTTGGTAACTTCTTTCGCAAGTAACAATTCACCGGGACAATATCATAAACCGTTAATGGATGCCGAATATACTGACAGATTCCAAGCGCGAGGATTCTTGCTAACGTCTAGACCACATGGTTCTTGCAAGCTGATGTTGCTTTCGTTTCTGCCGAACATTCGTCTGCCAGCTTAAAGTAATGTGTTCCTTATATGAAATATTCTAGTCGATTTCAAAGCCAGGCGCACAACTCAAATGCCGTATTGACGATCGTCCTGTTTCTATACGTCATTCACGATGGCCTTCATATCATTTTGCGAACTATTTTTGCAGGATGGGGGGACGGGGACGGCGAGGGATGGGACAGAGGGGGGGCGGGGGGCGGGGAGACGAAAATCACCCGTGGCGGTATCAAAGGAACCACCTGGTCATTCACCCGAAGCAGTGAGGCCCTCCGTCTCACATTAAGAGGAGAGATGACGCGTGTTGTCCGTAGAACGGTACTCTGATAAACGCGCTAGGTGCTGGCGCAGTACCTTTTAGCAGTAGCTTTAAGTCTTCAGCTTCTAAACCTGTTCCGCCTGCTACGTCGTGTAGAGACGATAACCTCAGTAGGAATTTTTGCTGAGTATTTATTTCGCCGTTTAAAGCTTAATCGACCTGTCTCCAGTGAGTAATTTCACGTCCAAGGCTTTCCTGTTTCTCATCACACCGCTATTTTTGGAGAAACGATTAACGGAGTAAACTGCTGAAGATTGCACGTAGTTGTTTACGTACCATACTGGTCGTGAAAAGGCAATAGGTTTTGCTAGTGCAACAGGTTTTTGAACATGTTTAATATAGTAACTTCTGGTAATTAGTTTTTTTCCTACTGAGGCAAGTAATGAGATTAATTACTAATTCTGAGAAATGTAAATAAGAGAGCATGCGTTCGTGGAAGAGGCAACCAATAATTGCTTCCTCCTATCTACTACTCCGACGACCCGAAGAAACAGGTACACCTGTCTAATATCGTTTATGGCCACCGCGACCACGCAAAAAGTGCCGCAACACGACGTGGCATGGACTCGACTAGTGTCTGAAGTAGTGATGGAGGGAATTGGCACCATGAATACTGCAGGTCAGTCCATAAATCCGCAAGAGTACGATGGGGTGGAGATTTATTCTGAACAGCACGTTGCAAAGCATACCAGATATGTTCAATAATGCTCATATCTGGGGATTCTGGTGGACATCGAAAGTGTTTAAACTCAGAAGAATGTTCCAGGAGCCACTCTGTAGCAATTCTGGACGTGTGCGGTGTCGCATTGTCCTGCTGGAATTGCCCAAGTCCGTGGGAATGAACAGTGGGCATGAATGGACGCAGGTGATCAGACAGGATGCTTACGTACGTGTCACCTGTCAGAGGCGTATCTAGACGTATCAAGGGTCCCACATCACTCCAACTGCACACTACTACTGAGCCTCCATCAGCATGAACAGTCCCCTGCTGGTATGCAGGGTCCATGGATTCATGAGGTTGTCTTCATACCTGTATATGTTCATCCGCTCGATAGAACTTGAAACGAGACTCGTCCGACCAGGCAACAACCAATTTCGTTGCTGATGTGCCCAGGCGAGGCGTGAAGCTATGAGTCGTGCAGTCATCAAGGGCCACGAGTGGGTCTTCGGCTCCGCAAGCCCATATCGATAATATTACGTTGAATGGCTTGCGCGCTGAGACTTGCTGATGCCCCAGCACCGAAATCTGCAGCAGTTTGCGGAAGGGTTGCACTTCTGTCACACTGAATGATTCTCTTCAGCCGTCGTTGGTCCCGTTCTTGCAGGATCTTTTTCTGGCCGCAGCGATGTCGGAGACTTGATGTTTTATCGGGTTCCTGATGTTCACGGCACACTTGTGATATGGTCGCACGGGAAATTCCGCACTTTGTCGCTACCTCGGAGATGCTGTGTCCCATCGCTCGTGCGCTGACTAGAACACCACGTTCAAACTCACTTAAATCTTGATAACCTGCCATTGTAACAGCAGTAGCCGAGCTAACAAGTGCGCTAGACACTTCTTGTCTTTTGTGGGCGGTGCTGATCGCAGAACCGTTCAAAAAATGGTTCAAATGGCTCTGAGCACTATGGGACTTAACTGCTGTGGTCATCAGTCCCCTAGAACTTAGAACTACTTAAACCTAATTAACCTAAGTACAGCACAAACATCCATCCCTGAGGCAGGATTCGAACCTGGGACCGCAGCGGTCGCGCGGTTCCAGACTGTAGCGCCTAGAACCGCTCGGCCACTCCGGCCGGCCGCAGAGCCGTATTCTGCCTGTTTACGTATCTCTGTATTTGAATTCGCATGCCTATACCAGTTTCTTTGTCGCTTCAGTGTACATCTCGCGAAGAGATCATCCTACACGGAGACTGATCAGCAACCGTTCCTTCCGCGAACCATTGGGGAGTAGTAAAGAAAAGAGGGAAGTTACACTTGTACACAAAGTACCCTCATCCACACACCGTGAGATGGCTTGCGGGGTGTAGATGTAGATTTAATTCCGATGAAAAACATTAAGGTTGGAAGAAAACAATTGCTAGCGTCAGCCACACGTTTATTATATTTTACGTGCACGCGTTTCAACGTTCAGCACGCCATCAGCTTGCCATAATGATTCGATAACTTCTCATTTACTTAATCGTGAAAATACTTAAAAATGTAGTCTAAATGAAGTTTATTAATCAGTTATGTTAATAACAATTTCATATGAAGAAGGTGATAAGAAAAGTAGTTCATGAAAATTAAGAATCTATGGAACTATAATCAATTTGACGGTGAGACCTTCACTGTTGTAATCTTTGGTGGATAGAATATATATGTGAATAAGGTATGAATATTTTTAAGCTTGTGCTTTACTTTTCTTATTTTCCATGCTGCTTGCTAAGAAAACTATAAGAGAAATGCCACTTGTTGCAAGACACAGTTTGATTAGTTGCCTAATGGGTGCTTACTGCGTTCAGAGCTCATCCCTTGCGTGCTGTTGTTGGAAATTCGCTGTCGTTGATTGTAGTAAGTCGGATGCTAATAGACGGTGGCCAATAAGAATCGTTCAATCTAATCTCTCTTTTTTTTTTAAGGATGTCACGATTTTCGAGCTTGTTATTAGGATGACACCCCATAGGCACAGCTTCAGAATCTTGTAATAGTCTAGTTGCCACAAAGCTGCGCTAATGGCCAACAAGTACTTTTACACAACGCTTGCATGTGATTTTGTACATGCATCACTCTGTAACTAAAGTTGCAAGCCTTTTTTGAATAAAATTGTTCATATGTTCTTGTATAGGGATATGCTGAGGTAAAGCCTCCGATTTGTAAACAGTGCACGAAGAGTTACTTCGCGCAGGCCTTGACGGTGAAGATAACGTCAATTTTCGAAGTAAATAACTCTTCTACATTAAATTCTGTATGGTTGAAGATGACAAATTGTGAAACAAAACAACTGCATTACATAACACAAGTTCCAGGAAACCTACAATAGGAAGTAACAAGGTATATATATATATATAAAATTTTGTCTGGTTTTCAGATATGCAAATACCGTCTTAAAAACTCAAATTTATGCGGGTGCAAGTAATAAAAAGCATTTTTTCCCATTTTATAGAGGATAATAAGAAGCACATTGATGATGCTGAAACTTCAGCAAACATGTCTGGGTGATAATAAGAAAAGGATGAACTGTGTTTTGCTCAAGCCGGACCGTCTCCAAAAACAAATCTGTGGGTTCATCACTTAGAACTGGAAACAAAACGGCAATGCAGCGAATGGCGCCACACCACCTCTCATGCAAAGAAATAGTTCAAAGCCGCGACCTTAGCCAGTAACGTCAGGGTGAGCCCCCCCGACCCCCTCCCCGATTGGCCGAGCGGTCTGACGCACTGCTCTCCGGAGCGGGAAGGAGCGCCTGGTCCCCATTACGAATCCGCCCGGCGGACTTGTGTCGAGGTTCGGTGTGCCGGCCAGTCTGTGGATGGTTTTTAGGCGGTTTTCCATCTGCCTCGGCGAATGCGGGCCGGTTCCTCTTATTCCGCCTCAGCTACACTATGTCGGCGATTGCTGCGCAAACAAGATCTCCACGTACTCGTACACCACCATTTCTCTACCACGCAGACATAGGGGTTACACTCGTCTGGTGGGAGACGTTCCCTGGGGGTTCTACCGGTGGCCGAAACGCACAATAACCCTGGGTTCGGTGTGGGGCGGCGGAGGGGTGAAGTGGACTGCGGTAGTCGCCGTGGGGTTGTGGGCCACTGCGGCTGCGTCGTTTGTAGGTCCCCGATTAACATACACAATACAGCGTCATGGTGAAGGTCTTCTGGGACTCTGAAGGGGTTACGGTGTTTGATGCCCTCCCTCATGGTGCAACGATCAACGCTGAAGTGTACTGTGTTACCCTCAGGAAATTGAAGAAACGATTTCAGCGTTTCAGACGCCACAAAAATACGTACAAGCGAACTTCTCCTTCTCCAAAACAACCCAAGGCGTCTCAAGTCTGCGCGCCCGAGAGGAGCTCACAAAACTTCATTGGAGAGTTGTTCCTCATCCACCCTACAGCCTGCATCTTGCATATTTCGGATTCCGTATGTTTGGTCCAATAAAGGATGCACTCTGAGGGAAGCAGTACATGGATGATGGGGAGATTGTTGAGGCAGCGAAACATCGGCTCCGGCATCGCCCTGTAGACTGGAACCATGCGGGCTTACAGGGCCTCCCAGCACAGTGGCGTAAAGGTGTCCCGTTGAACGGAGATTATGCTGATAAACATTGTTTTGTAGCCAAAAAGAGTCGGGATTAATATGGTGTACTGGAATCCAGAATGAAACCAACCCACTTTCAGAAAAAAATGTTACATTACTTATCGAACGCCCTTTGTACCTGCTCCGAGGAAACAAATATCCCATGAAACTTCCTGGCAGATTTAAACTATGCGTCGGACCGAGACTCGAACTCTGGACCTTTGCCTTTCGCGGGTAAGTGCTCCGCCATCAGAGCTACCCCAGCACAACTGACGCCCCGTCCCCACAGCTTCAATGCTGCTAGTAACTCGTCGACTACCTTGAGTTGGTAGAGCACTTACCCGCGAAAGGCAAAGGTCCCGAGTTCGAGTCTCGGTCCGACACACAGTTTTAATTTGCCAGGAAGTTTCATATCAGCGTACACTCCGCTGCAGAGTGAAAAACTCATTCTGGAAATATCCCATGGATAACCGTCCTCCATTGAAGATGTTTTCCATTCATACTCTGAATATTGATCCAAGAAGTGTTTATGCAATCTGTTAAACGTATGCGTTGGTGAAGAGAGTGTAAAAAGCTGTTGATAAGATTCTCGTGAAGTATTTCGTAGAAATGAGGAATAGCAACTTTGAGTTTTAAAGCAATTATGATCAGAGAAGTGGTTCAAAGTCCAAGCACCCAACGGTCACACACAAACTTAAAGAAGTTCACTATTACATTGAACTTTATTTTAAAGATTCGAGCTCTGCCGTCTTACATACATCTTCATAGGATCTGTTCCTAATGACATGGACTCGTTGAAAAGAATCTGTAGGATTCCACAGAGAAAGGATTTGCATTTGGAGGAGGGGGGGGGGGGGGGACACTTCTTCGACCACTTTGAAGTAACGTGTATAATACACTGCCGGAAAAAAAATTACTACACCCTTTTGCTGGTTTCCAAATCGCTCAAGATTTATTGTTGCAACAGTGCACATAGAGTACGCGAAATGATTACATTTGCAGATCAATAGCCCTCCACGGGCGGAAATACATCCAGTCGATCGTGCAGATGGCGAATACTGTCCTGTGATACGTTATGCCAGCCTGTTCGGCCTGTTCACGTAGTTCTGCAGGAGTTGTTGGTTGGCGAGCAGCACTAGTCACTTTTCGTCCCATCATAGGCCACACGTGCTCGATTGGAGACAATTCCGGAAATCGTATTGTACGTATTGCACGTATTGTAGAGCACGGTGAGTTTGGTTGGTTGGTTGGTTGGTTGTTTTGGGGAAGGAGACCAGACAGTGAGGTCATCGGTCTCATCGGATTAGGGAAGAACGGGGAAAGAAGTCGGCCGTGCCCTTTGAAAGGAACCATCCCGGCATTTGCCTGGAGCGATTTAGGGAAATCACGGAAAACCTAAATCAGGATGGCCGGATGCGGGATTGAACCGTCGTCCTCCCGAATGCGAGTCCAGTGTCTAACCACTGCGCCACCTCGCTCGGTCGGTGAGTTTCAAGGGCAGTGTGTGGGCGAACTGTTGCGTCAACACATTATCTTCCTGTTGCAAGAACGGCGAAGAAGTCTACAAGGAAGGGTCTAACAACATTCTGCACGTACCGACCACTGGTTACCGTCCCCTCTAGAGACACCAAAGTGTACAAGAGTTGTAGCTTATCGCACTCTATACCAGAAGGCCTGGGATGGGGCCATTGTGTCTTGGGCGCATGCATTTAAAACAGCGCTCATGAGTTCTACGACGTATGCGCAAACGACTATCACTTGCGTGCCGGCGGAATCTTATTTCATCGCTGAAGATCACGGCGCGCCATTCAATCTTCCAAGCGATCCTCTGACGTCACCAGTCGAGCCGTGCACGTCGATAGTGTGGTGTGAGTGGTAGACGGGCTAGAGGTGAGAATGCCCATTGTCCCACTGCTAGTAGCCGGTTCGCAACAGCTCGTGTGGACACACCTGGGTTCAAGCCCTCCTATCTCTGCTGTAGTAGCTGTACGGTCTGCCACAGCTGCTCTGACAATACGACGATCCTGGCGGGCGTCTGTGCTGTGTGGACTTGCAGAACCTCGTCTACGGGTGTGAGAATGTTAATTTGACCACTGATACCATCATCTTTTAACAACTGAGCCAGCACGTCCAACTTGTGCGGCACTTCTCCGAAAGGACCATGCCGCCATTCGGAAGCCACAATTTGACCCCTTTCAAACTAGATCACTTAGCTGCAGGAAGCCAGAGTGCGCATCCGTGGCATGGTTGCCTGCTTGCTTCACACATTGGATGGTCGTCTGGTAGCAATGGCACTGCGCCATCTATTCGCGGGCAACGATGAAACCATTAACAGTACATCTACAATCCCCCTGGTGGCACATGCCATCATCGGTTCAAAATCGACGTCGTCTTTCCACGTGTACTATTTTTTCCGGGAGTGCATTTTACTGTTTCTTTTCCCACCAACATTCAATAACAACCCCACAGTCTGAAGTTAAGTCCACTCTAAAAGGTTTCCTTGTAGCGACTCACTTCATTCTGTAAAGTTGTTACTCACAACAGATTACTGGATTCAGCTCTGAATTATGCTGTGATTCTTTTTATAGTGTTTATCTTCGGTCTACATGGTCCCACAGAAACTAAAAAAAAAATAAAGAGCAAGGCAAAAATAAACTGGGTTACCCCTAGAAGAAAACTGAAACAATTTCCTATGTCCTGCATTGCTCTTATCGAACACATTCTTAAAAAAAAAAATCCTTGTTACCAAACAGGCGATCGAGAAAATACAATTTCACACTATTTCAATCAGTATACACTTCGAAAACTTTTGTAGCTATAAATATTTCGTTGCATATAAAACTTGATATTTATGCAAATTACATACATTGTATTTTGGTTTACAACGATGACCTGTCAGAAGGCGATAATACTCCCAGAGAGAACTTCGATTACAAATCACGCGACTCGTATGCAAAGATAAGTGGTTACATATAATTCCTGCGCTGTTAAGCTTCATCTGAAGTTTAAGCAAAATAAAACTGGAACGCTAATATTTTCGCGGCCCTGAATCACGACATGCAAGATAGCATTTCTTGTTATCTGAACTGCCAATTGCAGCTTGTGCCGGTAGTGCCACACAGCTGGTTAATATTATTTCGACAACGGCAGGAGCAACTGATAAAATTATTCTTCGTTTCGAATGTCTGATATCATTCGTTCTTACTGTAGCGTGAAATGAAATAAATAGTATCCTCACTCACTGCTGCCAACAGAAATACGAGGGTTGGCACTTTAATAGTGGCAACTATATTTTTATAGCTCGTACAAAATGGATACGTGTTTCAAAGTTTTACTGACCTTCAGAGTAGTCACCAGCATTGTGTATAACTCGTTGCCAGCGATGTGGAAGGATACTCTTAGCAGTGCCAGTTATGTTGACAGTTCAAGCGGCAACGAATTTGTAGCAGTTCTGAAGCGAACGCCGTGAAGTGTTTTCTTCAGTTTAGAAATCGAGTTGAACTCTTATGCTGTTCATTTTTGGAACACAACTTATGACCAGCTTAGAGACAGAAGTGATGACACTTTCTGCAGGACCTGACGATCATTTTGCAGGACAATGATCAAGCACGTACAGTGCATGCTGTTACTGATTTGTTTGATTGGTGGGGCAGCTAAGTGCTATACCACCTACTGCACTCCCCTGACTTAAGCCCTCGTGAGTTTATTTCTAAACTGAAGGAAACACTTCACGGCTCTCGCTTCAGAACTGCTACAAATTCGTCCGGCAATAGACCGCGCCGCTTGAACTGTCAACACAACTGGCACTACTAAGAGTATCACACGACTTCCACATCGCTGGCAACGGGTTATACAGAATGCTGGTGACTACTCTGAAGGCCAGTAAAACTTTGAAACACGTACCTATTTTGTACGAGCTGTACATAAATAGTTGCCACTATTGAAGCTCCAACCATCGTACATTATACTGTCAATAATAAAATGTACTGAAACGGTTAATCTTCGTATCTTTCATAACCACATTCCACTTTAGGTATGGAGTGCCCACTACATATATACGACTGCACGGTTGGTTGGTTGGCTTGCGGGAGGGGACCAAAGAGCGAGGTCATCGGTCCCAACGGATTAGGGAAGGATGGGGAAGGAAATCAGCTGTGTCCTTTCTAAGGAACCG
This sequence comes from Schistocerca piceifrons, assembly GCF_021461385.2. Classification (NCBI taxonomy): domain Eukaryota; kingdom Metazoa; phylum Arthropoda; class Insecta; order Orthoptera; family Acrididae; genus Schistocerca; species Schistocerca piceifrons. The sequence continues at coordinate 494,517,954 of NC_060142.1, read as the reverse complement.
TCCCGGCATTTGCCTGAATCGATTTAGGGAAATCACAGAAAATCTAAATCACGATGGCCGGCCGCGTGTTTGAACTGTCGTCCTCCCGAATGCGAGTCCAGTGTGCTTACCAATGCGCCACCTCGCTTCGTACGACTGCACGGATGATTTCAGTTAACAGAAGGTGGGCGGTGGTTTTAATATGTAACTCTGAAGTCCGCCCGAACATGCCATTAAGGCCCAACGGTACCGACCGGCCGCCGTTTCATCCTCAGCCCACAGGCGTCACTGGATGCGGATACGGAGGGGCATGTGGTCAGCAAACGGCTCTCCCGGTCATATGTCAGTTTACGAGACCAGAGGCGCTACTTCTCAGTTAAGTAGCTACTCAGTTTGCCTCAAAGGGGCTGAGTGTACCCCACTTGCCAACAACGCTCGGCATATCGGATGGTCACCCATCTAAGTTCTAGCCCAGCCCGACAGCGCTTAACTTCGGCCGTCGACTTTAATAGGTAGTTTTTATCTATGAATTAGTAGTAATTTCCTTTAACTACTGCTGAGAAGGAACTACCGCAGAAGAACGCATACTGGCGGAACTATTATACGCCGGCCGGTGACGGATCACTGATGCATTTGTTGTCTGATCAGAAGTATGGTTCAAATGGCTCTGAGCACTATGGGACTTAACATCTTAGGTCATCAGTCCCCTAGAACTTAGAACTACTTAAAGCTAACTAACCTAAGGACATCACACACATCCATGCCCGAGGCAGGATTCGAACCTGCGACCGTAGCAGTCTCGCGGTTCCGGACTGCAGCGCCTAGAACCGCACGGCCACCGCGGCCGGCGATCAGAAGTATCCGGACATTCGTACGTAATGCGGAGTTGACCATTACGTGTCATTATAAAAGAGTGAGAGTGTTAGCCTGTCAGTAGAGAGGCAGTTTGTGTCGGTCATGGGAGGCTGTGTGATTTCGAACGTGAACTGTTCACTGGATCTCACCTGAGTAACAAATCGATCAGGGACATTTCAGTCCTTCTAAACTTACCCTTGCCGAGTGTTGATGAGGTGACTGAAGTGTAAATGCGAAGGAACATTTGAAATATGACCAGATAGACCTCATTTACTGACGGACGGCCGCCGAGAACTGCTGAGAGTAGTTGTAAGAAATCGCATGAAATCAGTGATTGGAGTTATTCCTGAGGTGCTACAACAGTCCAAAGAGCACAGTGGCTGTCGGTAGGGAGTTAAAAAGAATGGAGTGCAACAGTCGAACAGTTCCTGGAAAGCCACATGTTTCTGTATTCAGTGCTAAGTGAAGCTCGAGGCGGCGCGAAGAGCGGCGCCACAGGATAGTGGATGACTGGAAACGACTAATTTCGAGTGGTAAGTCGCGCTATGCCCTGTGGCAACCCGATGAATGGCTTTGGGTGTGGCGAATGCTTGGCTAACCTTACCTGCCATAGCGCCAAGTGCCAACAGGGAAATACGGAGGAAGAGGTATCCCGGTATGGAGGTGGTTTTCTTGGTTAGTGTGTGATCCCCTTATTGTGCTTAAGAAAATGCAAAGCTCTGAAGGATATGAACACCATTTACAGCATTCTGAACAGTTCGGAGATGATGATTGTTTGCATCAGCATGACAAAGCTTCGTGTCAAAGCAGCATCTGTGTGGCGATGTTTGTGGAAATTGACTGACCTGCCTCTAAGCCCGACCTGAACCCAACAGAACACTTTTTGGGATGAGCTGGAGCGTCGACTTCGTTGCAGACTCGAGCATCCACCCTTGGTTCCTCAGCTCTTGAGGATGAATGAGCTCCCATTTCTCCACAGACATCTCACAGAAAATGTTCCGAGCATAATTCAAGCCATTGTAAAGGTGAAGGGTGGACACGCCCTATCTTAATGTCCACTAATAGATGTCCAGATACATTTGATCTGATATTGTATTACATACTTTAAGGAGCGGCAACAAATATGTAAGCATTTGAACAGATTTTTTTTTAAACTGCGACGTAATAAATAGTCGTTTTAGTTAGCTAGAGATGAATTATCGATAAAGATAAATGAATGTAAAAAAATATGTTGTTGTTGTTGTGGTCTTCAGTTCTGAGACTGGTTTGATGCAGCTCTCCATGCTACTCTATCCTGTGCAAGCTTTTTCATCTCCCAGTACCTACTGCAACCTACATCCTTCTGAATCTGCTTAGTGTATTCATCTCTTGGTCTCCCTCTACGATTTTTACCCTCCACGCTGCCCTCCAATACTAAATTGGTGATCCCTTGATGCCTCAGAACATGTCCTACCAACCGATCCCTTCTTCTGGTCAAGTTGTGCCACAAACTTCTCTTCTCCCCTATCCTATTCAATACTTCCTCATTAGTTATGTGATCTACCCATCTAATCTTCAGCATTCTTCTGTAGCACCACATTTCGAAAGCTTCTATTCTCTTCTTGTCCAAACTATTTATCGTCCATGTTTCACTTCCATACATGGCTACACTCCATACGAATACTTTCAGAAATGACTTCCTGACACTTAAATCAATACTGGATGTTAACAAATTTCTCTTCTTCAGAAACGCTTTCCTTGCCATTGCCAGCCTACATTTTATATCCTCTCTACTTCGACCATCATCAGTTATTTTGCTCCCCAAATAGCAAAACTCCTTTACTACTTTAAGTGCCTCATTTCCTAATCTAATTCCCTCAGCATCACCCGACTTAATTAGACTACATTCCATTATCCTTGTTTTGCTTTTGTTGATGTTCATCTTATATCCTCCTTTCAAGACACTGTCCATTCCATTCAACTGCTCTTCCAAGTCCTTTGCTGTCTCTGACAGAATTACAATGTTATCGGCGAACCTCAAAGTTTTTATTTCTTCTCCATGAATTTTAATACCTACTCCGAATTTTTCTTTTGTTTCCTTTACTGCTTGCTCAATATACAGATTGAACAACATCGGGGAGAGGCTACAACCCTGTCTTACTCCCTTCCCAACCACTGCTTCCCTTTCATGTCCCTCGATTCTTATAACTGCCATCTGGTTTCTGTACAAATTGTAAATAGCCTTTCGCTCCCTGTATGTTACCCCTGCCACCTTTAGAATTTGAAAGAGAGTATTCCAGTCAACATTGTCAAAAGCTTTCTCTAAGTCTACAAATGCTAGAAACGTAGGTTTGCCTTTCCTTAATCTTTCTTCTAAGATAAGTCGTAAGGTCAGTATTGCCTCACGTGTTCCAGTGTTTCTACGGAATCCAAACTGATCTTCCCCGAGGTTGGCTTCTACTAGTTTTTCCATTCGTCTGTAAAGAATTCGTGTTAGTATTTTGCAGCTGTGACTTATTAAGCTGATAGTTCGGTAATTTTCACATCTGTCAACACCTGCTTTCTTTGGGATTGGAATTATTATATTCTTCTTGAAGTCTGAGGGTATTTCGCCTGTTTCATACATCTTGCTCACCAGATGGTAGAGTTTTGTCAGGACTGGCTCTCCCACGGCCGTCAGTAGTTCCAATGGAATATTGTCTACTCCGGGAGCCTTGTTTCGACTCAGGTCTTTCAGTGCTCTGTCAAACTCTTCACGCAGTATCATATCTCCCATTTCATCTTCATCTACATCCTCTTCCATTTCCATAATATTTTCCTCAAGTACATCGCCCTTGTATAGACCCTCTATATACTCCTTCCACCTTTCTGCTTTCCCTTCTTTGCTTAGAACTGGGTTTCCATCTGAGCTCTTGATATTCATACAAGTCGTTCTCTTATCTCCAAAGGTCTCTTTAATTTTCCTGTAGGCGGTATCTATCTTACCCCTAGTGAGATAGGCTTCTACATCCTTACATTTGTCCTCTAGCCATCCCTGCTTAGCCATTTTGCACTTCCTGTCGATCTCATTTTTGAGACGTTTGTATTCCTTTTTGCCTGTTTCACTTACTGCATTTTTATATTTTCTCCTTTCATCAATTAAATTCAATATTTCTTCTGTTACCCAAGGATTTCTACTAGCCCTCGTCTTTTTACCTACTTGATCCTCTGCTGCCTTCACTACTTCATCCCTCAAAGCTACCCATTCTTCTTCTACTGTATTTATTTCCCCCATTCCTGTCAATTGCTCCCTTATGCTCTCCCTGAATCTCTGTACAACCTCTGGTTCTTTTAGTTTATCCAGGTCCCATCTCCTTAAATTCCCACCTTTTTGCAATTTCTTCAGTTTTAATCTACAGGTCATAACCAATAGATTGTGGTCAGAGTCCACATCTGCCCCTGGAAATGTCTTACAATTTAAAACCTGGTTCCTAAATCTCTGTCTTACCATTATATAATCTATCTGATACCTTTTAGTATCGCCAGGGTTCTTCCATGTATACAACCTTCTTTCATGATTCTTAAACCAAGTGTTAGTTATGATTATGTTGTGCTCTGTGCAAAATTCGACCAGGCGGCTTCCTCTTTCATTTCTGTCCCCCAATCCATATTCACCTACTATGTTTCCTTCTCTCCCTTTTCCTACACTCGAATTCCAGTCACCCATGACTATTAAATTTTCGTCTCCCTTCACAATCTGAATAATTTCTTTTATTTCATCATACATTTCTTCAATTTCTTCGTCATCTGCAGAGCTAGTTGGCATATAAACTTGTACTACTGTAGTAGGCGTGGGCTTCGTATCTATCTTGGCCACAATAATGCGTTCTAATATAAGAGAAAAAAAAATTCGTCACATAGCTACTGACTGTGCCGGTCAACAACAGTTTCGTTACAAAGAACGTGAATAATGTGTTTTGCTAAATGGTTGGTGCTGTATTCGAAAATGAAATGAGTGTTTGGCTGTTGGGCTCAGATATCTTGTGAAATGCTACTTTGTATCTATCGAAATTTTTGAAATCACCGCATACTGGTAATTCGTCTGTGGCTTAAATACATTCATGTTCAGAAAAAAGAACAGAACAGCTTGAACGGCTGCAGACATTTTCACAGGACATGTACATTAGTAGGTTCTGCAGAAATGATTAGCCTTTGAACCATGCCGAACCGCGGGTTCGAGATCAACATCAATATCGCGGCCGGCTGGTCCCGGCGGAGGTTCGAGTCCTCCCTCGGGCATGGGTGTGTGTGTTTGTCCTTGGGATGATTTAGATTAAGTAGTGTGTAAGCCTAGGGATTGATGACCTTAGCAGTTAAGTCCCATAAGATTTCACACACATTTGAACATTTTTTGATATCGAGGCGCAACACCACTCACCGGTAAAATGTGCCTGCGGCTCTCGTTGCCACTAGAAACCGAAGTAAACCATGGGCGATGTGTGGTAGACGAGATGACAGACTACAGTGCTGTTGCCGGCACAGGTGCTTCAGAGAACGTTGTTCACCGCACGTCATTGAACTTGCGGTTCTGCAGAAAACGACCCCAACGCGTTGACCCAGCGACATTACCAATTACGATTGCTGACTGGATCGTGGATCAATAAAAACGTGCCTCCTGGTCCGATGAGTAGCGTTTCTTGTTAAACCAGGTAAATGGTCGTGTCCTCATGTGCCGTCATCCGGCTGCTCGAAATATTCGTCGCGCCACAGAACGGACGCAGGCCTGTGGGGACAGTATTATGATACATTCAGCTACGGTTGAACAGGTCCCGATGGTACTAATCTAAGGCCTGTTTCACGCTGGGACTCTGGTGACCGTTGCCAGTGACGGTCACCGGTAATTGTGATGAACACTCCTGGATCACCGGTGTCCGACACCGCAGTTACTGCCAACTAATTAGTTAGTGAAATCGACTCGAGCGAGAAGGAACTTTTGTTAGTACTTCTAACAAGGGAACCTCCCCATCGCACCCCCCTCAGATTTAGTTATAAGTTTGCACAGTGGATAGGCCTTGAAAAACTGAACACAGATCAATCGAGAAAACAGGAAGAAGTTGAGTGGAAGTATGAAAAAAATAAGCAAAATATACAAACTGAATAGTCTATGCATATGATATACAACACCGTGGTCCCGTGGTTAGCGTTAGCAGCTGCAGTGCGAAAGATCCTTGGTTCAAATCTACCCTCGAGCGAAAATTTTAATATTTTATTTTCAGACAATTATTATCTGTCCGTCCGATGCGATCACATTTTTGGGAGTGATTATCACATCCACAAGAAAACCTAAATCGGGCAAGGTAAAAGAATCTTTTTACCCATTCGCCTAGTGTACAAGTTAGGTGAGTCGACAACATATTCTTGTCATATGACGCACATGCCGTCGCCAGTGTCGTACAGTGTCGTATAGAATATATCAGACGCGTTTTCCTGTGGAGGAATCGGTTGACCTATGACCTTGCGATCAAATGTTTTCGGTTCCCATTGGAGAGGCACGTCCTTTTGTCTACTAATCGCACTGTTTTGCGGTGCGGTCGCAAAACACAGACACTAAACTTATTACAGTGAACAGAGACGTCAATGAACGAACGGACAGATCATAACTTTCCGAAAATAAAGTAGGTAAAAATTTTCACCCGAGGAAAGACTTGAACCATGGACCTCTCATTCCGCAGCTGCTCAGGCTAACCACGAGACCACGGCGCTCCTGAGCTCGCGCTTTCCTTGATGTTGCTTATCTTGCACATGGACTACTCAGTTTGTATATTTTGCTTATTTTTTCATAGTTCCATACAACTTCTTCCTGTTTTCTCGATTGATCTGTGTTCAGTTTTTCAAGGCCTATCGAATGTGCCAACCTATAACTAAATCTGAGAGGGGTGTGATGGGGAGGTTCCCTTGTAAGCAAGAGGAGGAGGAGAACGAAGACAAAACGTTCATTACACTTACATTCACTGCTACGAGAACGGCTGGAGAAAGTATTGTTTTATACTCTTTATGACGATCTGAGACAAGATGAGAATTTTTTCAGTATTTTCGAATGTCGAAAACTTCATTTGATGAACTGCTAAGAGAAGTGAAAGAAGAAATGACAGGTATGGACAACAATATTTTAACTGTATTTTTCGGACGACGATAAGACGCACACTTAATTTTGCAATGAAAATTTTGAAATATTAGTATTTTTTTAGATTTCTTCTTCATTCGCCCTGCAGGGGATAGTTCATGGTTTCCATGCTCATCCATTTTGTTCCTTCTCATAGCATTAAGACTGCGTAAAGGTACACTTAATACTGGTAAACGCAAAAGAAAAGGGGGGTGAGGGATGCAAGTGTGCTTGAAGGTTACTACCCTCCTAGCCTTTACAGGCGTAGCAACTAAATTTCGCTACTCTTGTATGGTCCGAAAAATAAGGTGTTAAATTTGGAAAAAGAACATACAACTTACCAATTTTGTTTTTTTCATCCATGCTCTTCTCATTGAAATTAGACACTAATTTCGTTATAATTTCTTGCCATGCATTCGTTTTCACCACTTTGTTGCTATAGGCATCGCTTTTGACATCCCAAACAGCAGGACGACTTTCAGGTCACTTATGAAGTCTTCCGTGTTAATCAAACCTAAACTCATAGCTACAATGTGTACGGTATAATGCAGAATTAATGTTTCGCGTCACTGTCTCAAAAATGACCGCCATCTGTTGGCAGATCTGCAGCGCTGTGTCTGTATCTGTGTCCCACAGCGAACACTCCAAACTAATGCACGTCCGGCGGTGATTGCTGTGAACACAGTGACCTTGTCCGTCACATGTGGCGAGGAAATGTGGCGAGGGTGAGTCACTGCTGCGTCGTAGTGGCTCGGTGAGGCAGTGTCCCGGTGTGGAACGCTCCAGTTCAGACGAAAGTATCTCTGTCGGTGACCGTCGCTGGTGACCGTGACCAGTGTCCCAGTGTGAAACGTGCCTAAGACACCATGACAACTGAACATTACTGCGATAAACCTGCACCTCTTCACGCTTGATATTTTCCGTCACTGCGATGACGTTTACCAGCAGAACAACTAACCATATCTTACGGGCAGAATCGAGCTGCAGTGGTTTGCGAATGACAGTGAACTCTCGCTGATATCTTGGGCATGCAATTCGATCAAGCCGGCCGCTGTGGCCGAGCGGTTCTAGGCGCTTCAGTCCGGAACCGCGCTGCTGCTACGGTCGCAGGTTCGAATCCTACCTCGGGCATGGATGTGTGTGGTGTCCTTAGGTTAGTTAGGTTTAAGTAGTTCTAAGTCTAGGGGACTGATGACCTCAGATGTTAAGTCCCATAGTGCTTAGAGCCATTTGAACCTAAATGAATTTCCATTTCCATGAGAAACACGAACTGTAACGGAGATACAATGCTTGAAGTGCAGATAAGTCTGAAATATAAATAAATAAAATTAAGTGCAAGAAAACAATGTGTGCAGAGCCTACAACATTTGCGTGCGTCCTTGCGTGACCAGTATCATACACAGGGTTGTTGTTGTTGTGGTCTTCAGTCCTGAGACGGGTTTGATGCAGCTCTCCATGCTACTCTATCCTGTGCAAGCTTCTTCATCTCCCAGTACGTACTGCAGCCTAGATCCTTCTGAATCTGCTTAGTGTATTCATCTCTTGGTCTCCCTCTACGATTTTTACCCTCCACGCTGCCCTCACATACTAAATTGGTGATCCCTCGATGTCTCAGAACATGTCCTACCAACCGATCCCTTCTTCTAGTCAAGTTGTGCCACAAGCTCCTCTTCTCCCCAATTCTATTCAGTACCTCCTCATTAGTTATTTGATCTACCCATCTGCTCTTCAGCTTTCTTCTGTAACACCACATTTCGAAAGCTTCTCTTCTCTTCTTGTCTAAACTATTTATCGTCCACGTTTCACTTCCATACATGGCTACACTCCATACAAATACTTTCGGAAACGACTTCCTGACACTTAAATCTACACTCGATGTTAACAAATTTTTCTTCTTCAGTAACGCTTTCCTTGCCATTGCCAGTTTACATTTTATATCCTCTCTACTTCGACCATCGTCAGTTATTTTGCTCCCCAAATAGCAAAACTCCTTTACTACTTTAAGTGTCTCATTTCCTAATCTAATTCCCTCAGCATCACCCGACTTAATTCGACTTCATTCCATTATCCTCGTTTTGCTTTTGTTGATGTTCATCTTATATCCTCCTTTCAAGACACTGTCCATTCCGTTCAACTGCTCTTCCAAGTCCTTTGCTGTCTCTGACAGAATTACAGTGTCATCGGCGAACCTCAAAGTTTTTATTTCTTCTCCATGGATTTTAATACCTACTCCAAATTTTTCTTTTGTTTCTTTTACAGCTTGCTCAATATACAGGTTGAATAACATCGGGGAGAGGCTACAACCCGGTCTCACTCCCTTCCCAACCACTGCTTCCCTTTCATGCCCCTAGACTCTTATAACTGCCATCTGCTTTCTGTACAAATTGTAAATAGCCTTTCGCTCCCTGTATTTTACCCCTGCCACCTTCAGAATTTGAAAGAGAGTATTCCAGTCAACATTGTCAAAAGCTTTCTCTAAGTCTACAAATGCTAGAAACGTAGGTTTGCCTTTGCTTAATCTTTCTTCTAAGATAAGTCGTAAGGTCAGTATTGCCTCACGTGTTCCAATATTTCTACTGAATCCAAACTGATCTTCCCCGAGGTCGGCTTCTACCAGTTTTTCCATTCGTCAGTAAAGAATTCGCGTTACTATTTTGCAGCTGTGACTTATTAAACTGATAGTTCGGTAATTTTCACATCTGTCAACACCTGCTTTCTTTGGGATTGGAATTATTATATTCTTCTTGAAGTCTGAGGGTATTTCGCCAGTTTCATACATCTTGCTCACCAGATGGTAGAGTTTTGTAAGGACTGGCTCTCCCAAGGCCGTCAGTAGTTCCAATGGAATGTTCTCTACTCCTGGGGCCTTGTTTCGATTCAGGTCTTTCAGTGCTCTGTCAAACTCTTCACGCAGTATCATATCTCCCATTTCATCTTTATCTGCATCCTCTTCCATTTCCATAATGTTGTCCTCAAGTACATCGCCCTTGTATAGACCCTCTATATACTCCTTCCACCTTTCTGCTTTCCCTTCTTTGCTTAAAACTGAGTTTCCATCTGAGGTTTTGATATTCATACAAGTCGTTCTCTTATCTCCAAAGGTCTCTACATTTTCCTGTAGGCAGTATCTATCTTGCCCCTAGTGAGATAAGCCTCTACATCCTTACATTTGTCCTCTAGCCATCCCTGCTTAGCCATTTTGCAGTTCCTGTCGATCTCATTTTTGAGTCGTTTGTATTCCTTTTTGCCTGCTTCATTTACTGCATTTTTACATTTTCTCCTTTCATCAATTAAATTCAATATTTCTTCTGTTACCCAAGGATTTCTACTAGCCCTCGTATTCTTACCTATTTGATCCTCTGCTTCCTTCACTATTTCATCCCTCAAAGCTACCCATTCTTCTTCTATGGTATTTCTTTCCCCCATTCCTGTCAATTGTTCCCTTATGCCCTCCCTGAAACTCTGTACAACCTCTGGTTCTTTCAGTTTATCCAGGTCCCATCTCCTTAAATTCCCACCTTTTTGCAGTTTCTTCAGTTTTAATCTACAGTTCATAACCAATAGATTGTGGTCAGAGTCCACATCTGCCACTGGAAATGTCTTACAATTTAAAACCTGGTTCCTAAATCTCTGTCTTACCATTATATAATCTATCTGATACCTTTTAGTATCTCCAGGGTTCTTCCATGTATACAACCTTCTTTCATGATTCTTGAACCAAGTCTTAGTTATGATTAAGTTATGCTCTGCGCAAAATTCTACCAGACGGCTTCCTCTTTCATTTCTTAGCCCCAATCCATATTTACCTACTATGTTTCCTTCTCTCCCTTTTCCTACTGACGAATTCCAGTCACCCATGACTATTAAATTTTCGTCTCCCTTCACTACCTGAATAATTTCTTTTATCTCATCATACATTTCATCAATTTCTTCGTCATCTGCAGAGCTAGTTGGCATATAAACTTTTACTACTGTAGTAGGCGTGGGCTTTGTGTCTATCTTGGCCACAATAATGCGTTCACTATGCTGTTTGTAGTAGCTTACCCGCACTCCTATTTTTTTATTCATTATTAAACCTACACCTGCATTACCCCTATTTGCTTTTGTATTTATACCCCTGTATTCGCCTGACCAAAAGTCTTGTTTCTCCTGCCACCGAACTTGACTAATTCCCACTATATTTAACTTTAACCTATCCATTTCCCTTTTTAAATTTTCTAACCTACCTGCCCGATTAAGGGATCTGACATTCCACGCTCCCATCCGTAGAACGTCTGTTTTCATTCTCCTGATAATGACGTGCTCTTGAGTAGTCCCCGCCCGGAGATCCGAATGGGGGACTATTTTACCTCCGGAATATTTTACCCAAGAGGACGCCATCATCATTTAATCATACAGTGAAGCTGCATGTCCTCGGGAAAAATTACGGCTGTAGTTTCCCCTTGCTTTCAGCCGTTCACAGTACCAGAACAGCAAGGCCATTTTGGTTAGTGTTACAAGGCCAGATCAGTCAATCATCCAGACTGTTGCCCCTGCAACTACTGAAAAGGCTCCTGCCCCTCTTCAGGAACCACACGTTTGTCTGGCCTCTCAACAGATACCCCTCCGTTGTGGTTGCACCTACGGTACGGCTATCTGTATCGTTGAGGCACTGAAGCCTCCCCACCAACGGCAAGGTCCATGGTTCATGGGGGGATACACAGGGTGAACCAGCTAAAACTTGCACCGAGGGTACTGCGGAGATGGAAAGGGTGAACCAGCTAAAACTTGCACCGAGGGTACTGCGGAGATGGAAAGTGCTATTGATGTGCGCTTTTCACAGAGTGGATTGGTGGTCAGGGGCTCGCATTCTTGGCCAACAAACACATTGTGATAATAGAAAGCGTATTCTTTGGGCAAACATACTACTTTTGAAGTGGGACGAAACCTGTTAAAATAAAAAAAACTAAAGTATGGTAAATTGGTATGTCTGTGGTGTTCGTTGTAGGATTTTGGCGCGAGTCGTTTGAAAGATATCGTATTTTGAAAGGTTTCCATGCCGACACTTGTTGATGCCACTCAACCTGCGTAGTTCCTAGGTACTATGTTGTTATATTTGCTTACATTGTGCTTGTGTGTTCCGTGAGTGCATTGCGATATGCTAGTCAGTTATTGTGTGACAGTCCAGGCAGTAGGTCGTGAGTTGACAATGAGATTTACCAATGGAGAAAAAGCCGACATGATGTACAGAGAGGGTAGGAAGACTGCAGCTCGTTCTTGTACGGTGTGGGCGGCAAGATATCCCAATAGATGTCAACCATCTCGGCAACAGTTAAACTCTTCAGACAGTTTCATGAAAGTGGTAGCATAACACCTATAAAACGTAGATGTTATGTCCTATAGTGCTTAGAGCCATTTGAACCGGATCGAACACACCTGGGACGCTATCGTGCGGTAGCTCCACAGCCACAAACCACCGGCCTGTAATTTACGAGAATTGCGTGATCTGTGTGTAGACATCTTCTGACGCATACCACCGAACGCTTACCAAGGATTAGTCGGAACATACCAGGCAAAATCGGTGCTGTACTGTCTTTCAAAGGTAGACCAGTGCGCTACTGAGCAGGTGGCAGTAATGCTTTGGCTCATCAGTGTCTGTCGGCTGTGAATAGGCGGGCAAAGCAACCAGCAGAAAGCTAGTAGTGAATACGGTAAAGTGTCAGAGGTTGGCTTATTTGTGGCTGCTACGGAAAGTCGCCATCCCATCTTTATATGAGAGACAAGTCTGGGACGACTTTTTATATATATTCGCAATACAAGGTAGACGTGATGTCATCTCCAAGCAGGGTTAGCTAGAGCGTGACACGGCAAACAGGTGCGCTGCGTCACGACGTGGAGCGCGGAACGTGCCTCTGGTAGAACCGCGGCCTTGCCGGCAAGTGCCGGCGGTAACAGCGGGGTGAACGCCCTGCCGGCACGTCCTGGAAGGCTGCTCACTTTCTCCCAGCACGCCAATGCACAATGTGCTCACAACCGCATAGCCTCCTACAGAACTTTCGCCGCAGACGCAGCTGTCGGGGCACCCGTCTCATTCGACGGCTGTACGCGCTCTCGAGTTTACAACCTTCGGTACCAGCCGGTAGCCGAAGGAGCCGATTTGCCTTTATGCGTGGCAATAAAGCGGCGTGTTTTGCACGTGGCGCCATCTCTAATACTACCTAATTACTTTATGTCGATAGGCAACGCGACGCGTTTACAATCTCCTGAGATTACTGCAGCATACAAGCTCCTCCCGATGCGAGTTCACTGATATTATCCGATTCCAAGAGAGGCGCAGTAGTGCACGAGAGAGAGAGAGAGAGAGAGAGAGAGAGAGAGAGAGAGAGAGATTACGCCCCGTCCAAAAAAATGGTTCAAATGCCTCTGAGCACTATGGGACTTTAGGGGGGTAGGACGTCAAACAGGCCGACTTGGAGCAGGAGAGGCACCACAGGACATTTAAATTTCTACTGTCTATACTTTTACAAGTAAATTCATAAAACTTTGTCAGCATGACCAGGAAGGCTTCGGGATTCACACTCGTAGGAGCGGAAGTTCAAAAACATAATTTTTTTTGTTTTTTTACGTGTGAAATTTCATCATTTTTTCACTTACTATTGGCTGCATTTGTTGCTATAGGTACACTTTTCTTCATAAGTAAGTAAGACTGTTCGATGAATTTTGCACAGCATACAAACCATACTTACAGGTGTCTGAAACTCTAGAATCTATTTAATTTATGAAAAAGTGAATGAGCTGTTACGTTTTAAACTTTGTGTTCAGAAAAAAATCAAATTTTGTAGTTAATTATCTCAATTTTTACCACAGTTTTTAATAGATTTGGAAAACTCTAGGGTTTCATACACCTGTAAGTATGGTTTGTATGCTGTGCAAAATTCATCAAAAAATCTCTCTTACTTGTGAAGAAAAATGTACCTATAGCAACAAATGCAGCCAACAGTAAGTGAAAAAAAGATGAAATTTCATTTCTAAAAAAATAATTTTGTTTTGCACTTCCACTGCTATGAGTGTGAATCTTGAATCCTTCCTGGTCATGCTGACAAAGTTTTATGAATTTATTTGTATAGAAAATAAAATGTCCTGTGGTGCCTCTCCTGCTCCAATTCGGACCGTTTGACGTCCTACCCCCCTTAAGATCTGAGGTCATCAGTCCCCTAGAACTTAGAACTACTTAAACCTAACTAACCTAAGGACATCACACACATCCATGCCCGACGCAGGATTCGAACCTGCGACCGTAGCGGTCACGCGGTTCCAGACTATAGCGCTTAGAACCGCTCGGCTACTCCGGCCGGCGCGCCCCGTCCGCCACGATGTAATTAGAGATGGAGCACAAACTTCCAATGGGGAAGGAAATCGACAGTGCTCTTTCAAAGGAACCATGGAACCATCTCACCATTTCATTGCACAGCCCAGGATTTTGGTACGGGACGCGGAGTGTGTATGTGTATGTGTGTGTGTGGGGGGGGGGGGGGGGGGGGGGGTGGGCTGCGCTCATAAGAACTTTGTATAATCGTTCTGTCTTCACATTCTCTAGAGTAAACGAACTTTATTTTCTTAATCTATTATTACACCAGGTAACGGCTCAAAAATATCATCGGTGGCCGGAGTCGTCGAACGGTTCTAGGCGCCACAGTCTGGAACCGCACGACCGGTACGGTCGCAGGTTCGAATACTGCCTCGGGCATGGATGTGTCTGATGTCATTAGGTTAGTTAGGTTTAAGTAGTTCTAAGTTCTAGGGGACTTATGACCTCAGAAGTTAAGTCCCATAGTGCTCAGAGCCATTTGAACCCAAAAATATCAATCAGAATCGCGCTATATCACACCTGGCAACTTGTGTTTGAAACTGAGTTTTGTTTGAGGCCGTTACATTGCACTTAACGTAGTTGGCATTCGTTCTGATGGCGATTTTACACTGATCAATCAGAACATTACGACCACTTGCCTTATAGCCAATACGTCCAGGTTTGGCAAGGATAAAGCGGCTACTCGTCGTAGCATGGAAGTAATGAGACCTTGGTAGGTCATTGGAGGGAGATGGTACCACATCTGCATACACACGGCACCTAATTCCAGTAACTTCCGGTGAGGGGAGCGATGAGCTCTGACGCCACGTTCAGTCACATCCGCCGGCCGGTGTGGCCGAGCGGTTGTAGGCGCTTCAAACTGGAACCGCGCGACCGCTACGGCGCAGGTTCGAATCCTGCTTCGGGCATGGATGTGTGTGATGTCGTTAGGTTAGTTAGGTTTAAGTAGTTCTAAGATCAAGGGGACTGATGACCTCAGATGTTGAGTCCCATATTGCTCAAAGCCATTTGAACCATTTTGAATCAGTCACATCCCAGATAGGTTCAACATGGTTCAGATCTGGCGAGCTGGCGGGCCAGCACATCAACTGGAACTCGCCACTGCGTCCCTCGAACCACTCCACCACACTTATGAACTTACGACTAGCGCATTATCTTGTTGAAAATGCCACAGCCGTCAGGAAACATGATCGTATGAAGGTGTGTACGTTGTTTGCTACCAGTGTACGACACTCATTGGCCGCCTTGTGCGAGCTCCACTGGGCCCATGAAAGCCCACGTGAATGTTCCCCAGAGCATAACGTAGCCGCCGCCAGCTTGTCTCCGTCACGCAGTACAGGCGTCAAGGAGCTGTTCGCCTGGAAGGCGACCGTTTCGCGCCCTCCAATCGGCATGAAGAAGAATGTATCGGCACACATCAGACCATACAACGCTCTGCCACAGCGCTAACGGCCAGCGCCAATTGTCACGGGCCCTTTTCAGTCGTAGTTGATGTCGTGTATTAACATTGCAACATGACTGGGTCTTCGGCTGCGGAGGCCCATCGTTAGGAGTGTTGGGTGCACTGTGTGTTCAGACACACTTGTACTCTGCCCAGAATTAAATTCTGATGTTAGTTCCGCCACAGTTCGCCGCCTGTCCTGTTTTACCAGTCTGCCCAGCCTACGACTTTCGACATCTGTAATGAGGGGTGACCGCCCAACCCCACTACGTCTGGACCTGGCTTCACCTTGGTTTCGACCCGTGTTGGAAACACTCATCACAGCCATCCTCGAACACCCGACTAGTCGTGCAGTTTCCAAAATACTCGTGCCGAACCTAAGAGCCATCATAATCTGCCCTCTGTCAAACTCAGATCGGACGCCTTCTCCATTCACGCTCATTGATGCAACATGTACCGTGCGTGTATATGATCAGCAGTGATTCCTCGCCAGGTAACGCTGCTATCGCCTGGACGGATATAAATCGAGAGGAGGTCGGTGGTCATAATGTTCTGAATAATCAGCGTAATCCTTATTGCGTAAGTGATGGAGTGACAGCAAGAGATATCAATCACATTTTTTTCGAATGAAACTGTATGCAGACCAGCAAACTAATTTCATACGACAGTTAATCAGATACCATCAAGCATTACCTATTAATATACCAGGTCTCCATCAAAGCAAATTAATTATGAAATTAATTATAATTTTTAATTAAATGTAATGTCAGACTGTAAAATCCTAGACAATTCCAAAAAATCCTAAAATACTGAGTGGTGGCTGTATGGTCTTCAGATGAAGAAGGAAAACCGAATAAATGCGCGGACGACTCGCTCTCTGAGGGTTCCCTACAAAATTAATTATTAGGGACACGGAAGTTGCCAACGTCGCAGCCTATAGAAAGACTTGCACCAGACCATTATTATATATAATAATTTCGCGTGGCTCAATGGCCTGTGTAGTGGGACGAATTTAAGCGTCACCCATCCACCAAAGTCAGCCCAGTTTGCAGGTGACTATAAGTTTAATTTAGTTTTGTTTATGTGTTTTCTTATTATTTGTAATAGATGTGAATTATCTAAAAGTTTTGTATTTTTTTATGTGTTTCATGTACGGAGAGGGCGGCGCAACGAACGGGGACAGCATCTTCGTTGCCGCGACCAGAGAGGAAATTGCTGGCCGCTATACGTCGCGGGTCGACAGCCAAGGAGCAACAGAAGATCCTGGAACCGAGTTGTTGCGTCGTGCTTCTAAAAATTAAAAATGAAATTTTATACTCTTTTTGTACAACAATGACGTCATATAGAGCTTAATCTTATTGAAATGTCAGTCACTAACTCTCAACGCTCAAGTTCACATCTGTATATGTAGGAAGCTAATAAAATAGTGTATGATACTAAAGTTGAAACACGTGTCTTGAAGATTTATTTATGAAGAATTATGTGAACGGATTAATAATATATTTGACAAGATTAGTGATTCTTACGGTGTTCACCGAAACTTTGAATCTCAAAAGTTTATTTAATGTGTGATTCTGATATCGATTAGATCAAGATAACGTGTGTCAATATAATTTCTGAGGAGAAACAAACGAAATTTAAATTCGAAAAAGTTACAAAAACCAATTGGCCCAAGTGATGTAATTCTTTGCACACGACTCAACTGATGTTTTACAGTTTCGTTCAAGAACCATCCTATGACAATTTAAAAGAATATGAATCATTTTTGAAGTGGGTTGTAACTGACGTAGGTGGCGAAGTCTGCACATGGTCATACATATATCAAACGAAAACTAATACGTCGTTACACTACACCTGGTGCAAGTCTTTCTATAGGCTGCGACGTTGGCGACTTCCGTGTCCCTAACCTACCCCAGTTATGCAACTGGCCAAAGGGGACCTACAGGTCAACGGGTTGTTTCTGCTGAGTCATCATGTCGCTGAGGTTAGGTGAAAACGAAGACTGAAAAATCCGTAGCCCGACAGAGATTCGATCCCATGACCTTCTGGTTAGCAGACGTGCGCTTCACCGCTAAACAACCAGGCCCGCTATGTAGGATGTAGGTAGTTCATCTATAGATTTTGATGAGTGTGTTTGCGATATCAAAATATGTGCGTATCTTTTGATTGCCCTGATTTTGAAGCTTAATTTATTCACTCCGCCAAGGGACCGTAAATCTTAGCATTCCACATAAATTTCACCTTGATACTTCTAAATGTTCGTTGGAAAAAGGGCCCTTGACAGGTAGACAAACTGACTGATTCACCGACCGACCTACACATAGACGGGGAGAGAGAGAGAGAGAGAGAGAGAGAGAGAGAGAGAGAGAGAGAGAAAATGGGAACGGGGTAAAGACAGGGTGACGCAGAATAGCGGGGATGTTTGAAATGAGTAGTGGCAACCATGAGCAGTTGGCAGCACTGCGGGTTCGTGACAGTTAGCGAGTAAAGAGTCTGCCATTTCAGCAATCATGCATCAGTGGAACGGAAAACAGCGAGCGTTAGCCATAAAAATGTTTTTAAAAAACGATAGTTTGGTAGCGGCGCAGAGGGAGTTTCGACGTTTTTATAATTTACGACGTCTTGATGCCGTTCCGTCGAAACACGCGTTAAAATGTTGGATTAATAACTTTGAAGAGACTGGATCTGCCTTCAAGAAGAAACCAACAGGACGACAAAGAAGTGTGCGTTCTCCAGCGAACAGTGTTGTTGTACGAGAGTCTGTCTTACGGAGCTCACGGCTTTAAAGTCGTAATCAAGCAGCAGTGGTTTGGATGTCACGGGATAGTATTCGCAGAATTCTTCATCTTGATTTAAAATTTCATCCGTAAAAACCAAACTACAGATGGTGCAACAATTGAAGCACAACGATTACCGGTTACGATTAGGATTCTGTCGACAAATGATAACAAAAATTAACAATGACGATGAATTTCTAAACAAGCTATGGATGTCAGGTGAGGCACAATTTCATCTCACAGGTTATGTGAATAAACAGAACTACCGTTATAGTGCTAACACAAATTCTAATGACGTTCATGAGCGACCTTTACACGCTAGTAAAGTGACAGTACGGTGTGGTGTTTCATCACATGGGATTATCGGACCATATTTTTCGCAAATGAACAGGGAAACACAACAAATGTGAATGCCGATCGTTACGTGGAGATGATACGAACTGTCGTTACACCTGCATTGAACAACTTTCCAAAGGTTCAAGAAGCCTGGTTTCAACAGGACGGAGCGACATCACGCACAGCACGGCAGTCAACGGCATACGTGCGAGGATTGTTTGGCATCCGTGTGATCTCCCGATTTGGTAACATTCCCTGGCCCAGCCCGCATCTCGTGGTCGTGCGGTAGCGTTCTCGCTTCCCACGCCCGGGTTCCCGGGTTCGATTCCCGGCGGGGTCAGGGATTTTCTCTGCCTCGTGATGGCTGGGTGTTGTGTGATGTCCTTAGGTTAGTTAGGTTTAAGTAGTTCTAAGTTCTAGGGGACTGATGACCATAGATGTTAAGTCCCATAGTGCTCAGAGCCATTTGAACCATTCCCTGGCCCCCTAGCTCGCCAGCTTTTTATGTTTATTACGTTTATAATTTTTTCTTGTTGGGCTACCTCTGCACGACTCGACCAAGAACCCTGGATAAGTTAAAACAGAGATTTCGGGATGCAATTCATAGTGTCCCAGGTGAGATGTTGCAGCGGTCAATGAGGAATCTCAACAGCAGATTTCTCGAATGTATTCGTACAGGAGAATGCCATCTGAAGGGCGTAATTTTTTTAATGATAAATGTTTCGTAAATGGCAAAGTTGTAAGGTTTCAGTTACTATGAATGCAATTTCTTTCGTTCATCACTTCTAGTTTTATTGGATTATGGAAATGTTCCCGTTTTTCTGTGCCACCCTATATTTTGTACTTAGAATAGCTCTGAAGTCTTCAAAACAGCGTAGTCGATTTTTACTGGTTTTATTGTGAATTACGTCGTATTGCTTTAGCAGACTGGTGTCTGGCACTGATCTAAGAGTGGCAGTTCGGAAGGTCTCACTTACAGTATGTTTCGGGAGAACGTGCTGTCGTCGACAAACAGTTCCAACCCGCACATTAAGATTGAACTTCTGCTGGTGTCTAGCCTAGCCTCGATTGTGGTGTGAGGATTTACTTCCAACAGATGTTAGTTGTGGAACTCTGCCATTCCATCTCTCGTCAGTATTACCTGTCTGTCAACAAGATTGAATATACAATGGACTGGCATTCTAATAGGCCATCGGCAGAAGAACTCCCGTGTGCGGCGAACGGCAGGCCGAAGACCCTGTCCATGTTCAAGATGTACCATTACACGAAATGTCCGTGAAGTACCCTCTGCCGCGCGGGATTAGCCGAACGGTCTAAGGCGTTGCAGTCATGGACCGTGCGGCTGGTCCCGGCGGAGGTTCGAGTCCTCCCTCGGGCATGGGTGTGAGTGTGTGTGTGTGTGTGTGTGTGTGTGTGTGTGTGTGTGTGTGTGTGTGTGTTGTCCATAGCGTAAATTAGTTTAAGTTAGATTAGGTAGTGCGTATGCTCAGGGACCGATGACCTCAGCAGTTTGGACCCATAAGACCTTACCACATATTAATTACCTCTGCCATACACTCCATAGTCAGTCTGGGACCGCGCGACCGCTACAGTCGCAGGTTCGAATCCTGCCTCGGGCATGGATGTGTGTGATGTCCTTATGTTAGTTATGTTTAAGTAGTTCTAAGTTCTAGGGGACTGATGACGTCAGATGTTAGTCCCATAGTGCTCCGAGCCATTTTGAAGATTTGAAAGACAAATTAAGGTGTAATGTCAACGGCTAGGACACCTCCCAGCCCTGAATCTTTCATAAATAATGTATATGATTTGTTTTGCTGTAGTGCTGCAACAAAAGGAAGTTAAAACGAAGTGGACATAGAAATCAGAAAAACAGGAAGTACTAAAAACGCACCCAAGAAAACGAAGCAATATCTGTCGATAACTCTTGCAAGGAGCGACGAAATTCAAGTAATACAAACCACAACTTTTGTTTGCAGTAATTACGCAGAGATGGTAATAGCAGCTCAAGACAGGGTGACACAGAACACAGCATCAGTACACTAGAAGTGGTAGGTGAGTTTTGCTATTTGGGCAAGCAAATAACCGGTGGCCAAAGTAGAGGAGGTATAAAATTCAGACTGAAAATAGCGAGAGAAACTTTTCTGAAGAAGGGAAATCTGTTAAAATTGAATTTAGAAGTGTGGAATCTCTTTTCTGTACGTATTTGCCAGAAGTATTACCTTGTACAGAAACGAACATGAACGACTAGTAGTTCAGAGAAGAAAAGAAAGAAGTTTTTGAAACGTGGTGTTGCAGAAGAATGCCGAAGATCAGTTGAAGAGATCGGATATCTAATAAGGATGTACTGAACCAGATTCAGAAAACAGACAACTTGTACACAATAGATACATGTTCAAAGTATTATGGTCTTCGAAGTAACGACTGGCATTGCTTATAACCCGCTGCCACCGATGTGCAAGATGTGGGATACCCTTAGCAGTGTCAGTTTTGTTGATAGTTCGAGTGGGGTGGTCTACTGCCCGACGAATCTCTGTAACAATTCTGAAGCGAAGTGCTTCCTTCAATTTAGCAATCAAATCAAAGTCGCTAGCGGTTAAGTGGAGGGAATGTGGTGGGTGGTACACCACTTCCCAGCCCAAGTCGAATCAGTCATAACTTACACCACATGCATTCAAGCGTTGTCCTGCAAAATGATAGCCAGGACCTGCAGAAAGTGTCACCGCTACTTTCTGTAAGTTGTTCATTTTTTTACAGCCTGCGACTAGCTTAGAGCCAGAAGCGATGACACTTTTTGCAGGATCCCCCTATCGTTTTACAGGATAATGCTCGGGCGTATGTGGCGCAAGTTGTGACTGATTTCTTCGGTCGTTGGGAATGGAAAGTGCTTTACTACCTACCCCAATTCCCCCCCCCCCCCCCCCCACTTAAGTTCTTGCGATTTCAACCTGATTGCTAAATTGAAGGACGCACTTCATGGTATTCGCTTCAGAACTGCTACAGAGATTCGTCGGCCAGCAGGCCGCTGCACTCTACATCTACATCTACATCTATACTCCGCGAGCCACCTTACGGTGTGTGGCGGAGGGTACTTATTGTACCACTATCTGGTCCCCCCTTCCCTGTTCCATTCACGAATTGTGCGTGGGAAGAACGACTGCTTGTAAGTCTCCGTATTTGCTCTAATTTCTCGGATCTTTTCGTTGTGATCATTACGCGAGATATATGTGGGCGGTAGTAATATGTTGCCCATCTCTTCCCGGAATGTGCTCTCTCGTAATTTCGATAATAAACCTCTCCGTATTGCGTAACGCCTTTCTTGAAGTGTCCGCCACTGGAGCTTGTTCAGCATCTCCGTAACGCTCTCGCGCTGACTAAATGTCCCCATGACGAATCGCGCTGCTTTTCGCTGGATCATGTCTATCTCTTCTATTAATCCAACCTGGTAAGGGTCCCATACTGATGAGCAATACTCAAGAATCGGACGAACAAGCGTTTTGTAAGCTACTTCTTTCGTCGATGAGTCACATTTTCTTAGAATTCTTCCTATGAATCTCAACCTGGCGCCTGCTTTTCCCTCTATTTGTTTTATGTGATCATTCCACTTCAGATCGCTCCGGATAGTAACTCCTAAGTATTTTACGCTCGTTACCGCTTCCAATGATTTACCACCTATGGCATAATCGTACTGGAATGGATTTCTGCCCCTATGTATGCGCATTATATTACATTTATCTACGTTTAGGGAAAGCTGCCAGCTGTCGCACCATGCATTAATCCTATCAACACAAATGGCGTTGCAAAGGGTATTCCACGACTTCCAAAGCGTTCTCAACGGGATATACACGATACTGGTGACTACTTTAGAAGACAGTAAAACTTTGAACCATGTGTATCTGTCTATATATATATAAAAGACAATGCCGTCTGAGTGATCGTCGTCCACCTCAAACCGCTAAGGATAGAAACTTTAAATTTGGAGAGGGCGTTCGTCTTATACTCTAGACATCGTTTAAGAAGAGATTTTTCGAAATTCCACTCCTAAGGGATTGAAACAGGCTATAAAAGCTTTTCGAAACTATGTCGCTATTAAGGCAGTTTGAAGCAAGACCAACGAAAACTAGTACATGATTTCTCGGTCAAAAGTAGTGAAATACGTATTACGCCATTTTTTTTGGAAATTACTATGGGAGATAAATGGTGAGTGAAAATACTTTTCTGACAAATCATTATTAAAGAACTGCTGAAGTATTTTCAAAGCTATTGAAAGGTGGCTACACTGAGTCACAGCGGCAGAGAGTGCGCCAAAGATTATTGTTCCGCCGCCTCCACTGGGCACAGTGGTAGTTCAGAGGATGTCGAGAGCAGTCGTTGTTCTGTTGGGTGAGAGAGTAGACGAACTGAGTGTTGACTGAAATGTTGTACTGTTCGGTTGGTGTAATGTATAGATGGAAGAAGATGCAATTGTCAGAACATATTTGAGAAAGGAGATGGGCTTTTGATTTATGATGCTGGTGTAATTAAATATTTTCGTCAATATATAATGAGGTAAAAAGGTATTACAGTTTTCTTTAATAACAAACCCTCTTGCTCACAGGTACAGTCAACAAAGCATCTGGCTCGTGTTCATTTATTAGACTTGTAATTCTGGTTTATATGCGCAATTATAGTATTTCTGGTTTTTTCAATTAGTTCATTGTAAATGGTGTTTAAAATATTTTGTCGTATTGAGAAAGAACCGAGCCAGATACATGTATGTTGAGTCACACTATCACACACAGAACAGTTACACTTGTGATTTGTTGTTTCGTAGCTTTTATAGTTTCAGGGGACTTAATTAATCAATTGTGTTAATGGAAATTCCTTGTCATTCTTTATTTTTAAATTATGCAGTCAGATTGGGTGCTAATAATAGTCAGGGCCAATCGGTTACGAGACTTCGTAACCGGTCACACAGTTAGTAAAATTATTGCATTTATTCATTAATATTAGTCTTTTCTTTTTAATTAAGTCCCCATGCACTATATCTATCAAACTGGTACTTGACTTCTCGGTTAAAGATTAAAAGAAAATACATGGAAAACTCAACACCTATGGACGTAAATAAGGGATAAAAGCTTTATGAAAATATTTCATTATATTAACATATTTTTTAATCTAAATCTATGAAAACTGGTATTTGACTTCTCAGTTAGAAATGTATATGTAACTGGCAGAATTTCGCTACGGAAGCATTTTTGAAGCTGAATTTATGAAAATTTAATTGGGCTTCTTTTTCAGAATTAACAAAAAGTACGTGTTACATCGTTTTGCAGATTCACCCCTAAGGAAGTGGAAGAGGGATTGAAAATTTTTAGGGAAATACACTCCTGGAAATTGAAATAAGAACACCGTGAATTCATTGTCCCAGGAAGGGGAAACTTTATTGACACATTCCTGGGGTCAGATACATCACATGATCACACTGACAGAACCACAGGCACATAGATACAGCCAACAGAGCATGCACAATGTCGGCACTAGTACAGTGTATATCCACCTTTCGCAGCAATGCAGGCTGCTATTCTTCCATGGAGACGATCGTAGAGATGCTGGATGTAGTCCTGTGGAACGGCTTGCCATGCCATTTCCACCAGGCGCCTCTGTTGGACCAGCGTTCGTGCTGGACGTGCAGACCGCGTGAGACGACGCTTCATCCAGTCCCAAACATGCTCAATGGGGGACAGATCCGGAGATCTTGCTGGCCAGGGTAGTTGACTTACACCTTCTAGAGCACGTTGGGTGGCACGGGATACATGCGGACGTGCATTGTTCTGTTGGAACAGCAAGTTCCCTTGCCGGTCTAGGAATGGTAGAACGATGGGTTCGATGACGGTTTGGATGTGCCGTGCACTATTCAGTGTCCCCTCGACGATCACCAGTGGTGTACGGTCAGTGTAGGAGATCGCTCCCCACACCATGATGCCGGGTGTTGGCCCTGTGTGCCTCGGTCGTATGCAGTCCTGATTGTGGCGCTCACCTGCACGGCGCCAAACACGCATACGACCATCATTGGCACCAAGGCAGAAGCGACTCTCATCGCTGAAGACGACACGTCTCCATTCGTCCCTCCATTCACGCCTGTCGCGACACCCCTGGAGGCGGGCTGCACGATGTTGGGGCGTGAGCGGAAGACGGCCTAACGGTGTGCGGGACCGTAGCCCAGCTTCATGGAGACGGTTGCGAATGGTCCTCGCCGATACCCCAGGAGCAACAGTGTCCCTAATTTGCTGGGAAGTGGCGGTGCGGTCCCCTACGGCACTGCGTAGGATCCTACGGTCTTGGCGTGCATCCGTGCGTCGCTGCGGTCCGGTCCCAGGTCGACGGGCACGTGCACCTTCCGCCGACCACTGGCGACAACATCGATGTACTGTGGAGACCTCACGCCCCACGTGTTGAGCAATTCGGCGGTACGTCCACCCGGCCTCCCGCATGCCTACTATGCGCCCTCGCTCAAAGTCCGTCAACTGCACATACGGTTCACGTCCACGCTGTCGCGGCATGCTACCAGTGTTAAAGACTGCGATGGAGCTCCGTATGCCACGGCAAACTGGCTGACACTGACGGCGGCGGTGCACAAATGCTGCGCAGCTAGCGCCATTCGACGGCCAACACCGCGGTTCCTGGTGTGTCCGCTGTGCCGTGCGTGTGATCATTGCTTGTACAGCCCTCTCGCAGTGTCCGGAGCAAGTATGGTGGGTCTGACACACCGGTGTCAATGTGTTCTTTTTTCCATTTCCAGGAGTGTATTTCGTTACATTAAAACATTTTTACGCTGAATCTATGAAAATTGGTATTGCAATTCTCAGTTAGATATGACGAAATATGTGTTACGGGGTGGACGTTTCTATGGAAATATCCTCACAAGAACTCACCAAGCATGATAACAAGGACATTAGGAAAAGAAAGTGCTTCTATGGCCTTAATAAGGGTGAAAAGTTTAGAAGGTGTTCCAATTTGTGAACAACATAAAGAATCAGTTAAAGAAAACCAAAAATATCTGCGCAAACCCTACAGCCTACGCGAGCGAAACAGCGGGCACTAAGCTAGTTTTGTGTAATCTGTAAAGAGTTGCCACCATTAAAGTTCCAACCCTCGCATTTGGCACACACTGAGGGATGAATGCAGCAAGGAGGTTCAAATGGACGTAGGCTGCAGTAGTTGTTCAGATATGAAAAGACTCGTTGACGGTAGACTTGAGTGAGAGCTGCATCAAATCAGTCTTCGGACTAAACGCAACAGAAACATGGACAACAACCGAGACAACGAAAATTATTTAAACATTTAGGATCCTTTTTGGAACTGTGGTAAAAAATGGAGGGACGGTCGAGCACTTGAGTAAAACCGAAGTCGCAGTCGACCAACTTGTCAGCGAAATACGCTATAAAACGCTGTATGACGTAATAGCAGTATTAGAAGGTGTTGTTAGCAACACACGCTTGACTCTGTGTGAAGATTAGAAAGTAGAGTGAATGGCGACGGTCTGCTGATTCACGTAATCTTACCTTCTTTTCCTCGCGTGGCGGTGGTTACACGAGCGAAAGCGGCGGCCAGTGCCGTGTGTCAGACGGTTCTTGTTGTAATTCGTGGAATACAGGTGTATATGCAAATGCAGAGAGCTATCTGAAATTCAGATGAGCGAGGGAACAGGCCGAGAAAAAAAAATAACAAAATGGAGGCTGCCTGTGTTTCGGGACGCCCTGCCCAGAGGGCTCAAGGGCTTACCACTAGCCTTACTTGCCAATGCCCTCTTATTTGTAAAATTTAGCAATCTCTTGGGAGGCCACACACTATGCCCACAAGTTTATGAAAAGACAGCACACACTTTTTTAAACAGACATCAAACATTAACCCGAATTGTTCCAATGTTCCACTATGTTTTATCCACCGTATTTCGTTGATGAAAAGGGTCGATTTTTAGCAATTCTATACAGCCACTCTTTAGATGAAAGATCCGTACCTAACGACCGTCTAGTTGCCAATGTTACACAACACACAAGAAAGAAGTAGACTCACTCACTAACTCACTCCGTTGGCTTCTTTGGGACTTGACATCCCGCGTCGCATTCACTATCTCCCTTCATTTCTTCCTGTCTTGCGCCGCTTCCTCCCATTCAGTGATACCCAGCACTCTGCAGAGTGATGTCACCTCGTCTGCAATCTGCTTCTTCGTCTTCCAGACGGTCGTGAGCCTTCCACCTTACTGTCATAAAACTGACGGACTACTCTGCCATGGTCCATTCTGACAACAAGGCCTGTCAGTTGCAAACGTCACGCTTTGGCGATGTTCACACCGAGGGTTGGTCGACTAGCTTAACTAATTTCTTCGTTGGATCTCAGACCCATTTTGGTGTTGCTTCGGTAACATGTTGACCCAAAGCTTTTTGGGACCGATGACCGTCGCAGTCTGGTCCCTTTGA
Source organism: Schistocerca piceifrons (assembly GCF_021461385.2). Taxonomy (NCBI): domain Eukaryota; kingdom Metazoa; phylum Arthropoda; class Insecta; order Orthoptera; family Acrididae; genus Schistocerca; species Schistocerca piceifrons. The sequence goes on along the minus strand of NC_060142.1, from coordinate 494,490,641 downwards.
TCTCCCAAACCAACCAACCAACCAACCAACCAAAGCTTTTTCTGTAAACTTTATTTTTGAAGACTGAGAGTTGGTGCTCTTCTTTTTTGGTCATGTTCCATGCTTCTGCTCCCTATAGCAGTACTGGATTGATGCTTGTGTTGTATTCGTTGTATTCGTGTTGTGTAGTACACATGAAAGAAAACAGAAGTAATTCACTGAATTATAGGCCCATATCACTACCATCGATCTGTAGCAGGATTTTTCGCCACTACTGTGATCCAATATCGTGGAATACTTGATACTGAAGATATAGTGACCCACAACCAGCACGGATTCAAAAAATACGGATCTTGTGAAACAGGACTGGGCTTTATTCTCACGAATTTAATGCTATGAATAGGGATCTTAAGTTGATATCACATTTTTGCATTTCCAGAAGGTTTTTGACACAGTTCCACACAAGCGGCTTCTGATAGGATTGCGTGCCTATCGAGTATCTTCTCAGTTGCGCGAGTGGATTCGTGATTTCCTCTCAGGAAGTTCATCATTAGTAGTAAATGATCAAATAAAACGATTTAGGAGCAGTACTCTTAGGTTGTTCGTTTACGTCTAGTAAAGTCATAAGAAGATCAAAACGAATTGCAAAAAGATTTAGAAAAGATATCTTCTTGGCACAAAAAGTGGCGCTTGACCCTAAACAAAATGGAAACTGTGAGGTCCTCCACTTAAGTACTGAAAAAGTTTTGTTAAATTTCAGTTACTCGGTAAGCAACACAAATCTAAAGGCTGTCAACTGAACAAAAAGACCTAGGGATTACAATTCCGAACAAACTGGAACCATCACACAGAAAATATTCTGAGGAAGGTAGGGCTACGTTTATTGATAGAACATTTACGAGATGCAACGTATCTGTTAAAGAACTGTCTACACTACGTTAGTCCGTCCTTTTCTGGATTATTGCTGCGCGGTATGGGATCTTTAGCAGATAGAATTGGAGGAGGACATCGAAAACATCAAAAGAAGGGGAGCAAATTTTTTATTGATACGAAATATTGGAGTTTCATAGGTATTATAAGTGAGCTGGGGTGGCAATCGTTAAAACAAGAACGTTTTCCGCTGTGGCGATATTTTTTCTCAAAATTTCATTGATAACTTTCTCCTCTGCGTGTGAAAACATTTTTATGACTCCTACCTGCAGAGTCAGGAATTATCATCGCAATAAAATAAGAGAAATCAATGTTCGCACAGAGAGATTTGGGTATTAGTTTTTCCGATGTTCTATTCGAGAGTGGATCGGTAGAGAAGTAATCCCAAAGTGGTTAGATGAATCATCGGCCAAGCACGTAAATGTGAATTGTAAACCAGGAAAGCAGAAACTGATGAAGTTCGGCTGTTGTTACAACGCTCCATATAAGAAAGTAGTGGTGCTCTTCGGACGACCTCCCTATGCTAAGCGCTGCTGAAGTATGCTTAACGACAAACAGGGATACGTGCCGGTAGTTGCAGTGTTACTGCCGCGTCGCCAAGCAGTGTTACGATCCAGTGCGGTACGTATAAGGAGTCTCGTGGTAAATGTGTTTGGAGGCAGATAGTGCGATAGCCTCCGTTGGCCGTTCAATTCCAATGAAATCTAAGCGTCTGGATAGTTTACGTCCATACCAATTACCTGCTTTACCTCTTGCTTTTCCCTGCGCTGCTGCCGGTCGTCCGTGAGTGCAAATCGTTCGCTATCTTGCGAAGTCAGCATCAATAAGGTAGAAAATAAAGCTGGGCGGCGGCTTTGAAGAAGGCATGAGCACATATATTTTCGGCGAAGACTATAGTGGGTACCACTAAAGCTTCGCAAAAACTGCAGTTATTTAAAAAAGTATTCACCGTCCTCTTTCATTCTCTTCAGTTTCTGAAACTACACACGCCATTACTTGTGTAAATACAGAATCAGTCACGTTTTATATAGCTTTATCTATGACAAGACGCGCTGCGGATTTTTATCCATTTACAACTGGCTTAATGAATGTGTTCAATTACGAATGTGATGTCCTTATGTTAGTTAGGTTTAAGTAGTTCTATGTTGTAGGGGACTGATGACGTCAGATGTTAGTCTCATAGTGCTCAGAGCCATTTTGAAGATTTGAAAGACAAATTAAGGTGTAATGTCAACGGCTAGGACACCTCCCAGCCCTGAATCTTTCATAAATAATGTATATGATTTGTTTTGCTGTAGTGCTGCAACAAAAGGAAGTTAAAACGAAGTGGACATAGAAATCAGAAAAACAGGAAGTACTAAAAACGCACCCATGTCCAACGGATGGGGGAATCCGAGTTAAAAACAGAGAACGCCGAAGAAAACTTGTTAAGAGGGGATTTTAAAAGCGACGACATCAAGAAAAATGGACGGGTATGAAAATAACGCAATATAACCATTAGCATTATCAGATGTGTAACAAAAAGTTTGCGGTTGGTTGTATCGAAACTAGATAACATTTTTAAAGTTTATTTCCTATTTCTCCACTTTGAGCAGGAAATTAATGTGGCGTTTTTGTCGGTTAAGTTCCTTCAGCTGTTATACGATTTTGTGAAGTTCTCTTATTTTATATCTATATCTTATTTTTGATTTCTGATTTCAACCTAACGTTGTTGTGGATTCAATCGTAAGAGAATGGTTGAATGAAAGAAGCAGCATGAATATTCGTGCTGATAAGACAAGAAGATGTACTTTGCAAATAAAATATGCTTACTTTTAGGTATCAAAGTAATCTGCCTTCAAAATATTTTCAATTTGACCCACGATATTTTTTGTACACTTCCCGTCAAATTTAGTTCTGAGGTACAACACGTTCTCAAACTCACCAAATCAGTCATACCAATAATGGCACCACGTTATGGAATTTTGCCCCTCTTGGATAGATTTCTACGGACGCCCATGCTGCGTTCCATGTGTGAATGGAACGAGGAGGAATCCCAATTCGTGGAAGAACAGGAAGCATCCTCTGCCATACACTCCATAGTGATTTGCAGTTTAAGGATGTAAATGTAGAAATTAATGTCATCATATTTACATAGTTTCCTTTTCCTCTTTTCCTGCAGTGATCAGTCCGAGGACTGGCTGGTAGCAGGTCTCCATTCATCACGTCTTTCCGACTTCCTCTCCATTTCTCCATAGGTCTTACATCATGTCTTTCCATTATTTGACTCATGTTGGCTTCCTTTATGCCATTTTCATTAGCATACTGTTCTGTTATTGTGTTGAGGAGCTCAAGTTTTATCAGATGGCCAATAAGTTGACATTTTCTTTTGACAACTGATTTCAACACGCTTTTCTTCTCACCCACTCTTTTAAGTGTCTCTTCTATTCCAACCATGTTAGTCTACTTTATTTTGAGCTCGCGTCTTACAACATCACATCTCGAAAGAGTTTAGTTTCTTCTGTTCCTCAGTTCCAGGAGTCAAGGTTTCACGCTCCAGACATAGGGTGTGAGAAATGTTTGATTTCAAGGCTGATGCTTTTTCAAGGACATATTGTCGAAGGCAGTTTTTGCTTGAGCAATCCTACTAACAACTTCCGCTTTGCTCTGTCCACCCCTATCGCTCTTGCTTCCTAAACAAGTAAACGAGTCAACTTGTCGGTGTACCTGGTTGTATACGTAAATTTGGACTTTGCCTTTCTTATCTACATCACAAGCTATCACTTTTGTTTTGGACTTACTTATTTCCAAACTATACCAATACACCTTCAGCACAATTCGTTAGAGAATTCCCATGTATAAAACGTCTTATCTCCCAAACTGTGTGTCATACAATGATACGATTTTGCATGTACATTCAGTGGAATATGTGAAATCTATCTGAAGAAAGTATTGTGAACGAAGTTAGAAGTAAATAATAAAACGTCATGACTGATACTGTAAGTTCTGCTACATGAAACAGCGTAAATGTGTTAAATGACGAAATATTTTTCGTTTCATCATTTTGTGGTGGGTTGTCGGTGGGTGTCTGGGAGTGAAAGTTTCATAAAGGTTTAAATTATATAAAGCAGAGAATGGGAAAAGAAGCGGAAGGGGTGGGTGGGAATTCTTGATTTCCAGGCGCAAAGGGTCCGGTTGCGATGCAATGGCGAAAAAGGTGAAAATCTGTGCCAGACCGCGACTCGAACCCGGAATTACCGCTTCTCATGAGCGGTTGCCTTAACCGCTTCGACCATCCAGACACAGTCCCTTATTGAGTCAAATGCGTCCCTCGTCCATTAATCACTACTGGCAAATTACTAATTCCCACAGAAGTTCGTCGCGCGGGATTAGCCGAGCGGTCTCAGGTGCTCCAGTCATGGACTGTGCGGCTGGTCCCGGCGGAGGTTCGAGTCCTCCCTCGGGCATGGGTGTGTGTTTGTCCTTAGGATAATCTAGGTTAAGTAGTGTGTAAGCTTAGGGACTGATCTTAGCAATTAAGTCCCATAAGATTTCACACATATTTGAACATTTTTGAACACAGAAGTTCGGACGATATTAGTGCATCCACACTCAATCAAACGTCAAGAAGCCATCGCGTTCTTTCAGAAATATATACACGATGATTCAGCTGCCCCTATCTATGGGTTTTATGGATCCTGCAGCACTTTCAAATACCGTGTGCAAGATTTTCGCAGTCTCTCGCTCGCTACACGAAAACTGTTAGTCCTACAGAAAAAATGAACAGGACCTTTTTGTAGTAAATTTAATGTAGTTAAATTTTGTACTAAGATACGATTTTGTTAGAGGTTGCAGTTACAGGCTTATTAAAGAAAAACCTGTTTGTGGATCACTTTTTGTACGTTTTTCTGGAGTAATTCAAAAATGCAGCCTCTAGCGCAAGTGTATCCAAATACAAAATATAAGTACATTAAATTTTCTACAAAAAGTTCCTGTTCTTTTTTTCTGTAGGACAAATAGTGCGCGCATAGTGAATTAACGTACCTTAAGCCGTCCTCTTACGGGACGTGAAAACGTACATGGTTTTCACAAACCGAATTAACATGCCTTAAGCCATCCTCTCACGGGAGTGCAAACATACGTTGAATTCAACACTCGACTCGACAGCGAAGCGTGAAACGGAAAATATGGCACGTCAGATTTTTTCCTCGTGGAGAGGAACGTGGCTAGTGACATGCTGCGTCAGGTTTACGTCACTAGGAGAACATAGGAGACGGTATATTGCATTGAATAAACTCTGTATTTGGTGTGTTTATTTACTACAATGTATGTGGTATGAATACATACTGTTTCAAAGTATCGGCAAATTGAGGGTCTTCCGAAAATGTGGCGTTTTAGACACGATTTGTTACAAGAAAATGAAAGGAAACTACGCATCAGTAGTTAAAGGCTTCCTATATTTGATGCTATCAGTGTTATACCTTACGTGTTATGGAAACATACAGTTTCAGCACTGCGGCATAGTGATTGTCTATCAAAAGTGTGGCGTCCGGCAACAATTTGTAATAGTTAAATATCAATGACATTTGAAGGTATACTGTTTACGGACTGTTTATAATACACGGAGGCCTGGCTGCCATCTCGAAGCCCTAGTGTAATTGATAGCGTCAGGAGCCGATAAGACAATGGTTCATCTTTTGTTTTCTAAAAGATTCTACATCTTTCGTATTCATGTAATACCCTGAAGCGTCCAATAAAACGGTATAGACATGCATAATTATTCAAATACAGAGATGGGTAAACAGGCAGAATATGGCGCTGCTGTCGGCAACGCCTATATAAGACAACGAGTTCAAATGGCTCTGAGCACTATGGGACTCAACTGCTGAGGTCATTAGTCCCCTAGAACTTAGAACTAGTTAAACCTAACTAACCTAAGGACATCACAAACATCCATGCCCGAGGCAGGATTCGAACCTGCGACCGTAGCGGTCTTGCGGTTCCAGACTGCAGCGCCTTTAACCGCACGGCCACTTCGGCCGGCAAGACAACGAGTGTCTGGCACAGTATTTAGATCGGTTACTGCTGCTACAATGGCAGGTTATCAAGATTTAAGTTAGTTTGAATGATGAGACACAGCATCTCCGAGGTGGCGATGAAGTGGGGATTTTCCCGTATGACCATTTCACGAATGTACTGAGAATATCAGGAATCCGGTAAAACATCAGATTTCCGACATCCTGTGGCCGGGAAAAGATCCCGCAAGAATGGGACCAACGACGACTGAAGAGAATCATTCAACGTGACAGAAGTGCAACCGGCCCGCAAATTGCTGCAGATTTCAATGCTGGACCATCAACAACGAACCAGCGTGCGAACCATTCAACGAAACATCATCGATACGGGATTTCAGAGCCGAGGGCCCACTCGTGTGCCCTTGATGACTGCGCGACAAACGTTTTACACCTCGCCCGAGCCCCTCAACATCGACATTGGACTCTTGATGTCGGGAAACATGTTGTCTGGTCGGACAAGTCTCATTTCAAATTGTATCGAACGGATGGACGTGTACGAGTATGGAGGCAACCTCATGAATTCATGGGCCCTGCATGTCAGCATGGGACAGTTCAAACTGGTTGGAGGCTCTGTAATGGTGTGGGGCGTGTACAGTTGGAGTGATACTGGACCCCTGATACGTCTAGATACGACTCTGATAAGTGACACGTACGTAAGCATGCTGTCTGATTACTTGCATCCATTAATGTTTACTGTGCATTCCGACGGACGTGGGCAATTCCAGTAGGACAATACGACAACCTTTACGTCCAGAATTGCTACAGAGCGGCTCCAGGAACGCTCTTCTGAATTTAAACACTTACGCTGGTCACCAGACTCCCCAGACATGAACATTATTGAGCATATCTGTGATGCTTTGCAACGTGCTCTTCAGAAGAGATCTCCACCCCATGGTACTCTTGCGGATTTATGGACAGCCCTGCAGGATTCATGGTGTCAGTTCCCTCGAACACTACTTCAGACATTAGTTGAGTCCATGCCATGTCGTGTTGAGGCACTTCTGCGTGCTTACGGGGGCGCTACACGATATTAGACAGGTGTACCTGTTTCTTGGGTCCTTCAGTGTAGAAGTGTTATCTGCAAAAGTTGTCGTTGATTTCATCCTTAATATATAGTTTTGTGTGGGTGGGTGTGTGTGTTCCACATCTCCTCCTAAGACAATGGACCGACTTCAACGAAACTTGGTACGCATGTCCCTTACTATAGGGTAATAATCGTTGTGGAATAAGAACCACCTATCCATTACAGTTCAGGAGGTATGTCATAAACACGCCGCAGTATGCATAACGTTTAAATTTATTACTCATTTGCTACTAACCCTACCCGCAACTTGTTTCTCAGACACTGTCCACATACGTCGCTGAGTGTAACTACACAAACATATCATTGTACGACACGCACTTCAAGAGCTATGACGTTATTAAGACTGTGAGCGTCAAAAAGTTTTGCATTATGCACAAAGTTTTAATACATTTATTCTTTACTGCTTAGACACTCCTACAGTTGAGTCAGCTTAAGAAAATCCATGAATCTGGCAGCGCTCTAGACAGCTTTCAACTGTGAAGCTCAAACGGATGTAGGCGAAAAAACTCACCGTCTACAGAGCTATGAAGAGGCATTACCATAGAGACGTTTCCAAAATCACATTGTAGAGACACGAAGCACCTGCACGCAGCGAACAGAAACGGTCCGGGATATTACGCTACAAACATCTTTCCAATGATGATGAGCAGCTTCGAAAAATCTCTTCCATTCGAATGAAATTACGAAACGAATCCCAATCATAAATCCTAGACGAATTGCGTCACTGCGGAGCGATGGCAGTATATACAACATCGACAATATGGATATAACGCATGTACACTACTGGCCATTAAAATTGCTACACCAAGAATAAATGCACGTGATAAACGGGTGTTCATTGGACTAATACATTATACTAGAACTGAAATGTGATTACATTTTGACGCAAATTGGGTGCATAGATCCTGACAAATCAGTACCCAGAACAACCACCTCTGGCCGTAATAACGGCCTTGATACGCCTGGGCATTGAGTCAAACAGAGCTTGGATGGCGTGTACAGTTACAGCTGCCCATGCAGTTTCAACACGATTCCACAGTTCATCAAGAGTAGTGACTGGCGTATTGTGACGAGCCAGTTGCTCGGCCACCATTGACCAGACGTTTTCAGTTGGTGAGAGATCTGGAGAATGTGCTGGCTAGGGCCGCAGTCGAACATTTTCTGTATCCAGAAAGGCCCATACAGGACCTGCAACATGCGGTCGTGCATTATCCTGCTGAAATGTAGGGTTTCGCAGGAATCAAATGAAGGGTAGAGCTACGGGTCGTTACACATCTGAAATGTAACGTCCACTATTCAAAGTGCCGTCAGTGCGACCAAGATGTGACCGAGACGTGTAACCAGTGGCACCCCATACCATCACGCCGGGTGATACGCCAGTATGGCGATGACGAATACACGCATCCAATGTGCGTTCACCGCGATGTCGCCAAACACGGATGCGACCATCATGATGCTGTAAACAGAACCGTATTACCCTCCTGAACCCACCGATTCCATATTCTGCTGACAGTCACTGGATCTCGACCAATGCGAGCAGCAATGTCACGATACGATAAACCGCAATCGCGATAGGCTACAATCCGACCTTTATCAAAGTCGGAAACGTGATGGTACGCATTTCTGCTCCTTACACGAGGCATCACAACAACATTTCACCAGGCAACGCCGGTCAACTGCTGTTTGTGAATGAGAAATCGGTTGGAAGCTTTCCTCATGTCAGCACGTTGTAGGTGTTGCCACCGGCGCCAACCTTGTGTGAATGCTCTGAAACGCTAATCATTTGCACATCATAGCATCTTCTTCCCGTCGCTTAAATTTCGGGTCTGTAGCACGTTATCTTCGTGATGTAGCAAATTTAATGGCCAGTAGTGTACAAACTAACATAAGACACTACACGTTAACTATATTCAATTGGAAACCGACAATGACATGGAGATTCAACTGAGTTAACGATAACTTCTACTAGTACGTATATCAGATCCTTGTACATCGTTATGTAGTGTTCCTCTACTAACAATTCGCTGTTCAAGCCCTCGACGAGTCCATTTTCGTATAGAAATTGTGATCTGCGCGCCAGATGCAGGCGAGAAGTGCCGCTGGAGAGCGCTGCCGTCGCAAATCACGCTGAAGAGCACGTACAGTGAGATGCAGCTGTGTAGCAAGCACCACAGGTACCACGTCCGGCGTGCTACGCGATGAGAAACACATCCCGTACGAGGACGGCTTAAGGGGACCACACCCTGCCTATCTAACCTATGTCAATTTAGGCCAGTATCTGACCCATTTCTGAAAAAACTATTTGATACAGGACCATAATAGTTTTACTGTATGTTACATGATGCTAATAGAGTCAACTGTACTAAAATCTACTTCATCCATTTTATAGTTTTTAAGAAACACGTCTTTAAATTTATTAACAAAAAATATTAAGTTTTTCTGCAGAAAATATTATTTTTGTGAGCTTCCTAATGGGGGATTATTAATGAATGTAGTACCAGAGGTGGCTTTATGTTATGCAGAGTCTCGGAAAATTGCATTCATTTATTTATGATAGTTTCTGATATAATGGGCCACATGTACTGCAAATTTTAGTTTGCGGGAAATTGACTTTATAGAAAGAACTTTTGAAATTTGTTACTTACAGTTAATTAAAAATGTCCTGCTTCATATGATGGCCCTTCTTTGGCCTGTAGCAGGTCTTCCAGCTTCTTTTTCACCTTCCTGGATGTTTGTCTTGCTTTCTTGGTCATATTAGACGCAGACCTGTCTGCTTCGGGTATCCTCATTTTATCGCAATGTTGCAGCCCAGTGATCATATTTTCAACAGGATTATTTCCCAGTTCTTTCAGTACCCAACACTTTCCAATATCACCACAACTGAATGTAATAACAGCATCATAAAATCCTAGTTTCATTGTACGCATGCCCACAAATACAGTTTTAGGATGGCGGTTCCAAATCATGCTGTTGAAACATTCATTTGGGTTCTGTGTCTGCCCATTCAAACATTTCCTTAGAAGGTCAGGATGAGCCAAGTCTCTGAAAATAGGTTTAATTGCTGTAATAACAGCAGCAGATAGAGAATTCTGGTGAGAATAAGATTCTCCACTTGCCTGAGCCCTATTGTATTTGCACCCCGAATTTTCTCCTGATGGACACAATCCACGACATGGCTTACCATCAGTAGTGGACTTACGGAAGAATATGGCCCAAACATCTCTCTTCATTGCCTCCAGGTTTTCTTTATTTCTCCTAATTGCCTGCCCATAGTATACCTGCAAGTTTTCTACTTCAGTTTTCGTTAACCGACCCTGTCCGGTCAACAATTTTCCAACTTCTAATTTTTCTCTTCTAATATCAACAGTTAGTTTTCTCAGTCTTGTTCCCAAACGTTTTTCAACATGGCCTACACATTCTATTTTGCTAATAATGACATCTCCATATGGTTTAGAGTTCACCACATTGTTGTATGCCTTACTGTCACCATCTCCCAAATATCTGGTGTACTGTACGCCTCTTGTTTCTACTGAGCGATGAAATATTTGTTGTACTCCATCAACTTCTATTCCACCACTTGTTCCTCTAAAATTAGCCACACATTGTGTTCTTTTTGTTCATTGACTTTACAACATTTGCAATATTTAGACATTATCTCCACATCTAACACTTTACCGGTGTCTACACTCGTGGTAGTCACTACTACATTCAGAGATGTATGTCCTCTTTTCTGTCAACTTCCATAAAGTGCAACTGCAATATCCGAACATCCATCATTTTCTTCCACTGCTTCCCTAGCAGCCAGTTTCATGCTTACCTCACATACAGCTTTCTCTAATATTGCAGTCAGTTTTTCAAATTTATATGGTGGTTGATGTAAGTTCATCACTGAACAAAATGTTCTCCCTGCACCCATGCCCTTGCCAATGGATCGTAAGGCATAAATTAATCTAGTACTGATTCATAAGAGCCACTTCATCTGGTTTTGAAGAACTCATAAATGAAATCACTGCTGAGCATTTAGTGCAAATTAAATCCAAAGTAATTGCTAGGCCTTTTCTCCCACTGGCACTCTCACAAATTTTCACACTCAGTGACTCATCACACTGTCTACATTGTACAAATTTAGAAATTACATCTGATAATATTCTCAAATTTATAATAATGTTACTGCACCCCTTATCACTTATAGCAAATTCGTTGTAACTCTCTTGAAATGGTGAGCGCTTCTTTGATGATGCACTTGTTGAAGAATTACAATTAGAAACATCGTTGCCAGACGACATAACCACTTATACAGAAAGCACTCTAAAATTGTTTCCTCTAAATTGTGGTTTCTTGAAAACGCCTTAACGTTTCGTCATCTTCAATGAACACAACAAAACACTCGTAAACAAGCACAGCAAACGTAAATATAACAACTACTCGCAATCACATTTGAACAAAACTAACCGCGTGTTTGAAAGCGTGTTATAATGTGCAATGTAGGGGATATAAAAATCTAAAATATATGCAGAAAAGTGGGTGACAGAAAAGTGGGCGTGGCACATAAACACACGTGGTAGGAAAATGGTCTTTAAATGCTCGAAAAAAAATTTTTCAGCAACATCCTTTTCAGAGTACTTAAATAAAACCTTAATCCATCCAAACATGAAGAAAACAGAAAATCGATTTTTTTCGACCTGAACCACTGTGTTGTCCCCTTAAAGATCTGCATTTTCAGCTGGGGCAGCTATAACATCGGCATATCTTAGTGGTGTAAGTTCGTCGGCAGTAAATTCTGGGTTGCAGTGGGTTGTGCCTCCTCCTCCTCCTCCTCCTCCCCTGCCGACACTCCCCCACCTCCCACCCCCAAGCCCTGCGGTCAGTGGCTCGGGTTGTCGACCAGCAAGCCGTGAGCCCTGAACCTACCGCATAGGGGGAGGGGGGAGAGGTGGCGTGCTTACGAACCGCAGTCCACTCATTTGCAATAGCGCACGCCGATCGTTTTCCTACCAGGCTGACCTTTTTGATATTCGCTCTGATACTGCAGGCTCAAAGCCGTGAAATTCCATTACTCACTTGCATACAAACTATATCTGCAGCGCTAATTTTCTTTGTCCACGACACTATTCGGTTCCTGCTATCTCTGGTGCAATCTGGAGAGCCGAGCGCGGCGTGCAGTGCCATCAGACACATGGAACATGTCTGCGTGCTTCCGCTGTCACACTGACAGGTTTTAATTTTGGGCGTGACATTTTGTCTTCCCGTATCCGAACGATCTGTTAACATTTGAAATAGTTATGGGTTGCCGGGCGACGCAATCTTACAACACCCGTACACACTAACTAGTCACTGGAATATTGTACAGGAGCCGGCCGCTGTGGCCGAGCGGTTCTGGCGCTTCAGTCCGGAACCGCGCTGCTGCTACAGTCGCACGTTCGAATCCTGCGTCGGGCATGGATATGTGTGATATCCTTAGGTTAGTTAGGTTTAAGCATTTCTAAGTCTAGGGGACTGATCAAATGGTTCAAATGGCTCTGAGCACTATGGGACTTAACTTCTGAGGTTATCAGTCCCCTAGAACTTAGAACTACTTAAACCTAACTAACCTAAGGACATCACACACATCCATGCCCGAGGCAGGATTCGAACCTGCGACCGCAGCGGTCGCGCGGTTCCAGACTGTAGCGCCTAGAACCTCTCGGCCACGGTTAAACAAAAACTAAATGTTTTTTGAACCAGATGCAGACAGCTACATCAACGGTGGCACTCCAGTTGCATATTATTGTTTTCTCACTAGTCTGAAGTTTTATTGCTATTTTTGTTAATGTCGTAATAAGTCGACTTAGCAACGCCAAATTCTATTATAGCACTCTGGAGAAAAGCACTGGCGCACGTTTTATCAACGACTCTCCTTTTATCGTCTAAACCCAACTATTTAAGATTACTCTTAGCCCTTATCTTGGTTACTGTATTGTACTGTATGACATTTTAACAGACTTTTGAACGATCACAAGGTTGAAATTTAACACAATCCGGCCTGGGGGCTTCAGCAAGCTAACGAACCAGGTTTTACTCCTTTGCATGCTTATGTTAAATTGACACAAACGAATACATTATTCGTTATCGGCGACGGGTGAAGCGAATGAGGGAGGGGGGCACACGTTCAATATCCTACAACTGCTTGATGCCAATAGTGTCCGCCGTAAGTAAGGTGGTGTTTCAATAAAAAGCAGTCCAAATTATCGTGAATTCCGAATTACTGAGTGTTATCTGTAGTTTAGATTTAAGTGTCAGGAAATCTTCTCTGAAAGTATTTGTATGGAACATGTATGGAAGTGAAACATGGACGATAGCCTGCCGGAGTGGCGAAGCGGTTCTAGGCGCTACAGTCTGGAACCGCGCGACCGCTACGGACGCAGGTTCGAATCCTGCCTCGGGGATGGATGTGTGTGATGTCCTTAGGTTAGTTAGGTTTAAGTAGTTCTAAGTTCTAGGGGACTGATGACCTCAGAAGTTAAGTCCCATAGTGCTTAGAGCCATTTGAACCATGGACGATAAATAGAAAAGAAGATAATAGAAGCTTTCGAAATGTGGTGCTACAGAAGAATGATGAAGATTAGATGGGTAGATCACATAACTAATGAGGTGGTACTGAATAGAATTGGTGAGAAGAGGAATTTGTGGCACAACTCGAGTGGAAGAAGAGATCGGTTTGTAGAACTCATTCTGAGGCATCAAGGAATCACTAGTTTAGTATTAGACGGAAGCGCGGAGGGTAAAAATCGTAGAGGGAGAGCAGGGGATGAATACACTAAGCAGATTCAGAAAGATGTAGGGTGCAGTAGTTACTGGCAGAAGAAGCCTGCACAGGATAGAATAGCATGGAGAGCTGCATCAGACCAGTCTCTGGACTGAAGAACACAACACCATCATTTGCAGTTACACTTCATGAAAGTCACAGCATCGGTGTCGTAATGCAGAAGCAGTAAATTACAAAAATTATTTGTGTAAAGTACAAAATTCGTCATATGTCCCGCTATAACTTGCCCAAAAGCACACATTAATAAGTTTAGTCGTTCTGAATACATTACATCAAAAGGATCCGGACAACTCCACGTATACCGGAACTGTCCATTAGATATCGTGAGAGGCGGGCCCGTCAGTTTAACGGGAGCGATGAGTGTTGTCAGCAGAGAAGCTGAAACAGCACGAAACATCAGTCGAGAGAGCTCAGTGTCTTCGAAAGTGGACTAGTCTTGGATGTCACCTAACAAATCCCTCAGCGAAATTTCAGTACTCCTAAAGATGCCCAAGTCGACTGTGACCCTGTGATGATTGTGAAGTGAAAACCTCAAGGAACAACCACAGTTGAATCAAGACCAGGCAGGCCTATTGTACTGACGGACAGTACACGTCGAGTATTGAGGACGGTGGCTGTCAAACATCGCTTGAAATTAGCCGAAGGAATCACTCATGCGTTTCGAAGTGCTACCAGCAGTCCAGTTAGCACAATGACCGAGCGTAGGGGGTTAAAAAGAGTAGGATACAATGGTCGAACAGACCCTCGTTTTGGAGTGATAAATCACGCTATACCCTGCGGCAATCCGATAGAAGTGTTTAGGTTTGGAGCACGCCTGGAGATCGTTACCTACCATCATGTTTATTGTCAACAGTGAAGAAAGTAAAATCTGGTGTTACAGTATGAGGATTTGTTATCATGCGTAACGTGTAATCCCTTACTACGCTTGATGAGGGAACCATAAATGCGGAAGGATATGTGAGCCGAAGTAAAAACTGCTATTTTGAAGAACGCGCCGCAGCGCGTTGTGTGAAGCAGTCGCCCTCCGTTTCTGGCGGTGGCGCCGCTGTGGCAGTCGCAGCCTTGGTGTCTCCCTCTGGTGAAAAATGGGAAAGGTTGCCTGTTCACGTGCATTTAAGGGGCGCTATGAGTTCGGCAGGGGGTCAGTCTGAGTCGGGGCAGTTTGGGCGAGTCTGGTCAGTTGGTCAGCCGGGTCAGTGTGGGGCAGTCAGTGTCTGTCTGTCGTCCGCACTGCTAGTATGTGTTAGGCCGCCAGTCTGCTCAGGCAATGGTCATTGGCGGTTGGATCGGTCGGCTGGTCGGTCGCGCACTGGGACACAAGATGACTAGTCCGTCTTGAGCGTCGGCGCATGTGAGGTCGCGATGTCAGTCCAGTGGGCCACGCCGTATAGAGAGGGGTAGTGGCTTCGCGGCCGACACGAGAGCAACAGGAGTCAACCCACGACATCAGTCTGGCCGCTGCGAGCTGCGCCGCCGTGAAACGGGAGATCGGTGCGCCTTCCTGCGTCCGTTGAAGCGGCTGGCAGCGGACGGTTCGGGAGAGCGTTTTGGGGGTGCTGCGCCAGGTCTTCGGCAGACATCGCAGTTCATTAGAAGTTAAGTGATTCGTGATATGTTGTTTCATTTACTTGTTAAATTCTACTTGTTTTCTTGGTCAGTCTCTCGTCCGCATTTGTTAAGACAGTTAGTGTCTGTCTGTCGGTCTGCCGTTCGTTAATAGCTGCCTCTGTCATGTTTGTCGGATCCGGGGTTAACGAATTTATTGCTTAAGGTGTAAAGGCCGAATTCCTGAAATATGTTTTTATGTTGCCTATCATCTAGAGAGGCGGTATATGTGTAACGCCGGCCGAAGCGGCCGTGCGGTTAAAGGCGCTGCAGTCTGGAACCGCAAGACCGCTACGGTCGCAGGTTCGAATCCTGCCTCGGGCATGGATGTTTGTGATGTCCTTAGGTTAGTTAGGTTTAACTAGTTCTAAGTTCTAGGGGACTAATGACCTCAGCAGTTGAGTCCCATAGTGCTCAGAGCCATTTGAACCATTTTTATATGTGTAACGTAGAGCATGTTTGTACAGTTTATGCAAGACTGCATTTCATGGGTCTTTATTTAAATTGTCATTTTAGTATATAAAGTTGCTACCCTTCCACCGTAAGAGTTTTCTTTTAAAAACAAGTTGCACTTCGGTGCCAAGTAATTTTGTTTAATGTGAGTCTTTTGTACCATTTCCATCCCTCCTGCGGAGTGCATAGTTTATGTGTTCGTGTGAGCTGTTAAAATTTTTAGTTTAAAGTAATCTGGTGTGTTGCAGATTTCCACCAGTGTAGTCTTTCAGAGGTTGTTGTGAGCGGTCGTGACTACGGCCGTGTTAAAAGGGAGCGGCAAGCTTCTCAGCCCGAAAGCTCATACTGTCAAAAAAAATGTTATTTCTGTCTCTGAATAACTTGTAACTTGATATTTAGACGGTGCTTTCTGATTATAAATTTTAAATCTGGTCTTTTTTAAAAAGAAAAAGAAAGGGTTCTTAGGAATAAAATTTCCATTTGTTGAAATTTAATTTGTTTTTATTAGTTCGCCGGCCGGTGTGGCCGTGCGGTTCTAGGAGCTTCAGCCTGGAACCGTGTGACCGCTACGGTCACAGGTTCAAATCCTGCCTCGGGCATGGATGAGAGTGATGTCCTTAGGTTAGTTAGGTTTAAGTAGTTCTAAGTTCTAGGGGACTGATGACCACAGATGTTAAGTCCCATAGTGCTCAGAGCCATTTGAACCAACCATTTTCATCAGTTACTCAATGGCAACTACTTCCACGCTCACATAGTGTGATTAAATGTGTTAATTTTCTTCATGAATCGCTAGTAAATTAAGTAAATTCTTTAAGAATAAATTTTGAAAGTAAATTCGTGGTTCAATATGAATACATTTTACGGAATTGTGTAGTGCGTACAGTAGACGAACATTTCGGGGATGATGACTGTATCAGTATGACAATGCACCGTGTCATAAAGCAGTATCTGTGAGGCACTGTTTTTTAGGTTTCAACATTTCCCAAATGGGCTGGCCGGTGTGGCCGTGCGGTTCTCCCCAGACTCCTGACTTGAACCCAACAGACTAACTCAGGGATGATTTAAAACATTGATTTCGCTGCACACCCCAGCGTCCAACATCACGACCTTCTCTAGTCTCGGCTCCTGAAGAAGAACAGGCTGCCACTCCTCTATAGGCACCGAGACACCCCACTGAAAGTCTCGCCGGCAGAGCTGAAGCCATCATAAATTCGAATGGTGTCACACCCCACATTATTGTCAACTATTAGGTGTCCGGACGCTTCTGATGAGGTATGATATACACGGAAGAGCCAAAGAAAACAGGACACCTACCTAATTTCGTGTAGGGCCCCCCGCGAGATAGCATAACTGCCGCAACACGACGTGGCATGAACTCGACTAATGTCTGAAGTAGTGCTGGAGAGAATTGACACCATGAATCCTGAAGGGCTGTTCATAGATCCAGAGTGTTCTTGGAACCACTCTGGAGCTATTCGGGTTGTGTGGGGGTGTCGCACTGTCCTGCTGGAATTGTCCAATGCACAGCGGACATTAATGGATGCAGGTGGTCAGACAGGATCATTACGTACGTGTCGCTTGTCAGAGTCGCATCTAGACCTCTCAGGAGTCCCATACCACTCCAACTGCACACGCCCCACACCATTCAGAGCCTCCACCAGCTTTATCTGTCCCCTGCTGATATGTAATATCCATGGATTCATGAGGTTGTCTCCATACCCGTATACGTCAATCCGTTCGATAGAATTTGAAACGAGACTCGTCCGACCAGGCAACATGTTTCCAGTCGTCAACAATCCAATGTCAGTGTTGACCCTCCCAGGCGAGCTTTATGTCATGCAGACAGCAAGGGTACAAGGGTGGGCATTCGGCTCCAAAAGCCCATATCGATGGCGTTTCGTTGAACAGTTCGCACGCTGACACTCGTTGATAGCCCACTACTGAAATCTGCAGCAATTTGCGGGAGGGTTGCACTTCTGTCACCTCGAACGATTCCCTTCAGTCGTCGTTGGTCCAGGTTTTGCACGGTCTTTTTCTGGCTACACCGATTTTGGACAGTTGATGTTTTACCCGATTCCTGATATTCACCGTACACACGTAAAATGATAGCACGGGAAAATCCCCACTTCATCGCTATCCCGGGGATGCTGTGTCCCATCGCTCGTGCACTGACTATAACACCATGTTCAGATTCACTTGATTTTTGATAACCTGCCGTTGTAGCAGCAGTAACCGATCAGCGCCACACACTTGTTGGCTTATACAGGGTGTTACAAAAAGGTACGGCCAAACTTTCAGGAAACATTCCTCACACACAAAGAAAGAAAATACGTTATGTGGACATGTGTCCGGAAACGCTTACTTTCCATGTTAGAGGTCATTTTATTACTTCTATTCAAATCACATTAATCATGGAATGGAAACACACAGCAACAGAACGTACCAGCGTGACTTCACTTTGTTACGGGAAATGTTCAAAATGTCCTCCGTTAGCGAGGATACATGCATCCACCCTCCGCCGCATGGAATCCCTGATGCGCTGATACACCCCTGGAGAATGGCGTATTGTATCACAGCCGTCCACAATACGAGCACGAAGAGTCTCTACATTTGGTACCGGGGTTGTGTAGACAAGAACTTTCAAATGCTCCCATAAATGAAAGTCAAGAGGGTTGAGGTCAGGAGAGCGTGGAGGCCATGGAATTGGTCCGCCTCTACCAATCCATCGGTCACCGAATCTGTTGAGAAGCGCACGAACACTTCGACTGCATGAACCACATGTTGTGTCGTACTTGTAAAGGCACATGTTCTAGCAGCACAGGTAGAGTATCCCGTATGAAATCATGGCGATGAATCGAGGAAGTACAGAACATACTGACGAAGCTAAAATGAGCTCTTAACATGGAAATTAAGCGTTTCCGGACACATGTCCACATAACGTCGTTTCTTTATTTGTGTGTGAGGAATGTTTCCTGAAAGTTTGGCCGTACCTTTTTGTAACACCCTGTATATGCGTTGCCGACCGCAGCGTCG
This sequence comes from Schistocerca piceifrons, assembly GCF_021461385.2. NCBI lineage: Eukaryota > Metazoa > Arthropoda > Insecta > Orthoptera > Acrididae > Schistocerca > Schistocerca piceifrons. The sequence goes on along the minus strand of NC_060142.1, from coordinate 494,471,698 downwards.
TATTCTGCCTGTTTACGTATATCTGATTACGCATGTCTATACCCGTTTCTTTGGCGCTTCAGCGTATTTGGGGCAGCCTGTCTCAGCTGCCTCACCTCGTATAAGGCTCCCTACACAGGCAGAAATTCCTCGTTCACTTTAAGAAATTTTTCAAACGGCTCTGAGCACTATGGGACTTAACATATGAGGTCATCAATCCCCTAGAATTTAGAACTACTTAAACCTAACTAACCTAAGGACATCACACACATCCATGCCCACACCGGTCGGTTCACTTTAAGAACAATTACAACTTCTGAGACGGCTGCTGAAAAGAAGAGTATATTTGACACACACTGCGACATGAATATTTGTTACGTCACGTAATGGAAGGGACTATAACGTCTAGTAAAAGCCGCGTCACAGTAATTGAAAATCGTCGTAAAAGCTATTGGCTGCCCTATATTCTGGGGAAACAAATCAGTGAGAGTGCTGAATCATTAAATGACCACGAGAATTTACTGTTTAAGGTCTATCCGCCACTCAGAAGTAGAATGCTTTCTAACCACTGTTTTAGCTTCGCAGTAACACGTGCTTGTAAACGCCTAACAGCCCGTTTCGCGGATGGCAATGCCTCCGTGCCACTGCGGCACTTTATGCGCACATTAACTTGCATCGTACCGTTGTTTAATTCACGATTGCTATCTACATTTCTCAGTGTGAAATAAATTCTTACTTCAGGGTATTGCCTCTCACGCCGACCAGCCATGACTCATGCGTGCTAAGACACGATGCAGCGACAAAAATTGCAAATTAGTTCGAGCAACACCCGCACGCTGCAGTGCGCGTTTGGGGAAGTGGAAAATACATGTATTATCGCGATTAATACAACTAGAGCAGCAGAAACGGTTCACAGACAGTATGACTATATTACGGAAGAATTATCCGCCATTTTTCTACATTTTAGGTGGCAGGGGTAAAATACAGGGAGCGAAAGGCTATTTACAATTTGTACAGAAACCAGATGGCAGTTATAAAAGTCGAGGGGCATGAAAGGGAAGCAGTGGTTGTGAAGGGAGTGAGACAGGGCTGTAGCATCTCCCCGATGTTATTCAATCTGTATATTGAGCAAGCAGTAAAGGAAACAAAAGAAAAATTCCGAGTAGGAGTTAAAATCCATGGAGGAGAAATAAAAACTTTGATGTTCACCGATGACATTGTAATTCTGTCAGCGACAGCAAAGGACTTGAAAGAGCAGTTGAATGGAATGGACTGTGTCTTGAAAGGAGGATAAAGATGAACATTAACAAAAGTAAACGAGGATAATGGAATGTAGTCGAATTAAGTCGGATGATGCTGATGGAATTAGATTAAGAAATGAGACACTTAAAGTAGTAAAGGAGTTTTGCTATTTGGGGAGTAAAAAACTGATGATGGTCGAAGTAAAGAGGATATAAAATGGAGACTAGCAATGGCAAGGAAAGCGTTTCTGAAGAAGAGAAATTTGTTAACATCAAGTACAGTTTTAAGTGTCAGGAAGTCTTTTCTGAAAGTATTTGTAGGGAGTGTTGCCATGTATGGAAGTGAAACATGGACGATAAATAGTTCGGACAAGAAAAGAATAGAAGCTTTCGAAATGGGGTGCTACAGAAGAATGCTGAAGATTAGATGGATAGATCACATAACTAATGACGAGGTGTTGAATAGAATTGGGGAGAAGAGGAGTTTGTGGCACAACTTGACAAGAAGAAGGGACCGGTTGGTAGGACATGCTCTGAGGCACCAAGGGGTCACAAATTTAGCTTTGGAGGGCAGGGTGGAGGGTAAAAATCGTAGAGGGAGACCAAGAGATGAATATACTAAACAGATTCAGAAGGATGTATGTTGCTGTAAGTACTGGGAGACGAAGAAGCTTGCGCAGGGTAGAGTAGCATGGAAAGCTGTATCAAACCAGTCTCAAGACTGAAGACCACAACAACAACAATATTTTCTCTGTAGTCTTATTTCCATCGTCTTTCAGGTCAATCAATGAGAAAAATAGAAAAAAAACTGTAGTAGGAACAACTGTCACCTCCTCTTTGCCTTACACGCCCGTCAAGCCTAAGTCCACAGCGGAAAAAAAATAAGAATAAAAATCCATATGGTGGCGGTTACTATCTTTTGTTGCACGCCAGTTAAGAAATACGTTTAAACAGATTAGTCTGATTTTTCCGACATTACTTAATCTGTTCACCTTTTTCACCGCTCTTCTGCTGCCCAGTAACTTCTCTGTCTGCTTAGAGGTATTGTGCTCTGTTGGTGCCTTTCCCACTCCTTAATTTTGTGTCTGTCATTATTTTCTTACTTATTTATGTAAACTGCTTTTAGATATAAGCAGCAAACAAATGAAAGGAAACAGACGGCAAAGTAAGTCAGCTAGTTACTGTTTCAAAAGTAACCGCCATAACTGTTGATATATTTATACCAGTCTGATACAAGACGGTCAGTATCTTTACGGAAAAATGTTTGCGGTTGCCTACAGAACAATGATTGTACCCAGGCGTGCACTTCTTTGTCCGAAGCAAACCAAAGGCCACCGCTATCTTTTTTCAGGCCTCCAAGAATGTGAAAACTGCATGGGGAGAGATCGGGACTGGAAGATGTGTACGGGTTGTTTAGGGTACTCTGCAGAAGTTTCGCTAGGAACGTCCTACACATCCTCCATACAGTCCAGATCTCTCTCCATGCGATTTACATATTTTTGGAGCCCTGATGAAAGACATCCGAGGCTGTAGATTTGCTTAGGAAGAAGAGGTGCGCGCCTGGGTAAAATCATGGTTCCTTAGGCAACTGCTGCAGTCATGGACTGTGCGGCTGGTCCCGGCGGAGGTTCGATTCCTCCCTCGGGCGTGGGTGTGTGTTTGTCCTTAGGATAATTTAGGTTATGTAGTGTGTAAGCTTAGGGACTGATGACCTTAGCAGCTAAGTCCCATAAGATTTCACCCACATTTGAACATTTGAACATTTTAGGCAACTGCAAACATTTTTCCATGAAGATATGACCGTCTTGTCTCACAGTGGCTATATGTATTAACAGTTATGACGAATATTTTTGAAACTATACACGGTGTACTTCTTTTCTCATCTGTCTCCTTTTCGGAGAGATAGAGGGGGGGGGGGGGGGGTTATCGGCTAAAACTGATAGTTTTCGGTCAAATTCCATATTCGTATCTGCGTCTGCTCGCCTACTTCAGAGGTCCTACAGTACCGTAGCGATGTATCAGCAGGAACTCTATTTACTAACATGGGCGAACTGCATAGGCGGCAGCTGTGTGAACCGAACGGACTGTTACCCCCTAAGTCATGTTAGCAGTAGTCGACCAAGGTAGTTCAAATGGCTCTGAGCACTATGGGACTTAACTTCTGAAGTCATGAGTCCCCTATAACTTAGACTACTTAAACCTAACTAACCTAAGGACATCACACACATCCATGCCCGAGGCAGGATTCGAATCTGCGACGGTAGCACTTGTGCAGGGCACTTTTACATCCTACATTTACTCGACTTTTTTCTTGGTTCGATCCACACTACCACTTCCCAAAATATGGAAAGCACAGAGCTTGCAGTAGAAGAAATGTTTTTCACAGTATCCAACCTTTGGCACTTTGTCAGGGGAGCAGGTACGACTTTGCTCCACACAGCACGAACTGGGGGCCGTCTGACGTAGTTAACAGTTGCAGACAATGTTGCGGTCTGAATCCGAGTACAATAGGCGGAGGTCGCGCAGCCGGCGCCGTGTTCGTTTTTTTTATTATTTTTTTGTCAGTTTTTACGGCAATGCACGCGCTGCCACGTGGCAACGATTTCTGGGAAGGCAGCCCGGTTGCAGCAGCGATCGGCCAGCGTATCGCGTGTAGATACGCCAGATAACGCCCGTTTGGTCACGACCGGCGGCCGACCACTCTCGTATTCAAAAGCTAGCGAGTCCAGCGGGAACGGGTTTCACCCGTCCGCAATCCCTTTCGCTCTCAAGTGGCCGGCTTCCACTCCCGTAACAAGCAGGCGATATCCTAGGCTTCCTCCCAGTCCTAGAGGGAGATGCAGAGCAACATAGTCCAAGCACCCTAGTGCTGACAGCATCGCGTGAGAGATTTCTAAATAGGAACAACGTTATCCGATATTTTTATTACAGTCTTGCGTGGGTTAGAAAAAATATCTTCTGGCGTGACTACGGGTAAACCGAAAAATTATCAGAATTTAAATGGATTGCTGTTTTAGTTTTCAAAGCCAGTGTTGCGACCATACCCGCCTGGATAGCCGAGAGCGCTAAAGCGCACGCTTTCGGGATTCGGGGAGTGGAGCCAGCCCGAGATCGAATCTACCTTGCGGATTAACAACGAAGGCTAGTGGTTCAAATGGCTCTGAGCACTATAGGACTTCACTTCTAAGGTCATTAGTCCCCTAGAACTTAGAACTAATTAAACCTAACTAACCTAAGGACATCACACACATCCATTCCCGAGGCAGGATTCGAACCTGTGACCATAGCGGTCGCGCGGTTCCAGACTGTAGCGCCTAGAACCGCTCGAAGGCTACTGAGCCAGCCAGCCTGAATGTGGTTTTTCTCGACGCAACTAAGTACACAGGGCTGCCACCTACACCCCCCTGAAATACGCTCTACGCAAACACTTCGGAGAAAACCTATCACACTTGAACATGAGATCTACATTAGACGCACCATCATTCCCGGGGAGGCGGAGGGAGGAGAGGTGGTTTCGGGAAGCACTTCCGGCCACTAAATACCATTGACACTGGCAAAGCCGGTATAGAAAAAGACAAACGAAAAGTATTTCGGCCGCGGGGACCAAGCGACGCCGACAGGTCCCCTTTCACCTTCTGCCAGTGGTGTCATGAGGGGATCGGACGAACCTCCCCTCATCCTTCATACTGACAGGCTGTGTAGAGCACGACTAGAATTTCAACGTATGTAAACAGGAAGACGCTACTCTCAACCGTTTTTCAGAAAAATCGAGTTTGAAAATGTCCGGCCCCTTTATGTACTTTGCACGGTAGCTAGTATTCAAGGAGTCCGCGGCTGGGCGAGTAGCCGGTTAGTTTCACAAGCGCGAGGTCTCTGGATCGAATCTGGCTGACGGTACTCTTTTTTTCTCTCATCATCGAACAGAACAGAGAGATAGCATCTAGAGAACACTGCATAAAATACTATCAATCGTACACCAACAACTAATATTCGGTGATATGCTTCGATACATGCGGTACGCCGCCATATCGTGTGATGACCGACAACCGTTTATGAATGTAAATCAAGTTTGTTTTGCCCACTTTGAAAAATCATGCACACACAAGAAATTGGTTTTATCACAGGTGCTGTATGTCAAATGGTTCAAATGGCTCTGAGAACTATGGGACTTAACATCTCAGGTCATCAGTCCCCTAGAACTTAGAACTACTTAAACCTAACTAACCTAAGGACATCACACACATCCATACCCGAGGCAGGATTCGAACCTGCGACCGTAGCGGTCGCGCGGTTCCAGACTGAAGCGCCTAGAACCGCTCGGCCACCAGTGGCCGGCGTGCTGTATGTCGCAACAATTATTGTTTTCCATGTTTCTACGATCAGTGTCATTCTTATTCAAGCAGTGCTCCATAGATTAAACATTACTTACAATAATATGAATGAAATGACTATATTGATTTCATTGCAATTCTCTTTTATCCTTTCTTTATTTCCAAACTTATTACGAAAAAAGCTTTTTCTCCTTTTCTCCGGATAAATATTATGTAAAAATAAATGAATTATTAAGTACTGATAATCTGCACACAAGAAAACAAACATCGTCCAAACAGGTCTTAAAGGCCGCCGATACCGACCGGCTGCCGTGTCGTCCTCAGCCCATAGGCGTCACTGTATGCGGATATGGAGGGGCATGTGGTCAGCACTAGAGATGGGCAAAGTCGTTCATCCTTGAGAACTAGTTCACTGGTGATCGCTATTTTTTGGGATCCGTTCATTTTTACTCGTTCACCGTTCATTGTGCTTGGTATATGGTTCTTATTAAAAACTGAAAATTAGTAGCATAGGTGACTGAAGACGGAAGGCGCCAAGAGGGACACTTGCCTCCCCCCTGGAGTACAGAGTTTTTATTCATAACAGAATTCTCACACACTTGCAATTTTCGTGATTCTGAAAATCCTCTCGTTTAACCAACTGTAGCGTTATGTGGCTGATCGCAGTCAAATAATACAAGGTGGCGCACGAAAAACCGGCCCCGAGTACAGACTGCTAGCCAATTACGCGCGATTTGTTGACCGTTACGAGCAGAATAGTTGGTGGGCGGCAGTGAGCAATCTAGTACTAGGGGCCGATTTTTCGTGCGCCACCCTATACCACTAAAATAATATTATAGGAGTTATCGTATTCTCTTTACAAAATGTGACACTATATACTCGATTACTAAGCGGGGGTTTCATTCGGTTGTAAGTCGGTCTGCGTTCCATAACAATGAACATGCTCTTTTACCTTGGATAAAAAAAAGACGGAAAATGGGCACTCGTGTGTGCCGTGCCGACGTCCTTTGCAGGTGTAATAACAAAAAATCTTGCCTTTGTACAAGTATTTCTTCTGCTGTTTATCGAACTTGTGAAGTAACCTGAGGCGCCCTTTTGTTACCTGTAAGGATGTATGTATTAAATACCACGTGATTTTTTTGGAGTTTGCATAATTATAAAATTACCGGTCGTGGACGCTGAATAGAATACAAAAAGAACCAAAAGGTCAGAGCTCAAAAAAGATTTGAAACAGATCTAGAATGGGCATGCGAAGCGAACGAAACGAACAGTAACAACTCGATACTGAACTATGAGCAGTCGGCAGTGGAACTGCGACGAGTGGTCACGCGAGGAGGACGAGTCCGGCCGAACGAGACCGAGACAGACGGGAACGGGACCAAGGCTGCTGGAACGAGACCGGCCGACGTGCCGTTGCGGGAACGAGACCGACAGTTTGCCATTCCCGGGAACTGTAAGTAGAAAGTCGCGACCGAAGTGAACTATGAAAGACCCTTCCTTAGAATTCGTTCCTCGCTCGTTCCGTTCATCTTGGTGAACCGTTCCTTTGGTCCGTTAGTTCGCGAACGACCCATCTCTAGTCAGCACACCGTTCTCCCGGCCGTATGTCAGTTTATGACACGGAGCCGCTACTTCTCAATCGGCCGCGCGAGGGCTGAGTACTCACCGTTTGCCAGTAACACTCGGCAGACACGCACAGTCATCCATCCAAGTGCTAGCCAAGCCCGACAGCTCCTAATTGAGATGATCTGACAGGAACTGGTGTTACCACTGCGACAAGGCCGTTGGCAGATAATCTGCACAGTCACAGTAGATCTGTTGTTAGTGTTAGGTGGAACTGGAGAAAAAGCACGTCTAAAATTTTCAAACTCGATCTTGTCGGAAACGGTTGATAGTTGGGTATTGCTGTTAACGTATGTTCTAGTCGTGCGCTCCACACCTTGTCTGTATGAAACAAATCGGTGAGGGGGAGTTCGGATGGTCTCCTTGTTAGGTACCGTATAGGACACGGGTTCAGTGAAGCACTCGCCCAGCACTCTGCAGCTTTCTAGACCTTAGAATCGCTAATTCTCATTGGAGTAGCTTCGCAACTGGATCACAAGACTGAGTGTACCTTGCTCCATAGTTGGAAATTTGTGGTAAGGTCTTATGGGACCAAACTGCTGAGGTCATCGGTCCCTAGGCTTACACACTACTTAATCTAACTTTAAGTAACTTACGCTAAGGACGACACACACACCCATGCCCGAGGGAGGACTCGAACCTCCGCCGGGATCAGCCGCACTGTCCATGACTGCAGCGCCTCAGACCGCTCGGCTAATCCCGCGCGGCTACTCCATAGTTATAAGCGCTCTCCAGTACTTTCTGTAATTACTGATCCAATTAAAAAAAAGTGTTGTCATAATCTACTCATTATGATGTTTAATATTAAGTGAAAGGTTTAATACAGTAACTCAAGTAACAGAGTTGAAGCTCTGTGTTTGTCTTCAAGCAGTGGAGCTCACGGAGCACTAATTACCCACACTTTATACATCCAGTATTTGAGAATCAGAACCCTTAGCGATTTCTAGTAAACCGTACACGTAATTTCAGCCCTTTATGAAACTTTTTCTCGCTGGCACTCCCCACTATATGCTGAAAGGAAAAACGGTTTACTGCTTACAACATTTTCGCTGTTTATGTACTAAATTTTCAGCACCAGGCGTGACATTTTTATTTATTAGGGGTAAGTCGGGCATCGGCTGGTTTACATACCGGCCACTACTATGATTTCCATTTCCGCCTCCATATGGCAGACGCATACACTAAGTTGAAGCATGTTTGCGTATCCATGAGCACTGGAGTTGGGTATTTTCTTCCTCTCTTCCGTGCTTTGACTGCTCTGAATGCTTGATAGTTTTGCTATAGCTCTTAGCGCACGAAAGATATTTTGCTGCCTGCACTACCGGTTTCTAACGCAAGTGATTAATTTTGTTGCTGTATTTCGGTTGTCTTTCTTATTTGAGAAATGAAATATAACAAACGTCTCATGATAATCCGGGCAGCCGCAGAACCGTGATTCATCGCTGAAAATAGTGAGACGCCAGTGATGAACGGCCAATGCTTATCCGTCATTGCACCACTTGTGTTGAGATGTTAACGGCAGCCTACGTAAGCTATGGTAATTTCCTACCCCACCTACTGCTGGTCTCTGACTAGTGTTGTAGGATGACAAAGCACGCTCCAGGAAGTGCATTACTAGTCTTCGAACGGCAGGCCCACATGTGAAAGATCTACATCTACATGGATACTCTGCAAATCACATTTAAGTGCCTGGCAGAGGGTTCATCGAACGACCTTCACAATTCTCTGTTATTCAAATCTCGTATAGCGCGCGGAAAGAATGAACACCTATATCTTTCCGTACGAGCTTTGATTTCCCTCATTTTATCGTGGTGATCGTTCCTCCCTATGTAGGTCGGTGTCAACAAAATATTTTCGCATTCGGGGGAGAAAGTTGGTGATTGGAATTTCGTGAGAAGGTTCCGTTGTAACGAAAAACGCCTTTGTTTTAATTATGTCCAGCCCAAATCCTGTATCAATTCTGTGATACTCTCTCCCACATTTCGCGATAATACAAAACGTGCTGCCCTTCTTTGAACTTTTTAGATGTACTCCGTCAGCCCTATCTGGTAAGGATCCCACACCGCGCAGCAGTATTCTAAAAGAGGACGGACAAGCGTAGTGCAGGCAGTCTCCTTAGTAGGTCTCTTACATTTTCTAAGTGTCCTGCCAATAAAACGCAGTCTATGGTTAGCCTTCCCTATAACATTTTCTATGTGTCCCTTCCAATTTAAGTTGTTCGTAACTGTAATGCCTAGGTATTTAGTTGAATTTACGGCCTTTAGATTTGACTAATTTATTGTGTAACCGAAGTTTAACGGATTCATTTTAGCAATCATGTGGATGACCTCAGACTTTTCATTATTTAGGGTTAGCTGCTAATTTTCGCTCCATTTAGATATCTCTTCTAAATCGTTTTGAAATTAGTTTTCATCTTCCGATGACTATACTAGTCGATAAACGACAGAGTCATCTGCAAACAACCTAAGACAGCTGCTGAGATTGTCTCCCAAATCGCTTATATAGATAAGGAACAGCAAAGGGCCTGTAACACTACTTTGGGAACGCCAGAAAGTCCTTCTGTTTTACTCAATGACTTTCCGTCAATTACTACGAACTGTGACCTCTCTGACAGGAAATCATGAATCCAGTCACATAACTGAGACGATATTCCATAAGCACGCAATTTCATTACAAGCCGCTTTTGTGGTACAGTTTAAAAAGCCTTCCAGAAATAGCTCTCAACACTTGATGCGAGTAAAGAGCTTATTTTAACACGAACGATGTTTTCTAAACCCATGTTGACACTCTGTTAATAGACCGTTTTCTTCGAGGTAACTCATAATGTTCGAACATAATATATGTTCCAAAATCCTGCTGAATATTGACGTTAATGATATGGACCTGTAATTAAGTGGATTACTCCCACTACTTTTCTTGAATATTTGTGTGACCTGTGCTGCTTTCCAGTCTTGGGGTACAGATCTTCCGTCGGGCGGACGGTTGTATATGTTGTCAAGTATGGAGCTAATGCATAAGCATACTCTGAAGGGAACCTATTTGGCATACAGTCTGGACCAGAAGACTTGCTTCTATTAAGCGATTTAAGTTGCTTCACTACTCCGAGTATATTTGCTTCTACCTTACTCATGTTGGCAGATGTTCTTGATTCGAATCCTGGAATAATTACTTCGTCTTCTTTTGTGAAGGCATTTCGGAAAGTTGTGTTTAGTAAGTTTGCTTTGACAGTACTGCCTTAGATAGTATCTCCATTGCTATCGCACAGAGAAGGCACTGATTGTTTCTTGCCGCTAACATACTTCTCATACGACGAGAATCTCTTTGGTTTTTCTTCCAGGTTTCGAAACAAAGTTTCGTTGTGGAAACTCTTATAAGCATCTCGCATTGAAGTCCGCGCTACATTTAGAGCTTCTATAAAAGATCGCCAATCTTGGAGATTTTGCGTCTATTTAAATTTGGCATGTTTGTTTCGTTGTTTCTGCCCCAGTGTTCTGACCCGTTTTGTGTACCGTTTACGATGTACCCCTACCTTCTCTGATGGTAGTCAGACGTGGTCGATCGTAACCAACCAACCTTGAAGACGAGTTTTGCCTGCCATCACGTTCACATGCAGTCCAACATCGGGCCACACAGTCACATGCGAATGCTCCACAAATCTGGATGCTGCACGATTCGACTAGCCGGCCAAAATGAGATACATTATAAGGCTCTCTTTCAAACGCTGTCAGGTGCAGATAAGTCCTGCGTCACACGAGTGCGCACCATCTCTGTTTGCTTCACAGTGATCACTCAACATCTGACGCCGTTCAACGCACCATGTATAACCTACCAGGGTTGGTAACAGCATTTAACACGAACAACAGTAATGCACTCTGTGGCCGTCCTACCTCTCACAGAGAATTCCAGCTCCAAACCATTTTCACACCCTCTATGGCGTGTACTTGTACGAAGTTATACTGACATCCGACCGTGTCTTCTACGTGCTTCATTTTTTTTCCTTGTAACGCGGTGTATTTTATTCGACTCATTGTTGTAGTATGTATCCTCACCGTGGACCTTTTTCTGTGGAGACATTGGCAACGAGCACAATGTACGAGGAACTGCTTTGTCACCGTCAGTACGTCTCTCTAGTTGAGCCAGGACAAAGCACTGTGAAATGAAACTTGGCGTTTAACAATGGCTGAAACTAGGCGGCTAAGAGTGTGTCAGTTTACATATCAACCTCCATTTACACGCGTACGACCCCCATGCCACTGTATAGTACGTGGTGGAGGGTACCCCAAACCAATTTCTGCGATTTTTCTGTCCTACGTCCATTTGCGCTTTTCTCACATGACTCCTGAATGCCATGGTTAAAGGCAATCAGGTTAGTGCAGTATTTCGTGACTTACGAAAGGTGTATCACTTGGTACGACACCAACGTACATTAACAAAATTACGATCAAGCGAGGGTATCAAACGAACTTTATGACTGGTCCGAGGATTTCTTCGTAGGAAGAACGCAGCACGCTATCTTGGATCGACAGTCATCGACTGATGTAAGAGGAACTTCAGGTTTTGTCCTGGGAAGTGTACTGGGTCCCTTGTGGTTAGTATTGCACATTAATGACCCCACAGACAGTATTCATAGTAACCTAGGACATTACTCATTTGATGCAGTTATCTGTAACAAAGCAATGTCTGAGAAAAACATTCATAAATATTCACTCAGATCATGATAAAATTTGGAAGTAGTGCAAAGACTGACAGCATGCTTTAAACGTGCAGAAACGTAAAATTGTGCAATTCTCAAAACGAAGAAATTTAGTACCAGTAACTGAATCCAAATGAGTTAAACAGCTGCAACGAAAGGTCGTTTTATCCAACCTTTTGTCGTTCTTCCGACGTCTTTTTCACAAAACATGTAACAAAATTTCACACTGGAAATCCAAGTAATGAAGCCATCTGAGATCTGCCCAATGATAACATGCTCAGTCGTAGGTATACTCTGTAGCAGACTTTGCTTCAGTGGTACGATACTGCGATCACAGAGTCAGTCTACAAAGGAGACTGTTTATACAACACTTGTACCCCCCGTCCTGGAATCCGTCTGTAATGTGTGACACCTATACAAAAATAGGACTAACAGGTGTTACTTAACGAATACAAAGACGGGTGGTAGGAATAATCTCGTGGTTGTATGATTGCTGGGGGAGCATCACAAGAATTCTGAAAATCCTGAATTGGCAGACGCCTGGAATTCGACAGCAAGAGTCAGTTTTAAATATAGATTTTTGATAGTTTTCGTGACCTTATAGTATACAGTTTTGTCTTTCAAGTAAGATTGAGTGGTAAGAAAGTGTACTCTGACAGAAAAGGTACTAACACATCGGATCCAACGCACGCTGAAGCAGTGTGTCGTTAAAGCGTCCACAGAACAGATACGACGCTGAAAGTAGTTCGGAAGGAATCAACGCCTCTGATAAAAAAACTGGGATTTTGATGTGAATTACACATTGAGTTACAGTATTATAAATTTTCTTGTCATTGCCATTGTTATTCCTGAACACGTGAAATGTAAAACCTGCAATGTATACACCACTTTGCAAGAACGAAGTCCTCGAGGTTTAGGCTTCACAACGATTACTGTTTCTCCAAACTGCTCAGAAGCTGTTACACTAAGTAATAAGTTTATACGGAATGCGGCTGAAATCAACCGTAGAATCGTCCTAGCGAAGCGCTTGCTTGGAGTAGTGTTAAACGGAATTGTATAGTTTTGTGCGCTAATGGAATTGCCACGATCCATATTTCAATCCTTTTATTATAAGCTAGTGGATATGACTTCCATCGCAACGGCATCAGAACGACAGGCCAATCCTGGGATAGCAGAGTAATAATAAGAGTTTTCCAAAAGCAGAATTTTTTTAATTTGTTCGTGTCTATAACACATTTCAAAACTTCGAACTCGTTTTTCTCGGATTATGATTTTCCAAAATGGCGCACAGCGTAACTGCAACAAATTTCAACTGTTTCATTTCAAAATTTAACCACAACTTAAAAATAACATTTCAAAAACGAACCTCATAGGGGATTTTCGATTAGTTAACTTCAAAAACATTTATTAATAAATTATTGTCTTGTTTGGTGAAAATGGACTTTATTCAAACACTCGCCAGTTGCACAAAAATCAATATTTCTTAAATCCCTTGCGTGGTTCACTAGTCTCATGTGTCTTACACAGATTTTTTACTTTTTTTACAGATTCAAATTTGCGCCAGTTATAATACGTGTGGAAGATTGCCTCAAATTTAACATGCGTCAAAAGAACTGTTGTAGTGTCGCCATTTTGTAATATTTTCTGACAAATTTTTTTTGTAATATACTTAAATATATGCTCAAATACTACCCCAACCATTATTTCTCTATCAGCTTTCTTTCTGCCCCAAACAATAATTAATGTAAAAAACATAACGGTTTTATCTCTTCAGAAGGGAAATATCAAACGTTTCAAATGCAAAACTCACATTTGCCACGAGCATCAAAAATAAATAAAGAAATAAATATTAAATACATAAAAAATCAAACCATCATTTGTACATAATTTATTTGTATCCAAAAAACTGAGAAGGTATTCTGATACCGCAGAATTATACTGTTCACGTCATCACTGCATACATATAGGGTGTAACGGGTACAAGCACAGATATTTTTCTATGTGGGACCTTAATATGCACACACATAAGTGTGGTGTTTGTTTTTTCTCTGCGTTGAACAGTCTCCCCACTAACACGGCACATAATATACTACCTAATGCTTTCTGCATGGACGTAACTGCATCACGAAGTGGACTACACCTTTCAATACAGACTAATCGTTTTGGATCCACGCGTACACACTTCAATATCTGACCTGCTGTGCAGGGGAAAATAAACAGTAATGGCTCGTTCTTGCCACGTGTATTTGGAGGTACTATTTGTAATAGCTATAATTCTTAGTCTATAAATCAAGTAAATACTAACATAATGTTGCTCAGCACACCATTCTCAGTCACTAAAAGAAATAACTCCACTTATTCTCATCATATCCTGTATGTACAGTACATAGGAGACGAATTTTCAAATGTTCAAATGTGTGTGAAAGCTTATGGGACTTAACTGCTGAGATCATCAGTCCCTAAGCTTACACACTACTTAATCTAAATTATCCTAAGGACAAACACACACACCCATCCCCGAGGGAGGACTCGAACCTCCCTCGGAACCAGCCGCAGGGTCCATGACTGCAGCCCCTGAGACCGCTCGGCTAATCCCGCGCGGAGACGAATTTTCTTGCCGGCTGGTGTGGCCGAGCGGTTCTAGGCGCTTCAGTCTGGAGCCGCGCAACCGCTACGGTCGCAGGTTCGAATCCTGCCTCGGGCATGGATGTGTGTGATGTCCTTAGATTAGTTAGGTTTAAGTAGTTCTAATTTCTAGGGGACTGATGACCTCAGATGTTAAGGCCCATAGTGCTCAGAGCCATTGAAACCATTTAAAATGAATTTTATTCGAAAGTGACTAATTTATTAAGAACTTTAGGAGCCATACCAGGAAACAGAAGTACAGAAATATAGCTGTTATGTCTTAAGTAGTAAAACTGCAGTGAACAGAACAATTTCTCCAATATTTTAATGTTTTTAAAAAAAGAATAAAGAAAATTTTTTAAAAAATATTAATTTCTCTACACAACCGCATTGTTGGGATCAGATGTTGGAAAGTTCCTATAGAACTCTGTGTACTGTTGAGGAAGAAACGGCAACATCCCGACAGGTCTTTCTGTTGTCCAACTCAAATATGGCTGTTTTTTCAGATAAGGTTCGGGATAGCATATAACAGCCATTGTCTTTCCTGTTTTGAATTCATTAACACTTTTCCATTCTTCTGTTTCACAGTAAACACTTTTAATAGCTATTTAGGATGGATGTATTGTTTTGCATAGTATTGACCGGGGGACCTAGAAACGACGGAGAGGCTTCGTCCCCGCCGTAGCCCTCAGTGGTTCACAACCCCACACAACAGGCCACAGCAGTCCACCCGTGGTAGAGTAATTATGGTATACGCGTACGTGGAGAAAGTATTTGCGCAGCAATCGCCTACATAGTGTGTAACTGAGGCGGAATAAGGGGAACCACCCCGCATTCGCCGACGTAGATGGAAAACCGCCTTAAAAACCATCCACAGACACCGGACCTCGACAATAATACGCCGAGCGGATTCGTGCCGGGGACCAGCACGCCTTCCCGCCCGGAAAGGAGTGCGTTCCACGGCACGCCTAACCGGGCGGGCTAAGATGGATGAGTGAGAGACGACACTTCAGTCATATTGCATTTAGAGATCTTACACACCTGCAGCAAATTTAAAATGGAAACAGTCAGTTTTTATACATTGGAATTACATGGTATGGGTTTACAGAACGGGTTTATAGCTTTAGCTAACTTGCGATACAAAGTAGGGACAGGAAAAAACAGGTGGTCAAAATCGATACAGAGTTCTGAATAAATGGTATTTTTCGGTATTTGAGGTCCAAATGGCATGATCCCCAATTAGAATATGATTTTTGATCTAAGTTTCAAAAAATTAGAATCTGTAGTAGAATACTGGTGATATTTTGTAGTATTCTATCACTTACCACTTCTCGAGAACAGTAGCGATCGGTGGACGCGCTAAATTTTAATTTATCTATTTAATTAAATATTTCGATTCAATGTATCTCGAAACAGAGCGCCATAATTTTCAGTCTTTGTTCTATTTCTAAGTTTATTAAAGGAAATAATAGGAATAAAAAACCAAAAATCAGTTATTTCAGAAACCTGTAATTTAGAGCGCTTTTAACAGTCAGGTTAAACCGGAGTGTAAAAAAAGAAGAAAACGAAAACCGTTTGTTTCAGCAATAAGCGCCATCCCTAGGACAAAGGTCTTGCTTAACTTTCTTTGGTTCTCTACAACTGCAAAATCTCTGACGCAGTTCAAAAAGGGGTAGCATTCATGTCACGCTAGGTGAGGAGAGCCCTACGTCATAGTGAGGTAGGTTCGCGTCATCGTGACGTAAATAATCTAAATCGACTTCATGAGTACGTATATCGATCTTTGCAGTTGTACCGATAACGTCAAAGGTAAATGTAAATACATGTGTGATGTACACAATCGAAGTGACAGGAGTTGTGTGATATCCTAGTTGAATGAATGTCTGAACGAAGGAACCATAACGAAAGTATAAAAATCGTGTGTACAGAAACGTGTGTTTCATGAACATAACGAATATCTGAAGGAAGGAACCATAACGTAAAAAAACTTTTTTTAATCCGATGAATCGTGCATAAATCGTGTGGACAGAAACGTGAAATAATTAATTATTAAGCTGCAATCCAAAGAAACTGGAATTTTATTGTGTTTCATGAACACAATGAATATCTGAACGAAGGAATCATAACCATAACGAAAGTTAAGAAAAGTGTCTACTCATTTTTTTAAATCCGATTAATCGTGCGTAAATCATGTGGATGAAAACGTGAAATAGGGAGAAATTAAAGTGTTTCTGTTTTTAGAAAAGCCAATGAATTGTACACAATTCATGTGGGCAGAAACGTTAAATTGAAAAATTGTGGTGGTCCCGATGTTGGTGGAAATATTATACCATCTAGTTCCATTTAATTTTGCCTTCATTTTGTAAATCAACTAACAAAATTTTGCTCTCCAGAAATAAATGTTTGCTGCTGATCATAATGTACTGACCTTTTACAACACGCGTCATTATTTTTCTTTATACGCTGTATACTGTGAAAAAACAACAAGTGTCACATTTACCAGCATTTTAAGCATCTGAAAGCAGTCAGTACTGTGCCATTTTTAGCTACTTTTTGTATGACTTTCACTCAGTATGGAAATAGCTACAGTAATCATGCCATACACCCACTAAATGTATGCCATGTCTATTGAGAGAATAAACACAGTATGCCACCATCACATATGAAACATCACATAGTACAAGAATCATTCGCAAGTACTCTTTGGTCACAAACTTTCTTTAAAAGGAACTTCATCCTTTGTGTATTGATAAACAAAATGTGCAGTTACTCATAAATTTTCCTATTAGGTGTATGGCTGACATTCATATGCTTCTAAGAAAATTCTTAATGCCTCGGAACATTATCACATTCGTCCATATTACAAACAATCGGTAGTTTTTTAATGGGAAAAGCGTGACTGAAGCTGAGGAGGTTCAAGGAAACTTTGGGCGTTGTGCCAGTCATTTGGTTAAAGATGCAGTGGGTTGTTGTTGTTGTTGTGGTCTTCAGTCCTGAGACTGGTTTGATGCAGCTCTCCATGCTACTCTATCCTGTGCAAGCTTTTTCATCTCCCAGTACCTACTGCAACCTACATCCTTCTGAATCTGCTTAGTGTATTCATCTCTTGGTCTCCCCCTGGGGTACCTGGTGTTTAAAGGTGACAGACATCTCAGTATTTGGATCTAGCAAGTGGATCTATCCTCTACGTGATTCTCAGGCAAATCAACAACGGTACTTTGATGCTTTTGTTTTTGGCTTTCAGATACTGTGATAAAAATGGCATTTCAACAGAAACTTAACTTTATCTCTGATTTCCTGGGGAAGTTTGTAATAAAATAATAATAAATCTGCTTGCTCTGAGTACTTGAGGAAACGCCATATACCTGTACATCGAAAAAACTTCGTAACAAGAATTGTAAGTGGTGTAGAGCCAGATCTACCATGATATAGGTACCACAAAGGCATTACACCGCGTGAATTGCTTTAAATTATAGTCTGGCTTTTATACTTCAGGGAAACATACCGAAAACAATGGAAAATTTAACAGTGAGTAAGAAAAGTGTGAGTGGCACACTCATAAATGTTAATTCAGAGCCTCGCTTCCCTTTTCAAGAACATACAGATCACCACTCATAAAACCTATCAAAATTAGGCACTAGAATACAGGGAAACTTGTTTGGCAAAATCTGTT
The DNA here is from genome assembly GCF_021461385.2 of Schistocerca piceifrons. Lineage (NCBI taxonomy): Eukaryota > Metazoa > Arthropoda > Insecta > Orthoptera > Acrididae > Schistocerca > Schistocerca piceifrons. Next base: position 494,453,533 of record NC_060142.1, on the reverse strand, counting down.
ATGTCAAACATACAAATTCTGACCTCAGCCAATTGGGAAATATGAAAGTCACATGACACGAAAACAGCGCATTTGTTGCAGGAAATACGGAACTGGCAAGACACCTAAGTGAAATTTTCATACTTTCTGCGTTATGATTGGCGCTTTCGCACCTTATTTGTGTTCATGAGACAATATTTATAAAGTAGACACCCAATATGATATAATGTGTAGGCCTATACAATTACGAAACATGAACTGTTCCACTGTTTCGAAACAGCTTTTCGAAACATTATATCGTACTGTCTCATTTGTTTCGAAACAGTTGCTTGTATCAGTTTGCCCATGTCTAACACAAACAAATAGCAATGCATATCGAAGAGGCACACAATAGACGATGTATACAGCAAACACGCAACAGTCGATCGGACATCTCGTGAAATATCATGACGCGTGCCTACGTCACTATGACGTAGGGCTCTCCTCACTTAGCGTGAAACGAATGCTGCCCTTCAAAAAGGGGTAGCATTCATTACGCCATAGTGACGTAACGCCACGTCATCGTGACATAAATAAACCTAAATCGACTTCATAAGTACGTATATCGATCTTTGCAGTTGTCCCACAGAGGTTGCACCGATAACGTGAAAGCTAAAAGTAAATACATGTGTAGAAACGAAGTTACAGCAGTTGTGTGGTATGTTCAGCCCAGTTGAATTAGTTATTAAGCCGGAAACCTAACAATTTTGGATGTTTTTATGTGTTTCTAGATCATAATGAATGTCTGAACGAAGGAATCATAACGAATGTAAAAAAAAGAAACGCTTGCAGACTTTTTTTTAAATCCGATGAATCGCCCATAAATCATGTGGACAGAAACATGAAATAATTAATTATTAAGCTGTAATCCTAAGAATTTGGGATGTTATTGGGTATTTCATGAACACAACTAAAGTAAAAAAAAGCTTGTAGTCATTTGTAAAAAATCCCATGAATCGTGCATGATTGTGTCGACAAAAACGTGAAATAATTAATTATTAAGCTCTAATCCCAAGAATGTGGGATGTTATTTTGTGTTTCATGAACATAATGAATGTCTGAATGAAGGAACCATAACCACAACGAAGTAAAAAAAAGTGAGTAGTCATTTAAAAAAAAAATCCGATTCATTGTGCATAAATCATGTGGATAGAAACGTGAAATAGGAAGAAATTAAAGTGTTTCATATTTTTATAAAAGCCACTGGATTGCACGCAATTCTTCTGGGCACAAACGTTAAACTGAGAAATTGATGTGGTTCCAAAGATAATTCCGAATGTTCAGGAATTTTAATTTTGCCTTCACGTAGCAGATCAACTCAGAAAATTTTGCTCTTCAGAAATAAATTGATGCTGATAATTATAATGTAAACTGTTTATAACACATGTAATTATTTTTCTTTATACGCTGTATACTGTGAAAAATAATGATATTTCGTTTATAATTGTTACTCACATTTTAAGCAGTATCAACTATAAAAAAATAAGTTTCCCTGTAGTTGCCAAATGATGTTGAACAGTGACTGTCACACTGAGTGAGCTACTTGACAAAATAACCACAACAGCCCATAGTTTTTAGCAGCACTAAGTGATGTTTCATACGCGACGGTGGGATACTGCGTTTGTTTTTTCTCTCAATAGACATGGTATAAATTCTGGGGGTGTTTGGCATGTTTACTATAGCTATTTCCATATTGCCTAAGAGTCATACAAAAAGTAGCTGAAAATGGTGACAGCACTCACTGCTTTCAGTTGCTTAAAATGCTAGTAAATGTTACTTGCGCGTCACTGTGTTTTCACAGTATACAACGTATAAAGAAAAATGACGTGTTATAACAGGTCAGTACATTATAATCATCAGCAATAATTTATTTCTGAAGAGCAAAAGTTTCGGTCCTGATCTACAGCATGATGGCAAAATTAAAATTCCGGCAACATTCGGAATTATCTCTGGAACCACATTAATTCCTCAGTTTAACGTTTCTGCCCAGAAGAATTATGTACAATCCATTGGCTTTTATAAAAATTCGAAACACTTTAATTTCTCTCTATTTCACGTTTCTATCCACATGATTTATGCACATTTAATCGGATTTTTTTTTAAAATGACTACTCGCTTTTTTTTTACTTTTGTTGTAGTTATGGTTCCTTCATTCAGATATTCATTACGTCAAGAAACACACAATAACATCCAAAATTGTTGAGATTACAGCTTAATAAGTAATTCAACTGGGATGAGCATACCTCACAACTGCTGTAACTTCGCTTCTACACATGTATTTACATTTAGCTTTCACGTTATCGGTGCAACCTCTGTGGTACAACTGCAAAGATCGATATACGTAGCCTTGAAGTCGATTTAGTTTTATTTACGGCACGATGAGGTAGCGTTACGTCACTATGACGTAGGGTTCTCCCTACCTAGCGTGAGATGAATGCTACCCTTCAAAAAGCTGTGTTCACTTACCATAAACTTGAGTGTTATCTCTTCGAATCGTCCAGAGCTTACCAGAAACGTAATTAAAAATGTAACTGGAGGAGGCCTAGACGTATGGCACTTTATAATGAATGTTGAAACATTTTCTCCACTTGGAACAAGTCTAGGGACATGCAACAGCGTACCGAGAACACAATACCACTGAAAATGTGTGTTGTGAAAAAAACATATCCGCTCTTCATATGTAGATCGAAGATGTCACATTACATACGTCACCAACATAATATAGAGCTGAAGATTGCTGTTTGTAATAAGAAACCTTCACGAAGTAGTATCAAATTATATTCTACGCGGGCTATAAATTTACTGTAATAGGTACATGCGCATTTCATTACTTAGTTTCATGTGATTGATTTCAAACAGGTCGTTGTATTTACATTTAATGTCATACGTTTCTCAAGACGTCATTTATCGTTCTTTCATTTCAGTCACGTCACGCGCTGCTGCTTTGATCAGTGTAAGAACCATAACGGTCTCCAATTGCACAATTATTCAGCAGCATTCTCTACTAGTTCAATCATATTACGAACCGAACACAGGCATTTAAAACGCCCACATAAATTTTCCGATTGAAAAATTGTCGATGTCCCTTACCCTGACTTTTGATGCGCTACCAGGTAATAAACTGTCCCCACCTGGAAGCCACAGCGGCCTCTTCTGAATCACGAGGATTGCAATACATAGCTAATGCGGGACGATCAATGCGCGCCAAAAGCAATTTGCACGAACATTAATGGCAGCCCGACAGCGGTGTCCGGCGAAGCGCTTTTGTGCTCGCTGGACGCTGGTTCGATAACTGTCAGCATCCTAGTTACAAATGGCTTCCTGCCATTAAGTGTGATTGCCAGCAGACACCGTAAGATATCGACGCAAAGGTGACGTGTCTCTCGATCGGTCGCTGTAAGTCAACGTTGGTGCACCGAAACCTCGACTCATATTTTACACACGCAGGCATCCCATAATCCAGAGCCCTGAGACTATACGATCACGTATTATCGGATATAGGTTCCGCCTTTTATCCAAATTTTTTTTTTTTTTTTTTTTTTTTTTTGCTACCCAAACATATTTCAGCACCTCTGTGCCATTATCAGTTGATCAGTTGGTTTTGTCTATCGGACAACTTGATTTTACATTATATGGTTCTGCAGAACCATCTGTGTGGTGTCCTGCACTGTTTTGTTGTGACTGATACTATTTGGGCAACAACAAAAAACAGCGTTTTACACAAGAGGTGGAACCTACATACAATAACTTCAACAGCAGACACGGAAAGATGAATATGAGCACACATCAATTCAATCAGATACTGAGTACCCGCACTGCAGCACAATATTACTCTATAATACACGATTGGTGGTCAGTTAACAGAAGCATTTAGACTTTTAAAACTTTTACGAACACGCCGTTTTGGGGATAACGAGGCCATTAGTACGGAGTTCCCCGCCGCCGCAGTCATACAGGGATCCGTCACACGCGAGACCATTGTTTTATCGACATTTGACTGAAACTGAGACCGACTCTAGAGTGAAGTCCTGGTCGGCAGGTGACGTTTGAAGTGATCGCTGTCTCAAAAATTTACGGATACCAGTCACTGAACGCTGGGTCCTATTTTGGCATGACCGGAGGTGGGAAACTGCCTACTCGTCGGTCAAGGGGCCTGAAGATGGCGTAATATATCGCCGAAACTGGTAGTCCAATAGCGTAACAATTTGGAAACTGAGAAAACTGAAAGTTGTTTGATTTAACATTCTGCACTTAACAGACGATGTTCCGCAATCATCTGCGGAGAGATGGACATACAGAGAACTCATTGAAAGTGTCCCCAATCACAGTGGTTCATTTGCAAGATAATTCGTAATTATTTGGAACGAATCATTTTACATACGCATCACAACTTAATTTTTAAATATTGCTATACAAGGGTAATCCCAAAAGTAAGGTCTCCTAATTTTTTATAAGTACATAGACCTGTTTATTTCTACAATGGTTTACATCAGTTTACAGCTTGAACATTTAGCTATTTTTCGACATAATCACCATTTCTGTCGATGCATTTTTGTAGACGCTGTGGCAGTTTTTGTATGCCCATGTCATACCAGCTCGCCGCCATGCTGTTCAGAAAGTTATGAATCTCTTCATTCACCTCGTCACCAACCAGGTTTCGTCACCGATGGCAACTGAGTCCAGAAAGTTCTCCTGTTCGGATGCAAGGCGGTGAAGAAATGCGCGGGAAGCATCAACTCGTTGCCGCATGTGGTCCTCAGTAAGCATGCGTGGCACCCATCTTGCGCACACTTTACGGTAGTTCAATGTTTCCGTTAAAATTCTGTGGACGGTGCTTCGGGAAACCTCAGGAACCAACGAGCAGAGATCATCCAGGGTGATCCGCCGATCTTCAAGCGTGCTTTACTCAACCTTCAACACTGTCTCCTCAGAAACTGATGGTCTCCCGCTCCTTTGTCCGTCGTGAACTTCGGTCCGACCAGCTGCAAACACTCTACACCACTTACGAGCATTTTAGACATCCATGCACGACTCACCATACGTTTCCGTCAATTGGCGATGGATTTCAATCGACGCAGTGCCCTTTGCGTTCAAAAACCGAATAACTGCGCGCAATTCGCACTTTGCGGCAACATTCAAAGTAGGCTCCATTTTCAACGGCTGCCACGCCAAGACTGAGCGCCTCAGCGCGGCGTGCGCATGTTTAACACAGCGCGTGAAGCACTCATCATAACAGTGTGACCAACTGCCAGACAGAGTTCTGTACTTATAAAATAAATAGGCGAGCTTAATATTGGGATTACCCTCGTACATGCTTAATATATATTTTTACTTTTTCAATCTACTAGATATTAGTCAGTACTTCCTATCCACCATCTTTTACACATTACAGTAACAGAAATTATTCTGCGTAACAGGAGGAGTTGTCAAGGAGAAACTTTTAAGTTTGTTTTCAATTTTAGTTTTGCTATCTGTCAAGTATTTTATATCCTTGGTGAGTTATCAAAAATTTGTGTTGCAGCTTTGTGCACCCTTTTTTTTTGCTGAAGACAACCTTAATGTGAAGTAATGAATGTCATGCAATTATGTACACGATTGTTCCTTTTAAACTGCAATGGAATATTTACAACAAATTTCATTAGGGCATAAGTACACTGTGAAGTAGTAATCAGAACCCTAAACTCTAAACAGATCTACAAGCTGATCGTGTGTACATCACATATTACTTTTACAGCACGTTTCTGAGCAATGAACACTTTCTTTCTAAAATAAGTTGCCCCAGGACATTATCCCATGTGACATTAATGAATGAAAATACGCAAAATATGCCAACTTACTGATTTCTCCTTGCCCAAGATTTGCAGTGATTGTAATTGCAAATGTGGCTGAACTAAGCTGTTGCAGGAATTCCAAGATGTGCTTTATCCAGTTTAAATTATCATCAGTATCAACACCTAAGAATTTCGTTTTCACCCTATTTATTATTTCCTCACCATGTGTGACACTTATCATTAGTGTAGAACCGCTAGATATGCAGAACTGTTGTGTCTTTAAAATTGAGGCCCAGACCATTCGCAGAAACCAGTCAATGATACGTTAAGAACATTGCTTACCATTTCTTCTGTTCCTGTACGTCTGCTTAGACTGATTACAATACTAGTGTCATCTGCAAAAAAATACAAATTCTGCTTGTTGATTATTAGACGGAAGATCGTTTACATAGATGAGGAATAGCAGTGGACCTAAAACTGAATCTTGGGAAACACCATACGTGATTTATCCCCAATCAGAATTAGTCCCTATACTATATTTACTTGAATTGCTGAATACAACTGTCTGCATTCTTTTGGTTAGATGTGACATGAACCATTGGTTAGCTGCACCATCAATCCCGTAGACCGTCAATTTATCTAGGAGAATACTGTGATCCACACAGTCAAATGCCTGAGATAGGTCGCAGAAAATAGTAACCGGTGTTATTTTATTTCAGTAGAACCAACCAAATGGGACCGACCTACAGTAAGTTCGGAACGCAAGAAAGGACAGATTGTCAGAGGAACGCTTTTATTCAGCCGTAACATCACAATACAGTACAGCAAAACTTCAATTTTCAACTGGATGTACAGTCTGAAATATTGTTACATGTTAAAACACTAACAAAACCAAAAGAAGTCGTTTACACAGTAAAACAATGTTACTCGGATGTGTAACGTAAAGCAGTGTGTGTACTGCAAAATACGTCTGCATCGTAAAGAAATATATCATTGCTGTGAGTGAACGTTTAACAGTTGTACATACTTTATTACAGCACTGCAGTGCCACGTAACTGATTTGCAAGTAACTGTTTCAAAGATAACATCACACGGTAAAAAACATTCCGTTCTTAAGCAGGACGAAAGAAATCCGTAATGAGCTTTTGCTTAGCAACCAACAGCCTTGATTTTGCCGCGATGTTCCACCCTTTCCTATACACAAAATGTCTTTTGGGATAGACGTAGATCTTTGTTCGATGTAATGAAATACTATAGAAAATGCATTTTTATCATCTACATGTGAAACTCGAGCCGTAGGTTCATTCTCTTCGATGCCCTGTCGTCATCTTTCTCGTCCTCATCGGTTCCTCGACATACAGCGTCAGTGATTTGGACGTCAGTTAATTTTGCTTCCATTTTGCAGTCAACGTCAGCTGTACTGATCCACTCACGTCACTAAGGTCATCGTCCAGTTGCGAAGTTTGGAAATGCCTCAAAATCGCTGGAGTGTGTACCTCTTGACTTTCATCATTTGTTTCATACTCTGTTTCATCTTGATTCTCTTCACTGGTTTGATGTTTCATCATTAATTTCATTCATTTTTAGCCACAGTTTGCGCCAAGATTTTCTTCTGAAACTTCGGCAGTTGTATAGATATTTCTTGATTTCATCACTTGAAACAAACTGCTGTCTTCTTGTGCCCTCTCTAAAATTGATCAAAAGTATTTTCAACGATATCGCCTCTTCAGCCATTCACTAATCCCCTGGCCTATGAGCTGGATTAGACATGTTCGATGGCAGGACGAAATAAAGCTTTTATTTCATCTTTTAAACTTCATATTCGGATGGGTGATATGTCGTATTTTGGAGGATCAATGTGGCACGTTTAGGGATGTTTTTATTTCCTTTTAGTTATTTCGTAACGGCAGGGACTACTTGGTCATAAAACCATTCATTAAAGAGGCTGGATTCCATCCATGTTGACTTTTGGCTACAGTAACATATAGATAGTGGTGCGATATTAATGGGTCTAAGGCGCTGCAGTCATGGGCTATGCGGCTGGTCCCGGCGGAAGTTCGAATCCTCCCTCGGGCATGGATGTGTGTGTTTGTCCTTGGGATAATTTAGGTTAAGTAGTGTGTAAGCTTAGGGACTGATGACCTTAGCAGTTAAGTCCCATAAGATTTCACACACATTTGAATTTTTTTAATATTAATGTTTTAGATCGACTTCGGTTCTTTTGCTTTTCCAATCACAAAGAATGACATCTCGTGACTGCCATTAGCGATACTACAGAGAGCAATAGTAATTCTATATTTGGCCAGTTTTGTACCTTCTACAGACTGATTTTGTGTAGTTCAAGTTAGACTCATCAACGTTATACTCCTCAGCAGGGACCAGGTTAGGCTCTTTAACTCAGTTTCCAAATTTCGGAACAAATTCATTGGAAGCTGTTGCGTCAGCAGACAGCTTCTCGTCCAAAATAATTACACTTTGAATGCCGCGCCTTTTTTTTCTACCAATGTAACCACTCTTCACTGCCTGTAAACTTTTCATTTTCATGTAATTTTTCATACAAAATCAATGCCTTTTTCTTTTATGATTGACCCAGACAACGGAGTTCCTTTTCTCCTCTCCTGCTCAAACCACACCCGCAAAGCAATGTCTAAAATTTCACTTTTTGGCTTCTTTAAAGCTTTGCATATTTGAGAAGCACATTTCCAGAAGGCACCAACTCTGAAAAATTGAAAAATGAGGTAGCAGGTGGCAGCACTGCTTAGAACCATTGACTATGTAATCATAACTTATGTACGGCCAAAACGTACCATTCCACTATATATTACCCTTAAGACTTGCTGTTCGTGACGAAGAATACTAAATCCAGTCTTATTTCGTTTGCAAGAAGTACCAAATCCCGGCAGCCAATCGTTGCTCTTCTTGGTAACGACGTCACACACAGCGTGGCCGAGATTTGTTCGCATGACACTGTATGTTGTAAGGATGTGTGTGGCGTTTTTTATATTCACTGAATTTTTTATTAAATTATGGAGTCTTATAGATCAGGTGAATACTGTGCATAATCGTCAGAAACTTCAGAACAACAGTTACCAAACTTAATACAATTTTATGCCAAAAAGTACCAAATACATTCTTATATATGCAACAGCAATTAAAAACATTTTAAACATTTAACAGAGATGAAACTTCCTGGCAGATTAAAACTGTGTGCCCGACCGAGACTCGAACTCGGGACCTTTGCCTTTCGCGGGCAAGTGCTCTACCAGCAGGAGAGCTTCTGTAAAGTTTGGAAGGTAGGAGACGAGATACTGGCAGAAGTAAAGCTGTGAGTACCGGGCGTGAGTCGTGCTTCGGTAGCTCAGATGGTAGAGCACTTGCCCGCGAAAGGCAAAGGTCCCGAGTTCGAGTCTCGGTCGGGCACACAGTTTTAATCTGCCAGGAAGTTTCATATCAGCGCACACTCCGCTGCAGAGTGAAAATCTCATTCTGGATTTAACAGAGATACTTGGCGTAACGTGTCTCAACATCTGTCTGAAGCTACAAAACATATTGAGATGCTACTGTGGCTGTAAAAAATTTTTGCCGCGCCTGTTAAATTGTATTCTATTATGGATTTGATACCTTTTGGAAATGAGCTTCTCATTTTCAGTTGTTCTTTCAAGAATTTTCATATTTTTTCTGCAGTGTTTAACAGTTGTTATGCAAATCCCTATCTTACTTGCAATGTTTTGAAGACACTCGCCTCACCTAGGGTTGCCATACATCGCGGATTGCGCGGACAATCCGTGATTTTATGCTCGAAGACGGGTGTCCTGGACGAAGGGGAAAATGTCCGCGAAAAAAGTGGCTAGTAAGTAAAAAAAATTTAAGCAAGTTTTGCCACTGGCCACCGATCAAGTGTTTCGTAACTCCTGCAAACTTGACGATAACCGTTGAAACCTGTGCTAATATTCCGTGTCACTTCAGAATCGCTCGGCTATTTTCAGAACAGACTGTGGCAGCAGTGCTATAATCGATTCTTCGCGATTGTTTCAGTTTTCCGCTGTTGGTTTATAACACAAAACACAAATTGCACAGATTTTCATAGACTGATTCAGAATCGGAGCAAGTTTCTTTCTTCTGTCCAGGGCTCAGAGAAATATGACTGGGTTAAAGCATAAAGTGAAAGATACATATCAACTGTAGCAGCATGATTGTGTACATGTTAATAATTTGTGTTCAGTGCTTTAATTAAAAAAAGTTATTTAATGTCAATTGCAATTAATTTTCTTCATCATTGACCACTCCTTTATAGATGCTTGGATTAATTTTCCTTGTTAATTACAACTTCTTTGCTGACAAAATTACTGTTTGAATTATGGTAATTATGAAGATTTGGCTGACGTGCAGAAAGGTGAAAGCACATAGTGTGATTCCAGGTTTCAACCACATCTTCATAATTACCACTGTAAAGTAATGATGAAGATCCAGCTGAAATGCAAATCAATGGTCACTTGCAGAACATATCGGTCCGTGTTTCAACCACATCTTTATAATCACCGAATTTTGTCCCTGATTTTCGTTCTTGGATTATGGCAACCCAAGCCTCATCCAACCTTTCAAGTACTTTCAGTTTATCCGCTAAAGACATCGTCAAATACTTACGTTTAGTTCTTGATACAATTTAGTTTTACATACTTTAATATGTGACAAGAACATTATTACTAATTTATAAAACAAATGCGTCCACAATAAACTTGATGATCAAGTTAGAAACAAGTGTTTTCGCACTAAAATTGATCGAACTATCGCATCTATTAATAGTGAACTGCCTACTGATCCATATCGCAGATGACGAGTCATCGAAAAGCCACAACAAATACTGGGAATGGGATGATCGGACTAAGCGGGGAGTCGGACCATCCGAGATCGGATTGGCGAGGTTCTGCTGCACTGAACTATTAAGCATTGGAATAGCAGCCACAGCTCCGATTCTCTTAGTCGCCAAACCATGTACGCCTGGGTGACGCTGTGAGTGGCCCAGAAGGGATAGCGTGCGACGGCCACTCGGGGTGAAGTGTTCGGCCAGACGGCGCAGCGATAGCGATCTTGATGTATGCGCTGGCCGGCACCAGTCTCGCATGCTGGCGCCTCCTCGGCACTCTTATTATTCGGACAGCGGCCGGACTCCAGGTAGGGTCTTGCGGCTATCGGCCATCGGCACCGCCTGGGGTGGGGGATCCGCCCTGACTTATCGCGAGGGAGGAGGGGTCAGAATTGGCCGGCGGTCACGGCGGGTCATCGCCGCCTCCATATCGATCCTGCGCCTGCTTCCTTCCGACAATCCCGCCCCATTTGCCTCATCACTGCCACCTAACCGTCGCCCTACACCGACGTCAAGCGCTTCGTCAAACATTAGGAAATTGCGCGTAGCCGACAATTTCGCGCCTGGCTGGCGAACTGGGTGAAGGTGTCAATTTGGAAAGTGGAACAGTTAAACTGTTCACTTATGCGTATGGGTGAGGCTGGATTTAGGGCACTGCTGTGAGGTTGTTCGTGAAGCCTTTCTGAACAGTGTAGCGATATCTCACGGGCAAAACTGAAAGGTTCCTCACCTGCTAGAAGGAATACATATAAAAATATAATATTTGAAGGATTAACCAATACTAACTGAGACGTCGCCCGTAGCTCGTGGTATAGAGGTCAAGATTACCGCCTACACATGGGGGTCTCGGGTTCGATTCCCGGCCGGCAATTTTCTTCACTCGGGGATTGGCTGTTTGTGGTGTCCTAATCATTTCGTTTCGTCTCATAGTGATAGAAGCGCAAGTCACCAAAGAGGAGTCAAACAGAAATATTTGGACCAAGAGGCAGAGCAACCCCAAAAGGGGTCACCTAGCCAATAATGCCGAATGATCATTACGATCATTTCATTTCGTTGAGAGGTTTAAGGCGGGACAGAGATAGAAACGTTCTCCCCAGTAGTGTCATTTTATACGGTGCCAAGTATTTCTCCAGTTTCCTAAATCGTGTTGGGAAATGTGGAAACCATGGATCAGAGAGGCTGACCATCACTTTTAATGAGTCTGTATTTCTCGTGGTCTTCAGTACGAAAACGGGTTTGAAACATCTCTCCACACTACTCTATCTTGTGCAAGCACTCCCATTCTCTCCCTCTCCCTGCTCTCCATTACCAGACTTACCATTCCTTAATCACTCAGGCTCAGGATGTGTCCTGTCAGCCGATTCCTTCCTTTACTCAAGTTGTGGCATAAATTTCTTTTTCCCTTCGTTCAGATTTCGTACCTACCAGCAACCTCTGATCCGCCCGATTCTCGATTCTCTATAGAATCGAACTCCCACGTATATAAGTCATATCTTGCGAACTATGAGTCGTACAAAGATATAGTACTCGGGGAACATTCAGTGATACATATGGACACTGTCTGCAAAATGCGTTGCGAATGGAGGTAGTAGCAATAAGTACTAAATTAAATTGTCAACCCTAATGCCGAAGTTTTGCTGTCAATAGCGTTATGTAGAAAATGATAAGCTTTTTTCCTTCCTTTATTTAGTGGGGTAGTGTTAGCGACAAAGTTTCTTAATGATTTGAAATTATACGTAAAGTTCGTTGGAAGCTGCTAAATCCTCTCATTCTCAAACATTTGATGAACATACACTGAGGTGACACAAATCATAGGATACCTTCCAATATCGTGTCCAACCTCCTTTTCTGCGGCCCAGTGCAGCAACTCGACGTGGCATGGAGTCAGTAAGTCGCTGGAAGTCCCCTGCCGAAATGTACACACATCAAAAAAAGTTTCGCATCACCCCCGTTCCTAGAAGTCCTGAAGATAGACGCTGATTGTGGATATTGTATCACAGACACAGTCCCTTTCACTGTTCAGAGGTGTCACTAAACCCGCCCAAAGATGTAAACAACCATGCATGAGCAGCGTCTATTAGACGGAGGGGTCCGACAGTCGATCAGTTCCAGTCATTCCACCAAGAAGGAGGTATACGGCTCGTGTTGTATGTAGTTCAACCATGCCTAGATGGTCAATACCGCGGTTCGATCGCGTCCGCATTGTTCTTTAAGACGGGAAGGGCTCTCAACAAGGGAAGTGGCCACGCGTCTCAGAGTGAACCAAAGCGATGTTGTACGGAGATACCGAGAGACAGGAACTGTCGATGACATGCCTCGCTCAGGCCGCCCAAGGGCTACTACTGCAGTGGATGACCGCTACCTATCGATTGTGGCCAGGAGGAACCCTAACAGCAATGCCACCATGTTGAAAAATGCTTTTCGTGCAGCCACAGGACGTCGTGTTAAGACTCAAACTGTGCGCAATAGGCTGCATGATGCGCAACTTCACTCCCATGGCATCACATTGTCTTCACCGATGTGTCGCATATCCCTTCAACCAGACAATTGTCGGAGACGTGTTTAGAGGCAACCCGATCAGGATGAATGCCTTAGACACACAGTCCAACGAGTGCAGCAAGGTGGAGGTTCCCTGCTGTTTTGGGGTGGCATTACGTGGGGCCTACGTACGCCACTGGTGGTCATGGAAGGTGCCGTAACGGCTGTACGATACGTGAATGCCATCCTCCGACCGATAGTTCAACCATATCGGCAGCATATTGGCGAGGAATTCGTCTTCATGGACGACAATTCGCGCCCCCATCGTGCACATCTTGTGAATGACTTCCTTCAGGATAACGACATCGTTCGACTAGAGTGGCCAGCATGTTTTCCAGACATGAACCGTATCGAATGTGCCTGGGATAGATTGAAAAGGGCTGTTGATGGACGACGTGACCCACCAACCACTCTAAGGGATCTACGCCGAATCGCCGTTGAGGAGTGGGACAATCTGGACCAGGAGTGCCTTGATGAACTTGTGGATAGTATGCCACGACGAATCCAGGCATGCATCAATGCAAGAGGACGTGCTTATGGTTATTACAGGTACCATTCTGGACCACAACCTCTGAAGGTCTCACTGTATGGTGGTACAACATGCAATGTGTGCTTTTAATGAGCAATAAAAAGGGCGGAAATGATGTTTATGTTGATCACTATTCCAATTTTCTGAACAGGTTCCGGAACTCTCGGAACCGAGGTGATGCAAAAAGTTTTTCGTTGTGCGTAGCTCTGTGGTGCCTCTATACCGGTCCGCAACTGCGGAAGTGCTGCCGTGCAGGATTTCGTGCGCGAACTGACATCTCGATTATGTACCATAAATGTTCGATTGGATTCATGCAGGGTGATCTGGGTGGCCAAATCATTCGCTGGAAGTGTCCAAAATGTTCTTCATACCAATCACGAATAATTGTGGGCGGTGACACAGCACTTTGTCATCCATAAAAATTCCATCGTTGTTTGGGAACATGAATAATGCCTTTTTGACAACTTGTGTCCGTGGCATCGTGAGGTCTGCGCCACACTCGGACCCAACGATCGGTTCGGATCAATTGTAATCGGGACTCATCTGACCAGGCCACGGTTTTTCAGCTCTCTAGGGTCCAACCGATTTGGTCACGATCCCAGGAGAGGCAATGCAATCGATGCCGTGCTGTTACCAAAGGCACTCGCGTCGGTCGTCCACCGCCAAAGCCCCCTAACGCCAAATTTCGCAGCACTGTTCTAACGGATACGTACGTCGTACACAGCACACTGATTTCTGCAGTTATTTCACGCAGTGTTGCTTGTCTGTTAGCGCTGACAACTCTACGCAAACGCCGCTGCTCTCGGTCGTTGAGCGAAGGTCGTCAGCCAGTGCGTTGTCCCTGATGAGAGATAATGCTTGAAATTTGTTATTCTCCGTACAGTCTTGACAATGTGGATCCCGGAATATTGAATTCCATAACTATTTCCGAAATTGAATGTCACTTGTGTCTAGCTCTAACTGCCATTCCGTGTTCAGTCTGCTAATACCCGGCACGCGGCCATAATCATGTAGGAAATCTTTCCACATGAATCGCCTGAGCACAAATGAAGCTCCGCCAATGCACTGTCCTTTCATACCTCGTGTAAGCGATACTACCGCCATCTGTGTATGTACACATCGCTATTCCATGACTTTTGGCACCTCAGTGTAGCCTGGGTAATTCGGGCGCGCCGTGAGTTACAATGCCTTCAAGGCATAGACATAGTTTCTAACTTTAGACTTATTGTGCTTAACCTTTACCATAAGGTTATCTCTCTTAATGAGGAGATTACGACAGTATTTTAAATTTGTAAATTTGGTCAATAATTATATGAAATACTGAATATCGAATTTTTGTTGCCCTTGGAAGCCACATGCAACTGGGACTGCGTAGCCATTCTAGCCTATTAGTAGCACAGATTCATCAGTTTTTCCGTCAATCAAACTAATCTTCGGCATTTTCCCGTAGCTCTACATTTCAACATCTTACGTTTTTTTCTTATCCGAACTCTTCAAAAAATGGCTCTGGGCACTATGGGACTTAACATCTGAGGTCATCAGTCCAGTAGAATTTATAACTACTTAAACCTAACTAACCTAAGGACATCACACACATCCATGTCCGAGGCAGGATTCGAACGTGCGACCGTAGCACTCACGCGGTTCCGGACTGAAGCGCCGAACTCTTCATCGTCCATCTTTCACATCTGTGCAAGGCTACACTCGTCACTCACCTTCGGAAAAGCGACGTCCTAACACTCACATTCCTATTCAATGTGAACAGATGTATTACTTTGAGAAATGCTTTTGTTGCTGTTGCCAGTCTGCATTTTATCCTTTATGTTTTGGACTTCGTCAGTTATTTTGGTGCTCAAGTAGCAGAATTCATCTACTACTTTTACAGTCTCGTTTCTCAATCTAACTCCCTCAGTATCACCTGATTTACTTAGACTACATTGTATTATTGTTTATTTTTGCTGATTTTCATCTTGTAACCTCTTTTCAAGACACTATCCACTCCGTTTAACTGATTTGCATATCCTTTGCTGCATCTGACATAATCAAAACGTCATCAGCGAGCCTGAATGTTTGCAATTCCTTTCCCAAGTTGTTCTTGGCCACTTGTACTGCTTGCTAAATACGGACTGAATAACATCATTGCTACATCAGTAACAATGTTATTACTCCCCTTCACAACTAAGCTCCCCTTCCATATCGTTCTACATTTAGAACTGCGCTCTGGCATCTGTACAAGTTGTAAATAACATGACCGCAAGCTACTACACAGCGCGTGGCGGAGGATATTTCGTACCACCATTAGCTATTATTTGTCGTATTCTATTCGCGAACTGAGCAAGAGAAAATGATTCTGCCTATGTGCTTATAAGTCTCTCTTATTTTATTTGCTGGAGTCCTATGCGGTATGCAGGCCTACAGTGGTGGTAGGACAATCGTTGCACAGCCTTTCTCCAATACCAAGTTTCTAAATTTACTCGGCGCGCGGAGTGGCCGCGCGGTTTGAGGCGTCATGTCACGGACTGCGCGGCCCCTCCCGCCGGAGGTTCGAGTCCTCCCTCGGGCATGAGTGTGTGTGTGTGTGTGTGTGTGTGTGTGTGTGTGTGTGTGTGTGTGTGTGTGTGTGTGTGTGTGTGTTGTTCTTAGCATAGGTTAGTTTAAGTAGTGTGTAAGTCTAGGGACCGATGACCTAAGCCGTTTGGTCCCTTAGGAATTCACACGCACATTTTTTAAATTTACTCGACAAGGTTTCGTGACAACAACGTCGCCTTTGTTCGGAAAGACGCTCAGTTACGTTCCCGGAGCACCGCTGTTACATATTATTTTGGGCTATAATTCCCGTTGAAATGAGTCTCTAATTCGTTCTTCTTAAGTCGAAATGTCAACTCGATATTGGCTCTGAACGCTGGAGTGGTAATCTAGAACTAGTTACTTCTTACAAATACTCTGCTTTTTCGCATAACCCTTCCAACAAATCGGCGTCTTTCATCCTCCCTCCCTACTACTGATATTACGTTTTCGTTCCAATTCAAATTGAGTCTTAGTATTATCCTCTATACTGAATTGACGTGACAGGATCAAAACGACTACAAGTAATCATGTACTCTGACACTACTGACTTCCATCTTCGTTATGAGCACTATATTATATGTCTTCACATTAAAGATAGCTGCCATTCATCCCATCTGTGTAATTCAGCATTTCGATACCATCCGTCAGCGAACCATCTATCCGCATCGTTCAGTCATTTGTTCGGAGTCCCTTTCAGTAGCAAGACCTGACTTAGAATGAGTTCCCTCAATATATCAGAGAACGGAATAACAGCCCCGCCTTCAAAAGACAGTCAGTGCCCCCTACTACAGCAACAACAACGTCTGCACTTGTTCTTGTACGCTCTCGTTAATCCCGTTAAAACCAAGTAACCTGCTTTCCAACCAGACCATCCTCATTTCACATAACTCAGAATAGGCCGTCTAAAAATATTTCTCTGCCTCACAACTCGCTATCAGAAAATTTTATTTCTGTACACCAATAAACACATTCTACACCTGTTACTACCACATCATCATCAAGACAATCGTCATCATCCATTATTATTATTATTATTATTATTATCAGCAGGAGCAGCGGCACCGTTAGTATTATTGCTAGTATGTCTCAGAATTATTATTGACACTGTCCTTAGATACATTCAAATCATTTTTAAGTCTATGAATACCATTTCATTACTATTTATCATATTAATATTATCATCATTTCTTAACGAACTGTGACGCAAAAATACTGTATGTGAGAAATCGTGGTCCGATGTAAGACCGGGCCCGAATTCCTTTATCTGATCAGGTTAAAAAAAATGATGTACTGAGAAACATTGGAACGACTATCACGTAACGCTTCCTTTACGCTCACACGATGTCGTATTCGATTATGTTGACCGTTTGCGGTCGATTTTAGCACACAGATTTCTATTAGACCAAAATGATTAGATCAAATCACATATCTGAGTAAATACTCGGTTAGATATTACCTGGAAGAATAGGTTTTGCTCATTTCAGTCTGCTTACAGTGTACAGATTCTCTGAAATCTTGTTACGTTAGATGGAGTGCTGTTCAAGCCTGTCACAGAAAATGACTCGGCAACACATGCTCTCGCACCAGTACTGTTCCTGGAGACGCACTTAATTCCTCTAACTATCTATATACAGGCCACGAGGTGCACATGTACTAGCAGAAGAATGTAACGTACTACCCATAACGATGTTTAAGAAGTTGCAACAATGCCGATAATGCAAGCAGAGAGATACAAGTAACCTTGTTGTTCAGGATTCAATGTTTCAAGAGACAACACAATCTTTACAAAACGCAAAAAGAAACGTTGGTACTCAGACCCGAGTTTCGCCTCATCTACGAACCACCATAGCTTTTACGCATTATGTAAGGTCGCCGCTAGGTCCTCCATACGACCGCTGCTCCTGGAGAAATCATTTATCATCCGAAGTATTGATCAGATACGACCTTCGCCCTCTTTTGATAGCTTACCGCCGGAAATCGAAGGTTACATCGAAAGTCACTCGCCCAGCACGCCGGTGCAGCTCCTGGAGCGCTGGAAACAACCAGCGCCGTATATAGGCATATATACCCCTACGCTGTAGAACTTTTCCAGAAGACCCTTTCACGGAGGACATCTTCAAGATGCGTTGTTACTTTTTAGAATGTCCGTTGCACACCATGGGTTGCTACTGACTGAAGTTTAATTTCATTTCCGCATCCTTCCGGGCAGAGGCGTGACGTCACGTGGGGGAGTTTGCCGCTGTCGGTTGTTCTCGTCCGCTGCTGTTCTCACTCCACAGTGGAAGACTGGTACATATTTTCTTAAGCACCGGAATCCAGATAACATTCAGTCTCACACACTCCTCTTTCCGATGAAAATTACTGCGGCGTTTAATAATCTCTATGGTCACTCTGTGTAGCCTTTAAAACTATTCGCTTGTTTCTTACCATATCGAATCCGGCTGTCTCCTAGCTGCGAAGAATATAGCGCAACAGCTCACCTGTCTGTCCCCCCTCCTCCCCCCTTTTTACATTTGCCCCTGTACTGTTCTACAGAGTTTCGCAAAATGGCCTCCCGAATTTCAACAAGTAGTTACATGCAAAGATACAGACAAAATACTTTTATCTGTGAACAAAATTTTACGTTATTATCTCATTTTACATTTGTTGATTTTAAAAATTATGTCCGCTAAATGGCGTTCTCCACTGTTGACCCACTGACGAAGTCTTCCCGGAAGTTGTCCATAGTTCTTCGTTCCATATCCAGTGGAATGGCAGTCACATCTTGGATAATTGGCTCTTTAAGTGCTTGCAGAGTTGTGGGGCCATGTTTGTACACTCTAGCCTTTAAGTGCCCCAAAGAAAAAAAAAATCACGAGGTGATAAATCGGATGACTTTGTGGGCCAGACGATGTCTTCTCGTAAAGAGAGAAGAAATCTAGAAAGCAACTC
This sequence comes from Schistocerca piceifrons, assembly GCF_021461385.2. Lineage (NCBI taxonomy): Eukaryota > Metazoa > Arthropoda > Insecta > Orthoptera > Acrididae > Schistocerca > Schistocerca piceifrons. The sequence goes on along the minus strand of NC_060142.1, from coordinate 494,434,314 downwards.
TCTCAAAATTTATGCCGAGAAGTGAGAGCTGTGACTCAGTCATGTTACAACCAGACTTCTCCCTCTTCGTGGTCCTCAAGATACCCTTTCAGCTTTGGTCCGAGGAAGGTCTCTCCCATGTGACAGTAGCGATCTGAATTAACAATTATCGTTACGTCAACTTCTTGGAAAACACCAAATTCAGCAACAACGCACCACACTGTCGCACGACGGCTGCGAAGTCGGTGTTGAAGTTCCTGGGGCGTTTCTGCTACCCCATAGCGGAAATTCTGTTTATTTACAGTGGAAGCGAGGCTCATCAGAAGAAATCAAAACAGCACCAGGGGAAATGGGTAACCATCATTTTGTATGGATGCATGTGATCATCTATGAATAGGATTATTCTTAAACACTTATCGCACAATCCAAGGGCAGCTACTTGTCGAAGCGCTAACGCTTAGGAGATTGCAAGACAGACACTTCCACACGCGCCACTTTTCCGCCGTTGTTAAAGTCTGAGATCGGCAGCAGCTTTTCTTTTCAGCGTAGAACTCAATGTCCTCATGTTTCATACCCAAACTCTATAGTTTTCCTATCACAAACAGAATCATGTCGGCTAAATTCGAACCGAATGCGACATGCTCGCTGAGTAGTAATTACAGAACCACCACTCAGAATGTATTCCTCCACAACAAAGGCACGATGCTCACCTAGCCAAGCCATTGCGCCTTCTAAAAATGACAGGGAAGCCATTACCGATCGATACCCCCTCCACATCAGTATGCCCACCACCACTCAGACAGCGACCTCTCCATGTACGGGAAGTCTTTGTGCCGGACTCTGTAGTTGTTATCAGACCGTTCTTTTAGTAGTACCCACCTACGCGTCTCCACAAGCACACTGTATCCTGTAAACTCCTGCTTCGCCGGCCGGAGTTGCCGTGTGGTTCTAGGCGCTACAGTCTCGAGCCGAGCGACCGCTACGGTCGCAGGTTCGAATCCTGCCTCGGGCATGGATGTGTGTGCTGTCCTTAGGTTAGTTAGGTTTAAGTAGTTCTAAGTTCTAGGCGACTGATGACCTTAGAAGTTAAGTCCCATAGTGCTCATAGCCATTTGAACCAAACTCCTGCTTCAAATGGTTCAAATGGCTCTGAGCACTATGGGACTTAACTTCTAAGGTCATCAGTCCCCTATAACGTAGAACTACTTAAACCTAACTAACCTAAGGACATCACACGAATCCATGCCCGAGGCAGGATTCGAATCTGCGACCGTAGCGGTCGCGCGGTTCGAGACTGTAACGCCTAGAACCGCTCGGCCACACTAAACTCCTGCTCTTTTCCGGTTTTCCCCGAGATCTGCCAGCATCATTGGCCGATCCTTGGTGTTCCTGTACATTCCGGGTGGCTTTGTAGATTACTGCGATATTCCGTATCGTCAATTTCTTTTCTATGCGGCTATCAACGTATTTAATGAACGGCAGGAAAATCTTGAATTTTGCAGACTCCAATGATTCTCCATAATCTTTTTGTGGACGTCTTAACACTCCGCTTATTTCATCGGACGAATATCAAATCTTCCAGATAGCTCCTGTTGACAGATGTTATTTACTCTAGCTTTTTTAACACCACCCCGCTTTTCTCGTGGGTGCTGATTTGAATCCGGTGTGGGTAACTGTACATGTGGATGTACCGTGCGGCCCAAGTTATCATTGTCTTTCTTGAAGACAAGTACTGAGTGATCAAAAAGTCAGTATAAATTAGGAAACTGAATAAACCACGGAATAATGTAGATAGAGAGGTACAAATTGACACACATGCTTGAAATGACATGGGGTTTCATTAGAACCAAACAAATACTACAGTTCAAACAATGTCCGACAGAAGGCGCTTCATCTGATCAGAATAGCAATAATTAGAATAACAAAGTAAGACAAAGCAAAGATGATGTTCTTTACAGGAAATTCTCAATATGTCCACCATAATTCCTCAACATTAGCTGTAGTCGAGGAATAACGTTGTGAACAGCACTGTAAAGCATGTCCGGAGTTACGGTGAGGCATTGGCGTCGGATGTTGTCTTTCAGTATCCCTAGAGATGTCGGTCGATCACAATACACTTGCCACTTCAGGTAGCCACAGAGCCAATAATCGCACGGGAGGCCAAGCATGACGAAAGTGGCGGCTGAGCACACGATCGTCACCAAAAAGGCGCGCAAGAGATCTTTCACGCATCTAGCAATATTTTTTTTTTGTTCTAATAAAAATCCATGTCATTCCAAGCATGTGTGTCAATTTTTACCTCTCTATCTCCATTATTCCGTGGTTTAGTAAGTTTTCAAATTTATACTGACTTTTTGATCACCCGGTACATCTACGAAATGTAATTTGCCCTCTACCACTTCCTTCAAAGCGGACTGATCTTCGGCTTAACTTCTCTGTGCCACGCGTCCACGACACGAACGTATCATCTATGTAACAGAACCATATATTCCGCTTTCTGTTGGCAATTTCTAGTGCCTGTTCTTCAACATGTTCCATAAAGAAATTTGCTCTCACCGGACTTACGTGACGCCCCATAGCCACATCATCGATCTGCGTGCAAAACTCATCGTTCTATCTGAAGTACGTGATTGTGGGAAACTACACTCCTGGAAATTGAAATAAGAACACCGTGAATTCATTGTCCCAGGAAGGGGAAACTTTATTGACACATTCCTGGGGTCAGATACATCACATGATCACACTGACAGAACCACAGGCACATAGACACAGGCAACAGAGCATGCACAATGTCGGCACTAGTACAGTGTATATCCACCTTTCGCAGCAATGCAGGCTGCTATTCTCCCATGGAGACGATCGTAGAGATGGTGGATGTAGTCCTGTGGAACGGCTTGCCATGCCATTTCCACCTGGCGCCTCAGTTGGACCAGCGATCGTGCTGGACGTGCAGACCGCGTGAGACGACGCTTCATCCAGTCCCAAACATGCTCAATGGGGGACAGATCCGGAGATCTTGCTGGCCAGGGTAGTTGACTTACACCTTCTAGAGCACGTTGGGTGGCACGGGATACATGCGGACGTGCATTGTCCTGTTGGAACAGCAAGTTCCCTTGCCGGTCTAGGAATGGTAGAACGATGGGTTCGATGACGGTTTGGATGTACCGTGCACTATTCAGCGTCCCCTCGACGATCACCAGTGGTGTACGGCCAGTGTAGGAGATCGCTCCCCACACCATGATGCCGGGTGTTGGCCCTGTGTGCCTCGGTCGTATGCAGTCCTGATTGTGGCGCTCACCTGCACGGCGCCAAACACGCATACGACCATCATTGGCACCAAGGCAGAAGCGACTCTCATCGCTGAAGACGACACGTCTCCATTCGTCCCTCCATTCACGCCTGTCGCGACACCACTGGAGGCGGGCTGCACGATGTTGGGGCGTGAGCGGAAGACGGCCTAACGGTGTGCGGGACCGTAGCCCAGCTTCATGGAGACGGTTGCGAATGGTCCTCGCCGATACCCCAGGAGCAACAGTGTCCCTAATTTGCTGGGAAGTGGCGGTGCTGTCCCCTACGGCACTGCGTAGGATCCTACGGTCTTGGCGTGCATCCGTGCGTCGCTGCGGTCCGGTCCCAGGTCGACGGGCACGTGCACCTTTCGCCGACCACTGGCGACAACATCGATGTACTGTGGAGACCTCACGCCCCACGTGTTGAGCAATTCGGCGGTACGTCCACCCGGCCTCCCGCATGCCCACTATACGCCCTCGCTCAAAGTCCGTCAACTGCACATACGGTTCACGTCCACGCTGTCGCGGCATGCTACCAGTGTTAAAGGCTGCGATGGAGCTCCGTATGCCACGGCAAACTGGCTGACACTGACGGCGGCGGTGCACAAATGCTGCGCAGCTAGCGCCATTCGACGGCCAACACCGCGGTTCCTGGTGTGTCCGCTGTGCCGTGCGTGTGATCATTGCTTGTACAGCCCTCTCGCAGTGTCCGGAGCAAGTATGGTGGGTCTGACACACCGGTGTCAATGTGTTCTTTTTTCCATTTCCAGGAGTGTATTTAAACAGTTCTGCTATTTTAACAAAAAATCCGATTCTGCTGCTCCAGATGCTGGAGTTGTGAAATGGCCATTGGCGCTCAGACTGTAGCTGTGGCTCGGTGATTCGATTAAATTTATTTTCAATTTCATATAATCTGCCGGCGATGGTCTTCCTGGAGTCTTGCGTGATGATATAATGTCGTATGTGATCGCACCATCTCTCACAGAGTGGTATCTTGAGGTTAACGACACTGCATTTCGGAAGTTACCCGATCTCGTTATTCGTGATGCCGTGACGCGGCCTCACGTGCGTCTGCGGGCAGATTGGCACAATGGATTAGCGAGGACCCGTTTATCAGTGAACCTGTATCTCATCTCGGCAATACCACACATTTGTAAGTTTACACGTGTGAAATAACTGCATACTGGCATCAGGCGCGGAAGCAGGGTTCCGTCACCACAAATACACGTAACTTACAGTGTCGCTCCGATTTAGCGCACTACAAATGACTACGATTTTATAACATTAACAATTATTCTGTTAAATGCTTTAATATAATAATAATAATAATGTCTACGAAGACAGCATAAAAAGCGTTAAATTTGTATTCTTCGAAAACTTCCTGGAAAACAAACTGCACTGGTATCACCAAATCCGATTTGTGGTGAAAAACTTGATCACGTTTCTATAAGTTGACACTGTGCAATGAACGTACTCGTTGTAAAAGTTGCTAACAAGGGAACCTCCCCATCGCACCCCCCTCAGATTTAGTTATAAGTTGGCACAGTGGATAGGCCTTGAAAAACTGAACACACATCAATCGAGAAAAGAGGAAGAAGTTGTGTGGAACTATGAAAAAATAAGCAAAATATACAAACTGAGTAGTCTACGTGCAAGATAGGCAATATGAATGCCAGTGTAAGCTCAGGAGCGCCGTGGTCTCGTGGTTAGAGTGAGCAGCTGTGGAACGGGAGGTTCTTCGTTCAAGCCTTCCCTCGAGTGAAAATTTTACTTCCTTTATTTTCGCAAAGTTATGATCTGTCGTTCGTTCATTGACGTCTCTGTTCACTGTAATAAGTTTAGTGTCTGTGTTTTGCGACCGCACCGCAAAACCGTACGATTAGTAGACGAAAGGACGTGCCTCTCCAATGGGAACAGAAAACATTTGATCGCAAGATCATAGGTCAACCGAATCCTCCACAGGAAAACACGTCTGATATATTCTATGCGACACTTGTGACGGCATGTGCGTCACATGACAGGAATATGTTGTCGACCCACCTAACTTGTACACTTGGCGAATGGATAAAAAGATTCTTCTACCTTGCCCGATTTAGGTTTTCTTGTGGATGTGATAATCACTCCCAAAAAACTGATGGAAACATAAGAGTTTGTCACATAAACTGAAAATAAAAAATTAAAATTTTCACTCGAGGGAAGACTTGAACCAAGGTCCTCTCGTTCCACAGCTCCTCACACTAACCACGGGACCACAGCGCTCCTGTGCTCAAATTATCCTTCATGTTGTTTATCTTGCGCATAGACTACTTAGTTTGTATATTTTGCTTATTTTTTTCATAGTTCCACACAACTTCTTCCTGTTTTCTCGATTGGTATGTGTTCAGTTTTTCAAGGCCTATCCACTGTGCCAACTTATAACTAAATCTGAGGGGGGTGCGATGGGGAGGTTCCCTTGTAAGAATATTACAAGTGTCAGATCATTACCCATCATTATATTCAAGATTAGAGCAATATTTAGAAAAAATAACCAATACCAACCCAAAACGTTTGACATACATACGTTGTCAGACGTATGAAGCCATACGCCGCATCACTACGTCACGAGATTAAGTCGTCATCTGGTATCGGTAGGTTCGGTTGGCCCGTCGCGTGGGCTGCAGAGGGCGAGGCCACCGCAGTGGAGCCCGCGCCAGCTGGGCGGCAGTGTTCCGCATTCCCTGCCGGAGGCTGGCTCCGGGTCCAGGCGAGCGCAACGGGACGCGACGCCGCAGAGCAGCGCACGGCCTTCTGGGAATACGTGTGCGTCTGGTCGGTCGCTAGCCGCGAGCGGGGTCCTTTCTGGGTCACCAGCACCTCCCAGTACAGCCATCTGCCGTCACTGCACCGTGCAAGGGGACGAGCCGCACGTGTGTCCAATAGCGTACTGCGCAAACGGAAACTGTCTGGCCTGCTCGAGAATCTGCATACGCGGTCTGTGAGTTGTAACCGGCTACCCTGCCTGCTTGAGAAGGTGGAAAGACGATGGAGAACGTAAAGAATACAGCTGCCATCACCGATCACTTCCCAGCAGGAAGTTAACTCAGTAAACTGAAATTAGCCGAGCAGTGCTTTTTTGATTCCTGTTTTATTTTCTGTTACTCCAGACTGGTGCTGGAGAGAAGCGCAAAGTTACAGAGGTAGTCTAACGTAATTTTCAAAAGTTGAGTGCATAACGCAGTGGGTCAATGACGTTATGTTGTATAGTTAATTGAGTGTCGCACTTCTTTGCTGCGATACTGCAGGTTCACCGGTGCACAGTGAAAGAGCTGGTGATTTTCTAATCAGTATTTGGTTCACGCTAATGGGCAGACCGCCTCCACGTCAGCACTTTTGCATTTCTTTCACGAGAAACTGATACAACAAATTAATACGTGTGGGTTGTTAAGTTAGTAAATCTGAAAGATATTAACTTAAATATACCTAAATCTATTCGTGGTTCTTAAGAGCAAACAAGAGAGATGCTTACACGGCGAAACATAAAGGGACAAAGACGATGCGAAACAGCGAGGCATCTCCTTGCTGGCCGGAGACAAAAATGTGAAGGTGGCGCCTTCTTTTATCACCACATAAAGTCTTATAAATACTTACTAACATTTCAGGACTTTCTCGTCTATTTATTTCGTGGTCTTACGGGACATGGCGACTTCGTACGCAACACATTTCTAGCTGTGTTCCCATTTATTCTCTCTCTCTCTCTCTCTCTCTCTCTCTCTCTCTCTCTCTCTCTCACACACACACACACACACACACACACACACACACACACACACACACACACACCACGTGCACACAATGCAGGGTTAGGCAGCTAAGACAGGTCACCCCAATTACATCTACATCTGCATATATACTCCGCTATCCGCCAAGCGGTGTGTGGCGGAGGGCACTATTCGCGCCAAAGTCATATCCCCCCCCCCCCATCTGTCCCACTCGCGGGTCGCGTTAGGGAAAAACGACTGTCTGAACGCCTCAGTACGTGCTCTAATTCCCCTTATCTTTGAATGCTGGCCATAGCGTGATTAGAAAGTTGGTGGTAATAACATATGATCTACATCCTCGACGAACATCGGATTTTGAAATTTAGTGAGCAACCCCTTCCGTTTAGCGCATCGTCTGTCTGCAAGTGCGTCCCACTTCAAACTTTCTAGCCGGCCGATGTGGACGATCGGTTCTAGGTGCTTCAGTCTGGAGCCGAGCGACCGCTACGGTCGCAGGTTCGAATCCTGCCTCGGGCATGGATGTGTGTGCTGTCCTTAGGTTAGTTACGTTTATGTAGTTCTAAGTTCTAGGGGACTGATGACCTCAGATGTTGAGTCCCATAGTGCTCATCGCCATTTGAACCATTTCAAACTTTCTATGAGATCTCAACGCTCTCGCGATGGCTAAATGTACCAGTCACGAATCTTGCCGCTCTTCTTTGGACCTTCTCAGTCTCTTGAATCAGACCCAACTGGTAAGGGTCCCATACAGACGAACAATACTCTAAGACTGGACGAACCAAAGTATTGTAAGCAATTTCCATAGTTGAAGGACTGCATCGTTTCAGGATTCTACCAATAAACTGCAATCTAGACTTCGCCTTACCCGTTACTTGTGTAACCTGATTGTTTCATCTGAGATCATTTAGAATAGTAACACCCAGATACTTGACGGATGTTACCGCTTCCAGAGACTGGGCATTTATTTAGTACTCGTACATTAATGGGGATTTCCGCCTTGTTATACGCCGTAGGTTACACTTACTAATATTGAGAGATAACTGCCAGACGTTACACCGCGCATTTATTTTCTGCAAATCCTCATTGATTTGTTCACAACTTTCGTGTGATACTACTTTCCTGTAGACTACAGCATCATCGGCAAACAGTCTAATGCCGCTGTCAATACCATCAACCAGATCGTTTCTGTAAATTGTAAAACGCAACGGACCCACTACGCTGCCCTGGGGCACACTTGATGTTGTGCTTGTTTCTGTTGATTTTCGTATTTCTTCCTTTACTTGTAGTGTGAAATCTTACTTCTTGCCAAATTTCATGATTATAGGTCAACATACTGGTTTTGATGACCGAGTTTTCGAGTACCAAAGTATGTGCCACAAATGGCAGTATTTTTTTATTACGTTGAATTAGAATCTTAAAATTTTAACAGTGCCAAGGGACCCGACATCCGTGTGTGATATAAATTTGAACTCGACACGCTAAACTGTTCCAGCGAAAAATGGTCATAACGTACCAACAGACAAATCGACAGACAGATAAAAAAATATCCAATAATATTTTTTGCGTTACATAATTGCAAATTAACAGCCTTCTGATTTTTTTCCTTTACTTGTACTGTGAAAGCTTGCTTCTTGTCAAATTTCATGTTTCTAGGCCAACAGGAAGTGTGCTCCAGGTTTTGATGAGTGAGTATCAAAATATGTGACATGCTGGGCCGTATCTTTAGACTGCATTGACTTAGATGCTTAAAATTTTTACGCCACCAAGAAACCAAAGACCTTACGTTCCTGAGAAAATGAGTTCTTAACCATCACACACACACACACACACACACACACACACACACACACACACACACACACAGAGAGAGAGAGAGAGAGAGAGAGAGAGAGAGAGAGAGAGAGAGAGACGGACAACAACCCGACCCGTTAAGGGATCCGTTTCTACAGGTTGAGGCACGGAATCCTAAAGATTATTTACCATCCCCTAGTCGGAGGTTCGAGTCCTCCCTCGGGCATGAATGTGTGTGTTGTCAGCGTAAGTTAGGTTAAGTAGTGTGTAAGTCTAGGGACCGATGACCTCAGCAGTTTGGTAACATAGTTCTTACCACAAATTTCCAATTTCCATTATTTGCCAGGTAGTTTCATATAGAAGCAATGTTACGAAATATCCTCTGCTGTATACTAAACAGTGGATATGTAAGTAGATGCAGATGCCATGTTAATTACAATCCAACTCTGATCAAGTATGACGTAATAATTGGCACTAGGCACTAACGTATGCTACCTCGGACACATTTTGAATTATTTTTTCTTTCTGGTTCGTCATTAACATGAACGGTAAGCCGCTTCTTACATGTATTCTGTGTTTTACACGGCTGTTCACGTCCGCCACACAAATTTCTTATCGCCATTTCGCGCAGCGCAGTATTTCGACCGCGCTACGGAGACCTTCAGCCTGCGTCACAGAGCTCGGACATGTACCCAGAAGCGTCCCGCTGTAACTGCCACCCTGCGAACTTCGATCGCCAAAACTTGGCGAGCATACAAGAATAGAGTTTTATTTCGAGTGGTGCTGAGGTCAGCCAGTGAGTCCAGCCGCAATGGCCACTAAAGCCCTCGCGTGTCCAGCAGGAGTCGGTTATCGCGACGACACTTAACTGTATATGCCAACACAAGCAGTTGCGGGTTAGTCGAATGGTGTTGCTTGTTTACGACGGTAGTCGCTCGTTCTTTCGGCACCGGTAAAGATGGAATCTTCATACTCATTAGTACAATGTATTTCCACTGGAAAGGTACGACGGAAACGCGGTGACATGCAAAAGCTACTATTTATGGCAATTTCTTCTTTGTATCCACATTCTTTCTACATCTACATATATATTCCGCTAGCCACCAAGCGGTGTCTGGCGGAGGGCACTATTCGCGCCAAAGTAACATCACCCCCCCACCCCCTCCCTCTGTCCCACTCGCGGATCGCGCGAGGGAAAATCGACTGTCTGAACGCCTCAGTACGAGCTCTAATTTCCCTTATCTTTGAATGGTGATTATTGCGCGATCTGAAAGTTGGTGGCAATAATATATGCTCTACATTCTCGCTGAAGATCGGATTTCGGAATTAAGTGGGCAGCCCCTTCCGTTTAGCGCGCCGTCTATCAGCAAGTGTGTCGCACTTCGAAGTTTCTATGAGATTTGTAACGCTCTCGCGATGGCTAAATGTACTAGTCACGAATCTTGCCGCTCTTCTTTGGACCTTCTCAATCTCTTGAATCAGACCCAACTGGTAAGGGTCTCACACAGACGTACAGTACTCATAAGACTGGACGAACTAAAGTATTGTAAGCAATTTCCTTTGTTGGAGAACTGCATCGCTTCAGGATTCTACCAATAAACTGCAATCTAGAGTTCGCCATACCCGTTACTTGTATAGTCTGGTCATTCCATTCGATATCACTTCGAATTGTCACACCCAGATACTTGACGGACGTTACCGCTTCCAAAGACTGGGCATTTATTTTGTACTCGTACATTAATGGGGATTTTCACCTTGTTATACGCAGTACGTAACACTTATTAATATTGAGAGATAACTGCGAGTCATTATACCACGCATTTATTTTCTGCAAATCCTCATGGACTTGTCCACAACTTTGAGGCTCTATTCACTACATCAAATGTAAATGTCGTTCTGTCTAATTCTTGTGTTCATTTAGCGACGATACTTTCCCACTGACAACAACCTCGCCAGTGAACAATCTGATAATGCCGATTACCCTATTTGTTAAACGTTTGTTTACAATGAGAACATTAGCGGGCCTACTATATTAACTTTGGGCTTATCCGATGTTAATTTAATTTATGTTTAAAATTTACCGTCCAGGATAAGCTACGGGGTGATGGACAAACATATGGAAACACCAAAAAGAACACGTTACCATGCCTAATGCGACGTAGGAAAATCGTTAACACTCCAAAATAACATCCAATGTCTCGGAATGGAAAAATACAAATCGAGTTTCAACGGAATGTTATGCCACTCTTCCTCCAAAATAGTCGCAGTTTCAGGTAACCATGTTGAAGGTGGATAGCGATCACACACTTATCTCCAAAGTAGACCACAAAGACTGAATGATATTGAGATCTGGTGACGATAGCGACCAGGACAGGTGCGATAGTTTATCCTCCTGCTCACAAATCCATCCTAGACGATGCGAGCAGTGTGACAAGGCGCTCTGCTCTTCGAACAGAGCCTCGCCACAGGGGGACAAACATCGTAATATGGGATGGATCTGATCCTCCAAAATGGTCACATAATTCTTTGCAGTAGTGCGACCATACGGAGTAGCCATGGAGGAGGAGCACTCCGTCTTAAGGCCACAAGTGGCCCATCGGGACCATCCGAACACCGTGTCATCCTCAGTTGAGGAATAGGAGGGGCGTGTGGTCAGCACACCGCTCTCCTGGTCGTTATGATGGTTTTCTGTGACCGGAGCCGCTACTATTCGGTCGAGTAGGTCCTCAATTGGCATCACGAGCCTGAGTGCACCCCGAAAAATGGCAACAGCGCACGGTGGCTGGATGGTCACCCATCCAAGTGCCTGCCACGTCCGACAGCACTTAGCTTCGGTGATCCCACGGGAAGCCGAGCGGGATTAGCCGAGCGGTCTAGAGCGCTGCAGTCATGGACTGTGCGGCTGATCCCGGCGGAGGTTCGAGTCCTCCCTCGGGCATGGGTGTGTGTGTTCGTCCTTAGGATAATTTAGGCTAAGTAGTGTGTAAGCTTAGGGACTGATGACCATGGCAGTTAAGTCCCATAAGATTTCACACACATTTGAACATTTTTTTCACGGGAACCGGTGTATCTACTGCGGCAAGGCCGTTGCCGGAGTAGCCATGGGGCCCAGTGAATACCAAGATACAGCTGCCCAAATCGTCACTAAACCTCCCTAAGTTTCACTCATGGGGCGTAGACTCGGCCGGAAGCTGAAAACAGTGTGACGCAAATCATCCGACGAATGACTTTCCAGCACCGCGTCCTCCTGTTACGGGAATTTGCATAACTGATGTGTGGCTTTGGAATACCAGCGCGCCCTGTAGTCCCCTGTTTACGGGGCTCGATTCGTGTTGCTCTGGTGCTGACAGGTTTCGTAAACGCGACATTCAGTTCTGCAGTGACGTTTGCAGCTGTCGTCCTCTTATTTTTGGTCACAATCGTCGTCAATGGCCGACCATCACGATCACTCAAACATACACTTCCGACCGCGTAGCCGCATGGTCTAGGGCGCCTTGTACGGTTCGCGCGGCTCCCCTCGTCGGAGGTTCGAGTCCTCCTTCGGGCATGGATGTGTCTCTTATCTTTAGCCTAAGTTTAAGTTAGACTAAGTAGTGTGTAAGCCTAGGGACCAATGACCTCAGCAGTTTGTTCCGATAGGAACTTAATAGCATCTCGTTCGCGTTGTGACCGTTCCCTGTATGCGGTATAAATCATCGTTATGGTGCCTCTTGAAATACCAAATACTACCTATGTTACGGTAGCACACACCATACGAGCACCAACAACTTGATCGCATTCGAATTCACCTAGCTTTGACACAATTAACTTACTACTAAACAGTACATACAAGGGGCTCGTATTGAAATTGCGCCGGACGAAGTGGCCGTGCGGTTAAAGGCGCTGCAGTCTGGAACCGCAAGACCGCTACGGTCGCAGGTTCGAATCCTGCCTCGGGCATGGATGTTTGTGATGTCCTTAGGTTAGTTAGGTTTAACTAGTTCTAAGTTCTAGGGGACTAATGACCTCAGCAGTTGAGTCCCATAGTGCTCGGAGCCATTTTTTGAAATTGGGTGCTTATGGAATATCGTCTCAGTTACGTGACTGGATTTGTGATTTGCTGTCAGAGAGGTCACAGTTCGTAGTAGTTGACGGAAAGTCATCGTGTAAAACAGAAGTGATTTCTGGCGTTCGCCAAGGTAGTGTTATAGGCCCTTTGCTCTTCCTTATCTATAAAAAACGATTTGGGAGACAATCTGAGCAGCCGTCTTCGATTGTTTGCAGATGACGCTGTCGTTTATCAACTAATAAAGTCATCAGAAGATCAAAACAAACTGCAAAACGATTTAGAAAAAATATCTGAATGGTGCGGAAAGTGGCAGTTGACCCTGAATAACGAAAAGTGTGAGGTCATCCATATGAGTGCTAAAAGGAACTCATTAAACTTCGGTTACACGATAAACCAGTCTAATCTCAAAGCCGTAAATTCAACTACATACCTAGGTATTACAATTAGGAACAACTTAAATTGGAAGGAACACATAGAAAATGTTGTCGGGAAGGATAACCAAAGGCTGCGTTTTATTCGCAGGACACTTAGAAAATGTAACAGACCTACTAAGGAGACTGCCTACACTACGCTTGTCCGTCCTCTTTTAGAATACTGCTGCGCGGTGTGGGATCCTTACCAGACAGGACTGACGGAGAACATCGAAAAAGTTCAAAGAAAGGCAGCACGTTTTGTATTATCGCGAAATATGGGAGAGAGTGTTACAGAAATGATACGGGATTTGAGCTGGACATCATTAATAGAAAGGCGTTTTTCGTTTCGACGGTATCTTCTCACGAAATTTCAATCACCAACTTCCTCCTCTGCGAAAATATTTTGTTGACACCGACTTACATAGGGAGAAACGATCACCACGATAAAATAAGGGAAATCAGAGCTCTTGCGGAAAGATGTACGTGTTCATTCTTTCCGCGCGCTAGACGAGATTGGAATAATAGAGGATTGTGAAGGTGGTTCGATGATCCCGCTGCCAGGCACTTAAACGTGATTTGCAGGGTATCCATGTAGATGTAGATGTAGAACACTATTCTAACGACAACGGACACTTGCAAGGCAGCGAGGGTATTGCACACATGACGATCGTTGTCGAACACATCGACGCAACTTGTAGGTTTGGCTAGCACCTGCATTTATATTCAAGCGTGCATTTCTCGCTGTATTTCAATATTTCTGTCCAAGCCCTGCACTTCCGACCCTACTACTGAAAAAGGAAATGCACTGCATTTATTGCAGAACGATCCATTCACGAAGATTATTTTGATACGAAACACAAGATATAAACATAGCACATTACTTCACTCATGTTGAGCTCGAAGCGGCGATCTGTAGTGATTACGTAGGAGAAGAAAACTTCTTAGCTGAGAACGCTATAACATTTTTTATTATAGATAACCGGTTTCGGTAAAACTACGTTACCATCTTCAGATCTGTAATAAAATTACAAGAAGTGCTGCAACTGTCATACTTGTACCACCTACTTCAGTAGTTTCAACTCTACGCTGCTGCACGCAGACCTCTAGCTACGGTGGCGTAATTAAACGATTTATTAATGGAGGCCTCTAAACATTCTTTTATTAATTATTCTGGCTTTTCTCGGGTCTGTGTTGTATCCTATCGGTTATTCAAGTTTCCATCTATACTGGATAACCTTTTTGTAAGTTGATGCATTAAGACAGATACTATATTCCTAGGCGTTGAGTTATATATTAGTCTGTAATTTATATTAACATAATACAATGAATGAGCTTCCATAGGTTTGTGAGTCAGGATTGCGTTTTGGTTTCTCATATTCATCTACATCTACATGATTACTCTGCAATTCACATTTAAGTGCTTGGCAGAGGGTTCATCGAACCATAATCATACAATCTCTCTACCATTCCACTCCCAAACAGCGCGCGGGAAAAACGAACACCTAAACCTTTCTGTTCGAGCTCTGATTTCTCTTATTTCATTTTGATGATCATTCCTACCTATGTAGGTTGGGTTCAAAAAATATTTTCGCATTCGGAAGAGAAAGTTGGTGACTGAAATTTCGTAAATAGATCTCACACGTCTTTGCTTTAATGACTTCCATCCCAACTCGCGTATCATATCTGCCACACTCTCTCCCCTATTACGTGATAATACATAACGAGCTGCCCTTTTTTTGCACCCTTTCGATGTCCTCCGTCAATCCCACCTGGTGAGGATCCCACACCGCGCAGCAATATTCTAACAGAGGACGAACGAGTGTAGTGTAAGCTGTCTCTTTAGTGGACTTGTTGCATCTTCTAAGTGTCCTGCCAATTAAAAGCAACCTTTGGCTCGCCTTCCCCACATTATTATCTATGTGGTCTTTCCAACTGAAGTTGTTCGTAATTTTTACACCCAGGTACTTAGTTGAATTGACAGCCTTGAGAATTGTACTATTTATCGAGTAATCGAATTCCAACGGATTTCTTTTGGAACTCGTGTGGATCACCTCACACTTTTCGTTATTTAGCGTCAACTGCCACCTGCCACACCATACAGCAATCTTTTCTAAATCGCTTTGCAACTGATAATGGTCTTCGGATGACCTTACTAGACGATAAATTACAGCATCATCTGCGAACAACCTAAGAGAACTGCTCAAATTGTCACCCAGGTCATTTATATAGATCAGGAACAGCAGAGGTCCCAGGACGCTTCCCTGGGGAACACCTGATATCACTTCTGTTTTACTCGATGATTTGCCGTCTATTACTACGAACTGCGACCTTCCTGACAGGAAATCACGAATACAGTCGCACAACTGAGACGATACCCCATAGGCCCGCAGCTTGATTAGAAGTTGCTTGTGAGGAACGGTGTCAAAAGCTTTCCGGAAATCTAGAAATACGGAATCAACTTGAGATCCCCTGTCGATATCGACCATTACTTCGTGCGAATAAAGAGCTAGCTGCGTTGCACAAGAACAATGTTTTCTGAAACCATGCTGATTACGTATCAGTAGATCGTTCCCTTCGAGGTGATTCATAATGTTTGAATACAATATATGCTCCAAAACCCTACTGCAAACCGACGTCAATGATATAGGTCTGTAGTTCGATGGATTACTCCTACTACCCTTCTTAAACACTGGTGCGACCTGCGCAATTTTCCAATCTGTAGGTACAGATCTATCGGTGAGCGAGCGATTGTATATGATTGCGAAGTAGGGAGCTATTGTATCAGCGTAATCTGAAAGGAACCTAATCGGTATACAATCTGGACCTGAAGACTTGCCCGTATCAAGCGATTTGAGTTGCTTCAGTATTCTTTGGCTACAGGCGTCCTTCTATTCAGTCTAAGACGCGGACTGTAATTATTTTTGTGTTCCGTTGATGTCTCACGTAGTATTCATGGCCCTGATATAGGCTTACACATCGGCTGATTTTTTGGTGCACTAAATATGATGCCTCAGTGTGTAAAAATCGCTACAGGATCGCTTCCTTGTCCGTTCGTCCGTCTGTCCGTCTGTCCGTCTGTCCGCTTGTCTGTCTGTCTGTCTGTGAAGAACTCATTTTCTCAAGAACACATAGACGAATCAAGTTCAGATTTCTGTCACATTAAGTTTTTTGGTTTCTTGCTTGCGTAAAAAAATTAAGCTTCTAAGTCTAACCGATCAAAAGTTACGGCTATGTATGTCACTTATTTTGATACCTGGAAATTCATCAAAACCTATTGCATCCTTCCCGTGGACCTAGAATCATGAAATTTGGCAAGAAGCAAGATTTCACAGTACAAGCAATGGAAAAATTTGGAAAATTTTTAATTTGCAATTCTATAGGACGAAAAAATATTTTTGGTCATTTTTTTTATCCGTCTGTTCGTCTGTGAAGACCATTTTTCTCTGGAACAAAATACTTAGCAGTATTCTGTCACTAAGAAATTATGAAAAGTATTTTATAAACATTTCACAATTTTTATATATGTATATCTGGAATTAAGATTGCTATTAAATTATGTATTTGACTTTTACTGATACAATGTATGTACTAAAGCGACACCTGTTGCTCTTGTGGTCAGTTCGTCTCAGGCGTTGGCTACTGATAGTCTTGCGGCGCACTGGTAGCCATGACGTGTTATGTTATGGGAATGACGTTTCGGCGAAATGTGATGTATATACTAATTTTAATGCTGACGTGACAACGTATCGCTCATTTCATGTTTTATGTACCTGGAAATTCAATGAAGCCGCCCGGAGTGGCCGAGCAGTTCTAGGCGCTTCAGTCTGGCACCGCACGACCGCTACGGTCGCAGGTTCGAATCCTGCCTCGGGCATGGATGTGTGTTAGGTTAGTTAGGTTTAAGTAGTTCTAAGTTCTAGTGGACTGTTGACCTCCGATGTTAAGTCCCATAGTGCTCAGAGCCATTTGAACCATTTTGAAATTATGTGAAAAGATTTTGTGTGTAGCTGGCACAAGATGTTATAACTTCCACACTTTCCGATTTCACCTCCGTGTATCTGATACGTATAGAGAGTACTTTGCCAAACTCCACCGGACAACGGAGTACGTGGGAAGCGACGGCACGTGTGTTTGGCGTCCATGCGGCCCGTAAGTCACCTGACACGCGACGGGGACGCGATATGACGCTCAGCACGCCAGCACACTGCCTCCGCAGCAGTGCTCGGCTGATCCTTTGGCCAGTTAACATGCTTCCGAAATAACTTCATTGTACAACCACCATAAGATGCTTAGAGAATATAACATGTACTTGCGAACCCGGAAATGCATCGCAGTTGCTAAATATGTTTGGGAATTAGACATACGTCCTGATATCCTTCTCCCCATGTCCATTTCTTTCTCTCCCCTCTCTTTTTTTATCTCCTCCTCCTCCTTCCCTCTCTTGTTCACTACCGACTCCCCCCCTACACTATGTCCATCTCCTCCTCTCCATATCTGTCTCCATTCCTCTCACTGCGTATTTCCTCGTTCCCCTGTCTACGTCAATTTACCAACCCTCCCTCCTCTTCGTCCGCTTCCTCTTTCTCCCTCTCGCTGACCTTCAGCCTTGTGTACCGTTATAGCCAAAGAAACCTTGATTATGAACTGCAGACGCTTAAAATAAATGGGTAAATCAGTTGGGATCATTGATATACGAGGTATGAGAGACTTCTCTAACTGTTGCATCTGTGAGGATACTAGCTTCAATGACAGTATTTTGTACAGTTTTAACCTGCACCTGGGTGCACGAATGGCAAAACGTCATTTTTTCCGATGAATCCAGGTTCTGTTTACAGCATCATGATGGTCGCATCTGTTTTTGGAGACATCGCGGTGAACGCACATTGGAAGTGTGTATTCGTCATCGCCATACTGGCGTATCACCCGGCGTGATGGTATGGGGTGCCATCGGTTACACGTCTTGTTCGCATTGACGGCACTTTGAACAGTGGACGTTACATTTCAGATGTGTTACGACCCGTGCCTCTACTCTTCATTCGATCCCTGACTAACCCTACATTTCAGCAGGATAATGTACGACCGCATGTTGCAGGTCCTGTACGGGCCTTTCTGGGTACAAAGAATGTTCGACTGCTGCCCTGGCCAGCACATTCTCCAGATCTCTCACCAACTGGAAACGTCTGGTCAATGGTGGCCGAGCAACTGGCTCGTCGCAATGCGCCAGTCAGTACTCTTGATGAAGTGTGGTATCCTGTTGAAGGTGCATGGGCAGCTGTACCTGTACACGCCATCCAAGCTCTGTTTGACTCCATGCCCAGGCGTATCAACGCCGTTATTACGGCCAGAGGTGGTTGTTCTGGGTACTGATTTATCAGGATCTATGCACCCAAACTGCGTGAAAATGTAATCACATGTCAGTTCTAGTATAATGTATTAGTCCAATGAACACCCGTTTATCATGTGCATTTCTTCTTGGTGTAGCAATTTTAATGGCCAGTAGTGTATATGGGAGTTTGGAAGCGTCGTGATGTCAGATGAGGAGCTAAGAACCAGGGGCATCATCAGGTTCCACCTGCTGGCAGTAACGGCTGGAGGGATGGGGGGACATGTTAATCACGTGTGCCACTATCATAGAAAGCTCCTCGCACTGCCTGGTAGGCAGCAGTCTTACAGGCGGAACAGGCCTAAGGCCTAATCCGTTAGTGATATTCTCTTCTGTACAGGGTGATATTTTTTCCACCGTGTACTAATTCTAGGGAGTCATCGACGATATGGTACAGAACAAAAAATGGACTTTTGTCCAGAAATGCTCGGTTTCCATGCTAGAGACTATTTATTTAATCATACTTTGTTACAGAACCTGCGGCCTAATATGCGCTGTACCATGCAGCCACAGTTACAGTGCGTGTTGAAAATGTTTTCCACGTGCGTCAGCGCATGTGTGTTCGCGCCGTAGCATGTTCTGTCTCACACGTTCACAACGACCAGGCTGCATCCGAACAGTGTCAAAAACAGCAACAGCATGAATACGCTGCTCCAGTATCTCCACTTCTGTAATGGGCTCTGCATACACGATACTTTTGAGATGGCCCCATAACCATAAATTGCTCAGATTGAAATCCGGTGAACGATCAGCCCATGCTGCTAGACCATATCGTCCGAGCCATCGACCATGGAATACACGATTGAGACGTGTTCGACCTTAACCGCGAAGTGGACTGGAGCACCATCATGTAGCGGCCATATAAACCTTCAAATCGTCAATGGCACTTCTTCCAGCAACGGAGGCAAAGTTAATAGCAAGAAACGCCGATAGTTCCGGCCTGTTAGGTGACGTGGAAGGAAGACTGGACCGAAAATACGGCCGCCAATTATTCCGGCCCATACATTTCGGTTGCACCGATGTGATGGTTCAAATGGCTCTGAGCACTATGGGACTTAACATCTGAGGTCATTAGTCCCCTAGAACTTAGAACTACTTAACTATATATGACGGTAGTATCTGTTCCCGAAAGAACAGTTACCGTGGATGACCATGCAGCTTTGCTAGAAATGGAATGATAATTAAATAGACACCATAGCTGCAAGCAGGCGTTGATACACTTCATTGGGGACATGTTGAAAATGTGTGCCCCGACCAGGACTCGAACCCGGGATCTCCTGCTTACATGGCAGACGCTCTATCCATCTGAGCCACCGCGGGCACAGAGGATAGTGCGTCTGCAGGGACTTATCCCTTGCACGCTCCCCGTGAGATCCACATTCCCAACATGTCCACAACACTACATTCGTAGTGCGCCTAATAGACAACATGTCCCCAATGAAGTGTATCAACGCCTGCTTGCAGCTACGGTGTCTATTTAATTATCATTTCATTTCTAGCAAAGCTGCATGGTCATCCACGGTAACTGTTCTTTCGGGAACAGATACTACCGTCATATATAGTTAAAAATTTGGGTTCCCGGCCTTTGACCTTCTTGTGCGAACGCACACGCTATGCCCGAACTGGTACGGGACTTGGTACATTAATCTGCCACGAGTGATAAGTATGATGGGCAAACATCTATTAGGCGCACTACGAATGTAGTGTTGTGGACATGTTGGGAATGTGGATCTCACGGGGAGCGTGCAAGGGATAAGTCCCTGCAGACGCACTATCCTCTGTGCCCGCGGTGGCTCAGATGAATAGAGCGTCTGCCATGTAAGCAGGAGATCCCGGGTTCGAGTCCCGGTAGGGGCACACATTTTCAACATGTCCCCAATGAAGTGTATCAACGCCTGCTTGCAGCTAGGGTGTCTATTTAATTATCATTTCAGAACTACTTACACCTAAATAACCTAAGGACATCACACACATCCATGCCCGAGGCCAGATTCGAACCTGCGACGGTAGCGGTCGCGCGGTTCCAGACTGTAGCGCCTAGAACCACTCGGCCACTCCGACCGGCACCGATGTGATGATTCGCTGTCACCATACCATGGGGGTTCTGCATACTATCCCACAGATTACTGTCATGAAAGTTGAAGATACCACTCCGCCTAATGGTGGCCTGACTGTTCGAATGATGGATGACACAAACCCCGGAATCGTAGTTACCTTGTGAAGAAACCAGAGACAAAA